>NC_059425.1:157464657-158687514 GCF_021028975.2 Sphaerodactylus townsendi | reverse complement strand
TCCACCTTTCTCATTACGACTCCAGATGGATTATACAGAGTGAATCAACAATATGGGACTTCCAGTAGGCCATGCAATCACATTTGGACTGTAGGAATCTAGAACCAACCAGAAAAAATCAGCACAACTGTTGCAAAACAACTGATAAAGAAACATTAATTGATGCAAGAATCACGTAAGATCTTATTTACAATACAACCCACACCTCGTAGTTTAGACCACAGTTCCTCACACTTTAAATAAGTAACTTTCTGGACCATTTTGTAACTGTATACCACTATTACCTGTGTAGAAAAGCCCTTTTGAATAATTCTGTTTTGCACAGTTTGTAGAAAGACGATGAAATGGGAGTCCTCCTGACCTAATCGCAGGTCATTCCATAGGGTAGAGGCCACAACAGAGAATGCAAATTTCCAGGCAGTTATTGATTTTGCCTATTTGTAGGTTGGCACTTGCAGGAGTCCTGCTCAGATCAGCAAAGTTATTGTATAGCATAGGGAGAGAGCCAGGTCCACAGATGTGAAGGAAAGAGGCCAGGAAAGGCTTTGTATGTGAAAGCCAACACCTTAAATCAACCCTGGTAACTGATGGTTAGGCAATAGCATGATTGTAGAATATGAGACAGCAGGGAAAGACTTAGTGCAGAGGAGAGACATTGGTTTAGCATACCTGAAATTGCTGGTTTAAATCCCACATATACATTCTAAATGGACAGGAAGCCCAGAAAGCAATCCCAATAAAATATTTTTCTCATTGAACATAATCACTAGGAATGGGCCACTCATGCTGATTTACTGCTCACATGTCCGCAGTCATGGCCAGCAAGCCCCCGTACATCATGGAGGAGGGGTTCTGTGCTTTCACCCACCTGCATTTGCCCCACAACCTTTCAGTTCCAGCTGTCTTGGTCTACTGCTATAAAGCAGGCTGTGTGGCATCCCACACCAACAGTGATCTGAGAGAGTGTGCAAACTGGGGACTCCTCTATCTGCAAAGAATGCTTATACTACTCAGGGGCAACCTTGGAAAAATGCTGCCTTTGGATATTCCTTTACTTGGTTGTTCTTTGCACATAAGAACATCAGAGGAACTTTGGTAGATCAATCCAGTGGTCCATTAAGGCCCCTTCCGCACATGCAGAATAATGCACTTTCAATCCACTTTCACAATCGTTTGTCTGTTCCGCACAGTAACATCCAGCTTCAAAGTGCATTGAAAGTGGAAAGTGCATTATTCTGCGTGTGCGGAAGGGGCCTCAGTTGAGCATCCAGTGAACAACCATCTACTCTGGAGACTGAAAATGACAATGGGGCCAAGGTTTTCCCCAGATGCTGCTTCCTAAAGCTGGTATTCAAAGGTTTATTGCGTCTGAATGTGGGCCCCTTTAGTCACCATGGCTAGTGGCCATTGATTGAGCTATCCTCCGTGAATCTATCTGATCCACCTATGCTAGTGACCACTGCTACCAATACTGGCAATATATGGAAGGCTTGCTGAAATCTAAGATGTGAAACTAACTTCTGGAAATACGTTTATCTTTCTGAATTTCTAAAGCTTTTCTATAGGTTGGATTAGTTGCAGAACCAGTACAGTTACTACTAACTTTCCAAAATTATATGTGTGTGTACAAAAGAATCTGTTCAAGTTTGACAGAAACAGAAAGAAAATGTGGGTTTCTGTTAATGTATAAAGTTTTCTTTTATTCATTTACATATATTACATTTATTTTAGGTGTTTTATTGAAAATAAACTTTGGGGAAAACTAAATTGAACAGATGAATGTAGGTAAAACCTGGCAAAAATTTTTTTCCATGAGTAGTGTTTGATGATAAAAGCATAAAAGCATAATGTGGTATCATTTCACCAAGGCACAATATGGATCATCCATATGGAGCAGAAGTTGATAATGCCGCAAAGAAGCAAAAATAAACAGAACAGATGTACTTGTAAAATCAAGTCTGCATCCACCCTTGGGTACCTGCTTCTTAGAGTTAAAAACGTCTAACTTTTTTTATCAGATTCTAAGCCAGGCTGTGTCAGAAACCGTGAATATCTGACTCTCCAAAACACCCTTTAAGGAAGAAGTAAAGTCTGCATCCAAAGATAGTGTTATCGAGAAGGTGCTACAGAACGAAAGCCTGCAACAGTGCAAATCAGATTGCATAACAGCATCTGGTAAGCTGATAGAACCATATTGAATCCAATCAGAAGCTGAAGGAATTCCATTTGTTTCAGTGGGCTTTGGAGCAAGTCCCAGAATACTACATGTGAGCAGAAGCAAGAATCTTTAACATAACATTTGTCAATTTAACTTTTTTTTTTGGAAATTTTCACATAGGTTGCTGCTGATGTCTGGTACAATGAAGTGACTGAGGGTGAGGGCTCCAGCTGGCTCCTTCAGAGGCACAGGACAGTCAGTGTGACATAGTGATTGGACAGTTGGACTAGGATCTGGGCAATCCAGGGTCAAACCCCGTGGGCCATCTGGTGGAGCATCCTGTTTCACACTGTGACCAGCTACCTGTGCTGGAGTCCAAAATTATTAATTAAGGGACCCTGTAGGAACTTCCCCTCAAGCAAGAGTGACTGAGAGGTGGTAGTCCTTGAAAATACTGGTGGCTAGAAGCAGTGTGGGGTTTTCTAGATCTCCTTAAGTAAACGGCGGCTGCGAAAGTAAAATAAAGGAGGGTTCCTGAAAAACAACAACCAGGAATCCTCTTTCTCTGGCCAATCTGCTATACGTGGTGGCCAGTGGCGTGGTGTACAGTGTGGCGTGGTGTAACGGACTTGCCCCACCTTGAAGGGTTGGTGTGAAACAGTCCTACTTATAGAGGCCTACTTATAGAGGGTAATGCAGCAGGCCCCAATTTACATAGAAGCAATGTGATTGGTCGTTGGGAGGCACAGTTGCCTATGGCTATAAAGGCAAGCCTTCCATGATGCTACCTGACAGTATTGGTATTTAAAGGTTTATTTTATTTATTTATTTATTTTTAAATTTATACCCCGCCCTTCCCATAGGGGCTCAGGGCGGCAACAACATCATCATAACACAATAATAATCATAATGAATAGTTAAAACAGTTTAAAACAGTACTAAAAACCTAAGTCCAAGATGGCGGATTACACATTTTAGTAAATCCCACCCCTCTCCCCTCCCTGCAGGAAGCTAGGAAAAGATGTTGACCCGGCTGTCCACCCGGAAAAGCCCGGCTGTATAGCTCCAATTTACAGGCCCTGTGGAAACTATTCAAATCCCGCAGAGCCGTGATCTCAGATGGGAGCATATTCCACCAGGTAGAGGCCAGGACTGAAAATGCCCTGGCCCTCGTCGAGGCCAGCCAGATAGTTTTCGGGCCAGGGATTTCCAGGAGGTTCCCTTCCAAGGAGTGGAGGGACCTACCAGGGCAGTATGGGGAGAGGCGGTCCCTGAGGTGTGTACTGCCTTTACTGAATGTGGAGGGTCTCTTTAGTCACCATGGGTCAAACACACACTCTCAGCCTAATTTATCTGACGAGGTAACTGTGAAGATAAAATGAAAAAGAGAATGATTCAAACTGCTTTGGGTCCCCATAGTGAAGGAAGATAGAGCCTACACTATGAATGCCAACCTGCAAGAGAGACCTGGGGATCCCCCAGAGTACACAGATGAGTTCCTGTGGAGAAAATTATGGCTTTTGGAAGGGTGGACTCTATGGCTTTGTACCTCACTGTCCTTCCCAGGCCCCACCCCTAAATCTTCTAAACTGGACCTGGCAACTCTACCGCCTGACCCTCTCCACCTGCCAGGGAAGACTGGGCAACCCTAGTCTACACAAGATGTATTAAATGAAATAAATGTTTGTGGGGACCAATGCAAATGTTACATTATGAACAGGTATGTGATTTTGCTTGTTTTCCCTCTTCCTTGGCCATCCATTTCCCTTCTTTTCTATTGTGTATGTTAAATTGTGGTAATTTAGTCCCCAGCATAAATTTCATCTTAGCCACAATTTCATCTTGTTTTGCTATTCCGCCCAGTAAAATCCAGCCTTCAAAGTGCATTGAAAATGGAAAGTGCATTATTCTGCATGTGCGGAAGGGGCCTTAGTTGAGCATCCAGTGAACAACCATCTACTCTGGAGGTAGCCTTAAGGTTCCAAGGATAGTCAGATCAAATTCTTGCTTCTCAAGCAGAAAGGCAAAAGCCAGCTTTCCCCAATATGTTGCATCTTAGTATAGGAGATCTGACTCATGCTAACTCATGTTGTCTGAGTAGACCAAAGAAGACAACAAGTATTTGCATTCCTACCTTACTCCCCACTGAGGACCCAGGGTGGATTCCAACATTTTCCTCTCTTCCATTTTAGCCTCAGAACAAATACTCTGTACGAGGTATGTTAGGCTGAGAGAGAGAGAGAGAGAGAGAGAGAGAGAGAGAGAGAGAGAGAGAGAGTCACCAGTTCAAGGATACCCAGTGGGCTTCCATGGCAGAATAGCGATATAAAACTCCTTGATCCTAATCCAGAAATATTACATACTAGGAAAATGAAAACTCAAAACTGACTTCCAGAAAACCATCGGAGAAAAAGTGGTCCCAAAAGAACTGGTAAAAAACAAACAAACATGAAGGAGGATGAGAAACTAAAGGCACAAAAATGTGTGGGGATATCAGGGGCAAATGGAAGTAGCATGGGGCAAGTATCAACAAAAACCCATGTGGAAAAGCCCTCTGTGATGATTTCAGATAGGCTGGGGCTGAAAGGAAGAATAAGACAATCATGTTGTCTTCTGTTCACAGTTCATCAACCAGTGGCTTAGTTTCTTGATAGTTGCATTATATTTTTCTGCGTAAGGACAGATAATGTAGATCTACCTGCACACACTCCAAAGTTGACTCAATAGTAAGCCTTTCAAATTCTACTATAGTCACAAGGTTGTTCATATGCTATGTGCCGCTAAGCTAGAGATACACAGTGTTCCTTGAACTGACAACGAATGTGAACACAACTGAACACACAGAGAGAAATTACATAGAAAGCCTATTTTTCCCCCTTGTTGAAACAAACAGGGCCTCTTTGCAACCCAAAATAGTTCCTTTTAAAAGTCCCCCCAGACAGATGTGAAATCAGAAGTGTAAGAGTAGCGGGGTGGGGAGGGATGCAGCATTTTTGAAAGTGAAAGGGATGCAGAGCGTTTTTGTGTGGATGCTCAACCTGGTTACATGTCCAACAGCTGGAGGTTACTGTAGCTGGTCTGTGATAAAACCAAGTAACCACCCATCTGCTGTCTTCCCAGAGTGAAAGGAAATAAATAGCACGCCACATCCCACACACTCCAGCTGTCCCCCAGCACTCAGTGCTGTGCTGCTTGTCTAAAAATAAAATCAGAAACTGTTTTTCAAACAAAAGAGGGTTTTTTTAAAAAAAGGAATGCTTGTTTCTAAAAGAGAGAGAAACATTACAGAGGAGTAAATAGAAGGATTTAAATGTACCTGAAGAGGGCTTTTCAAACAGGAACGGAAATTAGCCTTTTATCTAAAGCTTGCTTTCCTTTCCAAGTGTTGCCAAAAGACAGAGTGAGCCTTGGAAAAGTTTTTGTGTTCTTCTTCCACCCACTCCCAGCCCTGGTGATACTAAGCATGAAGAGGATGCTCAAAGTCATGGGATTGCAGCTTCCCTTCAGACAAGCAGTTCAATGAGTACAGGATGTACCCCTAGCAACCTTGCCCCCAGCAGCTCTGTCACCTCTTTTTAAAAAGGTGCATGACAACCCAAAACAGTTTAATTAAAGAATCCCCAGGTGGATGTGAAAGGCTGTTTGTGGTCTTATAATTTCTCAAATGTTGGCCAACAGCTTCTCGCTGTTATTATGAAAAGGTGCCCCTGTGATCTTGCATAGCATTTGAAGCACAAACAATTCCTTATCCACCCTTGACAGGCTAATTTTACCAAGTCATTATCACTCAGATTTTTCAACAGAGGTATATCTAGAAAAAATGGAGGACAAAATCTGAATTTTCTGCCCCTCCCCCCCCCAAACAGGTGCCCAGGTCTACCGCCCAGAGCCAAAGGGTGTTTGTTGTGAGGGGGGAAGGGAAAAGAGATTGGAAGCCTCTTTGAGTCTCCTTACAGGAGAGAAAGGGGGATATAAATCCAACGCTGCTGCTGCTGCTCCTCCTCCTCCTTGTCTTGAAACCCCTATGACAGTGATGGCGAACCTATGGCACGGGTGCCAGAGGTGGCACTCAGAATCCTCTGTGGGCATGCGCAAACAGAGTGCCCCCCCCCCCCATCTAGACTGGCCTGGGCCGCTGGGCTCAATTATTAGCATTAAACCTAAGACCTAGTTTTGGGGAAGCAGTGTAGGTAACCCTGTTAAGCGCTGTTAAACTAAAGCGTGATCCTTTACCTGGAAGTAAGCTCGGTTGCTGGCAATGGGGCTTGCTTCTGAGTAAACCCTCCTAGGGTCGTGATTCACCTGTTGGAAGAGTTGCAAGGTTGCTTCAAAGCAAAGCTACTGACCACCACCAAGCTTACTCCTGAGTAACGCATGCCTCAGAGCCAACTGTTTTTTCTAAACAAGAACCTCAGTATTCAGGTTAAATTACCGTGTTGGCACTTTGCGATAAATAAGTGGGTTTTGGGTTGCAATTTGGGCACTCGGTCTCGAAAAGGTTCGCCATCGCTGCCCTATGAAGTCACCATAAATTTGCTGCAACTTGATAGCAGTTTACACACACAGGATTGCAAGAATGCTGCTATCTGTTCCTCTCCTGCTTCAAGCAGGAACCCTACAGGGCAGATCTAAGGACCAAAGGAGGAATGGCAGGAACAGCCCAGTAGAAATTAAATGGCTGATCCATCTTTGTCAGGGTGGGTGGGCTCAGAATGAAGAGCAGTTAAAAAACACCTCACTAGCAGATGATTAAAGTGGATCATGGAACTGAAATAGTCTCACTGCATTGTTTATTGGATGTCTTATGCTGCCTTCAGTCTCACCAAGAAAGGTGAGCTACAAATAAATAAATATGTCAGCACTTTTGAAAATGTGACACCTGTTCCCTAACCTTTTAGAAATGCACATTTAGCATAACTCCACTCAAATCACCGTTTCATCTGATACAGCAGTAATGTATTGGTTTTACTGTAAGTTCCAGTTGAATGATATCATCATATATTGTGATATGCTACATTCTGCAACCTGTTCCTTTTCTACTTCTGTAGCCCAAAGATGTGACTGAAATCAACCTCATAAAACACATGTCATTTCAGGAAAGGGGGGGGGGGTATAAAATATACTAGCCTTGAGAAATTGCAGAGGGTTTGCTATCAATGATGCAGAAATTCAGTTTTGTTTCTTAATGTAATGTTTATCAGTCCTCTGCTATGAGAAACAATTTGTATGAATGAAACACAGTTTGAAGTGGGAAGTAAAAAAAAATTAAAGAAAGTGCACAACCCTAAAGCAATCCTGGCTTAAAATTACAGAAAGCAGTTAAACATTTTGTTAAAAAAAACACCCCAGCTAGTATCATATTTAGTTGAAAGGAAGATTATCTGAAATGCATGCAAACTCCATTAAAAAAGGTATACACCAAAACAGTTTTTTAAAAAAAACATTGGACATAACTGTAACTGGTATTATGCAAATATGACACCCCCTTTTTTGATCATATAATAGTAAAAAAAAAAGTCTTGAATTGACGTAAATAATATTAAGTCCAATGCAGTCAACTCTCTTCCTGTCAGGTTTCTTCATTTCATACCCTTATCTAGTCATGGGGAATACTCTGATATGGATTATCTTGATCCGGGTTGCCAGCAATACATCCCTAAGTGTAAGAATCTTTTTTTAGCTCCAAAAGAATCTTTAACCCTTCATGACTGCCCTTCCCAGTTTCAATCTTTTTTCTGATTTTTTGGATGCCATTTCCCTTTTTATTGATGATGGAGCCAAGGAATAGATAATCTTGAACAATTTCAATTTCTTCATTGTCAGCCTTAACACTGTATAACACTGCAATCCAGATTGAGGGGTGCACAGGTGGGTGTGCATAGAGCCAGTCAGGGACAGCGCCGCAATGGTGGCACCAGAACACCTCCATCATAGGGGCTTCGGGTGAAGTGGAAAGGAGGGAAAGTTTAAATCCCTTCAGCGGGCTGAATCACCCACTGAACAAGCAGGCTCTGAGGCTGGCGTTCCTAGGCTGAAACGCTGGTGGAAGCCAACTAAAGTTGTCTCCACCCTAGGATATCCCTAGCACTGGAATCTGTTTGGACACCAGCGTTGCTCTATAGTGGCCTGGACTTCCAGGTTTACCTGCTGTGGAGCAGTGACAGGCCCCCGTTTTTGCCCCCTCAAATGGCATGGATCTCCTTTTTTGGAACAGGACTGTAATTTGGGTGTTTCCAGTCTGTGTTTTTCATATCTGCTAATATACTTTTGTTTCGATTTTGATAGACTCTGTTTCTGTGTATCTTGGAATAGCTCTACTGATATCCCATCTACACCTGGTGATTTCTTTCTCTCAATTGCTCCTGTGAAACAGGCAGCCCAATCCACAGTCTAAGACAGGTGGAGATAGTGCCACTACCCCCTACCACTGCTATGCTATATCTAGGGGGCTTTTTGACAGTGTGAGGAGGCAGAAAAATCCAAAAACCCTCCCACCACTGAAAAGTCCTCAATAAGGAATCTGCCTGCAAAGATGGGGTGGAAGCGAACTGACATTGGCTGTACCCCCAGGAATGCCCCAGCCCACCCCCATGGCAGCATCTGATTGGGATGCCAGCACAGCTCCGCAGCAGCCAGGACTTCCAGGTTTCACCACCATTTGTTTCCCAGGGAGGCAGATCTCTGTTGTGTGGAGTTCAGTTGTAATTCTGGGAGATGTTCTGGTCCCAACTGGAGGTTGGGAAGCCTAGACCGGGAAGCAAATTCTGGGTGACCTCATCCCCTGCATGAAGAGGGTGGGGTTTGGGGAGGACTATAAAGCCATATAGCACATCTTCTGAAATAGTCATTTTCTCCAGTTGAGTTGATCTCTGTTGACTGGAGACAGGGGCGGAGTGAGAGGGAACTGTGCCCAGGGCATGAGTGTGCCCTGTGTACCTGCCCTGCTTTGCCCCAGAATTCCCCTGGAACACCCCCGTCATGCCCCTGCCATGCCCTCCTCACGCCCCTGCAGGTGCCTGCGCCCGGTGCATAGTGCACCCATCCCCTTGGCGCTACACCATTGACTGGAGTTCAGTTGTAATCCTAGATCTCCAGAAACTTCCTGGAGACTAACAACCGTAAAACCCAGTCCAGCGCCACAAGCTTTTTTTTCCCTAATCTCTTTTGGTGTGGGTACGTCATTGAAGGGTCAGATTAGGATCTGGGTGACACAGGTTTGAATCCTCACTGCCATGGATTTTCAATGGGTGACTCTGGACCAGTTGCATCCTCTTATTGTAGCCTACCTCACAGAGTTCTGAGACAATAGAGAAGAGAACACTATAGGTCACTATGGGTCCCCGTTTGTGCAGAAAGGCAGGGTTTAAATAAAATAAGTAAATTAATTAATTATTGTCTAAATCTCAGCATGGATTTCTGCCTGGCATTCTTAGCATGGGATCAATCCCACCTCGCACTCTGAACTTCTGTGTTTTTGGAACTCTGAGCTCCACTTCAGCTCATCAGTTACTCAAGATGACATCTCTTTATGGAAAGGAATAATATCTTCTTCTACATTTTGTACTCTCCCTCCTCTTTTTCTCTCCCTCTCAAACCATCTGTTCTCTAAGATTCACATTGCATAAGGGATTTGTGTGGGCACTGTGCATAGGTATTGGAGCATTTTTAGGATTTTGTGCTGTAAAGTAGATGAATATTGCCTCAACTCCATGCTTGTATCCTTGTTCCCCCTCAACAAACCTTCTCTGATTATTCTTCCAAACTCCTCTCTCCAAATTTCTTTCATGTCTGCTTCAGGACTTCATCACTTTGAAGATCCCTTTGATGACTCTCTGTTATTCCCCTTATGCCAGGAGTTAGTGTAACCTCAGCTTGTGGGTTCTGTGAGGCAGTACTTGGAATGAGTTGCAACAACAATTTTTAAACAACAAAATGGTTTACTTTTCTTTACAATTTACACTTTTAAAACATCAACATTTAACGTTACAATTCAAGGTCCTGTTCAGGTTGCATTTCAAGTCCTTCTATTTACAGTCTACTGATATTGCCAAGTCCAAATTCTTCTTTGCAAGTTGGCTGGCTCCTGAAGACTCCAAGGGCTTGATGAACAGGTTGCAACATGATGAAGGTCTCCAGGAGAACTCTCACCCATTACAACCACAAAAGAAAACCCTGAAACAATAAACTCCAACATTTACAACACAGCAAAAACAAACAACTACCTTCCCAGTAGTTCCCAACAATATTGCAATTACCTTAACAAGGTGTTAAGGGCTTATACAAATCAAGGTCCGAGTCTGGTAGCCTTGTCTTCTGCAAAGAGCTCTTGCAGCCTTTCTGCTGCTCTGAGTCTCCACCCCCTTACTGGGTCAACCCATTCTGGGCCAATCCATTCTGGGCATGGGGGTTACATTAGTACTTAAAACTTCAGTTCCGTTAGAATGGGAGTGAAAGGTGGCAGAAGAGAGTTTTCTTGGCCTTCCTGATATGGATTTGAACCTAAGCAGGAAGCAGACTTCATTTAAGCAGATGCATATCTAGCATACATGTCTTCTGCAACACACTTGGTAACAACCAGGTATATCTTCTTTTGACCCTGTTTTTAGGTAATTTTCATCGAGGTTGTGTGTGACCTCAAATTAGGGTTGCTAGTACCTTGTGGAAAGTACTGGGGAATTTCAATGGGGTTTAATTTTATATAGTCCACCTTCTGAAGTGGCCATTTTCTCCAAGTGAACTGATCCCTATTGCCTGGAGATCACTTGTAATCCCAGAAGATCTCCAAACACCACTTGGAGGTTGGCAAGTTGGCAACCCTACCTTGAATGCTGCCTGGCTATATGGAAGAGAAAGCAATAGGCAGGTAGACTGCACTGGATGCTATCTGATTATATTTAGCTGATGACTGCACAAGGAAAAGGGGGCGGGGAGGAAGCTGAACACCAAACAGTTGAACATGGTAGCAAATCAGTTCTTCTGATACATGCCGAATTATTGTTTTGCTTCTCTGACAGATCAAACTTTCAGTGTCATTCTGATCATTACTGAAAAGTTCAGAAAATAAGGAAACTTAATAACAAACTACAAAGGGAGGTTTTCTAGCTGGCCTTTAGAAAATGTGAGCACTCACATTTCAAGCAATGTTGTATAAGACTCGATAAGACAGATGTGAAAGCAAAACAAAGTTGAGTAAGACCAGGAGAAAAAATAGTTCGCTTTTCCTCCAGTTATTTGTGGAGGTTAAACGAACACGAATGAGGAAATTATTCCACCAGCATCTCTGCCGGCAATTGGCTTTTTCAGAGATACACACTATTTCCTCGCCAAGTGAACTGAGCTCACAACCTCACCAGTCCTTGCAAGGTTAGTATATCATCAGGTACCTACTCAATGGGGAATTGGTTGTGCTGCTGGAATTCAAACTGGAACAAGCAGACGCTGAACTGAGATAAGAAATGCTCTCACTATGCTCTGTGGCTTCATTGTATGTCTCTGCAGTATTCGATGTGTGAAATATTCTTTGGCCTTCCAACTGCATTCCATGTGCCAGCAAGCTCTTCTGTGTATCTTTGTGCTGCTGCCTATAGATTAACTGCACTTGAGCGGATACAGAAGAATAGAAACCCTTCAGGCCGCAGAATGTACGGCATGGTAGGAAAAGCAAGAGAAACACAGAGAAGAAATGGTAGAGTAGCACTTCATCTTTTGCATCTGTCACGAGGGAGGGGGGAGGGGGAGGAGGATGCAAATGCCTCAATCCCAAAGAAACTTTGAATGAGCTTTCCATTCAGAATGATTGCCTTGGCTATGCTTAACTTTGCCTCTGCCTGCAATTAATATGGTTATTACAACTCCTTGGCAGGTTTCCTTGAAAAGTGCTGTCAATTCATAGCTGACAGAAGAAGAAGAAGAAGAAGAAGAAGAAGAAGAAGAAGAAGAAGAAGAAGAAGAAGAAGAAGAAGAAGAAGAAGAAGAAGAAGAAGAAGAAGAAGAAGAAGAAGAAGAAGAAGAAGAAGAATTTATATCCCCCCTTTCTCTCCTATAGGAGACTCAAAGGGGCTTACAAACTCCTTACCCTTCCTCCCTCATAACAAAGGGACTTACAAACTCCTTACCCTTCCTCCCTGTGAGCTAGGTAGGGCTGAGAGAGCTCAGAAGAACTGGGCCTAGCCCAAGATCACCCAGTGTGTTGGAGTGTACAGGCTAATTTGAATTCACCAGATAAGACTCCACAGCTCAGGTGGCAGAGCGGGGAATCAAATCCTGTTCCTCCAGATTAGAGTACACCTGCTCTTAACCACTATGCCACTGCTGTTCCATAGCAACGCCACTGCTGCTCTATAGCAACCCCATAGGGTTTTCAAGTCAAGAGATGGTTTGTCATTGCCTTTTTCTGCATAGCAATTCTTGACTTCCTAAGTGATCTCCCATCCAAGTACTAACCAGGGCTAACCCTGCTTAGCTTCCAAGATCTGACAAGATCAGGCTAGCATGGGTCATCAGGGTCAAGGGCTGAAAGGTTTAGCACACATTTTTTCATTCTCATATCGTTGACCTTTACAAACAGAAGTAGCTGCCCTTTGACAATGGAAAATACAGATCATGTGAAGCGCTTATTACAAAATAGAAGCTGGAGATGGACTACAGCATTTAAGAGAACTGGAATCACACAGGCCCCTCCCACATGGGCAAAGAACAGCGGGCCATGATATACTGATCTAAGTTCCTGTAGCTGTGTTAAGACAGATAACAAAGGTGATGATCTTTGGCAATCATTGCTCACAATCCTCTTAAGCATGTCTCATTGGGTATTGTATATAACAGGCTCTCTGATCACTATCATATAAATTAATCATTTAATTTACACTATGTCTTTCTGTGAATTTAAAATATTAAAAGACAAAAAAACAACTGGAATTGTTTCAGGCATTCTGCTTGTTGTGATGAGCTGGTGGAATGAGCTATCTGGTTCGGGCTGTTTCTCTTTTGGCTTCTCTTATAGGCAAATAGGTCTTTAAAAAAACCCTAGGAAAGTGGTGGAGGCTGTGCTTCAAAATCATCTTTCTCAAACTGTGGGTGGTCTCTTCAGGAACCAACAGCATGAATCCCCCTTCTTCTGTTTTTCTCTTCGAGCACACTGGGAAACTGGCAAGGAGATATGTTAGCTAAAATATCTCAAGCCATTGGTGGTCCCAGTATGACATGAGCTTCCCGGACTGCATTTCTTCATTCTTGCTTTCTTCTTTAGGGCATAAGCCTATTAGTAGCATCAGGGTGGGAGCTGTGGAAGGGCCTATCTCAGCTGAAATTTCTCACAGACAACTGGCAACGTCTTTGTGATGATAACATCAGCTCCCAATTCTCAACCTCTCATATTCTGCATACACAGAGAACATCAGTGCTTTGAAATCTCCATGTAGTGTTTTTAAACTTTATAAGTTCAGGGAGCACCTTCCATATTACATAGTGCACCAAAGACTAGATGTCCCATAATTCCTTGCCATGTGTTTGGGAGTTTCTTCTAATGCACGTTGGAATCCCTGTATGTCATAGAGCAGTGGTTCCCAACCTGGGGGACATGTACCAGAGCATTTAAGGATATGCAAAAAATTTTTTAATGAGTTTGCTAATATGGGTTTGCAATTTTAGGAAAATAGGGTACACGAATGAAAAAAGGTTGGGATAGGAACCACCGCTTTAAAGGATTCTGGGATCCATAGTGGTCAAACCTATTGGGCCTCATTGTTAACTCATGTGAACTGACAGCACATCTTTGAATACATCCAATATGTCTCCTATCTACAGAAGGCAAGGAAACAGAGTGCAGGATGGTAGGCCGGCCATCTTTGAAGCCAGGTTGCCTATTTCTGCTGGTCTTTTCACTGAGGGAGGAACAGTGATAGTTTTTATATGATATAGAACCATAACATTGGAGATATGCGTTCAATAATATTTAAAGGGTATATACAAACTAGAATCTTTACAGGACTCTATTGTCTGTACTTCATAGACCATGATTAATTTATCTGCAGTACCTAATCAAAGAAAAACCTTATCCATGTGTGGTCCATTCACAGGTAAGAATTTCCATATGTAGTGAGTTGGACTTATTTCTACATAAATAATATTTGCTTGAGTGCACTCAAAATTGTACCAGCAATCCAAAAGCAAATACTTTTTTTTTTACTGCAGCTTCTCAATATCTTTTTTGCATAATGGCTTTATTTGGTAATTTAAGTTGAATGTCTATAAGAAAGCAAGCTGTCTCTGAGCTCACTTCCGTTACAAATGCACCCTAAAACTAAAATATGCTGCACAAACAGCAGGCCTGTCTTCTTTATCAAGCTGCTACTTATGCCTCAAGCAGGACACTTCTAGTCTGTGTATTTTTATTTTAGTTGGGAGAAAACTTTCAACCTAGGAGACTCACACAACTGTGAATCAATATCACACGGCTATGATTTCTGTGGAAACCTACTCAGATCTGGGTGGGTGGGTGTGGGAAACAGCAGTGCTTAAGAACATAAGAACATAAGAACTAGCCTGCTGGATCAGACCAGAGTCCATCTAGTCCAGCATTCTGCTACTTGCAGTGGCCCACCAGGTGCCTTTGGGAGCTCACATGCAGGATGTGAAAGCAAGGGCCTTCTGCTGCTGCTGCTGCTCCTGAGCACCTGGTCTGCTAAGGCATTTGCAATCTGAGATCAAGGAGGATCAAGATTGGTAGCCATAGATCGACTTCTCCTCCATAAATCTGTCCAAGCCCTTTTTTAAAGCTATCCAGGTTAGTGGCCATCACCACCTCCTGTGGCAGCATATTCCAAACACCAATCACACGTTGCGTGAAGAAGTGTTTCCTTTTATTAGTCCTAATTCTTCCCCCCAGCATTTTCAGTGAATGCCCCCTGGTTCTAGTATTGTGAGAAAGAGAGAAAAATTTCTCTCTGTCAACATTTTCTACCCCATGCATAATTTTATAGACTTCAATCATATCCCCCCTCAGATGTCTCCTCTCCAAACTAAAGAGTCCCAAACGCTGCAGCCTCTCCTCATAAGGAAGGTGCTCCAATCCTTCAATCATCCTCGTTGCCCTTCTCTGCACTTTTTCTATCTCTTCGATATCCTTTTTGAGATGTGGCGACCAGAACTGAACACAGTACTCCAAGTGCGGTCGCACCACTGCTTTATATAAGGGCATGACAATCCTTGCAGTTTTATTATCAACTCCTTTCCTAATGATCCCCAACATAGAGTTTGCCTTTTTCACAGCTGCCATGCATTGAGTTGACATTCCCATGGAACTATCAACTAAGACACCCAAATCCCTTTCCTGGTCTGTGACTGATAGCACTGACCCCTGTAGCGTGTATGTGAAGTTTGGATTTTTTGCCCCTATGTGCATCACTTTACATTTAGCTACATTGAACTGCATTTGCCATTTCTTAGCCCACTAATTTATCAAGGTCTGCTTGGAGCTCTTCGCAATCCTTTGTGGTTCTTACCACCCTACATAATTTGGTATCATCTGCAAACTTAGCTACCACACTACCCACCCCCACTTCCATGTCATTTATGAATAAGTTAAAGAGCACTGGTCCCAAAACGGATCCTTGGGGGACACCACTCCTTACATCTCTCCATTGTGAGAACTTCCCATTTATACCCACCCTTTGTTTCCTGTTCCTCAACCAGTTTTTAATCCATAGGAGGACTTCCCCTCTTATTCCTTCATTGCTCAGTTTTCTCAACAGTCTCTGGTGAGGAACTTTGTCAATAAGATTTTGGAAATTCAAGTAGACAACGTCCACTGGTTATCCCCTTATCCACATGTCTGTTTACACCCTCAAAGAACTCTAGTAAGTTTGTAAGACAGGACTTGCCTCTACAAAAGCCATGCTGACTCTTCCTCAGCAGGTCTTGCTTTTCTACATGTTTAATAATTTTATCTTTAATGATAGATTCTACTAATTTACCAGGAACAGATGTCAAACTGACTGGCCTGTAATTTCCTGGGTCCCCCGTAGACCCTTTCTTAAAGATTGGTGTGACATTGGCCATCTTCCAGTCTTCAGGGATGGAGCCTGATTTCAGGGATAAGTTACATATTAATGTGAGAACATCAGCAATTTCATGCTTGAGCTCTTTAAGAACTCTTGGATGAATGCAATCTGGGCCAGGGGATTTGGTAGCATTTAGTTTATCAATGGCTGCCAGAACTTCTTCCTTGTCTACCACTATTTTTGCTAGTTCCTCGGATTCACATCCTAAGAAGCTTGGTTCATGTGCAGGAATTTTCCTCACCTCCTCTTGGGTGAAGACAGATGCAAAGAATTCATTCAGCTTCTCTGCAATCTCCTGTCATCTTTTAGCACACCTTTTGTTCCTTCATCATCTAACTTGGACCCTGCGGCTTCCCTAGCTGGCTTCCTGCTTTTGATGTACTTGAAGAACTGTTTGTTGCTAGTCTTGATGTTCGCAGCCATGCGTTCCTCATAATCCTTTTTGCCTCCCTTACAGCTAACTTGCTTCTCTTTTGCCACCATTTGTGTTCTCTCTGGTATTCTTCATCAGTTAAGTTGGACTTCCATTTTCTAAAAGACATCTTTTTTTTCCTAATAATTTCCTCCAACCTCCTTGTTAACCATGGTGGCTTTCTTTTGGACTGGGGCGCTGCCTTTCCTAACCTCTTGAGGAACACATTCCAGCTGAGCTTTTAAGACTGTGTTTTTAAATAACCTCCAAGCACCTTGGACATTTTTTTTACTCTCTTGATTTTCCCTTTCAGCTTCCTGCGCTTTTATCCCCCTCATCTTTGAAATTTCCCTTTCTGAAGGCGAATGTAACTAAATTAGTAGTTGTCACTTGTTCGCATGCAGAGATACTGAATCTGACAGCATTGTGGTCGCTGTTCCCTATCGGCTCAACAACACTGACTTCCTGCACCAGGTCCTGGGTCCCACATAGAATTAGATCTAGGATCACCTCTCCCCTGGTTGGTTCTATAACCATCTGCTCTAAGCCACAGTCATTTAGCATATCCAGGAATGTTCTCTCCTTACTATGACCTGAACATGCATTTTTCCAGTTTATGTGGGGATAGTTAAAATCGCCCATTACCATGACATTTTTGCTTTTGTTGGCCTCTCTAATTTCTTTTTCCATCTCAGAATCCTCTTGTGCACTTTGGTCAGGGGGACGATAATATATTCCTACTGTTAAACTATGCTTCACCCCTGGTATTGATATCACCCCTGGTATTGATGCTTATGAACTTTTCCCTCCTGGAACCAAGTTCTTTGATTCCAAAATGACTTTTCATAACTAATTAGGCATATATCTGGATATTTTAATTTACAAAGCATTCACACTATAATGGCCCGTATTTCTGAGTTGTTGGGTTGTTGTTGTTTTTTTTAAAAAAAGATGAAGTCACACATTGCTCTGGTATAATAGACGAGCTCATCTGTGGATCCAGAGAAAATTAGGTGTGCATGAAATTAGTGGAATATATTTATTAGCATTAAGCATTTTGTGGAAGAAATCCTTTTTTTTTTAAATATTTTTTTTTATTGATATTTCGGAATTATTACAGATTTATATTGTATACTTTATATACATCCTCCATATCATTTTTCCCCCTTTCTCCCCCCTCCCTCCTTCTTCTTCTCTTCTTTAGATGCGCAGCAGCAGGTCCATTCTTTTCAATCTTCTTGTCCATTTTTCTTCTGTAATTCCAATTTCGTTTAGCCAGTCTTTGAATTCCATCCAAATCTCCTTCATATCCTTTTGTTTTTCTTGCCATATTTGATTTCTTGACATTGTGTCGAAAATTTCTAATTGTATTTGCTCCCATACATATTCCAACCATTTCTGCATTGTCCAGATTTTTTGTCCTTCCACCCCAATGCTATTACTGCATGGACCGCTCTAATCATGAATTTGAAAAGTTTTCTTTTTCTTTGTTCTATTATAGTATAATCCACTATACCTATAAATAGTAAATCTATATTTATCTTTATTTTTTACCTTTACATATTTTTTTCTATGTATTTTATCACATTTTCCCACATATTTTTTACTTCTATACATTCTAGCCACATATGGGTATATATTGCATTTTTTTTCTCCACAATGCCAACATTTCGGACTGAGCCCACTTATCATATATGCCAACTGTTTCGGTGTTCTATACCATTTTAATATTAATTTCTTCTCTAGTTCTGCATATTTATCTATTTTTATTTTATTCATATTATCTATAATCCTTTTAATAAGGTCTATGTCTTTCACTCCATCTTGTTGCCATTTTCCATTATGATTCTTATCATGAATTCTTGATCTTCTATCATGTTTTTGTATATAACTCCTAATATTTGTCCTTTCTTTTCCTCATATATTTTTATACAACTTTTCATTATACACTCTTCCTCCCTCCTGGAGGCTTTTATCTTTTCCCAGATTCCTCTTAATAGTAACCAGTTTTCTTTACCTCCTTTCTCTATAAAATTTGGAAACGGTATTAATTCTCCTCTTTCATTGTACAGTTGTGCTACCTTGTATATTCCTTGTCTGTGTAGAGATCTTATTGTTTGTGCTCCTTCCTGTCCAACCATGCTTTCCAGGAGGGGTGCCGCACCCAGTAGCCCTGGCATCCATTTTCCCTTCCATTTCTCCCAGATTTCCATTAACACCTTTCTAGGGCCTTTTAATTTTTGTCTTTCTATTTTTGAACAACTTGAATATATTCCAAAGCTACCCGTGTTCAAGTTTATTTCATTTTCGAACTTCATCCATCTGTCTCTTTTATCTATTTGAATTCCCATCAAACTTTTTTATTTGAAATGCCTCGTAGTATTCCTGTAATTTTGGGAGCCCCCAGCCCATTAGTTTTTTTAGACATATAGACTATTTTATTCATCACTCTTGGTTTCTTTTGATTAAATGCCCATAGTTTAATTTTCTTGTCCCATTCTTCAAATTGTTTTTTCTTAATCTCCAACGGCAAAGTACGAAATAGATAGAAGAGTTTTGGCATTATACACATTTTTAATGCTACTATTCTCTTAGAAATAGATAGATTCTTCCCTTGCCACTCCTTTAATTGCTTCATTATTTTTTTCCATATTACTTCGTAATTATATTTAAACATCTTTTCCTTCTTATTTGTTAATGTTATACCTAAATATTTAATCTTCTTCTTCACCATTTCTTTTCCTAGTAGTTTTTTTTCTATATTTATTCCCAGGATTTCAGATTTCTCCATATTAACCACCAAACCTGTGGAAGAAATCCTGAGCAAATCTACTCAGAAGTTCTGTTTTATTCAGCAGGTCTCACTCCCAGAAAAGTGTCCTTAGATTGAAGCCTGTATATATTGAAGAAGTTGACTGATTTCAGTAGGATTCAGCAGTGCATGCAACTTCCTATTGGTTACCACCATAATACATTCTTCACAATATGGAGGTGGAGCGGTGAGATTCAAAAGTGCAGAAATACTGTCCTCCGAACAGGACCAACTCATGCAAGAATAAAGAAGAGAAAGTTCTCTTTTAACCGTTTGTTTTTATTCCCACTCTCAGTCTAACAACATCCTTTAGACATTGTTAGGTTTTGTTATCCCAGAACTTTTACTACTCTCTACAGTTCAGGAGTAACAGATGTCTGGTCAGGTTGAGGTAACTTTCACTGATTCTTTCACCCTTTCCAAGAAGCAGGCAACTCACTTCAAATTGTGTCAAACCCTTTATTCCATACATGTTCTCAGCATTGTATTTGGTACATGGGATAAGGGAAAGGATACATAACTGGGAGCTTGGAGCAAAACAACCCACATGAATATGACAGTGGATACTTTCAGAAATTTCTTACTCAGCAGACAGTGATGGAAGAAAAGAAAGGAAAAATTTAACAATAGGTTTTGAAAAGAATTGCCACAATGTGCTGTCTTATTGACAGGATATGTGAAAGTGAGCACAGAATGTATAATTCTTTACTGTATTGCACCTCCAAGGAGAAATGGAAATAAGAAAATTGAGACAGCAAAGGATATACAAATGGAGCAGTTACAGGGTGCTACCTGCTGTATCTAATATGACAGCTAGCAAAATTGATGTGGTGCAGTTATACAGGGAAGGGCAGTGCAATGATATAAATGTGTGACATAATCACTCTAGGGCCCTTTCTGCACCGCAACAGTGCGAGGGTGTGTCGGCGTAAAAGACGCCGACGCACCCCCCACAGGACAGTTTGCATAGACCATCCCTGAAAGCTTACTTCGTCCCCTGGCCTCCGGCTTGTCGCAGAGGCAAGGGGACACGCCCCGACAGGCTTGAGCGACGGCTGTAGAGTTGCAGGTCAGGGGGGCGTGTCCCCTGGCCTCTGCAATGAGCCGAAAGCCAGGAGACGAGGTAAGCTTTCAGGGATGGTGCGGGGGACATGGCGCCTTCCAGCCGCTGCTGTTCGCACAGCAGCGATTGGAAGCCGCTGTTTCCAGAAAACCAACAGCGGCTTCGCGCCACTGGGGGAGAGCAAGGGTGGCGAACAGCTCCCCAGAGACGGCGTTTTTGCCGTCCCTAGGGCGCTGTTTTTGGCCCGTGAGGAAAGGGCCTAGGTTAACTTGCTACTAGTGGATTTGTATTATACCACGGCTAGTAAGATCCTGACTGCCAGTGCTCCCATAGATTTGTCTTCCATTATCTTTCATATGGTGATAGCAAGACTATTATACCCACTACCTTAGAATTTAAAGTAGCATGGGTGTTAACTATAATGGCAGGCGAACACCTTGCTAGCAATCTTTAAGGATTCACAATATACGCCGGGGTTTTTTTGTGATGTCACACATACTCCTCAATATTGTTACTGTGTGTGTAGCCCTCAAAATTCCTTAGATATAATTTGAGCAGAACCTTCCAAAGTTGCTTCAAGTTTTGTTCTAGTCAAAATCTGGAGCTCTCATAAAAAGGATTAATCTTTTTCCTTGAATGCTTTGCCTTGAGATGAACCCCCTAATATACGTTCAATTTTGCTTTAGGGAAATTTTTACAACATGTTTGAAAGGAATTTAGAAAAACACAATTTCTCTCCCATATGTCTCTGTCCCTGTTCCTTATCTATCACACCTAATGACTCTGTTTTCTATTTATGAGCCACCAAAATCAATTGCTTTGCAACAGAAATTCTCAACAAGCTGAAAAACCACACTGATTTAACCATCATGCTATATTTATTTATTTATTTATTTATTTTATTGGACTTATATACCGCCCCATCCCCGAAGGGCTCTGAGCGGTGCACAACATATAAAATACAGTATAAAATAAGTAGTAATTTAAGGCAGCGATAAAAAGTTTTCATTCCTATTTCAATTATAAAACTCAACAAATTAAAGTGGCGTCCAGCATTCCAGTAATAAAAATCCCTCCCCCCTCAGAGAGGGAGGCATGGCGAGTCTTGTTGAATGACAGGTGGCCCAGTTGTCAAGGGCCGAAGAAAGGGGGCACTATTAGCGGCTGGTTCCTCCAAAGGCCCGGCGGAACAGCTCCGTCTTACAGGCCCTGCGGAACTCCCCAAGGTCCCGCAGGGCCCGGACAGCTGGTGGAAGAGCGTTCCACCAGGCCGGGGCCAGGGCCGTAAAGGTCCTGGCCCGTGTGGAGGCCAGCCGCACCACTGAAGGGCCAGGGACCACCAGTAAATTGGCCTCCGCGGATCGGAGAGGCCGTGTAGGGACATATGGGGTGATGCGGTCTCTAAGATAAGTACAATACAAATATACAACACATGATGACAAATAGGTAAATATGATACAAATATAGTAATGATGAAAATAATATAAATACAGCCAAGATGGAAAATATGTTTCCCTGTTGTTTGCAGTAAGTCAATTTAAAATCGCATGAAGCTCAGAAAGTTAGTTGCTCTGTCAACAGACTTCAAGATCACTTCTCACCTGTTTCAAGCCTGAGGTAAGTAGGAATATGTGTACATTACACATACATACACACACAAATATTGAAACACCAGTCACCAGTCACCTGAAATGAGAACCAACAAATCTTTGAACTAACTATGGCAATCAGCAGAGGTAGCTAGCATGAGATAACAAAATTAGTCGGGCTGTCAGATCAGACTTGGAACCCAAAACATGGAACAATAGTGGTTGTAATTTAACATTTCAGCATCTTTATTAAGTCACAAGTTGCGGTGCTGAGAAGACTTTGCAATAATGCCACTATTTTAAAATGTGGCGAAGACTCCATGCCTAGCAGCTGCCCAACAGCCACAGCTGTTCTAATTCTTTTAAAACTGTCAAACTGCATCCTCTTAATCTATATGCATGCACAAGTAAGGTCTGTGTTTTAATGGGCTACTTCATGGTAAGGGAAACACTGCCATATGCATTAGTAGCTCACATCCATACCCAGCTTGCTGACCTTTAAAACTAAGAGTTGGCATGCCTCTATCAAGAGACACCCGCACAGCAAGATGTTCTGGACTCCTCAGGCCAGCCCTCACTCATTGGTTGCTGCAGACAATGGGGACCCTGATGACGCCATGACCAACAGCCTCTCTGCCTCAAGAGCCAAATGGCATGGCTGTCCTGATGCTTCAGAGTGCACATCTGCTCTCCAACACAAGAAAGCCCCATAGAGGTGAGGTTGAGGTTTCTTTACCTGATGCTGAATGGGCCTGCTCCTCTGCCACCCAAACTGCCAGAATATGCCAGTCAAGCCCACGAGGATACCCAGAACTTTGGCAGCCTCTACAAAGAGGCCCCAAAGTCAACAAGAGAAGAGAGGAGGACTGGAGTAAACAGACCACTGCTGGCTGGCTGCTTGCAAGGGGGGCAAGTTCTCATGGGGTGAACCCAGGGGGCAGGGCCTAGCAGCACACACCATGGGATAAGATAGGTAATCGGTCCACTTTGAGGGAGCAGGAAGGACATGGCAGATGCTGAGATGAACACGTAGGGTGAGCCCTCCTATGGGAATCTGCAGCAGGAAGCCCATGGGGATTGGATGTAAGATGGGGTTGAGTGGCACAATCCCTTGAAACAGAGGATTCTAAGCAGAGGCTGAAATGGAATTGGGCTGGGAAAGTTCTTGCAGCACAAGGAACCTTGCAGCCAGGGAAGGTCCTACCCTACCCTAACGTCCTCCCCTACCTATTCTGAGGCCCGTGATGTGTGCCAGGATTCTGAGTCTGGTGAAGTGGAGGGTCTGAAGGGGTAGGAGTCTCACACCTGCTTAGTCTCTCTGGCAGCTCCTCACACTTTCATCACAAGGGCATGGGTACCTGTATTCTGACCAGATAGGTCCTCGATTACTGATAATCCAATTGAACTTGCTTCCCCTTTATTGTGTCAGAAGTTGAAATTTTAAGACAGTTTATAGTCTTGACATAACAAATAAAGAAGCACAGCCTTGCCATGTATTGGCTGCAGCACCAGCGTACATACCAGATTGACAGTCTTTAAATAGTGTGGTGACAGAAAAAATAAAATCAAGCACACGAGATAGCAGCTGAAGAGGCATTTTTAAACAAATGTGTGCGGGAACAATTACCCAGTATATCTAAAGTCAGAGCAAACAGCACCCAGTAGAAGGGGTCTTGCTGAAGGAAGGTTAAAAATAATCTCCACATGTGAGGCCTCAGTAGCATAAGTGAGACAGGAGGGCAGTTGACTGCCAGCATACATTTGCTTATCATACATGTATCTAAAGTAAGCATGCTTGAAAATTACAATTTGAAAACCATTGAGGTTTTTGTGTTGTAACATGTAAACAGATGCACAAAGGTTGAGTTAAAAACGTATAAAATCTATACCAAAACTATATATTTCTTATGTAGTGTACACAATGAAGTTAGCTTAAAACCCAAGGCCTGAGTTACAGGCTGCACCTTTAAAAATAAGTAATAAAACATGGCCTTCATGTAACATGGCCTTCTTTCAATCAGAAACCATTCTTCAGAGCTACAGACCGGACTGCTTTATCCAGATTATTATTTTTATTTATGTATATAGCAGTCCTGTTTTCCTCCATTGTTCTAGCCCCTAGCTGTTCTGAAAGGCAAAAGTCCAAGAGGATGTCTAAAAAGAAGCTCAGAGTGACCCTGGAGAACTGTTTAAACTGAGAATTCAGAGACAGATGGGTAAGGAAAGAAATGCTCTCATGATGGCTACCAGCATTCAGGCTGCCAATATGCAGACCATCTGGTCAGAATTTCAAACCACCACAGCAAAAAAAAACAAAGTTGCACTTTCCTGTAACTTGTTCGTCAAGTATCTTCTGTGTGGGCCCACATGGGACTGCGCAGGTGCAGGCTGGCCATGGAGATCTGACCAGAAGGCTTCTAGAAGCTTTTAAGTACTTGAAGTGCTCTTCTCCCTCCCCTCCAGAGCTAAGAGTGGGCTTGATTTCCACCCAAAATGGCCATATGACAGATGTGGGGAGAGCAATTCTCCATCAGCTCTCCCTTCATCACCATGGAAGAGCACTAATAAAGCAGATGACAGCTCACAACAGGAAAAGGAAGGAGGGATGTGTGCCTATATATAAGACATTTGATGAACAACTACATGTAAGTGCAAGAAAGGACTGCCAGTATGGAGCCCAGCCAGTGGGGAAGAGGGGGGCTTTGAATATGTAATGGGGGGTTTTGAACCCAGGAAACCCCCCCCCCCTTACCTACCTCCTTGCCCCAGTCAACAAATCTTAGCAGCCCTGGCTACTTGCTTACAACTGTGGGCAACATTTTCTCCATGCTTTATTGAAGAAGAGATAGTTGACAGGGGGGTCCAAAAAGTAGGATAAGTTTAGAAAGAGAAAGGGGAACTTGAAAAGTCTGAGAAACAGTGGTAGTGTTAAAGCTGGGGAAACTTCTGTATGTGTAGTTCAAAATTTGTTCAAGATCACACAGTTAAGAAGATCCAGTAAGAGAAAGTTTAGTGGCATATGTAATCAGCTTATTTCCAAAGTTGAGGAATACCAATAACATTCTCCAGTTTATTCATTGTCACAGACCTGTCACTGAGACTTCAGCTTTGGAGATGCTGAATTTGAAAGACTTCCCTGAAAACTGGGCTCGAGTTTGAAACTTTGTCTTTCAGGTCCAAGGCTAATCACTGGATGGTCTAGCTTTCCAATTCAGTCATAGCCAGATTTGGACAGAGAAGTTGAAGCAGCATGTGGCCAAGTTAAGCTGCCCTTGCAGCAATAGAAGCTAGCGCTCTGGGACCACTCAATTCAGACCTAGCCAATGGCCTAGTGCCAGTTGTGGTGGTGTGAAAGGAGGCAAATAGGGAGTTGATACTGATCATCATTGCTACTGAAGGGTCCAAGACAAGAATCCCCTGCATCAGTGCCAGGGGGATGCTGGGAGTTGCTCTGCTTGCCTCTGGCTGCCAACAGCCCTCTAGGCCAACTTTCCCTGTAAGTTAAATGGCCAGCTCAGCCCTGGTCATAGGCTTGAAAATTCATTAGAGGAGCTAATATGGCCCACTACCTCCTACTCACCCCCCAAAACATGATCATTACATTTGAATACATTTTCAGCGTGAACAGAGGAAATCAGGACATCATAAGTATTGATAAGAAAGATGTCAAGCTGTTTGTCTGGTTCATTGTTTAATTAATCTTAGTATGGGGACTGAAGAAATGATGGCTACTCCATTGTGCTTTGTAATTAGTGTCATGGAATTTACCCCTACAGAAGTCTAACTTGGAGAATTGTTAACCTTTAAAACATGAAAGTCTGCTTTGAATTAGAAATGCTATAGCTGAAATGATGCTGTATGTGTGAATGGCTAGCAAATGAATGCCCAGTTTCTTTAGAATGATTTTTTAAATTTTAAATTTTTTTTATTCCAGCTTATTGCTTTTACAAGGGTCATCAAAACAGCAAACCAATTAAAACATACATAATAAAATCATATTTAAAGACAATTAAAACCAGCCAAAGATTTCACCACATCATTAAAACAATTGAAACAAGAATTAAAGTATATACAAAAACAATTAAAACCAAATTAAACCAAACAATATTTCTTCTGCCTAATCCAATCGTTCCCTCCAAGTTATTTATCTTTCTTTCCCTTCTCTTCTCTGTTAAATAAATCTTTGAATCTGTTTACGTTTTAAATCTGCCTCAGTATTATTTTTGTTTGATTTATTTTAAGACGTTTGTCTAGAAAGGTTATAACAACAAGCATCCTTCACCTTCTGGGATAGTTGCAGGGCTGAGGGAAAGTGCTTCTGTTCACAAATGCTATCATTATCTGAAGCACCTCAGTCCCTGAAGGGAAAGGTGGGGGGAAATCTGACAAGACAAATCAGTGAGGGGTCTCTCCACCTGAAGAAGTTAGGAAGGTGAGGGGGTCCGTCACACCATGATTTCATCAAAATCCTGTCAGGTATCTGCGAAAGTAACTTTTTTTCAAAGTACTTGCTCTGGCTGTGTGTCTCTGAAAAGCTGCAGAGGACATGTTAATTTAAAATTTTTCCCTCTCTTGCAGTTTAGGTTGAAGTGGCAAAGAAATGATATCTGCTCAAAGCCTTGAAGCTGACATGGACTTCAGCTGACTTGCTCTCAACCAACCAGCAATGGCTTCTAAGCAATGCTGGAGAGTTCCAGGGGCTGGGATAGTTACAGGGCTGAGGGAAAGTGCTTCTGTTTCTGAGTACCTGTTAGAGGTCCCTGGCCCTAAAAGAAAACCCTGAAATTTTGGTGCTGATATCTCTAAACATGCGCCCCTTGCAGGCCGAAACATGAAAAAACACCAAAAAAATGCATAAGAAGAACATAAGAACAAGCCAGCTGGATCAGACCAGAGTCCATCTAGTCCAGCTCTCTGCTACTCGCAGTGGCCCACCAGGTGCCTTTGGGAGCTCACATGTAGGATGTGAGAGCGCCAATGGCCTTCTGCGAGCTGTTGCTCCGAGCATACCCTGGTCTGTGCAGGCGGTTGCAATCTCAGATCAAAGAGGATCAAGATTGGTAGCCATCGAAGTCGACTTCTCCCACTCCATAAATCTGTCCAAGCCCCTTTTAAAGCTATCAGGTTGAGTAGCCATCACCACCTCCTGTGGCAGCATATTCCAAACACCAATCTGCGTTAGGTGAAGAAGTGTTTCCACAGCTAAGTCCTAATTCTTCCCACAGCATTTTCAATAGAATGCCCCCCCTGGTTCTAATATTGTGAAAGAGAGAAAAATTTCCTCTCTGTCAAGCATTTTCTACCCATGCATAATTTTTAGCGTAGACTTCAATCATATCCCCCCTTCAGCAGCCTCCTCTCCAAACTAAAAAGGGAGTCCCAAAGCGCTGCAACCTCTCCTCATAGGAAGGTGCTCCAGTCCCTCAATCATCCTGATTGCCCCTCTCTGCCCTTTTCTGTCTCCTCAATATCCTTTTTTTGAGATCGCGTGACCAGAACTGGACCCACAGTACTCTCCAAGTCTTGATGCTTTCACTGCTTCTCTCAGGGCATGACAATCTTTGCAGTTTTATTTTCAATTCGCTTTCCTAAATTATCCCCAGCATAGAGTTTGCCTTTTTTTTCACAGCTGCCATGCATTGAGTTGACATTCCCATGGAACTATCAACTAAGAGCGCTAAATCCCTTTCCTGGTCTGTGACTGTTAGCTTTTGACCCCTGGCAGCTGATGTATGTGAAGTTTGGATTTTTTTGCCCTATGTGCATCACTTTACATTTTGCTACATTGAACTGCATTTTGCCATTTTCTGAAGACCCACTATCCTAATTTATCAAGGTCAGCTTGGAGCTCACCATGAAATCCTTTGTGGTTCTCACCACCTACATAATTTGGTATCATCTGCAAACTTGGCCACCGCTACCCTATTTGCAGGTCATTTATGAATGGGTTAAAAGGCACTGGTCCCAAGTGGATCCTTGGGGGACACCACTCCCAACATCTCTCCATTGTGCAAGAACTTCCCATTTTACACCCACTCTTTGTTTCCTGTTTCTCAACCAGTTTTTTTAATCCGCCGGAGGACTTCCCTACTTATTCCCTTCATTTGCTGAGAGTTTTTCTCAACAGTCTCTGTTGAGGAACTTTGTCAAAAGCCTTTTGGAAATCCAAGTAGACAATGTCCACCCGGTTCACCCCTGTCCACATGCCTGTTTACACCCTCAAAGAACTCTAAGTAAGTTTGTAAGACAGGGATTTACATACTGCACAAGCCATGCTGACTCTTTTCTCAGCAGAGTCTTGCTTTTCTACATATTTTTAATGTTATCCTTTAAATGATACATTCTACTAATTTACCAGGAACAGATGTTAAACTGACTGGCCTGTAATTTCGGGTCCCCCTAGATCCTTTCTTAAAAGATTGGTGTGACATTGGCCCATCCTTCAGTCTTCAGGGATGGAGCCTGATTTCAGGGATAAGTTGCATATTAAAAGTGAAGAAGATCAGCGAATTTCGTAAGCGAGGCTCTTTAAAGAACTCTTGGGTGAATGCAATCTGGGCCAGGGGATTTGGTAACATTTAGTTTATCAATGGCTGCCAGAACTTCTTCCTTGTCTATCACTATGTTAGCCAGTTCCGCCGGTTAAGCCTCCTAAGAGCTTGGTTCAGGTGCAGGAATGTTCCTGCGCCTCACTCTTGGGTGAAGACAGATGCAAAAGAGGAATTCATTCAGCTTCTCACCGTCTCCCTGCCATCTTTTTAGCACACCCTTTGTTCGTTTGTCATCTAAGCAGACCTACCCTTCCTTGCTGGCTTCCCGCCTTTGATGTGCTTGAAAGAACTGTTTGTTGCTGTGATGTTAGCAGCCATCGCGTTACTCATAATCCTTTTTGCCTCCCTTACAGCTAACTTGCTCTCATCTTTTGCCACCATTTGTGTTCCCTCTCATATTCTTCATCAGCCAAGCTGGACTTCCATTTTCTAAAGACGATACTGCTTTTTCTGATAATTTCCTCAACCTCTCTTGTTAACCATGGTGGCTTTTCTTTTGGACTGGGTGCTGCCCTTTTCTAACCTGTGGAACCACATTTCAACTGAGCTTTATTACTGTGTTTTAAATAATGGCGTCCGGGCATCCTGGACGGTTTGACTATGGCGGGTGCCCGTTTAGAAGCCCTGCGCACTTTCTCACCTCAACTTTGAGAGTTTCCCTTTCTGAAAGCCGAATCTGCTTCAGTATTAGTGTAGTTGCCACTTGTTAAGCATGCTGAGATACTGAATCTGACTTGGCGATGGCAGTGCATGTTCCCTGAACTCGACTCAAGCTTCTTGCACGGCTTCCTGCACCCCAGGTCCTGGGTCCCACATAGCGGAATTAATTCTAGGATTCACCTCTCCCCTGGATTTGGTTTTCCACAACCATCTGCTCCTAAGCCACAGTCATTTAGCATATCCAGGAATGCTCTCTCCTTACTATAAGCCTGAACATGCATTTTTCCAGTTTATATAGAGGATGGTTGGAAATCACCCATTACCACTACATTTTGTTTTGTTGGCCTCTTTCTCTAATTTCTTTTTTCCATCTCAGAATCCTCATGTGCACTTTGGTCAGGGGGGGGCGATAATGTATTCCTAATATTAAAACTGCTCCTTCACACCTGGTATTATTGATATCCACGAGTGATTCTGTGGGGGGCAAACTCCTGCATTGTCTATTTTATGTGATACTATGCTCTCTTTGATGTAACCGAGCAACGCTCCACCCCAATAAGCCCTGTCCTATCCCCAGCTTCCTATAGAGCCTGTAGCCTGGTATAACCAGCATCCCACTGGTTCTCCTCATTCCGCATGTCTCTATGTAATGCCGCTATATCAAAGTCCTCCTTCAAAACTCCTGTTACTCTAGCTCCACCATTTTTTAGATTGAATGCTTCTACTATTAGCGAGAACACCTGCTTATACCCTGTCTGTCCTTAATACCAGGGATTTATGTGCTTTACCCTCAAGTCTTTTTTTGTAGACACTATCCCGCTTGTCACATGCACATTGCTATGTTCCTTGCTTGTATGTGGTTGATTTAGAAAAAACCTCCCTCTCATCTGTCTGCATCCCCATAGATACTGTATTCCGAACCGAAGTCACCTCCCAGCTCCTGTCGGCTTTCCCCCCCCAGGAATCGAGTTTAAAAGCTAATTCTGCCACCTTTTTTTTAATGTTGGCCAGCAACTCTGGTTCCCTCTTTGGTTAAAAGATGAAGCCCGTCCTGTTTGTACAGGCCTGCCTTGTCCCAAAAAGGTTCCCCAGTTCCTGAGCAAATCCTGAAACCCTCTGCCTTACACCATACCTTCTCATCCAGCATTGAGACCCTGTATCTCGGCTTGCCTAGCTTCAATACTGGCCCTGGCGATGGAGCGGATAGCATTTCTGAGAATGCCACCTTGGAGTCCTGGACTTCCAACCTGTTTCCTAGCAGCCCTAAATTTAGCTTCCAGAACCTCTGAAGCTACATTTCCCAATATGCGTTGGTGCCAATGTACGGACCACAACTGCTGACTCCACCCACAGCACTGTCTAAAGGCCTAATATCTAGGCGAAGGCGTGGCATCATAACCTTAGCAACCGAACCAGGCAGGCAAGTCACCATCGCGGTCATCATGCACTCTCTGAAACCCAACTCTCTACACATTTCTAATGATCGAATCACCACCCACTACAAAGGGAGCCCCACCTCCCGAGGGGTATCCTCAGTCTTTGAGGATAGCTGATCACCAGTTAAGGGAAGGATCCCATCTAATGGAGCATGCTTTACCTCGAACCTGGCACCCTCCATCCCCAAGACCTTCATTCTCCACTTGACATCTGAAGGAATGTATCACCTTGGGAGATGGGACCCGGCTGTTGATTCCGCAAAGCCTCGTCTGTCTACCCTCTCTGCCTCTTTCAGCTTCTCCAGGTCTGCCACCTTGGCTTCAAGAGAGCCTGCAACGTTCCGCCACATTGTGCCAGGAGGAGCTCATTGCAGCGAGGGAGCACACCCACGACTTCATGTCCCTGAGTGGCAGAGTAGTCATACATGTGACATCGGTGCGAAACACTGCAAAGCCCCCCACCATCCCCTGCTGGCTTTCTGCCTTCATATCTGATTTGTTTTAGATGTTTAAATATTAAAAGCTTTTGAATTTTCACTGCCCCTGGAACTATCTGCGCGTACTATCTGTATCCAGAAATATGTCATTATTGAATTAAAAACGAAAAATTAATTTAAAATTAGAGCTAAAGACTGAACTAAAGCCCCACCTCCGAGGGCCCGGGACCAAAGAGAGGGAACAAGAGATGAACTCTGGCCAACCTATTTAAGCTTACCTTCCAGATTCAGCAGCCTTAGCTCACAGGAGCCCTGCAAAATTCCTGAGCCCTGGGCAGATGCCCACATTGCCCAATGGACATTACGCCACTGACTTGCCCCTTCAGAGCTGAGGTGTGACTTATAATGACCAGATGGGCTAAAATGGAAGGGAAGTAGGAAATGGAACTTGTGGATTGCAATCAGGGTTTTATAACATTCTTCCCTGCCCTGGCCTGATCTTGTCAGATCTCAAAAGCTAAGCAGGATTGACCCTGGCAAGTATTTAGATGGGAAACCTCCAAGGAATACCAGGGTTGTGACATGGAAGCAGGTAATGTTGGATTCCTTCCAGTTTGGCTTCTGCACTGGCCATGGTAGATCATGACCTTTTGGTCCACTGTCTCGCCGATATTGGAGTTCAGGGATCAGCCTTATGTTGGCTGGCCTCGTTTCTCTGAGACCGGGGACTGCAGGTGGCTTTGGGGGTAGAGAACTCCAGGCATCATCCCATAGTTTGTGGGGTACCACAAGGGGCTATCCTCTCCCCAATGCTTTTTAACATCTACATGTTGGTTTGGAATTTTGGGCTGCAGTGTCACCAATATGCAGATGACACCCAGCTCATGTTCACAATGGAAGGTCACCTGTCTTCAGCCCCTGGAGCTCTCCAGCATTGCTTCGAGGCCATTGCTGGTTGGTTGAGAGCGAGTCGGCTGAAGCTAAGTCCAGCAAAGACTGAGGCTGGATTAATGTAACTCGCCTTGGCTGTGATCTGGAAGCTTAAATTTGTACATCATGCAGCAGCCAGCCTCCTTACTGGACCATCCAGCTGGGACCAGATTAGATGGGTTCTGTATCATCTTCACTGGCTGCTGTTCAAAGTGTTGGTTTTGAACTTCAATGGTGGGGCAATACGGGGAGACATGGTCCCTCAGTATTGCCCCACCAGGCCCCTCCATTCTTCAGAGGAGTACCTGCTAGAGGTCCCTGGCCCTAAAACTATCCAGCTGGCCTCCACGAGGGCCAGGGCTTCTACGGCCCGGGCCCCCATTTGGTGGAACAAACTTCCTAAGGAAGATAGGGCCCTGTGAGATTTGCAAGATTTTTGCAGGGCCTGCAAAACAACTATGTTCACCCAAGCTTTTCCACCTGGCCAGCTGGAGTGATTCGGTACTTCTATCTATTGCCTCAGCCTTTCATGGGTGCAGTAGGAGGGAGTGGGTTTGTCGCCATCTGTTTCTATAGGTGTTTTTTAAATTTATTTTTTGGTTACTGAATTGCTTTTTTCTGATGATGTGATTTGTTGATGTCATGATATATTGTGTTGTAGGCCGCTCTGAGCCCTTCAGGGGAGAGCGGGCTATAAATGTAAAGAAATAAATAATGGCAAACGAACTCCAAACATCCTTTGCCTTGAAAACCTAATGCGGTCACTATAAGTTAGCTGTGACTTGATAGCAGAAAAAAAATCCATTTCATAATTAAGAAACTGCAATACTGATGAGAGAAAAGCACTCGCCAGCCAAATTTGTCTTGGATCCAGTGCAGTATTTCCATGATTCTGCCCACAAAGCACAACTTTGTTGCTGCTCCTGGAGATCCTCTATTTTCCAGGAACAACGGGGGTGAGGGTGGGATTCATTTTGGAGAAAGTTGTGCTTTGCAGGACAAATCCTTCTGAGTGCTGCCCTGGATCCAACCCAATGTGGCCAATAATAAGACAGGATGCAAGGGAACTTTTTCTCAGTGATTGGCTAAGGAAATTTTGTTCACTTTTATAGCATGTTGGTGGGAAAGTACCATCTGTTGGGGAGAACCACACCTGGTGCGTGTGTTTCCCTTGAAAAGTAGCAGAGCGGCACAGAGGCTGAACACAGGGAAGCTTACCTGAGCACACAGGTGTGGCTGAGCTTGCTAGAGAGAACTTCAGACACAAAAGAAAGTCAGAGTCATTTGTAGTTTTCTAATGTAATAGAAAAGAGTATTTCCATTGAGTGAGACTTTCCATTCACTGGATAGAAAGATGGAGGAATAGGTTCACTTATCTATACACTTTAATCTAGCTGGATGGAGGCGGATGCGTAGGAGACACACCCTCTCCCTAGGCATGGTGAAGGTAAGATGGAGAGGTTTGAGAAGAAGGCGGAAGCAAGGGAGGAAGTCCCTAAGAGTATCAGTCTACATCAAAGGGATAGACTCAGCATGATAGAGTAAAGGTGACAAGTTCCTAAGTCCCTATCTAGCCTCTAGCTCGCTAGTAAAAAAAACCCTCTGTAAGATGAGGCAGGAAACAGCGTACAGTCCCTTTCTTCCAACACCATCAAGTAGTAGCTGACTTATAGTAGCCCTGTAGGGTTTTCAAGATGAGAGATGTTCAGAGGTAGTTTGCCATTGCTGGTCTTCATAGCAACCCTGGACTTTGTTGGTAGTCTCCCATCAGACACTAACCATGGCTGACCCTGCTTAGCTTCTGGGATCTGATGAGATCAGGCTAACCTGGGCCATTCAAGATGAAGGCCGTTATAGCATATGGAAAGGAAACATTAATAAAACCAAGGCATGCCCTGGCATAGATGGATCAAATATTATACATTTGAAATTTGAAAGAATTTTTTGGAAGTTAACTTGCCTATAACCATTTGGAATACATTTGTGGGAAAGGAAGTAAAATAAATATATTTCATTCTTGGCTCTGACATAAAATTGTTATAAAATGCTAGGTCACATCTTTTTGAACCCTAACAAATTATCCAGCATTTATGGTAATCATGGTAAATGTTTAAAATGGAGTCTAATACATTGTTGGTGGTCTTGCATTAAAACCAAATAATACAGGCATATTGTTATATAAATGAAATATTGAAGCATAACCTTGATGAAGACCCAAAGGTTTATTAACAAAGCTTGCAGAAGCAACAGCCCCATACAAGGAAAAATAATAATGATAGTATTTTGTTCTCAAAACTCTTCAAATAGAAACTGACAGCATTTAATGTAACTTAGACATAACTAAGAGCTACACTCTGACCACACAATAAATGAACCTAACAACACCATCCATACCCTCTCAGGTTAATTCACTCATTCATCTTAGAAGATAACATATACTATCAAATGTCAGAAATGGCCATCCACCCTCTGTATCAAACAGGTCAGTCCCTGGTCAAAAGAATAAATGGACATAACTGAACATTTAAAGCTGAAATACTCCAACACCAATGGAAGAACATTTTAATCTTCCAGGTCGTTTCACTGCTGATCTTAAAAGGATAGTCCTGGAACAAAGAAATTTCAATGGCAAATTGCAAGGCAAGACAATTCACAAGTTCAGAACAGTAGACTACCCATTGCTGAATAGGGAGAGATGCTAATTTTCTGCCCTCAAGCATTTGCCCTTTGCTCTCATCAAGCAGATTTCAATATGCATCACACCTCTGCATCCTTTACAAACATTCCTTACAAAACTTCTCCCACCTTCTGACTAGAATGTAGTACTCAGAGATCTCCATTTCTACTCATGTCTGGGGAAGAGAGTGTTCACCATCTTTGAGAGCCAGTCTGGTGTAGTGATTAAGAGTGGTGGACTCTGGTCTGGAGAACTGGGTTTGTTTCCTTTCTGCTCCATGTGAAGCCTGCCCAGTGACCCTGGGCTAATCCCAGTTCTCTCAGAACTATCTCAGCCCCACCTACCTCACAAGTTGCCTGTTGTGGGGAGGGATGAACAGTGGTGGTAAGGGAATTGTAAGAAGCTTTGTGACTCCTTATGTACAGAAAAGCAGGGTATAACATCCAACTCTTCTTCTCTTGAAAGCCTATACCCTGAAACTCTTGATGGTTTTTAGAGGGCTACTGGACTCAAATCTAAGAACTAATTAATCAAGTTTTCTAACTCTCAACAATTTGTTTGCAAATGTCAATTATTATCCTTAATTATAAGAGCTAAAACAAATGATATAACCAATTATGAGTAAATACAGCATTGTTTATTAAGAGCTCATTTCAGAAGGCTGTGATGGTGAGGGACAAAGCTGCTGCTACACTGCCGTGCCACCTCCAGAGGTGATCCAGGTAGCTCAGGGAGAAAGCACAAAGAAAAAAATCCCTGGCCACCTGAATAGCCCTCATTGCAGCAAATGGACTTACACAACCCTTTGGCTGGTGTAAGTCCAACCCCTGCTCTGGGGTTGTTTCTGAGCCAAAAGCCCAGTGAAAACTAACTAAGGTTGCCTCCTCCTCTGGGAACCTAGCCCATCCCCAGATGTGTCACTGGCCAGGATTAGGCTGGAGACCACCTGTCTCTCTGTTTGCCCATGCCCTCATGCCGACACTAAGGGCCAATTCTCTCCCCCCACACACACACACAGTGGTGGGATTCAGCCGGCTCGGACCGGTTTGGTAGAACCGGTAGTTCATCCCACCACTGCCCCCCCTGCCCCCCTCGTGGCCCACTTGAGCCGGGGGAAAGCAGCAGCAGGAAGGTCTGTGGCTTGCCCCCAGCTGCTGCCACCCTCAGATCAAAATCCATCAGTGGTGGCCCTTCTGCCTCGTCTTTGGAGGCAGTAGGGCCATTGCCGATGGATTTTGAGCCAAGGGTGGCAGCAGCTGGCTGCAAGCCACAGCCCTATCTCCCCCCTTCATCTTCATCAGTTGTGGCCGATGGATTTTGAGCCAAGGGCAGCAGCAGGCAGCGGCAAGCTGCAACCCCACTGGCTGCTGTGGTTCCGCCTCTCCCTCAATCTCCATCGGTGATGTCCCCACTGCTTCTGAAGACGAGGCAGCTGGGTCACCACCGATGGAAGTTGAGCCGGGGAGGTGGGGGTGGCAGCAGGTTCCAGTTGAGCAGGGGTGTGTGGCAGCCTGCTGTCCCCCCTGACTCAACCGGAACCAGTTGTTAAATTATTTGAATGCCACCACTCCCCATCTATGATTAGGTCTTCTTAGTTCAGTTAATTAGCAGTTTCCATGCACATGTAAAAAAAAACTGCTTGCAAGTAAAGAAATAAGATTATCACATGAAAAAGAGGTCTAGCTCAGTCTCCTCCCTGGTAATGGCAATTTTCTGCATACAGGGGAAAATTTTGGGTTTTATTTTATCTAGAGGCATATGAGAGAGCCAATGTGGTGTAGTGGTTACGTTGTCGGACTAGGACATGGGAAATCAAATTCAAGCCATGGGTGACCTTGGGTGAGTCACACATACTCAGACTTGACCCTGACTAATATTTGGATGGGAAACCTTCAAAGAATACCAGGATCATGACATGAAGGCAGGCAGGGCCAGAGCAAAGGGGGAACTGCGCCCGGGGCACATGTATACCCATGTGTCCCTGCCACGCCCCTGCCTGCCCCCACCACCCTCTGAAACATCCCCACCATGCCCCCCACACTGGCTTGCGCCTGGTGCATTGTGCACCCGCCCGCCCTCTTGGCGTTATGCCACTGGAGGCAGGCAATGGGAAACCAGAATGTCTCTTGCCTTGAAAAACTGTCAGCCGTGTTAAAAAAAAAAGATTAAAACAATGTGGCCCCAAAAAATGCAATGAACCACCATAGGACCCTGGAAAAGGTTATGTGAAGGTCACCCCCATACATTTAAAAGACGGTCACATATGTATATATGAGAAAGTTGCCCAATTTGATTTAGAACTGATTTCTCTTTTTGGTGGTCCATGGTAGCCATAAAATGTTCCTCCAACGACACATTTAAATGAATCAACTTTCTCTGGGACATCAAGATGGGTGAGTGCAAAGTGAGGCAGATGGGCTACTGGCCTCTTGGGCCACCAAAGATTTTTCTGCCCTCAGAAAAAATATATATAAATCCCTCCATCCAAAATGCAACATAGAGATGCAGCAGGGCTAAGAATATTTTTTTTTACTGGAAGGCATTCAAAAAAGGTACTTCTTATGCACAACAGTGGCACAAGGCATTCTACCATTTCATTCCGCTGAACTGAGTTAACAGGCAGAGCAAAATCCATTGCATTGCAAGCTTTAAAGAAAATTTTAATTTCATCATTCTTTAAAAAAAGAATCTTGTGTCAAGTGACATACCTCCTTATTCATTTCTACATCCCATTTCCCCTTCGGTTATTCCAGTTCCAAGGATTTATTCTTGAAATTCTAACTCTCAGTTCTTTTCTGCTATCTCATCTTCTTTTCTTCCCATTTCTGGCAGGAACTTTCTCTCATTAATAAATCCTACCTGCTCATTTATCTTCCTGACTGCCTCTTTCCTCCTCTTTCACCCTCAGCTACTATTGCTTACTGTTATATATCTACAGCGTATCAAATTAAATTCTCCGTAGGCCTCTGTCTACAAGGTACAGATATGCCACTCGAATGATTATTCCAGAACCCTTTTTACAGAACCCAGTCACACAATGTGACATCAGAGAGCATTTTGTGTGAAAATCAAGACGCGTCAGAACAGGGAAGGGAAAAAAGTGAGGCTAGACACAGATAGAAATAATAATTACGAAGCTGTCAAAATTCCCATTAAATGGAACACAGGAAGATACAGGAGAACAAAGGCATGTTTGCATGAGGGTTTTTTCTGACTCTTGTCCAGCCTAACATTCTCAAATCTTTCTTTGTCACTCAGAGTTAGTTCTTTTGATACTCTACGGTGAATTTGCGCTACCCCACGCCCAAAACTGCATGTTCGATATTAGTCTTTAAGCACTTCTGAATTGTTGAATGTATTTGTATCCAAAATGGTTTAGCTTTGTTACAGGTCAACCATAAATAATAAAAAAGTCATTTCATGATTTTAATATTTCCAGCACGCATTCAAAATGTTTATACACATCTTTGCCAATTTCTCTGGTGACAAGTACCAATGATGCATCATTTTATAAAATTTCTCTTTAAGTATGGAACTCAACGTAAACTTAACCACGTATTTTCTCATTGTTCCATTTGTATATAGCGTCCAAAGTTGATGGCCCATTTCCTCATATACTCTTTTACTCCTTCTTCTTCTGTATTAAACCTCAACAAGAGCTTATACATTTTAGCACTAATGTGATTGTAATTTGTGCATAGTTTCACTTCAAATTCAGGCTCATTCCGCACATGCAGAATAATGCACTTTCAAACTGCTTTCAGCGCTCTTTGAAGCTGTGCGGAATGGCAAAATCCACTTGCAAACAGTTGTGAAAGTGGTTTGAAAATGCATTATTTTGCATGTGCGGAAGGGACTTCGGTTAGGCAGCCCAATCCAGAGCCCTGGGCAGCCAAGGATGGTACTGCTCTGGTGCTGTCTTACTACCTCCAGAGGGTTTTCCCGTGGCAGTGGGCAAAAATCCCCACCAAAAAAGTGGCATAAATCCCAGGGCCATGATGCCAGGATCTTGACCCTAAACCCCAGGGGGAAGCTGACTAAGGTCAGCTCCACTCCCAGGAACAGCCCCAGGAGCATTCCAGACAGGTGCCGTGGACATCCACCGGCATGTCTGCCCTTTTGCTGGGGTGAGTGCCTTTTATCTATTTTAAATCTTTCTAGTAATTGTGCATAAAAATTACAAATATTTCCCTTTTCTAATAACTGATCTTTCATTTTGCATTCCCCTTGTAAAAAATCTAAAATGTCACGCTATGTTATCCACCTGTTTTCAAATGACATTTTATAGCTAAATAATGTTCCTTGTGATAAATGTTACATCGGTGTTGTTTTGATGTAGTCTAGGTTTTAAACTTGTCTGATATTCTCAGAATGGCATGCCTAGTGTAATGATTATTGAAATGTGCATTAACTTCAACTTCATCATACCATAGAAAGCATGCCATCCATATCTCCCTCCAACCATGCCTTCTTTACCAAGCAGTCGTCTGTTTCTCAACATAATCCTTTTTTTTTCAACAAACCCAAAAAACAAGCAGCAACATATAATTTCAAATCAGGTGAACCTAGACTTACTCTTTCTATTGCATCTTGCAATATTTTATGTTTAATCTGATTTTTTTTTCGCTTACCAGACGAAGTTTGATACATCTTTCTGTCATTTTTTAAATGGAACATCATTTGCCAACATTGGTACTGTTTCAAACAAAAATATCTTGGTAATACATTCAACAATCACAGAACTTCTCCCCAGCAAAGATAGCTGGAATCTACTCCACCTTGATAAATCTTTTGTTAAAGTTCATTCCATGTTTTAACATAATTATTTCACATTTGACAACATAATACCCAAACTTAAAACTTGCTTTACTCATCAACTCTATTTCAAGCAGAATACACTTATGGACAATGAAGTGTGGGAGCTACCAGATTATGTGAGGCTGCAAGTCCCCATCTTGATTGACATGTCATCTATAATCAGTAATGCTGGTGTGGCACTCTGCACCATGTCCAAACACCATGGAGGGCCGCACTGGCTGCCAATTAGGGGATCTGCCCCTCCACCAGGGCAAGTGGTCCAGGGAAGGCAAATCTGCCAGTGTGCTCCATGCTGCCTCCAGTGGTGGATTCACCTCCCCTTTGGATGGGGGTGTTGGTGGCCTTATGGTACCCATAGACACTTCATTGGGGACCCCTGAGCTATATGATGACACACACATCCTCTCTTCCTCTGAAATTTTTTTATCAAACTCCATAAAATTCATCTGCAAGTGCTATGTAAGATGGGTTCTCTCTGCTTGGAATGAAGCTGCAGTCATCTCCCCATCACCCCACCAAAAAAACAAACAAACAAACCCTGAGGGAAATATTACTGTTAAAATTTGGTGCCTGTATTTATATTAACTGCATAAAAAACTAGCTTGTGCAGTCTATATCAGTGACATGATAATGGTCTAAAGAAGTAACAAACTAATCAGAAACACCGACAACAATTGTATATAAAATAAAAAGTTGCAGTGCGAGTTGCGGGGGGGTAAAGATTAAAAGGGTATATCCATACATCCTTAATGCTCCTTGGCCTGTGGACCTGGCTTTTTCTTTAAAAGCCATATGTACAAATAATACTGTAGTTATTTTACTGGGGTGTATGTTACCTTAGGCTGGAGGAAGTCCATTTAACCTAACAAGCTATCAGAGGAAGAGCTGCGTAAGTTGCAAGAGGTAGGATGCCACTGGTTAATTATTATTATTACAATAAAAACACTAGAAATCCCAGGCTAAACATCTGCAAAAAAGAGTCTGCTGTCTCTGCTGTGCCCTTTACATTTCTTCTGTACTGTAGTTAGAGAACAATTCATCATTTTATTTTACAGGTTCTTGAACAAATGCTTAAAAAGTTAGTTTCCCAGCAGACCTTAACCCATCTTTGATGTACCTAGTAGTTAATGAATATCTTGAATGAAAAACACAGTGGCAATTTAACCAAAAAGGTTTAATGAACATTTTAATTATGGGAACTGGATGCGCTACACTGAACAACTCAGACCTTTGGTCCAGCCTCCTAAAGACCCATGCAAAGTCCCAGCCGTGGCAGCAAACAAAGGTCATCTCTGCAAAGAGATCCTTATCAGTCCCGGTTGTCAACAACTCCAACCAAGATTAAGCCGAGCAGCTAGAGGTTTTGATTCGGTTTGACCTTGAATTCTCTGTGAGTTGTCCCAGAACACAACATAAAACTGAACGAGCAAGCGGGACTGGGCAAACAGTTGTTTTTTTGCATTCAAACTAGGCCAGAGGGCACCGTTGCATTCAATGCTTTGTAAATTGTAATTAGGAAGTGTGCCGAATACATGCTCTAGCTTTCATATACCTCTGTTCTAGATTGTTAGCATGACAAAATCTTATCAACTGACCTTCAAGTGGTCACCTAGAGACAAGCAACGTATTTCCTGAGACCCAGCTGACCAATGAGAATTATTTATCTGAGCATTCAGTTATTTAAATATTTTACATTTTCTTACTGAGTTGGGCAAAAGAAAATCAGTATTTTTCAGTTTTGGGTTTATTAGACAAAGGGCCAACTATCAAAAGCCATAGTTCTGTACAGCAAAGAAGAGTGAAGGTAATGTGGATACAGGTTGTTGGGCAAGAAGCTGAGCAAGTTAACATTGTGTAATCCTAAAAGAAACATAGCTACGATATATATTTCTCTCAGCAATCACAAATTCAGCCCACAGAGTTCAAACAATATGGGGAAAGCCAGGATGACTATCAAATTCACCAAGTTCTCCATGTTTATGGGGAATGACATAGAACCAAGGGGGTGGGGGTGCACGATGCACCAGTGCATGGGCGTGGTGGGCCATTCCGGGGTGTGGGGGGCCTTCAAGGGGCATGGTAGGTGTGTTTCAGGGCAGGTGGGGGTGCGGCAGGGGCACAGGGCACACACGTGCCCTGGGCACAGTTCACCCTCGCTCTGGCCCTGGTTTACCATCTTCCTGGCATCCTTGGTATCTCTAGTTAAACATTTCTGTGGTAGCAGTTGTTGGAGAGACCTTTCTGTGATTGAGACCCTGGAGAACAAATGCAGGTCAGAGAGCACTTTTACACATGCAGAATAAAGCACTTTCAATCCACTGTAAATTCACTTTGCAGCTGGATTTTACTGTGCGAAATAGCAAAATCCACAATCCAACAATTGGTAAAGTGGATTGAAATTGCATTATTCTGCATGTGCAAAAGTGCCCAGAGTAAGATGGATTAATGGTCTGACTTGGTATAAGGTAGTTTTCATATGAGAGAACACGTATGAAGATGGACATTTCATCATCTAGCTCTGTTCTGCCATTGTTGAACTGTGTCTACTTGGTTCACTGTGGAACTTTGCTGTATCTAATCAACTTGAAACCAAATTCTGTCCCCTTCTGTGGCCAATGATAGGGTCATTATTGACTTTACATAACGATAAAGCAACTCTCAAACATTTTAACATTACTCAGCACGTGTCAGAAGTTTAGCCTGCTACCTCCTTATCAGTTTGTCAGCAGTAATGTTATAAACATTTTGGACCAAAGATTAGTAAGGATGATGGGAGTGGGGAATCGGAGGGTGATTTATTATATATGACATGCACTTCGGGTTTATGCATTCATGAAGACCATGCCTGCAAGATCTGTAATGCCAGCTTGCACACACTGTGCAAAGATGAATAAATGAATAATTGTTTTGATAATATTAAACAGCATGTGTGATGTCGCAGAGCAACATCTGTTATTAACAGTATAAACAAAAGGAGAGGTTTTTTACTGATTACATGTCATTCCATAGAGAGGAACAATGTAGTACGTCCAAGCACCATGCTGTGATAGGTAAAAACAAGTTGAGGTAGGCAGAAATTAGTTTTTTGGGGGAAGCAGCAGAGTCTATTATGGGAAGAGGGACATATATACAAACTAAGAATCCCAATTGTGGTTACACAGTAAGACCACACATATAGCAAGGCAATGAAGGCATGTTATAACTGCTACCATGCACACCCAATAGTTCTTAGTATTATACCATAGTTTCAGAATTCAGTTATATGAACAGTGAGAGTTTATTCATTTATTGCATTTCTAGTCTATCTTTCTCCTACAAAGGACTCAAGGTGGAAAAGGTCAATATATTCACAACCAGCGTCACTTAAAACAATGCAACACAAACATCCTACAATCATTGATGAAAACCTTTAGAACTCATAGAGTACCTTAGATGCCCAATTCTTTAAGAGAAGGCATAATTAGATATGTAAAATTTTGAAGTGTTAAGGCTCTCCTAGTAGACTATTCTGTGAAAGAAGAGATGGAAGTGAGAAGGTTTTGGCTCAAGCAGTCACTGGAGCTGCCAATGGAGCCTGGTTTACATAATGGATATACTTTATGGAACTATACAGGAATAAGCGGGCCTGCAGGTATGAGGGTTCTAGGCCATGAAGGACTTTAAAGGTTACAATAAGATTCTTGAATTGATCTTAGAAACCAGTTGGCAATCAGTGCAGATCATTCAAGATAGTTGTAAGGTGAACATCCTTATCAGGCCATTGCATTTTGCACTAGCTGGAGTTTCTGAATTGTCTTCAAGGTGAATTCCAAGTAGAATATGGACAAGAGTTCTGCCTCAAGGTCACAGTTCTTGGATTAGCATGGCCAGGTCAGCTGAGTCCAATGAATGGAACACATGAGCCTGGCTTATACTGAATCAAACAATTGGTCCATCAAGGTCAGTATTGTCTACTCAGACTTGCGAAGGCTACCAAGGTTTTCTGGGAGAGGTATTTTAATTGGAAATGGCAGAGATTGAACCTGGGATCTTTTGCATGCTTAGCTAAAGCCCCTTTCCATAACACAAATCCTTCACTTACCAAACCAAATGAAGATGGCTGTTATACAAAAGTAAAGCTTTTCATTGCCAGTTCCTCTATATTTTGGGACTCTGATCTTGGAATCAGTATATCCCAAAATATCTCAGATAATTGAAGTGAAGGAGTTTACTTATGCAATGGTAGTGGAGAAATATGATTTCTTGGTTGCTATCACCATCACCTTAAAGTCTTTAAGTTATTTGGAAGCTCAGGTTTAGACAAGTTGTAACTAACTTACAAAGAGTGTTAAAAGTCTTGAAAACAAATCTACTGTGATCTAGTTGAGTTCACTACCATGTAGTATTTAATCTGACAAGCTCAGCTCTTGCATAATCATCTATTTGTCACCCCATTGAGTCTGTACAGAGATGTAAATAGTGACAAACAGGGGGTCAAGTAGGCAAGATACTGTGTAAAAAAATGATTTAGGAGTACTGTAATTCCCCCTGCAGATGACTGGCCCAAATAAAAGAAAACTGAGAGGTTACAGTTTAGAGTTGGCAGGTGTGAGATCAGTCCTAGAATCAGGTGTCAGAACCAATAGCTCAGCATCCCTACATGACTTGCTCCATGAAAAAAAAAGGAAGTGATATACATGAAGCTTTAAAATACAGACAAGGTTTTGAGCCTTAAAAGCAAACTGTAAGTCAGATAAGTTCAATAATTATGTACACTTTCTCAAAACAGTGGTAACCATAATGAAAGGCTGCAGGATAGTGGAATAATTCCAAAGACTTCTTGCACAGAGACTGTGATTATTTCTTTGGCAGTAGATTCTCCCTCAATATACTGAAGTTTATGTCAGCTGTTGTGCCTTACAAATCAGATAATGGTATTTTTATTTCTTGAGACAAAGCGAGCTAATGGTGAAATGGAATAAGAGAGCAATTACAATTCATAGACATTGGGGGGGTTTTGTGCCACAATCTCAGAGGGGGGAAAAGCCCCATCAGACTTAAAGCAGACAAGGTCACTGAAAAAATTCAAAACGCATATTACTCAAGTGTCATGCCCTCCCATTTTCCTGGACCACATTCCTAATCGCAATTGCAGGGATATTAGTGGAACTGTAGCCAGGGTGCTTAAAGTCACGTATGTTAGCTGTCAATAGTATTATACGGTTCACCAGTTTCCTGAATGTGACTGACATGATTTCTGCCGCTTTGGCAGCTGTAAAAGGGAATTTCTTTTAGAAGCAATGAAGTGCATGGACCCAGAAATGTATTGTCACCAAGGACAAACAATCAAGGGTATAATAGAGCAATGGGGAAAGGGAACTGTGTGGTAAAGCAGCTCGTTCATCAGGGAGGCAAAGTGATTATTCTGCTGTCTGCATACTGACAGTCAAACACTGGAACAGATTTTCAAAGCTCTGTGTGGACATCCTGGGATTTTGTCTAACTCGTGTTTGTGAATAGCCAGTTGCCCAGTTGCTTGTGGGGAGTCAGAATTGCTCTCAAGTGACCCAGATGGATGGGTTTGTAAAAAGGATTAGTCCGCATTTTCTTCTTTCAAGCTTTCTGTATGCCATGAATAAAAATCTGGTATATTTGGGAAGGCTGGCAGGTAAATATTTCTGTGTGGGCTGCTAACATTTGTGGACTTATATCTGACAGCTGATAAATTTCCAGAGTCTGCTTGCTCCTACACCATCCATAATTCCTGCAACAAGTATTGATAGAGGCATAAATATAATATGGGGATTGTAAACAGATGTAGCCTTGTCTCTTTTATGTGTTCTGTTGGCCATGAGTGTCCACTCCAAAGTCTGTAGCGACAGCTCATAGGTTCTTCAGCATGCCTACCTCTGCACACTGACAAGAAAGAAAGAGAAGAAAGGGCTCTACTAGTTGTGGTGGGTTTTCCGGGTATTATTGGCGTGAATTGAGTGCGATCTTGTTCCTAACATTTCGCCTGCATCTGTGGCTGGCATCTTCAGAGGTATATCACAAAGGGAAGTCTGTTATTCATGTGTGATACACCTCTGTGAAAATCTCAACCACCGATCTGAATCAGGAAACTTACGTTGAGGAACAAGATCAAGACCTGTGACAAACTTCCTGGAAAACTTCATCCTAACTTCAGTTCGAAGATCCCGACCCGTGAAAGCCTTCAACAAAGCCTTCAACCTTCACTCTTTCTCCACAAGGGCCATTTTCTATTGTTTATTATATTTTTATTCCAACTTTCAGGCAAATTGAGTTCTTTCAAGCAGATATTAGTAATTAATCAACCAATCTGAAGGACCGCCTTTTCCTGTACTGTCTAGCCTGCCCATTAAGATCTGCCCTCAAGTCCTGCTCTCTCTGTCATGCATTCACTGCTGAAGTGGGTGGCATCTAGAGACAGGACATTTTCTTGTTCTCCCCCTTGTGACTCATCTAACATCATATCTTACAGGAGTTTAGGTGTCAGGCCCAAACATTTGTTGACAAAGGCTTTTAATTAAGGAGATTATCTTCTCGGTTGTTTTATGGTCTACTTCTGGTCTAAAGTCTGTTTCCTTCAAATAAAGATATTGGGGATTGAACCCAAGACCTTATAACAGGGGTCTTCAAACTATGGCCCCCCAGATGTTCATGAACTACAATTCCCATCAGCCCTGCCACTTAGCCATGCTGGAAGGGGCTGATGGGAATTGTAGTCCATGAACATCTGGAGGGCCATAGTTTGAAGACCCCTGCCTTATAAGCTCAGTACTGAATGGAATAGACTGATATTTGCTAATTTATTGAGGGGAAGCAGCATTTTCAAGCATCTGTAATTGGAGCAAACTTTTATTGCAACCCAGTATGGTAGACAATATTCTAGATAAGTCAGCACAGCCAAGGGTGTTCATTTGTTTCCAAACAATTTGGGGAATATCCAACCCTGAATTTCCATTCATAATTTTGATAGGATAATGAAAACAAATAGAAATAACAGCCAACAAGTGAATGCCATTTGTTTTGTTTATTTCCCAGTGTTTTGAATTTAATTTTGCTTGAATTTGAATTTAACTTTGCTCATAAAATCAGGATCCTCTCTCCTTTATGTCTGAAATTTGACGGGGCAGTCATTTAGACAAGGGGGTAAGACCCCAGAAAATTTGATCCAAATGGGAAGAAAGATAGTTACAGCCAAAAATATTTCATATGCAGTTGATAGAAACTAAACTGAGCATGTGTACTAATGTACATAATGAAAATGACAAAGCTTTTGAAATGAAAACGAATATATTTTTTTAAAAAACTACACACTCTAATAAACCAATAGGAGAAATAAGCATAATTCATTTTCTTTTTTTGATCTTTTGCCTTTTATCATCATAGAGAAAAGGTCTTAAAGCACCGTTGCATCTCAGAGGCACTTTGCATGGAAGAGAGAGAGGTTGTTATGGCAGCAAAACCAGGGAAGTCAGTCCCTCCCCTCCATCTTACATTAATTAATGTACCACTGTGTGTGAAGTAGCTCTCAGAAAACTAATTCTTTAAAATTCTTGAGAGTAATTGGTGTGGGGGGGGGAGTATACAAAAATGGAAACAGGTGCTGGGCAGATCAAAGAGCAGAGGAAGAGCTATCTAGCAGGTTCACTAATGGAAAGATAATGGATTTTATAAGGATGATGGAGGGGGGAAAGTGACAGACCTAAGGGTGAATTAAAAGAAGATAAGAGTCCTTGTAAAATGAAGCTGTAACACAAATCCATTAGCTGTAAACACTCACTGGATAACAGTAATCCGGTAAATGGCACTCCACTTCCATTTTGTGCATCATTCTAGGTGAAAAAAGGCAGCCTGCCACTGACAAATATAGGCACTGTTTTATTTTTGCAGATGACCTTAGCTGAATCTACTGGACATACTGACAGCTGTATGAAAGGGGAGACTGTTTAACATTGGCAGCAAAACCTCCTAGATCCCAAATCCTACGTCAGCTAACTGAGATCCTAACATGGTGAAATCAGCTGGGAACAGGGTTGGAGAATGTGATTTGGACCCATACCAGGTCCCTTGTAGTAATGTGCTACTCTTTCAAATCACGTTTATGCAACCAGTTATCGTGGGCTAAATCTCTTGATTTGGAAGCAACCTTCCACTATGTACTGGGTCAAAGGTGAATCAAAGGTTGAGAACACTTAAGTGAAAAGCAAAAATCACCTGCACAATCATGGTTACTTGCATTGCATTTCTCAGGCACAGAATGATCCTTGTATTGACTGGAAGTACTATACTATGCATGCAACTTGTTGCTTAATGAAGTACTGAGTCTTTGAGTCTTTGAGTCTTTAGTTCAGTCTCTGGAACCAGCAGAAAGGAGCAGCAGTGGACAAGGCATCTGGGCCAGGAAGAACAGAGTGACTCTGGTGTTCATTTTGGAGGGCTTTTCTCAAAGCCACATCTTTTAAAACAGTGTATTTTTAACAGGGGTTTGCAGGGGTTATCTCTTTTTCTCCTTAAGGCTACTAGGAGCTGAGACTGCTGGAGGTGGGGCTTAGCAGGGGTTAACAGGGTTTACTCTTGTCCTGGGCTGCTAAAAGGTGGGAGCTCTGAAATTGGAGATCATTCAGTCTCTAGTTCAGTCCCTGGAACCAGCACAACGTTGCAGCAGTGGACAAGGCATCTGGGCCAGGAAGAACAAGTGACTCTGGTGCTTCATTTTGGAGGAGCTTTTTCTCAAAAGCCACATCTTTTAAAACAGTGTATTTTTTAACAGGGGTTTTGCAGGGGTTATCTCTTTTTCTCCTTAAAAGGCTACTAGGAGCTGCTTAGAGACTGCTGGAGGTGGGGGGCTTAACAGTTAACAGAGGTTACTCTTTGTCCTGGGCTGCTAAAGGTGGGGCTCCTGAGGTGAGTCATTCAGTCTTTAGTTCAGTCTCTGGAATCAGCAGAAAGGAGCAGCAGTGGACAAGGCATCTGGGCCAGGAAGAACAAGTGATCTGGTGTTCATTTTGGAGGGGCTTTTTCTCAAAGCCACATCTTTAAAACAGTGTATTTTTTAACAGGGTTTGCAGGGTTATCTCTTTTTTTTTTCTCCTTAAGGCTACTAGGAGCTGAGACTGCTGGAGGTGGGGGGGGCTTAACAGGGGTTAACAGTGGTTGCCCGGTGTCCTGGGCTGCTCACGGCGGGGCTCCTGAGGTGAGTCATTCAGTCTTTAGTTCAGTCTCTGGAACCAGCAGAAAGGAGCAGCAGTGGACAAGGCATCTGGGCCAGGAAGAACAGAGTGACTCTGGTGTTCATTTTGGGAGGCTTTCTCAGGCACATCTTTTTTAAAAACAGTGTATTTTAACAGGGGGGTTTGCGAGGTTATCTCTTTTTTTCTCTCCTTAGGCTACTAGGGCTGAGACTGCTGGAGGTGGGGCTTAACAGGGGTTAACAGAGGTTACTCTTTGTCACGGGCTGCTAAGAGTGGGGCTCCTGAGGTGGAGTCATTCAGTCTTTAGTTCAGTCTCTGGAGAATCAGCGGCCCTGGCGGCGCAATTTCTTTCTTTTTCTTTTAAAATAAATAAATAAATTAATTAATAAGGACATTTCTTGAGGGATAATGGGAGTACAGATAGCTCCAAGGGCACTGACTAAAAGTTTAATATCTAAATATCTAACAAAAGCAGATATGAAGGCAGGGGAAGCCAGCAGGGGATGGGGGGCTTGCCAGTGTTTTGCACTGAGTGTCACATGTATGACTATCTGCCACTAGGCCAGAAGTGGAGTGAGTGTGCCCTGGCTGCAATGAGCTCCTGGCACTCCAAAGACGTGTCCTCGTTCTCTTGAAAACCAGGTAGCAGACCTGGAGAAGCTGAGAGAGAGGCAGAGAAGGAGCAACAAACAAGGCTTTCAGGGGACCCTAGCAGCGGGTCCCTCCCAAGGTGACATCTCTTCAGATGTCATGGAGAATGAGAGTCTGGGTGACAGAGAGGGTGCCAGTCTGAGGTGGGGAAGATGCTCCTTAAGATGGGATCCCTTCGCTTAACTGGTGATCAGCTATCCTCTAGCACTGAGGATACCTCGAGTGGGAGGCTCCTTGTAGTGGTGATTGATCATCAGGAATATAGAGAGTTGGAGTTTGTGACAGAAGTGATGACATGGTGACTTGCCTGCCTGGTGCGAAAAGGTTGCAGATGTCACTTCGTCTAGATAAGAGCTGTTAGACAGTGCTGGGGTGGAGTCAGCGAGTTGTAGTCCCACAGTAATTTTCAATGACATTTAGGAAATAGCGAAGGAGGTTCTGGAAATAGAATTTAGGCTGCTAGGAAAAGGTTAAATCAGGACCCCAATGTGGCATTCTCTGAAATGCTACCTGTTTGTTCCACCCAGCACTTGAAGCTAGGCAGCCGAAGGAGATACAGGAATCTCAATCATTGGATGAGAAGGTGGTGCAAGGCAGAGGGTTTCAGATTTGTCAGGAACTGGGAACCTTTTTGGGATAAGGCAGGCCTGTACAAAAAAAGGGGCGGGCTTCATCTTAACCAAGAGGAACCAGGCTGCTGGCTCAACATTAAAAAAGGTGGCAGAACAGCTTTTAAACTGATTCCTGGGGAAAGCGACAGGAGCTGAGGTGACTTAGGTTGAATACAGGAAGTCCATGGGGATGCAGACAGAAAGGAGGTTTTTTTTAAATCAACCTACATACAGAAGTGGGAACATAGCAAATGTGATAAGTGATAGTGTCTACAAAAGGCTAGAGGCAAAACACATAAATCCCAGGTTAGGGACAGAGACAGAGTATACAAGTGTCTCTATGCTAATAGTAGAAGCATTGACCTAAAATGGGGGGGAGCTGGGTACAGAGTTTTGAAGGAGGACATTGATATAGTGGGCATCCACAGAGACATGGTGGAATGAGGAGAACCAGTGGGATGCTGTTATCCCAGGTTACAGGCTCTACAGGAAGGATAGGACAGAAGGCGTGTGGGGTGGGGTGGCCTCTACATCAAAGAGAGCATAGTGTCACAGTAGACAATGCAGGGGAGCTGATTCCTCTACAGAAAGCATATGGATAATATCAATACCAGGGTGAAGCATAGTTTAACATTAGAATATTATCATTTGTTAAGCTTACAGGATTCTAGAGATGGAAAAAAAAAAAAATTAGAGAGGCCAACAAAAGCAAAAATGTAAGTAATAGGCGATTTTAACTATCCCCATATAAACTGGAAAAAATGCATGTTCAGGTCATGGTAGGAGAGAACATTCCTGGATATGCTAAATGACTGTCAGCTTAGAGGCAGATGGTTATGGGAACCAACCAGGAGATGTGTTGATCCTAGATCTAATTCTATACAGGACCCAGGACCTGGTGCTTGAGGGAAGTCAGTGTTGTTGAGCGATAGGGAACAGCGACCACAATGTTGTCAGATTCAGTATCTCTGCATGCAAACAAGTGACAACTAATGTAGTTACATTCACCTTCAGAAAGGAAATTTCTCAAAGATGAGGGGGGATAGTGCTTGGGAAGCTGAAAGGGAAAATCAAGAGAGTGGAAGAAAATGTCCAAAGATGCTTGGAGTTGTTTAAAACACAGTCTTAAAAGCTCAACTGGAATGTGTTCTACAGGTTAGGAAAGGCAGCCAGTCAAAAAAAGAAACCACCATGGTTAACAAAGGGCGTTGAGGAGAATTATTAGGGAAAAAAAGATAGCCATTTTAAGAAAATGGAAGTCCAACTTAGCGATAAAAGAATACCAAGAGAACACAAATGGTGGCAAAAGAAGCAAGTTAGCTGTAAGGGGGGGGGCAAAAAAAAAGTTATAGTAGCATGGCTGTGAACATCAAAACCAGCAACAAACAGTTCTTCAAAGTACATCAAAGCAGGAAGCCAGCAAAGAGAGCGGTGACTGGATTAGATGACAAAAGGAACAAGGGAGGTGCAGAAAAGCTGAATGAATTCTTTGCATCTGTCTTCACCCAAGAGGAGGTGAGGAAAATTCCGCACACCTGAACCAAGCTTCTTAGGAGGCGAATCCGAGGAACTACTTGAAGATAGTGGTGAACAAGGAAAAGAAGTTCTGGCAGCCATTGATAAACTAAATGCTGCAAATCCCTGGCCCAGGTGCATTTGCAGGGGAACCTTAAAGAGCTCAAGCATGAAATTGCATTGATGTTCTCACTTTTAATATGCAACTTATCCTTGAAATCGGGCTCCATCCCATAGAAATTTGGAAGATGGCCAATGTCACACCAATCTTTAGAAAGGGTCTAGGGGACCGGGAAATTAGGCCAGTCGTTTGACATCATTCCTGGTAGAATTAGTAAAGATCTGTCATTAAAAGATAAAATTATAAAAACATGTAGAAAAGCAAGACCTGCTGAGAAAGAGTCAGCATGTGAAGCTTTTTTGCAGAGAGCAAATCCTGTCTTACAAACTTACTAGAGTTCTTTAGGGATGTAACAGGCATGTGGATAGGGGGGAACCAGTGGACATTGTCTCTTGGATTTCCAAAGGCTTTTTGACAGTTCCTGCAGAATGTGAAAACTCAGCAATGAAGGAATAGAGGGGAAGTCCTCCCTATGGTTTAAAACTGGGATTTGAGAAACAGGAAGCAAAGAATTGGGTGTAAATGGGAAATTCTCACAATGGAGAGATGTGGGGGTGGTGTCCCAAGGATCCGTATTGGGACAGGCTGAGTGCTCTTTAACCTATTCATAAATGACCTGGAAGTAGGGGTCAAGGTGGCGTGGTGGCCAAGTTTGCAGATGATACCAAGTATGTAGGGTGGTGAGAACCTGAAAGTTAGAGGAGCTCAAAGGACCTTGATAAATTAGGTGAGTGGAGGCTAAGAAATGGCAAATGCCAGTTCAATGTAGCAAAATGCAAAGTGATGCATAGGGAGACAAAAAAGTCCAAACTTCACATACACAGCTACAGGGGTCAGTGCTATCAGTCACAGACCAGGAAAGAGAAAGGGACTGAAGTCTTTAATTGATAGTTCCATGGAATGTCAACTCAATGTATGGCAGCTAATGAAAAGGCAAACTCTATGGGGATAATCAGGGAAAGGAATTGATAATAAAACTGCAAAGATTGTCATGCCCATATATAAAGCCGTGAATGCGACCACACTTGGAGTACTGTGTTCAGTTCTGGTCACCACATCTCAAAAGGATATTGAAGAGAGATAGAAAAAGTACGAGAAGGGCAACGAGGATGATTGAGGACTGGAGCACCTTCCTTATGAGGAAGGCTGCAGCGTTTGGGACTCTTTAGTTTGGAGAGGAGACGTCTGAGGGGGGATATGATTGAAGTCTATAAATTATGCATGGGGTAGAAAATGTTGACAGAGAGAAATTTTTCTCTCTTTCTCACAATACTAGAACCAGGGGGCATTCATTGAAAATGCTGGGGGGGAAGAATTAGAACTAATAGAAACACTTCTTCATAACGTATGTGATTCAGTGTTTGGAATATGCTGCCACAGGAGGTGGTGATGGCCACTAACCTGGATAGCTTTAAAAGGGAGACAGATTTATGGAGGAGAGTCAATTTATGGCTACCAATCTTGATCCTCTTTGATCTGAGAGATTGCATGCATGCTTTCCAGTCCAGGTGCTCGCGGGAGCAACAGCATGAAGGCCATTGCTTTCACATCCTACATGTGAACTCCCAAAAAAGGCACCTGGTGGGCCACTGCGAGTAGCAGAGAGCTGGACTAGATGGACTCTGGTCTGATCCAGCTGGCTTGTTCTTATGTTCTTATGTACTGCAAGTCTTTGAGTCTTTGAGTCTTTAGTTCAGTCTCTGGAACCAGCAGAAAAGGGCAGCAGTGGACAAGGCATCTGGGCCAGGAGGAACAGGGCTGACTCTGGTGTTCATTTTGGAGGCTTTTCTCAAAACCCACATCTTTTAAAACAGTGTATTTTTTTAACAGGGTTTTGCAGGGGTTATCTCTTTTTTCTCCTTAAGGCTACTAGGGCTGAGACTGCTGGAGGTGGGGGGGCTTAACAGGGGTTAACAGAGGTTACTCTTTGTCCTGGAGCTGCTAAAAGGTGGGAGGCTCTGAGGTTGGAGATCATTCAGTCTTTAGTTCAGTCTCCGGAACCAGCAGAAAGGAGCAGCAGGCTGGACAAAGCATCTGGGCCAGGAAGAACAGAGTGACTCTGGTGTTCATTTTGGAGGAGCTTTTTCTCAAAAGCCACATCTTTTAAAACAGTGTATTTTTTTTTTAACAGGGGTTTTGCAGGGTTGCTCTCTTTTTTTTCCTCCCTTAAAAGGCTACTAGGAGCTGCTTAGAGACTGCACTGGGAGGTGTGGGGGCTTGCAACAGAGGTTGCTGGAGGTTACTCTTTGTCCTGGGCTGCACTAAAGGTGGGAGGCTCCCTGAGGTGAGAGTCATTCAGTCTTTAGATTCCAGTCTCTGGAGATCAGCAGAAAGGAGCAGCAGTGGACAAGGCATCTGGGCCAGGAAGAACAGAGTGACTCTGGTGTTCATTTTGGAGGAGCTTTTTCTCAAAAGCTTCACCATCTTTTAAAACAGTGTATTTATTTTTAACAGGGGTTTGCAGGGTTATCTCTTTTTTTTTTCTCCTTAAGGCTACTAGGAGCTGAGACTGCTGGAGGTGGGCTTAACAGGGGTTAACAGAGGTTACTCTTTGTCCTGGGCTGCTAAAGGTGGGAGGCTCCTGAGGTGAGTCATTCAGTCTTTAGTTCAGTCTCTGGAACCAGCAGAAAGGAGCAGCAGTGGACAAGGCATCTGGGGCCGGAAGATCAGAGTGACTCTGGTGTTCATTTTGGAGGGGCTTTCTCAAAGCACATGCCATCTTTTTAAAAACAGTGTATTTTTAACAGGGGTTTTGCAGGGGTTTATCTCTTTTTTTCTCTCCTTATTAAGGCTACTTCAGGAGCTGCCAGGACTGCTGGAGGTGGGGCTTAACAGGGGGGTTGTAGAGAGGTTTTCTTTGTCCTGGGCTGCTAAGAGTGGGAGGCTCCTGAGGTGGAGTCATTCAGTCTTTAAAGTTGCAGTCTCTGGAGAATCAGCCAGCGCCCTAGCCTTGTGGCATAAGGCACTTCTCTTTTCTTTTTCTTTTAAAATAAAATAAATAAATTAATTCAATAAGGACATTTCTTGAGGGATAGGCCATGGGATTTTTAGAATGCTCCAAAGGGGCACTGACTAAAAGTTTAATATCTAAATATCTAAACAAGAAGCAGATATGAAGGCAGGGGAAGCCAGCTTCAGGGGATGGGGGGCTTGCCAAAGTGTTTTGCATCTGAGTGTCACATATGTATGACTATCTGCCACTAGGCCAGAAGTCGCAGTAGGTGTGCCCTACGCTGCAATGAGCTCCCTGGCACTCCAAGGAGCGTGTCCTCGTTCTCTTGAAATACCAGGAGTGGCAGGCTCTCTGGAGAAGCTGAGAGCAGAGGAGCAACAAGCAAGGCTTTCAGGGGACCCTAGCAGCCGGTCCCCTCTCCAAAGGTGACATCTCTTCAGATGTCATGGAGAATGAGAGTCCTGGGTGACAGAGAGGGTGCCAGTCTGAGGTGGGGAAGATGCTCCCCACTTAAGATGGGATCCCCTTCGCTTTAACTGAGTGATCATCAGCTATCCTCTCGCACTGAGGGATTACCCCTCGGGGAGGTGGGGGAGCTCCTTGTAGTGGAGTGATTCGATCATCAGGAATATAGAGAGTTGGAGTTTGTGACAGAAGTGGATGACCGCGATGGGTGACTTGCCTGCACCCTGGTCTGCCGAAAAGGTTGCAGATGTCACCTTCACGTCTAGATAAGAGCTGGTAGGACAGTGCTGGGGTGGAGTCAGCGAGTTGTGATTCCCACATTGGTAATTTTCAATGACATTGGGAAATGTAGCCGAAGGAGGGTTCTGGAAAGCTAGAATCTTAGGCCAGCTGCTAGGAAAATGGGTTAAAATCCAGGACCCTAATGTGGCATTCTCACAGAAATGCTACCTAAGTTTGTTCCATAGCGCCGCAGGCCGAGACTGGAGGCAAGGCAGTGGATACAGGAGATACAGGAATCTCAATGCGTGGATGAGAAAGGTGGTGCAAGGCAGAGGGGTTTCAAGATTTGTCAGGAACTGGGGAACCTTTTTGGGATTAAAGGCAGGCCTGTACAAAGGAATGGGCGGGCTTCATCTTAACCAAAGAGGGAACCAGGCTGCACATGCTCAACATTAAAAAAAAAGGTGGCAGAACAGCTTTTAAACTGATTCCTGGGGGGAAAGCCGACCAGGAGCTGAGAGGTGACTTAGGTTAGAAATACAAGGAGTCCATGGGGATGCAGACAGAGAAGGAGGTTTTTTTTAAATCCAACCTACATACAGAAGTAGGAACATAGCAAATGTGATAAGTGATAGTGTCTACAAAAAGGCTAGGAAGGCAAAACACGCATAAATCCCAGGTTAGGGACAGAGACAGAGTATACAAGTGTCTCTATGCTAATAGTGAGAAGCATTAGACCCTAAAATGGGGGGGAGCTGGAGTACAGAGTTTTGAAGGAGGGACATTGATATAGTGGGCATCCACAGAGACATGGTGGAATAGAGGAGAACCAGTGGGATGCTGTTATCCCAGGTTACAGGCTCTTACAGGAAGGATAGGACAGAAGGCGTGTGGGGGTGGGGGTGGCCCTCTACATCCAAAGAGGCAGCATAGTGTCACATAAAATAGACAATGCAGGGGAGCTGGATTCCTCTACAGAAAGCACTGTGGATAATATCAATACCAGAAGGTGAAGCATAGTTTAACATTAGAGAATATGTTATGGTCCCCTGACCAAAGTAGCTTACAAGAGGATTCTAGAGATGGAAAAGAAAAAAAATTAGAGAGGCCAACAAAAGCAAAAAATAATACCATTGGTAATAGGCGCATTTTAACTATCCCCATATAAACTGGAAAAAATGCATGTTCAGGTCACTTAGTAAGGAGAGAGAACATTCCTGGATATGCTAAATGACTGTGGCTTAAGAGGCAGATGGTTGTAGGAGAACCAACCAGGGAGATGTGGATCCTAGATCTAATTCTATATGTGGGACCCAGGACCTGAATGCTTGAGGGGAAGTCAGTGTTGTTGAGCCGATAGGGAACAGCGACCACCAATGTTTGTCAAAGATTCCGAGTATCTCTGCATGCAAACAAGTGACAACTACTAATGTAGTTTACATTCACCTTCAGAAAGGGAAATTTCTCAAAGATGAGGGGGGGATAGTGCTTGGGAAGCTGAAAGAGGAAAATCAAGAGAGTCAAGAAAAATGTCCAAAGATGCTTGAGAGTTATTTAAAAAAACACAGTCTTAAAAGCTCTCCAACTGGAATGTGTGTTCCACAGGTTAGGAAAGGCAGCTTCAGTCCAAAAAAGAAAGCCACCATGGTTAACAAGGGGCCGTTGAAAATTGTGGGGAAAAAGAGATAGTATTTTAAGAAAATGGAAGTCCAACTTAATCCTCGATAAAAGAATACCAAGAGAGAACACAAAATGGTGGCAAAAAAGAGAAGCAAGTTAGCTGTAAGGGAGGGGGGCAAAAAGGAAGTTATGAGTAGCGATGGCTGTGAACATCAAAACCAGCAACAAACAGAGTTTGCCCTTCAAAGTACACATCAAAAGCAGAGGAAAGCCAGCAAAGAGGTAGAATCCCAAGTTGACTGGATTAGATGACAAAAGGAACAAGGGACAGTGCAGAAAAGCTGAATGAGTGGAATTTTGCATCTGATCTTCACCCAAAGAGGAGGTGAGGAAAAAATTCCTGCACACCTGAACCAAGCTTCTTAGGAGGCTGAGATCCGAGGAACTACTTGAAGATAGTGGTAGACAAGGAAAAGAAGTCTCTGGCAGCCATTGATAAATCTAAATGCTACCAAATCCCTGGCCCCAGATTGCATTCACCCAAAGGTTCCTTAAAGAGCTCAACATGCATGAAATTACATTGATGTTCTCTACTCTTTTAATATGCAACTTATCCTTGAAATCAGGCTCACATCCCACAGAGACTGGGAAGATGGCCAATGTCACACCAATCTTTAAGAAAAGGGTCTAGGGGGGACCGAGGAAATTACAGGCCAGTCAGTTTGACATCTGTTCCTGGTAGAATTAGTAGAAGAATCTGTCATTAAAGAGATAAAAATTATATAAAACATGTAGAAAAAGCGCAAGACCTGCTGAGAAAGAGTCAGCATGTGAAGCTTTGCAGAGGCAAATCCCTGGGTCTTACAAACTTACTAGAGTTCTTTGGAGGATGTAAATAGGCATGTGGATAAGGGGGAACCAGTGGACATTGTCTACTGGACTTTCCAAAGGCTTTTGACAAAGTTCCTCACCAGAGACTGTTGAAAGAAACTCAGCAATGAAGGGAATAAGAGGGGAAGTCCTCCCTATGGATTAAAAACTGGGATTTGAGAAACAACAGGAAGCAAAGAGTTGGGTGTAAAATGGGAAATTCTCACAATGGAGAGATGTGGGGAGTGGTGTCCCCCCAAGGATCCGTGACATTGGGACAGGCTGAGTGCTCTTTAACCTATTCATAAATGACCTGGGAAGTAGGGTGTGGGTAAGCTGGCGTGGTGGCCAAGTTTGCAGCATGACAAAATTCACTGTAGGCGTGGTGAGAACCACAAAGGATTGCTTGAGGAGCTCCTGCAAGCGGACTCCTTGATAAATTAGGTGAGAGTGGGCTAAGAAATGGCAAATGCACAGTTCAATGTAGCAAAAATGCAAAGTGATGCACATGGGGGCAAAAAAAATCCAAACTTCACATACTGCGCTTACAGGGGTTTCAGTGCTATCAGTCACAGACCAGGAAAGAGAAAGGGATTTGAAGTCTTTAATTGATAGTTCCATGGGAATGTCAACTCAATGTATGGCAGCTGTGAAAAAAGGCAAAACTCTCATGCTAGGGATAATCAGAGGAAAGGAATTGATAATAAAACTTCAAAGATTGTCATGCCCTTATATAAAGCCGTTGTGCGACCGCACTTGGGAGTGCACTGTGTTCAGTTCTGGTCGCCACATCTCAAAAAAGCGATATTGAAGAGAGATAGAAAAAGTGCAGAGAAGGGCAAACGAGGGATGATTGAGGGACTGGAGCACCTTCCTTATGAGGAAAGACTGCATGCGTTTGGGACTCTTTAGTTTGGAGAGGAGACGTCTGAGGGGGGATATGAGTTAGAAGTCTATAAAAAAATTATGCATGGGGTAGAAAATGTTGACAGAGAGAAATTTTTCTCTCTTTCTCACAATACTAGAACCAGGGGGCATTCATTGAAAATGCTGGGGGGAAGAATTAGAACTAATAAAAGGAAACACTTCTTCACGCAACATGTGATTGGTGTTTGGAATATGCTGCCACAGGAGGTGGTGATGGCCACTAACCTGGATAGCTTTAAAAGGGGCTTGGACAGATTTATGGAGGAGAAGTCAATTTATGGCTACCAATCTTGATCCTCTTTGATCTGAGATTGCAAATGCCTTAACAGTCCAGGTGCTCGGGAGCAACAGCCGCAGAAGGCCATTGCTTTCACATCCTACATGTGAACTCCCAAAGGCACCTGGTGGGCCACTGCGAGTAGCAGAGAGCTGGACTAGATGGACTCTGGTCTGATCCAGCTGGCTTGTTCTTATGTTCTTATGTACTGCAAGTCAATCTCTCTTCTTGGTTGTGCAGTGGGTGGGTTATGCAACGGATGGGTTCTCTTCTTGGTTATGCAATGGATGGGTTCATAACATTGCTCAGGATTCATCTATGCTCATCTTCAAGCACACGAACTGTTCCTTCCCTGCATGCATTGGGCTTGGGCAGGCTGTGGCACTACCTTTCCTGTACTAGGCTCAGGTGGGCTGGGTGCCACCTTCCCCAAACTGAGCTTGGGCAATCCGGGGCACTGCATTCCCTGCACTGGTTTTGGGTGAGTCAGGGCATCACCTACCATGGACTTGGAAGCTACATTCCCTGAGCCAGGAATCATCCTACTAACTACTTGGGAAGCCTTGCTGAGATGGTGGGGCGGGGGGAGCAATTGTTCTACTGGGGAAGGTTCTTGTGGCTATAACAGCAAGTCTGTTCTTAGAAAGAGGCATGCTAGATTATCCTTCTGTCCAGGTCACAATTTCATGATGACATATAATCTAAGACTGTCATTCTGAAATTCCCAAATGGAAAAAAAATACTGGGTTGTTTGTTAATTGAGTTTTGATTGATTTTTGTGATGAGGTACTGAGGGTTGCTTTGGTGGATTAAACATAATGTTTTAAAATAAAATTTACAGTCTGGCATTGGGTTATGAGGCGTGACATGGCTCACTTTGGCTGGCAGGAGGGGCTGCCTTGGTTCTGTGTAAATTCTTTGGTTGGACATTGGTTCACTTTGGTTATTATTGGTTTCTTTTCTTTGAAGGAAGTATGATATTTTCCCCAATAGGTAACAAAGACCTGGGTGGTGGGGGAACCTTGTTCAGAGCCCATCAATTGAGGCCCCTTTGTCCAATCCCATTCCAAATTGGGGGATCTCTAGGTTAGAGGAGAGACTTGATTCCTTGCAAATGTGCCATTTGCTCTTAAAAAAACACACCTGTTCCAGATTCCCAAAATGATTCCCTATTCTCCCCTGGGTTCTATTTATGTATTTCCCTAGGGGACTATACTGTTAAAATTACAAATTATTCTAATTCCACTGCAATTGTCCTGAATAACCCTTAAGAAATTATTTATTCCTCCAAAGGATATTCTTCCAGTTGACAATCTTAATGGGGGGGGGGGTGTGCTGAGAGAAAGTGTGTTTCTGTAAACTGGGAGGGAGGTTGGAAAAAGTGGAGTAAAGGCTGGGAAGACACACCAAGTGAAGAAAACAGGGTGGAGGGAAATAGGAAAAACCCTGGGGGAAAAATAGTAGAAATGAAGGAGGCAGACTGGGTAGACAGAAGAAAGAGTGGGAGATGGAGGGAAGAGTGGGAATGGCTGGTAAGACAGAAAGAGGAGAAAATTAAGGAACAATATTTGAGACAAGGTTGAGAAGTGAGAAAAATAGAGGGCGGAGAATGAGAAATGGAAAGAAAGTATGGGAAAGACTGAGAAGACTTTATCTTTATCTTTATTAACCTTTAATAGGCATAAATAGATCAAGATTTACACAGACACATTCTTCAGTCTCAAGTATAGTTCAGCAGCAAGGAAACAGACCACATAACCTGACAGTTGACCCCCAAGGGAGACTCAAGCAATCCCTTCAGAAGGTTCAGATTCCTTTTTAAAAAAGAAAACAGCCATGAGCAAAGAGACAACAAATACCCCTACACACATCAATGCAAAATACAATAGTCAATATAAAATTGCAATAAAAAATAGATCTTGTTCAGCAGAGTTAAAAGCTAAAATGAGAATACAGCAATAGGTATCCTACCATGCGCAGATTAGGACAGATTGGAGACTTGTATACCTATCTTTTATAAGAAGTTCTCACACGTTTGTTTTATGTATCATATTTTATATTTAAAAAATTTGATTCTGTGTGCCAAATAATAAAAAACCACAATTTGGTTTAGTGTACTGAGTATAATATATGTATATATTTAAAAAATACAGTTCAAAAGTAATAAAATGGGAATAAATTAGCACTTTAAAATGGTTGTTTGTCAGGTATAGAGGCTACTCATGCGTGTTGTATGAGCATTGTGAAATCTCCAAGAAGAAAGCGCATTATGGCAACAGTAGGGTTTAGAAATTTTCCTGCGCCACTAGTAAAAGGGTGAATTAATCTGAGACGCAGCATCTTGCATTTTATTTGACACTCTAGGAGGACATGGGTAAGAGAGTCAATGGAGCCACAGCGACAGTGTCTTTGTTGTTTTGGAATTTGGTGATACCTTCCGTTGGTAGAGGCTGAAGGAAGACTGTTGAATCTGGCTAACATAAATGCCCGATGATGGGGACTGAGAAGACTGAGAGAAAGTGGAGACTAGTATGTATGGATAGGAGTTCCCTCCCCAACAAGGTTTGCAAGTTTCTAGCTTAACTATATCTCTGCGTCTATGTGTTTGTTAAGGACATTTTTTTTATTCCTGTTTTGTAGAGGCCTACCTGTTTTCTTTGTTTTTGATAGTTCTGTGACATGAGGAGACCCCACTGTGATGCACACAGCCGCACCAAAAACCATAAGTCCAAAAAGGCTCATGAACCGTCGTTCATAGTCAGTTATGGGGGAAAAAACCATGTACTTCTTTAACAAATGATATTGAATTGAAGAAGAAAAGCAAGAAATAGAACAAAAACCAGCAGAACCACACTAGTTGCAGTGTAGGTTGCTTCCTGCCTTCTAGGTATATCAGCCATAATTTGTCAAAAACTAACTGGTGTGGGTCACATGTTGCAGGGTGAGCCAGGAACACTTTCTTTTGGGAGGGCTTATCAGTCCTCAAATGCACTGCTTGTTGCTGGCCACAATACCTTTTTGTCTAGCTTACCTCCCTGGTTTTCCAGAATCAGTTCAGCATTTCAAAAACAACATTAACAGAAGACGCTCAGGGAGAAGTAGAAAAATAACACCACCATGTTGTCCCAGGCCTCCTCTACCCATCACATCAGGGCCAGAAATGCAGAAGCCCTTCCCATACATTATTATATCGCAGAACTGAGGATGTCATTTTTACTGCTCACTATTTCATCTCCATGTTAGAACTCAACCAGTGGCAGTCTGCAACCACAGAAACCAAGCCCTTCCCAGCGAAGTGTGGTGATGACTCCATTTTGGCTGCCCTCAACTTTTCTGGTTCAAGTCACGCAGATGATGATTTGGCCACTGCTGCTTGATTTATCTATTGTGCTGGCTGATTCATACTCCTGTTGCTGCAGCTGGGCTGTCTGCAGGCAATGGGCTAGCTGCCTGCTGTCTTTTCCTACTGTTGGCACTGAAACTGACCCTTTGTTGAAAAATACATTTTGCATTAGACTGTCCCGAAGCTTCTCCCGTGTCGATTCTTTGATTTACAATAATGCTTGAGGGGTGGGGGGTGGGGGGAGTTTTCCTAAAGAATAAACACAAGTTGCGTGAATGTTCACTTTTTTCAATCCAGCCATTCTTCCCCAATTTACTGCTGGTTAAGCACCATGTTTGAGTTATAATGGCTATTTAACGTCTTCCTGGATCACATGGGGAACCATAGCCTTTAATCTATGGCCTCAGGTTATTTCTGATCTTTCACATTTTGCAAATTCTTCACTGGACAGTGACAAAAAAACAATTATCAGACAAAAAAAAATTATAACCCTTTACATCTCTAGGGTTACCAAATACCTGGAGATTTAGCAAGCGGAATTTTGGGATGGTGGGGTTTGGAGCCCAGAAGTATAATACCATAGAATTCACCCTCCGAGGCAGCCATTTTCTGCAAGGGGATGGATCTCTGTTGTCTGGAGATCAGTTGTAATCCCAGTCCCCACTTGGGGCTTGGCAGCCTATGTATATTATTAAAGGACCAAAGCAAGTAGCACAGTTTATTTTATTTACTTAATAAATTTGCACAATGCAAACTCCAGCCTAAAAAGAGGGACCTGAGTAAGCTCCAAATCAACAAAATAAACTGATACAAGTCTCAAATATACAAATGCAATCATATGTAGTAAATCATAATTGCTGCTTCTTCTAGACAAAGGAGGCTCAGGATGGGCTGATTTCCAATGAAGGGGAAAGGGTGCTTTGTTCAAACTCCCCCTCCCCATATTCCCGGTGCCAACAGAGGCGCAATTTTGCCATGCAAAAGCAGCCTTAGATCATTCTGAATTGATGCTGCTTACTGCTAAGTGGGATGCTACTGAGAGGGCTGTGAAACATGCACATACTTAGTGTGTCCATTTCCTGCAGTGGCCCCTTTCTACCTACCTCTGTATCTGTGACTGCTTCTCTGCTATTGCCAGAACTCACTGGGAAATAACCAATGTGGTATGCATAGTACTGTTTATGTGTGGTGATGATACAACTGGGCAATGGTGCTAGAGTACAATGTACAGATTCAGCAAGGGAAACAGCACCCAGCACAGGTGGAAGTGAGGATATCAGAGGGTCAGTTCTTCTGTCACTAAGCAAGAGAACATGTTGGTAACATAGTAGTAAGGGCAACAAAAGAAATCTTTCCCCAATCAATGGAGCTCAATAGCAGAAGAAATAAGTCTGCAAGTAAACTGCCAAACAAGCCACTGAAGAATATTCCTATTTAATGGTCCTAAACAAAAGATCAGCAGACCAACATGGATCTAAGATGAAATTTAATGGGAGAATATTGAGATTCAAAGGAAAAATAGAGGAGGAAGGACAGGTTTTCAAAAACCATTGGCACTTTTCACTCTCAGAACGGAGCAATATTGACCTCATTCACCATAGATCAATGTCTACACAATCCCTGGTGATGGATACAAATTATGTTCACTTCCATACAGCATCACAGAAACCCAGAAAGGGAATTTTGCTTCCCTTGCTGGATTGGGATCTATATTCAAAACTGGGACTACAACTAAATTTCATTGCTGACTACTCAACCGCAGGTGAAGTGTCACTTAGACCTGGACTTTTTTTTTCTTATGAAAACATCTGTGCACAGTCTGTTCTGTTCAGTCACATCACGGTAAAAATACTTTCAAGCAGGCCATGCTGTTTAAATGCACCTATTTAAGATGTCGGCAGGGTTTTGCAGAAGGCTTGTTTAAAGCAAAGGGTATGGTTCTACAAAAAAGACAAAAAGGGAAATGAAAGAACAGCTGCAACATGCTCTTATTTAGCTCTGGAAAATGGGCCAGAATAGATGCGTTTGGTGGGCACGCTTTAAAAAAGTGTGACCATCTTTTTAAAAAATTAGATCATTTTGCCATGGACAATGGTTACATATTGCATCACTGAAATAAAATAGTTCTATTCTGAATTTTTCCAGCTATCTATTCTAATAATCAGGAAATAAAGCCCATTTTGCTGAAATTGAACTGCAGAATATCTAACCATTCTTAAATGATTCCCCCCCCCCCATATATTTATCACTTTTTGCAACATGCAAAATCATATTGAGCCACTCTTGGGTTATAGGAATAGTGGAATTCTTCCAATGCTTTATGCATAGATTGTCTTAGACAATATTAATAAATGTACTAAAAGCTTCACAATTCATTGAACATGAAAAATAATGCATTTTAACAATAATTGATCCAGTGGTAACATAATCCCAGGAATTGCTAAAATGGCCAAGATGATTTGAAACCAAAAATGATAGGTTTTCAGCATACACAATGTATGTGTAATAAGATATAAAAGTTTTTAAAAATGTTCTTGTGAAATATTTTGATTTGGATGCAATGGTAGCAACCACTTGCATGTCTGAATGGTTCCAGCCCTGGCAAACACCCTCACCTGTTGACAATGAAGTGATCTTGGCCCCCTGCAGATGCGGATTGACCATAAATCCTCAGGAAATGTGGAGGTGGCCATGAAGGGCAGACACTCCTATGTTGATTTCCCCCTTTCAAGTAAGGTTATGTTAGATTTTAGCCACAATGCTTCAACATATTTGGGGGTTGGAATGGGGGCCAAGAGTGTGAAGGTGCTGTAAACAGAACACTGGAAGCTCAGTGCTAATGGCAGGGGCCTGTGCCTTGAGACCATGATCCCCACCCCTTTAGGGCAACAAAAGTCTGGCTGCTTCCCTGGGACTCTCCCCCTCCCCCTGTGTTGTTAGCAGTAGGGTGGTAATGTCTATGGAACCAGAACAGTAAAGAAAGGGGGCAGAAGTGGAGGCCCCAGGGGAGAATAGCAAAGCTCCAACCCAATGCAGTGGCCACCAAGGGAATTGACTGACGAGCCGTTGTGGTGCCTGCCTTGCCTCCCCACTGGCAACACCCTCTGGACTGGCCCAGAGAGATTATGTTTGACAGCACAGTCATCTCTTGGGGTGTCAGGGTCATTGTTGACTCCTGGTTTCTGCTTGCAGGACCACAGCCCCACAGTGCTTCACTGAAGGCCACCTGCCCCTGGGGGCTTCTGACATTCCATCCCCTTGTGGCCCACTTCAAAGGCACCTTGGTACCTTCGCCTGCCCTCCCCCTGCTTTGCATATTGCTCTTCCCCGAATTCTCCATCCCAGACCACTGGCTGTGGGCCAGCCTGTCAACTAGGATCCCAGTCATGCCCCCTTCATGCCAGTGCTCCTGCACCACAGCCCTTTTCCCCTGCCACTGCATTTTTTGTGTGCCTTTCCACTGCAGGCCATGGCACAGCTCACTGCTTAGGATGACTCAGCTGCACTGAGTGTGCTGTCCCCAGCTGTGGCACATCCTCTGCTGCCTGGATTGTGCTGCCCATCTGCCCATCTGAATAATATTACAGTGGCAAAGACGACTTGTCTATGCACAAATATAGTCAGCAAAATGGTTATCCACACCCACCCTACGCCTAGAACAGGGAACCTTTCCTAAATTCCCCACTTCAGAATATTTTCCCCCTTTTCGTGAAAGAATGGCGATATTAAACTTCTTGTATTTTTCAACTTGGCTTTGTTTGTCTGTTGAGTATGCTTGCCAACTCAAGCTTGGGAAATGCTAGGAGATCTGGGGGCAGTTTTGGTGGGACAGAGATTGGGAAGGGAAGGGAGCTCAGCAGGTATGTGACACTACAGAGTCCATCCTCTGAAACTGCCTTTTCCTCCCATAGGTGTCAAACTCACGGTCCTCCAGATGTTATGGACTATAGCTCCCATCACGCCCTGCCAGCACCATGCTGGCAGGGGATGATGGGAACTGTAGTCCATAACATCTGGAGGGCCGCGAATTTGACACCTGTGCTCCAGGGGAACTGATCACTATAGTCTGGATCAGTTACTTCCACGAAAACTCCAGGCCCCACCAGAAGGTTGGTAACTGTACTGTCTCAAGGTATTTGGAATTCATAATGGTGTTTACTGGGTACACCGCTTGAAAGAGCATTCCATTTTTAATTATGGTTCATTATAAACCTCTTAGGCCTACCAGATTTTTACAAAGATATAAACGAAGCGCTTCTTTTGTGCTAGAATATACTTCCAAACTTTCTATCTCTTGTAATAATAGCATATGTTTTTTCTTTCACTCTGTACCACCTGTTAAAAATGTATAGTGACCTCTAGAATATGTCTTAGCTAATCGCAAGACATGCTCCGGGGTCTGTTTCTCTCCCCCACCACACACTTTTACGAGTTCTGTTTATAGTCCCCCTGGCTTTAGACAAACCAACGCAAGCCATTGTTGTCAACCAGCTTGATCCTGGATTCACACAATCCTTAATCAGTTTAATATGCTTCATGTTGCCAACTTGAAAAATACATAAGGAAGCCGCCTGTGCTGTGCAGATATGACAATTGGTGAAACAATCCTTTTTCTATTGAGTTGGAGTGGTGCAAATCTTACCAGCAAATAACTTTGTCTCCTGTCGTTAAAGAGAGTAAACGAGACCGTTGTTCTCATGCCAACCACTTTTGGTGCCAGGCTAGCGATAGAAATACGTTGCCTCTGGAGGCTCAAGTGCATTTAATAATCCCCCACGACACTTCCCACTTTCATTTCCCACGTTCTGTCCCTCTTCTCTCTTCCTCGTTATCGTGTTGTAAACAGACAAAACACGCTTATACGAATGGGAGGGGCTCTTTAATATATTTTGCTGTCTGTCAAAACCCGCACGCCCAACTCCCTCCCCCCTTGCTCCAAACTTCAGGAAAGCAGCAAAGAAATTCTAAGCCATTGTCTGAAACGTTTTGTAACATTCAGGTATATAATACATAGCCAAAGGCATGACCTTCACTCCTTTCTCATTCAAAATGCTTTAAACAATACAGCACTTCAGAATATTTGAAACATCCACTCACATTCTTATATTGATCTTTTTCCCCCAGCAACCTTGTGAGGTACATCACTTATTTGATTCCCAGTCTCAGGCTAAGAGAAAGCAAGTTATAGGTAGGGACACCCAAACACCCATTGGTTTGGTTCACCATTTTATTCCAAATAACTCCCTGCCAGGGCTGTTTTAAATGGAGAAAATGGCATAGTGGATCCCCATTCATCCCCACCTGATGACAATGAGGTCATCTTAAATCTGGGAAGGCTTTCCATATAGCCCTAAGCCGCTTTAGGTCAATCTCCAACTGAAAGCTGAAAGGGGAGAAATAATGTCTCATTTGCAGGTGACATGAGTGACTGTGCAGAGAACACCTGTACTCTGGGCGTTTCCCCACTCTCCACGATCCAGTCATCAAAAGGCGCCGTTTACAAGAGCGCCAGGGATGACCACCCGTCGATAGTTGAAGTAGCGACAGCGTGCAGCGTCCAGAGGCGGACTGCACTGTCACACGCCCTGTAGGTAGGGTAGAGTACCGGGGGACCCCGCACTACTTGAGGAGAGTAGCGCGGGGCTTAAGGTAAGTGGGGAAAGGCCCTGTGTTGAAGATAAAGATGACAGGAGATTTGTTGATTCAGCTGTCATTTCCTGGGCCACCTTTGTTCTAGAATGCTCTGCTTGGGTCCGAGTGCCTACCTAGTTCTGTTCCCAAGGCACTAGGACCCAAGTGGAGCATTCCAGAACAAAGAGAGTCCAGGAAAGGGTGGATGAATTCACAAATCTCCCGTCATCTTTATCCTGAACAGCGTATCACAAGACTTTGAGTGGCTAACAAGACATCCCTCCCAATGCTGCACATTGCTGCAACGCTGCATCCCTCTTAGTGCTGCACATGGCCAGAGGTACACACTTCAATCAGTGCTTCATAAATTCTAGGTCTAAGTCCTGGCACTTTCAACAAATACCAAGCTTGTGCTCCCACGAACACTAGCTCTAATGAAATAAATGATTCCCGGAAGCATGAGTTTTCTGTACCAACAGCCAAGAGATGTCATAGAAATGGCTGCAAAAGTGAAAGGCAAACTGAAAATAAAATAACAACAGTTATGTCACGTGTGTGAGTGTACGCATGCACAGGTGCACACATTCTTCAGGTCCATGATATAGGCTTCTCCTGGTTCTACTGTCTTCAGCAGAACATGATTCCAATAAGTGTGTTTAGGATTGCAACCTTGGACAATGTTTAATCCCTGGACATTTTACAGTTCATTAGTAGAGGCATTCACAGCCATCTGACAGTTGGCCAGAATATTGTGCTAAACTGGAAGATAATGAGGCTTAGAAACTTAGAAGAATGTGAAATCTCGAGAGTATCATTGGATTATACATGGGGAAACGGCAAATTGTTTCACAGATCTCTTTGTTTGGGAAGTCTCTCCGGCGATGCCTCAGTGGTACAACTGAACCAATTCCATTTCAAAATGTTCACTGATGAAAAATATCCTCTCTCTTCTCCACATCTTCACCGCTGAAAATGAGAAATCCAGTATTGTGAGCATACTGTCATCTCAGTGGGCCCAGCTTCACTTGAGTTGCTGCTGTTGCCCCAAGGTGAGAAAATATGTCTAGAAATGATAAATCACGTTAACTTGGGCTGCCTGGTTCAGAAACTGAAGGATAACTTATGAATAATAAACATTTTCAAGGTTTAGCAACTTTTGTTGGACTGGGGCCAAAGGAGTTTAATCACGTATGGGTACAACAAATACATTTGTGAGCTTTAGCCTTCTTTTGGTGCAGCTGTATCATTAGTGCTCTTTGACCAGAATCAATCCTTGTCTGTTGCACCACCCTGGCTGTTTGAGAAGCAACAGTTCCTCCTCTTACAGTAGCCCTTTCCTCACAAACCCCTTTCCATTTACAATTCCCCTCCTCCGTTACCACAGTATCCACATTCAACCCCTCAAAATGATTCCTGGCGGCCATTTTGTGATTTTTTTCCCTCTCTCTTTTTAGTTGGTTGTTGAATCGATACTTTAGTGCTTCACAGCATGGTGATGCACCCAATCCGTCAAAGATTAGCCCCCCAAAACTGAAGAAACATTGCTGAAATGCTCCAAAAATAGATGAGGTGGAAGGGAGAGTAAGTTGAGAAATAGTGCCGAGGAAGAAGTCTGGAGACTGCAGAGATGTGTGGGAGACACCTTAAAGAGATTGCACAGGCAGATGAAGCCATTTTGAAAATGTTTCAACTAAAGAATTGTTTTAAGGGGGCATTCATTTACAACATTTTGAGACTGCAAATAAAATGTTTTGGGAACCAAAGGGGGTAAAGACAACGCAGAACTGCATGGAGGAAACACTTTATTTCCTTCCTCAAAATGTTTTAAAAGGTTTGTGCAGAAAGGGCAACTGTCTTCTTCTAAGATAGTTTGTGGCATCTGGTGGGCCTTGCTGCAGGCCAACAGAAACATGTACCTGCCATTGCCAAGACACCAAAGTGACTGCACTGTCTAGCCTTTGGAGACTGTTCTGTTTCTGGACTAGGAACAACCCTTATACTCTTCATCCAGAGTCAGATACAAAAGCACAACCTATTTATTTTTAATGTTGGTAATGGTTTAACATTTGCCACCTTGAGGAACCTGAGCTAAGTCAAAAAGGTGGCATAGAAATGCTTTTAATTAATGGATTAGAACCAAATATTTGGTAGCTGAATCTGTGATTATAGCATTCCAAGATTGAATGAATTTGTTCTACTTTCCAGACTTGGGCTGTGCCCGGGGTAACATTTGTTCAAGGACACTGTTACAGCTAAGCAATGGTAGGAAGGTATCCACCTCTGAGGGAACCATGTCGTCTCTGCAGCTATGGGAAGCCAACCAAAGCATTAGAGCAGTGATTTTCAACCAGGATTCCGTGGTACCCTGGGGTACCGTGGCAATGCTACCCCCCCCCCTCACTTTTGTGGTGTCTCCTGCCGGCGCCAGCAAGGACATGGAGCTGGCTCGGGGCAGGGCCTGCCACAAGATCAGCAGCCACTTCCTGCCCCCCCAGTTCTTCCCTTCACCCTGGGAGGGGAAGGTGGGGGGGAGTGGTGCAAGCAGGGGCACTGGGAGGGGAAGGTGGGGGAATGGCAGGGGTACCGTGAGATCTGAAGAGTGAGGTCAAGGGTACCGTGACATCGAAAAGGTTGGTAAACACTGCATTAGAGTGAAGAAAACACTACAGCTACAGTGGGGCTAACAGCACTCAGCCTATCACCAGCATTGTACAAGTCCATGTTGTGCTGACCAGTCCTCTGCATTCAGCAAGTAAAGCTGTCCAGTAATAACAGGGTGACTTTCCCTTCCCTCTTGACTGCTGCACAGTGGCAGAAACAAAGCAGTGCATTCACTTCCCCCTCAAATGCTAGCTCAGAAGGTAAGCTTACCAATGGAAGCAGAGTAACCAATGTATGCAATGCCAAGTTGTTCGAAATATAACCTCTCTAATAACGGGGGTTATTGCATATAACTTTTAGGGAAAGGCAGTTGTTCTTTCCATCTTCACAGAGCTGCAACCTCTGTTTTGAAAGTGTTGTATGCAATCAGATACACTGTAACTATGTATTGTTGCAGAAAGAAAAGAAACTAAAACTAAAAGAAAACAGGATAGTTAACTGGATTGAATTCTTGCAGTCCGATGATGCTTACTTAAAAGTTGTCCTACTGAGTTCAATGGGAGCTACTCCCAACCTCATGTGTTTAGGATAACATCCTTAAAGTGATCAAAGGATGGATTTTATTTAAAATAATAACGTTATTGTTAAATGGCAGGTAGGAAGTTACTGTTATCTCCAGAGTACACCAAAAAAAGAAAGGGTCACTTAGGGTCCTGGAATTGTAAAATTTTTGAAGCAAACTAAGATAGAACTTATTTATTTTCTTCACATTATTTTCTTCACTTTTGCATAGATACAGTGGACATTGCTTAGAACTCAAATCAACTAACAGAAAATAAAGAAGCTCTGACCAAAAACCTGAAACTTGCTAATTCAAGAAGGATTCATCTGGAACATCAGTCAGGGAAGCTTTAGCTTTGGATTTCCTGCACTGAACTCCTTCTGACTCTATGACTGTATGATACAATTTGCAGCAGACAAGCAAGTCACTCAGTCCTTCCCTCACTTTTCTACTGGCCCTCCCATGCAGCATCTCTCTATGGGATTCCACATTTGTTTCCAACCTTGTTTGGGCAGAGAAAAAGTTGTGACATAAAATCAACGGGTGCAGGAAGACTTTATCTAACTACTCCCTGCCACTGCTTCATCCTGTTGCCCATTCCCATGGTGGTCTTCTTCTTTAATCCCCCTTCCAATTCTCTAGACTTTGGCGGTTTCCGCACGGGGAAACAACAGCGCACCAGGGACGGGAAAAAATGGTCCCTGGGGCACTGTTCGCACAGTCCTGGCTCCCCTGAAGTGGCGCAAAGACGCCACTTCTGAAACTCACTCGGGGGGGCGAGTTTGTTGGAATACGCCAGTTGCCACCCGTTGCCGAGCGGGTGGCAGCCAGCATATTCCCGTGGCACTTCCGAACAGCTGCCTACTTTTCCCTGCCTTTCACCGCTCCGAGGAGGGAAGGGGACACGCCTCCTTGCCTCCGTCGCTTTAGCTGTCGCTCTGGCCAGGGGGCGTGTCTGCTTCCCTCCTCAGAGTGACAAAAGGCAGGGAAAAGTTAGGCAGTTGTTCGGGGGGCTGCGCGGCTGTGCAGAGCGTTCTCCGCCAGCCGCGCAGCCTGTGGGGAACAGCCCCAGGGCTTGCATCGGCATCAATCCGATGCAAGCCCGCGAGTCTGAATGTGTGGAAGCGTCTTTGTTTCTTGGTGCTTCTTGGCCCCTCCCCATGGTCCCCAAGCATTTTCTCAAGACTGTCCTGTGCACAGGGTCCCAGCTGCACCTGCTGCTTGCTTTCATGTGTTTCTGGGTAAACAGTCTCCTTTTAATCCATTCCCAACCTTCTGGCTCACTTGGCCAAATGGTTCTGTTTGATATTCAGTTTTGATGGTGCCATCTCTCCTCTCCAGCATATTAGGTACACTAACGGCCACAGAGCAAAGACAAAGGGGTGTTCATCTGCCAAAGGTTTTTGATAAATGTCCCCTAAAGGAGTAGGGGTTTAACGTACCAGCAAAGTAATAGATAATGAACTAACCTCAACCATTTATTTGCTCTGCTTCCTGGGATTAAATCCTTTTAAGACATTCTAGCAGAATATCTGGATTAGGACTCAAACCTCTCCAATTGCCACTTTTTTTTTTGTTTGGCACCAGCTGTGTTCATGCTTCTGAAACAACATCACCAGCCGGACTGAACATTTGCTATGAATGTTTCGGCAGTAATTTAAATGTTAAAGGGCAACATGATTTTTTAAAGTGCTCCCCCCCCCCCCTTCCCATGGCCAGTTGTGGCCTAACAGCTTGTGTGAGAGCAGGAGGCAGCATGCAATTTTCAAGAACAGTAACAAGGGCAGCTTGTGTTTACTGCAATTTCTTCTACACCACAGAATGTGAGGTGTTGAATATGGAAATGTAAGCTGTGCCAGGAATGGTATTAATAGATAGTGAGAATTTTTATTCAAAGGAAAAAAAAACCCACCAGTGTTTCCAAAAACAATACAATACAATCAGTAGCATTTTAATCCATCTATGTGATAGCTTCTAACAAAGTTACTCATTTGAAAACCTGTGGAGACAAAATTTCATTAAAAAATCTCAATAGATTTTGCTTACAAATAATTCCTGTCATTTCCTGACAACGGAGGCAACACCTGGGGAAGACCTTGATTGCATGGACTAAGGAAAGTATTTCTCAATATTAGTTACTACTGCTGCATATATTCTTATGGTTGTATTATATATTTCCATTATTTTTCTTGGAGAAAGGTGAGATATTATTTAAGGTTCATCCCTCTAAGGAATTCACAGTTCTTTCCCCACATTTTATCTTCTCAACTAGCCAGTGAGGTAGCTCAGATGTAGCTTCCATTCCCATGGGCAGTTTAACTCACTTTGGTTTCTGAAGGCAAGCAGATTTTTTTTGAAGGTCCTGCACAACCAAAACAAACAATGACGGCAACTCATTGGATCAAAACAGATTTTGCAAAATCTTCAGTAACTGCAAGCGGCAGAGTTTTATCTTCAGGGTTTATGTACTTATTTATTTAGTATTTCTCTACGCTATCTCTTCAGACTGTTGCCCAAGGTGGCTTACAAATTAAAATGCACGGCATAAAACAGAAGTCATTCAACACAAACCATTAAAAAAACAAGTTATTAGACATAAATTGCATAAAAACTATTCATAAAATATTCATAAAATATAAAATAAAATGAAATAAAATAAAATAAAATAAAAAACCTGAATTAAATCCTGAATTAAAATCCTGGGATGGGAATTGAGATTTGTTTTAGCCCGGTGCTTAAATTAAAGGAGATACTAGGTGAGCTTCACTGGGGAGGGCACTCCAAAGGTAAAAGGCCACCACAGAAAATGCTTTTCCTCTGGTTGGCACCCCACTCTCACCTCTCAAAATGGAGGCACAGAAAGAAGGGCTTGAGAGGCAGATTTCAGCTGGAGGGCTGGATAGTATGCAAAAATACAGTCCATCAGGTGTGTAAAACTTGAGGACATTATCAAAAGTGTTTTGGGGAGGATGTTCGCACCTCTCTTCCCCCCCCCCCCAAAAAAATGTTTTCATGATGTTTTATTCTTCTCAACCCAGGTTTTTCAAAAATCACTAAACAAGCGACTTTTTTCTCCAAACTGGGTTGAAGGCATTTCCTTCAAAGCAGGCAGGAAATGTCATATTTCTACCATGAGATTTCTCCCACCCGATTTTAAAGCCTGCCCTCCCTTTCCAACCTGGTACTGATGTTCGTTCTATTGCCCACCATTTTAGGTGGATTCTCTGTCTACCTGCCACTTTGTGAAGTTCTCCAAGCACATTTTCTTCCCTGGCAGCGATGTGGTCCGCCATTCCCCTCAGCAAAGTACAGCGAAGCAATCATTACAACATGCCTGTTCAATGAGAGTGCTCTTTCCCCTTTTAAAAATGTTGTCTGTTGAAAATGTGAAGTTATAAAGTTGCACATGAGGGTAGCCACAATGGGGTGTTATTTCCGCCATGAACCCTGAAGTTACATCACAGCATTTGGTGCAATGCTGCTTCGCCCTCATTCTCCACCACCGCCCCCACCCACCCCACACACTTATCCTATCAAACAGCTGTAAAGAAAGAGGGCTCAAGATGGGATGCTGGGAGAAGGCTCTTTGAAGGATGTTTGGATCTATCCCATTGTCAGCACTGATATCCTGTCAAACTGATCTTTCCCTGTTTGTTGTTCCTTGGAGGGAAGAAATTCAGCTATGTAGTTGCCTCGTTTCCAGTGGCAGATGATAGCATGTCCTTCTCTGTTCTCCAATTTCAGCATGGCTAATGGCAGAATCCTGAGTGTTTTTCCCCTTATACTTGTGAGCAACTACAGTAGAATTACTTGTTCATTGTTATCAATAAGCAAGCAAAAGAGCATGAAGTAGAAAGTATTTCTCCTCACACAAAAATTAATGCTATTTCCGCAAGAAATGACAATATGGACTTCCATGTGTGTAACTGTACAAATACTAAGGAAATAATTACAACTCATCTTCAACTGGGATTACTTTGTTAACCTCTACCCCCCTCATACAGTGTTCTGTTAGAGATGTAGACACACTGATAATCAGAGTCAGAAGTCTGAACTTAAAAAACCATCAACTGGTATGAAAGCAGAAGCTGGTATGAATCCAACACATTCCATTCTCTGCTGCTATTGATCTAAAATATTTGGAACTCATGGCCTTCCAGCATGAATCACAGCTCACAGTTGCCCTGACTTCTGAATGAAGTCTTTTAGCTGAAATTTTTAGTGGGGCAAATAAAATAACAATAAAATACTTGCTACTCAAAGTGGAGGAGCAAGATTGTTTTTCTCTGAATGGCTTGTAAATGTCAGACTAATCACAGACTAAATAGAGCTTAATTATAGTTTTTCATGAAGAAATAATGCAATGGTTCATGTGTTGGAAACATGAACAAGCCCATTTCTTAGTTCACAGGACTTTATTGCGACTAGAGAGCCCTTCCAATGCTGTGAGATGGTTTTACTCCCATCTTCTGAGGTCAGGAAGAAGAATATGGTTCTCTTTTAGAAATGTCAAGACCCAACTCAATGATGATGTTTGAAATCACTAACAAAATAGCCTGGTGAAATTAGTACATATCAAGGTTATTTACTATTTTTTCACTTGCATACTTCTTTTCCAAAGACTTCAGAGCAGTTTCCAAATGGTATCCAGAGTGTTTTTCTTTCAGGCACTTCTCAAAGCTGGCAGTAGAAGCAGTGGCAAAGCCACCAGGGGGCAGGGGGTGTTCGACGCACCGGGCGCACCATTTCTAGTCACGTGGGTGGTGGAAAAATCCCCCCTCCCACTCGTGGCCCCGCTGCGGCGCCCCCCTCCCCCCCCGCGGTGCACCACTCCACTTACTTTTAGGAATGGAGCAGGCCAGAAGCCTGCCTGTGTTGCCTGGGCCTGGTGGGAACTACATTTTCCAGGGGCTCCTGGGAAATGTAGTTCCCACCAGGCCCAGGCAACGCAAGCAGGCTTCCGGCCTTCTTCTCTGGCCTGCTCCTTTCCTAAAAGTAAGTGGGGTAGAGTGTGCGGGGGGGGCGTCGTGGGGGGGGCGCCGCAGGGGGGGGGCGCAAAAGCCAGAGTGTGCACCGGGTACACTCTGGTCTAGCTATGGCTCTGAGTAGAAGTATGATACAGTTCCTTAAGCCCATTTATTAAACTAGTGAAAGCCACCCCTGCTAACAGATTATTCCATGGAGGTCAGGTATAAGAGCAATAGTGTCCTTTTCAGGCTTCTTGTCTGAGGGAAGCTGGAACCAAGTGGCTGTGGAATACTCTGTGGCTAATCTTCAACAAGTCATCCTGTACTGGCCAGTTTTAGAAACAGGATACTAAATCATATAGACTATTGTTCTCAACCAGTGAGACAATACTTGAGAATACAAAGTACGAACAATGACGGAAGATACAGGAAGGAATGCCATCTGTTAGTTCTGAAAACCAGCAGTGTCTAAAGCACTTTTTTTTCCTTTCCTTTCCTTTTTTTAAAATATTGGCTTCCTTCTTGAAAGGGTCAGACCCCAATGTCAGTTCTAGAATTGAAAGCCATCCTTGGTGTCTCTGCACTTCTGTTAGAGTCCAAGCTGTAGGCCTTTTGTCTTACCGCAGGTGCTGTGGAAGATCTCTAAGGCTGCAATTCCAACCACTATGTGTTTAAGAAACCCAGTGTAAAATTAATTTTAAGTTCTACATAAATTATAATGGATCGTTCTTGGATTTAGGGGCTGAGTGTGTCTATTGAGGGTTTTGATAATAAACATTTTGGCTATCTCCCATATTTAGTTCCTGCAATTCTAGTATAGTACTATGCTGTCCCAAGAGGTACTTAGTAGTAGGCATGTAGCCAATACATATATATTAGCAGTAGATAAGGTAGGAAAGCTATCTCTTTAAAGTACTGCATGATGGGATGTATAGTTTCAGATATTGTTAGGTCACATGTATTAGCATTCTGCCCTGTGATTGGCACAGATTAGCTTCCTTCCCAGGCTCAAACAGCAGCGTTCACTTTTTTTACTCTTTGTTCCAGTTTAGAAATGCACAGATGTGTAAAATTATCTTCTTTTTCGCAAGAAGTGATAAGAAGTTAGAAATAAGATTCAACTCTGCATAAACACTTTCAGCTCAGAGAGCTGACAGATTAAATGTAAGTTCTGAATTAAAGCATTATTAGAAGATGTTAGTTAATGCAGAAGTTGTGCACCACTCAGGCAAAGAAGAGGTGGATGCTGAAGCAACACGGGCAGATGTAGTCTCAGGTGAAGAAGGCACAGATGCTGTATCAACGCAGGCAGATGCAACCCAAGCTCACACCCAACGTGAGGAGGAGCTCACACCTTATTGAGAAGAAGGTGAGACTGGAACAGAAAGCCAAGAGCTACTGAAGGAAACTGCAGGTAGACTTCCTAACATGTCACGAACTGACAGCTTTGAAAGACTTGTACTCCTACTAAGCATGAAGGACTGGGATTGGGTTGGTAAATACCCTAAAAATTCATTAAAATTCGGATTTGGATTTTTGGGGGCATAAAATTATCTGTGTGCTTGAATTAGACACATGACATTTTCAGATGGGTCCGAATTTTTGGGTAAATCCAAAAATTTCGGGTGCGTTTGAATTTTTTGTGGTTTTGGGGTGTTTTTTCACATTTTGGCCTGCCAGTGGGGCATTTTTACAGCTAGTGGCACCAAAATTTCAGGGCATCATCCGGAGACTGGCCTAATGATGACCTCCAAGTTTGGTGAAGTTTCGTTCAGGGAGGGATAAGTTATAGACCCACAAAAGGGGTGCCCCATCCCCCATTGTTTCCAATGGGAGCTAACAGGAGATGGGGCTACCCATTTGAGGGTCCATAACTTTGGCCCCCCTGAACCTAACTTCACCAAACTCAGGTGGTATCATCAGAACAGTCTCCGGGTGATATCCTAAAATTTTGGTGCCACTAGCTTTACAAATGCACCCCTGACAGTCACCCCAAGAAATTTGCCCAAGATTATCTGTCCTGCAGTGGCTACAATGGAGCCAATGGGAAATTTCTGAGTGTGTAAGCAGGCTGCACATTTTTGAAGACGGAGGCACCAGACTTTCAAGGTGGCTCCAGGAGGCCCTCCTGGTAATAGCATCCAGGCTTAGTCAACTTTGCTTCTGGGGGTTCAATTTTATGGACAGCCAAAAGGTTTATTTTGTTTCCCCGTTCCTGCACGTGAAGCCTGCTGACTGAGTTCTCTCAGAACTCTCTCCACGCCCCACCCCAAGAAGCAAAGCTCACCAAGCTTGGATGCTATTACCAGGAGGCCTCTTGGAGTCACCTTGAAAGTCTGGCACCTCTATCTTCAAAAATGTGCAGCCAGTGCTTACACACTCAGACATTCCCCAGAATCTGCCAGGCTCTTCAGCAAGTTCTATGGTGGGAAAAAATACTTTCCCCACCATAGACTTCAGTGGGGCTTTCTGTTATGCCCAGGTGGCTCTGTGGTAGAGGTTTCAATGGGAGGCACTCTGGTGGGGGTCTTGCTCTGGGTGGGGGCATTTCCTGCAGGGCTGCTGGTGTGAGTTTCCTGAAAGGAACGAGCCAAATTTCCTAAAGTTTGTGTAGGAGAGGAAAATGCCATGGGCACCCAGTTGAAAGTGAACCTGATGCCCACAGCATTTGCCCCTCCCAAATGTTAAAACCATTTTAACAACCGGTTTTGCCGAAGTGGTGCGAACCTGCTGAATCCCACCACTGATTCCGCCTATACATGGAGCAGGGTATGGTGACAAGAGTGCGGTGTGCATGGGTCCACATATGTTAATTAGAGCAGCCTTCCTCATGTTGTTTACCCACGTTCACCCAGACATGAGTAAAGCCTGCCCACACAAGCATTTACAAGAGCAAGCTCCAATTCACATTTACAGTGCCATCCTAAGCAAGTTACCCCATTTCAAATCCTTCAGCAGCAATGGGCTTCAAAGAGTACAATTCAATGAGTGATGGAAGGCACTTTGTATACATCCTGCATATTGAGGCTGTGTGTGAGCCAGCCCTGAGATCTGTTTACCTCTACATGCCTAAGGACTGCTGGCTACAATGCCAGTCCAAGCAAGTTTAAATGCTTTTTCCTGTATGGCCTATCTTGATGCTCTGTTTTCATACTCCCCCTCCCCCCCTTTGCAAAGGCCCAGATATCTCTCTGGAAGGCTTCACATCCACCCTTCTTAAAACGGGAATAATTATGACATGGGATATAAGCATTGAACTATGCCTTTTAGTTCCACTGATCTCAACTGTACTGAGGCATGGATTATATTCACTGCACCGTGCTGAAGGGATAACCTTCTCTGCCTTTACTTCTACCAAATCAGCTTACAGTGCCTGGTACTACAGTCGTACGTTTGAGAAGCTGTGTGTGTTTCCTTTCCCTTTTTTTTTAACAAAAAGAAACTTTCTCAGGCCTGACAAATGTTAATGCAAAACCTACAGCATCCACATGACCTGGCACCAACCCAACCTGCGCACCTGCACAATTACAGCCAAGCTTTCCTGAGTACCTTTCTTCTTTAACAGCTTGCTCTCTTTTGAAGGTGACTGGTTGCAGGGTTGTTGGGGAGGGAGGGGTTGCTTCCCCCCCTTCCCTGACTATCCTTTTTGTTTCCCATTTCTTTATTTATTTCCCATCAAACACTTTAAGGCAGGCATCATTTTATTTCCCCCCAACTGTTGTTTTGGCGAGCTTATTGGAGCTAATCATATATGTCCCTGGAGAGGTGCTGTGAGACTGGCCCACACTGAAGCAAAGATAGTTCCAGCAAAGATTGTACTGAAGAACAGCAGCCACCTGGTTTGCCTGAAGGGCAATGTAAGATTCCGCTCAAGAAAGGCAGAATGAACAGCTGCTTTCTGCTCAGGCCATTCTGACAGTTCCCATCGTACCAATAAAACATAAAGCCATCAATTCCTAAATAAGATCAGGCAGATTTTTTTAACCATTTTCCACCTGCCCCCCGTCCCCATTCCTCTGCCCACCCCACCTCTCTACTGCAAATGTTTCTGCATCAGTACACAGTCAGGTGTGTTTACATATAATTCATTTGCATTAACACACATGGCCCACCAAAGGAAAACAAAGAAAAGGAACGCCAGCTTGTGTTGCTACTCTTCCAAAGCGACTGTGCTCATTTCAAAGCAAAATCTGAGATATTTGAAAATGCAGAAGGGAAACTCTTGGCCACTTTCAACGACAGAGCTTGACGTGCGTTTCTTCTGCGGTTGCCCCTTTGCTAAAGAAAAGTCATTTCCAGAAGTTCTATTGTGCCATAATATCAAAACCTAGGATGGCCAAGAAACAGAGCCCAGGGTTGCGCTGTGCAGAAGGAAAAGTGTGGCAAAGCAGAATGAGGTTGGCTTTGTTCTCAGACATAGCAGCTCTTAGTGCTATGAGGTTAAGCAAACAGGTCTTCTATCTGAGCAGGAGACTTAGCAGCCCTACCTATTCAGGTAATTGCGGCAGGTACTTCCACTTACTACAGATAGGAAGGCACGTAAGCTTGTTTTACTCCAAAGGGCATTTGTTGGAGGTTAAAACTACTGTGGCTATCTTTTTGACCAATTGTGCAGGTTTTTAACTGTGTGTTTTAGTGTGTATTTGTTTTAATTTGTTATTGGGTGTTTTTAATGTTTGTGTGATTGTGTCCATGCATCTTCTGCTGTTCTCTTAGCCATATATAATCTGAGAAGATAAGGCGGGCTTACAAACATTTTAAATAAAAAAATATGTCTATCATAAACAAACATGTTTTTATGTTTATAAAACAAGCATGTTTTATAAGGTCACAAATCTGGATCAGCAGAATTTTTGTCCATAGAATCATAGAGTTGGAAGAGACCACAAGGGCCATGAAGTCCAACCCCTGCCATGCAGGAACACATAATCAAAGCATTCCTGACAGATGGTCATCCAACCTCTGTTTAAAAACCTCCATAGAAGGAGACTCCACTACACTCCAAGACAGTGTATTGCACTGTCAAACAGCTCTTAATGTCAGGAAGTTCTCCCTGATGTCTAGGTAGAATATCTTGTCCCGTATCTTGAATCCATTACTCCTTGTCCTAGTCTCTGGAGCAGCAGAAAACAAGTTTGCTCTCTCTTCAACATGACATTCCTTCAAATATTTAAACATGACTATCATGTCACCTCTTAACCTTAACCAGACTAAACATGATTAGCTCCCTAAGTCTCTCCCTGCAGGGCATGGATTCCAAATCTTTTACCATTTTGGTCACCCTCCTCTAGACCCATTCCAAGTTGTCAATATCCTTCTTGAATTGCGATGTCTGGAACTAGACACAGTATCCCAGGTGAGGTCTGACCCGCTATTACATCCCATGATCTAGACAGCATATTCTTATTGCATTGGCTTTCTTGGCTGCCGCATCACACTACTGACTCCTGTTCAGTTGTGGTCTGCTAAGACTCCCAGATCCCTTTCACATGTACTGTTATCAAGCTAGGAGTCACCCATCCTATATCTACTCATTTCAGTTTTTTCTGCCTAAGTGTGGTATCTTACATTTATCTCTGTTGAAATTCATTTTGTTAGTTTTGGCCCAGCTCTCTAATCTGCCAAGGTCATTTTGAATTCTGACCCTGTTCTCTAGAGTATTAGCTACGCCTCCTAATTTGGTGTCATCTGAAAATTTGATTAGCATGCTCTCTATTCCATCATCCAAGTCATTGAAAAATAGCACTGGGCCAAGGGCAGAACCCTGCAGCACCCTACTAGTCACTTCTCTCCAGGATGAAGAAGAGCCATTGGCCAGCCAACCTGACCCTTTGGTTTCAGTCAGTCAACCAATTACAAATCCATTTAATAGTAGCATTGTTCAGCCCACATTTTACTAGCTTGTTTGCAAGAATATCATGCAACACTTTGTCAAAGGCCTTACTAAAATCAAAGCATGCTATCTCCACAGCATTCCCTTCATCTACCAAGCTTGTCACTCTATCAAAAAAAAGAGATAAGATTAGTCTGACACAACTTGTTCTTGAGAAAGCCATGTTGACTTTTAGTGATCACAATATTCCCTTCTAAGTCAAGTGCTTACAGACTGTTTAATTATCTGCTCTAGGATCTTTTCTTATATTAATGTCAGCCTGACTGAGCGGTAATTGTTTAGGACCTCTTATTCCGGGTTTTTGAAGATAGGGACAACATAGGCCCTCATACTGTCTGCCAGGAGTTCTCAAAGATTATAGCAAGTGGTTCTGAGATTACGTCTGCCAGGTTTTTTTTAATACTCTGGGATATAGTTCATCAGGCCCTGGAGATTTGAATTCATTTAAGTTATAGGGAAGTTTTCCAGTGGGCTGCTATCTTCCAGGTACAAGAGGCAAGTGCCTCAGGAGTCACAGGGGAGAGTCCCAGAAGGCAGTGCAGCAGCGCAGGAGGCTGCCGCACTGCCTTCTGGGGAGCTTTCCTTTGACAGGGCGGGAAACAGGGGTTTGGCAGTGTGGCAGCCTCCCGCACTCCCGCACTGCCTTCTGGGGCGCTCCCGTTTTGGCAGGAAACAGGGGAGCGCACCAGAAGGCAGTGCGCTCCTGCGGCTGAATGCGTGCGTGCGCACGCTCCCCCCTTATGGTGTCCCGCTTTAAAAAGGTGAAAATCTGGTCACCTTACCTATGAATCTCCTTCCCTTCTCCGTTTACACACAATATGTGATGGTTCTTGTGAACACAAAATTCTCAGTCATATAAAACACATCACATATATGTCCCTGATTGACTCTCACAAAACTAAACAAGATATGTGGAGTGTGGCTAATAAATGGGAAGCAATAGACAAATGAACCCTGCCTTGTAGATACATGCTGAATGACCAAGGATTAAACCTCACTGTTGGAAAATATCCTCTAAAACTTAGCAGACATTCACCACTAGTACTTGAAACCTTAGACCCTGTGTGAGATCATCAGCCTGCAGTTTGATTTCACTGCTGTATAACATTTATGAGAGAAGTGGATGACAAGCTTGATGCTATATGGAGTCAGTGATCAGGAACTCATACTTAACACTTGGGTACAGAACTCAGACTTAACTTGGTGGGAACAATTATTCAAAAAGGGAACTACCAGAAAGAAATGCAGAGCGTTCAAGTCTCTTCTCCTCAGAAAGCACATTATAAAACTTCAACTCTAGAGATGTGCACAATCACCAGTGCCAGACCTCAGACTGACTCAGATGCCAAGTCTGAAATCTGCCCTTCAAATAGGAGCACCAGATGTTCCCATCATTTGTAAGATCAATGGAAACCAAAGAAATATATCCGTTCCAAAATATGGTTCTAATCCCACATGGTGATTGTAGTTCTCACATGGCATTGGCATGTCTATCTGCAGTTTCTATCATACAGATGGGCACCCCAAAATTAACTTTTCAATAAGAATAAGAAATTTATGTAATGAAATTCATCAAGAACATAGGCACAAGTACAAATGTTTAGGGTTTTACTTTCAGGAGAAATATTGTGTACAAAATATTAAATAAAAGGTTGCTCTTTCCTGAATCCTTCACATAAGACACTAAAGTTAGCTAGCCTCCATTCCCAATATCTTACCTTCACCTTTTTTGCAAATTTTGTATTAAAGACCCATTCTTTAATGGATCAGCAACTTGTGGCCTATGAGCAGATTCCAGTCCAGTGAAGGTTTCCAGCAGGACTTAGGATCTTACTATTGCTGTGAGCAAGACTAAGTCAATGTGATGAAGTGGTAAAAGTGTCAGAATAGATGCTGGATGACCCATGTTCAAATCCTTATTTAGCCTATGAAGTTCACCTGGCGACCTCAAGAAAGTCACTGTTGGATTCCACACAGGGCAAATATGACGGGTGTAGGACGCAGTCCAAATCGTTGGGGGAGGGGTGGAGCGTCCCATCCCATCCTCAAAACAAGTCTGCCCTGTTCTATTTGCCTAAACCCAGGATTTTCAAAAATTGCCAAACCAGCAATCCTTTTGAAAAATCCCAGGTTGGAGCCACTCAAGTGCAAATGGCCAGGTAGGAGGTACTTTATTCCCCTTCCTTCCACCACACCGTCCACAGTCAGAGAAAATCCACCTGCCATTGCCCTGCCATTGCTGGAAGGCCCCTTTTCCTTTTTAAAAAATGTTTGCATGTTGAGCCTGCACAGTTACGCATGTGCAGCTGGTCATATATTGTGGGACAATCAGCGTGGCTCTGGAGGGGGGCATTTCTGCATGCCTGCATAGCTACGCATGTGTTGCAGGAATTAAAAAAAAAGAGAAACGTCTCTGTGCAAAGGCTCTGGAGGAGGCATTTCTGCATGCCTGTCTCCATTGAAAAACAGTATCTTTAGGGTTGTTTCACTGACCTGTGGAAGTAGTCATATGAATGAGTGGAAGATACACATGAGCAGAACATGCTGAAATACAGCACCCATATTAATTTCATTTTTTATTTTCTTGGAATAGCATATTATGTCACCATCAGAACTATAACCCTTAACTTTTGTGGGTTTAGAAAGGCAAAACTCTGCTTAGCAGAACAATTATATCCATGAAGTTCTGTTTTCCTATATTTTCCCTGTTAAAACTCGCCGTCCGTTAAAAATAGATTTAATTTAATGGAAACATTTTAATGGTAGCAATAGCCTCTGTGGTATCTCTTTAGGAAGACAATGAAAGCAGTAATGTTATCATTATTTGAGCCAAATGTCATACTGAAAATCCCACATTCATGCTAATGCTTTAATGGTTGCATTTTCTTGTCAACAGTATCTTACTGGAAGTCAGCTGGTTTAATTTAACTCTTCAGAAAGTTCAATGACATAATAGTGCTGATCAACTCCTAATGAGCAAGCTTCTGGAACTGATTTTCATACAAATGTAACTGCAGCCCAGTTTTCAGTGAAATAATTAAAAACTGATGTCTGGGTTGGCACTCTTCAGATTGCAGGTGGGGACTCACATGATTCAGTGGGCCACCATACCAATGTTTGTGCACCCAGAAAATCAAATTTCAGGGAGTATTCTAACCTATATTTCAGGGAGGATTCCATGGTAGACTAAATTTCCATGTATAAGCCTTAGACACACACTGGGGGGAGCTGATTTAATGCATTTAAGATAATTATGCCATTGGGACAAATGGGTTGGAGTTCCAAGTTCCACACAGAATGGGTGCAATGCAGATTTTGTTTGGCTTCTTCAAAAATTGCTTAGGTGACGAACCTATGGCACTCCAGATGTTCATGGACTACAATTCCAATCAGCCCCTGCCAGCATGGCGGATGGGAATTGTAGTCCATGAATATCTGGAGTGCCATAGGTTCGCCACCACGGTAAGTGCATACAGTTCCCCCCAAAATAACCTTGTTCCCTATCTTAATCTTAGGATTTTCTCAAATAGTTAGATACTTGTGTGTGAAAGGGTCAAAAGTCAACTGAGTGCCAACCATTTGCCAGGCCAACCTAGTCGGCTCAATTACAGGAGAACTACACCACAAGCACCACAATTTAAATGGGTAGATCCCAAGGCTTTCTATTTACATAATGGATGTACCTGGGCCATTTCTAGGTGAGCTTATTCGGGTGCTTCCTGCTCATGCGCTAAAGTCCAGTATTTTAGATTAGAAAGCCAGAAGGCTAAATGATATTGGTGTAGATTAGAGAGATTAAAGCTTCATTCTTCTACTAAGGGTCAGATTTAGGGAGGTTAAACTTTGAAACAGCCTCTGCAGAACAGCCTTTATATGACCAGTAGAATAAGAGCTGATCAGTAGAAGAAGGAGCTGAATAAAACGTTCTGAATTGGTTATTAACTGAGTTTTGAGTGACATGAACCTTCCCTTGTTCAACAGCTGCAGTGTAGTTGTGCCTTATTCTAAAAGCCAAACATTTGCCAGCTTTTTCTCCTGACTCCCGATAATTTTTGTAATGCAGGCCAACATAAATTCAACTTGCAATGAAAGCAAATGGTTAATTTCATATCTTGTCGTTTTCAGAAGAAAGAGCAGAATTAAAACTGATTGTAGCATCCTGTCATTTAGTTTCTAGCTTATTCGGCTTTTCAATTTTTGGGTGATGGGCGTAAGCAATGGTAAAGCCCCATAGGTATGCTTTAAGTGTTCCACAAAATGGCCCAGGTGGCGTCACGTGTACAACAGGTAGATAGGAAGTCTTTAATATGACGCTCCAGTCCCTTTTTAAAGGCCTCATCACAGAACAGGAACATATTTAATCTCTACAAGGAATTTTTTTTCAGCTTCTTCCATAGGTGTCAAACTCACGCCCCTCCGGATGTTATGGACTACAGTTCCCATCATCCCTTGCCAGCATTATGCTGGCAGGGGATGATGGGAACTGTAGTCCATAATATCTGGAAGGCTGCGAGTAGAATCAGAATCCAGACTATCAATGAAACGGGAATGGCCAGAAATAACAGAGGAGTCAATTGAGCAAGAAAGCACTTTAGGTAGTAGGAAGCTAATGACAATAGAATAGTCCAGTTGAGAGCTGACTGTGGTCATACGGAATGTATATATTTGTCTAACAGATGTAGTAAGCACCTTACATCATGCAAAGTTGCATTAAGGATATGGCCGTGCAGGGCTGATCTAGATCGACTTGAGGTAAGGAAACCCTACCGCTTTTGCTTAAAAGAGGATCCATTACTATATTATCATTCCTGCCCATCATCACAAGGTAATCCCCAAGTTCCCTGAGAACTACCATAACTGCATGAAAAAAGAGGGGTTATCTGCAATTAGGCCCAAAGATGTTGCCCTGTGAGTTGTTCCCATTCAACCAAAAGGAAAATATCTCTCTCTTCAAGATCTGCCCTGGAATCACATACATCCATGTGGACATTTTTATTTATCAGAATTGCAACTTCCCTAACTTCACAGGAGCTTCCAAAACAATAAGCTTTTCCCACTCATCCTTAAGTATGCTGCTCGTGTTCTCCTTGAGTATACAAGTGTCTCGGTGCATGGTAATGCAACCATGTTGTCTTTTAAGATTATATTGGCTGATTACCCACTGGCACTCTGGCACGCAGTTGCCTCTTTCCCTGGTCACACCCCTGGTCTGCCCCCACCAAACCGCCACTGGTGGCAGGGGCCCTAGGACATTGGAACTATGACCAGCACTGTGTTCCAGCACTGCATTTCAGTGCTGGGGAGGGCTATGATGGCTGGATGCCAGTGCAATCACTCCTCCATAGGGGCAAGTGCCCCAGGGAGGGCAAATCCACCAGTGCAGCTGAATGCCACTCCCATAAGCGGATTCCCCCCTCCCCCTTTGAATGGGACTATAAGTAAAGCTTCCGGAAAGTAGAATGTGTCCTGCCCTCATGGTTGCAAGATGGAAAAAAGGGCATACATGAGAGTGGAGGTGTGAGAGGGAGGAAGTAAGTTTCCCTGAGAATATCAGTCTACACATCAAAGGAATAGAGTTAGAGCAGTAGAGAAAGGATGCCCAGTGTCTTGACTTCTCTATTTCTGTTTCTCTAGTCAACCACACTTCTGAAGTCTAAGGTTAAGAGGCAGCACAAAATCCTTCACTTCAAACATCCTGAAGGATCTCTCTTAAGAGGGCCACAATCAATAGCAGTAGAGAATGTTTGAGCAACACCAAATAGTCTCAAAGTATAACAAAGTATGCTATTGAATTTGGATCAGTCCAGTAGAAATGTGAGCTGTATGAGAATGGATTGGGTCTGTAGAAGTCTGGAGTTCTCTCAGACATGCCCCACTCAACTCACTTCTGATTTATGGTGACCTTATAAATTAATGACTTACACACTGTCATGTAATTAACAGCTTTGCTTAGGTCTCAATTGCAGGCTGTGATTTCATTTATTGAGTTAATGTTGGGTCTTTCCCTTTTCCGACTGCTTCAGTTTTTCCTGGCATCTTCTTCTTCCTCATCATTATTATTGTTATTTTGCATTTAGACCTTTTGTGGACATTTAATATGTTTTACAATTTACATGTATTATTTTTTTTTAAAAAAATATGAAGACTAGGGACCTTAAAAAGAGGTTGCCCAAACCCCTCCAGCCCACTGAGAAGACTAGGAAATGCTCCTTGGAACCCATGGCTGTGCTCTTACAGGACTAAGAGTTAAAGCTTCTTATTATTAGCCACAGAGAACTGTTGAGAGAATTAATTAATTGGCTCCTGTTTGCACATTAAATATGCCAAGCTCTATTTAGATGCTAGCATGTTACAAAAAAAAGTACCAATTAGTAATTCCTTTTAAATCTTTGACAGTCCCAGAGCAGCTATAGGACACCTATTTAGAGAAACCTGAAGGTATAATGGGTCACATAAGGTAAAACCCTAGCACTCTTAACCAATGCAAATTACAACCAATTAAGAAATACGCTTCACCGTTCTTTAATATGGAAATCAAATGATGCTCCAGATGCAAATAATTATAAAAACTGGTCTCATTTTTTTCTTTTCATGTCTTCTCCCATGCACCCACCCAAAGAAACACACCTCCTTCATATCATGATATCGGTGTTCCCAGATACAAGTTTCTTGAATAAGTGAGGCTATTGTTCATTCCTACTCAGAAGAGAGATCAGTATATGGAAATAAATTATTCTGTATGCTTTCACCACTGGAATGAATGGGACAGCCATTAAATACAAGACAGTTTCATGTTCACATTCCTGAACTCAGCACCAGACATAATTGAGCATTATCTCTAAGCTTGTTGGGTGAGCTTGGGCCAATCCCAATCTCTCAGCCTAACTTACCACACAGGGTGGTTGTGAGCATAATACAGAGAAGAGAACGATGTTAGCTGCTATGGGTCCCCATTGAGGAGAAAGGCATGGTACAAATAAATAAATAAAAGAACCAGGACCGGCCCATCCATTAGATGGGTCTATACAATTGTCTACGGAACCAGTGATGTGGGGGTACAAGGGACAGGAACTCTAGGCAGTGCCCCTGGCTCCAGCTCTACTACATGGATTCATGGCATGCTAGCCAAGACCAGCTCACCTAGCTTGTCTTCCCTACCCCAATGAAAAAGGAAGGGGGGAAAGAAGAACAGGGGCCTACCAGTTTTGACACTGCCAGATGTCCATGCACCCAACTAACAGGGTGGTGACAGTAATTCCTACCTGCCCATTCAGGTTGGTGAACAATGGCTAGGAGTGTGGCAGCTCTACATGAGCCCGGACAATGCTAAAAGTGCCCAGCTAGCTGCGTGTATGCTCCAAATTTGCAGCAAAGCTACTAGTGACTCTCCATATAGGAACACCCAAGACTGGTAAAAATTGGGTTGGGGGTCAAATTTTTATGGAAACAATGGAGAATGGATTGGGGCACCTATTTTGGGGGCCATAAATTTGGACCCCAACCCAATCTTTACTAAATTCAGGGGTCATTCAAAAGACAGTCATTAGCAGCTACCTAAAAATAACACACACACACACACACACACACACACACACACACACACACACACTCCAGAAATATTCCTCATGGGCTAAAATGGTGCCAAAGTGGAAGATCTTAAACTTTAAAGCCCTGCAAAGTTAAGCATGAATGTGTCAAAGCAGTTTTTTTTTCTTTTAAAGGAGCTTTCTTCTCTTTTTACTGCTGATGCCAGCAATTCCAACATGATCCCCCCAAAAAGCCAAAACTTTTTTTGTCTTTTTTGGGATTGCAATTACCTGTTACAGTTCAAAAAGTCATTTTTTGATCAGAAAGAAACCCCCCAAATATCAATTGTTAGATTTAGTTTAGAGTCATGGATCTGCCCAGTAGTGTGTGTGAGTGCAGTTTATAGAAACTTCTCAAGAGATAAATGTAAAAGGTAAAACTTACATTTATTCAAGCATCTCCAGTTCACAGCTTTGTTTCAGGTAAGAGGTAGATAGAAAGAAACCCTAGTCTAAAGAAATACTTTCCCTAAGGACAAGTGGGCACTCTACCACGCCATCACGTGTGTGCAGGTGAGAGAATGCTACAGTGGGAAAGCCCCACTGAGCAAGCTGCCATTGACCATGTGCTCAGGTCAAAGGTTAGGACAGAAGTGAAACCAGCATGGGGAAGAGAGGAAGTTAGTGGGCGTTCTCCTGGCCCAGACAAGGAGGGCAAACAAGAGAGGCAACAACACAGTTAGAGTGAGATACACAGCACCCTCCAGTGTCCAGGCATGCAGAAGTCGCTCATTCCAACACCAATGAGGTGTTTTGTCAGCTTTTTTTTTCCAGTTTGACTTTACAGAATGCACACACTTTCCTGAATTCTGACTGTACCATGGAAGCTTATTGTGTGACCTTGGGCCAGTAAATAAATGGGCCAGTCATTCTCTCTCAGTCCAGCCTAACCAACATGAGGTTGGTCTTGAGATGATAAAGAAATATGTAAGATTGTCTACCCGCAGGTGATGGCTGGAAATCTCCTGGAATAACAACTGACCTCCAGATTTCAGAAATCAGTTCCCCTGGGGGCAGTAGCTGCTTTTTTGGGGGGAGAGGGTGAACTCTATGGCATTATACAATGTGGGGTTCCTCCCTTCCCCAAACCCTGTCTTCTTCAGGCTCCACCTACAAATCTTCAGGAATTTCCCAATCCAGAGAAACCCTAGAATAATGGTTTACACATGATATAATTCACAAAATTGCATACATACACTGCAAATAAACTATATCTACAAGCTGAAAAGTCAGGTAGGCACTGATCCATTTTAGAGGTGTTATTTACAAAGAGGAAGGAATCTGGAAATGGGAGGCACTACCCTGGGGACCAAGACAACAGCAGCATCTGAGATCATTTCGAAACAATAAAGAAAACAGGGTAGAGCACACTGCGTCCACAGTAGCACATACACTATATGTATGTCTGTGTTTTAATCAGTAGTTTTCAGATAATCTAAAATAGTTTGGGAAAGGGATTTCGGAGCAGTAGATCTTTCAGCGCAGATCAGTTTGGAGCTAGCTTAACTCTCAGGGCTTTCTAACTCTTCCAGAGAATCCTGGGAATTATTATTTAGGGAGCTTGCTGAAAATGCTAATAACTATAGTCCCTTGCAGCATGTTAGAGGTCGCTGAGAGTTATCAGCAACTTCTAACATGCTGCAAGGGATTACAATTATTAGGCTTCTCTACGAATAGACAATACCCAAGAAACAATTGTAATCTGTGATTTCCCCTGCCCCACTTGAATGATTCTGGGGTGCCATGTGCCAGCTTCAACCATAGCTCTGCAGTCTTAGTATAACTAAGCATCTGAAACAGTTGACAGCGCCACAAACTAGTAATTTTGCAAGGGGGTGTCTGCAAAACACCACATCACAACGCTGTCATCCTCTAGAGGCTGATCTTTTATGTATAATTTTGAATTCAGCTGATAACAGTGAGCTAAAGCACAAAGACTGACAAATAAATTTGAATGGTCCCCCTTAGTTCTTAGAGTCTCTGAATGTTGCTGTGAGGATGTGTGTAAAACAGTGTCCATTCCACAACATGAGGAGCTAGGTGGACAGGTTTTGGCAACTGACTACCATTAAAAATCTCCCCTCCTACTTCATTAAATTTGGGGAAAGGAAAAATCCCTAGACAATGACTTCAGTCTCCCAGAAAAAGTTTACCTTTGGGTCCCATCACATTCTGAAGAACATAAATGACAGGTATGATGGGGACAGGTATAATAGTATCCTCATGACACTTTACTACATTTCCCAGACTTCAATGCTCCATGGAATACTGGAGTTTTGCACTTTCTAGCCCTGCCCTCACCTCCTGGGACCGCCCCCGCACCTTGTGGCACCCCTCCAGTTGTAATCACAGCTACCATCTGGATATTGACTACTCTACAAAATCTCCATATCATAATGTGGCAGTGCAGGTAGATGGAAGTGCCATGTAATACTGCAAATAAATACATAGTTTTAATTCTGTGTACACATAATGCAATATAATTTATCTAATTGGCTTGAAGAAAATCCATTTTTTTCAGAAAATTAAATATTCTAAAAGCAGGAGTGTGTTTGCATAGGGTTGCATTAACATCTGGTTATTTAGGGAATACACAATGAAATTTTGATAACTATAACTTTGATAACCAATATGGCTTTATAGCAAAATCTTTGCTTAGCTTTGCCAAACACCATGAAGGATTATTATGGCTGAATAGAAGTCCACAAAGAAAATGTTCCTTTTCTGAAACTGATTTTAAATAAATGGCTTTTTTGCAATGAGTAGCAAAGCAAATTTTCCAGGTCAATAAAATTATGTTCCTGAGAAGGAAAAGATCGACTGGATATGCTGAGTAAGAACTCAGTAAAATATTAACACTTTATGCTTTAATTAAAATGTATACTAATGCTTATTGTTTCCCTGAGCACAGCAGTATGCTAATAAACCCTTAAAATTGAGATTGTTCCAGTTTCATAATAAGTTTTGCAAACTGATCAAACGCTTCCACTCCCTTTAATCAGGAAACTTTTGTGTACATGGATTACAGAGTGAGTTGGTCCCCTTGTGAGTTGTTATATGAAGCTATAGAAAAGTACAATATGATGTTTTTGCTCCATAAAAAAATACACGGTGCATGCACATCGTGTTCAGTGACCCAGGCCAGCCTAGATGTGTGTGTGTGGGGGGGTTCCGCCCCCCACATGACAAACTCTGTGTGCACGTGCCCACAGAGAGGGCTCTGTGTGCCACCTCTGGCACCCGTGCCATAGATTCACCATCACTGCAATAGTGTGAGTTCATCCCTAATTAATAGAGTTCATCCCCCCCCCCCCCCCGTGGAAACTTTGCTTGGTTTAACTTGTTTGATGTGCAAGATTGGGTTGTACTTGGGTTACTATGGCACCAGAATATTATTTCAGGGGATGCAGTAGTTTTCTGGACTGGGCTGCATACAACCATTAGCCGCACAGCTTCCATTTCAAACTAAAATTCTGCAACTGCATCATGAATTTTACACAAATACCTACTACAATACAAATTATGCAAATTGCACACTTCACATAAATATTATTTGTAAGACTGCATGCTTTAATTGGTTTAATTAGTACATTAAGCGCTTAAAATTTGATTAAAGGCATTCGTTGATCACTGTTAAGCACCATGATGGGGAAGATGAGAACTAGTTGTGGGGAATCCATGGCTAAAGGTACAGTGGTTTTGAGAGAATCACATTTTTCTTAAACACAATTCTACTCCCCACCCCCAAGCTATCATCTTTAAAGTATTGAGTACAGTGAATAATCACTTACTGGCTAGTTCTAGTACCATTGACATGACAAGTAATACAACTTCTTTAGAAAATAACTTTGTGTATATCTTTGGGGAACATCTTACATTCAGGAACATTTTTCAGGTAAATTTGGTAAATACTGCTGCAGCTTATTTACACAACAAAGTGTTGAGCATCAGCTTATTAACTCCTTCTCCATAAGGCTAGCTCCTGGCATGGTCCCATCTTTTCTGTTTTAGTTTGTTTAACTCACTTTCTCTGGGGCTGCAGTGCCCAATTAATGTCCCTGCTTTGGAAAGCCCAAATACAATTGACAAAGTTTTCTTTGAGGACAATGGGGGGGGGGGGGAATCATTCTCAGTTTTTTTCTGCAGCTTCAAAGATACTGGCCGTGGATCTTTGATGAGACTAGTCAACAGGGAGGGGAAAAGAGAAGAAATGTAGGACCATCCCACAAAGGTTAAGCAAATTACAGATGTGGTTTGAACTTTGTCACCTGGAGAAACAGAAAACTGATGCCATACAATTGATGCCATACAAAGATAGCAAAAGTATTGACAGGAATTGTATAATCTTTTTTAAACCAAGGTAGCTTTTTCCCCAAAAAAAGTTTCAGATGAAGAAGAAGAAGAAGAAGAAGAAGAAGAAGAAGAAGAAGAAGAAGAAGAAGAAGAAGAAGAAGAAGAAGAAGAAGAAGAAGAAGAAGAAGAGGAGGAGGAGGAGGAGTTTGGATTTATATCCCCCCTTTCTCTCCAGCAGGAGACTCAAAGGGGCTGACAATCTCCTTGCCCTTCCCCCCTCACAACAAATACCCTGTGAGGTAGGTGGGGCTGAGAGAGCTCCGAGAAGCTGTGACTAGCCCAAGGTCACCCAGCTGGCGTGAATGGGAGTGTACAGGCTAACCTGAATTTTCCAGATAAGCCTCCACAGCTCAGGCGGCAGAACTGGGAATCAAACCCGGTTCCTCCAGATTAGATACACGAGCTCTTTACCTCCTACGCCACTGCTGCTCACTGCTGAAAATTTTTCAGGATTTAATCTTCACACTCACAAGGGCAGGAAACATAGAGTCTTTAATTTGAAAATTCAAAAAAGATTTCGAGAAAGTTCTGAAGTGACTGTCACAGTACAGAAACTTGACACAACCCTGCTAAGATTTAATTTAAAAAAAAAAGTCTTCTGAAGAGGGCAAAATGAGTGCATAATCAAGAATCCACCCCGATGGGAATGTGTGCTCCGTGCGAGGCAGACCACAAGTGAACAAAAGGCCATAGTTTCCCTCTCACCCATTTTATCCATACAAAAGCCCTGTGAAGTAAGTTAGGCTGAGGGAGGCCCTTTCCGCACGGGCCAAATACAGCGTCCCAGGGATGGCAAAAACGCTGTCCCTGGGAGACCGTTCACACAGGACATGTTGCTGCTGCGCAGCAGCGCAGTCCTGGCTTTCCCCGGGCTCAACGAGTGAGGTTTTCGAAAAACAGCGTGTTCCCCGCGGCGCATGTTCCCCGCTGTTTTCTTCGTTGGCTCCACTCACACTGCCCTGCAAACTCTGGAGGTCGCAGGGCAGCGTGGGCGGGTCTCTGCAGTCCTCCAGAGGGATGCTGCACAAGACGGTGAGTGGAGGGGAACCACCGAGAGGTGGTTCCACGCGGAGCCGCCTCTCCGGCTGCAGGGGAGGTCAGAGCTGCACGCACGCTAGCGTGCGAACAGTCCCTGAGCCTCCACCAGCATACTTCATGCCGGCGGAGGTGCGTTTCCGCACATGTGCAGAAAGGGCCAGAGTGTGGTAATCCAGCCCAAGTTCATCTTTTGAGCATCATCACTGTTGAAAGGGAAGTTGAACTATGGTCTTCTGGATCCAGCCCCAAACCTGATAAACCTGATAAACCACACCACCCATTCTCCTCTCCTCTTCATCCTAGAATGCCCCAATGTTTGTAAAAATATTTAAAACACTGTGGAGACACAGCCATCAGAATAATTTACATAAAATATTTTTGCAAAATGTGCACAGTTCACTTTGGGCACAGGATTAGGGGGTGTGTGCATATGTCTACACAGAACACAATCAGCCCTGATTATATGTACTTTAACATTCCAGTCCTTAATTAGATATTTGGTTTATATTGCAGTGCAAATTATGGCAATGAATAAAATGGATACCAGTGTGGTTTTTTCCCTCTCCCATTGCCCAATTTTGTGGGCTTAGGTTTATTTCTGACTGCATTATGAATACGTTTTACAAATCTTTGTAGTGAAGGAGACCATATGTAGTGAGGTTAGCAGAGAGAGGACAATGAAACAATTAAAGCCAACTGCAGGAATTACCCAATATGAAACAAATACAACCATAATTCAGAAATGCTAATGTTATGATTTAGCTTGTTTGAAATAATAGCACACACATTGACAAGGAACATTAAACAAAAAATAGTGTTCTGGGACATTTTCATATGAAACAGAGACTACAGAATATTCAAGCTCCCACAGGCACACATCAACAGATGAAGAGTACAGGCCATAGGATAAATTAGATCTCTTTTCCACACATTTGGAAAAAAGCACTAAGCAACTTTGGAGAATTTCTGGCTGGGTCTGATGTAGTTTGTTTGAAAGGGGGGACAGAAATACAAAATAACCTCTCCCCCCGCCCCCCATATCATACCTGGCCACTGCAAACAAGATTGCTACTACCTCCTGGTAACCCAGGTTTTGGTTACCTGATTCACCTCCTTGTGGGTGCCACTAAAATCAATGCTACTCCCATTACTGATCTGCAGAGTTTTCAGAATTGCTTTCTGCTTTTTCTCTAGGGATCCTCAGCAACTTTGGAGAATTGTTGGGAGGGCCTGATCAATGTGGGGGAAGGTTGTTTTGTTTTTTGAAGTGGAGCAAAAATACAATATATTTCTAAGTGCATTTAGTTGTGAGCAAGACTCATGGAACTACTTCCAACACATGACATTGTCAAGGTGAGTATATCTTTTTACCTATGCATTCAGCTTGGGTTCTCCCCAGCATAACTTTTCCTAAGATCAAAAATGTCACGCCTAAGTGTTCAGCATGGGCTAAAACGGGGAAAGGCTCCTTTTTGTCCACCTGATAACAGAAGGTTTAAAAGCTACAGCAAAGCTTTTAAGAAAGCATTCTTTCTGCCACTACCAAGCTTGGTTAAATGGTAATGGCATGTCTGCTTCTGTTCAGCCTGCTTCTATTTCCCCTGTTTCCTGGTAATGCTTCTTATCTCCAGCTGTTCCCACACATGCTCAGTATCTTTATTTCAGTTTCAAATCCCGCCAGTCGCAGGGCAATTTTTTCCCCAGCAGCTGTTGCTTTGCACTGCAGGAAGCTCATGCGGTTGCTCTAGTAAGGTAATTGTAGGTTATAAGCAGGCCAGCCATTTTGTTTAGGACAGGTGCCTTTCATAAGTTTTTAAACTAGTGCCGTTTAGGAATGCATTTTCCAAACTGTTCTTAACAAAGCGGTATTTTTAATGTCTTTTTATAAATGTCACAAATGTCTACAATCCCTCCATCATTGATTGGCACGAGGAAAATCATGAAATCAATGTCGACAAATTACCATCTATCATATTTACTCCATTTCTGGTAGTCCAACCTTTACCAGAGTCCATTAAAACTAGTGAGCCTGGAAGGGTTCAGCTTAGGACTGCACAGTTATTCCCTTGCCAATATCTAACTACTAGTGCACCACAATGCCAATTTTTGATGGGGGTTGTTCAGGTTTTAAGTACTTATTGGGGTTGCCAACATTTGATTTGAACCGTTCTATGCTCTGGTCTTCAGGAAGAGATAAATGTTAGGGATTTAAAGGGAAGATCCTTCAAGGGCATAAGCAGGCAATTTAGCTCAATCACACAGGGTCTTGAAGATCACACTGCAAATGGGCCTATTTTGGACTAAGGGCTTCTTTGTTTCACATTTGTGCCCACGGCAGTCAAGACAAATCTCAGTCTCTGTGCTGCAAAATTGTACTCACCACCTCTTGTAAATGCATCATGACCTTTTGGAAACCAAGTGTGTTTGTGCATGTGTGCAGGAAGAAATGGGGGGAGTTGTCCTATACAACTAAAGCTTCTTAGCACTATACTTCTGGAGTACAAATGGAGAGTCTACACAAAAGTCACTTGACAAACAATAGTTACAGGCAGAGGTGGGATCCAGCAGGTTCTCACAGGTTCCCGAGAGTAGGTTACTAATTATTTGTGTGTACCGAGAGGGGGTTACTAATTGGTGATTTTGCCATTGATTTTTTGCCTTAGTTAAACCCTCCTCTCAGCAGTAGTAGCAGAACTTGAAGCAGTCTAGCAGGAGGTGCACTTTGGCATGTGTGGCAGCAGCCTGCGTCCTGCGTGGTTTCAGCCAAGGCCGGTAGCAGCAGCTGCGTCCTTGCCACAGCCCCGCCCAGGAATGCCTGGCCACGCCCCATCATGCCCTGCCCAGCCCCATTGGTGCTACGCCACAGTTTGAATCCCACCACCATGGGAACCTATTACTAAAATTTTTGGATCCCACCACTGGTTACAGGTAACTGCAAAGTAGTTTTTAATTGTTATGTCTTCAGTGCAATCCCTCATGAGAAAGTAGCAAGCCAGTCCCCATGAAGGCAGGTGTGGGCTTGTCAGCAAATAATGACTGTAACATCGCACTCTCAACCGCTGCATTTCTCATGGAATCCACATCATTGGAACAATGGCAGATAAATGTCGATGGAGCAGACCAGGTCATTGCTTTGCCGATGTCATGGAAGTCGACCCTGGCAAGAAAACCTGCTGATGAGCCTCATGCCCTGGTGGAATGAGTATTCATGTGAAATGGGCAATCCACCACAGCAATATTAAAGGCACAAAACACTCGCCATGAAATAGTCTGGGGGGAAATAAGTTTGCCCTTATTGGGCCTTTAAAAGCAAGCAAACAAGTGTTTGACTTGGTAAAAGGAATTTGTGTTACTTAAAAGAAAAGTGCTCTTCTGACATCAATAATTTGAAGTGTCTTTTCACCCAGAATTTGTGGATTGGGAAAAAACATGAGTAGATTAATGTGTTGTGACATATGGAAATGGGAAACAAACTTAGGCCTGAACTCTTAAGCTACAGCACCAAACACTTTATCAAAGTGGAACTTGGTAAAAAGGGAGTCAACCTGGAGAGTCAATAACTCTCTCGCTCTTCTGGCTGAGGTAATAGCGACCAGAAAGACTGCATTTAGAAATGATAAAGCACATGTCACCTGTGGCTCAAAAGGTTTATGTACTATCTGTGACAAAACCAAGGATAGACTTCAAGCAGGAATAGGAGGCTTAAATACAGTGAAGGGGTTAGACAGATCTCTCAAAACAGTTTGCAGTCAGGTGCAAAGATTGCAGCAAGGTGAATCATAATGGAAATAGGGGCTAATCCAGTATCTTGTAGAGACAATAGATAACAAAAAATGTCAGGCAAGGAACAGGTGCCAGGTGTCAAGCCCAGTGGACAAAATCTGCCCAGTTTGAATCGTAAGACTTCCGTATGGAGAGGTTTTGCAGTGCTACCAGTACTTGTGTAACCCTGACTAAATGTGGTGTTAAGACTGGATCAGCCATTCCATTAAGTGCAAGGATGGGACACCATGATGGAGAATGGTCCTGAACATGAGCAGATGTCCTCCACTGAGAGAACCCTGAAAAGTCCCTGAAACTCCCTTGACATAGGCCAGTACGAGCCTATGAGGATTAGAAAATGTCTATCTGAGACCATTTCTGCTATGACTTTGTGAAGGAGGGGGAATGGAAGGAAAGAATAGCAAAGGTGATGTGACCCATGAAGGAGGAGGAATGGACGGAAAGCGTGGCAAATGTGATATGCTGAAAACCACCCCCCAGGGATCCTTGCCTATTCCAGCTCTGGAGCAAAACAACAGGCACTTTGCATTGGCCCTGGTGGCAAACAAGCCTACAGAGAGGACTCCCCACTCTCTAAAAATGGGAATCAAATGTTGAGAATGACACCCACTTGCTCAGGAAATCTGCAGTGGCATTGGATTCTCCTGATACATGGATGGTGACCAGGGAAACATGTCGAAGAATGGCCCATTCCTCAGCATAGAGAGACCTGGAATCCATCTCCCCCTTGCTTGCTGATGTAACATTTGGCAGCAGTACTGCCAGTAGCAATGAGTATACATTTCCCAGAGACTGTGACAGAAGGGGATGCAAGAGCACACGTAACAACTCTGACTTCCAACAGATGTATATGTTTCTTACACTCAGGTTCTGACCAGTGACCCCTCACCTGTAGGGGATTTCAAGAAGTAACCCATCCCATTAGAGAAGCATCAGATCATGGGGAAGACTTTGAGAATGTCAGTTGAAGACACCCACTATTACAGGGACTTAAGGACTACTGTAGGAATAACCAATCCAAGGCCCTTTCACGCTGCCATTGAAGCGAACCTCCACCGCCATGGTGGGGCTGCTGGCACTACGGTCTTGAACAACCCCGAGCCGGCATAAATTATGCCAGTGGAGTCTCGGGGGCTGTTTGCACCGTAGCGTGCGAGCAGCCCCAATTTCCTCCCCAGTAGGAGAGGTGGCTCCGCACGGAATCGTCTCTCCTTCGGTCCCCTCCACTCACCTCTTCTGGCAGCATCGCTCTGGAGGGCCAGAGGGACATGCCCACGCTACCCTCCAGTGGTCGGAGGGCAGCGTGGGCGTGTCAATCCAGCCCTCCGGAGCAACGCTGGCAGAAGAGGTGAGTGGAGGAGATGGGGATAACAGTGTCTTCCCGCCGGTGCTGTTCACACAGCACCGGTGGGAAGATGCTGCTTTGCAAAAACCTCACTCCCTGAGCGGGGTTTGAAAGCAAGCATGCTAGCGTTGCTGGGAGGGGGGTGCGAGGACAGTGAACTCCTTCCCAGGGATGCAGTTTTTAGTGTCCCTGGGGCGCTGTTATCTGCCCGTGCAGAAACAGCCCAAGATTGAAAATTAATGTTTAGACCTTAGAAAATTAATGTAAAGAACCTTAAAAACCAAGTGAGCAAATCATATTTAGTCCTGCAAGTGGGACTACACAAGTGGTAGGGGTCACATAGCCCAAAAGCTTCTGTATATAGATAGCCCTTTAAAATCTGTTTCTAGAGAAAATATGGACAAGGGGTTGAACGGCCTTAAAATGTGCCCATGGGAGATGAACTTTGCCTAAGGACAGCACCAATAAAGCCAGCGAGGTGTAGTGGTTAAGAACAGGTGCACTCTAATCTGGAAACCAAGTTTGATTCCTACCACTTGAGCTGTGGAGGCTTATCTGGTGAACTAGATTAGCTTGTGCACTCCAGCACATGCTAGTTGGGTGAAGCTCTTCCAGCCCCACCAACCTCACAGGGTGTTTGTTGTGAGGGGGGAAGGCCATGGTAGAAAGGACTTGACCTGAGAGGTATTTTGATCTACATTTTGGCCTTTTTCACAGGGGGTCCTGAAGCAGCCCTTGAATTCAGTGATGACATATCAGAAACCAAAGAGGCCAATGGATATAGGTCCTCTTTTGACAATTTAACAGAAAGGGTACAGAAAGGGTACCTACTGAAGTGAGAGATTTCTCTCAAAGAGTGGTCTTGAGCCTCAAAGCTGATACCTGACCTTGAGTGTAAAGAGACAACATGAATCTGACCAAAAAGAATAGATGATTATCACATTCATCATTTAGGGCTATTTTAGTGCTACATTTAGCACACTTTTTAAACAGAGCCATTGCTGAGAAGACGTATTTGTGAGGTAAATCGAAGCACTCAGCAAAGGAGGTGTTCTTTTCATGAAGGTGAAGAGAGAACTGAGGGAGGAGTGCTCTCCCTGCCTCCTTTTATGAGACTGTTTGGGCAGGAAGCCAACCCACTCTTGGTTCCAGAGGGGAGCAGGGAGAGTATTCCAAATGTCTGAAAGCTCTAGAAGCCTTCCTGATCACAGCTCTTCAGCCTGACTGTACCTGTGCAGTCCCATGTGGGGCTGTACTGAAGGCATGACAACGAATGAGTGAACATTAGAAGAATTAGGGATAATTTCTGCCTTTGTGTGTAGGGAAGATGAAAGATATCTCAACATGACAGCTCCATTCCCTGTTAACTCTGTATGAACTTTAGGGAAATTATGGGATACTTTTTTTAAAAAAAATTGAGGTCAGAAGATGATGATATCAATGGTGCGTAATCTAAGAGATTTGGAGTAGGGGTTTATGTCCTCAAGAAAAATAGCATTTATCTTCAGTTTTGGTAATAGAAAGCAGACTCCATCATCTAGGAATTGCCACAAGGAGCATCAACACAGGCCTCCCAAATGGCTGTCAAAAAGGATATTTTCAAATAAATGAAGTTGAATGGTATTCAGTGGGGGGGGGGGGGCGGCAGTGGGATAATACATACATACATACATACATACATACATACATACATGCATGCATGCATGCATACATACATACTGTCGCTACTTCTGTAGTGGCTATTAAAGAATATGTCACACAATTTATGTTCACATGAAATAAAGCACATATATTTATCAAGTAGGACTACTTTTTAATTAAGAGACTACTATCTGAAGCTGCCTTTCTTACTGCCTGACAAAGTGCTTTTAATTAAAGCAGCCACAAGACCTCAGCTCATGTAAGCAGACATCCATGTCTGGCAATGTGAGCCAGCATGCTGGCTAGTCTTGATGCGAACATAAAGTTCTTTGGTAATTCTATAGTCCGTCTGATTTGTCAGCAAATGCATCTCAGTCAGTACACTGAAAGGCACATACGACCAGCTTGGGGCGGGGGAGGGGGGAAAGGGGGGACAAGACCCAGCTACAAAATTAGTTTTCACATGTTCTTCCCTGTTTTGTTTTCTAACTTTTTTGTGAACATGTGCTGCCACCTATCAGCGACTCCGTGAAACAACTCTTTGTGCTTTCTGTGTTCATGGCTGTGTTTCCTCCATTATGTTATTAGAACTGAATCTCAGGGAAGATCGGGCACTGCAACTCAGTTGTCAAAACACCTAGGAATATTAGACTCTATGTTGCAGTCATCAAAATATTAGACAAAAGCCTGATTTACATCCTTTAAACTACAGTATAGTTTGGTGTCCTCCTTGTTAAATTGCAGCAGGAGCTTTTTCACAAGACTGGACATTGCTGATACAGAGTTTTAAATGAATACACATTTTGTGGAGAATGCTGATGAACAGAGGGTTCTGAGCTATTATTACAGTATAATTTAAAGACACACTTGTGCATGGAAAAGTTAGATCATCTTGGTAGTGTACTCTTGTTAGAAGGTGGATGTTTAAATCTCTTTGTGTGAGTCAGTCTTTTTATTTATAAAAGTTTACGCTTGTACGTTGAGCAGATCTGCATTCATTTTTATTAATGTAGAGAAATATTTGTCAGTTAAAGACTTTCATGTTTTTTTCTGAATGGAATGGCTTCAAAATTTACAGTCTCTGCCCTAAAATCCCAGTTTTGACTTTGCTTCTCCCTTGTGCAGATCAAATTTGTCATTCTTTATTTTTTAACAACTTTCCATCAAATATGTGTATTTTAGACATTGACTAGATTCTATATCTCTTTTCTGTTAAGTCTTCCTACAGGTGAAAAAAAAAGACTCTAATGCAGAATGACTGTTTTGGAAAAGAAAATGTTGAAGGGAGTCTCCCTTGCTGTCAGAAGATAAAATGAAATGGAGTTAAAGTCTCTAACCCATCACAAATCAGAATTAAACATTAAACATAAATGACATGGGGTATCCCATGTCCCCAGGCACATGCCATTTGATCACCGGGGAAATGAGGAGGCCTCCAGCCGGGGCCTTGTGGGACCTGGCCAGCGCCCGGCAGCTTCCTCTGTGCTACTTAGGTGGGCGCCACGGCCACATGTTGGTTCCTGCACTCCCCGGCCTCCCTGCTGAAAGGGAGGTGGGTTGTGGCCCTGGCACCCCCTAAGCTGCCTATTGCCGGCTCCTGCCTGACAACTGGCCTTCCTGTCAGCAGGGAGGCCAGGGAGGCCAGGGAGGCAGGAGCTGGCCTCAGGTGCCTGCTTGAGCTGTTAGCTGCAGCCGCAGGCTAGCTCTCGGGCAGGAGCCAGCCTGCAGCCATGGCTCAACAGCAAGCGGCTCAGGGGGGCTCCGCCAGCCTGTGGCAGGCTCCCCGCTCAGCTGCTGTGTCCCACCGGGTGCCCCTTGGCCCAGCCCCAACCTGGCCTGCCCGACTGCTCTTTCAGCCGGCTGAGCCTCTGCCGGCTGAAGGAGCAGCCTGGTAGGGATGCTGCCGGGCACCATTTGGGCCCAACACATCAGGCCCAGCCCTGCCAGGCTACTTGGGACCGCCGCCACTGGAGCAACCACCAGCTAAGGCAAGTGGGGCATGAGGGGCATGGGGGGGGGAGCGCCTGCAACAGGTGTTGCCCTTGGGCACCATTTTCCCTCCGTATGCCTCTGGAGCAAACAGTAGATAATTGAAATCATTGATAAAAATATAACATTAAGAAGCATTCATTTTTTAATATGTATGTATGTATGTATGTATGTATGTATGTATGTATGTATACTGGGAGAAATGCAGAAAGAATTCTCAATTGCAATTTTGAAAAGGATGTTTTAGTGTTCATCAAACCTGTAGATTTCACACTATTCCACAGTGGCACTACCCAATGTGAAAAGTTAGTTCCACAATTCTTAGAACTGATCCAATTTTAAACAACTTTCAGGCTAGCCCACCCCAGAGACTCCTACTGCCTTTTTCAATTACTTCAGAGCCGTCCTTTCTTTTTCACCATCACTACACTCCAGGGGTGAACAAGATGTGACACTGTCTAAAGGTCCACTCCTAGAACAGTCAGAAGAACCTTGATTGTCTAGTTACAGCTACTGAAATGGTGATGCCATAGAGGAGAAAACTTTTTATTCTGATGGGCAGAAAAACAGAGATGGGATTCTGCTGCTTGGAAAGAAGGCACCTGAAACCCCATTGTGGTGACGGGGGTGGGGTTTGGGAGGGAGGAGGAAGGAAGGAAGAAAAGAATGAAAGATGGAACAAAGGATGCCCCCCTCCCCCTAAAGCTGTCTCATAGCATGTCTAAGTTAGGGTTTCCACATGCCTACTGGGTTTCCAAATAGGAGAATCATACCTCTTCTTCTCCTGTGTCAAGTATCTCCCCTGCAATCCTCATTAGTGTCTATAGCCCAATACTGGAGACAGCTACATCTGAGTTACATAGAATGTACACATGGATTAAGCTAGGTTCTCAGGAAGTAGAAGACTTCTGTATCCATTGCTGCTCATTTATCCAACACATGAGGAGGGCCGTATCACCATGGATTTCTACCCATGGTATTGTCATCACCTCCCTTACTTCCAAATTCATAAACAAACCCAAACAGTGGCGTGCAAAATGACCATATCAATTTCATCGGCATACTTTTTATAAAAAGTCTTACATCAGAGACCTTAGCTTCCCACATTGTATATTTCTTGAAAGGGATGGATGATCTTAACAATGAAGCAAAAGTGTGTGTTGGACTTCTTCCTAGCACAAAAGGAAAGATCCAGGCTGTTGTAATCAGACCAAAAACTTTTTATCCCACTTCTCCCTATTGACTGTTTTTTTTCCCCCATGAAGGAGGACAGGGAAATCACTTTTAATGCATCATTTACTTCCTGTGCCCAAATGGTGGCCAGTTTTCAGTTTTTAATCTTCACTTCAACAAAGAACAGTTGGGCAGCTATTGATGGTGCAAACACAGCAGTCAACTACCTTGTAAAAGAGAAGCAGTGGCAGTAAAAATGAATTTGTATATCACCAGGAGTAGAGTGTGAGTCTGCCTTGTAAATTTAATTAAACAGCAGGTGCAAAATCAGGTCATATGGCTTTCATGTGCCCCATGTGAGGATGACAACTAAACAATGATTCTAATATGAAGAAATTTGCATACATTTGCATTGAGTTCCGTGAAAAACAGTGCGTCTCTTACCTTTTCCTTACATGACACTTCTGGGAAATTGATTCTCTAAATGAACTGAATGGCATCTCTTTCGTCTTCCCTTCCGAACACAAGAAATCCTTCCATTTTGTCATTGCAAGAAACATATGGAGATTATTCTTTCATGCAAAAGGTGAAAACGGGGAGGGCAGGGGACTCCCATCTTATGACTGCCATTTCAAAAAACAGTGCACATTACTGCAATTAATAAAACAAAATGGGTATCAAAGTGTGCGTTTTAAGGATCCACTCCCCAATTCATTTGTTGATGCGCTAAATAAATGCAAACATTTATTTTGGTCTCTATGCAGAGAACATTGCAAACAATTCTTAATGTTGTACAAGTTTAAGTATGATAAACAATGTCATCTGCCAGTTGTTCTGCTTTTCACACACTAACACGGAGGGCTGCCCTGTTAGGTTCTACCTGTTATTATAACCCCATTTCAATGCAATAGGAACAGCTACTGGTCTCAAGGGGCTCTAGATTAGTATAAGAAGAGAGCAAAGAGCTCCTTTCCTTTCACTGACTTGTGTCCAGAGTGTTTTTATCCCAACTACAGTCAAAGTCACTGTTCATAAGCAAAAGTTTTCATATGTATATAAGGTGTAAATTAAAATCAGACAAAAGACTAAAAGTCTGGTGTCTAAATTCAGAAAACTCAATTCCAGTCCAATTCAATCCATTCTTTGCACGGAATTTACTTCAGAATTCAGTGCAGACTGCAATCTTACTACGGAGCAAGCCAATCAACTTTGTTTCACTTACTTCTGGATTTACACACATGGGCAATCATACACACAACAAGAGAATCTGATTGTACAGAATCTAATTTAACACGTTTTCCAGGAACTGACAGCCCAATCCATAGCTGAGATGGCCAGGAATGGCACTGCTACCACACTGCTGCACTGCCTCCAAAGGACTTCTAGGTGGCATGGGGAGGCAGCTAAAAGGGGAAAAAAGCCCAGCTGTCAAGAAACTCCCCATTAGGGCTTAAGTGAGTTACGCCACCCTTTTGCATGGCATACGTACAAAGCCCTGGCTGCAGCATTTCCAGCCCTAAAGGGGGGGAGGGAGCCAACTTTAGTCAGTATTCATGAGTGGGGGGGCGGGGTGTGTGTGCGTGTTCTGGGACTCTATGTCTCCTCTGCATTGAGTGGGAGAAGGGGCCTGGGATGCCTCTTCAGCTCACACCCTTTGTGCACCCTGGGCAGCAAGCTTGGAGCTCCTGGCCTCCCCTCCCAGCAGCTCGCATGGTGCCCCAGTTGCCAGCATGAGGCAGAGAGGTAGCAACTCCACCTTTGCAGATTAGGAAGCATAGTATGGCACATGGCAGGCATTCTTCCACACCCCCTCCTACACCCTGTGCATGTAGCAGCCAGATGAGCTGCCTCTCACCTGGCTGCTGCTGCCCCTTCTCTGTCTGCACCCAAGGTAACTACACTTCCTACCCCCACCCGCCCTGAGCTTAACTATGTTATTCTAGTGCATAGGTGTCAAACTCGTGGCCCTCCAGATGTTATGGACTACAGTTCCCATCATCCCCTGCCAGCATGATGCTGGCAGGGGGTGATGGGAACTGTAGTCCATAACATCTGGAGGGCCACGAGTTTGACACCTGTGTTCTAGTGTAACAGTTAAAAAATTGCCAAAGCACTCCTAAACAGAGGTATGCCCTCCTAAACTCATTTAATTGATTAGGACCATGCAGGAATGTACTACGCTAGGGACATGGGGACACCCATGTCCCCGGGCGCACGCCTTTTGGTCATGTCCCCCCCGAGCCCCCCCCAAACCTCCGTTCAGGCTGGCTTTTGAAAGCCGGCTTTAGAAAGCTTTTGAAAGCCGACCTGCACGGAGGTGGGGGGCAGGGCTCAGAGCAGGGCCACAACCCGGGGTATGGGGGGGGCACCCGGAGAAGGAGTTGTCTCCGGGTGCCATTTCCCCCTGATACACCTCTGGGTCTGTGCCTTGGACTGTGATCAAGGAAGTCCCAGGTCAAATGTCATCTCTGACAGGAGCATGCTAAGTCACATTAATCAAGCCATTGTGTCTCAGCTTCAGCACCAAGTCTGCAATATGGAGCTTATAATTCTGAACTTCCTAACAAGGTCATTGCAAGGATTACTAGTGTAAACAGTTTGAGGAGAACCCCAACAGAATCTTTTGATCAGGATCAAGTGTATTGCATTGGCTGTTGGACTTCACAATCATTACACAAGACATTAAAACTATAGTTCAAAGGTTACATGTGCATAAAAAGACAGATAAAGTAAAATTAGACCCTTACTGTGTTGTTTAGGCCATGATCTTTCTAGCTGCCAGTGCAAATAGCACTGCTCTTTCAGAAACATATTGGACAATTTAAAAAACCAGTTCATTGTATTAGACAAATTTGGCCTGCAGGGCAACAACCTATTGATGTATTTACTTCTTGGACTGCTGTAAAGGTGGCAAACAAGCACACGGTGCAATAAGCCACACCCACTCCACAATCACAAAGCCGTTGAGGGGCAGGGATTTGTAAGAAGCGACCAGTTCACAATGCTGAAGGCACGGCATGAAATCGCAAATAAGTGAAAGACATCCTTACTGCTCAAGTTGTTAAGTTCACTAAAGATAAGGTTCTGGTATGATCCCTTTAAAAAAAATTGAAACCAGGGGGCTACTTTAGACTGTTTAATTAAGTTGCAGTCTATCATGGCATCATTTTGGAAGATCCAGTCATGGAGGCTGCAGTCCTGTTCTTTCCCACTGAGCAAATCATCTGGGATAGAGTATCTCTTTTTGATTGAGGTAATTTCCTCAGCCTTAAAATAATCTGTATAAAAGGCTTCAAAAGTGCTATATGATAATACAAACGTTCACTCGTTCCTAGTAATTGCTGAGATGTTATTACAGGAAGACATTGATTCTATTAAGGGAATGTGGAATGTGAACAATGTCAAATTTGGCCTTTTCTCTGCATATTTTAATGGTTGGAAGTAAAGTTAACCACCAGGTGTTTCAGTTTCAAAAGGCTGATCAAAATATGGAACCAAGGTCACTGGAGGGAGAGGGGGGGGGGAGCTGTGTCAGGATGCCCAAGCACTCTCTGTTCAGATCACTTGCTCAAAAATTGCAGCCTGCATCCTTTAACAATCTTAGGTTCCCCCGCCCAAATGTCTGAAAGTGTCCAAAGCGTGAGCCTTTTGTCTTCAGTATGTTGGACCAGCATTCTTACCATAATCCTAAGTAGGTACTCTTCTAAGACTGCCAACTTCACTGGGCTGAGAAGGGACTGCTTAGGGCTGCACCACCAGTGGATTAGGCTCCTTCTGCACATGCAGAATAATGCACTTTCAAACTGCTTTCAATGCTCTTTGAAGCTGTGCGGAATAGCAAAATCCACTTGCAAACAGTTGTGAAAGTGGTTTGAAAACACATTATTCTGCGTGTGCAGAAGGGGCTTATGTTTGACAAAACAGCTCTGTGAAATTTCCAGTGGCATAGCATAAAGGTGGAGGGGGGTGCATGATGCACTGGGTGTGTGCCCCTGCGGGGTCATGGCAAGGGCGTGGAGGGGGTTATCCAGGCAGGGCAGGGCAGACGGGGGTGTGGCAGGGGCGCAGGGCGCATGCATGGCCCGGGCGCAGTTCCCCCTTGCTCCACCCCTGGAAATTTCGCAGTGCTTTCTTAGCCTGAGGTATGCCTCTTCAGAGAATATTTAATCAATTAAGGAAATAAGAAGAACAAGAACAAGAACAAGAAGAGGAGGAGGAGTCTGGATTTATATCCCACCTTTCTCTCCTGTAAGGAGACTCAAGGTGGCTTATCATCTCCTTTCCCTTCCTCTCCCCACAACAGATATCTTGTGAGGTAGGTGGGGCTGAGAGAGTTCCAAAGAACTGTGACTAGCCCAAGGTCACCCAGCAGGAATGTAGGAGTGCGGAAATACATCTGGTTCACCAGACAAGCCTTTGTCACTCAGGTAGAGGAGTGGGGAATCAAACCTGGTTCTCCAGATTAGAGTCCACCTGCTCTTAATCACTTGGTTGTGGATATAACTGGAAAACAAAGAAAAGGATATACTATTGATGGCTGAATTGTTCCATTCATGCAGGTCCAAAGGCAGCTCATACAACCTAATTTAACTCCTTTTTAAAAAAGATTTCCCAAGATGAGCTGGGGTACAGTAATCAAGTATGCATAAGCTGCACCCATTACACTAAATGCTGATGTTGCACAGATGCAAAACTTTTAGATCTGCCAGGCCAAGCCCACAGTTCAATGTTTGGTTTGACCTGGCTGGGTCCAGTTTTCAACTGTGGGCTTTGGATGTGGAATTCACAGTTTGAAGTTAGACCTGGTCAGGCCGAGCTGATACGTCAGCATTGGACTTTGGGCTGGCCAGGCCCAACGTTCAGTTCTGCACCTACCTCCAAACTCCACTTGGGTCTCAAGGGCAGGTATATTTTTGGGGTTCAGGTTTAATAATCCAAAATTTTTCAGAAAAAGAAAAAAGTAGATAAATAATATGGACTTTTTTGAGGTTTTTGAAAATTCTTGAGTCTATTAAACTTGAACATGACAAATACTGAAAAAGTGACCATCCCTAATAGTAATGGAATGGTTCATTTTTAATTTCATTATTTAAATTGAAAAAAAAGACTATTAAATCAAAATACACTTGTAAATAAGGCTGCCGAGGATTCCCCCACTTCTGCTGCCCACCAGTGCTCAGATTAGCGGAAGAGTTTAAAAACAAAAACCTGTAACACCAGCTATGGCGTTCTGTCATTTCTGATTTTTAAAAAACTGGAAATGACATGGGGTCGATCTAGGAATCATGGGAAACACCATGGTTTTACCAAAGTAATTCTGGCAATTCATAGAGCTACCTATGCCACTTCTATTTTTTACTGGAAGAGATGCGATTCTACAGCCAGCCTCATGCCCCCTGCCAATATCCCATCCACGACCCTCCCACTAGTTGGCAGACTTTGCCCGGCAACCCTACTTGTGGAGACACTGGCTCATTCCGCACATGCAGAATAATGCACTTTCAAACTGATTTCAGTGCTCTTTGAAGCTGTGCGGAATGGCAAAATCCACTTGCAAACAGTTGTGAAAGTGGTTTGAAAACGCATTATTTTGCGTGTTCGGAAGGGGCCACTGAAACAAATCCTTTCATTTTGCCTCAGTAACTTTAAAGCGTAACTTGAGAAGACAAACATTAGAAATCATTGCAAATGTGAATTAATTATGACATCAAAATCCTGTTCAATTACTCTGAAGAAACATTCAGGTAACCTTAAAGGCTTTCACGGCCGGATTCAACTGGTTCTGGTGGGTTTTCCGGGCTGTGTGGCCATGGTCTGGTGGATCTTGTTCCTAACGTTTTGCCTGCATCTGTGGCTGGCATCTTCAGAGGTGTATCACAGAGGGAAGTCTGTTACAGGAGAAACGTTAGGAACAAGATCCACCAGACCACAGCCACACAGCCCGGAAAACCCACCAGAACCATTCAGGAACCTTTTTTCATGTGTGTGTGTGTGTGGGGGGGACATTTTTCAAATTAATGTGCCATGTGTATTATATTATGGTGCCATCTAATGCAACCTGTCTGTGAAGTGAACAGTGATGAACAAATTGACTTCAATTTTGAAGTAACTGTGTAAGGACAGGGGAGGAGCTAGGGTGTAAGGGCCAGATGTTAGGCACATTGTCGTCTCGGTGCTCACAAACAGCATCAAATGGGTCTCCTCATTCTCCTCTTGACTTATTGCAAAACTGGAGTGAATTGTAACAGTCTGCAGTACAGTAGTTCCAGCAAGAGAGGCAACAACAGGCTATTTACTGAGATGCTGATCTCCATATGTGAATATGGTTCCTCCACTCAGTTCTGGATCTCCAAACCTTGTTAAGGCTAATCTAGAAGACAAGAGGCTACATTTACCCACCCGACCATGGCCCACATCTGCTAGTTCTCTGTAGTTTAATTCCAACCCTCTTCTCTGGGAATTCTGAAACTAGCTGCAGGCAAGCTGTGGGATTCAGTCTTTCCACTGCGCGACTGTGGCTCTCAGTTTTCTTAAGCTAAGTTTTATGGCCACTCTTCCAATTATGCCACTTTTGCTCACTGCAAAACCAGGAAGCAGATGACAAAAAAAAATCTATTTTATTTATCTGACATTGCGGTGGCTATTTTTTTCCCCAACTGGGAATACACAAATTAATCCTTTTATTGCCATCTGTAAGAGGTGTTTCAGAGCAATCAGGGGCTCATGTGACATCCAAGCTAGTGGGTTCTTTTCTCATTTCAGTTGGAGCAAACATGTGTAAATACTTTATTAAAATTAAAAAGCACATGAAGTGGAAGCTGTTCCCCACTGATTGATTTTTCAAAAGCTCCCTAGACTGATTCAGCTACAGATGTTTGGAAAATGATTGGATGTAAAGTGATTCTAATTCATAAAAGCAATAAAATTTTTGCTTATTGACTGAACAGATGAGCTAGCTAAGGGGGCATCATTTGGAGTGTTCTTAGTGGGAAAGCTTTTGAAAAAAAATAATTGTGCAAAGAAAGAGCTTTATTAAGTACAGTAGATATTTTCTGCAGAAAGCTTTGCATGAGTTGAAAAAAAAACCCATGAAAAAGTATTCCTGAATCTCTGAGCTGTATAATTTAACTGTGCATTGGAGTAAAGTTGTTCTGACTTCTCAGACTGCATAACTTTACTCACTGCTATTAGAGCTCAGTAACAATCTGATCTGTTTTTTTAAAGGATAAAGGATGAGAACTAAAACAATGGCAAGTTTAGGAATATATTTTAAAAACATTTAGGAAGCTGGTATAGTACAAGGGTGTCTGTGTCTCTCAGATCTGAAGATTCTGCTTGGCCTATGGGGCTCAACAAATCCTTCTTTGGTCCTGCATAACAACTGGTTGCAGATCTACTGCAAGCTTGCGCAGGCCATCAAACCTGAAACGGGATGAAGAAGAAGAAGAAGAAGAGTTTGGATTTATATCCCCCCCTTTCTCTCCTGCAGGAGACTCAAAGGGGCTTACAATCTCCTTGCCCTTCCCCCCTCACAACAAACACCCTGTGAGGTAGGTGGGGCTGAGAGAGCTCCAAGAAGCTGTGACTAGCCCAAGGTCACCCGGCTGGCATGTGTGGAAGTGCACAGGCTAATCTGAATTCCCCAGATAAGCCTCCACAGCTCAGGCGGCAGAGCTGGGAATCAAACCCGGTTCCTCCAGATTAGATACATGAGCTCTTAATCTCCTACGCCACTGCTGCTCCTGAAGCCCTGAGAAATGCAATGTCACACAGACCTGGGCACATAAATGGGAGGAGGAAACTGGAAAGAAGATTAAACAAAGCAGGGGAGAACTGGCAATGTAACCTGCGGGATAATTTCCAGGTAGGCCACTGCCCTAGTGGTCAAGGGCAAGCACAGCCAAACTCCAGTGACTCCACCACTTCCGCAGAGGCCACGTGGCTTGAGCCCTTCAGCAGCAATGACCCTCAGCCCCATCTCACCAATTGCTTCCTCCTGCGTTGCCACCAGTTTGAGTCAACGCCCACCGAGGGCACCACAGCACTTAGTGCAGCAAAGAGCACTCAAGCTTGGCCTGTGATTTAAGTTTCACAGGCAGTGATGTGCAACGCAGATTTCAATATATCCAGAGTTTTCTGATTTCTAGCATGGAGTCTTCTATGTCAGGGAGAATCTAAATATTTGGGGTGCCGCGTGGCTTCCGGGCTGTTATGGCCGTGTTCTAGCAGCACTCTCTCCTGACGTTTGCGCCTGCGTCTGTGGCTGGCATCTTCAACAATAGAATCTAAATACTTCATGCATACTGACATAGAGATGCCAACTCTGGATTGGGAAATTACTGGAAATGTTGAGGGGCAGAGCAAGGCGAGGGCAGAGTTCAAGAAAGGGAGGAAGCTCAACAGGGACGGAATGCCATTGAGCCCAGATTCCAAAGCTGCCATTCCCTCCAGGGGAACTGACCCTTGTACTCTGGAGGTCATTTGTAATTCTGAGAGAACTCCAGGCCCCACATAGGTGCTGGCAACCCTATGCTGATAACAAGTCGGAATGGAATGGCAGCAGAGGCAACACAGCAGAGCATATATGCCCTGTTTACTGGGACAAGATGCCATTACAGAAGCTGTGTTATTGAGAGCTACTTTATGTGCTTATGTATGTGTTTACTATCAGGGGGTTTCTGCCATTGGTTCAGCAGTGGTTGCATGACTGTGCACCACTTCAAGAGAAGAGCTGTCACGATTTTGTTTTTGAACTCCAGCTGAAACAAAGTGCAAATTTATGCTCTGTGGGCATTTCAGAAAGGCAACTTGGCATCCCAGAAGTCACCAGCCTCAGTAAGCCGCATTATAAAGCCTTTATCAGCTCAGCAACAATCAGCAGCCTAATATCTCTTTCAACCAGATAACTAATCTATCGAGTTCAACCATTCCATTTATGAGGAAATGGTTCAATGCCACCCAAAGGAGAAGAGACAATTTCACTCAAGCCTATTAACAACACAGCTAGTAACGCAGATGTTTGCACACTATGTGGACTAGTACTGTGGGGAACGAGGGTGCTGTACATCTTGGTACTTCAGATTTTAAGTTCTCTGCTTAGAGGGAAACACCACCTGGAATGGAAACATATCCAGGGACAATCAAACATTGGGGTTAGGGGAGAGAGATAGAAATGGCAACTAGCCAGGAAAAACAAATCTGTAATGCTTTTTTCTCTCAGGATGAGCAGAAGGTCTCCAATTTAGTGCTTCCACCAAAGGTGAGCATCAGTCCATGAAACTCAGTGCTATCACAGCCATATGGGAGGCTAAGGAAGGGATCACCAAGAAATGGAGAGACTGTGGAGTTCAACTCAAACAGGAGGTTGAACAGTGGAATCCCTATTAGAACTCAGCAGCATGCATATCACAAGTCTTTTTCCAGTCTGCCAAACGGCTCCTCTTCAATGAGGGATGCACCATCCAAGCTTCCAAGTATCACTTAATTGTGTTGCTACAGAGAGGGGGAGAAAAATATCCTGGAAACAAAGCATCTGTCAGAGCACCACGTAGATTAGGAGAAAGGCAGACAAAATAACCTGTAAGACAGAAGGGACCATGTTGGTAATTAAACCACCAAAAGTATGCATGAGGGGAAATGGATGCTGTTGGCTCCTGTTGGCCAAGTTCAGGTCTTCAGCAGACTCAACAAGCTGGATTCTTTGTAAAACTGAAGAACAACAGAACTTCCTTGGGGAATCAGATGAAGGGTTAATCTAGAAGTGTCCTGTTTTCAACTGTGGCTGGCCAGAAATCTACAGGAAGCCTGGAAGCATTAAGGCCAACTCACCCAGTGGTGGGATTCAAATAATTTAACAACCGGTTGCTTACAAACACCATTTTAACAATCAGTTCTGCTGAACTGGTGCGAACCTGCTGAATCCCACCGCTGAACTCACCCCTTGCCTTTCCCCACCACAGCTAACAGGCTTGCTGTTTAAGAAGCACCTGGGTGTTCCATTTAGCAAATGAGCCATGCAGCCACAGCACCTATTCTTCATGACTGTCTTGTATTATCTTTTAAATTCATCAGACTTCCTGGTTATCATTGCATCTCACAGCAGTGAGTTTGGTAAATTAATTATAGACTGTGTGAAGAGGCACTTCCTTTGTCCTCAGTCAATTTCATTGAACCAGTTTCATTGGAAGGCTTCTAGCGCTAGCATTATGAGAGAGGGAGAAAAAAAATTACCTCAGTTCACTTTTTTTCAACCTCATTCTTCATTCAAAAAACTTTTGTCTCTGGTCTGCATGACTCTTTTGTAATTAAAAGGCAAAATTATTTCGTTGCAGAGAAAAGAGAGCTGGAAGGCTGGGGGGAAAAATACAGAAGGTCATCAAGTCCCCTGCTTTGATGCCAGAATCTTCTCAAAATCATATTAGCTTATATATTTTCCTGTATATTATGTGCTGCAAGCAGAGAGGACAAAGGACTAAGGTGCACTATTCTAGAGATATTGACAGAACAAGGAAGGGGTGGGGGACAAAGCCACATAGCTTAGGAATCCAACTGCCAGATGTCACAAAGAAAAATATCCAGGGTCACTCATGGATCTGAGCAAAACACCTTGCTTATTTCAAAGATGACAGTCAAATTAGGTTGGATGTTAGTTTTCACTCTCATAATTCTGGTTTATCTGTTACGCCTCACTGAACCAATTTTTCTTAGTTTGCTTATACAATATCACTACTGTAAAAGATCCTCTGATGTTTACATGTATATGATTTCCCATGCCAAACTACTCAAGCGGTTTAATATTTTATATCTTCTTCTGATGGGGTAGGTGTGCTAAGTTGACTGACATGATGGACAACTTCGCCGCTGAGATCTGCACACACACACACACACACACACACTTCATACATTGAAATGAGAAAATATGGCGGTGATATGAGGTGATGCAATGTCACAAGATCCCTTTCAGATGACATCTGAAAGTGACATCACCAAGTTGTGCAACGCTGTAGGAATCTCCCCTATCTCTGTGCCTAGAATGTCACACAATGTAATGACATTACATTAACTTCCCCGCCAGAGTGATGTTGCATGATGCCATTTTGCCTATCTGTGCTCCTCAAATGCTCCACTGCAGTAAAGAGTTTTGCTGCAACCCAATAAGGAGCTTGGAATAACATTCATGAATATCCCATTCAGTCTTTTATTTATTTATTTTATTTATTTATTTATTGTTTGGACTTTTATACCGCCCCATCCCCGAAGGGCTCTCTACAACAGTATGAGGTAAGTCAGGCTGAGAGAGTGTGGCTATCATTCAGTAAGCTCCATGGTCCAGGCTGATTCATGTTATGGAGGCCACCCTACTAAGCATAAAGTGTATGTGTACATTAATGTATGTAAAAGGAAGTATAAAGTATAGTACCACTGAGTCTTCAAGTATATAGTGCATGGTTGCCACCAGACAATAGCATTAATAGCCAGTTAAATGGAGAAGCAAACTCTCTCTCTCTCTGTCTCTCTCTCTCTCTCTTTCTGGCCCCTTCCGCACATGCAGAATAATGCACTTTCAATCCACTTTCAATGTGCATTGAAGCTGGATTTTACTGTGCAGAATAGCAAAATCCACTTGCAAACAATTGTGAAAGTGGATTGAAAATGCATTATTCTGCATGTGCAGAAGGGGCCTCTCTCTCTCACGTAGCCTGATGGCAGCTTCTTACAATAAAAGGTATTGCCCTTGAGAACTGGGGAAATAATTGTACATCATGACCTATATTGCACAAGTGATTCACTGAGATAATGAACAAAAATCAAGAAAACTTGTTTTACGCTTATCTCGCACCTTTCATCTCACAGGCAATTTTTACACCGATTAATCCCTGTGACATGATTATACAAAATGTATTATTAGTTTGTGATCCATTTATACCATCCCAGTTCGATCGAACAGTGACATGAAAAATCAAGAAGTGTCTCAGTATAAATTGAGAAGACATGGGTCTGCTCTGCACAGCACAAAAAAAAGACGTCTAAAAAGAGGCGACTGCTTCTTTTCGCTCCGCACACCCAAAATTCAGGGAACGTTTTAAAAAGAGGTAGCTTCTTGTTTGTTTTCCAGATAGCAAAGGCATCAGAAGTTTTGCTCTCTGGTCAGTTTTCCCCTCAGCTTGTGCCCGACATTTTGTGTGCTGCTGAAGGGATTCTCCCTGCCTCCATTTGCAGTAGGTTGCCCCAGGATGTTTGCTCCGCAGACTCCGATCCTGGATACCAAGGACGTAGGTAAAGGGTTTTTTTTAATTGGGTTCAAACCCCCCGCCCCATTACATGTCCAAAAATCTGACCCAGTTTGTGGGTTTTTTGTATTTTTCCCAGTGTTATTTCTATTTTTGGCCTGCAGGAGATGCAATTTCTAGGCTAGAAACACCAAAACTTCAGCGTATCTTCAGGGGACTCTCCTTCCAATACCAGCCAGGTTTGGAGAAGTTTGGTCTAGAGGGTCCAAAGTTATGGGCTCCCAAAGGGGGTGTCCCCACCCCCCATTGTTTCCAATGGGAGCTAAAAGCAGATGGGGCTACACATTTGAGGGTCCATAACTTTGTCCCCCCTGAACCAATCTTCACCATACCTGGGTGGTATCATCAGGGGAGTCTCCTAAAGATACTCTGAAAGTTTTCCCTAGCTACACCTCTGCTTGGAGGGGAGGGCAGAAGGGACTGCCAGCTGCCAGTTGGGAGCCCAGCCGGTGGGGGCAGGTGGGGCAGGGGAGTCTGCCATCCCTGGCCTCAGAGAGCTGCTTTATAAGCACTGAGGTCGGGGTGGGGCTTGGGGAGGCGTGGCCACACCCCCAGGGGTGGGTGGGGGAGTGGCCCCGCCCTCAACCCCCCCCCCATTAAAAATCTATACCTACGTCACTGACAGGTAGATACTACTAAGAAATTTTCGTATCAAGTGAAGCCTATCACATTCTTTCACAGTTGACTAGTTCAGAATGGTGCTAAAAGGCTGAATGGGGCCACAGTTGCTTCATTTTCTGGACAAGAAGTAAAATATTTAAAACAACAACAACCATAGAAGGAGAATTCTTGGAGCACCTTTTAGCCTATGGAAGTTTTCAGCAGGAAAATAGTCTGAGGGAAGGGATTCATGTTTCTCCTTTTAATCACAGTTTTAGCAGCTGCTTTTGGACATTTCCAAAAATGTCCTGGAAGATATTTGCAGAACTATGAGAACATCCAATATAAGGCAATTTAATGTGTCATCATGTGTGACATCCCCGCAAAGTAACACACATACACACACAAACAATTTACTAGACATGCCTGTAACTTGTATGTAAATGTAAGATGACTCCATCTTTGTAGGGGGGTGGGGGGAGCTATGGAAAAACTAGAAGGAAAAAAATCTAGTCTTGCATTTGAGTCATTACAGTATTGCCTCCTTCTGGCTTGGCCAGAGGGACTGAGGGCCCGGTTCTTCACTGGTGCCAGCCATTCCTGGAAAGCATGATCCAAAAATGGTTCCAACAGGATTGCTGCTCTGCCTCCTGGCCTTTGAAGTATGGAATTCAACATGACCCCATTGCCTTCAACTCCATTAAACAGCTACTTGAAATCACTAGCAGGAATCATCTGAAAATTTGGGGTTAAATGACATCAATAGGACGATGATCCCAAGTCTTCTGTCCTCCTCCCATTCATTTGATTCAAGGGAATCTGGCCACAGCAGGACCATTTTTACATTATGAGTGTGGTCTTTTAGCAAAGGGCTTAGAAAGTAACTGTGTTTAAGAATGCACTGGAAGAAATCTAGCTGCTGATCAGTGTAGGATTACCAGATCTCCCCTGGCCACTGCTGGGGGGAAGGGGGTAGACTTGCCAGTTCCAGGCTGGGGAACTCCTATAGATATGTGGGTGCAGCCTAGGGAGAACAGGGACCTCCGTAGGGTACAATGCCACAGGGTCCACCCTCCAAAGACTCCATTTTTTAAAAAGGGGAACTGATCACTATAATCTGGAGATGAGTTGTAATTCTGTGGTATCCTTAGGTCTCACTAGAGGCATAGCAAGGGGGGAAAGCGCCCAGTGCACCAGTGCGTCCTCCGCCCCTGTCCCGCCCCGTCCAGTCCCTGCCACACCCCTGGAATGCCCTCATCACGCCCCCATAGGGACGCGCGCCTGCTGTGTTCCGTGCCCCCCACCCCCTTGGAGCTACGTGTCTGGTCTCACCAGGAGGCTATCATCCCTAGATTAGGAGGCTATCATCCCTAGATCCCTGCCCTTGAGATTGCAAATGCCTTAACAGACCAGGTGATCGGGAGCAACAGCCGCAGAAGGCCATTGCTTTCACATCCTACATGTGAGCTCCCAAAGGCACCTGGTGGGCCACTGCGAGTAGCAGAGAGCTGGACTAGATGGACTTTGGTCTGATCCAGCTGGCTTGTTCTAAAGGTGGATGTACGTTCCCTGTTTCCCTGAATTGTCTTTTACATATTAAAAGACTGTACCCAACACCAGTGTACCTGGTACCAATTTTAATGGGCTTTGGAGCAAGGCCAGTCAATAGAGATATAATTCTGAAATTGATTTTTTTTTTTAAAAATTGACCCACTATCATCTGCTGTTTGCAGGCATGCAAATCAATGACTCCCTGAAGATTATTACAGACCTCACCTCCAAACTATTTCCCCAGAAGAAAGTGCCAGATATTAAGGGTGATTAAATAGTTTGTGAATAAACACCCTGCTACTTAATGGAGGTGTTTGTGGAACTGAGATACCATGAGAACACACGGAGAGAATGTTCAGTCACCCTTAATTTAGCATTTCCACCTGAGCATTCACTGGTGCGATCTGGTCTAGTGCTACCCAGTGCTAGGAAATAAAATATGCAAGAATATTGTCTGCCACAAGATCTGCCAGAAGTTTGTTGTTATACCATCTGGGCTGCTTTTATTTATCCAGCTGTATTTCTTTGGCTTTGCATTTTTAATTGGCATGACTTTCAAGAGGGGCAACATTGTTTTAACCTCTTCAGTTCCATTTAATGAAGCCAAAAATACCCTGTTACTCCCACTTCTTAGATGCGTTGGCACCAGAACATCTCCCAGAGAATTGTTTTGATAGCCTTCATTGTCTCTCATTGTCCTTCACTGATCCTCAGCTGCTATTCTTCATTTTTTTCATACATTTCTAGAACATCCATAACAAAGAAGAGAACAGACATACAGAAGGAAAAATGTGCTACTTGAGATGGCAGCTACTCACAAGTACTACTCTCAGGAGGTACCTACAAGTAGATTTACTCCTTTGGAGGCCCGCTTAATCTGCTACTTGAAAACAGCACCTTGAGGTGCCTACTGCAAGTAATTTATAAGCCAGATCTTGACATTTTGTATAGTAAGCATGAAGGGGACAATTTTTCTTACCATGTTTATCATGGCAGGGACACACTTCAGTGAAATTGTTTTTTACTGGATCTTCACTGACATACGCCAGTACAAATCACCAGAAACTGAGTTCCTGGCAGGATACAACTCAAAAAACATGAATGTAGTCTTAGCTAACGCTCCCCACTCCTTTCTGATAGGTTGTCTCATAGTCTTCTTCCATCAGTAGAACACCATGAGAGCCAAGCTAATAAAACCGTAGTCCATCTAACTCAAAATTCTCTTGGTCAATTGGGGAGCAGGTGTTATGTTTCAAACAGAGAACCATATTCTTTAAAGTAAATGCCTGCAACTGAATCGGGTACTTCTGGCTCACAAAGCTTGTTTTCTGTCATTGAGGCCTGGTTTAAATGCGACAACATTGGCGAGGCAAAAAAAACTTACCCAGGGACTTTACACTCCTTCGGTATCCCATTTATAGCGGGCCTATATTTATTGTAGGGCAATGCAAACAGGTCATGTTTTTGACAATTCTATTCCTTTAATCCGGATGATTGCTTTAGACTGCCCTCATTCATTCCAGAACTGAGCATGAGCAGGAACAGGTAGAAAGGAAATCGTTCTCACTGCAGTTCCACACACAGAAGGAACCTGATTCATTAAACTGTGTTCCTGCTTCAAACTAGGCCTCCTTATTCTGATGCCCCTAGAAGTAGGGCTGGGAAATTCCTGGACATTTTTGAGGTGGAGCTTGGGGCGGGGGGTGGGTGGGGAGAATAGTGACCTCAGCAAAGTGTAATGCCTTAGAGTCTAAACTGCAAAGAAGCCATTTTCTCTTGGGGAATTTATTTCTGTTGCCTGGAGATGAGTAATAATTCCAGGAGGTCTCCACCCATCACCTGGAGGTTGGCAACCCTACTTAAGGACACAATAAGGTGCTCTATGAGAAACTTGCTGTTTGAGGTCCTTTACTTGAAATCCGGGGATTGCATCCTGCGTGCAGGTGCTCTGCCACTGAGCCATAGGATGTTGCTGGAAAGAACCAAGACACAAATTGTAGCCTCTCACTAAAACTTAAATGTGACCTAACCTTTTTTTTAAAAAAAAAAAGTTGATTCCACAACCTTGTAACCAGACATGGCCATCATGGATCAAACCCTGCAGACAGAGCTTTCATATCACCTCAAGCAAATTCTGACACAGTTCTTCAAGGTGCAGAATGAGTCCAGCAATTATTCTCTGGTGGTTCAGTGATGGAACCTATCTGCTGATTTGCTTTATCTCTGTTTTCTTCTGGTTTGATAAGTATGGCTGAGCTATAATGGGGAGCTAACTATAATGGGGAGTCTCACCCTGCATATTCTTTTTTTGAACTATTACCATCTGGCAGACGATACAGGATCATGAAAACCAGGACAACTAGGCTCAGAGACAGCTTCTATCCTATAGCTGTGGCTATGTTAAACTCCATGGCGATGTGTTGATGTGGTGGTGGCTGTGTAGAGATGGCTGTGTAGGGATGGCTGTAAGTTGGGGTGTGCGGATTGAAGAGATGTTCATCGGGGGATGTTTTGTATTTTTGTTGTTTTGTATTTTCATTGTGTGGGCACATGGCACAATGTGTGCGCACAATGACATTAAAGTTATTATTCTATTCTATTCTATTCTATTCTAATGAGCAATAATCCAGCCTGCCATATAAATACTTACTCTTTTGTATGAAAAACAATGAGCAATAGGGAACTTTCTCCAGAAACTATGCCAGTATTTTGGAAGGCAGAAATGTACATGGCAGGAGGGAAGGGGTTAGGATTTTGGCAGCCCAAGCTTTGCCTTATATTCTAGTCCAGAAAACCTTTTTAATATTATATATTATTTGAAAACATTAGCCAAGAACCCTATAAGCAATTTGTGCCAGCAAACAAATTATGCCATTTTAAATGCAACAACTATCCCAGAACCTTTGGCAGAATTCTTCAGCGGATGAAAATTCTCTTGTGAGTTCTAATGGAAGATCACCGTCCTCTTCTACTTCAGCAACTAGGTTGCTCTGTAGCAGTTAGGACTGTCAAATTATTAAGCCATGATATTTATGACTTAATGAATTATTCCATCTTTGCCATAACTGTCAAATCAATCTGATTAAAAGTGCTCCCATCTGGTTCTCATGAAAATAAATTATCAAAATAATCTGCTGCTTTTTCTTGCTTTATTGAAGGCTGTTTTTTTTAATGGCTGTTGAATTTGTCATTCTCTGTTTAACAAAATGGACAATGGAGGTAACGGTGATTTCTGTAAATAAATAACGCAAAACAAATCACAGTCCAGTGATCTGTAATAAGGTTCAGTGCTTTCAGAGAGGAAAACCCCAGAGTGCCATACTGAGAACGGTGGAGGATAAAAGGACTGCAGTTTAAGCAAAACACTTCATTTGGAACGAATAATGAAGGAGATCAAATGAGACTAAAATTGCATGATAGTGTGCTGAGCTGTCTATCTTTGAGGATTGGTTTAAACCAAGTTTAAGAATGTTCCTGCCTGCCACCGTTTGTGCCCATAATTAATTTATTTATACACCATCTTTTCTCCACAAAAGTGATCGGTTGTTCTTCTCTGCTCCATTTTAAAAAGGTAAAGCGTCCCCTTCAATCGTGTCCAACCCTGGGGTACCACTGCGAGCAGTGATTTCATAGGCAAGCCTCTTTTGTTGGGTAGTCTGCCATTGCTGTCCCCGGGTATTCTTTACCCCCTAGCTATGAGCAAGGTACTCACCGACCAAGAAATAGATAGATGGCTGAGTTGACCATGACCCAGCTGCCAGGATATCTGACCACAGGGGGCTCGAACTCCTGACCGTGTGAATGGCAGTGCAAGCACTTAACCACTATGCCACACGGCTCCATTTTATCTTCATACTAATCCTGTGAGGTAGTTTAGGCTGAAAGAGATTTACTGGTCCAAGTCATACAGCAAGCTTCCATGGCAGAAAGATGATTCAAACCTGGGTCTTCTAGATCTTCGTCCAACACTCTGCCTACTCCAGGTGACTCTAAGAACGAGTTGAAGAATGAGAGTTGAAGAACGTTCCTGCCTGCTACATTAAGGTTCAGTTCATTGGATGCAAAGGAATAGATTGGCAGGTCAGAACATACCAAGCCCTTCTTTAGTTTCTATCATCATTCAATTGCTTCACTGCCTCGAATACAATAACTCTGGCAATTCATATTCAACACTGTTTGTTTACAAGTAGAAGAGCTCTCTTTGCTGTTACAAATTGCTCAATATGTCTAGCTAACAGCTTAGGGTAAATCCTCATCTGGCAACTTGTATTTGAAAGGTTCTATGAAAAAAAGGTTCCTGTTTACATTGCCAAAAAGACAGTGCCCTGTTGGGGTCTGTTTCCTGGGCAGGCAGCTGTTTTCTGTGGCTCCTGACTTCAGAATGCTAAGGCTTGACAAGAGGAAAAACTTGCAAAGAGGAGGGGATGTAGATAGGTAAGAGATTCAGCATACAGTGGGAATTTGTGGAGACACGTGCACACACTTTGCCAGCACCCTAAACATCTGGAAATACTTATCAAAAATTTTTGAGTCTTTGATAGGGCAGTCTACAAAGATATAAGCAGTTCCAAGTCAAGCATCGGGTTATTACTGATCCATGGGAGGCACCACATCACAACATTTACTAGGTTTATGGGATGGTTTACTGTTGCTTTCCCCAGTCGCCTACACTTTATCGTCAGCAAGCTGGGTGCTCATTTTGCTGACCTTGGAAGGATGGAAGACTGAGGCCCCTTCCGCACATGCAAAATAATGCATTTTCAAACCACTTTCACAACTGTTTGCAAGTGGATTTTGCCAATCCGCACAGCTTTAAAGAGCACTGAAAACAGTTTGAAAGTGCATTAGTCTGCATGTGCGGAAGGAGCCACAGTGAACCTTGAGCCAGCTACCTGAAGCCAATTTCTGTCATAGGAGAGCTTGCACTGCAATATTGCAGTTTACCACTCTGTACCATGGGCCTACCAATCACTGAAGCGAGTGGTCCAGTTTTGGAAGGGAGATCTTACACTTTTACAACCTGAAAAAAATGTTTTACGTTATGTGCGCTAGCAAGACAGACATATTACGGAACTCATCCTGGAACTGTCATCCCAAGGGAATACATTTTTTTAAAAAAAAATACAGTATGTATGCAATGAATTCTACCCTGTGGACTCTTGGATGTTTTCATTCTATCAGTGAATTATTTGCATACATGTGAAATTATACAGCCCAGTCAGTCCAACTGTGGGACTCAGAGGATTGTTTCTGGATCACACTTCAACTGAGCTGATAATTCTATGCAAAATTATTGATATTTGGTGACTGTGGCAGGCAAGAAAAATACATTATCCATTTTGGTTATGGTGGGTTTTCTGAGCTGTGTGGCCGTGGTCTGGTAGATCTTGTTCCTAACGTTTTGCCTGCATCTGTGACTGGCATCTTCAGAGGTGTATCACAGAGAGAAGTCTGTTAGACATTGTGTCTAGTGAGAAGGGAATGTTTGGTGGGGTATATATTGTCCATATCCCAGGGCGGGGAACCAATCAGTGAGTGTTTGGGTGGAACTTGCTATGCAAAGATGTGGTTGAGTGCATTCTATTGCGGGTGGGGTTATCAGTCTATTTGCATTTGTAGTCGCATTTGCATTCCCTGCAGCAGCAGCAGTATTGGTGAATGCAAATCCTGTATCTGGGTGGAGTCCATTGTCCATGAACCTAGAATGCCCTTGACCTTTGATTCTGGTGTTTTTAAGTACTGGTACTTAAGCCTTCGACAATACATTATCTATTTTGTTTTTCACCTTGACTTTGCAAGGCAAGTGACAACTTCAGAACTGTGTCTCCACACCCTTCATGTGTAATCTTCCAGATTCTTGATTAATTTATTAAAACAAGTATATCTCATCCTTCCCCAAGATTTATTCTGGTTTGATAAGTGTGGCTGAGCTATAATGGGGAGCAAATGAACAATAATCCAGCCTAATGCCAAATAAATACTTACTCTTTCGAATAAAAAACAATGAGCAATAGGGAACTTTCTCCAGAAACTATGTCAGTATTTTGGAAGGAAGAAAAATACGTGGCAGGAGGGAGGGGGATAGAATTTTGGAAGTCCAAGCTTTGCCTTAGATTATTGTCCAGAAATAATACTATATATTATTTTAGAATATACAATAAAGCCCCCCCCAAAAAAACCCTACCATCTAAAAATGTCTGCAGATGACACCCTGGGAAATAAAACCGTTCTAGAGATGGTGCTCCTCTCATCTCCTCATCTCATCTGGGAGATATGATGGAAACAGCAAGTGCTCTGGTTGATGCCAGCCAGGCCACCCATATTGTCTAGACTGGGGTCTGCAACCTGTGGCTCTCCAGATGTTAATGGACTACAATTCCCATCAGCCACTGCCAGCATGGCCAATTGGTTGCACACCTCTGGTCTAGACTACCAGGCACACATGGGATTGCACCTGTGCTGGCCTGCCACAGAGAAGAGCAGCAAGCTTTTCTTCCAGCATTCCAATACCACCAGAGTACTCCTTTCCCTCCTCTTGGAGTCATAGGTGGGAAAGTTTTGTGCCAAAATGGCCACGAGGTCAGAGGGAAACAGAACAGTCCCCTCCATTCTCCAACCACTGCTACAGACCAGCTCCTAGAAGCAGAGGCGTGGCGCCAAGGGGACCGGGGGGCACGACACACAGGGTGGGTGGCCCTGTGGAGGCATTCCGGGGACAGGGCATTCTCCGGGGGCTTGAAGGGGTGCGCGGCGTGCATGCACACCGGGCGCACTTCCCCCTCGTTCCGTCCCTGCCTAGAAGAGGTAAGTGCTCCTTTACAGGTAAGCAAAGAGTGATGAAGAACAGCCCACAATGGGTAAGGTGGGAGGGATGTGTTGCTTTACAAAGACCCCTTGATGAACAATAGTTACAGGTAAGTGCAACACTGTTTATCTTGTTCCCTGACTGACTGTGCTTGAGTATTTATAGTTTTTTTGGACTCTGGCCTTTCCATGGCCTTCACCCAAGTTCATTTATCTGTCTATCTGCTTTTCAACTCCTCCTTCTTGTTTGCCCACCCCTTTTCCAAGAGATTCCTCAAGGGACTACAGAACATCCACCCTCCAGTTAAGATGCACTTTGGGTAATAACACTTTGAGTTCACCAAAGTACAGTAAAGGGTTTATCTAACAGGCCTTTTAAAGGGGTATATGAATACAGCTATATGCAACAGCGTTTGGACCTTCACCTTTTTTAATAGTTTAAAATCTTTCATATTTTTCCCCAAAACTGCATAAAAAATTCAGAGTAGCTTATTTCTGTGAGCCCGGCAGAACAGTAAGCAAACTACAGATGTGGAGTGTTCTGCCTTGACAAGAGTGCTGATAAATGCCCGATAGATGCTCATTATTGCCAAAAAAAAAAAAAACCACACTCACACAGCCAACCCCCAAACCTAACATTCTGTTGTTCCAAAAACCAGTGATGCAAATTTGAAACCAGTGACGGGGAAAGAGTGAAGATGTCTCAAAAGAAAGAGCTGCCACACTAAAGCCAGATTGTGAATGGCCCCTGTGTGGGTACGGAAAAGCGAAAAAGCAGGCAAGCACTTTCCCTTACTTTCAAATGAATCCCCACATAGTTGTGACGAGTACTCTTCAATGACCCTGGACAGACATTAGGACAAGGACCATTATTTTCCTCTAAGTAAACATTACAGGAAAAATGCTAATGTTAAATATCATCCAAATAAATGGTGCTAATCTCACTTATGCTGCCGGATTTGAAAAAAACTGATCATTGACTGAGCATGTGTGATGCCACTGAATATTAATGAACCCTCTCAGGGAGAAACTGTTAGCAATAGTATGTTCATAAATTGTGTAGCTTTAGGGAGCAAAGTAAAATACCTTTTGGATGGGCGAAAAGCTTCGCATGCTACCTAGGAGCAGGAAGGAATATGTGCAGGAAGGGGAAAAAGATGCGACAGCAGTCAGGAAGTAGGGGGTTCACCCAGGGTCTGAGGATGAGAATAGGGACTGGGAAAACAATTGTGAAAATCTGAACACATTCTGGTTGTGGTGGGTTTTCTGGGCTGTGTGGCCGTGGTCTGGTAGATCTTGTTCCTAACATTTCGCCTGCATCTGTGGCTGGCATCTTCAGAGGTGTATCACAGAGGGAAGTCTGTTACACAGTGAATACAGAGCGGGGAATCAAACCCGGTTCTCCTGATTAGAGTGCACCTGATCTTAACCGCTACACCACACTGGCTCTCATCGTAACATGAATATTCATCTTCACTGTCCATGGCAGGCCTGTGTTGGGCTATCAGGTGCACATTTCATCTCCTGTCCTGTAGGGCCCTGTGTGGTCTCCTTCTATACTGTTTCTGGGGCTCTGATTTTATTATTTATTTTTATTTAATTAGGCTTTTATACCGCCCCATCCCCGAAGGGCTCTGGGCGGTGTACAGAATATAAAAATAGTAATATAAAACAATCAACATTTAAGGCAGCGATAAAAGCTAAAAATTTAAGTTATATAATACATCACAGTGAATGGCATAGTTGGCGTCCAGATTAAAATTCCCCCTCCCCCGAAAAAGGGAGGCATGGTGAGTCTCGGTAGATGGTAAGTGGCCTAGATGACTGGCCACAAAAGAGAGGGGGGGGCACCATTAGCGGTCGGTTCCTCCAAAGGCCCGGCGGAACAGCTCCGTCTTGCAGGCCCTGCGGAACTCACCAAGGTCCCGCAGGGCCCGGACAGCTGGCGGAAGAGCGTTCCACCAGGCCGGGGCCAGGGCTGTAAAGGCCCTGGCCCGCGTGGAGGCCCACCGCATCGCTGAGGGGCCAGGGACCACCAGTAAATTGGCCTCCATCGACCGGAGAGGCCGTGTAGGGACATATGGGGTGATGCGGTCTCGAAGATACGACGGTCCCAGGCCGCGTAAGGCCTTGAAGGTCAACACCAACACCTTGAAGGTGATCCGGAACTCTACCGGAAGCCAGTGCAGCTGACGCAGGACAGGTTGAATATGTTCCCAGGTGGTGCTGCCTGTTAGTAAGCGCGCCGCTGCATGCTGGACCAGTTTTAATCTCCGGATCAGACACAAGGGAAGGCCCACGTAGAGCGAGTTACAATAGTCCAGTCTGGAGATGACCGTTGCGTGGATCACAGTGGCCTAGTCCGCCCGGGAGAGGAAGGGGGCCAGCCGCCGGGCCTGACGAAGATGAAAAAAGGCAGCCCGGGTTGTATGGGCCACCTGGGTCTCCATTGTGAGAGACAAATCCAGGTGGACCCCCAGGCTGCGAACGGAGGGGGTCGGCGCCAATGTGACCCCCTCCCACACCGGCGGCTGGAAGGTCCCGCCCCCCCCTCACGGCTAAGCCAGAGGATCTCCGTCTTCGATGGATTCAGTTTTAACCTGCTCTGTCGCAACCAACCAGCGACCGCCTCCAAACAGTGCTGTAGAGCTGCAGGGGCGGCGGTTGCCCCCCCCTCCATCAACAGAATGAGCTGCGTGTCATCGGCGTATTGATGACAATGCAGCCCAAAACTCCGTACCAGCTGAGCAAGGGGGCGCATGTAGATGTTAGATAACAGCGGGGATAGTAAGGCCCCCTGGGGTACACCGCATTGAAGCGGGCACTTCCAGGAGGCCTGATCCCCGCACCTCACTTGCTGATTCCGGCCTTGGAGAAACGAGGCAATCCATTGGAGGACAGTGCCTCGTACTCCAGAGGCGGCCAGGCGGTGGGTCAGAAGGTCGTGGTCGACCACATCAAACGCTGCGGTGAGATCTAACAACACCAGCAGCGCCGATCCGCCTCGGTCAAGCTGAATACGGAGTGTGTCTGTGATGGTGACGAGAACAGTCTCCGTCCCATGCCCAGCACGGAAGCCGGACTGGAAGGGGTCAAAAGTAAGGTGAGCAGGCTGGCATTTGCCTTTCTCCAGCTGGCTCAGAGCTGGAAGACGGAGGTGTCACTGCACTGGTGGGTTCGCATCTGGCCCACAGAAGTTGTTTCTCTCTGTATTATTTCCACTACAGGCTGTAGCCAGGAGCCAGGGCTATCTGTTGACTCTTCAACGGAGTCCTCAATAATTCCTAGACCCGGCTTGTTCATGACAGCATGAGGAAAAGCTGACGCAAAATCAGCTTCCAGAAAACATCTGGTTAAAAGTGGTCTCAAAAGAGTCAAAAATGGGGAGGGGGGGAGAGTGGGACAAAAATGATGTAAAAAATAAAGGCACAAAAAAGCACGCAGGAATCTGGGAATAAACCAAAGCAATATGCAGACAGAGCCAATGAAAAAAAACCCATACAGAAAATTCCTGTGCTGTAATACAAACTACGGTAGGTTTTCTCTTTCCTTCTGGGGTTAGAATTGCCCGGTCCAAAGGTCATGACACTGCTGTCAGAACAGCAGCCTCATTCCTATTCTTCCTCTTGTATGACATCTGGTTCAAGAGACTGCATATTCTGATGTCATCTTGGTATCACTGCTCTTGCAAATACCTACCAATGATGTGAAACAGAGAAGTGAACAGCACCATGATACACGGTGAACCATACTAGAAATCCCAAGAAGGGAAGACAATTTTTGTGACAGTCCCATGTTTCTTGAAGCTTCCCTGAAAATCTCCAGTAGTGTAGTATGTTGAAATATAGACCAAATATTCACAGAACATTTAAAACGTCATGCAGATGTTTTAAGAAGAACCATTGTGGCTTTTTTTCTCCTGCATAGCACAGGGGAAAAAAGTATTTCAGCCCACAATGGTTCCTTCTTTCCTGCCTGCCGCCTGATTGAAGCTTGTCAGTTTCGTTTTGTTGTGCCCACCATTTTGTGCTGCTACAGAGATTCTCTGTGTAACCAGCCATTTGCTGAAGATTTCAGACAGAAATTTCCTCTGCTTGCAGCTCATCTGCCCATGATTTCACTATATAAAGTACATTAATAAAGTTAATTTGGACTGGAGATCCCATGCATGTGCCGCTTTCTTTTCTTTTTTTTTGCTTTCAATGAGACATCTTCTAAGCTAAAATGACTTGAAATATGCACATATTGCAGATTCTCATATCAAGACATTATAGTTTGAAGATGTCTCACTGAAAACAACCAGAAAATGTTTTGAAAAGTCTTAGGGAAAAAGAAATGCAAGTTTGCGTTTTCAGAGGGAAAATAAAACATCTTCCAAATGTCTGAGGAAAAAGCTGTGCAGAATTCCAGCAGGAAACATTTTATATTTCAGCCTCAAAACATGTTATTTATGTTGTGCAGAATGGGCAATAGAAGGTCTTTTTTTCTTAGGGATATCAGCCCTCCACTGGCATCACCTGGGAGCACTTCAGGAGCATGACCTGGGAATGGGGAAAACCTGGAAGTGATATCACCATGTCATGCAGCACGCAGGGACTGTCTCAATCCTATGGAAAAACCATAGAAGAGAGGGGAGAGATTCCTAGAGCATCAAACAACACAATGATGTTCCTCAATGTCTTGTCCCCATTTTTTCTCCCACTGTGACATGAAGTCTGTGCAGAGAATTAAAGCAGAGGAAGTGGGAGGTTATCTACTATAGCAAGCAATTTGGTAAGCCTGCTACAGATTGAAACCAGAGACCCAGGGCCAAAGTAAGGAGTGAAAAGATTTAAGCAGAGGAGGAAAGTAAGAGCTACCACAATATTCAAAGGCCTGTATTAGGCATAGTAAAGACTAAATTGTGAAAATGTACTGCATTTGGTTAAGTGTATTAAATGTCTGGGTTGTGAAATTCCTGGAGATTTTGGCAGCATAGCCTGGGGAGGCCAGGGTTTGCAGAGAAAAGGGATTCAGCAGAGTAGAATGCAACGAAGTCTACCTTCCAAAATGGCCTTTTCCAAAACAAGGGAACAAATATGTGAAGGCCCCAGTTGGAAGTTGGCAATCCTATATAATGACTAAATATGTACCTGCTCCTGAGGGACAATATGTCATTTGAAACACAGGGAGGACAGATTCCCAACCCTGCAAGAGCCTGTACCAGGTCTTGGTTAGAGTGCTGGAGTACTATCTGAGGTGGTTTCCGCACAGCCAGGCTTGCGGGCTTGCATCAGCATGATTGATGCCGATGCAAGCCCTGCGCAGCTGGCGGAGCATGCTCCGCACAGCCGGGCAGCCCCCCGAACAGCTGCCTACCTTTTCCCTGCCTTCCGTCGCTCTGAGTAGGTCAGGGAACACGCCCCCTGGCCAGAGCGACGGCTGAAGAGACGGAGGCAAGGAGGCGTGTCCCCTTCCCTCCTCAGAGTGACAGAAGGCAGGGAAAAGGTAGGCAGCTGTTCGGGAGCGCCACGGGAATACACCGGCTTCCACCCGCTGCTGTTTGCTCGGCAACGGGTGGCAACTGGCGTATTCAAAAAAACTCGCCCCTGAGTGAGTTTTGGAAGCAGCGTATTCGCGCCACTTCAGGGGAGCCAGGACGGCGCTGCTGCGATTCAGCAGCGCCTCCTGTGCGAACAGTGCCCCAGGGACCGTTTTTTTCTGTCCCTGGAGCGCTGTTGTTTCCTCGTGCGGAAACCGCCCCAGCGTCTGAATCCCCACTCTGGAAGTTATCTTGGTGACCTTGGGTCAATCACTCTCTCTCAGCGCCGTTAGTGAGGGTACCACAGAGGGGAGAGCCATGTACATGGGCCTCACTGCCTCAGGGAAAAAGCAGCATTTAAAATAAATAAATAGTAAACAAATTAAAACGCCTTTTTTAAGTCATTTAATTTTTTTCATTCAATTTTTATATCTCTTTTTCTATTGCCACAGTCTTATAACCCTGATAGTTACTTCCCTTATGATTTCTCAGAATATCAAAGCAGACGAAGTGGGAAAGATGGATGCATGATAGTATAACACTCTGCGCCTCATAGGTTCATCTCTGACCTGAGGTAAGCATCTAGTGCTGTTGTGTACCTAGCTTTTTGTTTAATTCTTCCACTGTGACTCAAGTGGCTTTCTGTGCATAAATATTTTCGAACCCATCCCTCCTTTTGTAGAATACATTAACAATCTTCTAGCCATGTGAGGTATTTATAATCATAATAACACACCCATCAGCATAACACAATCAGCTTTTGGACTAGCACTGGTGGACCTCTAGCCAGAATTTTCAATGCAAGTTGAAGTTCATCTGTGTCAGTACCAATTCCTAGGACACACTGAACATCAAAAACAAATGCATATTTTGTGGCTCTAAGGTATGAGCTGTTTAATCATGGCTTTGCTTGTCTAGGGCAGCGAGACTTATTTCAGAATAATAATTAGCATTTCATTTCAAACGCTTTCACCTGAGCCTGTCCTTGTGGACAGCTGCCGGTTTTGTGCCGATGACTGACAACTTTATCGATGCTTCAGAATAACTTGCACTGAACTCTGCGTAGAAAGCAAAAGAAGTTTAGAATCTGACTAGCAGTAATGGCAATCTCTCCAGCACCAGCAGCAAATGTTTTCACATGCTGCCCCTAAGGCAGTTTGAATGCTCAGAGGTCCGTGTCCTATAAAGAATGCAGTGGCGCCAGATGCTGATACTAGCGCAATGTGTTCCACAAGTTGTTTGGAATGCAGTCATGCCCTGGGCCTTTGAACACTCAAAACACATGTGAGCAAGAATCTGAGCCTTGGCAACAACAACACCAACACAGCAACAGAAAGAGTTGCTTCAGTACGTTTGTTCCTGCAAACATTTACTTTTCTGAGCCCCGCAAATTTAAATGGATCTTAGTAAGTGTTTTCAGGATCTGGGATTGATAACATTCTTTGTGCAGTGCCCTTGAAATCTAGACAAGAGAAATATTCTTTCCACATGATCGGCTCAGCCCTGGAGCGAGCAGTACCCATTGGCTGTCCTGTAAAGAATGCTGCATGTAGCTCTCAAAGCAAGGTTTGTGGGTTTTGTTTTGCTTTTAAGGTAAGGTGAGATACAGTGCAGTCTTGAGAGCTAGCATAGTGCAGTAGACCAGTGATGGCAAACCTTTTTGAGACCGTGCCCAAATTTCAACCCAAACCCATCACAAAGTGCCAACCCGACAATTTAACCTGAATGCTGAGGTTTTAGTTTAGAAAAAACCGGTTGGCTCCTTCTTCCTCCACCCCACACGTTCGAGCAGGGGCCAGCCTGCTCTAGCCTCCAGCAAGTCCCACGCGCACTGCTCTGTGCCTCTCTAGCATCTCTGCCTCCTCTGCACCCCCGCCCCCAGGCAGCAGCCACCCGGAGCATAGGCACCAGGCCTGCCAGTCGAGTCCTCCCTGCTCACCGCGGTGCGCGCATGTTGTGCTCAGTGGCCCAGGTCAGCCTAGATGTGTGTGGGTGTGTGGGTGTGATTTTCCGCCCCCCACATGATGAACTCTGTGTGCGCATGCCCACAGAGATGGCTCCGAGTGCCACCTCTGGCACCCGTGCCATAGGTTCGCCATCACTGCAGTAGAGTGTCAGACCTGAATTGGAGACCCAGGTCTGAATTCCTGCTCTGCCATGGAAGCTTGCTGGGTGACCTTAGGTCCTCGCACACTCTCAGTCTAACCTCCCTCACAAAATGGATGAGAAGAAATTGGTGTAAGTTACTTCAGGTGCCTGTTGGAAAGAAAGGCAGGCGATAAATGAAGTAAATAAATAAAACAATAAAGAGAAGTACATCCTTCTTAATTCATGGATCTCATTGGGTTGAGAAGGATGTAACTCTGCTTAGGATAGCTCCATCAATGTTTTTTACCCTGTCTTGCCTCCGGTAGTTATGGTGAGGTTAATGCCGTGTGAACTGTACAGCAGTTTGTGGAATTGAAGCCACAGAGAGGAGTTTCAAAACCTCAAAAATATTCATCTCCCCAGCTGAATATAGACCACCAGTCATATTCGGTGGCCTACCAGTGATGATCAATCTCATTTTTCTGTTGTTGACATGATCAAACAGGCAGAAGGGCTGCCTTACAGATATGATGGGCTACTTTGGACTGGGGTGGGGGGGTCACAACTTGTCTTAGATGTTTCCAATGAGTAAGCACTTTTCAAAGCAATCACATCATCTTTTGTCAGAGAAAACAATGTCATTGCATATGAAAGAAGGAATTGATGTCCTGCAGCATCTTTTCACTCTTCCCCTTCTCACTTAGCTTGTAGGCAGTTCACTGATGATGGTTTTATGTGTGCAGATCAGCAATTAAAGTTGTAGCCCCTAGCTTGGATCCAGAGGAGTGTTTTTTAGGTGCCAGGACTGCACTCCGGGGACCACAATTTCCCCCTCCCACAGCAGTCCCAAACGCCATCTTCCAGAAATCCTGTTCTTGGAGTTCCTATAGGAACAGGATTTCAAGGGGCATTTAGGCTGAGGGGTGAGGCAAGAAGGTACAGAAATTCATGTGCTTGTCGAAATGCTAGTCTGGATCCATCCTCAGAGCGAGGAACCTATAGGCGTGAACTCCTATTGAGAGATGATTCATACTTTATGTAGCAGAAACATTTGCTGGTTGTACCCAGTGAACAGAGTTGCACATAAAGACACACATATCTTTGTAATGTTGTGGGTATATACCAGAGGGCTGTGGCCAATATTAACTCCATGGCATGAGACCTTCACATCCCATTCTGTGTCAGTCTACAGAAACATACTGCCCCTTCGCACATTAGTTTCCAATTTGTCATCTGTCACACAGCATATGAATTGGCTCTGAGAGCAAGCTTTGCCTTGGCAAAGACTCACTGGTTTCTTTCTGTACATATGTTACGGAAACCTAAATGTGAAAGCAAAGATTCTAAAGAAACTTTGGAAATGCTAGACACCAGAAGAGTTAGGCTTGCTGTTCCTTCCACTTTATTGAACAATGATTTGAAAATACAGGATATCATCTAGCTATATCCAGAGGTGGGATCCAGCAGGTTCTCACAGGTTCCAGAGAGTAGGTTACTAATTATTTGTGTGTGCCAAGAGGGGGTTACTAATTGGTGATTTTGCCATGTGATTTTTGCCTTAGTTACGCCCCTCCTCTCAGCAGAACCACGCAGAACTTGAAGCAGTCTAGCAGGAGGTCACCAGCGTGTGTGACAGCCTGCGCCTGCGTGCATTCGTTTCCCGCCCAAGGACCGGCGCAGCGGGAATCACATATACTACTGCTCCCATCCCCCTGTCCCTGCACCCCGACCACACCAGCTGGTGCAATGGGGGTAATTGGTGGGTGTGGCCAGGGAGGAGCTGACACTAGTTGACTTCCACCTGGCCACTGCCCCTGTTGTGCCAGCATCAGTGGCTTTGAACTTACACCAGCATTTTTGTGGCATAAGTTCATTAAGCCCAATGAGGGCTTTCTGTGGCAGTGAGGTGTGTTTTTTGTGTGTGTTTGTAGCTTCCGCATGCCACCAGAAAGTGTCCTTGGGACTGGCAGACCTGCATGGCTGCAACGCCACATCTGGGTGCCTAGCCTTTTGGATAGGGCTGCCTGAGAACCCTAGGCACTGCCTACTGGTTGGCAACTCTGAGCTAACTGCTTCTCTTCACTTTTTCTTTCTCACTGACTGCCATGACAAGATGAACTTTCTAAGCCACCCTAGCTTAGATAGTTATCTAGTCCTTCTTTATCTTTCATATCCAGTATGGAGTTCTTTCACAATAGTATACTTATATTTCTTTTCTAAGGCATATTTTCTCACCGCAACCCAACCTCTAAGCTAACAGCAATTAGCCCAGCATGGGCACCAAAACAAACCCGATACTTGCAAATCTACCTCTCTCCCAGCCTGCAAATCTCCTAGCTAAAGTCAGCATTCAGATCCAATCAGCAGTACTGTCTTTGCTTTTTCAGGCTGCTATTGGTATGTACTGGACTTTTTTTTTTCCAGGAGCAGCCTTTGTGTGCTCTGAAATTTGAAACTGATCAACCTCTTTGAAAAAAAGTCAGTGAATCATAACATCTTTTCCCAGTCCTAATCAGCATCCCATCTTAAAGGCCAAATACAATGGGCTTTCCACCATTGGAACTAATTAATCTGCTAGAGAAAATATTCTCACTGGGTGAAAGATCACAAAATGCTATTATAGTTATTGTTACTAAGGGACAAACTAAGCATAACAATGGCATTGCCGGCAATTATCTATGACTGTCCCTCTGAGATGTTCCAGCTGGATAGTGAGAATCACATCTACACATGTGTTATATTGAATCAGACCATTGGTCCATCAAGGTCCAATTGTCTATTCAGCCCAGAAGCAACTCTCCCAAATCTCAGGTGTAAGTTTATCATGTCACTTGCTGCCTGGTCCTTTTAACTGCAGATGGATGAAAAACAGAAGCTCTTACACTGAGTCACAGGCCGCCTGATGTCTCCATAAGTCCCAGCTCCTTATGAAATTACAAGACCAGAACATTATAAGACCAGACTCTGATTCTGCAATAACATCTTACCAATAATAAAACACTAAGGGATGTAATGTCTGATGATGAACCCTCTACCAATAAGGGAGCAGGACTCACTCCCCCATTGGTGAGGGATATTCCCTCCCACAGATGTGAGGGATATTCCCTCCCACAGATTGAGAACCAGGTAAGTGGCAAGCATTGTGCTGGGAGCAGGGGGCAGGGCCCGCTACAGCCCCGGTAAAGCCCATTGGGGGGGAAATGCTTCCTCTTCCACCCTTTGATGGGCCCACTGCATCGCCCCTGCGATGAGCTTTGCTGCTGGTAGTAAAATATTTTCAAGTAAAGTGCTTCCACATAGTGAATAGCTCTACCTACTTCATGAAGCTGCCTTGGTCCATCAAGGGCAACATTGCCTATTTTGACTGACAGTGGATCTCTGGAGTCTTGGGCAGAGAGGTCTTTCACATCATCTGCTACTGTTTGTTTTGACTAGAAATGCCAGCAGCTGAGCCTGCATGCAACGCATGAGACCATGGGTCTCCCCTTGCAGTAAGAGACACAGCAAAACATCAAGACCCATATTCCTATATATATTCAAGGACCCAAAGGATTCTTTACCACACTGACTGCTTTGTAATGGAGGCAGCAGATCTTTGAATGTCCAGGGAGATCTTCTACCCCTTGAAAACAGGAAAGGTCCTTGCGTGGATTTATGTACAGTTAGAGAGATAGGTGTGCCACTTTGATACAGTTAAGGGTCCTTGAATATAGTTAAGGGTTTTGAGTTGCATGTTGATGATATTTTTCTGATCTCAGAAAGTTGATTTTTTTTTAATTTGCCTGTACTGAGGATAGCCTGCTTTGTTGCTCTGCTGAGCTTTGTGGTCAGGATGTGCAACACTTACCTTGGTGAAAAGGTACTTCCCTGTGCAGGGGCAACAGTATACCTCCCAGCTTGATCAACCTGTTAGATGAACACCCTGCTAAATTTGAGGATTGTGGGCAAAAGGCATTACAATTCAAAGTCCATATCACTAACTGAACTGCTTGTGAAAAAGTATACTGATTTATCCCTTATAGCACAGAGGGCATTGCTACATGAATGATACAAATCTAAATTAAGACATTTTAATATTTTTCTGGAGCAAATAGTAGCAAAGAATTAGCAAAGCAATTTTTATAATGGATGATAATATCTGATCTTTCAAACCATGGAATATGCAGATAAGTATATTAGGGTTTACCTATTTGACCAAAACCAGATGTGAACATTGGAGATTCGGGTGCACCAAATCCCAGATTTGGCCCAAATCTGGGTGAATTCGGGTATATTCAGGTCCAAATAAAGTTACTAGTTAAAGTTACTAGTAATTAGGATTTTAATAATTGTTATATTAAGGGTGCCATCTTGAGGATATGGGATAAATACAAATTCAGAGTATTTCAAAAGTGCTGAGGTACTTTTATAAAATAATGTACCATTGGTAAATATCATCAGAGAAATTGGCAAAAATATAGAGAATATGCACACAAATTGAAAACTCCAGATCTTCCTGCAATAGAAGAATGGTTGGTGAAGTTGTTAGCATTGGCAGAGTTGAGAAAACTCACTTTGTTACTCAAAGAAAATAATTCACCGTATATACTCGCGGATAAGTCGAGTTTTTCAGCCCTTTTTTAAGGCTGAAAAATGCCCCCCTCGACTTATACGCGAGTCAGTGATCCCCACCCCACCCCACCCCACCCCACCCTCGCAACGCTCCCCCACACTTACTTTAACAAACGCAGCAGGCTTGAGAAGAGGCCTTGCCTGTGTTCCCTTCCAGGCTGAAACGGCCTGCTGGGGACTACATTTCCCAGGAGACCCTGGGAAATGTAGTTCCCACCAAGTCCAAACGACTTCCTGGAAGGGAACTCAGGCAGCAGGCCTCTTCTCAAGCCTGCTCCATTTGTTAAAGTATGACTGCCCTTTTGTTAAATGTATTTTTGTGACTTTTTCCCCTGTTCTGTGTTGTTAAGCTCTGGCCCCTTCTGCACATGCAAAATAATGTGTTTTCAAACCACTTTCACAACTGTTTGCAAGTGGATTTTGCTATTTCGCACAGCTTCAAAGAGCACTGAAAGCAGTTTGAAAGTGCATTATTCTGCATGTGCGGAATGAACCAGAGTGTACTAATAAAAATCTGAATCACAATTTTAAAAAACTGGGGGGTGAAGTTGCAGATGCTTACAGGAAGTGAGGAAGCATCTATTCCAACTGATTCTGCCAAAAATCTTCAAATTCTATGTGGTAGTAGCTGAAGATATTATATAGAAATAAGAACATAAATTCCACTCTATTAGTCCCCAGTCTGAGTATAAACAGATTAATATCCATTGCAAAAAAAAATTGCTCTCTCTTTTATTAAGACAAAAATGCCCATTGGAATCAACAATACTTTCTATCTTTGTCCATGTACAAGGACTCAGAGGAATTCTTCAACTGCTCTTTAGTTAATTTGTGGAAGAAGGTTATACACTCTCAAGGTCCAGTCAAGAAGAGTCATATTACATCTTTTGAATTTTGTTTTATTGGGTGACTTTGGGCACAACTGAATTCCTAAGTGAAAAAGTTTTCTGATTGCCATGATGTATATGCCATTCATATAGTTACATTGCATTTTACCACAGAGTACTTATTAGAAAGAAGACCCCCCTAGAGTGTGGCGAAAGGACAAAAGGATAGTTAATTAAATCATGCTAACACCTTGCCAGATGGCTTCATTGTCACACCTATGTCATGCCAAAATGAAATTTATTAAGGTGGATTATTATTTTTAAAACACAGCTCACAGTGGCTCAGATGCAAAACTGGCAAAATTTTTAGAAACTGAGCAAGCTGAACCACATTGCAATGACAAGCTTTAAAAGATAAACTATACATTGCCGGCAATGTAGGATACCTGGCTGATCAAATGTAGTAGCGAACCAGGCCAATTGCAACCCACTGGAATGATCCATCAGCACTCTTCTCACACACTTAATATTGCATATGTGTGTGTATGTGGGTGCTCAAGTGCACATAAATGCCAAAGATATATATAAACACATCTGAAGCATAGATGTAGTGTTACATAATGGTTTGCATCTTAGAACACCTTATTCTGACTTCATTGGGGGTTGCCCTAGATAATTTTCTTACATTGGGGGGGGTGGGGGGGGGGGGGGGTGGGGGGGGGGGGGGGTGGGGGGGGGGGGGGGTGGGGGGGGGGGGGGGTGGGGGGGGGGGGGGGTGGGGGGGGGGGGGGGTGGGGGGGGGGGGGGGTGGGGGGGGGGGGGGGTGGGGGGGGGGGGGGGTGGGGGGGGGGGGGGGTGGGGGGGGGGGGGGGTGGGGGGGGGGGGGGGTGGGGGGGGGGGGGGGTGGGGGGGGGGGGGGGTGGGGGGGGGGGGGGGTGGGGGGGGGGGGGGGTGGGGGGGGGGGGGGGTGGGGGGGGGGGGGGGTGGGGGGGGGGGGGGGTGGGGGGGGGGGGGGGTGGGGGGGGGGGGGGGTGGGGGGGGGGGGGGGTGGGGGGGGGGGGGGGTGGGGGGGGGGGGGGGTGGGGGGGGGGGGGGGTGGGGGGGGGGGGGGGTGGGGGGGGGGGGGGGTGGGGGGGGGGGGGGGTGGGGGGGGGGGGGGGTGGGGGGGGGGGGGGGTGGGGGGGGGGGGGGGTGGGGGGGGGGGGGGGTGGGGGGGGGGGGGGGTGGGGGGGGGGGGGGGTGGGGGGGGGGGGGGGTGGGGGGGGGGGGGGGTGGGGGGGGGGGGGGGTGGGGGGGGGGGGGGGTGGGGGGGGGGGGGGGTGGGGGGGGGGGGGGGTGGGGGGGGGGGGGGGTGGGGGGGGGGGGGGGTGGGGGGGGGGGGGGGTGGGGGGGGGGGGGGGTGGGGGGGGGGGGGGGTGGGGGGGGGGGGGGGTGGGGGGGGGGGGGGGTGGGGGGGGGGGGGGGTGGGGGGGGGGGGGGGTGGGGGGGGGGGGGGGTGGGGGGGGGGGGGGGTGGGGGGGGGGGGGGGTGGGGGGGGGGGGGGGTGGGGGGGGGGGGGGGTGGGGGGGGGGGGGGGTGGGGGGGGGGGGGGGTGGGGGGGGGGGGGGGTGGGGGGGGGGGGGGGTGGGGGGGGGGGGGGGTGGGGGGGGGGGGGGGTGGGGGGGGGGGGGGGTGGGGGGGGGGGGGGGTGGGGGGGGGGGGGGGTGGGGGGGGGGGGGGGTGGGGGGGGGGGGGGGTGGGGGGGGGGGGGGGTGGGGGGGGGGGGGGGTGGGGGGGGGGGGGGGTGGGGGGGGGGGGGGGTGGGGGGGGGGGGGGGTGGGGGGGGGGGGGGGTGGGGGGGGGGGGGGGTGGGGGGGGGGGGGGGTGGGGGGGGGGGGGGGTGGGGGGGGGGGGGGGTGGGGGGGGGGGGGGGTGGGGGGGGGGGGGGGTGGGGGGGGGGGGGGGTGGGGGGGGGGGGGGGTGGGGGGGGGGGGGGGTGGGGGGGGGGGGGGGTGGGGGGGGGGGGGGGTGGGGGGGGGGGGGGGTGGGGGGGGGGGGGGGTGGGGGGGGGGGGGGGTGGGGGGGGGGGGGGGTGGGGGGGGGGGGGGGTGGGGGGGGGGGGGGGTGGGGGGGGGGGGGGGTGGGGGGGGGGGGGGGTGGGGGGGGGGGGGGGTGGGGGGGGGGGGGGGTGGGGGGGGGGGGGGGTGGGGGGGGGGGGGGGTGGGGGGGGGGGGGGGTGGGGGGGGGGGGGGGTGGGGGGGGGGGGGGGTGGGGGGGGGGGGGGGTGGGGGGGGGGGGGGGTGGGGGGGGGGGGGGGTGGGGGGGGGGGGGGGTGGGGGGGGGGGGGGGTGGGGGGGGGGGGGGGTGGGGGGGGGGGGGGGTGGGGGGGGGGGGGGGTGGGGGGGGGGGGGGGTGGGGGGGGGGGGGGGTGGGGGGGGGGGGGGGTGGGGGGGGGGGGGGGTGGGGGGGGGGGGGGGTGGGGGGGGGGGGGGGTGGGGGGGGGGGGGGGTGGGGGGGGGGGGGGGTGGGGGGGGGGGGGGGTGGGGGGGGGGGGGGGTGGGGGGGGGGGGGGGTGGGGGGGGGGGGGGGTGGGGGGGGGGGGGGGTGGGGGGGGGGGGGGGTGGGGGGGGGGGGGGGTGGGGGGGGGGGGGGGTGGGGGGGGGGGGGGGTGGGGGGGGGGGGGGGTGGGGGGGGGGGGGGGTGGGGGGGGGGGGGGGTGGGGGGGGGGGGGGGTGGGGGGGGGGGGGGGTGGGGGGGGGGGGGGGTGGGGGGGGGGGGGGGTGGGGGGGGGGGGGGGTGGGGGGGGGGGGGGGTGGGGGGGGGGGGGGGTGGGGGGGGGGGGGGGTGGGGGGGGGGGGGGGTGGGGGGGGGGGGGGGTGGGGGGGGGGGGGGGTGGGGGGGGGGGGGGGTGGGGGGGGGGGGGGGTGGGGGGGGGGGGGGGTGGGGGGGGGGGGGGGTGGGGGGGGGGGGGGGTGGGGGGGGGGGGGGGTGGGGGGGGGGGGGGGTGGGGGGGGGGGGGGGTGGGGGGGGGGGGGGGTGGGGGGGGGGGGGGGTGGGGGGGGGGGGGGGTGGGGGGGGGGGGGGGTGGGGGGGGGGGGGGGTGGGGGGGGGGGGGGGTGGGGGGGGGGGGGGGTGGGGGGGGGGGGGGGTGGGGGGGGGGGGGGGTGGGGGGGGGGGGGGGTGGGGGGGGGGGGGGGTGGGGGGGGGGGGGGGTGGGGGGGGGGGGGGGTGGGGGGGGGGGGGGGTGGGGGGGGGGGGGGGTGGGGGGGGGGGGGGGTGGGGGGGGGGGGGGGTGGGGGGGGGGGGGGGTGGGGGGGGGGGGGGGTGGGGGGGGGGGGGGGTGGGGGGGGGGGGGGGTGGGGGGGGGGGGGGGTGGGGGGGGGGGGGGGTGGGGGGGGGGGGGGGTGGGGGGGGGGGGGGGTGGGGGGGGGGGGGGGTGGGGGGGGGGGGGGGTGGGGGGGGGGGGGGGTGGGGGGGGGGGGGGGTGGGGGGGGGGGGGGGTGGGGGGGGGGGGGGGTGGGGGGGGGGGGGGGTGGGGGGGGGGGGGGGTGGGGGGGGGGGGGGGTGGGGGGGGGGGGGGGTGGGGGGGGGGGGGGGTGGGGGGGGGGGGGGGTGGGGGGGGGGGGGGGTGGGGGGGGGGGGGGGTGGGGGGGGGGGGGGGTGGGGGGGGGGGGGGGTGGGGGGGGGGGGGGGTGGGGGGGGGGGGGGGTGGGGGGGGGGGGGGGTGGGGGGGGGGGGGGGTGGGGGGGGGGGGGGGTGGGGGGGGGGGGGGGTGGGGGGGGGGGGGGGTGGGGGGGGGGGGGGGTGGGGGGGGGGGGGGGTGGGGGGGGGGGGGGGTGGGGGGGGGGGGGGGTGGGGGGGGGGGGGGGTGGGGGGGGGGGGGGGTGGGGGGGGGGGGGGGTGGGGGGGGGGGGGGGTGGGGGGGGGGGGGGGTGGGGGGGGGGGGGGGTGGGGGGGGGGGGGGGTGGGGGGGGGGGGGGGTGGGGGGGGGGGGGGGTGGGGGGGGGGGGGGGTGGGGGGGGGGGGGGGTGGGGGGGGGGGGGGGTGGGGGGGGGGGGGGGTGGGGGGGGGGGGGGGTGGGGGGGGGGGGGGGTGGGGGGGGGGGGGGGTGGGGGGGGGGGGGGGTGGGGGGGGGGGGGGGTGGGGGGGGGGGGGGGTGGGGGGGGGGGGGGGTGGGGGGGGGGGGGGGTGGGGGGGGGGGGGGGTGGGGGGGGGGGGGGGTGGGGGGGGGGGGGGGTGGGGGGGGGGGGGGGTGGGGGGGGGGGGGGGTGGGGGGGGGGGGGGGTGGGGGGGGGGGGGGGTGGGGGGGGGGGGGGGTGGGGGGGGGGGGGGGTGGGGGGGGGGGGGGGTGGGGGGGGGGGGGGGTGGGGGGGGGGGGGGGTGGGGGGGGGGGGGGGTGGGGGGGGGGGGGGGTGGGGGGGGGGGGGGGTGGGGGGGGGGGGGGGTGGGGGGGGGGGGGGGTGGGGGGGGGGGGGGGTGGGGGGGGGGGGGGGTGGGGGGGGGGGGGGGTGGGGGGGGGGGGGGGTGGGGGGGGGGGGGGGTGGGGGGGGGGGGGGGTGGGGGGGGGGGGGGGTGGGGGGGGGGGGGGGTGGGGGGGGGGGGGGGTGGGGGGGGGGGGGGGTGGGGGGGGGGGGGGGTGGGGGGGGGGGGGGGTGGGGGGGGGGGGGGGTGGGGGGGGGGGGGGGTGGGGGGGGGGGGGGGTGGGGGGGGGGGGGGGTGGGGGGGGGGGGGGGTGGGGGGGGGGGGGGGTGGGGGGGGGGGGGGGTGGGGGGGGGGGGGGGTGGGGGGGGGGGGGGGTGGGGGGGGGGGGGGGTGGGGGGGGGGGGGGGTGGGGGGGGGGGGGGGTGGGGGGGGGGGGGGGTGGGGGGGGGGGGGGGTGGGGGGGGGGGGGGGTGGGGGGGGGGGGGGGTGGGGGGGGGGGGGGGTGGGGGGGGGGGGGGGTGGGGGGGGGGGGGGGTGGGGGGGGGGGGGGGTGGGGGGGGGGGGGGGTGGGGGGGGGGGGGGGTGGGGGGGGGGGGGGGTGGGGGGGGGGGGGGGTGGGGGGGGGGGGGGGTGGGGGGGGGGGGGGGTGGGGGGGGGGGGGGGTGGGGGGGGGGGGGGGTGGGGGGGGGGGGGGGTGGGGGGGGGGGGGGGTGGGGGGGGGGGGGGGTGGGGGGGGGGGGGGGTGGGGGGGGGGGGGGGTGGGGGGGGGGGGGGGTGGGGGGGGGGGGGGGTGGGGGGGGGGGGGGGTGGGGGGGGGGGGGGGTGGGGGGGGGGGGGGGTGGGGGGGGGGGGGGGTGGGGGGGGGGGGGGGTGGGGGGGGGGGGGGGTGGGGGGGGGGGGGGGTGGGGGGGGGGGGGGGTGGGGGGGGGGGGGGGTGGGGGGGGGGGGGGGTGGGGGGGGGGGGGGGTGGGGGGGGGGGGGGGTGGGGGGGGGGGGGGGTGGGGGGGGGGGGGGGTGGGGGGGGGGGGGGGTGGGGGGGGGGGGGGGTGGGGGGGGGGGGGGGTGGGGGGGGGGGGGGGTGGGGGGGGGGGGGGGTGGGGGGGGGGGGGGGTGGGGGGGGGGGGGGGTGGGGGGGGGGGGGGGTGGGGGGGGGGGGGGGTGGGGGGGGGGGGGGGTGGGGGGGGGGGGGGGTGGGGGGGGGGGGGGGTGGGGGGGGGGGGGGGTGGGGGGGGGGGGGGGTGGGGGGGGGGGGGGGTGGGGGGGGGGGGGGGTGGGGGGGGGGGGGGGTGGGGGGGGGGGGGGGTGGGGGGGGGGGGGGGTGGGGGGGGGGGGGGGTGGGGGGGGGGGGGGGTGGGGGGGGGGGGGGGTGGGGGGGGGGGGGGGTGGGGGGGGGGGGGGGTGGGGGGGGGGGGGGGTGGGGGGGGGGGGGGGTGGGGGGGGGGGGGGGTGGGGGGGGGGGGGGGTGGGGGGGGGGGGGGGTGGGGGGGGGGGGGGGTGGGGGGGGGGGGGGGTGGGGGGGGGGGGGGGTGGGGGGGGGGGGGGGTGGGGGGGGGGGGGGGTGGGGGGGGGGGGGGGTGGGGGGGGGGGGGGGTGGGGGGGGGGGGGGGTGGGGGGGGGGGGGGGTGGGGGGGGGGGGGGGTGGGGGGGGGGGGGGGTGGGGGGGGGGGGGGGTGGGGGGGGGGGGGGGTGGGGGGGGGGGGGGGTGGGGGGGGGGGGGGGTGGGGGGGGGGGGGGGTGGGGGGGGGGGGGGGTGGGGGGGGGGGGGGGTGGGGGGGGGGGGGGGTGGGGGGGGGGGGGGGTGGGGGGGGGGGGGGGTGGGGGGGGGGGGGGGTGGGGGGGGGGGGGGGTGGGGGGGGGGGGGGGTGGGGGGGGGGGGGGGTGGGGGGGGGGGGGGGTGGGGGGGGGGGGGGGTGGGGGGGGGGGGGGGTGGGGGGGGGGGGGGGTGGGGGGGGGGGGGGGTGGGGGGGGGGGGGGGTGGGGGGGGGGGGGGGTGGGGGGGGGGGGGGGTGGGGGGGGGGGGGGGTGGGGGGGGGGGGGGGTGGGGGGGGGGGGGGGTGGGGGGGGGGGGGGGTGGGGGGGGGGGGGGGTGGGGGGGGGGGGGGGTGGGGGGGGGGGGGGGTGGGGGGGGGGGGGGGTGGGGGGGGGGGGGGGTGGGGGGGGGGGGGGGTGGGGGGGGGGGGGGGTGGGGGGGGGGGGGGGTGGGGGGGGGGGGGGGTGGGGGGGGGGGGGGGTGGGGGGGGGGGGGGGTGGGGGGGGGGGGGGGTGGGGGGGGGGGGGGGTGGGGGGGGGGGGGGGTGGGGGGGGGGGGGGGTGGGGGGGGGGGGGGGTGGGGGGGGGGGGGGGTGGGGGGGGGGGGGGGTGGGGGGGGGGGGGGGTGGGGGGGGGGGGGGGTGGGGGGGGGGGGGGGTGGGGGGGGGGGGGGGTGGGGGGGGGGGGGGGTGGGGGGGGGGGGGGGTGGGGGGGGGGGGGGGTGGGGGGGGGGGGGGGTGGGGGGGGGGGGGGGTGGGGGGGGGGGGGGGTGGGGGGGGGGGGGGGTGGGGGGGGGGGGGGGTGGGGGGGGGGGGGGGTGGGGGGGGGGGGGGGTGGGGGGGGGGGGGGGTGGGGGGGGGGGGGGGTGGGGGGGGGGGGGGGTGGGGGGGGGGGGGGGTGGGGGGGGGGGGGGGTGGGGGGGGGGGGGGGTGGGGGGGGGGGGGGGTGGGGGGGGGGGGGGGTGGGGGGGGGGGGGGGTGGGGGGGGGGGGGGGTGGGGGGGGGGGGGGGTGGGGGGGGGGGGGGGTGGGGGGGGGGGGGGGTGGGGGGGGGGGGGGGTGGGGGGGGGGGGGGGTGGGGGGGGGGGGGGGTGGGGGGGGGGGGGGGTGGGGGGGGGGGGGGGTGGGGGGGGGGGGGGGTGGGGGGGGGGGGGGGTGGGGGGGGGGGGGGGTGGGGGGGGGGGGGGGTGGGGGGGGGGGGGGGTGGGGGGGGGGGGGGGTGGGGGGGGGGGGGGGTGGGGGGGGGGGGGGGTGGGGGGGGGGGGGGGTGGGGGGGGGGGGGGGTGGGGGGGGGGGGGGGTGGGGGGGGGGGGGGGTGGGGGGGGGGGGGGGTGGGGGGGGGGGGGGGTGGGGGGGGGGGGGGGTGGGGGGGGGGGGGGGTGGGGGGGGGGGGGGGTGGGGGGGGGGGGGGGTGGGGGGGGGGGGGGGTGGGGGGGGGGGGGGGTGGGGGGGGGGGGGGGTGGGGGGGGGGGGGGGTGGGGGGGGGGGGGGGTGGGGGGGGGGGGGGGTGGGGGGGGGGGGGGGTGGGGGGGGGGGGGGGTGGGGGGGGGGGGGGGTGGGGGGGGGGGGGGGTGGGGGGGGGGGGGGGTGGGGGGGGGGGGGGGTGGGGGGGGGGGGGGGTGGGGGGGGGGGGGGGTGGGGGGGGGGGGGGGTGGGGGGGGGGGGGGGTGGGGGGGGGGGGGGGTGGGGGGGGGGGGGGGTGGGGGGGGGGGGGGGTGGGGGGGGGGGGGGGTGGGGGGGGGGGGGGGTGGGGGGGGGGGGGGGTGGGGGGGGGGGGGGGTGGGGGGGGGGGGGGGTGGGGGGGGGGGGGGGTGGGGGGGGGGGGGGGTGGGGGGGGGGGGGGGTGGGGGGGGGGGGGGGTGGGGGGGGGGGGGGGTGGGGGGGGGGGGGGGTGGGGGGGGGGGGGGGTGGGGGGGGGGGGGGGTGGGGGGGGGGGGGGGTGGGGGGGGGGGGGGGTGGGGGGGGGGGGGGGTGGGGGGGGGGGGGGGTGGGGGGGGGGGGGGGTGGGGGGGGGGGGGGGTGGGGGGGGGGGGGGGTGGGGGGGGGGGGGGGTGGGGGGGGGGGGGGGTGGGGGGGGGGGGGGGTGGGGGGGGGGGGGGGTGGGGGGGGGGGGGGGTGGGGGGGGGGGGGGGTGGGGGGGGGGGGGGGTGGGGGGGGGGGGGGGTGGGGGGGGGGGGGGGTGGGGGGGGGGGGGGGTGGGGGGGGGGGGGGGTGGGGGGGGGGGGGGGTGGGGGGGGGGGGGGGTGGGGGGGGGGGGGGGTGGGGGGGGGGGGGGGTGGGGGGGGGGGGGGGTGGGGGGGGGGGGGGGTGGGGGGGGGGGGGGGTGGGGGGGGGGGGGGGTGGGGGGGGGGGGGGGTGGGGGGGGGGGGGGGTGGGGGGGGGGGGGGGTGGGGGGGGGGGGGGGTGGGGGGGGGGGGGGGTGGGGGGGGGGGGGGGTGGGGGGGGGGGGGGGTGGGGGGGGGGGGGGGTGGGGGGGGGGGGGGGTGGGGGGGGGGGGGGGTGGGGGGGGGGGGGGGTGGGGGGGGGGGGGGGTGGGGGGGGGGGGGGGTGGGGGGGGGGGGGGGTGGGGGGGGGGGGGGGTGGGGGGGGGGGGGGGTGGGGGGGGGGGGGGGTGGGGGGGGGGGGGGGTGGGGGGGGGGGGGGGTGGGGGGGGGGGGGGGTGGGGGGGGGGGGGGGTGGGGGGGGGGGGGGGTGGGGGGGGGGGGGGGTGGGGGGGGGGGGGGGTGGGGGGGGGGGGGGGTGGGGGGGGGGGGGGGTGGGGGGGGGGGGGGGTGGGGGGGGGGGGGGGTGGGGGGGGGGGGGGGTGGGGGGGGGGGGGGGTGGGGGGGGGGGGGGGTGGGGGGGGGGGGGGGTGGGGGGGGGGGGGGGTGGGGGGGGGGGGGGGTGGGGGGGGGGGGGGGTGGGGGGGGGGGGGGGTGGGGGGGGGGGGGGGTGGGGGGGGGGGGGGGTGGGGGGGGGGGGGGGTGGGGGGGGGGGGGGGTGGGGGGGGGGGGGGGTGGGGGGGGGGGGGGGTGGGGGGGGGGGGGGGTGGGGGGGGGGGGGGGTGGGGGGGGGGGGGGGTGGGGGGGGGGGGGGGTGGGGGGGGGGGGGGGTGGGGGGGGGGGGGGGTGGGGGGGGGGGGGGGTGGGGGGGGGGGGGGGTGGGGGGGGGGGGGGGTGGGGGGGGGGGGGGGTGGGGGGGGGGGGGGGTGGGGGGGGGGGGGGGTGGGGGGGGGGGGGGGTGGGGGGGGGGGGGGGTGGGGGGGGGGGGGGGTGGGGGGGGGGGGGGGTGGGGGGGGGGGGGGGTGGGGGGGGGGGGGGGTGGGGGGGGGGGGGGGTGGGGGGGGGGGGGGGTGGGGGGGGGGGGGGGTGGGGGGGGGGGGGGGTGGGGGGGGGGGGGGGTGGGGGGGGGGGGGGGTGGGGGGGGGGGGGGGTGGGGGGGGGGGGGGGTGGGGGGGGGGGGGGGTGGGGGGGGGGGGGGGTGGGGGGGGGGGGGGGTGGGGGGGGGGGGGGGTGGGGGGGGGGGGGGGTGGGGGGGGGGGGGGGTGGGGGGGGGGGGGGGTGGGGGGGGGGGGGGGTGGGGGGGGGGGGGGGTGGGGGGGGGGGGGGGTGGGGGGGGGGGGGGGTGGGGGGGGGGGGGGGTGGGGGGGGGGGGGGGTGGGGGGGGGGGGGGGTGGGGGGGGGGGGGGGTGGGGGGGGGGGGGGGTGGGGGGGGGGGGGGGTGGGGGGGGGGGGGGGTGGGGGGGGGGGGGGGTGGGGGGGGGGGGGGGTGGGGGGGGGGGGGGGTGGGGGGGGGGGGGGGTGGGGGGGGGGGGGGGTGGGGGGGGGGGGGGGTGGGGGGGGGGGGGGGTGGGGGGGGGGGGGGGTGGGGGGGGGGGGGGGTGGGGGGGGGGGGGGGTGGGGGGGGGGGGGGGTGGGGGGGGGGGGGGGTGGGGGGGGGGGGGGGTGGGGGGGGGGGGGGGTGGGGGGGGGGGGGGGTGGGGGGGGGGGGGGGTGGGGGGGGGGGGGGGTGGGGGGGGGGGGGGGTGGGGGGGGGGGGGGGTGGGGGGGGGGGGGGGTGGGGGGGGGGGGGGGTGGGGGGGGGGGGGGGTGGGGGGGGGGGGGGGTGGGGGGGGGGGGGGGTGGGGGGGGGGGGGGGTGGGGGGGGGGGGGGGTGGGGGGGGGGGGGGGTGGGGGGGGGGGGGGGTGGGGGGGGGGGGGGGTGGGGGGGGGGGGGGGTGGGGGGGGGGGGGGGTGGGGGGGGGGGGGGGTGGGGGGGGGGGGGGGTGGGGGGGGGGGGGGGTGGGGGGGGGGGGGGGTGGGGGGGGGGGGGGGTGGGGGGGGGGGGGGGTGGGGGGGGGGGGGGGTGGGGGGGGGGGGGGGTGGGGGGGGGGGGGGGTGGGGGGGGGGGGGGGTGGGGGGGGGGGGGGGTGGGGGGGAGGGGGGTGTGGGGGGAGGGGGGGGTGGGGGGGGGGGGGGGTGGGGGGGGGGGGGGGTGGGGGGGGGGGGGGGGGGGGGGGGGGGGGGGTTGGGGGGGGGGGGGGTGGGGGGGGGGGGGGGTGGGGGGGGGGGGGGGTGGGGGGGTATGGGCTGCCACCCTCTCCCACCATGACCAAACAACTTTTTTTCTGGCAGTGAGGGGTGATTTTCTGCCCCCCCACATGACTAAATGGCTGCAGCCCAAGGACATTATACCCCATATGTCCCCCTAAGTGGTACACCCCCGGGGGAGGATGGCAAGGGGTGGGTGAAGCTATCTCCAGGACCTCTACAGCCTGGTGAGCTCGCGGGACTGGGGCCGGATCTCACTGGATTCTCCACAGCCCAGCAAGCTTGAAGGTAGGCGGGGGCAGGGAAGCTTTCACCTGGCTCTCCACTGCCCAGCAAGCTTTGGGGGGAGGTGGGATAGGGGGATAGGGCCCTCCATGGTCCGGTTTGAGTTGGGGTTGGGGGGAAGGGACGGAGGCACTTTCTGTGAGCCTTCTGCAGCCCAGAGAGCTTGGGGAGGGCTGGAGTGGCTGATTCTGGGCCCTCTTTGGCCCGGCTTGAGTTGGCGGTGGTTGGAAGGGGATGGGGACAGCTGTTGCCCGGCCCTACATGGCCCGGCACGGTTGGAGGTGGTAACCAGCCAGGCAGCCTTTGCCAGGACATTCGAACCTTAGCCAATCATTCATAAAGATAAATAGGTAAAACGACTGCCAGCATCCATAGAAGTTAAAATGTATTTATTTCCTCCAGCTAAGGGACTAAAGGGGCCTATTTGATCAGAATGCACCTACCTCACAGGGTGTTTGTTGTGAGGGGGGAAGGGCAAGGAGATTGTAAGCCCCTTTGAGTCTCCTACAGGAGAGAAAGGGGGGATATAAATCCAAAACTCTTCTTCTCTTCTTCTTCTTCTTTAAAAGTTCCTCATTGTGCACAGTCTCACTCCCCTTGTAGCTGGTTGCAGTCCCTTTAGCTTTCATACATATTTCACAACAATCCTTCATCTCAACACATTCATCCACATCAATGCCACATTCCTTTAGCAGCCTGTTCACAGACTTAATAGCCCAATCTCACATGCTACACTTGCACACATCTTGAGTAAGAGCATTCCATTTGCTTTGTCTTATGCACTCTCTCTACAATATTCCTAATGCACCAGTTCTCTCACCAAGGATTTCAACATTTGACTCAAAGTGAACAATTCTGCAAATGTTTTCTTTTAACAAGAGCTGAGTTCCACTGTCTACAATTTTTTCCTCATAGATAATAGGTTTTCATTGGCTCCTTTCTTTTGAAAGATCACCTAGCAGGCATCTTTGGCAGAATGGGGCTTTAAACCTGGGTATCCCAGAATTTTGTTTAGCTTTCTAACCATTATACCACACTACCTTTCTGTATTTGAAAAGGGTTTTTATTTTTCAGAAATAAGGAACAGAGCTAGCATTATTTGCTAACTGGATTAGATGAAGCTCAATTTCTTAAGTTAATTTAGTGTAAAGCTCATCTTTGAACTACCTTTAATTGGCATCAAAATCTGTTTTCCTTTCTATGCCTTCTTCATGGGTGCCAGAAAAATATTTACTATGTTTGGCATTTGCTATCAGAGACCCAGGGCATTCTTCTTTGATGGCTGGAGGATGTTAAAAGGGAAACATACCCTCACAGAAACACATTTTTAAACAAAGAATTAAGGCTTGAATAAAACCTTTTAAAAGACACGAGCCAGAAGTCTCTCTCAGCATGAAAATAATGAACTGTGGTTCAGAGGAAGAGCATCTCTATGCTGCAAGTTCCAAGTTCAATCCTGAGCATGTCCAGTAAAATAATTGGGAGCTGGTAATGTGAAAGGTTTCTACCCAAGAATATAGACAGTAGCTGCCTTTCAGAGTAGACCAAAGGTCCATCTGACCCAGTCCATGTGCCTCGGAAATGGAAGGTGGTTCAAGAAGCCCCTGAAATATCTCCAATTCTTGGCAGAGGTATATGTAGTTGACAACCATTCCTCTGCTGGGCTGTGGGGTTGTTCCAGTATGCCAACATTTGGGTTATTGTAATGCACTTTATGTGGAACTTTATGTGGGGCTGCCCTTGAAGATCCACTTTATGAAATGCCCCCTTGAACAATTCTCGTTTCCACCCCCTACCCACCCTGTCCCATATGGTCTGTCATGGCTCACACACTCCTATCATTCCATAGAATGTGGAAACTAGAATTGTTCAGCTGTCAGTCTTTGTTCACAGTGTGGCACCTGCCTCTGCACAGCATAAAGAGAGACACACCTGTAAATAAGTTGGTCCTAGGTCATAAAGTACATTGCAGGTGATAACTAGTACCTTGAAATGGAGAGACTGCAAATTAGGAGTAATATGTATATTTTTTCAACAGTATATGTTTAATTTGTTTAGCTTTCAATAGTAATTGGGAGTGCTGTGGCTCAGCAATAGAGCGTCTCTTTGGTATGCAAAAGGTCCCAGGTTCAATTCCTGGCATCTCCACTTAAAAAGATCAGGTAGGAGGTGACATGAAAGACCTCTGCCAGGACAACCACTGCCAATCTGAGAAGACAGTATGGTCTGATTCAGTGTAAAGGAGCTTCATGTGCAAATATAGTAATTAGTTTGTAGCATTCTGTAACAGTTAAGGTTTCCCAGTTGTCTTCAAAAGCAGACTCATGTACAGTACCTTAGCCCTGAGATTATTATATCATGGTTCCACAAATAAGCCAGGTCAAAGTAGGGAGTCATCCTTCCAGCTAAACAAAGATGGAAGGGAGTTGTTGTTTTTTTGAAGATCCCATTATGGTGTGTCGTCAAAAGTAGTCCTTCAGAAAGTAGTCCTTCAGAAACCTGCAGAAAGTAGTCCTTCAGAAACCTGCAGAACCTCTTTCCCCAGATACCATAGCAGGAAGAGAAGGAAGATGTGAATCTCAAAGCCAGCCAACTACTTTGCTACCAAGCTGTGTTCAACTACTGCTTTCTCACAGCTAGTAAAGCTCCCCACATACACCCCAGTTTCCGTATGGTAGTAGTTAGGGTATACCATAAGCCTAAAAGCCAGCAGCCTGAGGTCACTCCCTTTTAACTATTGCTATCTTTTTGATATCAGCACATTCTCAGAAAAATCTCAAGGGCAAAGTCTGTCAACATTGGAACATTCTGGAACATTGCCTGCAGCAGCTCTTTATTACAACATTCTTTGCCAAGCATTGTCTTGCTGTTGGCTCCAGAGAACATCTTTGTGCACCAAATAGGAGCACCTGCTCAGTCAGGCAAATCACTTTAGAATCATTAACAAGGCAATATCTAATAAAGAGAAACCTTCCCCATTGTTACAGGAAAACAGATGTTGTTTTCAGTGGTTAATGAAAAAAGGTTATGCAGCATCATACTACATTACCTGACCCTCCTCTTCCCTCCCCCACTGCTGGTGCTGTTCTTCCACCTATCAGGCAAAGATCTTTACCACATAATCAGTATATTTGGATGTTGCTTGCAGAATCACCCAGACTTCATTTGGAAAACAAAACAGCAGTCATTGGCAAACATTCTGCTGATGTGAGGAGGGAAACATCAGAACAAAAGAAAGTGGGACAGCTGAGAAAGGCAACTCCCACAATGCAACAGTGTGCTTGTCACCTCAAAGCGTGTGAAAAAAAAGTTACAGCTAAGAACTTGAAAATAAAATTTCACAAATTTTAGCAGTTTGAGAGGAAGGTGATGAAGAAGAATTAGTTTTTCTTCACTAAAAAAAAAGTGAAATGTCTGTGCCCTCTCAGTGTTTACTCTGATTGGCAGTAGCTTTCCACATAGGCCCTCTGCAGACTGAAGATGCTAGGTAGCTGATCTGAGACCTTCTACATTGAAAATTGTCCTCTGCCACTGAGTTATGTCCCATGTTTGTGATCGTGTGGGGGAAGGGAACATGGGAGGAAACCGGGATCATACGTGCCAAGATGTCTCTATCTCGGTTTCTCCCTCCGCACGGCAGCCCGTCAGCACGTTCAGGCCGGGAGGAAGAACTCCAGGTGATTATGCACGACTCCCAGTTTACTTTCATTTTCCTTGCCAATGTTACTGCGCATGCGCAAACTGTCCCATTTTTCCGAATTTCTGATTGGCTGCAGGAGGTGAGGCAGGAAAAATAAGCCGGTCCATATCTCACAGTTTTTGTGTGGATAAGGGAAATCTCGTGGGGCGGGCCCAAGTTAGACCCGCAAGTCATGGCCGAACCTCCTTATCCCAGGATATATGGGGAAAATGCCTTAGTCTGAACCATCTGACACCAAAAGAAGAGTGACTGGTGGGGAACCACTCAGAAACAGCCACCCAGCCCCCATCTTGCCATGGGCTTGCATGCCAACAGCAGAGATGGGGAAATTAAGTGGTATCAGGAATTTTTTAATCTGCCAAACTTCCACAGGCGGCTGTTAAAGACACAGGAACAAGGCCAAGAAAAAGGTAGCAACTGATGAGGTCTAGAAATTACCCTTTCCTTATATTAAACATTTTGGCTCTCCAAAAACTAGTAATGCCAAATAAGTATGTAAAGCTCAGAATATAAACTTTGATGGCTTGTAATACTTGCTTCTCAACCACCACAGACAAAAGTGTTCATCTCTGGCCCACATTATACTCTGAACCAGAGAACAATTCCAGCCTCTAGGATGTTGTGGCTGTGTTCCAGTAGTATTTTCTCCTGATGTTTCACCTGCATCTGTGGCTGGCTATACATCCCGGAAAACCCACAACATCCTAGTGATTCCAACCGTGAAAGCCTTTGACAATAAAATTCCAACCTCCCTCTCTCTTTCACCCTCCCGCCAATCTGATTACCAGATGGCTGTTATTAGAATTACCAATCTGCAGGAGGGGCCAAGAGTTCTCCTAGAATAATAACTGAACCCCAGACCACAGAGATCAGTTTCCCAGGAGGGAAATAGCAGCCTTGGAACAAATGTTCTATGGTATAACATCTCTGTTGAGCTCCTTCCTCATCCTAAAATCTCCAAAAGCTTTCCAAAGCCAGAGATGACAATTTTACTGTGACAGAAAATATGTAAGAAAGAAGGCCCTCCCCCTCCCGCACCTACTGAATGCTGGCTCAGTGATATCCCATACTTAAATGTAGTTTTCAAGGTATCTGATAGTCATGACTGGTAGGCACTCGGGGAATTATTTTCCTAAGCATGAATTTCCAATGGACGGTTGGGAAGTAGCTCAGAATATTTTCCATTACTCATAAGTAGCCTTTGCTGAAGAAAATATGGACAACTTCTGCCTAAAACTTTTGGGTAACAGCCCAGGAGCCATCCTCAAGGCATGGGGCGGGGGGAGGGGGTTTGGGTAAGGTAACCAGATGTGAACCGGGACGGGCGGCCGTGTGTGCGCATGGGCGCGCATTCGCACTCAGCTGCAGGAGCACACTGCCTTCTGGGGCGCTCCCGTTCCCGCCCTGTCACAGGGTGGGAAACGGCAGCGCCCCAAAAGGCCGTGCTCCTGCGGCCGTGTGCGCGGGAGGCTGCCGCACTGCCTTGCACCCCAGAAGGCAGTGCGGCAGCCTTCCAAAATTCGGGACAATTGAAATAACCCGTGGGACACGGGACAAATTGTTTTAAGGCGGGACTGTCCCGCCAAAAGCGGGACGTCTGGTCAGCCTAGGTTTGGGGACGAAGGAGAATGGTACAGCAGCAGCCGGGAGATAAATTAAGGGGAAATCCTCTCACCAGAGAATGGGGACTCCCAGGAAATTAGGAGGGAGGGATTACCATCATGCTCCAAATGACATACCAGATGCACAACAAGGTTCCAAACATTTTACTCAGGAGGAGGGGGGGGGCGGGGAATGAAGGCATTGTATGATTTTTTAAAAGTTTGGTTGCCAAACTGGGTCTCAAATTGAATTGGCCAAGTATGAAAATGAACATTTCAACATTTTCTCAAAGAGGAACAAGAAGAGCACATACAAGAATGGTAAAGGGATCTGCGCACAACCAATGAAACTGAAATGTTGTACTGAAGTGGTCCAAGATACCCAAAGTAATACAATTGTACCCCCTCCCCCCCAAAAAATAATCAAGCTGTTTCTATACCAACTAGAGATTCCAGATGCCTTCTCTTCATCACCCTCTGACAGCACATAATAGAGCAATGGGAGAAAAATGGGGTGATAAGTGGCATCGTGGAATGTCGCAACATCACTTCTGGCTAGAGACCTGGAAGTGACATCATTGTGTCATATGACACTCTAGGAACTTTCCTGACTAGGACAACTGACCTACTCAGTTGAAACATTGCAGTCATTGTAGGATTACTAGGAAAGGCTGGAATATTTCACCATCAAAATAGTAATATCAATGAAAATCATTTTATACTTGAGAATGAAAACTGAATTTGTAATAATTTTGTTCATTGACAGCCACCATACATCTCATGTGTCACTGCTGTGTTGCACCTGAGTTATTAAAATCAGCATTCACATTTTTCGAGAAAAAAATTAACAGCAACAGAAATGCAAGCAGAAAGCAGCTGTAAGTGCCCACCACCATTCTGTTTCCATCGTCTAAGCCCAGGGAATGTGCATAACTGAAGTGCGGCATCTCCATCTTCTGGATATCATGAGCAATTGCATCTCTGGTGATAAATGTCTGTGAGTTTCAGCTTGAAATGTAAGAGACTTGTGACCAAAAAGACTGAGATGCTTCTTCATGCATCTGATTAACTGGAGTCTGGCTTATGAAAACTTATGTCACAATAAACTGATTAGCCTTCACAATACCACGATATTATTTCAGATATGAATGTGCCACAGGAGTAGCAGTGGCATAGTGGTTAAGAGCAGGTGCACTCTGATCTGGAGGAACCGGGTTTGATTCTCAGCTCTGCCGCTTGAGCTGTGGAGGGTTATCTGGGCAATTCAGGCTAGCCTGTACACTCCACTCCAACACACGCCAGCTGGGTGACCTTGGACTAGTCACAGTTCTTCTGAACTCTCTCAGCCCCACCTACCTCACAGGGTGTTTGTTGTGAGAGGGGAAGAGAAAGGAGTTTGTAAGCCCCTTCGAGTCTCCTCTCAGGAGAGAAAGGGGGGATATAAATCCAACTCTTCTTCATCATCATCATCATCTTCTTCTTCTTCTTCTTCTTCTTCTTCTTCTTCTTCTTCTTCTTCTTCTTCTTCTTCTTCTTCTTCTTCTTCTTCTTCTTCTTCTTCTTCTTCTTCTTCATATTGGAAGACCTGAATAAGGTATTATAGTTCAGTTCAATAAGCCTGGTGGGGCAGAAACTCTGTTGAATTCAGAATTCCCTACCTGCAGTGGTTTTCCTATTTGCTTTAGCAGTGAGAAGGGTCAGGTGTGTGCAGTTTTCTACATACATGTCTGGGTAGTAGTTTCAGAGGGTCACTATGTTGGTTTGTAGAACAGCTAGACTGGAATCCAGTAGCATCTTTAGAGACCAGCAAGATGTCCAGGATATGAACTTTTGAGTGTTAAAATCTTCTTTGTCAGATACTATGATAAAAGGTGATTTGAATCATGAACGCTCATACCCCAAAAACCTCGTCTATCTGGGAGAAGGAGGATTTTAGCAAAGAAGTAGTGATGTGGATTAAGAAAATGGACCAAATAAACAATCTAGTAGGATGGGGAGGGAGGCAAGAATGGAAGCCACAGGAGATTGGGGCAAGGACAATATGGGCAAACCTGCCATGTGGATGCTTCATTGCTACTTCGAGTGCTTCTGGCAGCCCAGGTGGTGAACCATCACTGTGTGGAAATGGGATACATTGTCTGCAATTGCAAAACTAAGGCACTTGTTCTGCTTCCATATATAACCATTGAGCAGATTTTGGCTAGGGAATGGTCTTGCTGACCTGATCTGGATAGCTCAGATTAGCCTGGTCTGGCCAGATCTTGGAAGCTAAACGGAGTCAGCCCTGGTTAATAATTGAATGGAAGACCACTAAAGACCACAACACAGAGGCAGGCAATGGCAAACACCCTGTGAGTGTCTCTTGACTTAAAACCTTTCTGAAATCAACATAAGTTAGTTATTAGTCTTGGTGATTTGGTAAACCTGAATCACAGAAGAACCTTAAAAAAGCCATATCAGCCATTTTTGGGTTTTTCTTTTACTGACAAAAAATCCCAGGTGTATTCGAAAAGCTGAATGCACCTGGTGCCAAAAAAGCCAAATAACATCTGGATTTTTCAGCTTTTAAAAATCTCCCTCCCCTCCACTGTCAGGAGCCAGCAGAGGGGGGAGGAAGAAGAAGAAGAAGAGTTTGGATTTATATCCCCCCTTTCTCTCCTGCAGGAGACTCAAAGGGGCTGACAATCTCCTTACCCTTCCCCCCTCACAACAAACACCCTGTGAGGTGGGTGGGGCTGAGAGAGCTCAGAAGAGCTGTGACTAGCCCAAGGTCACCCAGCTGGCGTGTGTGGGAGTGAACAGGCTAATCTGAATTCCCCAGATAAGCCTCCACAGCTCAGGCGGCAGAGCTGGGAATCAAACCCGGTTCCTCCAGATTAGATACACGAGCTCTTAACCTCCTACGCCACTGATCTTCATGTGCTATATGGAGAATCTATCTCTCGTTGGTGCTTTGATGGGAGATATATCAGCCTGATTCTGTATGCTTGATCTACCCCACCCCCCATGATTTTCAAGCCCTGAATTATTTGAAAAGTATCTTCCTCTCATACCTGGAAACACTGGTCATTTTCATCCTCAGCACTGCTTTCCCTGGACATTCCTTCAGACTGGTAACTACCACCCATCCCTGAACCCTATCCAACTTCCTCCCTTTTTCTCTTGGTCAGCCCTAGTACAGTGGCATAGTGCCAATGGGGTGGGGGGTTGGGAGGCCCCAGGTGAGTGCCTGTGCATGGAAAAGCACACCCCACACCCCTCCTCCTTCCCCCCACCTTGCTTGTATACCTCTCTCTGTGATTGGCAGGACAACTGAAGAAGAGGGAAGAGGAGTATGTATCTTTCTCATGGAGGTGGAGGGCATCTCCATGGGTATTTCACTTCTTATTACTAGGAGGCAGGCACTTCACCAAATACTTTCCACCTCACTTCCTCTTGACTCGGCTTGTCTCCTCCCCTGGTCAGTATAGTTCCTGCCTCTAATAGGAGTGCACGGCTTCCTTTGGAGCTCCGTGGCTGAGTTTTTTCTGTCGATCTTTGGAAGATCTTTGTACAATGATGTTATGCAACGGGGTACAGACCCACAGGCACCTCAGATAAGTATAATCCTGAAGTTTCTTCAGGATGGGTTTAAAGCAGGGTTGTGGGCTTCCACTCTAAAAAGGCAACTAGCTGCCTTGGCCACAGTGTGGACAGACACCTTGGTATCACAGATATCTAGGTATCCCGACATCTGTAGATTCCTTAGAGGGGTAGGTCTTTCTCAACCCCCGGTGATTCACCGCTTCCCATCATGGAATTTACATACTGTCCTTCTGGGACTCACTAGAGCCCCCTTCGAACCAGCCAGGGATGTTCATCTTAAATGGCTTAGGATGAAGTTGTTGTTTCTAATTTCTGTCACTACGGCTAGAAGGGTCTTGGAGATTAGCATGCTGTCCATTAGCTCAGGCTTCTGTTCTTTCCACCCAGACAAGGTGATATTGCGCACCGACCCCACTTTTAGGCCCAAAGCCTGCTCTAGTTTTCATCTTCAGCAAGACACTATTCTCCCTATCTTCTTCCCTAAGCCAAAGGACTCTCAGGAAAAGATGCGGCACAAGTTGGATGTGCGTAGAGCTTTAAAAATTTACATTTTTCGCACTGAAACCATTAGGCAAACAGAGAGCATGTTTATCAACGTTTCTCATCCAAAGCTAGGGCAACAAATGTCCACTGAAGCTATCAGTGCAGCCCTGTGCATGGGCGGGGGCATAGCAGGGGCATTCCGAGGCGTGGCAGGGGCAGTGCAGCCCTTAAATTATGCATTGCTGAAGCATATAAAAACTCTAACCTTTCTGTCCCCTCAGGTATATCGGCGCACTCAATCCGGAGTGCTGCAACGAATGCTGCATTCAGGCAACAGGTATCTGTGGAGGATATCTGCAAGGCAGCAATTTGGTCCTCTTCCTCTACTTTTGTGCGACACTACAAGATCCAGTCCTGGGAGGCCTCCAAGGCGGTTTTTGGTTCCAGAGTGTTGCAACATGTTTCCGGAGACTGCTAATTCCCACCCGGAGAGAGGGGGACACTGCTTTGGTAGGTCTCATGGAGATGCCTTCCTCCTCCAGGAGAACGGTCCATTGGCACATACTGTGAAGGGCCTTTTTCCTGGTAGGCCGTAGGGCATCTCAGCCCTCCCTCTTGGTCTCCTTAATCATTCCAGTGGTTAAGATCAGTTAGTGGGTTCATGCTTTTTTCTATCCTGACTAAGAAGTTATACTGAGGCCAGATCTGGGTCTTCAGCTTTAGTTTGCCTAGTTGATCGTTTCGTGTTTCATGCAAGTTAATGTTTTGAGTCCCTGTGAGTATGTTGGGGTCTTCTAAAGAAAAAGAAAGCCATGCCTAAATTTGTCCATCAGGAACGTCCCCTAGGAACACCCAGACCCTCCTTTCGACCATACAGAACCATCACCAAACCACCGAAAGAAGGCTGGAGACCACAATGGCAAAATCAGGGAAACCAACGTGGCAGATCTTCTTTTTGCCCATACAACAAACAACAGGGAAGATCCTTTCATAACGAATGACCCACTAAACAATGACTATCTACAGATCCCAGTCGGTGGACGACTTCAACACTTTCAGTCCACATGGCAGGGCAATCACACAGACAGATGGACATGGGAAGTGATCAACACCAGGTATGTCACAGAATTCCTAAGGTCCCCGAGATAACACTTCATGACGTCTCCCTTGTCGAACGATCCTGTCAAAGACAAAAGAACCATGGATGCTGTACAACATCAACTAACCATCCAAGCAATAGAACCTGTCCCCACCTCGGAGAGATTCTGTGGTGTGTACTCCCATTTTTTTACCATTCTGAAATGGACAGGAGACTGGAGATCCATTCTCAACCTTCGGGGGATCAACAGACACATAAAATTGCCAAAGTTCCATATGGAAACGCTCTAGTCCATCACTTCAGCATTATGGCTTGGAGACTACATGACATCCCTGGACCTAACGGAGGCATATTTACATATCCCAATCCACCAGGCACACCGAAGATTTCTCAGATTTTCCATTGGAAAGCAGCATTTTCAATTTCGGGCTGGCCACAGCACCCAGGACTTTTCCAAAATCCTACTGGCTCCGATTACCCTACTGAGAGAACAGGGGATTCACATTTACCCCTATTTAGATGACCTACTGATCAGGTCAAAATCACGGGAGAAGGCTCTTCTAGACCTGCAACAAGTCCAACTCACCTTATCCTAGCACGGTTTCCTGATCAACCTGTCCAAGAGCACCATGACCCCCAACTCAGAAAATTCAACACCTGGGCGCACTCATAGATACGACAAAGGTCTCATTGTTCATCTTGAGAGACAAAATTCTCAAAATTCAACAATCAGGAAGTCATCTCTCAAAGATCAATGCAATTACTTCAACTGGCTCAACTAATGGGACTTCTGATTTCAGTGATCAATCTCAACCAATGGGCCCACTTCCATGCTTGACCACTTCAACAGTTCCTTTGACCCTACCAGACAGACATCATCCTCAAGAGGGACAAGAAACTTCAGATCACACAGGCCCTCTGTACAAACCTCAGATGGTGGATGATGTGAAACAACCTAACCAAGGGCATCTATCTCCATCAACACAGGCCACAACTTTTTACGGACTCTAGCCTTTAGGGTTGGGGAGCCACATTGGAACATCAGTTCACCCAGGGACAGTGGACTACAGTCTTCGCTCCCCATCAACATCTTTGAGATGAGGGCAATCTTACTTGCCCTTCAACATTTCCAGGAGGAACTCCACATGAAACATCTACTGGTCAGAACAGACAACACATCAGCAAAAGTGTATGTCAACAACCAGGGAGGTTCCCGCTCCTCAAAGGTACACCACGAAGCAGTAAAAATTCTTAGTTGGGCGGAGTCGCACTTATCATCCTTAGAGGCGGAACACATACAGGGTGTGTTAAATGACAGGGCAGACTGGCTCAGATCAACAGATATTGGAAGGAGGGTGGCAACTCAAACCCAGGATATTCCAGGACATCTGGCGGATCGTGGGAACTCCAATTCTGCATCTCTTCGTGACACCAAAAAATGCTCAGGTTCCACTCTTTGTAACCAGACACTACCACCAAGCGGCCTACGCGATGGACGCACTGACCTGCAAGTGGCCCAAAGGCTTACTTTATGCGTTCCCACCGATCCCGGTCATTGCCTGGTTGTTGAGGAAAGTCCTACTGGAACAGGCCACTATCAAATTGATTGCTCCAAAATGGCTGAGACATCCCTGGTATTCTCACAACCAATCTTCCTATCAAAGCAACAAGACGTTCTGTCCCAGAGACCAGTGTATCATCCAGATCCAGGTTGGCTCAAACTGACCGCCTGACTCTTGAGGGGAACAAACTGAGAACTAAAGGGTACTTAGAACAAGTAACATGCACCATACTGGCTGCCACACGAAGATCCACCATCAACATATACAATTCTTCTTGGAAGGCTTTCGTCAGATGGAGCAAAAGAAACAAGATTGACCCAGAAAAACCTTCCGTAGCCAACATTCTCGAATTTCTACAATCAGGGTTCGAGTTTGGACTACATAGTTCTACTCTCAGATGCCAGGTGGTCGCCTTATCCACAGCATGCCTGGTCATCCAGGGCATCAACATTTTTCAACACCCAGACATCAAAGGTTTCCTCAGAGGGGTCCGTTTATCACAACCTCTAGTAACCCATAATTTCTCATCATGGCGACTTCATACAGTATTATCCGCACTAACCAAAACACCCTTCGAACCAATTCAAACCGTCTTGCTTCGATGGCTCTGGATGAAAACCCTGTTCCTGGTAGTTGTCACTTCCGCCAGAAGGGTTTCGGAATTGAGAGCTCTTTCCATCAATGCTAAGTTGTGTACATTTCATAAAGATATAGTATTTAGAATGGACCCAACATTCCTTCCTAAGAGTTGCTCTGACTTCCATCTCAGACAGGAAATGATCATACCAAATTTCTGTCCACACCCTAAACATCCCAAAGAACGTCTTTGGCACAACTTAAATGCTTGCAGAGCCATCAAAGCCTTCATTATTAGGGCAGAGATGATAAGTAAAGCAGAAAATCTTTTCATCAACATCTCACATCCCAACATGGGAAGTCAAATGTCAAAGGCAGCTATAAGCAATATGCCTAAAACTTGCATTGTTGAAGCCTAAAAGGCAATCTCTCTACCAGTTCCAGTAGGCATCACTGCTCACTCCACAAGGAATGCCGCGACTAATGCAGCCTTCAGGAATCAGGTGTCCACAGAGGAGATCTGTAAAGCGGTTACATGGTTGTCTATATCTTCTTTTGTGCGACATTACAAATTGCAATCCCTGTCCTCTACCGAAACTGTTTTTGGTAGAAGAGTTCTAGAGAACATTGTTGGGGACTAATAAGGAACCACCTGTATTCGGGACACTGCTTGGAGAGTCCCATTCAAGATGTCCTCCGCCTCCAGGAGAACGGTCCATTAGACACTTACCGTGCAGGGCCCTTCTCATGGATGGCTAGGACATCTTGATGCTATATTAGTCCCTGATAGGGTTCAATCCACACACATATCAGTTGAAATCCAGTTCCAAGTTCATACGAGTTTTATGTCCTAGGAAGCCTATTCCGTTTTGCTCTATTCAGTTAGTTGCTTCCATGTTACTTCCTGTATTTCTATGTTGTTCGTTTATCTTTACTGCTATGACAGTCATTTACTGGGAAAAGATGGCCACCAAGACTCCTTCAGGAAGTGACATAAAATTCTTTTCTGCCTCCTTGCTAATGGGTAGAGAAATACCCATTCAAGATGTTCTCCTAGCCATCCATGAGAAGGGCCCTTCACGGTAAGTGTCCAATGGACCGATCTCCACCAAATATTCTCTTACATTTTCTTCTGAATGCAACAAGGGAAGGAGCCCCCTACACACAATATGGTAGGTCATCTCACAGGACTGAACTCACCACAGAAAATACCTGTCCTAAGCGAAGGCACCATGAGGAGAATCCTGTTTGATGAAGCCTACATTACATGTCTGCATGTGCGAAACGAGGGGGGAGCAAGCCAGGGCTCATGCTCCAGGTGCCACTTGACTGGGGTGGTCTAGCTGCCCCTTTCCAAGGTACCTTCTCTTCCTGACCCACCTGGTTTCATCTGTGCCAAGTTGACTTTGCATTGTTGCAACAAACAAAATCCATTCATTTAGGGTTACTTTTGTCACTTTGCCTGCTCAGCTTCCAAGACCTGATGAGATGGGCCTTTACTTCTGAGATTGCTTAGAATTGCTGGGACAGTATTTCTCATTTGCTTTTTGATTTGCCAATGGGGCTGCCCCTTTTAACTCAGAATATGAACAGTAATAGGTGACTGCAGTGAATTAATAAATTAATTTGAGGCTTCACTAAGTCTTTTAAGCTACCTACTCATTATTGACCTGAGTAGTTGTATTCTTTATACCACTGGCAAAACAACCCATCTATCAGATACAATGGTGGTGGTAAAGAAAAGCAATAAGATATCCTAGCAATTACACTACCTACCGGTCAGCTCCCAATCCGAATTCAAGGTGTTAGTTTTGACCTTTAAAGCCCTATATGGTGTCGTCTCTCATATGTTCCTGCCTAGGAATTAAGATCACAGGCAAAGGCGCTCCCAACTGTCCCATCAATCAAAGTTGCTTGTTTAGTGGGTATGCAATAAAGCTGTTTTCAGTGGCAGCCCCATGATTATGGATCAGCTTCCTCAGAGAGGTGAACCTGACCTCTCACTTTCAGTTTTAATGAGGCAGTTAAAGACCTTTATATTTAGAACTGGATCTGGTTAAGTTTATTAGCAATGCTGAATTATAATTCTAAATTTTGAATTTTATGTTTTTATTTTTTAATATATATATGGCTTTTGGCATAGGCATAAATATTTATACACACACACACACACACACACACACACACACACCGAGGTGGGATCCAACCAGTTCTCACCACTTCTCTAGAAGTGGTTACTAATTTTTTCTGAGTGCCGAGAAGGGGTTACTAAAGCAACCTCCCTGCCCAATAGGGACTGGAGGTGCGTGTGTGTGGCGCCGCCACTGTTTGAATCCCACCACCATCGGAACCTGTTATTAAAAAATTTGGATCCCACCACTGTATATATATATAATCTATGCTATAAGCCATTTTGAGCTCTTCAAAAAAGAAAGGTAGTTAATAAATGTTTGAAATTAATGAATATTTGATATTTAATAGCATGCCAGGGGAGAGGGTGCATCTGTTTTATGTGTTGTTGCTCTCCAGTGAAATTCCATTAGTCAATTTGCACTGTTACATTCTACAAAAGGTGTATCTGTAAGTATTACAAAACCTATATAGCCTTCTGTGATATCTCACCCATTCTTACAGAAGATGTGTACTTGGAATATTTCAAGTGCACAAAAGGTGTCCATTTTGTTGTATAAACTAACTGTATCGTGAGAAGCTAGGAAACACCTGGGAACTGGAACAAGGCATTTCAAAGCTGAAATGGCAACATAACTATGACTAATGGCAATGCACAGGGCTGTATCAGTTGTAGATTGTGTTAGAGATTATTTTCTGTCAAATTCCTGTGTGAGGAATTTTTGAAACTGCACGTTTTATATATCAAAACCACCTGGATAGATGTTACTTCAACTGTTACCATTACCTCATGACAACCAAAATTGCATCCTGTAAATCTCTCAAATACCCATCATGAAGATAATGAATTATGTTTGAATGCACATCATAGTGAAGTGCAAGATACAGAAGGCATAACAGCCCCTTTGGATTTATAATTTCATGGCATTTAGCCACATAATTCCCATAAAGTCCAGAGCAAGTCTTCAGAGATTGACGTCTGTATTTTACATTAATTTGCAGTTCACATGCCTGGCCATTTAAAATAATGTATTCTTAAAACAAGAATGCTTGATCTAGTTGCACTGCTTTCAAAGTAGTGTTAAAATCAACACGAAAACCAAGCCAGAAATATGAAACAGGCCATTTATACTTGCCAGCAAATTACTTACAGAACAGATTATTTGTATACATGTTTTGCTCCAATAAAATGTGTGCAGGTATATTAAAAAAAACACTCCCTGACTATATGAGGCATCACCATAGGGTATGTTTGACATTTAAACAGGACAACCACCACTTTACATCTGCTTCATATTACAATATAAATGTCTTCTCCGCTCTGTTTTGTAATATCCTCCAGTGCTGTATAAGTTGAAATAGTTTCTTCTGCAAGTTACTGGTGTGTGATTCTCTGAACAGTTATAAATTAGTATGAGATGGATCTGCTAAAACTTAGAATTTCTGTTGATCCCAGGACAATGCAACATGAACAGTAGGTTGTCAGCTGACAATTGCCAAAAAGAGTGAGACCAAAACTTTAAAACCTACCCATTTAAAAAGCTCACTAACAGTGAAATTCTATGAATACTTTCCTGGGAGTCAGCCCCACTGAGTAGATTTGCTTAGGATGGCACTGCCAGTGACACTCCCTGATCAAATATAATGAAGGGTGAAACTCACCTCATAACTTGACTCAGATAAAACAAACGATGGATCAGTAAACCATTGGGAGAAAGCAATTTGAAACTTACCATGAAGTTTCATTCTGTCTGGTGCTGGAGTGGGGCAGTCTTTTTTCTGTGGCATTTCTCCTCTTGATAGTAGGCTGAATCTACCTGACCAGTTGTTACCACAGGTAGCTTCCCACAATTTCCCTAAATCTGGAAAAGCAATTGTTTCTCATTTTATTATGAAGAAAAATAATCCTAACAAACCATTGAAACTGAACATGCAAATCTTAGAACACAGAAACATTCCATCAGACTCAAAATGACTCCACAAGCTACATATACTGGTTCTTCTCCTCATAGTGTTGGGATCCTTGGTTCCCTCAACACTTTCAGTCTTTATATTCAGTGACACCTTGCTATTTCATTAGAGATAAATCTGTGTTGTCAGGGATGTTGGACTCTGGAACCACTGAGAACCACTAAACTTTCACAGTGACTTATTCCCCTTTCCCCTTTCTTCACTAATTCTAAAGTAGGGTAGTCTTTTCTACAAAAAAAACCACATCTCCCCTTAAGACAAGTTATTTACCCTCTGGAAAACTACTTTGCCAAAAGTTGCATCAGTAGAAGCAAAGCTATCTGTCTGGGCATATTATTTCAGTAAATAATAGGATGGCGTGGCGATGGTCATCTGGGATTCTATCTCCTTTTGGATGTCCCCTGCCCCACAGATTGAAGGAATAGAGTGTTTGGGTATCCATTGGGATTCCTTGGAGAGGTTGGCTATTCTGCTGTACCTGGTGTACCTGTCACCTAGCATGTGCTGGAGGTGGTCGCCGCCTGAACGTTGCGGTTCCCTAACCTGATAGTGTTGGGGAACTTCAATATCCATGTTGATGTGGCCTTCTCTTCAGTTGCTGCACACCTAGTGTCAATCATGATGATGCTACGCCTCTAGTTAGTGAACATTGGGACTCCCACACACCAAAGAGATTGTTTCTGTTTTATTGTAATTGTTTTTATTGTTGTTGCTGCCCTGAGCCCTTTGGGGGTAGGGCAGGGTATAAATCTAAGTAATAAATAAATAATAACAATAATAAATGTTCTCCCCCTCACAACTGGGCTTGCAGGCGGTTACCAGGTCTTGTGCTAAGGCACACGGGTCGACTGCTGGCATTGCGTCGACCCTCCCCCCGGGCCTGGAAGAGGATCTCCGCAAGGACACTCGGCATCCATCCCCGATGCTGATCGGGAAGCTGGGTCTCTCACCGGGAGTGGAGGTCTTTGGTGAAGGGGGGGCAAAGTCTACGTTCCGGCAGACCTGCGTGGGAGAGTTCTCACTGGCTGCCACAATGCCAAGTCAGCGGGGCACGGGGGTTTCATCAAAAACCTCCATCTCACGAGGCAGCAGTTCTGGTGGCCGTCCCTCCGCAAAGACATGGCCAAGTACGTAGCAGGGTGCCCAACATGCGCAACTGCAAAGAATGTCACGGGGAGACAACCAGATCTGTTGCAACCTCTTCCCAGCCCTGACACCCCGTGGCGGCACGTCTCCATGGACTTTATCATGGACCTGCCGGCCAGTGGGGGGAAAACGGCGGTTTGGGTAGTAGTGGACCTCTTCTCCAAACAGGCCCACTTTATCCCCTGCAAGGGACCCCTGTCAGCTCCAAAACTAGCGCACATGTTCCTCACCCACGTCTACCGCCTACACAGCCCCCCCGCAAGATCATATCTGACCGCGGGCCGCAGTTTGTCTCCCGCTTCTGGCGGGAGTTCATGAAGCTGCTGGGAGTAGAACTGGGGCTCTCGTCGGCGTACCACACGGCAACCGACAGCCAGACCGAACATGTTAACGGCATCCTGGAGCAGTATCTCCGCTATTACGAGAACCGGCACCACGACGACTGGGGGCCCTTCCTCCCCTTCGCGGAATATGCCTATAATAGTTCATTCCAGGACGGGCCAAAGCCCCTTCAAAGTCGTCTATGGGCCCGACAATGCGCCTTTCCCCCTGAAGGGGGGGGAGCCCTCGGACAGGCCGGCGGACCTACAGGAATGGATTGTCTCTCTACGCGACACTTGGACCGCAGCATTAAAGTCATTAACCAAGGCGAAGGCGGACTACAAACGCTTTGCAGACCGTAAACGCCGCCCCGTAGACTATAAGGTGGGCGACCACGCGTATTTATCCATGAGGAACCTAAAAGGCCTCCCGGGCACCCGAAAACTGGGAGCCAGGTTCATAGGTCCTTATCGCGTCACTCAAGTGATCAACCCGGTCGCGGTTGAACTCGAGCTCCCAAAGACACTCTCCCGTGTGCACCCAGTGTTTCACATCAGCCTCCTGAAGAAGGCTGCCCCCTGTGACAATTGGCACCCGGATGAGCCGCCACCGGAGGTGTACATAGTCAATGGCGAAGTGCACCAGGAGGTGGCGGCCATTGTGGACTCTCAACTGCACAGGGGGACACTGCAATATCTGGTCGAGTGGAAGGACCTCCCCCCTGGCTACAATGAGTGGGTGGCCGCTCAACACGTTGCAGCTCCGTGCCTCCTCTGAGCCTTCCTTCGAGCTTACCCTGACAAGCCAGGTGGGAGGGGGTCTTAAGAGGAGCAGGATGTCAGGGTCACGACCCTCAGTTAAGCCCCTGGTGCATGTTGGCATAACACGTTATAGTGGCCTGCGTGTTTTCAGTGCGGGGGGTACAATCATATTCATAAGGGTTGCGCCACTCCCCTCTGTTCAAATTGTGGTCAAAAAGGACACACCCCAAATTGCTGCCTGACTGGGATAGCCTCCTTGTCCCAGTTCTGCCTTACCCAAGCCAGGACTGTGCGTGTCAACCAGCCTCATGGACAGCGGGATTCGCACTCTGGACAGTTCCGTTGTGAAATGGAAAGGGTTACATTATACTAAAAAAACAAGACACCAGCATATAACAATGTGAATTGAAAAGGGAAAGAGGGATTCCATCTGACCACCCCAAAAGGCTATGCTGGGCATCATTAGACCTACATGGACATCTGTGTGGGTTGCGGACTGTGATGAGAAGGACAATTGCCACAGCAACGCGTGGCCGGGCCCCACTAGTGTGGGATAAAACCAGATGCTGCAGCGCTCCCTCCCTAACCCTAATTCTTCCCATAGGGTATGTGGGAAAAAACCAGATGCTGGGCACCCTCCCTCCCTTAATCCAAACCCTAACCCTAATTCTTCCCATAGGGTATGTGGGGAAAAACTAGATGCTGGGCCTTTCTCCCTCCTTTAACCCTAGGCCAGAGGTGTTAGCCTTTGGCCATCCTGGCCTTTTGGCTGTTCCCCCATAGCTTGCAACCTCTGCCTCTCCCCAAGCCCCCCGAGGCTCCCTGAAGTTCAGCTACTGCTCTCCCCAGGCTCTGGGGAGGGCAGAAGCCAGACTGTAGGGATCCTGGTGGCAGGGCCACGCCCCTGAGCCTTGTCCCCGTGGGGTGCAGGAGGCGCCTGGAGAAGGGAGTTGTCTCTGGGCACCATTTCCCCCATACGCCTCTGCTCTGATGTCACTTATGTCACGTATTCAAGGGGGCAATGAGTGAACAAATCAAATATCTAGACCAGGGGTAGGGAACCTGCGGCTCTCCAGATGTTCAGGAACTACAATTCCCATCAGCCTCTGTCAGCATGGCCAATCTGGCCCATGCGCCGGTGAAACGGCTGATGGAATTGTAGTTCCTGAACATCCTAGACTGATTCTCCTCTTTCCAGTCCCTGCCATTTTTTGTGGAAAATGCAGCATACACATGTTTGTGAGAGTGTATAAAAGGGGGACACAAGTGGATTATTCATACATAACGTTTTTTCAAACCAAGTAACACACATGACAGATCACAATGAATTTAATTAACAGGCTTTTTTGGCCAGAAAGTTTTCTCTTACTCAGTAATGTTGGGCTATTGTAGACAGTGTCAGATTCATGATCACTCAAATGCTGATAAACAAGCTGTGTTCAACAGATATCATATTCCCTTGAGGCACATCAACCTATTGCTTTTCCATGGCATTATTTTAGTGAGGAAAGCCTTGGTAATAGCATTTGAACAGGTGCTTTCAGTTTACATGACATTGCTGTGGGGTTTCAAATAGCTGAATGTAATCTTCTTCCTGTAGATAACGGGGAAAAATGTAGCCCTTCTCCAAAAAAATGCTCAGCATGAAAATAACCAGCAGATATTAGAATAGTCATGTACAAAACCCATGGGAGGAATTCCGTCACCAATGATGTTTTCCATATTTTCAGCCCTAAGCTGTGGATTTCCACTGGCTGAATAAAAAAAAAAGTCCTATCTGTATTCCAGTCATCCACTCCTTTCCCAATGTAATCTATGCCCCACATGCTGACACATGAGAAAGCTTCTCCATCAGTGTCACAGCAGAATGGACTTTGTAATCAATGTTTCATAAACATCTCTATGAAGCATAGGCCCCTTCTGCACATGCAGAATAATGCAGTTTCAATCCTCTTTCAGTGCACTTTGCAGCTGTGCGGAATAGCAAAATCCACTTGCAAACAGTTGTGAAAGTGGATTGAAAGTGGATTATTCTGCGTGTGCAGAAGGGGCCTTTGTATTATGGAACTGGTAGCCTTAAAGCTGTGAAACCCCTGCATGAAATTTGAATGGATTCAGTGTTCCCAGGACCAGATTACATTTCTGCCCTTTTAATAGATTTCAGTATATAATTTAGACAGAAAAAGTGAATACTGCCACCAATGCTGATAATTTGGAGCAACATCATTAAAAGGCAAGAACACTTCATGCACTGTTGAAAAACAAATAATGAATACCTCTTAGACTAGTCAAGTCAATCTTTATTACAATCACAGACCAGAATAAGATCAATAGAATAAGGATAGAACATATTAAAACAGATATGTATCTAATAAGAAACAAAAACAAAATTTGGCAGTAAAAGAAAGTTGGGAACATAAAAGTTATGGGGATATAAAAGAAACAGAATAAAAGCATGAATACTAAAGGCAAATAAAAACTTTAAAAACTATAAAAGGGGGATATATACCACAATAAACAAAAATTGGTAATTTGAAGGATACAGCAATCAAATAATTAAGCCTGCTTTACTGCACAGATCATCTTGGCACGTTTTTCAAGTCCTGCTACACAGAACTTGTCCATACTGCATGCAATGTCAGGACTTGTATCCATAAGCAGCATGGAAATATAAAATAATTCCATGTGATCTGGGAATCTATACAACAGTGGTGAAATAAAACTAATGCTAATATTTTTATACTATTGACAGTGGACAAGCACATGCTGTATTGTTTCTATGTGCCCAGATCCACAGGGACATTTTCTCTCCCAATAAGGAATCTCCCTGTATGAGCTTCCAATACAGTTGAAGGGAAGGCCTGTCTCTATTGTTTAGGTACTTAAAGATTACTTAGGTACACCAGAGGATCTATTAGATGTCCTTAGGCTCATGCAGAATAATGCACTTTCAAACTGCTTTCAGTGCTCTTTGAAGCTGTGCGGAATGGCAAAATCCACTTGCAAACAGTTGTGAAAGTGGTTTGAAAACGCAATATTTTGCGTGTGCGGAAGCGGCCTTGGACTAGAGTGAATGCATGGCAGAATGAATGCTGTTGTAGAGGGGTGGAGACTAATGGAACAAAATTTCAGGGTCCTACTGCACTCAGGGGCTCAGGGATCTGGATGAGTCATGTGAGTTTTCATGTCATGTTTGGAGGTTTGGGTGGCTCTCAGCAGTCCTGAGAAAAACAAAAGGGTCACACCAGTCTTAAGGCAAAATGGTGCAATAGACTAAAGCAGAAATGTATTGAATTAATGTCTGTGTATTTCACATTGCTTCATCAGGAGATAAACCTGATAAAGCTAATGCAAAACACATCATGCCTCTTAGTTCAATTAATTTCTGCTTTCTTCTATTACACCATTTTTCCAAACAGCATTTGATTAGATCTGCAAAAATTTACCTGGTTTCTGCTTTAGCTTTTGTAAATGTGGGGTCATGGGCTCCAAGAGAGAACTTACTGAAAGTGGTGATTATGCAGTTGTTCAGATTTGTGAGAATAATGGGGATACATGTAACTATCAAACAGACCGGATCATTCTAATTACGCTAGTCTCAGAGTTTCAAAATAGCAAATCTGGGCAAGAATTCCTTGACAGAGGAAAGGCAAAAAACACCCTTGTACAATATACTTATTCACAAGCCTCTGAGATCTGGATATATAGGTTCAAGTCAGGTCACAGATGGACTGAATGAATGGGGAGTATTCAGGGTTTCCTTCTGCCTTACTATATACTTTCAGAATAGTATTAGTGATCTAAAAGGATATATTCCTCCAACATGTTCTCCACCCTGCTGGATGCTTAGCCATCTGGAGAGCCCAGTTATAATGAATGTGATGACAGACAGAAGACAGACAGACAGACAGACAATAAAGTTAAAGTTTCACAAAGTCCATATTCACCTTTCAATGGCGGATTATGCACAGGGTATTTGCTGCACAATGGAGCCAAATGTCTGTCGCAGCATGGTTTCTTGAACGTATTTTTTTCTCCAGTCCTGCTTTCACTTTCTAGCCTCCCCAAGGCAAGTGAGACCACTTCCAGCATGAATTTAATGTCGATTCGCCACCAGAGCTGGGAGTTTTCCAGTGAGCACAGCTTTTCCCTGCACACACCTCTTCCCTCCACACACCCAGCCTGCCTAGCTCCGCTTTCCCCTCTCTTCGCACTGCCACCCATGCCTTTGCTGGCTTCTTCTCTAAAAACTCATATTGATTATTTCAATGTATCAATATAATAGAGTTGGCTTTTGCAAGAAACAGCACAACTAGGGGATGTTTCTGACTCCAGCTCACCTCCCTTGTACTGCTTCTGCCCTCTCTGATGATTGGGAGGGCTTTTAAGAACTTTTTTCTAGACAAACTTCTTTTTAAAAACAAGCCTCTCCCCCATGGCAGCAGCAAGAGAGTGGCTGGAGGGGAGAGAGTGAGGCGGATTCCGCATTGGCCAAAAACAGTGCCGTGAAAATGGTGTAAAAGGTTTAAAATTGTGTAAAAGGGTTTACACCATTTTCACACCGCTGTTTTTGGCCCATGCGGAATCCGCCTAAGTGTCTGTGGAGGGGAAGGGATGGGGGAGAATATCAGCTCTATAGTTTTGTGACTACTGAGTGTTATGAGATCTGTGCCTTTAGGAGGGACAGAATTAAGAGAATCAGGAAACAGAGACCTGTTGAGACTAGCTCCAAGGAGGACTGGGCTGTCGCCTCATGTATAAACAGAGGAGACCTCAGTTCAGCCCCACCACACCGTTAAAAGGTCAAAGATAAGTGTTCCATGAGTAATGGGCCATCTACATGTTAATTTCATGTTTGAAATATGTTACATAAAAGTGAAATGTTTATTGCAAATGGTGATCATTTCATCCCACAAAGAGGTGTACAGCATCACACAAATAAAGGAGAGACACAAAGGAGGAAATTATGAAAACCCAGAGCATTCATGGGAGTAAGCCCCTCTGAATAGACCAGAGTAGGATTCTGAGTAAACCTCCTTAGGATAACATAATAAATTCAGAGAAACATTTTAAAAGTTCAATTATACAAATATTAGAAAACTGTAGATAGATAAGAAACTTTAAAAATAATAAATTTATCATCCAAGGCAGCAGTTCTCAACCTGTGGGTCGCGACCCCTTTGGGGGTCGAACGACCCTTTCATAGGGGTCACCTAAGACCATCGGAAAACACATATTTCCATCGGAAAACACATAATTTTATGGTTGGGAGTCCCCACAACATGAGGAACTGTATTAAAGGGTCGCGGCATTAGGAAGGTTGAGAACCACTGATCTAAGGATATATCTACACCTTGGCTTGGGTGCTGCTAGAACTCTCTCCTGATAAAAGAACATCCATCACTGGAGCATGTTTTCTTTGCCTCCCCTTGCTGCTGCAGCCAAAAATGACCACAAATGAAGGGTTGTGCTGGTGTCTGCGCCACCAGTGCCCTGCAAACTGGCACCGACACTGGCATCAAGCGTGGCAGCTGGCCACCACAGCACCCAATCTCGGAAGCTGGGCCCTTGAGCAGTAGGCCTCCACAGCAAATGACCATACTGTCATGGAGGGAAACAGTCTAGGTATATTCCTAGAGGAAGAGCTAACTTTAGTGGGCTCCCAAAGCACCCCTCCCTGTGGTGCAGACTTATGCCACCAAGAAAGGTAGCATAAGTCATTTTTTGATATGAGCTTTCCTGGGGGAGAAAGAAATTTCTCCTTCTCTCCTGGGGCCCACACCTCTGATTGTCTCTTTGGGGGCAGTGTGGTGACACTGTCACTAGATGCTGCTTTACAGCCCCACACCCTGCCCCTTTGGATTGGGCTATAAGAAAATTTAGGCCAGCGTGAGTTTATGAACATTTTATGAGTTTATGAACATTTTATGCTGGCATAAACTTTGTTCGTTTTTCAGATGCCACTGGACTCCCCTGTTTCTCTGATGCTAAAGACTGGAATGGCTAACCACTGGAAATTATTGTACACTATTTTAGAAAAAAAGGAATTACAGGTAAAATTATGACATATATTTGACTCACTTATAATCACTAATCATCTCACATTGAAAACAGCAATGTATTGTTCACAAAAAGAAAGTGTGCACTCCTGAAGTGTAGAATAAACTAAATACAAGCCATTCTTGTATATAATTCTGTAGCCTATCTATATCTACCTACCTATATCCATTCCATTCCATAGCCTTTATTGGCATCACATAAGTATTAACGGCACACAGATCACAAAAAATTGGGTTACATAATTTAAAATTAAGTTATAAAACTCCAAAATACAATATTATTAAAAGGGAAAAAGAAAATCAACCCATCAAATCCATCCTGAGATCACTTAAAAATATGGGAGCTGTACGAAAAAGTCCTACAGATTAACACCACGACGAAGCTCTATTGCTGCTTGCAAGAAACTAGTTACATCTTCCCATATAGTTGGATCAGAAGTATTTAATAAATAAGTATATATATCTATATTTATATCGATCAATTGATTGATTGATAGATAGATAAATAGTGCATTGAAAAACATATAAGGAAAGATAAAGCTGTAAGAGTAATTTCAGAATCCTATTTATATGCACTACATGAACAGGAAAACAGAAACTAAATGTGAGGAAGGTGGAAACATTCTCCTTACCGAAGAAAACTGGTTAAATAATTATTTGGAACAAAAAGATTGAAATCACATTTTTATAATGCTAGATAGAATTTTTTTTTTGTTGTTGCAAGTCTGGGTTAAGGAAAGAGGACGTTGACCGGAGGGGTTGAGAGGGAAAAGATAAAGTTCTCATGAACGACACTTTCCATGTTTGTTGTGCAGCTGGATAGCACCTGCCTAACATTTACACCGGATAGCTTTTATTCATTTCATGGGATAGTCATCAAAAAACATGGTTGAGAGATAGAGAAAATTCCAAGTATGTGTCATCACTTTCCTGGCTTGTGCAGCTGTTTCCTAAGGCACACAATGATGTTGTGTCATTGAGGAAATACACTGTCACTGTGCTGGACAAATAACACATTTGGTTTTATTGAGCAACTTGACAATAATGAAGGGAAATAATAGCTCTAAATACACTGTTTATTCAGTAGCAATGAGCCTTAATTTCAGCATCTTAAAAAAAAAAAGAAAATCCCAAATCACTTTCTTATTTCCCTACTGTTAATATCCTTTGAACAACCTGTTTGCTAAAGCTCTTCTAAAATATGTGCTGCTGTAGCCCGGGATTACTCCAAGAGTTGCAGCTGACTCCTACAAGAGAATTCCACAAAGGTGCCAGTGTCTCTCTTAGTAGATTCCGATGCAGGACTGAAGCCAGGCCTGCTGCTATAAATGCAATCATTAAATGTAGACTGTGGTCCTGAAATTTTCTGGTTTATAAGGAAAGCTGTTGAATTTCCTGATGATTAAGTTCATTAAAGATTCCAACTTGACAACAGCAGAGAATTGAAGAATAGCATAGGTGATTTTTATGATGAGACGGGAATACATCTCTAAATCATGCTTTGAAGTTTTTGAGAACAAAGTTAGTACTATCCTTCTTTGGCCATTTGTCTTCAAAACATAGGTATACATAGATGATTTAAAGAGTCCACTATATCATTTCTATAGATAGCGCTGCAAATAGGAAAATCAGATCGATAGGCTAGTTTGCCAAAAGCAGCCCCTATTTTCTGGGACTTGTCAAAGATAAACAGAATAGAGTATGGTTTACCATGCTGACCAGGATATGGTTGTGTCAGGCCTGCGCCTTCCTTGGCCTGTCAGTTTGCATGTCCACAGGCCTCTCCATGCATTTCCATTGCCCAAGGCCATGGGGCCTCTTTCTCACTGTTCGCTTGTAACTAGCAATAGTGCCCGCCAGTTCTCCTTATCTGTCTTTCCTGAGGGAGTAACCTGCCTGTCCCAAAAACAATGTCTCTTTCTCACTGTCTTTTCTCATGCTGATATTATGGGAATGCAAGGGTGGGGGGAATCTTGGGATGAGTCAAACTGCAACCTCTGAGTATATACTGAGGCCCAGAGAGCCAAAAGCCAGTTTCGGTTTTCTGGCCGATGGGCTGACACAGTTCTGAATAAAGCTCTTGAACATACCTTGAGTCTTATTACTGACTGGTGTACCAGACCCTTACAGGTTGAAAAGCTCATGTTGCAGCCCCCTTGCTGAAGCCAAGAAGGTCTACAATAAGCAATCAATTAATACCGCGTTTTCCTGAAAATAAGACCTATGTGATGGATTTGCCCACCCTGAAGGGTTGGTGTGTGTATTTTTAGGGCCTTGTGAGACAGGCCTTAGCAGAAGCCAGAGAGAGTCAGTAAGCAGCACACTCCATATAAGGAGGCCCTACCTGATTGGCTGGCAGAAAACGCAGTTTGCCTGGTGCCACAGGTAGAGGGAGTCAAAAGGGCTGAGTATATAAAAGCAGGGAAGAGTCTGTGACAGCAGTTCAGTTCGGTTTGGTTCCTGAATTCAGAGAGACTCTGAGAGACAGAGAGAGCTCTATTCAAGCTGAGGAGGCTTGTTAGAGTGTGGAGGCCCTGAGTTTTGGTGGAAAGTGACCCGCCAGTCAGTGGCTAGACAGCTTGTCTGTCCAGACCTAGTGTCTGTCCAATCCCAGTTCCAAATCCAGTCTGGGAAGTCAAGTCCAAAGGGGCAGTGTGGCCTATCAGGGGACTAAAGGAGGGAAGGTGGCTTGTGTATGCTAGGATCCTTCTCTAGACTTAGACGTGGGGTTGTGAGGGAACAAGAAGGGTGTGTGGATCTGTAGTAGAGGCTAGTGTCTGTGTGTAGAAGCTAAAAGCTGTGTGCTTAACAACTAAGAAGCGGAAACCTGTGTGTATGTAAAAGCTAAAGTAACTGAAACCTCTTTAAGAGAAAGAGTGAAGGGGCCACCTGTGTGTGACCAAGTATTGATAAGAAACTGACTGAAACATCCTCTCAAGTATAAGCTCTAACTGTCTGTAACCGCAAGCGTTTAAACCTCTCTACACCAACTGAGAAGCCTTCCTTTCTGTTTAAATAAACTTAAAATCTGATTTCACGTTACCACAAGTGCCAGTCTGTATCTGTGTGCCAAAAAAGAGGAGTGCCTGTCTGCATTCAAAGCCAAAACCCTCTCTGACAGAGTTTCCCTCCAATTTTGTTAGAGGCTCTAGTGTTTACTCCCTCAGTCTTTGGGAGTGTAGGAGGAGGGGTAGTGGCAGGCCAGTGACCAGTATACATACATTGGTGGCCCAAGGCTCGGCGGTGATCAGTGACCGTTAAAAATATAATTGGTGGTAGCGAGAGTGCATGCGTGTCACCTACCCCAAAAATAAGCCCGAACATGATTTTAAAGGCTTTTTAGAGGAGGCTTAAAATATAAGGCATACTCCAAAAATAAGCCCTACTGGTAGTTACAGATCAGGACGGTGTGATCCAGCAGAGTGCTCCCTGCCAACGAGGATGCAGCTTGCATCACATGTGACAGGGAATGAATTGTGAAGGTACTGTCTTTCCTGAAAATAAGCCCTACTGCATATTTTGGTGCAAAAATTAATGTAAAACCCTGTCTTATTTTCGGGGAAAATATTAGGAGAGAATTTCAGAATGACTTTTAACTTCTTTAAAAGGAGCAGCAGTGGCGTAGTGGTTAAGTGTACTCTAATCTGGAGGAACCGGGTTTGATTCCCCGGTCTGCCGCTTGAGCTATAGAGGCTTATCTGGGGAATTCAGATTAGCCTGTGCGCTCCAACACATGCCAGCTGGGTGATCTTGGCCTACTTACAGTTCTTCGGAGCTCTCTTAGTCCCACCCACCTCACAGCGTGTTTGTTGTGAAAGGGGAAGGGAAAGGAGTTTGTAAGTCCCTTTGAGTCTTCTTACAGGAGAGAAAGGGGGGATATAAATCCAACTCTTCTTTCTGATTGATTGTCATTTGTAGAGATCTCTAAGGACATGTGGAAAACTTTTCAGCAACAGATTCTCAAATTGCCAGAAAAACTATCACTCTAACAACAAGCCAAAAGTCCAAATAAATATATGCTGCTATCAATTCAGTTAAGAGTGATGGACTCTAGTCTGGAGAATCAGATTTGATTCCCCGCTCTTCCACATGAGCAGCTGATTTTAATCTGGTGAACTGGATTTGTTTCCTCGCTGCTACACATGAAGGCTGCTGGTTGACCTTGGGCTAGTCACAGTTTTTTCAGAATTCTCTCAATCTCACCAAGCCACATTGAGACTCCTTGTAGTAGAGAAAAGCAGGGTATAAATCCAGCTATTCTTTGTCCAGCTAGAAGGCTGAAGACTAATAAAAACTAAACTCTCTGGCTACTACAAGATGAAGAGTCAGAAGGCCTGAATATTAAGTCACCAACAGGGGAAGAGCTGTGGCTCAGTTGTACAGTATCTGCTTTGCGTGCAGAAGTTCCCAGGTTTGGTCCCTGGCACATCCAGATAGAAGTCTCAAGTAGGAGATGCTATGAAAGACCTCCAACTTATCAGCAGACTTAAAGCAGAGCCTCTTAGAGTAGAGAAGAAGGTCTAGTAGTCTCCCTGCACACACTGCAGCCTCCTATGACTTTAGGAAAAGAAAGCTGCCCACACAAGATGTTCTTTCCAATCAGGAAGACTTTACTTAGCAGTTGTAAGATTATACAAGACTATACTAGATAATACTACAAGGCTATACAGAACACTTCACCAAGACTATAACGCTAGATTAAGTCTGAATAAAGTGGAAGGTACAGCATACACAATGCTCAGCTTCTTATAACATTCAAGCAGGGTACTTTTCTTGGCAACAGTCTTTCATTGGTCCAGAGCCACAGTTGAATTCACCAATCATGTTAAAGGTTAACTGTAGCTGGTTGCCCCCAGACTGGCCGACTCCGGTTCTTGTTGCTGGGCAAGCTTTCTACTGACTAGAAGATGAACCATTGTGAACCATTGTTTTATATATCATAACACAACTGAGATCCTAGAAAAGTGCTGTTAGACAATACTGACCTTGACAGACCAGTGCTCAGATTCCATATAAGGCATTGTTTGGAGACCCTCGTAGACATCCAAAACATTAGTGCACTTAGGCAGATTTGGAAGGCTCAAGTTCAAATACAGAAGGGCACATGAAACGTTTATATGACACTTATAAAAGGCAGGAAAAAATAGCAAAAGGGTGTGTGTGTAATGTTTCTGGATTGGCAGCTGCCAGATCTAGCTTTCTACTGGGTTCAAATCATGTTAGCAAGTATAGTTCTTCATTGTTAGCCAACCTAAACCATGGGTTCCTTCATTCTGGAGAAAAGATATCATGCAGGCTATACTGGGAGTCACCAACATATTCACTAGCAAATGTATTCACTCCAAGCAAATAACTCCCTCTAACAAACAAGAAAGCCAGATACGTGTGTTTCAATTTTGGGGATTGGCTTGTAAGCGTGTCATAAGAAAAAGAGTCTAAAACAGCATCACAGGGAATAAGGCAGCAGAGATAGTTTCATCATAAGATTAATGAATAAGGCAGCATTAGTTTGATTGGCACAGGTAATTATCCACCAAGGCAGGAAAGCTTTTTGACACATACACAATGAGCCTCTTCTATTAAGCCTAATCAATTAAGTTCTAGTTTCGGGACAAATTTCTTCCTTGGTTCTTGGGTAACAGGCATGACAGGTTGACAAAATACTCTTACAATGTGGTTGCACAAACACTTTCCTGGGAGTAAATTCATTGATTGGATTGCTTAGGACTGCACTGTTAATCATTTTCTTTAAGGAGAAATAATTTATGATGAAAAAGTGCATAAAATATTGAAACCTACATTGTCATTAAGAGTTATTTCAACACCCTGAGCAAATGGATTGATTACAAAGTTAACATAAAAGCTTCCTCATACATTGTTCTCAGCCATTTCAATTAACTGAATTATACCTTGATTCTCTAATATATCCTAAGCGGTTAACTGACCAGAATAGAGTCATTTTATCACAGGGAATTTGAAAAACTTCAACTGACCTGAAGCTGTGGAGCTAGAGTTGAAACTAGACACAGGTAATGCTCTATAAGAGGTCCACTTTTGATTGCCATTAGAGATCTAAAGTAACGAAAACTAAATTTTGGATTTGATCTTTTTTAAAGTATCAGCCAGTTGGGATTACCCATCTAAAAAAACCCTAAAAAGCTAAAAAAAAAAAAAAAACCCTGAAGAACAGCCATATAGTGATACTTTGAACAGTGATAAGCAAAGAGCAAGCCAGGGAATTAGAAAAGCCTCAGGTGCATAGCTGCAATGGGGACATCCGGGGCGGCTTGTCCCAGGCAGCACCATTGCAGTCACATGGGGAGGGGGGTCTGGGGACATATCGGAGGTTTGTCGGGGGTGAGGCGTGTCGGGGGCGGGGAGGGCACACGCTGGCAGTTCATGCCCTGAGTGTAGTTCCCTCTCCCTTCGTCACTGAAAAGCCTACAGGTGAGACAATGAAAAATAGACAAATTAGCAGTATAAGGAGATGCACAAGTTCTTGACAGAAGCCCACTATTTTTGGTACCGGGCAATTGCTTCCTTTTGGGCAGAAAATACAATCACCTTCGAAGTTCTGTGTAACAGCATCCACTCCCGGGGGAAAGACAGAGGCCCCCAAAAGGGAGGGAAGCCTGTTACTGAGGATGGATACGTGGGTAACTGAATTTGTTGGCCTAAGGGACTCCCCTCAATTCACACACAGGCAGGCCTTTAAACAGAAATTCCTGTCAGGGCAAACTAAAATATAGTTTTCAAATGCTGCCACCATAAGTAGAAGTAAATAGAATGTATAGAGAGGCTCTTGAAAGTTTAAAACACAAAGCTGAGTTTTTATTTTACAGACTTCTCTTCTTAGGCAGGTACTTCTTAATGGTTACAGAGCAAGCAGTTTCAGTAAGATGGCTTTCAGTACAGACGTTAGCGTTAACACACACAGGTGACTCTGTAAGCAGTGTTACAGTGGAGCAGCAGTGGCGTAGGAGGTTAAGAGCTCATGTATCTAATCTGGAGGAACCAGGTTTGATTCCCAGCTCTGCCACCTGAGCTGTGGAGGCTTATCTGGGGAATTCAGATTAGCCTGTGCACTCCCACACATGCCAGCTGGGTGACCATGGGCTAGTCACAGCTCTTCTGAGCTCTCTCAGCCCCACCCACCTCACAGGGAGTTTATTATGAGGGGGGAAGGGCAAGGAGATTGTAAGCCCCTTTGAGTCTCCTGCAGGAGAGAAAGGGGGGATATAAATCCAAACTCTTCTTCTTCTTCTTCTTCTTCTAAGGGCAAATCTTCCACACATGGTCCCGAACACACTCCTAAAACGCCCACCCTTATCTCCAAAGGGATTTTACACTGGCTGAGGAAGGTCTCTGTGTAATAAGTTCCCTTTTGTCTCCCACCACCTAGACCTGTGGCCTCTGGTGAGCTCTGATCCTTCCTCTCAGTCTCTCTGAGATCACTTAGAGGAATCTGGCCACCTAGCCTTCCTCTCTCTGTCTCTTACTGGCCTCACTGCCACTAGACACGATCTCAGACTGACTCTAAGGAAGTGACAGGGATCTCTTTGAGTCACACCTACTCTCAGGCTGATTCCGCATGGGCCAAAAACAGCGGTGTGAAAACAGTGTGAAAACAGTATAAACCCTTTTACACCGTTTTAAACTCTTTTACACCATTTTCACACTGTTTTCACACTGCTGTTTTTCGCCCATGCGGAATCAGTCTCAGTCTGCTTTCAAGACTGTCAGTTCCCTTTCTCAATTCCCCAACTCCTTTCTGACAGGCTTCTTCCTGCTTTTATCACACACAGCACACCCTATCTGTGGCTGCCAGCTATACCATTACAACCCAGCCAATCCCTCCAAGTGGTATTGGTACTGGTGCCACAGATTCAACTTTTCAACTCTCTCTTCAACTAATGCCTAATCCCGGACTTTACCTAAACTGCCAACAGAAGAAGGGCAGATGTTCTGCTCCAAGCTTATTCAGCTGGCTCTGCTGTTTCTAGTTTCCAAACCAACTCACACCTGTGGGCAAGCCCCAGGCTACCCACATAACAAATCTTCCTGTGCCACTATTACAATGTAATACAACTACAGAACTAAAAATTAGGCATTACTAAAACTGGAACGATTAGGGAAATACCTCGATATTTGGAGCATTAAAGAGGAAAGGAGATGAGGAAAGACCAAAAATAAACAGTTCTCCAGAATCCACAGAATTCAAAGGCAGAGAAATAAATACTTTGGATTGCCTCCTTGGATTCCAAGGTTTCAAAAAGGGGCTTAAAACTCCACTGAGATACTTGATTTCCTGTCTTCTTAATTTCAATTAATATCACTGGGGTAGCGAAAGAGACTTGCTTTTCTTCATTCACATCTAGTACTTCACTAGCAATACTGCCTTAGTTGCCTTATTTTCACTAATAAACTGTAGTGGCTTAACAAGCTCATTCTAGCCTCTTCTGCGCCAACAAGGCCAACTTTAAAGAGTTATTCTTGTGCCTCAACTGAAGTGTTCACTAGACTCTGGTTCCTGCATGGGGCTTGGGGCAAAACCCACAGTCAGGATGTGGAAAGAACCAGAAGTGAAACACAGTTGAAAGGGAAGGGGATATATAAAGAAGGGAGATATATAAAATGAAAAGGTTCACAAAAGATTCATCTTCTAGACAGAAAAAATGTTTTCCCAACAACAAGAGATGGAGACAGTCAGTCTTGGGGCAAGTAGCTACAGTTAACCTTTAACATGATTGGTGAGTTCAACTGTGACTCTAGACCAATGAGAGGCTGTTGCCAGGCTTGGGGGGGGGGGGATATCCTGCTTGAATGTATCAAGAAGCAAAGCATTGTGTATGCTGTGTTCAGTTTTCAGTTTACTTCAACTGTGTTCAACTTTGTTCTTGCTGAAGAGTTCTGTATAGCTTTATAGTCTTGTATAGCACAGTCTTGTGTAACCTTGCAACTGCTAAAGTAAAGCCTTCCTATTGGAAAGAACATCTTGCATGGAGAGTATTCTTTTCCAAGGTGCTAGGAGGCTGCAGTGAGTGCAAGAAGACTACTAGACCTTCTCATCTTACCAGAGTAACTCCACTTTTAAGTCTGCTGATAGGTACCAGGGGAAAAACTCAACTTTGTTCCTTGCTTTTTTCTGCAACCTGAAAAGAAACAAAAAACCTGACCAGGGTGGGATTTCATTCTCTCATTGGTTGGCAACCCTGCCTAAAATGTATTCTGTACAGAGAAATTGTTCTGCAAGAGTCCTGAATCTGCAGTGGCTCCCTTCCAGATGGACCATGGAAAAGTAAAATTCCTGATAAAGATAAGAAAGTACATTCAATGGTCAACTGACTATTCCTAGATTCTTTAACAGTGAACTATCAAAAAGGGGGAGGATTGGCCGGGGGGGGGGGGGCGCAGATCAGAGCTCCCCAAACCTTTATGAAACACTGTTAAAATTTTCTTTAATTTGTTCTCTGAAGTGATACCTTTAGAAATTTGCAGTTGCCGTATTTCAAGTATTCTCTCGTTCTGTGGGCCAGTATTTTAAAAATACAAAAATACAAAAATGGTGTGTGATGGTCTGTTCTGAAACAAACCCCTCTCAAAAGGGCACCCCAACTTCTGGGGGAAATGAAATATATGAAAGGATAGAGTGTGCTTGTCAGGGATCATAATGAACCTTTGTGGCAAAGCTGGGAAGGAACGCCAGATGTCCATAGTCTTGGATTTCCTGTACATCAACGAACACATTGAGGTTTAAAAATAAGGCGCTGGAGAAGGGAAAGCTGCTATCTCTCATTCCTTAGGGGCTCAGCTCTAGAGGCTGTAATGCAGTGTATGAGGTTTATGGAAAGAAGATCTATCCCTATTGTAAACCTGCCTGTCATACATCTTTTGCATGGATCATTTGGGAACAAAGTCAGAGGGAATAGAGCAGGAGAAATTTGTTGCTGGAATTCATTCAGCAGGTAACATGAATAAGTATGGATGAGCTTAAAGGTGGCAGCCTAGTTCAGTTCATAGCAGAATTCTGGAAATCACAATCTTAACTGTGATGTGATTCTGTTGAGTGAGTGTGCATGTATGGGTGCTTACCTTTAAGGCCTTACGCGGCCTGGGACCTTCGTACCTTCGGGACCGTCTTACCCCATATGTCCCTACACGGCCTCTACGTTCGTTAGAGGCCAATTTACTGGTGGTCCCTGGCCTCTCGATGATGCGGCTGGCCTCTACCCGGGCCAAGGCTTTTTACAGCCCTGGCCCCTGCCTGGTGGAACACGCTACCACCAACTATCCGGGCCCTGCGGGATCTTGGAGAGTTCCGCAGGGCCTGTAAGACTGAATTGTTCCACCGGGCGTTTGGAGGGGCTGGCCGCTGATGCCCCCTCCCCTTTCCCCCTCCTTTTCTTTACATTCTGGGTTCTCCGCTTCTCTGTTTTATTTTCCAGGGTGGATCTATGAAGTTCTGTTTTTATGATTGGATGCCAATATAATATTATTGATTGTTGTTTTAATGGGGTTTTTATTGTAACTATTGTTTTATTGTGTTGTTCACCGCCCAGAGCCCTTCGGGGGAGGGGGCGGTATATAAAACCAATTATAAATAAAATAAAATAAAAATGTGTGTGTGGTGGGGGGATTAGCAGTGAGAAAGTTAAGGAATGAAAAACAAAATTTATGAGGATGTAATAAGCACCACTAGCAAGATGTAGGGATTAAAGTGTTGAACTAGAATTGGACAGACTCAGGTCCAAATATCCAGTCTGATATTGGGGACCTTGGACCAGTAACTCTTTCTCAAACTAACCTACTTCACAAAGTTGTTGTATGGATAACATGGAAGTGGTATAGAAATGTTGTAAACTCTGTTGGGAATTCATTAGAGAGAAACGTGTGGTATCACTATATAGATAATTTCTCCACAGCTGATGAAGGACTGAGAAACCTTGGAGGGGGCAAGTTCTTTTAGAACAATAATCTCGCCCTCCCTCCCTCAGGTCTCAGTCATGCATGCCAGGTCCACCAAGAGCAGCAGTGGCGCAGTGATTAAGAGCAGGTGCATTCTAACCTGGAGGAACCGGGTTTGATTCCCCGCTCTGCCACTTAAGCTGTGGTGGTTTATCTGGGGAATTCAGATTAGCCTGTGCACTCCCACACATGCCAGCTGGGTGACCTTGGGCTAGTCACAGCTTTTCAGAGCTCTCTCAGCCCCACCCACCTCACAGGGTGTTTGTTGTGAGGGGGAAAGGGCAAGGAGATTGTAAGCCCCTTTGAGTCTCCTACAGGAGAGAAAGGGGGGATACAAATCTAAACTCTTCTTCTTTTCCTTCTTCTATTCTGCAAGGAACTCTTGTGATATTCTGGTCTTATTATTGACAGATGTGGCATTGCACAACATCAGTGTCAGAGGAGGGCTAATTCCCTTTGCCTCTCCCACAGTGTGCCTCAGGATGGGACAAATATTGGAAAGAGACTGAATATATCCATATCTCCGAACCCTTCCTTGAACTCATCTTCTTCCATCGCCATACCTCCCACATCCCCCAATAACTGGATCCCAGCCTTCTTTGTGGCCTACTCAATCTCAACTCAACCCCTTAGTGGTTCTGAATTTCTTCCCCCTTGGCATTACAGTAAACCTCCACTATCCACGCCTATACCCTTCCCACAGCTCTTTACCAGTCCCAGCTAGTGTCACTGTTCTCCAGTGGTGCGATTCAGTAGGTTTGCACCACTTCGGCAGAACCAGTTGTTAAAATGGTGCTTGCAAAAAAACCAGTTGTTAAATTATTTTAATACCACCACCAGAACTGGTTGTTAAATTATTTGAATCCCACCACTGCTGTTCTCTCTTAAATTTGGGACTCACAGCCCACCAGCCCCCACCTCTAAGGTTGGTGCTATAAGATCACAGGGTCACTATCCTCCTCCCTGTGGCTAGTAAGCTCAAGCCTTTCATGTCCAGAGAAAGCCAGGGAGAAGTCAATAGTAGATGGAAAACAGGGCTTAAAGGCTCATGCAGACTTTCATGGCCCCTTGAAAACCTGTGGGCTTTGGTGTCAATGTCTGAAACCAAAGTCCTTTGTCTCCCCAAAGTCCTCTGCTGTTCTCTGAGATACCACAGGAGCCCTGGTCAAGCACAGTGGTCTCAACAACTTCTGGGAATTGTTTTCTGTGGTTTTCTGCTGCCTAAGGCCCTGTCTGTTGACTATCCTCAGTCCCAGAGGGAAACCTCGGCAATTCATCGACCTGAACATCACATTTGGGTATTCCCAAGATCCTTGGAAACTCTCCAGTCAGGTGGGACCTCCCACAAGGTTTTAGTGCTCTCTTCAGTCCTTTGTGAGGCCTGGTGATATTTGCAGTTTTCAAGATCTTCCAGCTCAGTACAATCATCTCCAAATTAACTTGAGGCCTTCCATGGTGTTAGCACAGACCCTAGATTCCAATCAGTCTTACTGGAAGACTGGAATCTTCTTTTGTTTAAAAATTATTTCAGATTCCAATCAGCCTTAATAGGAGACAGGACCTAGGTTCCAATCAGTCTCCATGCGAGACAGGAAACCCTTTAGTTTCCAATCAGTCTGTATACAAGACAGAAATCTTTCAGTTTCCAATTAGTCTGTATGCAAGACAGGAAACTTGTGAGCACCCAAGATACCAAATTTAGATCATACACAATATGATACTCAAAGCAAAAATCAAAACCAATTTAAAATTAAAGAATTAATTTATTCGGATCAATAAGAGTCCAATCAGCACCAAGAGAAAATCACACCGAATAACAAGTATCAGAGCTTCTTTTAAAGCATTTTTCAGGATGCAAGCCAAGAATAAAATGCATACAAAGCAAAAACATTTATGGATACTTTCAACATGTCAGATTCTTCTTCATTCTCACACGGAACAAAAAGAACGCTGAGTTCTGACAGGCTCCTATCTTGCAAACTGCTGTTGCCAAAGAAGCTGGTTAGAGTAAGAGCTTTGTTATGTTACTTCTATAACTCAATACAATTGAGTTCTCTTTTATTCTGCTGAGTAATTGTTACATGCTGACAGCTGACAGCTTTATGGCAGACATGAGTTATTGTCAGAAAATGATTTTTGTTCAGGTCCTGTCACCTGCTGTGTGACCAAAATACTGGTCTAAAGGCTGGTGGTCGCAATGGTATAACAGTACAACATCCTCTCCCTGAAGAGAAACCCAAGCCCAGCACGGAGGAATGCATGTTGTACCAAGGTGGTTGGTTTGATAGCTGTTTTGGCCTAGGCACTCCCTCACTCACTGACACACACACACACACACACACACACACACACACACACACACACACACACACACACACACACACACACACACACAAGAAAGTTTAACACAAAAACTATAAATTATTTTTACAAGCGTTTCTTCTCATGTTGTTGCTACAGAGAGGTACTTAAGCATAACTGGTTTCTTTAGCAGATATTTCTTAGAGGTTACAGAACAAATGCAGGTTCACTTAAATAGCTGTTTGAGTTACAAGATTTTGCTTCACTTAAAGATGGCTGTTTCAGTTTTACAAATAACTTCATAGATACCTTCACACACACACACACACACACAGGTGTCTTTGCTTCGGGTAAACCTTTTTAACACGCTTCTGAATACTTTTCTAAAACTCCCACCCTTCAAACTCCAAAGGGTCTCTCACTGGCGTGGGACAGATTAAGCTCTGGGGCGTCACCAAACCCACTCTTAACTCTGGCAGTTAAGCTAAACACACCCCCATGGGGTCAAAGGCTCCAGTATCTAGGTGTGGTCTCCTCATGAGACATTACCCAAGAACTCTGTGTGGGCTTAGGAGCATTCCTGTGAGATCAGTTTCCCTCTTGTTTCCCACCAACCAGGCCTCTAGCCTCTTGTGGAAACAAGGCTGTTTCCTCTCAGTCTGAGATCTCTTTGAGAATACAGGCCCCCTCAGCCGTTTCTCTCTTTTGTCTCTGGCTCTCTCTGCCCTTAGACACAATCCCCCCTGACTGAATCTGAGGGCTGACAGGATTCGAGTTGTTTTCAAGACTCTGAAATCTCCCTATCAGTCTCCCCACTGTCTTTCTGACAGGCCTTTTCCTGCTTTTATATCAGGCAGTGCACCCTATCTGTGGCTCCTAGCTACTGCATTTCAGACGGCGAATCAGGTGGCACTCTGGTTAACACTTTGGTGCTGCTGCTCTAGCTAACTGAGCCCTCCGGGGGAGGGCGGTATAAAAATGAAATAATAAATAAATAAAATAAATAAATAAATAAATAAAATTCTTTAAAATTAACCATTATGAAACCCATCACACATACAGTCTCTCAAACTTCTCCGGGACTTCCTAGCTCCCCCCGCAGAGGCCTCACAAGGTCCTTGCTGAATGTTGGTTGACCTAAGGTCCTCGAATGGCAGATATTAAGTTTTTGAAGTTTCCCTCAAGGTGCTGTGACACCCAGGTGGGCTTCAGTTCTCAGGATCATCCAACCACTCTCTGTCATCACATGAGTCCTCTGCGGCATCCTTATCTTCCCGGGAGTTGCAACGTACCCAGTGGTGGGATTCAGCAAATTCGCACCACTTTGGTAGAACCGGTTGTGAAAATGCCTCTTGTAAACAACTGCTTGTTAAAATATTTAAATCCCACCACCGGAACCGGTTGTTAAATTATTTGAATCCCGCCACTGAACATACCCCATCACAAAGGCCTCAGCCAGCCGTCTTCCCCGCTTGCAGACACTCCAGAGGGTCAACCAGATGGGTGTGATGTATTGGGGTCCCAGAACCCAACATTCTCACACAATAATTGGGCCTATCAGTCCCTCACCCAACAGTTCACTTGACTGTGGTGTCTCAGTGTCAGTCCAGCTTCTACTGTTCCTAGCCAGCAAAAAAACTTCTCATTTCTCATTAAGGAAGGTCTTCAGTTACCTCTTATGCTCTTCCTAGACTCGTCACCTGGATAATATTAATTCTGAAATGTAACGCATAGTGTGCTTAAATCCCATTAAAATTTGAATAAAATTTGAATAATAAAATTTTTGAGGAGCTCATTTCCTGAGTGTTCAGGTCCGGCGTCATCTTACACAGGTACTTAATAGATGTTAAATTGCTTTCATTTAATATAGTCTTCACCCCTCCCATCACTCCCCCCCCCAATATTCTTGGCCATAGCATTATCAATGACTACATATTTTAAGAGTTTTGTTAAGTAATGTTATAAAGACTATTGTTTAGCTTTGGGGCATAACTAATCTGAATCTGAAAACCTAAATATGCTTTTTAAAAAATCCTAATTATTTATGAACTAATATTTTATTTTTAAGCTATTGGGTTTATTTCCTGGTTATAACTATGTAAGATTTCTTTTGTTAGCATATTTTCTCTTTACTTGTTTTGCCACTGATAATAAAAAAGCTGTGTGATAAAAATGAGCATGCAGCTGCTACATTCATTTGGAACCTCAAATTAAAATGATCAGGGTCCTGTTTAATTCCTTTGTGAAGAACACTTGAGGTCCAGCTGGTTCATAAAGCAAGTGGAGCAGTGAGCGAGATCAGGCTGGGTAAGATTTGCATACGTATCGTTGCCCTTGGCTACTGGTCCTCAAGAGTGTTCATTGTTCTGTTGTATAATTACCTATCTCACAGACAGCTCCAAGGAACTATAAGAGAATAGCATGCACACCTGGAAAAAGATTGGCATGCCAATATACCCATGTGGGTCCCATCTTCACTTTGGTCTCATCCCTATCACAAGCAAGAAACACTATTTTTGCTCAGATAAGAATGTCTTAAAGCATCACAGCATGTTACTATGGGGCACAATTTTGAAAGCCTTCCCCACATCTCTTGAGAGAATGGACAGAATGCAGATTGATTTCCTCTACAGCATTAGTCAAATGTCTGGCATAAGGTAATGTTTCCATTTTCCTTATAGAAAATCTAAGAAGAAAGTTTGATATCTCAGAAGAAAGTAAGTTCCCATGAATGGTCACAAGTATAGCATGTGTGTTTTCACTTCAATCTACATGCATTTGCTTCATATTAAGTATGTCAGTTTCTTACAACTTGCCATCACAAAGGCACCTGTGGATCATAACTCTGTGGAGAATTTATTGTCTGTTTTAGGCTTACTGTACTTTTACCTATTTTCTTTCTTTCTTTCTTTCTTTCTTTCTTTCTTTCTTTCTTTCTTTCTTTCTTTCTTTCTTTCTGAGATGAAGCTATGGAATCATTATATCTACCGTGTTTCCCTGAAAATAAGCCCTACCCCGAAAATAAGCCCGAACATGATTTTTCAGGCTTTCTGGAGGAGGCTTAAAATATAAGGCCTACTCCAAAAATAAGCCCTACCAGTAGTTACAGATCAGGATGGTGTGATCCAGCAGGGTGCTCCCTGCCAATGAGGATGCAGCTTGCATCACACTGACAGAGAAGCAACGGGGCTTCCGAGAGCCTGCCTTAATGAATTGTGAAGGTACCGTATTTCTCCTAAAATAAGCCTTACTCCGAAAATAAGCCCTAATGCATCTTTTGGTGCAAAAATTAATATAAGACCCTGTCTTATTTTCAGGGAAACACAGTAATAGTTACCTAGCTGGTCCCTGTTTTAGTAATGCACACTGTAAAATGCAGCCACCCAAATATAGGTTTTGAACTGTACATACTTGGGGAGATTCCCCAGGTTTGTGGAAAAATAAGATAACCTCCCCTTCATGACCAAGCCAAAGGATCCCCGTCTTTGATTGATTAAGTTTTAACTTGCTCTGCTGCAACCAACCTCCAAACAATGCTATAGAGCTGCAGGGGCGGCGACAGCTCCCCCCTCCATCAACAGAATGAGCTGAGTGTCATCCGCATACTGATGACAGATCAGCCCAAAGCTCTGCACCAACTGAGCAAGGGGTCGCATATGGATGTTAAATAACAGAGGGGACAACAGCGCCCCCTGGGGTACACCGCAATGAAGCGGGCACTTCCGGGAGGCTTGGTTCCCACACCACACTTGCTGACTTCGGCCCCTGAGAAACGAGACAATCCATTGAAGGACACTGCCCCGGATCCCGGAAGCAGCCAGGTGGTGGGCCAAAAAATCGTGGTCGACCACATCAATCGCTTCGGTAAGATCCAATAATACCAGCAGCGCCGATCCGCCCCGGTCAAGTTGTATACGTAGCGTACCTGTGACAGCGACAAGAACCGTCCCCGTCCCATGCCCAGCATGGAAGCTAGACTGGAAGGGATCGAAAGCCGATGTGTCATCCAGGAAGCCCTGAAGCTGCTCCAACACCACTCTCTCAATTACCTTCCCCAGAAACAAAAGATTCGAGATGGGGCGGTAATTGGCCAGATCTCCCGGATCTAACAATGGTCTTTTCAAGAGTGGGCGGACCACTGCCTCCTTCAGCCCACCTGGAAAGACTCCTTGCTCAAGAGAGTCATTGATGATCTTCAACAGGTGGGGTCGTAGCTCCACCCGGCAGGTTTTAACAAGTCAGGAAGGGCACGGATCCAGAGAACAAGTAGTAGGTCTAACAGCAGCCAAGGCCCTGTCAATAGCAGCTTTGGAGAGCAGGGAAAACTGGGTCAAACAAGGACCAGAAGACAGCAAGGGAGCCTCCAGTTCACCAATTGTAGTCAAAGTGGCGGGAAGGTCCTGGTGAAGCGATGCGACTTTATCTGCAAAAAAGCTCATAAATGCCTCACAGCTAATAGCCAATTGACAATTTACAGAACCCTCTGATAAAGAGGTCAAAGATCGAATTATGCAAAACAATTGTGCCGGGTGAGAGCTAGCAGATGCGAGAGAGGAGGAGAAGACCCTCTTCGCCTCCTTCGTTGCCATCTCATAGGCTTTCATAAACGTCCTATAAGATGTTCACGCAGCTCCGTCACGAGATTTCCTCCACACTCGCTCTAGACGTCTGAGCACCCGTTTCATATGGCGCAGCTCCTCTCTATACCACGGAACTCGCCGTGAACGGGGGCGCAGAGGACACCGGGGGGCAACAGCTTCGATGGCATCGAAGAGTCAGGAATTTCAATCCTCCACCTGCTCATCAAGCGTGCTGGCGGGTTCAGGGTCCCGCAGAGCATTCAGGAAACCAGGTGGATCCATAAGTCTCCGTGGGCGGGCATAAATCAGCCCGTCACCTAGACAGGGGTGGGACGGCATGTCCACCCAAACCTTCAGGGCACAGTGGTTGGACCATGGCACTCTGTCAACAGAGGATACGACCAGATTAACCCCCGACCCGAAGACCAAATTTAGCGTGTGACCGGCCTCATGAGTGGGGCCAGTTCTTATTAGGGAGAGGCCCAGCGTCGCCATGGCTGACACCAGGTCTGCAGCCACCGTACATGAGGTGGTGTCGACATGGACATTGAAATCACCCAAGACAATAAGTCTGGGGAACCTCAACGCCCAGTCGGCCACCACCTCCAGTAGCTGCAGGAGGCAGTCCCCCAGTGCGCTAGGCGACCGGTACACCAGACGGACTGCCAACCTCTCCTTGGCCAACCACTCTAGGCCGACATACTCCATGCTGGTGATCTCCGGGACATCAGCAGCCCTAAAGGGAATGGAATTCCGGATGAACATCGCCACCCTCCCCCCCAGCCCTGTGTTTGTGACTGGTGGAGACACGCGAAACCTGGCGGTGTGGTCTTGCCCAAGGCGACAGTTTCACCTCCACGCACCCAGGTCTCGGTGACACAAGCCAGATCCATTTGCAGATCTCCGAGATAATCCCAGAGTACCATGGTCTTATTATTTATGGACCTGACATTAATCAACACCAGAGACGAAGCAGGGTGTCCTTGAACCCAACCATCCTCATTCCTAGGGATAGGTCGGAGCTATACCTTAAACTGTGAGAGAAGCTCATCCCGCATTTGCAGATACTTTGTTCTCATGCGTTTCAGCTAGACGTAAGATCTCATCTATGTCCATTTCCTGAAAGCATGAGAAAGGAGGGCAGAGAGAAACGTCACCAAGAGGGGACAGATATGCGTAACCAACTTCCAAACTGACCAGACAAGTCAGAACTTTGCCAATATGCTTCGAAGTTATTGAACGGATGGTGTGTTTGTGAGCGTGTTCAGAATCTCCCAACTTCTGAAAGTTGATGCAACCTCCCTTCCTTCATTAAACCCAAAGACACATCAAAACTGCTTTTAAAACTGACAATCAGGCTGTACCAGGCCATCTGGTGAGAACGACTGCCAAACATTGGTCACTTTCACACCTGCTGAATGAAGGCACTTTCAATGCACTTTAACTGAATACAGTGCAACCTCCAATTTCGTTGACTTCTAATTTCGTCGGTTTCTAATTTTGTCGATTTTTTCCCCTGAAAATTTGTCTCTAATTTCGTCGACCGCCTCTAATTTCATTTGGTGCAAAAAAGCTGAAAGTGAAACTAATTGGCCTTTCCTTTTGTAATGGGACCAAAGGGACTGCTGAGAACTGCAGAGAACAGAGCTACTGTGCAGTACTGAGAGTTTCTGTTGTGAGAAAGCTTACTTAGTGCCAGGTAATTAAGCGATGTGTATGGGGGGGAGGGGGTGCAATCTTTGCCTGCTTTGTGGCACGTTCATTTTGCCTCCTTTGACGGGCAGTGCAGTGAGGTTCAATGTGAACTGGGCAGATGTGAAAAAAAAACCCTATTATGGCTGTTCCCAAAAGACTGGCTCCAACCAGCTTTTCTGATGCAAGGCACCACATTAGACTGCAATGAAAATAAACTATACTGGGAATCATGGCAGCTGCATGATGAAAAAAAAGCCCATGTGGAATTAGGGTTGTCAGGTAGCAGGCAATCATCCCAAATTCCCACTGCTGTTTAGGATTGCCCCAACCATTGGAGGGTGCCATTCCTACCACTGAACAATTTTACAGAAGGAAGGAAAAGGGGAGAAATGGAGTTACTAATGTTGTGACATCATTTCCAGACCAAACCCAGAAGTTATGTCATAGCCCCCCCTCCCCCAATGCTCTAGGAATTCCAGTGATTTCTTTACAATAGAGATCTATGGAATTCCTAGGGTGTTGAGAAGCGGGCTATGACTTCACATCAGGCTTTTTGCCTGAAACATGCATCAGTGTCAGTAGTGCCATTTTCTAGGGCTCTGCCCTTGGAAATCCTACATGTGATAGAGGCTGCAATAAAGAGTGCTATTGTGTTAAAAAGCTGAGAGGATCCAACATGTCATGTCAAATTTGGCACATATTCACCATCTGAATAGTATGTGCTACTGTGCATATTAATTAACTGAATATTTCTTTAGGAAGTGTATAGTATGGAATATAGTTTCAAAACCCTATGTGCAGATTTTGTTCTAGATTGCCAGTTCTGATGGAGGAAGGGCCCTCTTGTGTCAAATGGGAGAGATTCCAAAATATTAGAAATGTGAATGAAGAAATATAGAACTGCTCCATCTCAAAATATAGGAATCATGATTGGATGCCCATGGTATGCACATGGGGGATGGGGAGGATACTGAAATATGCACAGTGAATGCACCCTGGGGCTGCCCCTTTCTGTAAAAAAATCCTCTTCACATGTGCAAATATAGATTCCCAGCACTGAATATTGTTCATCATGGGAGAGAAAAATCCTGTGGGTCCAAGGAGAATCACGTGTTTATTAGGATTGTGCACCCTTCAAAAATTGTATCATACCCTTTCTCCACTTGGATTTTTACCAGTGCTCCTAGCTTTAAGAGTTTGTGGACTTAGCAGTTTACAGACAAAAGCAGAAACTGAAATACAAAAAATAAGCTGTGGATTTAGCCAAAAATACCTTGGAGAGCAAGTGCTTGCCAAAAACATGTTAATGCTGACAACGTGATCGTCCACTCCCTGTATGCTAATAAAATACTAGCTCAGCCTGTGGAAATGTTCAGGAAGAGATAAACACTGGCGATAATTCTTACATGGAGACATCTGAGAGAAAATTATCATTAAGTACAACCTAGAATACAATGCCATCAAAGCACTCATACAGATGCTTGAATTTAATGTATTATTTTACATTTAAAGTGATTAATTGCTTAGAAAATAATAAAGATAAGCCAGAACCATTATAACAAAGGAGGTGATAGAGTACATAAATATTCAAAGTACAGACATGTGGCTTCTTTTTATATCACTACTTCATTCTTAGTTTGGAAGAGCAAATATATAGCCACATAAATGAAACTTTGGACAGGAGGAATATTTATATAAAATGTTATTGTTTCAAGCTTTAAAATGTGTGTTCTTTGTATATTTGGATCTCATTTGTAAATTCTGAACCCAGGAGGAGAAACGTAGCAAATAAATACTTGATAAATATGAACAATGAACAGCCAAAAATATTAAAAACATTTTTTGTTATGTGGGGCAGGATTAACGAAAAATGTAGCCCAATGGATGTAAGTGACTGTTTGGTCAATTACCAGTCTCTTCCAGTGTTAAAAGTATTTTTCCTACCCTGCCTGTCTTTTTGATTCTGGACCCAGTTAATTAATAAACCTTGTTAGAACTATACCGCATAATTAGCCACCCATTTGGAAAAGAACAAAAGACTTGTAGTTTAGGTCCATATATATGTATTCCAGATGTGGTTTGCAGAGATCAACAGGATCTGCTCTGATATGATCAGCCATGTGTTCAGTAAAATGAAAGGGATTGCACTTGCATAGGCCTTGGTGGTCAATCTTCCCACAAGTGAAGCAATATCGGTTGCCTGCCCAGTTGCTCAGTACAGAATATTTTTTTAATTGTGAGAAGACAAGCCACTGATTTCAGCACAGTTTCATCATTTACATTGGACAAGCCACTGATTTCAGCACAGCTGCACCATTTACAGTGGACAAGCCACTGATTTCAGCGGGGAGGGCGGGGGGGCGGGAATAACTGACTTGCGTATAAGTTGAGGGGGGCATTTTTCAGCCTTAAATAAAGGCTGAAAAACTCGACTTATCCACAAGTATATTCGGTATTTCATTCACCTCTTCACATTTCCAACATTTCCCTTATATAGTTCTTATCCATCTTCTGGATTGCCTTTGGGGCAATATTCTTTTATTTATCTTTCAACCTTTGACTTCTACCCCGCCCTATCCCCGCTCAGGGCGGGTCACAACATAATTTCTAAAATACCCATTAACAGTTTTATTCTACACAATATTTGGTGGGGGATAAAATCAATTTGATAGATATTAAAATCTCTGCATTTTTTTCCAGTTTTGTGTTTTTATTTTTCAAATTTGTATGTTAATATTGGCAGCAGTGCCCTGCTCTGTGCAGGGAACTCCTCTGCCCCAGAGAAAAGGTGGCTGCCTTCTCCCTGGGGCGGAGGGGGAATGGCAGCGGCGCCCTGCTCTGTGCAGGGAACTCCTCTGCCCCAGGTACTTCTTAATAGTTACAGAGCAAGCAGTTTCAGCAAGATGGCTTTCAGTAGACTTTAGTGTTAAAACACGTACAGGTGACTCTATAAGGGCAAACCTCCCACCCACAGTCCAGAACACACTCCTTAAACACCCACCCTTATCTCCAAATAGAATTTTCACTTGCTTAGGAGGGTCTCCGTGTAATAGGTTTCCCTTTAGTCTCCTACCAACTAGGCCTCTAGCCTCTGATGCACACTGATCCTTCCTCTCAGTCTCCCTGAGATCACTCAGAGGAATCTGGCCATCTAGCCTTCCTCTCTCCGTCTCTGTGGCCTTTCTGCCACTAGACAAGATCTCTAGACTGACTCTGAGGAAATGACAGGAATTTCTTTTTTTCACACCAACTCTATGGCCGTTTCCGCATGGCCCAAATACAACGCCCTAGGGACGGCAAAAATGCCATCCCTAAAGCGCCGTTTGCACAGGCAGCGCTGCTGAAATGCAGCAGCACCGACCTGGCTTCCCTCCACCTCCCCCAGAGTGGCGTCAGGCCGCCCCAAAAAACCTCCCTCCTGGAGGGAGGTTTTTTAAAAACAGTGTGTTCCTGCCAGCGCGGTGCAAACGGCACCGCCGGGAACACGCTGTTTTCCCCGTTCCCCCCCTCACCTCGTCATCCTGCGTCGCTCTACCGGACTGCTGAGACCCTCCCTCGCTGTCCTCCGACACCTGGAGGTCGGAGGGCAGCGTGGGCGGGTCTTAGTAGTCCAGCAGGGCGAAGCAGGATGACGAGGTGAGTGTGGGGGGGGGGGACAGGGAAGAGGCGGCTCCGTGCAGGGGCCACAGTGCGGAAAGGGCCTCGGTCTCCTTTCAAGACTCTCAATTCCCTCTCTCTCTTCCTGACATGCTTCTCCTGCTTTTATAGCAGACAGCGCACCCTATCTGTGGCTGCCAGCTATACCATTACAGCCCAGCCAATCAGGCTGTGCTCTGTTACTGTGCTCTTGCAAATTAACCCCAAAAGGGCTTAATCCGTCAAATGCTGCATCAATTTTTTTCCATTTCTTTTTAATATTTCTGGCACTTACAGCTACATGCACAATGTATCCAGCAGTTATTTAGCCTACATATAACACTGTGATTAAACACACTTTTAAAAAATAACATATATAACATATAATAAATGAGGTACATTTAAAAAAATGCTATTCCAAACAGCCAACTCTGGCTTTTCCAGCTTTTATGGGTATTAGAAGGAGCTGTACAGATTTGCTACCTGCAGTTCTAGTGTCTTCCCCAAGTGACATACAATATGTTGAGTGCATTTAGCAGGGTGGAGGATAAATTTTCCCCAGCCCCCAATGCACAATATTTTGTATTTAGAAAATCCCCCATGTCTGAGTTTCCTAAAATGTTGCCACAGATTTGGGTTTTGAATATTGGGAAGTAGGTTGTCATCAAATAATTTATTTTCAAAAAAGTTGTCACATCACTCATATATGTTTAACTCAAGTCAAACATGCACTTTTTCTCTGAATTAGTTTGTTTTCTTGATGAAATCTTGCTGTTCCCCATAAATGTAAAAATTATTTGTTGCCAGTTATAGTGTTTCACTTTGAAATCCTAAACATTTTTAGTCCATTTAGTGTCTGCTGTGAACCATTCCTTTCTCTCCTTTGATTCCAGAATATTTTGTTATCTAGGACCCATGCTAACAACAAAAATACAGGTGCTAATTCTCAATAAATAAATACACAGCTCAGTATCACGAGACTGGCATTAGAGATGTATACTAACTGATAAGGTTTCGTAAATCAGCATCATGACTAGACAACACATTTATTTACACAAAATGCACCTTTGTTTTAGCAACAAAATCATTCAGTATCTTCCACTGTTGTGTGTAAAGAGTGCACCCTGCTGGTTTTTCAACAAAAAAATCATTGAAAAATATGAGGTACTTAAAGCATTTCTTGTGTATTAATAAAATACAGGTAGATGTGAGTAACTGAAATAACATTCAGTTGGACCATCAGTATTGTATAGGAGTTATGTGGCAGTTTCTAAATGGAAAAATACAATTTGCTTAAGCATAAAATATATGCATTCTCATCTTTCCCTAGAAGTATTTAAATCAGCCTAGCTGTTAAGACCCTTTTATATTCTTAAAGGGAGAATTCTATTCTCCTGTCTTTTTGCCCCAGCAGATGACAGTGCAATGTGAAACCTGTTTTCTAACCTGCACCATTTAAATCCAGTTCAAACCACAAATTATTCAAAGGAATATTCTAAAGAAGAATACATTTTACTTTCCAAACACTCAAAAAATCTTAAATTGTTCATCCATTGGGTTAAATCTAGTCCTGCCTGCCACAGCTTTTGGCCCACCATAACAGATTCTACCCAGAAATTCACAGGGTCCTTGAAAGACTTGATACTGCCCATTTGTTCAGAGCTGTAAAAAAACTGAGGTGGTGGTGAAGGGTACCAAGCATCTACCAGGCCCCAATACATGAGTATACTGGGTCATCAATTTTGATTTCCTGATTAAGCTATAGTTGAAAAAATGAAACTGTTTCTACATTTTGTTTATATGTCATTCTTTTGCCACAATCTATTGTAAAAACCCCATTTCTCCCACCAATCCCAGCTGAAGGAAGAAATTATGGGACCTAGGTTGGCTAATAAGGGTTTTTTTTAAACACAAAACCTCCCAAAACAAAGCAGCGGTGCCTCCAGCCCACTGGCCTCCTCTCTCTCTCTCTCTCTCTCTCTGATGCCTTTTGCAAAATCCCTCACTCTCAGTGTTGGTTGCTGCAGCTTCACTGGCTCTCTCTGTAGAACCAGGTTTGATTCCCCACTCCTCCACATGAGTGGCAGACTGTAATCTGGTGAATCAGGTATGATTTTATATGATATATAAAAATAAAGTTCAAAAATGTCATCTTCTAGGCAGCAACAAGTTCGCCTGGCAACAAGAGCCAGGAATGGGGAGGTCTGGGGGCAACCAGCTACAGTTGACCTTTAAGGTGATTGGTGCATTCAACTGAGACTCTTGTCCAATGAGAGACTGTTGCCAGGGTAGAAGTACCTAGCTTGAATGTATAAGAAAGCTGAATTCTATTCTATTCTATTCTATTCTATCAGTCTGTTCAAGTGTGTTATAGTTCTAATAAAGTGTTCTGTATAGCCTTATAGTCTTATTTAGTATAGTCTTGTGTAATCTTGCAACTGCTAAGTAAAAACCTTCCTATTGGAAAGAACATCTTGCGTGGACAGTTTTCTTTGCCAAACTGATAGGAGGCTGCAGTGTGTGCAAGAAGACTGAGTAACTTCCCTTGTAAGTCTGCTGATATGATTCCCTTCTCCTACACATGAAGAAGCCTGCTGGGTGACCTTGGGCCAGTCCCAGTTCTATCAGCCTCACCTACCTCACAAGGTGTCTGTTGTGGGGAGAGGAAGGGAAGAAGAAGAGTTGGATTTATACCCCCCTTTCTCTCCTGTAAAGAGTGGGTAAGCCCCTTTCAGAGTCCTCCCAGTTGAGAAAAGTGGGATATAAATCCAAACTCTTATTCTTCTGTGTATTGTCGAAGGCTTTAAATACAAACTCTTGGGCTCATTCCGCACACGCAAAATAATGCACTTTCAAGCTGCTTTCACAACTGTTTTTGCCATTCCGCACAGCTTCAAAGAGCCCTGAAAGCAGCGTTATGTCGTGTCTTGAACTCAGCTGCTATTCTCTTCTTCTGTGGTGACGGTGGTGGAAGTGCTGTTGCTCTTGAGGATCCCCACCCCCAGACTCTCCTAGGGCTTGCCTCAAGGACAAAACACCTGTCCTGCTGAACTCCAATAGAGGATCAAACCCACACCTGCAAAGTGCCCTTTTCATTCTGCTTCTTTCCTTACCCATTGCCCTTCCCAGTAACTCCCCTAGTCTCTTCCAACTTTCCTTCTGTTCCCTCCTCTCAGTATTATGGCCCTGTTGGCTATCCCACTACTTAGGATGGCCCCTCTGTCATTGGTCTGAGTCTGGGCCATTCCCATTGTGGCTCTGAGGAACAGGCTTCCTGAAGAGTGAAGTGGCCACCGTGTAGGGAGATCTTAAGGAGGTCATGCAAAGCCTTCCTGCTTGCCAGGTCATTTGAGGGGGATTTGAACATCAGACATCTTTTAAGGAGGAAGAAGGAATTTGGGGCTTGGGTTTTTTGTTTAGTTTTACCTAGGAATGTTTTAAATATTATTGTAAGCCATCTTGAATCGAGGAAATTTTTAAATACATAAATGTTTTAATACATAGGCAAACAGGTAGCTCAAACCCCCTACAGTGCCCTTTTCACTATTTGGCTTCACCAAGTGTATTCCTGCTTTTTTATCAGGCCCCCTTTGATAATCATATTTTCCATCCTGTGGATCCTCCTAGGAGATTCCAAAATCCATTATCTGGGCCCCAAGCTAAATAGCCCAAAAACATTTACACATTTGGAGAGAATATCAGGGAGGGAAACAGAGAAAAGCCTTTTCTACAAAGGATAAAAGTTGGTTGGTTGTCCCAAAGTTATTTCTAATTACAAGTGCCAATCTCCTTCCCCAGAAATGCCTACAACCTCTTTTCCACCTATCCTTTCTCCCCATTTTCCCTTTTCCCTCCCTCATACCAGTCTCCCTCATTTTGTTCCCATCTTTAGCTTTTCTTTCTTGCTCCTTCCCCTTTAACTTTAGTTCAGTTCCCTCATCTCTTACCTTTTCAGCCTGTCACTCCCTGCTCCTTCCACTGATATTAACCAAGGGTTGGAATCCCCAGTAATGTTAGCATCCCCATCGTATAATGGCTGCCAAGATCTCAGAACATAGTCTCTTGACTTCTTAAAGAAGTATAAACACATTTATTGGATTTTTTTTAAAAAAGATGAATTTAATTAGGGAAGTCTCAAAGAAAAAACAGAAAAGGAGCTTGAGCATCAAAATGAAATTGAAAGGACCTCATTTTTACTGAATAAAAAAATACCAGTGAAAAGAACCTTGGTGTTCATTGTCTAAAAAGGAGACTATGAGTACTGAACTGAACAGGGCTAATTTCCCTGGAAATGGATGAAGTATAAACTACTGTTTGATCCTCTGAAGATGCCAGCCACAGCTGTGTGCAGGCGAAACATCAGGAGAAAATGCTACTAGAACATGGCCATGCAGCCCAGAAACTACACAACACCCCAGTGATTCTGGCCGTGAAAGCCTTTGACAATACTGTTTGGAAACTTTCAGCATGAAATCAAAACTGTGTTAGACTTTTTGCACGTACTTGTGTTACTCCAGATTTTCCTGAGAGTTGATCCACAAGAATTGGTTCAGGCAGGTGTTCTTCCACATGACATCCCGCCCTGCGTATTTTTAGTTGTGGGGTAAGTTTATTTTCTTCTGCTTTTGGCTTAAATAATGAGCACCTCTCTGTCATCAGAGCACCCCTCCCTTATTTCTTTTTTTAAAAAATAGCTAAAACATTGATATAACACTGTAGTGCTGTAATGATAATTTAAGGAGGCTCTTTGCATTCCCAACTTTATTTTTCTAAAGTTAGTTTCTAACCTTTTTCTGCTTTTTTCCTTACATATTTGCGATGGAAGGAAATAGATATTTCCTTTAGAAAAAAAATAAAAGCTGGGAATTCAGAGAACCTGTTTAAACTATTGTTTAAAAACTAGTGATATACTGGTATTTTGGGGCCTTTAAAAAAACTCAGGTCACTGGAGTTTGGGGCGAGGAAAGGGAGTGGCTTAACAATGACAATAGTCCAGGCACTGAATGCGATCTGGAGGCAGGTGGGACAAAGGGAAGCTTCGGCCTGGGCCCCTTTCCCTCACTTATCTTAAGCAGCTGCAGCCTACTCTCCTCAAAGTGGCCGCGGGGTCCAGCTACCCTCCCACTTCAGGGGCCGTGCATGGAACACAGCAGCCGGTAGGCGGCTGCCTCTCTCTAAGCCCTGGGCGCCAAGCGCGAATTCCTGGAGTGCCTTTTTGAAATGGCTGCACCTTTTGGCTGACTGCATAGCGCTCTTGTGAGCTGGGTTGTAGGGCCAAGGCCAGCTTAATTTGTAGCGCACCAGGAAGTGCTTGCGCCGAGGGTAATGTCTAAAGACAGCAACCCTCGGACAAAGGTGAGTGGGGAAAGGGCCAGAGATATTACCTACTGAAAAAAAGTCAACTCAAAATCAGATTCCAGAAAAACATCTAGGTAAAAATGGTCTCAACAGAGCAGGAAAAACTCTGGGGGAAAACAAACTGAAGTGAAAACTAAAGCCACAAAAATGCATGCATAAACCAGAACTGGGGCCAGAACTGACTGGAACAAATACCATGCAGGAAAGAGCTTTGTAGCTGACCTGTATGAACTTCTGTCAGACCCCTTGGAGGAGCATCACTGACAAGGTTACAAAATGGTTTGTGAGTTTTTTTCAATGGGCACACTGTTTTGATCATATTGCCATGATTTAAACTATTTGGTTGCTTTGTGAGAGGAAGTGAGATGGGGGAAACAAGAAAAAAATGTGGCCTGCAGCACATTTTGCATGGACTTGGGAAGTCACTTTATGACCCAGATAGTTATGTAAAGTGACAGCTTAAGAACAGACCCCCTAGTACAGTGGTTCTCAACCTTCCTGATGCAACCCGCTAATACTTGAAGAATTCCTCTCATGTTGTAGTGATATTTAACCCTAACATTTATCCATTTTACAAGATGGAGAACACTGGATGCAGAAGAGTCATTGTAAGCTGACCCTCTACAGGAAAGGGTTGTTTGACCCCCAAAGAATTGAGAACCGCTGCTCTAGTAGGCTTGAATACTTGGGGTGGAAGTGTGGGAACCAGACACACAAAAATCACAGGAGACAGATTCATTTAAAATATCTATTGAAATTACAAATAAAACTCTTCAATATGGTTCAAAGTACAAAACAACATTCAAAGGCATTCAACAGCTCTTTTATACATCACAGTGTTAGTGGCACAAAAATGTAGTTACATTTCAAATACAGAAACAGATTTTTTTGTACACTAGTCAAATGCATCATTTATACATATGCATGACTCCTCCATGCTGCTTTATACAAGGTTTAAAATATATCCATGGTAAAATGAACAAAGAAAGTTCAGTTATACAGCTGATACCTTTACCTAATGTTCCTGTCACTCTGTAAAAGAGACAGGTATTCAATAAAGCAAGGACCATCCCCAGACTTTGAAAAGAAACAGTAGGCTTTTACTTGGTTGAAGAGCATTGGAAAGTAAGCATGAAAGGAGACCTTTGTCATCTTTCATGCCATCAGCAGCAACGATCATCTCTAATTTTGTCATCTTCAGTATATTCTTTGAAGGGAAGCTCATCGCATCTGCTTTGTAAAACTAGCCTATAGGGTGCTTGTAGATTGTTATTAGATACAAGGGGTATTATGGAGAAGTCTAAGCAAATGTTTGATACAGGTGTTCCCTGTTTCATTTCACTATTACACTATAGGTTGACTGGTCGCTGCATTGTGCTCTTCATGGTCTTCCGTTTAATTTTAGCATTTCTAACATTTTGGAATTGGCACACTGTTACTTGCCACAGTGTCAGTTCAGTGTTTCCTCTTATAGGTTACCAAGGCTCTTACAGGTTATCCCTTTTGGTACTTAAAAATTCAATGCATATGTATATTTGGTATCCAGTAAGGAGCAGAAAAAAATACTGAAACTATGATTAAAACTATAACTGAAAACTGTGATGAACTGCACAGGTGCAGCAACTGAATAGTCTGGAGATCAAAACACAGAAGAATGTTATAACACACTGGTGGTGTTACATTTGACCTTTTTTACCAGTATGAACTCCCAAATTTGGGCTGATATTCAGGTATGGAAATTCCATAGACATCTATAAAAACAACCTGCTTATTTATCCGTATGCCCATTAAAAAAAAAAAGTACATTTAATTTTTTTCTGTTTTGGTCCACATGCAAGTTTTGTGTTGCTCCACTTCCAAGTAGACATTTGTGCCAACTCCCCTAGGATATTCACTGTATATGTACAAAAGAAACTGGTCCAAACGGTTCCTAGGATATAACTGATTTGAAATTTTGACAATGAAAGTTTTGAATGGAACAAGGGCTTTAGTTGAAAAATTACCCTAAGACTGACAATTAGACAAAAACACCTCTGCCAAACAGAACTTGCTCACAGGCAGGTAACCTAAGGTTTCGATAAAATTCTTGCCATTTGATGATGCTTAAAGCTCAATTTGACAGCCATTCAAAGAAGATGAATGTTTCCTTTTCATTTCAGTGAAGGCAGAAATGAGTACTCCAGGATCAGATTGGAAAGAGACCTCACAGGAAAACTTCACTGGCTGTTGTGAGTTTTCCAGGGTGTGTGGCCATGGTCTGGTAGTTTTTCCTAATGTTTCACCCGCTTCTATGGCTAGCATATTCAGAGATATGTCACACATCTCACTGTGACATACCTCTGAAGATGCCAGCCACAGATGCAGACAATTAGGGAAAACTACTAGACCACAGCCTGGAAAACCCACAACAGCAGGTTCATTCCGGCCATGAAAGTCTTGGATAATACAAACCTTGCAGTCATGATTGATAAAACGAAGTATATAACCCTCCATTAAAAGAGGATTTAAGGCAATGTTACCAAAGCAAGAAACAGTACAAAAAATAAAATACAAAGGGTATCAGGAATTGAAATTCAGTTTGGATCTGATAAATCAGAACTTTGACAAAAATGTGAGTGCATGTGGAGTTCCCACAGGCTTCAGAATTCCAAGTGAAAAATAGATCATGTTAATTACTCTTTCATTTCAGTGTTATATTGTCTTGTCAGAACATGTAACAAACTAGTTTACAAATGGCCACTAACTGGTTGAAAGGCAAGGCCCCAAACTTAAAAGACAACATTACGCTTGATATGTAGAAAAGGAAAGTGTTTTAAAAATGTAATACAGAACTAAGACTCTTTTCTAGTTAAAGTGTACCTGTCAAAGTTTCGATGGAATTCTCTGTGATATGATATAAATTTATCTTCCAAATGAGGGATCTGAAACTAAAATCTGAAAGAAGAGCATTCCATTGGAGCCATTTGCTTATGGGTAGCAGAAGGTTAGAGTTGTTGTAATTGTAATGCTATCACTGACAAAATGCCCCTGAAGGTTTTTCTGCATATGCAAATCAGACTGGACAAACTGGTACAGCCAGAGAAAATGATGTGAAGCCTATATTCCCAGAAGCCTCTCAGCTTCTGGCTGATCTTGGTTTACTCATCTCATCTCCTGGAATAAGAAATAGGAATTCATAGTTTTATTCCAATGGTTCCCAGCCTTTTCCACTTGCATACCCCTTGGCAACCCATTTCCCTAAAATTTTACCAAGTTACCCATTATGAAATTTTTTAAATGTACCCCCAAATGCTCTGGTGCAGGAGTCTGCAACCTGCGGCTCTCCAGATGTTCATGGACTACAAATCCCATCAGCCCCTGCCAGCCAATTGGCCATGCTGGCAGGGGCTGATGGGATTTGTAGTCCATGAACATCTGAAGAGCCGCAGGTTGCAGACCCCTGCTCTGGTGGGTACGCATACCCCAGGTGGGGAAACACTGCTTAACCCCAACAGATATCAGGTATGTTGACTTCCATATTTGACTCCCTCTGTAGAAGTTCAGCCCTTCAAATTATGTAACAGATGAAACAAGAAAGCAGAAAAGCAATCAAAATCTAAAATGGGAAATGGGTATTCCTTTAAGAAAATAAGTCCTTTAAGAAAATAACTGCCACAGTATCATACAGCATGAGATATAACTGATTGGAAAGTGGACTAAATATTTAACATGTTTAACAGACCTTACATACAATCATTGCAGGCATTTCATTAGATGAAGCAAAAAAAAAGTTCAGAAGTTTTCATACTCAGTTAATAGGATGCAGCTGCTGATAGTAATACAAACAAATTTAGTACTCTGGAATATGAGCCTTCTCTCTAAAAATGCAGTTCAGTGTTGCTGGGCTAGACAGACACAAGGGTTACGGAAACTCCTGTCCCACTTCCTAGATAGGGCTCAGTGTGCTCTAGCCATTAAACAGAAAAAGAAACTGAGCACTGATCCCTCCCCATCCTCCGCAAAGGTCAGGATGTCAATATAGGCCTGCATAGGGTTCAAGTAGCTTGACAAGTGGGATGCTGGGAAAGACCAAGAGGAATGCATGAATATCTGAGAGGCATCCCATTTAGCGTAGTGGTCAGTATGCTTGTGTGAATGCAGATACCAAGGCCCCTTCCGCACATGCTGAATAATGCACATTCAATCCACTTTCAATGCACTTTACAGCTGTGCAGAATCCACTTGCAAACCATTGTGACAGTGTATTGAAAGTGCATTATTCTGCATTTGCGGTAGGGGCCCGAAGGCCAGCAGGATAAAAAGAAGTTTAGCCCTACGATTGGCCCTGTGGAACAAGTTATGCTTGAGTGGGGAAGGATCGTGTCCTTAATTACATCAATATCTGTGGACCAAGACAGATGTCTCATACCTTGAATCTTCATAATATTTAGGAGAACATCTCTTTTGGTTTCAACAGAATCATCTCTACAAAAGAAGATACCTGGATTAGAAGTTAGGTAGCCCTATTGGTGTTGAAGGTAACTGACAGCCAAGAAAGAAAAATATCCAGGAAAATAAAAAAGGAGTAATAATTCCAACATTTTTAAAAAACAACCTGGACTGGATAGCAGGTCTTTCGTTATAACTCAAATCTCTTGCTCTGAAATGCCAAAGGCAATGGATAGTTTTACTGGACTTCTGTTATTACTGTTTGTATGTTTGGTGGGTTCACATATTTTCCAGTGGCAACTGTAACAGAGATCCAGTTGTAAGAAAATAAATGCTTTTAAAAGTGATACTAAAACTGATTGATATTAAAATGGCAAGCGGTAATGAAAGCACATTGGTTTAGCAGGGGGACACCCCAGTTTGATCCAATTGATATGTGAAAAGTTTCATTTCATAAGACCAACTCAGTTCCGAGTTTGCCAAAGGAGCCTCAGGGCCAACAAAGAAACAGCCTGTGTTACCTATGCATACATTTCTGATGTACAGCTTGTTTTATGCCTGCCCCTAAACACACGGGAACACCTGGAATGCCAGACTCTTTCTTGGTACTGAGAATAAGCAGCTGTGGTAGCTGCTAGGTCACGGCACCTCAGGTCTTGCTTGAAGTCAGAATTGGGTCTAGTGAGACTAAACTCAATGTCAAGAGCAAGCAGGGGTGGGAAACATACTGCATAGAACCAGTCCCATCTTCGCTCCATCTAAGTCGGCAGCGGATCGTCATCTCCTTTATTACACTTGCACTTGCAGCAGAGAACAAACGGCGTCGCGAGTAAAAGGAAAGGAGAAGCCACTAACAACAGCAGACCAAAACCTGCAAAGATGCCCACGACCTGAAATGCAAAAACAACAGAAAAGCAACATCAGCAGTATTCAAACTGCTTTACAGAAAAATGTAGAAGTTTAGTTTATTCAACTTGATATCCTGCACTTCCCCAGCTGAAGCCAGGCTCAGGGCAGCTAACATATACATTAAATCACAAAAGTTATACGAATTACAAAATAACTTTGAACATTCAATAAAAAACTCGCTTCAGAGGGCGATAAATCCATATTACCCAAAAACACATGCTGACATCTGTGAGGGGGAGGATTTCCTCTTAACAAAGGCCGATAATTTACTAGCTGAAAAACACAGAAAGACCAACCTGACTACACAATTCCAAATCCCTTAGCCCACTATCTAACTAACAATATAGCCCAATAACAATCCTCCTGACCTCCTGCTGCATCTCTGGAATTCTGCCAATGATCTGGCAGTCAAACACAGATCCTCCAGTAGGGTAGCACAGATGGACTAACTAACTAACTAATTAAAAAAAAACCGGAGATCCTAGTTCAGTGGTGGCGAACCTTTGGCACTCCAGATGTTATGGAGCCAATTGGCCATGCTCGCAGAAGTGATGGGAATTGTAGTCCATAACATCTGGAGTGCCAAAGGTTCACCACCACGGTCCTAGTTCTTCTCCATTCTGTCATAAAGACAATTCCATGGTATTAAAACAGCTGGGTTTTTTTTTTAAAATCCAGTCCTATTTCAATGCCTCGGAGTGGTTTCTTTTTGCACAACACACGTGAAGCTGCCTGAGAATAAGTCAGAGAACTGGTGCATCAAAGGTCACTGTTGTCTACTTTCACTGGATGCAACTCTGTAAGATCTCAGAGGACTTTTGAACCATCACTTATCTGACTGTTTTTGATGAAGAGGCCAAGGATTGAAATTGGAACCTGCTGTATGAAAAGCAGACGCTCCAGCACCAAACTACATCTCCTCACCAGCCAAAGGGATAGAGCAGTTACCTAACATCCCTCCTCTGAAAAATCTGCAATCTATACCTTACCAAAAGGGAAGACAGGCAGGCAGGAAGAGAAGGCAACAGAGGCAGTGGGAATGGTAGGCATGTGTACCAATGCAGTGACTTGCCTACCTAGGTTTAGTTTCAGTAAGTGATGAGGACAAGCAGGATTAGCCAAAAGGTGAGCCAGACAAGCTGGGGTTTGAGGAGGGTTTATTAAATGTGTATTCTGATTAGCTTAATGGTGAATTAAAGGATTCCTGTTACGGAGACTGCCAAGAACCACTTGCATAGCGGCACTCAGTAGTGCAATTGATTAATATGCAGACTCCCACAGAAGTAACAGAATTTTACGCCTTGGGGAAAGCAGTACAGATGGAGACAGCATTCTGAGAGGCCGTCCTTATGTTTTGGCATAACACGCCCAGATGTATTTAATAAATTTAAGACGCTGAGGGAGAGGGATAAATTATTTCACCATCACATCTATGACACGTACAATCTTGCAGCTGGAACTGTGATCATTTTTGGCATTCTGCTTCAGATTTTATGACTCAACCCTTTCTTTATTGTATCTTGTCAGCAGGTGGCACTATTGAACCAAATTAATTTTGAAGGACAGGACAGAATACGGTAGGATTATTTTTTTTAAAAAAAATCCACTGTTTCTTAATTTCCTTATTTTACAGAAATTAAAAAAAAGATGCAAGACAGTGTTTCATAGGTGCTTTCCCACTCATTCTGCAAAATATTTTTATTGCGCAAGAAACAAAGCTCTCCACTGCAATATCATGCTGCTTATTAGAATTAAGGCACTGTTTTTTCTATATTGTTTCATGCTCTCCAGTGATAGAACAGAGAACTCTGAAGGCCTAGTAAATGTCAACAGCTAGCAATCTGCATTGTAGGCCACCTCAATTTAGCTGGGTTCTTTTAGGATTAGTCTGCAAATCCTGTTACTGATCTCTCTTTTTCCTGCCAATCAAGAATCCTGCAACATGTTGGCATAGCTACGGGAAATCAGCGTGACTGAGACCCCTTTTTTTTCAGAAATTCCCAGAGCACTGAAAATCAAGTAGCCACTTCTTTTTCCCCCCGAAATGACTTTGTATAGCTCTTCATGCAGAAACGAAGTTCCTATCACCCCCAACTTTAGAAGGAATCAGTTATTCTCTGATTAAAAGGGGAAAGAATCTTTCTCTATGCCAGTGATGGCGAACCTTTTTGAGACCGAGTGCCCAAATTGCAACCCAAACCCCACTTATTTATCGCAAAGTGCCAACCTGGCAATTTAACCTGATTGCTGAGGTTTTAGTTTAGAAAAAACCGGCTGGCTCCCTCTTCCTCCGCCCCACCCGCTCGCGCAGGGGCCAGCCTGCTGTAGCCTCCAGCAAGTCCCACGCGCACCGCTCTGTGCCTCTTTAGCATCTCTACCTCCTCTGCGCCCCACCCCTCAGGCAGCAGGCACCCAGAGCACAGGCACCAGGCCCGCCAGCCGAGTCCTCCCTGCTCACCACGGTGCACGCACATCGTGCTCAGTGCCCAGGCCAGCCTAGATGTGTGTGTGTGTGTGTGTGGGGGGGGTGATTTTCCACCCCCCACATGATGAACTCTGTGTGTGTGTGCCCACAGAGAGGGCTCTGAGTGCCACCTCTGGCACCCGTGCCATAGGTTCGCCATCACTGCTCTATGCTATTTTCGTCTTGCTGTTTTTTCCCCCCTTGGGCCTATGCTTTCTTAATTTACTCTGGTTTTGTACAAAAAAAATGAAAGGCTTCAAAGGCATTTGGCACCTACCTGTGTTCTATGCCAAATCACAGATGCCCTGGAATGACCCAGCTTATTCCGGCAAGGACCTTTGTCATAGTGTATAAGGAGGAAATCATCCTATAAACCAACAGAGAAGAAAGAGAATACTTTTGGTGAAAGTGGTGATCGGGAACTGATCCTTTTCAAAACAAACCAACATAAATGTCACTTGATAGATGCTGAAGGCATAGAAGACAGTGAGTCTCACTCCAGTAATGGATTCAAGGTGCAGGAAAAGAGATCCCACCTAAACATTAGGAAGAACTTTCTGACAGTCAGGGCTGTTCGACAGTGGAATTCTCTGTCTCGGAGAGTGGCGGAGCCTCCTTCTTTGGAGGTTTTGAAACAGAGGCTGGATGGATGATCATATGTCGGGAGTGCTTTGATTGTGTGTTCCTGCATGGCAAGGGGTTGGACTTGATGGCCCTTGTGGTTTCCAACTCTGTGATTCTATGATTCTCTTAGGACTGTAGCATTAGGACAAGGTTAAGAGGTCCTGCAGGTCAGGATTGCAAGGGAAGATGGAAGCAGAGTTTTCCCTTGGCTTTTTGGCTCATTCTGCACATGCAGAATAATGCACTTTCAAACTGCTTTCAATGCTCTTTGAAGCTGTGCGGAATAGCAAAATCCACTTGCAAACAGTTGTGAAAGTGGTTTGAAAACGCATTATTCTGCGTGTACGGAAGGGACCACTGTCATTGTGCAATACTGATGCCACCAAGTACCAAAAGTAGGGAGAAAGTACTTTTGGCACCATGAGGCATCCTCCTCCCACGCCTAGAGTGACGTGGCTTGGCAGGGCTTTCACTGCTTTGCAAGGTGAAATGACATCAGTGAGTTGGCTGCTGATTCGCAAGGAGGCAGGCGGCAGCTCAGGGATGCGGCTCACAAATCTGCACGCTCTTGTCACAGACTCTGAACTCAGTATTATACAACCCTTCGCCTTGTCAAAAAGATCTGCTGGGATATCAATCAGTTGAAATAAGAAGCCCATGAGAATGAACATACGCATACAAATTAGTCTCAGCATTCACTGATAGCCTATGGGTACAGCTGGTTCCGAACAAGTATACTGGATCCAAATGAGCAAGTCGCATGGCTGCACTATTTATTTTTAAAAAATCTGTGCTGCCTTTCCACACAAATAGAGTCCCCTCAGGTGGCAAACATCAAAATATTTCAACGTTAAAACACTTAAAAGGGCATTAAAACAGCATTTAATGTAAAACAGTTAAATAATTCTACAAACAATTCTATAAACAGGTCCAGAGAAGGGCAACCAAAATGGTAAAAGGTCTGGAATCCATGCCCTACGAGGAGAGACTTAAGGAGCTGGGTATGTTTAGTTTGGTGAAGAGAAGATTAAGAGGGGACATGATAGCCATGTTTAGATACTTGAAGAGATGTCATGTTGGTGAGGGAGCAAGCTTGTTTTCTGCTGCTCCAGAGACTAGGGCCAGGAGTAATGTGTTCAAAGTGAAGGGAAAGAAGATTCCACCTAAACATCAGGAAAAACTTCCGGACAGTAAGGGCTGTTCGACAGTGGCATGCACTACCTCGGAGTGTGGTGAAGTCTCCTTCTTTGGAGGGTTTTAAAGAGAGGCTGGATGGCCATCTGACAGGAGTGCTTTTATTGTGTGTTCCTGCAATGCAGGGAGTTGGACTTGATGGCCCTTGGGGTCTCTTCCAACTCTATGATTCTATGAAACACATACAAGCACACAATACCAAACCAGGAGGGAAGGCCAATAACAGTTAATTGGGGTGTGAGTGTGTGTGTTATACCATACTGAACTAAACAGTCTTTACCTGCTGGTAGAAGACAACACTATAAGGGGACAGATTAACTACCCTAGAGAGAGTGTTCCAAAGATTGGGTGCCAAGACCAAGAAGGCCCTTTATTGGGTTGCAATCCTTTGGCAATTCTGTAGTGCTACTGTAATGAACAATCAGCATATATGTAATTGATTTTGTCTACCAAGACAATCTCATATCTAACATTTATTAACTTGGGGGCATTTGTCAGTTCTTTATAGTTCTAAAATATCCTACAAACATGCAATTTAGAATATGTTCAGTTTGGAAGGGAATTTTTGTAACTCTTACTGGTACAATGTATAAATAATCTCTTCCTCTCAAACTTATCTATGCAAAGTATACTCACATCAAGTGATTCCAAACAGTACCAGCAAAAGGCATGTTTACAGTTTTTACACATCATTTGAGCACAGCCTTCATCCCGTTCAATATAAACCTTGCATTTGGGACAGCGTTTGATTGGAGCATCATCTTCTTCCATTTTAAAAACAGAGCTGGAGGAGACATTTTGGTAATATTTTTATATATTGCTTTTCCAGTGTTCAAAAACATTGTCAAAATACATAAAACAGCATCAAAAACAAATACCATGTTGAGAGAAATATTGGGTTTTGCCACAGGAACTAGCTTGCCACCCTGATGGGAAGATCTACCTCAGATTACTGGTGTTTTTATTGTCTGCTTGGCTTCGTTTTATTGTGAGCTGCCTTGAGCTGCCTTCTAAATAAATAAGATGTACTGAGACAGATAAAGGAAAAAAGCTACCTTGTTGATTCTCTAGGATCGCATGGCAGCTTTCAAGGGCATTGACCATGTATCCTTTTGGACCAGCAGGCAGAGACATGACCAAGGAGGGAGGGGGTACCATGCTCTGGTGGGTCCACTCCTAGTTGACCCATTGGTTCTAGAAGGCAGTTCGGGGGGGGGGGGTTGTTGTTGTTTTGAATCTATGGTGTTTATACTGTGGGGTTCCACAGTAATCAGTCTCGCCCTTATACTTTGCAACATTGGTGTTAAACTGTAAGGCAAGGTCAACTGGAGAAAAGTGTCATCAGCATGCTAATGACACAGCTCTACTACTTTTTTTTTCATCAGGATCAAGTGAGACAGTGGATGTCCTGGAGCCCATATAGTGAGTTAAATGAGGGCTTATAAACTGAAGTTCATTCCAAATCAGACAAACACTCTGCTGAGCTATAAAGGTACCCATTGAGGAGTGATTTACACTGGTAGAGAGTTAGTCTTTCTTTCACCACCCTCCCTTCCCAGTTTTGGGGACCCACAATTTGATGGGTGGGGTCCCTGAACTCCTGGAAACTTCAAGATCAGTGGAAACAGGCAGTTGTAAATGCCATTTAGGGGCCACCCTCATCCATTAATCTTTTTAGACATCTTTTTTCTTTGTTCTTCCTGCTCTATCTTTTTATTCTTTAATGGATCGACTATCTAAAGAAAGAGTCCTTGGAAGATGGTGGGATTGACCCCATTATAATGTTTCTCTCAATTTGATGTTCTTTACTTAAATGTTAATTTGTTTTAATAATTTACCTGCCCTAGCTACCAGGGTTTTTTGCTTGATAGGAAAGTTTAAAATACATAAAGTGCAATAACAGAATAATCCTAACAAGCAATTTAAAACGGCCAAGCAGACTCAACTCACTTGCCAAATGCTTCGTGGAAAATGTCTTGCAGCCTTTCCTAAAATAAACAGTCCTCCTTATATACAACAAAATAGGAGTTGCCACAAAAAAAGCCTATGCCCTGAACCACCACTGACAGGTAGATGGGAACACCGACAGCCATGCTATTCTGACCTAAGGTGGCCCCTGGGTATCCATGCGGAGAAATGTTCCTTCAAGTATGTGGCTAGGAAGCACTTTAAAGGTGAAGAAAAGACCCTGGATTAAACTCCAAAGAAAGTAAGCAACCAGGGAAGCTCATATAAAACAGTCTGGATATGCAATGGCTATCTGACACTGTGCAAATATATGGTTTGACTTTTAAAGTGCCCAAGTTGTTGTAGGTTTTCCAGGCTGCGTGGCCGTGGACTGGTAGATCTTGTTCCTAACGTTTCGCCTGCATCTGTCGCTGGCATCTTCAGAGACAGACTTCTCTCTGTGATATACTTCTAAAGAAGCAGGCGAAACATTAGGAACAAGATCTACCAGACCACGGTCACGCAGTCTGGAAAACCCACCCCAACCAGTTGAATCCAGCCGTGAAAGCCTTTGACAATACATTGCCCAAGTTGTGTTCACGGGAAGCACTGTGAAGAGCCTGAAGCTGTATGGCTGTAGGGAGAATGAGCTGACTTTTTAAAAAAGTAACATCTAATTTGGCCCAAGATGCCTGTCCTTCTGTGCAGCGGACTGGTAAAAGCAGGCCAGTTTGGGCTCCATCTGACCTCATTTTTAGTTAAATGGAATCTGATTATTCATAACTCTTTCCTTTGTTGCTTGGGAGAAGTACATTCTGAGGCTCCTTCTTGTGCCATAGCTGACCTTTTGTGAAACTGAATGACACCATTATGAAGCAAAGCCATAGCATAAGTTACTCATGAGTTACTGCAAACCAGATACTACAAAAAGTAACAGAGCTAAAAGGCAATACTTTATTCCAAGTCCTGACAAGTTTCCTTTGGCTTTATGAGCCACCCCAAAAATTTAGAAGCCAGACTTACATTTCACTCTTTGTGCTTTTTGTTTTTTAATTACCATACTTTCTACTGACTGCTATCACAAAATCTAACCCTACACTCTTCACAGTTTCTTGTCATTTTTTAAAAAGCTATAGCAATTCTTGTAGTGTATAAATAGATATCACAAAGAGGCACTTACAATAAATGACTGCTAGAAATATTGGACATCACAATGGAATTTCTAGGCACCTCGATGCCCTGACTCCTGGGATATGTCAAGACCTGCCTTATTCCTTCCACAAACCTGGGAAAAAACCTGGCTTATGTTTTGCTAGTGACACATTCAAGAGAGTGATGGGGAAGGGAAAAGTGTGGCTATTCAATGTTTAAGAACTACATAATGTAGTAATTCCCGTACCTTGTCTCCCCCGGGAGGAAGGTGATTGGCATATTCTCTTGACAACCTTGCCCCGGATGCCATATGGATTTGCACGCTGAACAGAACTCTATGTCACAAGATTGGCATTGTACCAGCTGAGGATTCTGAGGTCCCGATTCCTGAAGTTGGCAAACTGCTTGGCAAGATGAAGATGGGCACCAAGTCCGACAGGGATCCAGGAGCACCTCTGCATGGAAACCAAATTAATGAAAAAAGTGAAGGTGCAGAATTGTTTTTGAATCACACCATGCGTGCAGGATTTCTTGGTACCTCACTAGATTCCTCACCTCTTGTGGGGCAAGATGTGAAAATTCTGGTTGGGTTTATACAGAAAAGCAAAGGAGCAGGGAATATGCATCACTTTATATCTCAGGCCAGGTTTCTCTCCCATGCCCCCATATTTCACATTCAAATCAACTACCTGTGATACGGGTACCAGTTTTATGCTGGTCTGAGATGCCTGCGGGAATTTCCACAAGCAACACTAAAACTAACTGAAGACCAGAATTGATAAAAGTAAATGCTTTTTTAAAAAATTGATTTTTAAAATTTAAATCAGATTTTTGTAGCTATAGCTAGATTGGAGTCCTACATGACCTTTTGTGAGAATTGAATAAGCTGCACAAACTCTCAGATATAGTGCATCATTTTGATACACAATGTTCCCTGGAATTAATAACACAAAATTGCACCCCTAAAAATGAACACAAAACTTCTTCAAACACTGTATTGTTACAGTCCTGTGTAGCATTCAATGAGTGAAACTGGACATGTGTGGTGCATTTGTTACAAAGTGCTGGACTAAGATTTAGGAGACCCAGGTTCAAATCTCCACTTGTCCATTACGGTCATCTCGGACAAGTCACACACTCTCAGTCTAACGTACTGCACAAGGCTATAGTGAGCATAAAAAGGTAGGGGGAGAGCCATGAAATCTGTCCAGGGCTCCTTGGAGAAAGGTTGCGATTTTTTTTTAATTGACTGGTCGTTTCCCCACTTACCATCGACCACCCTTTGCTGCGAGCTACTCTCAGCGCGCGTAGTTTCTGGTGCGCTCCTGGGCTTCCCCATGACCCCGCGCTCTGTGTGGGGTCATCAAAAGGCGCCGTTTTGAGGAGCGCCAGGAATGACACGCGCTGAGGAGGCGCAAGAGCGGCAGAGTTGGGGCGGCTGCATTGTCGCCGCCCCTGTAGTGGGGAGTGCCGCGGGACCCCGCAAAACTTGGCGAGAGTAGCGCGCAGCAGATGGTAAGTGGGGAAAAGACCACTGATACGTCTAACATTGTGCTGGTTTCTGGCTAGTCTCTGAGAATATACATAAAAGGTGGTTAAAATAAAACACCCACAATGGGATTCTGTGACAAATGCTTTTACTCAAAAGCCCGTGCACGTATTAAACCACAACTTAGGACCCACTGAAGTTCTTTAATAAAATCTGCACCTAACACCGTACCTCTTTCAAACTGTAACTTCTTGTATCTCTGCATGATTTCTGATGCAACCATACACTCGATCTGTTGTAAAGAGATAGACAAAGAGCAGATTAACAACAGCCACAACCAAAGTCTTGTTCAACAAAGAGAGGCAATGAATTTGGTACAAGAATCCCACAACGGCATTCTCTCCCTAGCTCTGCCCCCATATGGCTGTGACATAAAGTAGCAAGACTTCTATGTAAGAAGAATAAAACCTACTTCATTTTCTTGTAGGTGACCTCGCTTTGGGCAGGTAGCGTCAGGGCAGCTAATTGCAGTTTCTAGTCCTTCCCTGATCAAAAGCTCTACATACTGTTTCAGGCACTGTAAAAAAAAAAAAGTCAAACACAAGGGCTGTAAATAATCCAATAACTTAAGTATGACTTAAGAGTGCTGCTTGTTTTCTCGGATAAATCGCCAAGGATGTGAAGGGCCCACCTGCCTTATATTTCTGTTTCCCTTTTCATGGAAAAATCTGCTATGGCCTTCTGTGAGGAGGACCCTCCTTGAAAGAAGACCTCTTGTATAAAATACATCTTCACATTACCTAGGTTCTGACAACTTCTAAACTGACTGTGGCTGGGGGTGGGGGAGAGGGAGGAATCGTGATAGATCTAAGACCTTCCTTAGTACATCCGTATCTATTTCTTATTCCGTATCTCTTTCCTCGTCCTGGGAACCCCTTGTTTTCTCCCCTTTGACCGGCCATCCGTTACTGTACAAAGTTTTAAGGTCACCATCTGGAATTTTAACTGAACTGAGGTGTTTAAGTATTATTTATATGCAAAGTGTTATTTCAAATTGTTGAACTTTTAAATTTTGTTGTTAGCTTCCCCAAGCCTGACCTTGGTAGAATATAGAAATTGAATGAATGAATTGAATGAATGAGTCTAGCTGCAATCACGACTACTTCAGGTTTGAGTGAGCCATTTGCTCTATCTACAGGAGAACACCCACATCATCTCATAAACTTAAATTGAAAGAGAGAAAAGAGAAAAAAGGGAGTTCAAAAAATCCATCTACACACACTTCATCATAAAACCGTTATCTATTTATACAGTTCTTTTGTTCCTGGCTTTTGGTCAGAAAGCACAACGAGGTTGCCCCAAGTTAACACTAAAAGCCAAGCCAAACCCACCGCAGCGGCTTTATTTCAAAGTACCTGTAGAATCTGGTTTTCTGCTTTTCCCATAGTCCTTTGCAAGATGTCCAATTTTAAATACACAGCATTGGAGCATTTTCTTACAGTTATTTTATTTGCATTGTCCATTCAAACCACAGTGGCTTACAGAAAAATCCAACTGAAAACTCAAATTTGGAAATGCTTTTGGAAAAGGTTTGCTGGTAACGTACCCACATTGAACAATTTATACTAGCTGATGATCTCTAACCCCCCATTCAGTATACATATTTTGCATACTTATTGATACCCATAATTTTAAGCAACTTCTCACACCAGCATTTCTCAAACTGGAGACCAGGGACCCTCAGGATCTAGGAGGGTACTCTAGAGAGGTCTGCTCTTGTACTCATCTAGCTATAGGGTTACCAGCTCTGGGTTGGGAAATACCTGGATATTTGGGGGCTGGAGTCTTGGAAGGATGAAGTTTGGGGAGGGAATAATGCCAGAGTCCCCTCCAAAGCAGCCATTTCGTCAAGGAAAAATGATCTTGGTAATTTGGAGATCAGCTGTAATGGCAGGAGATCTCCAGGTATCACCATATCTAGGCAATGAAAATGAAGGCTTATCAGTTTTCTAGGAATGTGGGCAGAGATGTGTTACCTCAGGGGAAGGGAACAGAATTGGTTTCCCTCTCTTTTAGAGGGTGGGAGCTTACAGAGCTTCTGCTGCCCACAGTATTGCATTTATAAATAACCTCAGAGCATAAGCCATAAAATTGCTGCTTAATTGTTGAGATTCAAAAGCTCAGCCCTAGGAAGTTTCATTCGCTGACTGGCACCAAGGAAGTACAGTCCTATCACGTAATTATTTCAGATCAAACATTTAAGTGGTTTTCACCCTGTTTCCCAATGCAAAATATTTTATCATGAACGCACCCACAATAATATTCAATTATGGCTTTTCATTGAATAATGGAAATTCAGATTCAGTGTGATATCTATCTTTATCTGTTTCTATGAGCAACTGTGAAAGGCTTTTCAGCCTACTGGGTTCCAGCCTAGAAAGTCAGGTTAGAGAGTTTCCTGATATTGCTAGTGCCAGATCACCTCTGATCAGGGATGAAGTTGATTAGAGTTAAGGTAAAGGCCTTTTCAGTGATGGCCCTATAGAATCAGCTACCCTCTGAGACATGTCAACATTTTACTTAAGCTTACTTTTTGAATGTCGCTACTGCGGTTTTCTCTGTAGAGATTTGAACTCTCAAGAAAACACAGGCCTTCCTGGGCCATGCACTGGTTGATACTCACCTTTGAAAAAGGGCTGTCTGCCCAAGATGGGAATGGGTGAGTAAGAAAGGAAAGGCTTAGAAATCCACAAAAAAACCCAAAAAACAAACCAAGTCCTGAAGTGTCCCCAGGTTGCTCAATTTGAGAACTGTAATGTATGTTTTAATCTTCACTGTCTTTCTCAATTTCTTCCAGAACAGATTCAATATTTTTAACTGAGATTTCAGGGTCAATTCGAAATGATGATTAAATAAGAAATGAAACAATGTCTTTGAATAAATCTGTATTCTGCTTTAACTTCTAGATGGCAAGAATGAGTGCTAAATGATACTCCTGGTTTTCTTTTTGTGCATATGTGCTTCTTTTCTTCACTACTCCAACAGAATAGTAGAATCTTCAAAGCAGTATCAACTGGGGCTTCAGAGTCTGCTTCTCTTGCATCACTCAGTGCTGCAAGACTTCTCCCTCCCTTTAAATCCACTCACTGCAACTATGGCATGATTGACTTCGCCCACACAACCCGTTTTTCCTTTCCTCTTCCTGTCTGAAGAAGAGCTCTGTGCAAATCAAACTTTTACCCTACAAAATGAGTTTGAAAAACAAAAGCTGGACAAAATCTTAATCACCTGCAAATCTATGTACACCTTATCATCTTTTCAGAAATACAAGCAAGACTTACAAGCAGAATTTTAACCAACTTATCTATAGTAGTAAAAAGCATCTTACCTTTCATGTTGAATTTATTACAGTATGTTACACACAACCCGCTCCCAATTCTGTGACTCACTGTATTCCCTTCTTATTCTTGTTCACTCTCCTATCCCTAAATGCTATATCTTCCTCCTAAATACTTGCCTTTGCCCTTCCATTGTGAAAGCAGTCTCCCTGGATTACAATCAAGTTCTCATGCCATTTTTCTTTCAAGGAATTTCCTTTGCTCTAAGTGAATGAGGAAACTTCCTTTACCAGCCCAAATATAGCTGAATATTTTTAAAAAGAGAGGCAATCTGACCTCTGAGAGGCATTTAAATCATCTCCATTCTCTGCTTTGACCAGTAAGCACCAAGGCAGAAAACTACTACAAGCAGTTTAGTATACATACATACACCATGTTCCTAAGTTTGTACAAGCCAGGTCGAGTCAGACCTATCCTTAGATCAGGTAGGGGATTACCCCACACAGATAACCAAAAAACATCTAAATACAATACATTCTTTACTGTAGGTCCTGAGGGCTGGAGGAACTTTAATGGTCCATTTATGTGTCAGTGCACACACCATACAAGTAGGCTTTCCTGTTCTTTCAGGGAGAAGGCTGTTCTGCAGATGCATCCATTGGGTCAACAGAGCTGCCCACACCACTGAAGTAACTGGAAAGAACTGGCTTGCTGGGAAGCTAGGTGCAAGCATGACGCTCCTCCCCCCAATCAACAAGAAATCAATAGACAAAAAACAAACAAACAAATTATTCAGAAAGGCATAATGTTAATTGTAATCAGTCACACTATTCCATGTTGTGGATTCAACTGAGGAGGTGTAATGGGCATCTATGGCAGGACTGTATAATATACATCTTGCGCTACTACTACTCAAATGGTGTATATATAATTAAGAGGAAACTATATATTTTTAATGATGTTTAGCCCTCACAGAGCTCTTTACAATTATGAATTATTAATTTTTTAAAAAGCTCTTTCCACATGCTAATTAGGAATATTGACAAAGTTGCCAAAATTTCCTTTCCTATCATCTTTAAGAAAAAAAGAGTAAAAGATATTTGACACACATACTGTATGCTCATGGCAAGGGGATGATTTTGGACTACCATGTTTCTCACAGGGAAGTTCAACAGAAAAAAAAAGACAATGAAATTACCATCATTTGTACACACAGTTATAATAGAAGCTCCAGATTATACGGATATCAAATTGCTAGTCTATCCCTTTGAGTAGGGAATCAAGTCTGGTTTTCCAGATTAGAGTCCACCGCTCTTAACCACTACTCCACGCTGGCTGTCAGTAGACTCATATCTACATCTGGCTTTCGTAAAGTACAGTCACATCTATATCTGGAAGTTTCACCTCTGTGCTGCATTAGCCAAGGGAGAGTAGTAGGCCCTGATGCTTTAACAACAGACATATTTCCCCCCAAGTTTCCAGTAGCTACTCCTCAATGGTTAACAGCCCCTGTTAGTGCTTCAATGGTATGATCTCTTATGTATGATCTGGCATATAAAAAACTAACAAAGAAGCCCACATAGCTCAGTCCATAATTATATAAACATGCAAACATATATATTTTACATATACATTTTACATGGTGTTTTACAACACACAAATGTAAAACACCACCAGAAGTGCAAGTCCTCCCTTTCTTTTCAAGGGCAATTCTATATAACACTTAAATTCTAGCAACTATTTTAAAAATACCTGAAGTATAATAATTTGCAGCTTTTATCAAGATCTACAACCTTTTACAGCTAAGCAGCCAAGCTACATCAATGTTCAGAGCATGAGTTACAGAAAGCCCTTTTCTGTAACTGAAACTATACAAATTGGTATTATGGATAAGCTAATATAATGCTTAATCTATATACTAATAGCAAAGACAGCCAAACTTGAAGGTACTTAAATCCGGCAACATGAGCTGTGAATGGACTAGACTCATCTTCCTGCAAATATGAAAGGGAAGGATATAGAACCGGGAAAAGAGTGGAATATTAAGTCAAATTAAAGTAAAATAAAATGAAATGATGGAAAGAGTACCTGTAGCTTTTAGCAATGGATTTCCTCAGCAGCTGTTGCTAGGCAACTGTAGATTCCTGGTTTGGTTCTGTTAGTAAAAGACTGGGGGAGAAGCAAATAGTAGGGGCCCTTCCAGGCCCATTTTGGCTTTTGAGGAAGAACTCATTGGGGACAGATCTGAGTGCTAGGGTTGCCAACTCCAGGTGGGGAAATTCCTAGAGATTTTGTGGGGGAGTCTGAGGAGGGCAGGGTTTAGGGAGAGAAGAGGTCTCAGCTGAATACATAGACTAGAGTCTACCCTCCAAAGCAGTCCATTTTCTCCAGGGGGACAGATCTCTGTCGCCTGGAGTTCAGTTGTAATTCTAGGAGATCATCAGGTCCCACCCAGAAGATGGCAATCCTAAACCGGGAAGGAACTTCTGAGTCACTTGCTGCCACCCAGATTCCATAACTGAACTAGGCCAGGTGGCTTGCCACTGTTCAAAAAGCAGTCACCCTTTGGAAGTCAGTGCGATGTTGCAGATAGAACTTCACAGTACGGTCTAGGAGACCCAAGTTCGAATTCTCATTTTGTGTTGGAAGCTCACTGGGTGATTATGACCCACTTACATACTTTCAAACTAACCTAATTCACAGGGTTGTTGTGCAGATAAAAAGGAGAGGAGAATGATATAAGCTGCTTTAGACCCCACTGGGGGGGAAATAGATTGAGTAAATAAATAATAAATATAGCTGAAGATGGGAGGCAGATAAAAGGCAGGTGACTGTATGGCTGAGAAGGGGAGAATAAGGCAGGGAAAGGAAAGATGATATGGGGGTTGCCAGGAGGAGGATACAGTGGAAAATGAGGTGCCAACCTACAAGTTCTTGAGTGTTCTCTACAGTGCAAGTGGAGGAGGTGCCATTAACCCACCAGCAATTTTCTAGAGCCCACTGTATTTGGTAGTAAAGTGCAAAATGACTTCCATTGTTGTTCCCACTATAGTTGAATAGACAAAATAGGTTGACTGAGATTGCTCAAAGAGATTGCTTTTTTCCTTTCTAAACATTACTTTCATGGCCTTTAATAACCGTTTTGCCAGTATTACATTTTTACCGCGTAGTTTTAGTCCATTGTGAAGTTTTTCACTCTTTGAGTACAAATGTGTAACTGAAAAAATAAGAAACCTTTTCAACCTTCAAGAAGCAACTCAGCTTCATATGAGAAGATGAAGTAACATGTACTTAGCCTCTCTGGAAAGAAATTCATTGTCTGCCAAGTGTTCAGTCTAACTGTGAAAATTAGAAAGTGTGATCTATTTTAGGCACAGACCTATAGCTTTTCTTTGTATTGGTCCCTCTTGCATTTTAAAAAATGAAATCTGAAGGAATGTAGATTTCTCCACATGTTTTTTTCTATAGCTTTCAGGAAATCCACATTAGCAGCCTGTGGTTGGTCTTGGAGAAAAGACACTAGGCATACACATACATTTCTCAGTTCTACAAATTCAGAAAAGATTAATTTTGTCACACAGCCTCAAAATGTTGCAAGTTCCCACTGCGGCTGTTACCCTCAAGGCCAAACTCAATGTGATGACAGCTGCATACCTTGTTTAAATATAGATTTACCCTCAACCTACAGAAAGAACAGGAATGTAGATCAGATTTTGAAAGCAAGAAAGATGCCCCCACAGCTAACATCTCAGAGATTTTCTCTCAGCCGTGGATACAAATGGAACCCCAACTGAGAGAAAGAGAGAGATAAAGATGAGGAGATAAGCCACAGGCAAAGGAAGAGTCTTGAATACATCCTAAGCACCTTTCTCTGCTTCTATCCCCCATTTTTTATTTTGCTCTTTCTATCTAACTGCCAATCAAGAACTGTTATTGTCTCTAATTTGACCCTCAGGTGTACTGTCTAGGGGACGCTTTCCCCATACCCACATTATTTTTACAGTACAGCAAGAACAGAAACAAGATTTTCCTGATGAAACAATCTTTTCCTTCCTTCCTTCCTTCCTTCCTTCCTTCCTTCCTTCCTTCCTTCCTTCGCAAACCAACCCAGCAGGCAAAATTAGATGAGACTGCCAGATTCTGTTTAGACCAGCAAACGTTAAAAGTGGCATATGATGTATTCCTAATATGTCTGAGGGGGCTACAACTGCCTTGAAAATAATTACCTACAGGTCGCTTGGGTGGGGAACAATTGCCTCTAGGTGAGCCAGCAAGACAGCTTCTGTATGTTCTTTAGCCCTGTTATTCTAAAGAGAGCTCGGGAATTGATTCTTTACCTACTTGCACTCTTCCTTTGTTATGAAGCATTCTGCTCCAAAGGCTGCAGTGTGTAACAGACTTCCCTCTGTGATACACCTCTGAAGATGCCAGCCACAGATGCAGGCGGAACGTTACGAACAAGATCTACCAGACCACGGCCACACAGCCTGGAAAACCCACCACAACCAGTCCCACAGCGCTGCTTCCAGAACTAGGCTATTGCTGCAGAATAGAGCTCATTTTTGTCTCCTTCCCTTTGTTGTTCAACATAAAGATCCAAGTGCAGTCTTTTGTTGAGCAAAGGATGTGAAAGTAGTATGCTTCCTCATCAGAAAATATGAGAACTTATCATTCATTTTTTAGCATCGCCTTTGTGCAGCCTGGGAGACTTCCTGGTTGACCCGCAGGCTAACCAAGAGCCCTGGGGAGCTGGGTGCGAAGAAGCGGTAACGCTCTCCTCTCAGTGAGGAGGGAATGGTCGGGCACCATTTTTTCAAATCGATCTTCCCCTCCTCTGTTCCTGCTGTCTCTCCCCAAAGAAGAATGTGGGTTCCGCCTCTTGAATACTTGAAGGTAGACTGGGTATTCAGGACAGGGAGGGAAAGAATATAGCACCCAAACCCCCAGTGGACTGCTCACAGTATCTGGGCCCTCTGAGAGAGATGCCAACTCCATCATTTTAAAAAATGGAGAGAGGGAAAAAAACTGGACTGGAGCCAGAGGGCAGCGCCAGGTGCAAAAGGCCAAGCTGCCCCGGAATGCAGGTGATGACTCGTCAGCGCCATTTCCCCTTCTCTTGGCCGTGCTTCGGACTCTGGGAGCCGATAGACGCCAGTCAGAAGGAGGCAGGCTGCGCCAAAGAGAGGAGGTGATGCCAGCTTTGCCTCCTTTTCCCCCTCTTGGACAAAACCAAGCGGCTCCCTCCCCAGAACTGTGCAAAGTATCCTCTCAACCAGTCATGGGATCCAGAAATTTTAATAACGGGTTCCGATGGTGGTGGGATTCAAACAGTGGCGCCGCCGCACACACGCACCTCCAGTCCCTATTGGGCAGGGAGGTTGCTTTAGTAACCCCTTCTCGGCACTCAGAAAAAATTAGTAACCACTTCTAGAGAAGTGGTGAGAACTGGTTGGATCCCACCTCTGCTCTCAACGCTTTCTTTATACAAATCTTCGGCAGATATGGGTACAACTAGTACATTGCCAGTGCTGCTATTGTGCCAACACTTGCAAAGACCCAGAGTATTGTTGGTACTGGAGACACCAACACCATCATTAAAAAAAAGAGACCTGGAACAGGGACCAAAAGAAAGGGAGGGAAGCCAAGGCAGCGAACAGAGGGGCCCCAGTGGAGCATTACTCCACAAAGATATTCCAGAAGGAAGTGGTGGCATATTAATTCACAGCCGCCCTTGGTTCTTTCTGTTGAACAGAGGAAAACCATTGAATAGTCTGCCAGGAGAAGCAGTGGCGTAGTGGCTAAGAGCAGGTGCACTGTGATCTGGAGGAACCGGGTTTGATTCCCAGCTCTGCCGCTTGAGTTGTGGAGGCTTATCTGGGGAATTCAGATTAGCCTGTACACTCCCACACACACCAGCTGGGTGACCTTGGGCTAGTCACAGCTTTTCAGAGCTCTCTCACCCCCACCCACCTCACAGGGTGTTTGTTGTGAGGGGGGAAGGGCAAGGAGATTGTAAGCCCCTTTGAGTCTCCTTCAGGAGAGAAAGGGGGGATATAAATCCAAACTCTTCTTCTTCTTCTTCTTCTTCAGATCCACTGTGTCTAAGGCGACTGGATAGACTCGTGGTTTCTCTCATTCCCTAAAAAAGGGGAGAAAAAGAGGAAAAATATGGAGTTCTACTTGAGAGCAAGAGCCAGAGGGAATCAGTCCAGTCAGGCCCTCCCGGGCAAATACAGCAGGTATCTCTCCCCTCTCCCTCACCCAGCTCAGGGGAAGACAGAATGCAAGCCTGCCCTTCAATGCTATAGTCGTTTTGCCTTTACAGTCTTTTGTCCCAAGTTCTGGCCTACAAATGCAGCAGAATAGGGTGTTAACAAGGTAGAAAAGTGTGAAGGTGACAGAGTGGATTTTCCCACTTCAATCTGCAGGTGAAGTATTACTTTTTTTTTTCAAAGTTCCCCTATGATAATAATGCCGTGTGAATGTTAAGTAACACCCTGACAGAATAGATTCGATGGCTGAGTAACACAGTCTAATTAATGGAGAGAAACGTCCCATCTATAATGTGGAAAGAAGCAAAATAGTAATCAGTACATGAGCCTCTGAGAGGAGAGACAATAAACAAGAGTCATGGAATCAGCTGGAAGAAAACATCTACCTATATAGAGTCAAATTGTAATGAAGAATAGATTCATTGCGATATTGACCCACTCTTGACACGCAGAGATTTTTTAAGGTTTTCCAACTCCTACTGTCTGAGATAGTTTATCAACAGAAAAACTGGGGATTGAACAAAGGACTTCTGCATGAGGAGTATGTGCTTTACCAGTGAACAGACTCTCTCCAAACTACTACCCAGTGGATCCCTGCCCTGCTTCAAGATAGGACACCTTGACTAATACATTGCATCACGTCAGAAGCAGAGAGCAGGAACTTCACCAAAAGGCACCTGTGGACCAAGCTGTATGTGGCAAGGTTGATGAGGCAGAAGGTAGGGAGGCACTTTTTTGGCAAAATAAAATACTTTCTGGTTTCTGTTATTCATGAAAAGAAAAATCTAAATGGATTTTGAGGCTCTTTACACATTTTTTTTTTATATTTAGGTGCCAGACATGCACAGGATGGGGAAAAAATTCCAGTCCCTGAATGCCAGCTGTCATTAACAGTGAGCTTCAGTTACCAAAATATCAATTTTGAATTGCTTTATTTAACTGCCAGTTCTAAGTTGAGTGAGGTTGTTCCCAGCTCCAACTTGAGGCTAGGCCAAAAATGCCTCACTCCCTGTGTTTGTCAGGAGAGCTGGTATGTGGAATGTGCAATTTCTTTGAGACTGGGAATCTCAACTATGAACTAGAAATCTTACCTACTTTGAATGATAGGCCAGTAGTATATATGTTAGGGAGATTCTGGCAGTTTTCTAGAAAAATTTAAATTGTCAATAACCTGTCTCCTTCAAATAGATGGCCTTGATGCTTTATTTAGAAGTCATCTTGCTGGGCAGTTTTTATAGTCCACATCTAATCAGTTATTTAACTATGTCCCTTACAGGAGGAAAGCGCCATTTTAACCCAGCCAAAGGGAGGATTCCCAGTGCATTTTTTTAAACAAAAGAAATTTCCTCAGAGCTCCCTGGCAGTAAGGATTTATATTGATGTTTTTAGCACCATATTATGAGGTTCTGGAACTTTGAAGGGTGTCCAGCTTAGGTGGCTTAACTTCCTGCTTCTTCAAGTTGGAAGAAATGTGGCTGAGATCATGTTGAAAAATGTTCTGACTATACTTGAAAGTCAACTTGAGAATGCCATTTGGATTTACATCTGGCACCAGTTAGTAGAAGAGTGGCTCATATTTTTCTACCTCTTGCCATTTTTAGAAGTTTTCTACTTTTCACCTTGTAAAATATCATGCTAATTTTATGATTTCCCTTTTGTAATAAATATTTTCTACATTTGGAACATTAAAAACTCCTATATTCATACTGGATCATTGGAATGTTAAGACTGGATTTCTTTTGCTATGTACAAGATTATAAAACAGTTTTTTGAGTTGCTATGTTGGTTTTTGCGGGGGGGGGGGTTTGCTAGGTACAACAAGTTTATAAAATAGTTTTTGGGGTTGCCTTAAGAACTACATGAAAACATTCTAGATATTAGAAATGTTTGTAGATGGTAGCAGCTCATGGGGTGAAAAAAAGACCTCTTGCTTGGATCAAGCAGGAAGATCATGGCTGGGATGCAGGAACCTGACCCAGAAAAAAACTTTCCGTAGTCCCAGAAGGTAGCACCTTTATTATACTTGGGATTCTTAGAGGCCTCACCGCTGGAATATCTGAAGACAAGTAGTATCAGTTTGGACTTCTGTTGGTTTTTAACTTAAGCTTCATTTTCCCAGCAGAAAGGTAGCAACCAAACAATACATAGCATTTTCTGACAGGGTTCCTAAACTAGACACCTATCTGGGCACTATTGGGCATTGCTGGTTGTTTGGGAATCCTTTCAATAAGGAAATGAAAAGTTTTACATTTCCTTGGGACTCCACCTGGGTTTTCACCACAACACTTTTATGTCCTTGAAGAAAGATAACCAATATGCATATTCTTCCTTGAGGCCACCATAATGAACCCAAGGAACTGCTTAATCTGAGTTAGCCTATCAAGGTCAATATTGTCTACCCTGAAAGTGGCTCTCCAGTGTCTCAGACAGAGAGGTATTTCACGTCACCTATCACTTGATCCTTTACACTAGAGATGTCATGTATTGAACCCAGTTCCTTCTACAGGCAAACAACATGCTCTCCACTGAGACATAGTCCCTCCCCAAGTTTTTTTAAAAAAAATTTTTTAAAATAATTTTTCTAGACAACTGGGACCAAATGCAGGAAAGAGAAATCAAACAATTCAAAATATTTAACAAGAACAAAACATCAGGACAAACCAGGAATGACAAAACAAAACATCTTATTTGCTAGAAGTCCTGACCAAGAAGTCCTTAGACCTCCTGTAACATCAGGGGATCCAAAAGCCTGAATTTATTCTTTTCAAATGTTACAGTAGGACAGTGTTGGCGAACCTTTGGCACTCCAGATGTTATGGACTACAATTCCCATCAGCCCCTGCCAGCATGGCCAATTGCGGGGCTGATGGGAATTGTAGTCCATAACATCTGGAGTGCCAAAGGTTCGCCACCACTGCAGTAGGATGTTAACTTCATATTAGCATTAAGGTACACCTTCTTCTCACCTGTTTTCTGGAAATCCCCATGCATCCCAGTGATTGGTACAATTCAGGCAGGACAGACATGCAATCACTTCTACTAATCTGTATGCAATAACTTTTTCTAATTTAATGTATGTAAATATTTTGGAAGATGTAAGGAATTGCTAAGTGGCAGCAAGTCAGTGGTTTTTATAGTTATAAAAGAGGAGATGAGAGTTATAAAATGTTCCTTCCTCCACACTGATTCCCTCCCATATTTCTTCAGAAAAAAAAATCCCACCGTTTGCTATGGTGCCCACAAACAGGCAAACTATGATGTGTATAAACCATTGCTTGCCTCTGAACCACAGTTTAAGGTGGCTTTCCTGTTCTGGTTGGCACAAATCAGTTTGCCAATTTGGATATTAGCCCAGCTTCCGGAACCAGGAAGTGAGGGAGGGCACTGAAAAAGAGAAGGGGATGTAAACACAAAGCCTGCTCATGGCAAACATTCTGCGGCTTGGTTATTACATCATGTTTCTCACATTGCTTCTAACTCTTTGGAAGCTCAGTGAAACCAAACTCAGGGAGGGGGGAAGGGGCTTTTCTCCCTTGCTCTGAGGAGATACATTTCAAAAGTTTCAGATGACAGAGAAAATCATTCCACCTTTCTTCTGCATGGGAGGAGCCATTTGCTGTTGCCATGATCTCCAAACTGTACAATACCAAAGACCAGCGGTGGCGAACCTATGGCATGGTGCCAGAGGTGGAACTCAGAGCCCTTTCTGTGGGCATACATGCACAGAGTTCATCATGTGGGGGGGGGGGCAGAAAAAGATACCTTACTCCTATCATCATCACCTAAGGCTGGCACTGGGCAATGATCCTTTACCTGGGAATAAGCTCGCCAGTTGCTAGCAATGGGGCTGAAAACTTCTGGAGTAAACCCTCCCTAGGATAAATTGATTCCGCGATTCAAAGTGTTGCATGGTTTGCTTCACCATTACTCCCCGGTGCAACATGCTTCTCAGAGCCAACTGGCTTTCATTTTCTAAACTAAATTGCCGTTAGCACAGCATTTTCGCGTGGGCGATAAATAAGTGGGTTTTGGGTTGCAATTTGGGCACTCAGTCTTGGAAAGGGTTAAGCCATCACTGCCAAAGACCAACAGTTTAACTCAGTTTATGGCAATTCACAAACTCAGCAGAGAAGAATTTGTGTCTTTGTGGCCATCCTGCCACACCAGAAGCAGTTGCAGTTTATGAAAGCCTACCTCCCATTCCTGATTTCTGAATTAGTATAGGAGGGTGGTTCTGGACTTATATTCCTCATGTCACGATATTCATTCTATTGCTTTTTGAGGCAGATTACAAGGAGTCTGGATCCTGCATCCTGAAATTGCTTGCATTGCTTGTCAAAGAGGCTTACAGGATACTGGAAGATGAGTTTTCTGTCAGGGCACAAGGTCTACTGTCTGATTAAATCAAAATTTGCATTTGGTTGGTTTGTTAATACTGGAACACTATGGATGGTAGAAACTACTGTTTAAGAAACTGCAATATATACTCCGGGTTTCCCCCATTAGTCCCCATAGTAAGAGACCTTGCATCTAGGGTGCATTGGAGAGACAGACTGCATTTGTTAGGAAAAGTCTAGACTGGATAGATACTGTGACTTAATAAAAAACAAGAAGATACCGTGTTTCCCCGAAAAAAAGACAGGGTCTTATATTAATTTTTGCACCAAAAGATGCTGCATGGGTGAGATTGGGGCTTATTATTTCGGGAACATGCGGTACCTCTAATTCATTAAGAGGGCTCTCAACAGCCCCTGTTGCCTTCCCTTTCACATGTGATGCAAGCTGCATCTTCAAGTGGCGAGGGATCCACCACCACCACCTTCGACCTACTGCAACTACCGAGTAGGGCTTATTTTTTCAGATGAGCGCTTATATATTTGAAGCCTCCTCCAAAAATCCTGAAAAATCATGATAGGGCTTATTTTCGGGGTAGGTCTTATTTTCGGGGAAACACAGTAATACAATATAATAGAGTAGCTGAATTTAATTATGGAGACATATCAGTATTCCAGTTTTTCCAGATAAAAAGTCTAATTATTGCAATAAGGCCCAAAGGATAACTCCTAAGGGAATTAACTCCTTTTGAGGCTCTCTTTATTTCTGAATATAATCCTTCATTGTTTATGTACTATAAACTGGTATCTATGTATGTATGTGGCCCTGATCAGAATTATGCAAAGAATGGCAGAAAACATTAGGGTACAGATTATAGTAAGATAGGGAGATTCCTGATCTCAAAAGGACTATTCTGACATTTTAAGTGAAAATGCCAAAAAAAGAAGCTGGATCTATGTTACCTTTCTCCAGCCAACTTAGCAAGGATGGAATCTCATGCATATTTCATTCACACACAGTGGAAATGTTCTAGAGCACAGGGAGCTTAGTTATGCTTGAATCAAAGGTCTCTCGGTTTTAATGCTGAATGGCCTTAACTCATCCCAGATTTTCTGCTCAACCATGTTGTATCTAAAGCAATGAAGCAAAGGATATTAACTATGCATATTATTAACTACCATTTGATCAGTGTTAGCAAAATTATTTTACTCTATAATTAAGCAGCACATTCCTGACAATTAACCAGAAAAAGCAAAGGATTCTGGGAGATGTAGTTCAGGGAGTGCCATTTCTCATGTAGAGGGACTGATGAGACTACAACTCCCAGCCTCCTCCTCAGTCAGCTGGTAACACTCTTTAATGCTCTGGGGTCCACACAGGGCAGTTCTAATCCTGTTCTGAGCCAACTCTCCAGTAGGTGGTCTCACATGGATGTCCTATTATTCCTTTCCTGAGCCAACTCTCAATTAAGTCAGCAGTGACTCCAGCACCAATGGCCAGGTTTGAAGACCAAGGTTACCTCCACCTCAGGATTTTTTTTTTTTGGGGGGGGGGGAAGAGGGAAGGCTTTGCTGCACCCAGAATGGCTTTGGCTGAGGCAATGAGAGTGGGGCTGTGGGGGGGGGGGGAAGGCCTCACCACACTGACCCAGATCATTCCAGGCAAACTACCAAAAAATGGGCTGGGGCGGGGGGAAGGAGAAAGAGTGGCGGCATAAGGAGAATGAGTGCTGGAGAGAGGAAGACAGAGAAAGAGATGGGGTAGGTAGCCAGAAAGAAAGAATTGAAAGCTGGGATAGGGTGGAAGAACATTTTAGAATAGAGAATGGTTGAGAGTAGGAAAACAGAGAGAGCATAGAATTAAACCAGGCAAAACAGAGAAAGCAGGGGGTAGGGGCAGAGTTGGGGTAGCAGAAGGGATGAAATATATGAAATCCAGAAACAAAGAGTTGTAGTGGAAGACCAAATATAATGGCAGAGATTAAGAGAAGCGGTGGCAGGATGGAGGTAGAGAAGAAGGGGCACCCTGCTGACTCCCCCCACCCTACCTTTGCAAGGCCAGGAACCATCTTTGCAAACAATGGGGGGGGTCTGCCTATGGAGATGGGGAGAATTTTTCCCATCTTCACAGGCACTCTGCTGGCTCTGCCCCCACTTTGCAAAGCCAAGATCCAGTTTTGCAATTGGGGGGGGGGGGGTGCCTATGGAGATAGGGAGAAGGGCAAAGGCTTCCAGCATCATCTCCTTGGCAAAGCCTGAGATGTTGGAAGGAACTCCTGTTGAATGCTTGAGCAGACATAATTTTAGGTAGAATGCCATAACTTTTTTCGATCTCTTACTTGGCCCAGAGGATTAGTGTTTTAGAGCCAATTTTTTTTTCACACAGCAGAAGCATTGGCTGCTTAGTGGAAGAATAAAGGGACCCATTCCGGATTATCTTTTAGTAAAACAGAGCTTCTGTTTGAACATGAAATTAACAGGGTGGTTTTTTTTAATTGAGAATTTTTCTGGTATCGATTTGATCTGGCAAGAAGTATGGAGAGGAGGTTGTGAATAACTTTTTTTCAACCATTTATGTATGTTTTTTATTTTAAAAAATATTTATTTAAAAAAAGAAAATAACAGCAACATTTCGGAGGAAAAACTAAACCTGTTCTCATAAGAAAAATGGATGGAGCGTCAATGGCTATCCACTGCAATGACTGTACAGAGCCAGAATATACCTGAGGTGGGAGCGGAACAAATAAAGTTGGGAATGGTGGTGTTGAGGAAAATGTAGATATTCCAAAAACACCTGACTGCTCATTACGTGAAACAGGATTCTGGATTGGATGGGCCACTGGCATGACCTACACAAGTCACTCCTAATAGGAGGAGGCAGAAAATGAGCTTTTCAAAGTGTTGAACTTCTCTTAATTTAATTTAGTGACCACGAGATGCCTGCACTTCGTGCTCAAAAGTACAATAATCAATAGAATATTTGCTGATATACAGAGAGTTGATTGTTTCCTGCAAGCTTATATATTTAAATACGGACGTGTAATTTGAAAGTTCACATGTACTTTGTATCTGAAACAATAAAGGTTTCTGAGATTCATGTAAATCACCAACAGAGTTACACTTTTCTAAGCCCATTCATACCAATAGGTTTAGACTATGTTTAGGAATGTGTTGCAAGAGATTTTACCCATATGTTTCCCTGCAAGTATGGGCAGAAGTACACAGATCAGGAGAACGGCCTCCCTTTCCAACAATGGTAACATTATGCAATTGTATAAAGGCGATAATCCCTTACAAACCCCTTTACAACAACATTTCAAGGGTTGCCAAGGGAGTGAGAACTACTCAGTCCTGTAATAGCTCTCTCTCCATCCAGGCTTAAGAACTGCTGTAAGGTCTGCTTTCCTTCCAGCTGTGCAGTTCTGAGAGCTCCCTTTGTGGAGAATGCATTTGGCTCTTTCTCCATACACAGGATTTAGAACAGCGACTCTACACTAAGTTAAAAAACCACAAAACTGGGAAAGACATTCCAGCACGACTAAGCAGCACAAAAATGAAAGAAATGTTCCAGCCCTTCTAACCAGTGCACTAAAATGGAAATTTTATGAAGTAAACACTGTCTTAGCACTTTGAGAGTCACGTTTAGTTCTCTCCAGTTCAGTATGTAGCCCAAGGCTGCCATTTCATACATATATTTATTGCCGTCATGCCCATGGATCTCAATAGATTTGAGTCCTAAGCCACTAAGCAGAGGCTATCTGCTAGCCTTGTTCATCCTCTTCATGCCTTAAAGGTGACTAGTGACCCCACTGCTTAAGCAGAACAAACATAGAAGAAACAGCACATCTCTCCCATGGCTAACTGTGCACTATCTACAGTCCATTATGTGCCACCCTTTGGAGTTCTCTCACTTAAGGTTGTCATTTTATAGCAGAGGCGTACTGGCAATAAATGGCACCCAGGGTAACACCCCCCCACGCCCCCCCCCCATTGGTGGGGAGAGCCAGAAGGCAGCAGCAGCTGGCGCTGGGTTGGAAGTCTGACGCAGTCCCGCTGTGCAGCCCTCGGCAGGCTCCTGGCCTGGCTGCTGCCCCCCCCCCCCCCATCCATCGGCCAGGCCACCCACACTCTTCTGGCAGGGGAGGCTTGTCGCACCCTGAGGCTGGCTACTTGCAGGCCAGGGGAGATCCGATACCTGTCCGGGAGTGACATGCCTGAATGGGCTCCCTGGACCTTGACCACGGACTTAATCATGTGGGGATCATAGTAACGTGTGTGATTTCGCATGACCCCACGTGTGATCAAATGGCTGATGTCCAGGGACTTGTGACCCCACATGTCCCTCTGGTAGGTATGCCCCTGGCATGTAGTCTATGAAAGGCTGATTCTTTTTAATAACTTCCTACCTTATGAAACAGGCTCCTGGAAGAGGTGTGGGAGGTACTCCCTTAGACGTTCTCAGGAGGTGCTGTTAGCAGTTGGTGCCGTTCTATTTGCTCTTTTAATAGGTGATGCAGACTTTTTTATGGGACATGGACAAATGAAGTTTTACTCCATTTTTTAAAATTAAAATTTATAAGCTCCCTTAAGCTGCAAAAGAAAGACTCTAAATACAAACACGCAAATACAATATTTGCAAATACTATACAGAGAACAGAGCAGGGGAAAACATGTCCATTCTACTTGTTCTTAATGAAAGCCGTTATAAAATAAACTTTATTAAGAGAAAATTTAGAGAGTTTAGAAAATTTAGACATGCAAAAGCAAGCTCTGAATGCAAAAACCACTTCAAGGGTGATACTGTATGAGGTTTTGTCCTCTGTGTATGTCTCTGTGTGTGTTTTCTTGAAACCAATTACTTATTACCCTTCTGAATTGTTGACCAAGTTCTCACCACAAGAGAACAAAATGAAGCAACTTTTGTTTTTTAACAAGATGCATACAGCACAGCCTCAATTCCCACTGTTCTCCCACCCAGACATTTATGACCATAACCAGATGGCTTTTCTTTTCCACTGCATGTTGTTTTTTGCAACCCAGATGCCAAAGATCTATGTAGCCGTCTTCTGCTTCTTTATATGAAATGTTGATGTAGCATGTAGAGACTCCGATGTCTGTCCTTTTGCCTTCTTTAATGCCAGATGTGCTTTTATGCAAAACAAGTAATTTAATAAATGCTACTTTACAAAACATATATATGCCATAACGAAAACTTGTTCACTTAAAAGAGTCTACGACCCGGGTGTTATTGAGGTCTGCAACTGACCTATGAAGCGCTTACTCAAGGGTAAATAATCTATATCTATAAACACGAAATACCACTGACTCACCAAAAGATCTCAAAAACCACTGAAGCCACACATATGAAATTTGGCACACCTGTTCCTTATGTTCTCCAGGTGCTCACTAAGAAAGGATTTCCCAAAATATTCACTTTCACTCGATTTATTACCTATTTACTGTTTCCTATGCTCATCTCTGGCCATCTCTTGCTTGAACATTCTAAGGCAGAGGTCAGGAACTCAAGCGACTCCCAGAGCATAGCCAGTGCTGCTCTTGCTGCTTGTAGTGCGGCTTCCCGGCGTGGCTGCCCCCCCCCTTTCTGCAGGGAGGGAGAGAGAAAGTTAGCGAGGAGGCGCCCGGCCGCCGGCCAGTGCTGCAGGGCGCTCCTCAGCTCTGCGGGAGCTTAGGATCCCCTCCCCAGCAGGGAGAGAAGGCCCGACTCGCCGACGTACCGCCATCAGCCCGGCAGCTCCAGCACTGCGAGGGGCCAATGAGATCCCACTACCAGCAGGAGGGAGAGAAAGAAGGAGGCCCGGCTCCGGCCGAGGTCGCCGGCTGGGCGCTGCCTCTCAGCTTCATCGCGGGGAGCTTGTATCCCTCAACAGGAGTGGGAGAGAAAGAAGGAGCGCCCGGCTCCGACTGGAGTGCCCGGCTATGCGCATCCCAGCTTTCTCTTGGGGGAGCTTGTCAGGATACCCTCCTGCAGGGGAGGGAGAGAAGAGAGGCGGCTGCTGGGGGCGAGATTAGGTATGGGTTGGGAAGGAGAGAAAGGAGTGGTGCTGGCCTCGCATGGATTCTTCCCCAAGCAACACGCTATACCAGCTGTTTTGTACAAAAGCGTGAGGTGCAAAAAAAAACAAAATAGCACTGTTATCTCCATTTTTAAATGTCCAAAAAAAGCCTACTGCGGCTCCATGTGTTTTCCGGTGGAAAATGGGTGGGTCCAAATGGCTCTGCTTTGAATGTCAAAGGTTCCAGAGCACACTGTTCTAAGGGGCAAACCAACAACTCAACAATCCACAAGACATGCTACTGCAAACATTCTAAGAGCGACGGTTAAACACCACCAACGCTTCATAATGTCCTTCACCAACTGCACTCTACCACTGCCCTCTCACAACGCGATGTGGGAACCTGGCGAAAATAACCCAGCATCAGTCCATAGACAGGCTGCAATGAGGAAATACATGCTGCATGTCACCACCCAAAGTTCACAAGCAGGTTGCAAAGCGGCCTTTAAGCATGCTGGAATGTCACCCAGAGGTTAACAGAGACAGGCTGTGCGAAAAAAGTACTCACTCCAACTGCGAAGTTGACAGGGCTGTGAAAAGAGCTTTCCTCAACCCACCCTCATGTTAACAACACCGCTACAGCCAAATACTATCAAAACAGATTACAAACCACGCACTATCACCTTGTACTACTTCAAATGATTGGTCGGGTTTGCATTATGGACATCAGATTGTTAGTGTGGAGACAAGTTGCATTGTCTCGACCTCTGATCAGTGCCTATCTGCTTGGTGAATTAACCGTGCTCCCGACAGTGGTGGGATGAGTCCCCTAGGAGTATGTAGCTGCAGTGGCAGGTACGGGTGTCTATTCCCTGCCCTTCAACCCTACAGGGCCCTGAACCTCTTCACAGCCTTCTCACTCATCAGCCAATTGCCAATTGCAGAACACTTCCTTCCTGCATCCCAAAAATACGGAACGGCTGCTTCCAAATGACGTCTTTTGGAGTCCACCAGGTGAAAGAGAGGAATTTCATGCCAACATTCAAAATGCACGGACAGGTCTACGCCGAATGCTGCGATAATGTCACCCGAGGAATTCATAGGAGAGGCTGTGGCGTAAGTATGCTTGGACTGTCACCCCGAAATTCACAGACGGGCTGAGAGGAAGTGTGCTGAATGTCCCCCCGAGGCTAACGGGCAGGCTGTGAGAAAAGTATTCCCTCGTGACCAACCCTCACGTTCAATCCAGACCGCTACAGCCAAATACAATCAAAACAGATTACAAACATATTACAAACCACGTAGCGAAGCACGGGCATCCTGCTAGTAACAAAATACATACAAAACACTAGCTAGAATCAATAATTTAAAACTGACTGTAAGCTGAAGAACTAATCAAATGCCATCATGAATAAAACTGTCTTCAGCTTCCTCTTGAAGAGCAAGAGGGAGGAGACCAGGCACACCTCCATTGGGAAGTTATGACATAACTGTGGGGCTGCCACTGAAAAGGCCCTCCCTCATGTTTCCGACACATGGGCCTCTTTGGTAGATGGGACAGCCAAGAGGAACTCCCCCTGTGATTTTACCACAGCTGGCTTTACAGGTTTTGAAGAGAGGAAGAAAAAAGAGTTTAGAATTTATATCCCCCCTCTCCATGTGCAAAGGTGACTCGAGGGTTTTACAATCTCCTTTCCCTTTCCCCCCCCTCACAATAAAGCACCCTATGACCGGTGGGTGGAGAGCTGAAGAGCTCCAAAGAACTGTGGCTAGCCCAAGGACACCCAGCTGGCATGTGTTGGGAGTGCACAAGCTAATCTGGTTCATGAGATTTTTTTTGGAAATATTAACCCATAATTCCTGCTGAACTGATGGTGTCTGATGAACCTGGTTAAGTTTAAGCTTACTTATGCGAAAGCTTAAACCTTAATGCTTTGGTAAGCTTGGCTACGGGACTCTTCAGTCTTCATTCTGGCAAAATCTGGAGCTGAACACTAGAAGGTCCAACAGAATACACCAACAGGGCAAGGTCTTGGGCAACAGGACTAAAAGTCCCTGCCATCTGTTAAGGTTAGGTCACGATTTAGCAGGTGCAACCTATAAAAAAGATGTTCCACAAATGCAATTCTTTCTCAATTCAGTGGCAGTTAAAATTCTGCACCCTTAAACCAATTTGCAACCAAGGTGCAGAAATATTTGACATACTGACCAGAGTACAAAAGATACATTGGCATTGTGCTATCCGAGTCATCTGCTCCACAGGATATTCCCCAAGACAGAGCTTACAGGATACAAGAGGATCAAGCACCAAGTCCCAAGTAGGCCTGTACCTTGCTGTCGTCATTGCAGAATAATCTGAAAGAAGAAAAATAAAGGTGTGAGAAGCAGAAGGTTTTCAGAAACTTCATGAGGAGCCTTTACAGTCAGCAACGATTTCAGATCAGCGTTATGCGCTTCCGTGGTGGCAAACCTATGGCACTCAAGGATGTTCATGAACTACAATTCCGTCATCCAGCCCTACCAGCATGGCCAGCGACCATGCTGGCGGGGGGCCTGATGTTACCAACAGTCAGGCTATCTAGTCTCCTCAAATTTCATACCGACCTGTTCGGTCTTTTTTTCTCTCTCACCAGGCGTTGTTTGAAAGAGAAGAAGATGCAGGTTTTGAAAGGGCATCTGTTTCCCGCATTATTAAAACCTCTAACAGCAGCATGAAACCAAGCAGAATCTCAAGAAATAAATCTCCTCTTTCTTTTCTCCATGGCTTCAATCAGAATCGCAGCTATGCATTTCTAAGTTTCTAAAGGCACAGACTGACTGAAGCTCATGATCTTCACTGCATCTATTCTGGCCTTAGGTCAGAGTCGTCATATTCTATTCCTCCTGCCAGTGAAAAAAGTCCTTACTTGCTCTAGCACCACAACATTGTACGTTCCCAGAATTATCGCAGTGACCCACAACAGCCGAAGAAAGGTAGAAGGGTAGAGTCGGTTTGCACAACACTAGGTTTACTGCTTGAGTCTGCAAACAGCGGTATTACAGCACAGGCACACAGTATTAGGCAGAAAATTTGCTGAAGTCATCAACTGTTTTTGAGCAGGATGAAACACCTGAGGTACAATCTACATCCGCAGTACAGGAATCACTTACCTTAAAGTGGGAACTGCAAAAATAAATTTCATCAAATTCACGTCATTTATTCTGCTTCGTGTAAAAAATATATATTCTGAAACTGATTTCTCAGCCTACATTCTTTTTGAAAAACACAGCAGCAGGGGCCTGATTATTTCCCAATTGTGTGTATTTTACAAGGGGGAAAAGATTATTTATACATATTCACTCTTTCAATGGCACCCTGATGAGGAGATGCACTTTTGCTTTGCTATCTATATCAGAGCACAGAATGTAACAGAACAAGCTGCCCTTAGAAGAATTCTGTCTTCTGTTGGTGAGAAAAATCCATGCGCTGAGTTGGTGTAAAGCTGAGAACAAAGAGGCTTGTTTACTTGACAGTAAGCTAGTGGGAGTAAACACTTAATGTTTTGAAATGTAGGGTTATGTTATTTCCTGTTGAGAAGAACTTTAGGAGTAGACTGTGTGCATCAGCAAGCCACAGTTAAAGGCACAGAATCTGAGGGGGTAAAGTCCTTGTGTTTAGCATCAGCGGGAATTCCCTACAGGGACCAAAACAGGGAAACAGTCTTTTGAAAAAGGCAAGCGTTAGGAACGCTAAGCAGAAAGGCATGGAGTCTACTGCAGTTTGTTCTGTTTTAACAGTCGGTATGACAGGCTGTGCTTTCACTGGACTGTATCCCCTTATGCTCACCTGCTGACTTCACTTACGAAATACTCTTTTCCAACTCTTTCTTCACGACCTGTTCTGCTTCTCTTGGTAACCATTTCGCCCAGTCCAGCTTCACGGTATGGATCTGCAGCAGAGCTATGTCGGACATTTCAGCCTCCCCTAACCTAACTGCAAATTTGCCATCAATCGTCTGAACTTGCGGAGCGGCCCTATGCTGAGTCAGACCATGGGCTTGTCAAGGTCAGCACAGTCTACTCAGACCAGAAGCAGCTCCCCAGAGTTTTTCACAACACCGTTGCCTGATCCTTGTTAACTGGAAACGCTGGGGATTGAACTTGGGACCTTTGATGCGCAAAGCTGATGCTCTGCCGCTGCGCCACAGCCTCATCCCTAAGTCTGAGCACACTAGGGTGGAATTAAACAGTCTATCAGGCAGCCAAGCAGAAAATTAAACCAGCTGCTGCTTTGCAAAGCTTCATTCGTTAAGTATGGGTGGGTCAAAAGTAGGAGAGCAGTGCCAGGACAAAACTGTGTAGGAAAGAAAGTGAAGCACTTTGTCTTCATCCTGTTCTTTCCCTGTTGTGAATTGCCAACCTCCTGAAGCACTGCAAGAGAGAAGCAGCCATCAGACTAGCCTTATACGTGGCAATGTTAGAATATTTAATTGGGCCCTGAGCACTAATATTCAGATGCTTATGGCCTGCTTTCCAATGGAGACCCAAAATGGCTTGCAATAGCATTCTTCATTTTATCTTCAGAACCACCACCGTCCCTGTGATGTAGGCTAGGCTGAGTGTGCATGGCTGACCTCAGGTTAACAAGCAAACTTCCACAGTACGGCAGGGATTTGAATATGGGTCTCAAGGAGCCCAATGCTGACCATTGTACCATTCTGCTCCACTAGAAAGCAGAGTTTTGAGAAGCTAAATTCTAAGATGCATGAACAATATATTACTACTGACTATGTGCAATGGACTTTTTAATAACACTTGGTTGGAGGAGATTGCCCGCGCAGTTTCAGAGCATCAATGTTTAAGAAATCTGGATGAGAAACATTTGCTGCTGTAAAAGAATCCCACTGTAAAAGAATATCATAGAGGTTTGGTCTACAATAGATGCAAGCAAACCAAAGCTACTTAAATGTCCACACACTTCCTGAGGTTCATTTAGCTACAATATGTATAAGCCCATTCAAAATGGATGCTATAAAATAGCTTCTTAGCTTATAAAGTTACAAAGAAACAGAACCAGTTCTGAAGCCATATCTAATCTCCAAAATGTTCAGGCATCATTAACAACAATTGACTGAACTCACTGCGAGTGTAAGCACAAGTATGCTGTAACAAGTTCTTGACAATGAAAACAATCCAAAAAGAAGGGGATGGAATGGTCTTGGAAACAAATACAGATAATATCCAAATTCCGCCATAATAAAACCACAATAAAAACATCAAAGCAAAATTGTGCCACCTTTTCTGAGAGATTTAAAGAAATGAGCAGAGGCCGGGGGGGGGGGGAGGGGGAGGAGGAGAAGAAGAATAAGAGTTTATTACCCCCCCCCCCCGGTTCTCTCCTATAGGAGACTCAAAGGGGCTTACAAACTCCTTTCCCTTCCCCCCTCACAACAAACACCTTGTGAGGTAGGTGGGGCTGAGAGAGCTCAGAAGAACTGTGACTAGCCCAAGGTCACCCAACTGGCATGTATTGGGAGTGTACAGGCTAATCTGAATTCCGCAGATAAGCCTCCACAGCTCAGGTAGAAGAGCGGGGAATCAAATCCGGTTCCTCCAGATTAGAGTACACCTGCTGTTAACCACTACGCCACTGCTGCATATACGAACAACTTAAAAGGTACCGGTATTCCTCCAAATGAAAGAGCATTTTATTTTAAAACTCTTGAGTTCTTAATAGTCAAAAGGTAATTTTACATAGTATGTAGTTCAGAATGAAGATTAATGCTACAGCTGCAATGCCCTGGAAAGAAATCACCAGATGCTTCTAACAAACTGATCTTTACCTTGATGGAAACAGTCAGCCATAGCAAGGGAGAGCAACATAAAAAGATAACTGGAGAAAACGGTACTTTCCAACACAGCCTTATAGGCTTAGATACACAGATAAAGTAAAGGACAGAATTTCTATCAGATCCTCCCCATTTAAGGGACAGCTGACGTTACAGGGCAGACCTGAATCAAAAGACTGGCACTATCAGGAGGAATCTCTTCCTGCAGGTATCTGCCCGGAGTTATTAAAATGTAAAGAACCCAAGTGATTTTATGTAGGAGGTGCAGAAATCACCCCTTAACCATTTTTCACATCTACCATTCAACAGAGCAGGATAAATTCCCAGTGGATTGTGCTCACTGGCACTTATAACTGGATGTACCAAGCTCGGGAAACACATGTCATATTGTGCTGACCAGGCTCTACAAATGAGCACAAGTTGTCCTGCCAAGGAGCTATTCTGGGAGGAATTTTCCTTCCAGACCTTAGTCCCAAGGAGGTTATTTTACCTTTCTAAACCTACCTATGTCTATGTTCCTGATTATTCAGAAATCCATGAAGAGATCAAACACTGTTGATGCCTAAGCAAATTCAGGAAACTGCAAAGTATCTGCTTGTATGTTTCCAAACTTCACATTCCGAGTAGCCACAGTATTGTGGCAGAACATCAAACAAAACTGTCCTCCAGCCATGTCCTGATGTGACATTTGATGCGTCTCTACTTAACCAGAAGCCTCCATGGATGATACCAGAAAACAGAACAGGTAAAAAGGGTTATTAAAGGGCCCAAATGGCACTTTAAATCACTTTTAAATAGTGGTGGAATTCATAGGGCAGTTTGGCCTTAACAGACCTATGAGTCAGACCTTGCGCTGATGTCTTTTCTCTAACAGAGATTATCTTTTGCAGTTATTTCCCTTTTCTCTGTATATGCAATACACAAACATGAATGTCACTTCAAGGAATGCCATCAACAAAATGCTGAAATAAAACCACAATGTATTGTGTTTATTTAAAAAAGCCATTTTGGAAAAAAATCTAAAATTTCCAAATGACGGCTTATTGAATATTTGACATGGCTTGGATCCTGTACAACTATTGGAACTGGATCATTGCAGAGCAACAGCCTGGTCTGTCAACGGCTCAATGACATTGAAATGCAAACAGATTTCCCCTTGTTACCGGTGTTATATAAACCATTAAAACAGGTATCTTGGCTGCCCCTTACCTGTCCAATATAACATCTACAAAATGCCGCTGGGCCTTTTCCAGGGCCCGTTTTGATGCTTTTCTATCAGCCAATCTAATGGGCAGATTTCAAAAAATTCTACAACATAGGAGACTATGTGTTTGCAACTCAGGGGAAGTGGACTCTGTATTACATATTTTATTGCATTGTGAACTCCATAAAGGGGAAAGGGAGGCTTTAATTCATCCATTGTTTATCCAGTACAGAAATTTAACTAGAGTTAATTCCGATTCAGTTCTTGTGAGAATTTTGCTGGAAGACCGAGTTTCTCTTATATCTCAGCAGGTAGCTAAATTTTGTATGGTGGCATATAGTAAGAGAAGAATCATGCGGGACCGGGGCCAAGACCACCTGAGGGTGACCGTAATAATGCTACAAGCTGATGATATTCTTTGTGTGGATTTCTGTATCGTGGATTTCTGTACAAATTCGGTTTTTTCTTTTGTTTATTGTTCTTCCTTTTTCTTGTTCTTCTCTATTCTTTTTTGCTGGCCTAATGGCCGTAATAAAACTGACTGACATGGTCAGCGTCTTTCAAAATTAAGTTTGTGATGACTGCAATGAAACCAATTTAAAACTCAAAATGTCCTGCCCTCCGCTCAGCTTCTGGGAAGTTCATAGATGAGATTCCCCACCACAGTAGCCCAGTTGAGTCATGTGGTATAACAAAATCAGCTCTTGGGTCACAGATGTCTATTTAGGGTAATTCCACTGAGACAAGAGTGACTATTTCTAGGGCTCACTCTTTCATTACTGTTTTCTCATATTTATTTTTAAATGACCACCATTCCTTTAAGGGCAGTCTTACACGCCTGAACAGCAGCCTAAAATGTAAAAATAGAACCTGGACTGAAAGTACCTCAGGTTTTCTTTTTTAAAAACCTGGATAACCTAAAATTACATCTGAATGCTTACCCTGGCATTTACAGGGTGTTTACATATGATTCTAGTAACAAATTGACTGGTTAACTTTTCCCCCGACTGCTCAAGAAAAGAATCTGGTTTCACCTGCAACTATAAACATATACAAAAAAGATCTATTTTGAGAGCTATTTCGATGTAGCACAATGGTTTAAGAGGTTGGAGCTACAGGTCAGAAAGCGTACCTCTGCCATTAATTTCCCCTCTGTCTCCTAGCTGCAATATGGGAAATAACAAAAGTAATCTATCTCACAGTTCTGCATGCTTGTTGCAGTCAAGAACTATGAACAGTTGAATGAATAATACAAATATTAAGTATTAAATTAAATGCAGGGAATTTCCAAGCTGATGGGGAGGGAGCAATGTTTGCTCTCACTGAGGTCATCACATTAAGAAGAAATTGAGATGTTTCACAGCTTTTTAGGGGAAACTGTGGGCAAGCAGTAAAGTTTGAGTGTATTGCACAAAGGAATTTCCTGAATTTCAGTGGTAAACCAGAAGCATGGCAGGCATTAATACTACCAAGGGAAAAGAGTGAGAGAGGCTCTATATGACATTTCTGAATGTAGAAAAGCACTGTGCAGATTACCGGAGTTTGTTGTACTATCCAACCATGGCAGCACAAGTTGCTGTGTGGATTTCTGGGATTGCACACCCAGAAAAAAGTCGTTAGAAAAATCACGTAACAAAACTCCACTGAAGAACAAAAATAGTTTGAAAGTATATGTATTTGCAAAGCAAACATGTCTTAAAACCCAGTACTACTGTTTGTATACAGTATACAGTGCAAGGAAGTAAACTGAAAAAAGAAGAACCAAGGCAATGGCTCTCAAACTTTTGAATTTACGGTAATGCTCAGAACCCACCTGCAAAGTAACTCCACCCTTCCTCATCCAAATATAACACAGGAATCGTGTCAATGTCTATTTGGACACCCTAAACAAATGGTAAACCATATATACTCTGTTCTACATAAAGATAATAGCGTCGTTAGATGAGGTGCAGCAGTCGAGAAAATAGTATGCTTCCACATTAGAATACAATCCCAAATGAATATGAGAATTTTTACCCATTTTTATGCGCTGCCTTTGTCAAATCTTATTTTGTGCATTATTGAACATGGTGCTTTGATACAAGAGTATTATTTGTTCACTGAATGACTATACTTGACTTTTGCGTCATACTTTTTCTCAGCAAAATGGCTGACAGAGCAGAAGCAAGCATATCTACTTCTGGAGACAACTCCACTGATACAGCTGTCCCTTCCACGTTGCCAAAGTACCCCTCCAAAGCAGGCCCAGGTACCAAAAGAGGGGCTGCCGATGAAAAGTCCTGACGTTTGCCACTATCAAGGGTCCACTGCCAATGATGCCATCTGCCACCTCTGGAGCAGACCCAGAGAAAACAAATAGCTGTCGCCGCAAACATGCCACCAGAAAAACCTGCAGTTCCACTGTTTGCTTCCACCCAGAGGCAACCGCCTCATCAAAAAAAGTTTATGCGACATGGAAAGGAATTTAAAATCTTGGGCTATACTATAACCACCAACAAAGTTACAGAAGCTTTTTCAGTTTTGGTATTTATAGATATATTTTATTTATTTAAAACATTTATATGCTACTGTTCCACTGATACTGAAGAGTTTTTACAGCTACGCTTTAAAGACTGAAGAGCACTGTACCAAATATCTGTCTGGTATTTAATGCCAACCTGTTACTTTAAATTAACGTGTTGGTTATTTCAATGGAACTCACTTCTAGGAAGAGACCTTAGGAACACACAGACAAACTACCAAACAAAATCAAAATAGCGCTGGTCCTCAACAAACCTCACTGAACACTTATGGTCTGTAAATGAAGTTACTGTCCCGATTCCATCCATACAATCCCCCATCAGTGGGAGACCTCTTGTAGACAGTTCTAAATTTGTTCCTTCCAAACCACCAGGCCACAATTAAAATGTACTTCAACCCTCGCCACATTCTTACAATACAGCTCTTCCTTCCCTCTAGAGCCAGTTACTAACACTTGGACTTGTGTAGGCAGGGTCATGTTTATATTCATAGCAAAGAGTTCTTTTTTGTATTAGCAGTCCTTTCCAAGTTATGTTTTCAGTTTCCTTCCTCTCAAAACATAACAAACAACATTACTTTAAGCACGGGATTTTGACTTTCCTTTAAGAACCAGAGTGGCAAACTTGGTATCTTATACATTGCTTTGAAACTTTCCTTTGCTTTAAGAGTAGCTTGTCATTTGGGATGAATACATGGATATTCTTGGTTCTTCAGAAGAACAAATCAAAACCTCCACCAGTGCCAAAAACTAATCATGCAATACCTTTAAATACTATCCAACGTTTCATGAAAAAATAATGACAAGATGCCTGGTTATCTTGCTTTCTTATGGACTATTCTCCATTTCTTCAATCCATGTAGCCCACTCGTTAGAAGATCATGATATAGATTTATATAAATTCATAATTGTGAATTCAAGGCAGTGTAGTATAGAACTACAATATGACTAAAATACTTCTACAATATCAAAAATATCTTACAAAACATTTATTACATATCTTACAAAAATATAAAGATCCATATACTTACATCTTATACAAATGTCTAAATAAACAGTTATTCTTTAATTTGTAGTCATGGTTTCAGTCAAACAGGAAGCTAACATCTAAAGCAGTGGTTCTCAACCTGTGGGTCGCAACCCCTTTGGGGGTTGAATGACCCTTTCTCAGGGGTCGCCTAAGACTCTCTGCATCAGTGCTCTCCATCTGTAAAATGAATAAATATTAGGGTTGGGGGTCACCACAACATGAGTAACTGTATTAAAGGGTTACAGCATTAGGAAGGTTGAGAACCACTGATCTAAAGCTATGCATATTAGTAAGCACTCCAGTTTCCTATACTAGCAAATGGACTACATGGATTGAAGAAAAACACTCTAGGAGCAGTATAAAGGCCTTGGAGGTGTTATTCCATCACATAAAATCTGCGATGCCCTTGGAAAACTGGGATGTGCAAATACATCTCCATAAGGTCTACAGAGGTCATCAAGTTTCTTAGCAAGGCCTCTGAGATCAACTGTAGCGTCTCCATGCGAAAGTGTCCATTTCACAAACCTGTACAAGAACTTTAGGTTCAGAACTGTTCTCTAGTCCCTGTACTTTCTGAGAACTGTGAAAAGTAAGGAATATACTCCTTGCCCTTTCTCTGGATCGGGAACAGGTTCTCCAGATTGAATGGCAATCGGTTGGTCCACTGCCATGGAGATTCTGAGTCTTTTTTCCTTGATGGCTGAGCTGGGAGACAGAAATAATTGCTCTGGAGGTTGAGCTGAGAGTTGTATTATGTGGAAGAAGAGTTGGATTTAAATCCCCCCCCTTTCTCTCCTGCAAGGAGACTCAAGGGGGCTTACAAACTCCTTTCCCTTCCCCCCTCACAACAAATACCCTGTGAGGTAGGTGGGGCTGAGAGAGCTCAGAAGAACTGTGTCTAGCCCAAGGTCACCCAACTGGTGTGTGTTGGAGTGCACAGTCTAATCTGAATTCCCCAGATAACCCTCCACAGCTCAGGCAGCAGAGCGGGGAATCAAATCCGGTTCCTCCAGATTAGAGTACACCTGCTCTTAACCACTACGCCACTCCTGCCCCAAGTCACTAACTCTAGGGCCCAGGCACCCTGTATTCGCTTTCCCAGGCCTCCTAAATTAGTGACAGTCTCTCCCCCTGCCCTTACCAGAGCTCGCAAGGGATCAAGCCTTGTTGTTCTTCCCCTCCTGCTCAGCTCTATCCTCTTTGGTCTACGCTCTGCAGTTGAAGTTATCCCTTCTGCGGAACTGGCAGGAAGAAGTCCAGCTTTTTTTCTGATTTTCCTATTAAAAGTGCAGGACACAAAGTTGGGTTCAAAAGGAATGATTGCTGGGGCCACATCTATCACCTCTGTAGGTTTGTGGAATCACCTTTGACTTGATTTTTGCTTCCATGAGGATACGGTTGAGGGCATCTCTAAAGCGCCTGTCACCCTGGAAGGGGTAAGTCATGACTACAGACTCAGAACAAAAATTGGCTAGCCAAGCCCTGAGCCAGTGAGGCATCTTGTTGCAGCTGTGGAGGCCCACACCCTGGCAGAAAAGGCCATGTGTCCAAGGTGGCATCTACTGAGGACACAGCCTTGGGGATTCTGGATGCACAATGGATGCTGTGACGGAGGTCTGGATGAACGCAGCTATGGCTTTGGCCATTTTTTCTGGAAAGTTAGTCTGCCTTGCTGTTCATGTCGTCTCTAATGTGGCCCTCTCCATCTTCAGAAAGAAGGCTGCAAGGCTGCTATAGTGGCATCTATTAAGGGAACTTGTAACAGGTCATTAGTGTAAGAAGGCATTGTATAAATCTTCTTAAATCCTGGAATCTGCCTGCTGGATATTGGCTTTGCCCAGTCTGCCTTCAAATGCTCCTCAAACAAATGGGCAAATGGGAAAACCCTTTCAACTGGAGCTAAATGAGGTGGGGGGAGGACTCCTTTTTTACTTTGTGCTTGGACTTTGTGTCTGACTTGGCCTGTTCTCACACAAGGTCTTTTTGAGATCAAGAGCTGCCAGGGTTTGGGACAAGAAGTACTGGTAGTCTTCAGTCTCAAAAAACAAAGAGCTTCCTCAGGAGCCTGAATTTCCTCACGGTCCTGCTCTTCATACAGAAACTCACCCTCTTCCCTGGAGCCCTCACCACTGTGTGAGGATGGATTCTGGTCCCTAGAGGGTCTAACCCCCCCCCCTTTTCTGGCTGCTTTAGTCAGCCATGAATGGTCCCTCCCCCCGCATCCCGAGAACTGAGGGCTAGTTTCTCTGTCAGAGGGGGACTGGGAATGGAAACTGAAAGAATTGATAAGGTCACCATCTGTTGTAAAATGGCTATCATCTCTGCCCTCGCAGTTACTGCCATCCCATCTCTCGTGGCTCTCATAGCCTCTAGAAGTTCACCCAGAAGGAAGGGGGACCAAGGTTTACACTCAGTAACATGTGACCTTTCTGGCTGATCTGTGGTATCCACAGGCTCCTCCAAGCCAGTTGGAATGATCTCTGGGGCTCCTTGAGAGACAAAGGGCTCAGGAGCAGTGTGGGTGGAACCACTGTGGTTCACAGCTGCCAATTTGCACTTTTTGTACCTTTTTTCCATGCAGCTGATGCAGCCACGATTGCAGGGCTCTGTAAGGTCAAGGCAGCCCTCAGGATCATGTCCACCCCCGGCCCACACTGCTTTCCTCCCACACTGCAATTGGCATGTCCAAATCCTCCTCAGATAGAAAGCCATCATTTGTTAACAGCCCCAGACAGTTTTGGATAACAAAAAGAAAATGCTAGAGGCTAAAAATCTAAAGCCGGTACAGCAGGCAACAAACTACTGCTTCACCCTATGAAACGGGAAAAAACTGAAGAAGGTGGGGCGACTCCCACGGGAAACAGGAAGCAGTTAATTTTTCCTGCCTCCATGGATAACTGGTCAGAATCACCCACAAGATGTCCTCCTGCTCTGTGTTCCAGTATAGAGAATAAGCTTACAGCCCGGTCTGGGAGCTCAGTGGGCAATGTTCCTGAGCTGGAATGCCAGTGGAAGCCGAGTAAAGTTGGCTCCACTTGGTAACACCTCTGGCTCGTCCTCCCCATACTGGCATTCACTCAGATGCTGGCATAGCTCCCTGGCAGTGCTCACTCCCGGGTTTAGCTGCTGTGGAGGTTTAGGCTGGCAGAGGAGGCAAATGCGCTGGTGGGGCTTTCTGCAGCTCCCAAATGCCATTTTGGCCACTTCATCTGGATTGGGTTGTCAGAACAGCTTCTCAAACTAAAAGAATCCACCCACCCACTCATCCATCCATCCAGTGAATTTAATATTTGGCTAAAGTATAATATACAACTGTATTGTAACACTGCATTGCAACACACCATAACACACAGGCTCAGGGCAGTTTCCAACCGAATATATACATAATATAAATCCAATAATAAATAATATAAAATTATAAATGTGAAAACTATACATAATTTCCATGAATTCCATTATGGCGATACAGCTTCCCAGTTCCACCTGATCTCACTAAAAAATCACAACAGAAGGGGAGGAAGGAAAAAAAGAGGGGGGTGGAGCCAGACGGAACCATTGCTGCCTCAATCACATGCCTGGTGGAATAATTCCATTTTACAGGCCCTGAAAAACTGCATCAGATCTCGCAGGGCCCAGGTCTCATTAGACAGAGTGTTCCACCAGGCTGGGACCAGGGCCAAAAAAGTCCTGACCCTGGTTGAGGCAAAAAACTACATCCTGTCTCCCTGAGAACAAGCTGGGAAACACCCATCCAGACGTCCTCCCCCGGCAGTAGAACCCTGGTTTTCTCTGTTACTAATCAGAAACTCTGCCTGCTACCCTGGCTCTGGTTGTAATCCAGAAAGAGCCCCATTTAAAAATAAAGCTTCAAGCCATGTACAAGGCCATGATAGTACTCTTACAGTGTGTGTGGATTCACATGATGCACAGAAGTCTGTCTGCTATCACAATCTGCCATTAAAAGAAAACTGGCAAGCTGCTTCACTTGTTCCTTATTTGGATGTCCCAGACTGAGTGGTAGTTAAAACTGAGAATGTATTGCTGATGCAACACTAAAATATTGTTAAACAGACAAAGTATACCAAGCTACGTTTATTACATGCAACACATTTCAAATGAGAAAAGGAGGGCCTAACCAGAGCCCTAGGGACTACTTAGCAAGCTCCCCCCGCCCCTCAAAAAAGGAAACAAAAACACACACAGCCAAATCTCTTTGCATTTATCACTGGCATTTGTGAACATACATTTTGCAAAATACAAATGAGATCTTGAGTTCCAAAACATTAAGGACATTTGTATCGTCTGGAAAAGATAAAGCTTTTACCTACGACATCATTCAAGTTCAAGACACGTACTCCTTAAAACAAATCTTACTGAAATGTATTTCTGAAGAGGTCATAAAATGCGTATTCTGAAATATTTCCTCTTTGATACAAGATCCTTATGAAAGAGAATGTGAAAACTGAATACAGGCCAATTGTGTTAAGACAGCTAATGCAAGCAGCAGCACACTAAACTCTCCATTGTCTGTACTGCCTATCCTGTGAAAAGCAACAAGCATTTAGGACATTTGACTCATGATTACAACAAAAGGGGTGCTTTCTCTTTCTGCCGTCAAACTTTACACAGAAGATCTTACTCAGAAACAGCCCTGAAAGCATCGTATCATAGACTCACTGCTTTCTGTATTCAGTGTCACGCTTTACACTTTAGCTTGATTAGCACTCCTGGCCAAAGAATAAATGAGCTGTTGCAGATTTTCTGAATCGCTTGCTGTTTTTGAATTTGAGACTGGAGAGAGTGGGGAGGAGGATCTTTGGCACTGCATTGGTTAGTTGGAATTAAGACTGTACAAACTGCTTCAGGGGAAACCCAGCTCTCAAACGTGAAGCTCCAAATCAATTCCCATAGCAGAACCTTGGCAATAACATCCTTTCTGAGGAAAAAAATCTTTCTGATCTTTGTTATTGGTTTTGATGCTGCCTTCCTCTTTTCATCTGCTGATGGAAGGGCTGCAGGTAGAGATGGGGAAAATAAGGGCTTCACAATTTTAAGGACCTGGGTCACACTGTGAAACTGGGGAGTGGCAGCAGCATACCTATCTTAATCGAACACTGGTGCACATTTTTTCTCAATGTGAAGTGGCTGGGAGAGTAGGAATCTCTCTCTGGAAGCCCACAGTGGTTCTATGAAACCCTTGCTGGTGTCTGATACCATAATCTATAGCATTGGTATCAACACAGTATGGGAGGGGCTCCAATCTCTTGATAATTTTAGCTGCCTTTTAAACAACAATTTTATCAGCTCTCCCCACATTCCCCATGTGCTCCCCAAAGAGCTTTGCATTCAGCCAACAACAATCTACTGGTGGTCCCAGCCCCAAAACAGTCTGGCTGTTCTCAACTGGGGCTAGAGCCCTGTGAGATCTGGTATAAGTCTGCAGGGCCTGCAAGACAGAGTAATTCCACTAGGCCAGTGATAGCGAACCTTTTCGAGACCGAGTGCCCAAATTGCAACCCAAAACCCAATTATTTATCGCAAAATGTCAACATGGCAATTTAACCTGAATACTGAGGTTCTAGTTTAGAAAAAAAACGGTTTGCTCTGAGGCACGTGTTACTTGGGAGTAAGCTTGGTGAACCGTGCAACGCTTCGAATGGGTGAATCACGATCCTAGTTTACTCAGAAGCAAGGCCAGCCTAAATGTGTATGTGTGTATGTGAGTGGAAAATCACTCCCCCACATGACAAACTCTATGCGCATGTGCCCACAGAGAGCCCACGCGTGCCATAGGTCCGCCACCACTGCACTAGGTCCACAGCTAAGGATAGTAATGCTTTCTATCCTTACTGGTCTCCCCCCACTTCCCTCCCAATACGATGGATGATGACATATGACACAGGGATAATAATAATTGGATGGATTTATTTAAGGGCACCAAAGTACGCATGGAAATTATGAGATTTTACCAGATTTTATGAATTTTTACAATATTGGTTGTTTTTATAATATGACTGTTCTTCATTGAAAGCCACCTTTACACTCTGTAATATCACTGTGGACTGCTCTGAACTGTTCGAGTTTCCACACGGCATGTTTGCATTTCAGACTTGACTTATATAAAGAGAGAATCTCCTCAGTGCTGGTTACCCACCCATTCTGTGCTCTCCAACTTAGCCCAAACAGAGGCCCCTTCAGCACATGCAGAATTATGCACTTTCAATCCACTTTCACACTTGTTTGCAAGTGGATTTTGCTATTCCACACAGTAAAAACCAGCTGCAAAATGCATTGAAAGTGGATTGAAAGTGCATTATTCTGTATGTGCGGAAGGAGCCAGAGAGAACATCTGCAAAATGTGTTATATATCAAGAGGGAAGGGTAGGTAAAGGAGCCAGAGAGAACATATGGGAGAGTCCTGGACATTTTCTCATTCCTGAAGTTTAGAGGAAGTTTAGAGGAAGTTTAGAGGCCATTGACTAGGGCAGTGGAAAATATGACAGGAAGAGAGAGAGTTTTTAGAAAGAGTGACATTTTAGGCGGCCTAAGATGGCAGAATGCTGAACAGTAACTGATATGAAGAAAGCTGACAGGAAGGAAGTAGATTCCTTTAAAACGTGGTGTTGGAAAAGAATGTTATGGACCGTCAAATGTTATGGACCATCAAAAAAATAAGTGGGTTCTAGCATAAGATGTCCCTAGAAACGGAAATGACTTAACTGAGGCTGTCTTATTTTGGTCATATTATATGAGGACAAAAGTCACCGGCAAAGACATGTTTGATGAAGATGGGAAGAAGAGAGGAAGACCCAGCATGTCATGGATAAAGGAAGCTGTGGCCCACAGTCTGCAAGACCTGAGCAAGGCTGTTAACAATAGGATGTTTTGGAGGACACTGATTCATAGGGCTGCCATGAGCTGGAAGTGACTTGACAGAGCTTAATACACACACATAATTGATATTTAACACAGATTCATACACACACACACCTCAATTCCAGGGTTTTGTGCAGAGAGGGAAGTCCAGTACATATGGGAGAGTCCTGGACATTTTCTCATTCCTGAAGTTTAGAGGAATAACTACAATAACTACAATAAAGGAATAACTACAATGTTTAAAGGAATAACTAGAATAACACAACTGATGATCAATTCATTTGAAAACATGAAACAGGCAGCAGAACTCTGTGGTGGATTCCAACTGAAATCTGGCCTGTGGTGGATTCCAACTGAAAGCTCACGTTTAACTTTGTACTTTTGTGATTACTATGTTGTGAAACATTTTGCCTATTGTTCACTATGGATGTGTATTATTGCACCTAGATTATTGCACATTTTGGCCTCATACTTCCTTTGATATCCAGGACATGCAGAGAGGTAGACTTTGTGTAGTTTAATATGGTTTCCTTTCCCTTTGAAATTGCTGGCATTTGTTCTAAAATGCTCTTACAAATATGGATGATATCCCATCCCACTCTAGATGCTAGAAAAACAGAATTAGACTTCTTCTTTTTTGCAAAGTTGAGTAATGTATGTCATGTTTACTCAGCAGTAAATTCCACTGACTTGGGCAGAAATCTCAATAAAGATCTGACAGTTTGCAGGAGACAGAAGTTCCACCCCTCTGACAACAGAAATTATGGCTTGAGAGGAGCTCGAGAGGGACCTGACAGCCTATGGGCAATGGCTTATGAGTACAGTGTTTTCAGATGGCAGCTGGGCTGACCTAAAGTAGAACTGCTATGTTCAAGACCAGTTGTCCTTCAACAGCAAGAATACTTTCAGGGCATAGGTTTTTGAGAGTCAAACCTGGACATTCCTAGTCATTATATCCAGTGGTGAGATTCAAATAATTTAACAACTGGTTCCGGTGGTGAGATTAAAATAATTTAACAACTGTTTGTTTACAAGCACCATTTTAACAACCAGTTCTGCTGAAGTGGTGTGAACCTGCTGAATCCTACCACTGATTATATCTCAATTAAAAGATGGAATGGTTTTTTGAAGAAAGAAGTCAGAATGCAGAACTACTGTGTACATTGTAACCCGTTTGATTAGAACAGAGGGGAAGGGCTTGGAGGCTAAAAATTAGCATCTACAGTGAGATAAGAGTCCCATGTCTCTATTCAGCTTTGGAGAGGTCCATTATTTGGAACCTTTGCATCAGTGGTTTATTTTTATTTATTTATTTATTTATTTTTTCAATTTATATACCGCCCGATCCCCGGGGTTCTCAACCTTCCTAATGCCGCGACCTTTTAATACAGTTCCTCATGTTGTGGTGACCCCCAACCATAAAATTATTTGTGTCTTGGTTCCTAAGACCATCAGAAATATGTGTTTTCCAATGGTCTTAGGCGACCCCTGTGAAAGGGTTGTTCGACCCCCAAAGGGGTCACGACCCACAGGTTGAGAACCGCTGCTTTGAATGAACTCAAGTTCAGCAATCTCACATTGTAAAGTCCCCTTGAAACTTCGCTGTTTGAGGACTGCTGCTCTTAGGTCAGCAATGGAATGATGTGGAAGATGAAAAGGTTCTCCCGTTGGATTCTGAGTGTTACAATTTTTTAATATCAGATTCACATCCATTTATTCTTTTGCATAAGGCCTGGCCTGTTAACCCAATGTATAGAGTGGAAGGGAATTGCTGACATTTTGATGGTATATGTATATGATGAAAGATGAACACTGAACAAGTGAATGAATCTCAAATGGTGTGACTGATGTTATTAGGTCCAGTGACTGTGTTGTTCAAGTGAAAAGGAGGACAGAGTTGGCATCTTGGTTTGTTTGAAGGCCCTGCTGCCAGAGTCTGTGTCCGTGTTAGCAAGGTCATTATTGCGAGTGAGAAGTTATTTAAGGTTAGGAAGCTACTGGAAGGCAAGAAAAGGTTTGCCTCCCATCACCAGTGAGGAATTAATTTGAAGAGAGGTCTTTTTAAAAAGACAAAAGAAATAGAGTCTATCCAGAAAACTTTATCTTTATTTCATAATCTAGAAGTGGCAGTAAAAAAGTAATCCTATTGGTTATGGGGAATAAAGCAGGAGAACTAAACATGAATATCTAGAGGATTTGGATCTAAGCCAGTTGACTGAACTCCACACCATCTGGGGCGGGATAAGGTGTCTGTGGCGCTCTTGTGGCCACACTAAGTCCCTGATTGGACACTGTGGCCCATTACCCACAGCTGGCTCTGCCCCGCCTTTGCCCCGCTCGGGTGCAAAAGTCACACCAGAAGTACTCTCACTTTCCGTGGGGAAAACCAGAAACTCAAGCGGGGCAAAGGGAAGTGCATCAGGACAAGAGATCTTGCCCTGACGCACTTTCTCTCTTGGAGCGCCACAGGGAGGAACAGCGTTGGGACAAGATTTTTTGCCCTGACATACTTTCACTCCCAGCATGTATCAGGGAGGAAGCACGCTGGGACAAGATTACTTGCCCCGACACACTCCAGCCGCCAGGGTGCAGCAACTGCCCCATGGGTAATCGGCCTATAATATCCCAAATATCTTATTTATATTTCAGAGGTAGCACAATGCTTCACAAATGCCTCTAAATAACAGGTATTTCCATTTTTTAAAAAAACCTGAAAATAAATAGCCAGACCAAACTTGGGCGGTAGCACTGTTTTACTGAGCGTTGGTCTCTGGTAGATTAAATGTAAACAAAACAGAGAAGGGAGAATGGAATTTTAACTGCAGTTCCTGCTGGAAGTTTAGCTTGAATTGAGGCTTTGACAAATGCCTCAAAGCCTTCTAAATCAAAGAGTTTGAATGTCTTCTTTGCAGACTGTCAGCTAAGTATTAAGTATTTTCACCAACCATTTCAAATTTCAGGAAAATCATCAGACAGTTCATGTTCGCAGTTTTGCATAAACCTTAACACATCAGACTTCTTTCTTCCTTTTTGATCATGCATTAGCCATGGTTGTAATGTTACCCAGGGAATTCTCATCCCTGTGAAACTGGTCTTTGAAGCTGTTTAAAAATGAGATGTATCTTGAAACAAATCCCCCCCCCCAAAATGGAATGCAACAAAACAAAAAAATTGGAGTGCAATTATGCAAATCACTCATCCTTACTAACTAGAGCATGAGTATGGTATGCTGGGTCAAACCTAGCATTCCCCCTCTCTTAGACATGAAATCTACCCCGAAGTGAGAATGGAAACCTAATTCACATGAAATGGTTAAATTATTGCAGACACATTATAATGATAAGGCACTCTGTGGAAGGAACTTGCAAGTCATTCAAAGGATATGGTTACAGGGAAACTGCAATCCCTTGGTCCTTTTTACTTCACTTATTTCCTCTCATTTTCTTCCTACACACAGCAGAGTTTACTAAAACAAGCTGTACAGCTGAAGCATACAGAGGAAGCCAATCACTATAAGTAAGAGGAAAATAGAAGGATCTCCCAACAAACATTTTAAAAAGCGAAAGGAAATTACTCCCCTGACCTATCACCTCTTATAAAGGAAGCTCCTTGCTGAAATTAAGCGATGGTGACTTGTGATTGGAGAGAGGCTTCAAGGAGGATATGGAGATGATTCCATATTTTCTGCCAATGCTCCTGAGTTGTTATAAGCTACAGCTCTCAAGACTCAGCAAATCCCAAGAGCCAAATCCCCACAGCACCCAAACATTTCATCAATGCATCAAGTATATTCAACAAACAGAAATCCTTTTCTCTCTTAGCTTGATGGCTGCTGCTGCTCCTAATTGCTCTGGTTCACATGCCCCCCCCCCCTGCTATCTTTGGCAAGCTCCATTACATTGCTGGGAAAATGGCATGAAAAGGAATCATCATAATGTTCATACTGCACCAATGCAGATAGTGAAAGCTATCTGAAGAGAGACCTGTCATGAGAATGGCTTTTTTCACAGCCCAGGAGGAATATTTGTGCTTAGAGCTTACAGAGACACACTCACTTTATTTTGTTCAATTTTTATGCCGCCCTCCCAGTGGGCTCACTTCTGCTAGGGCTCACTTCTGCAGTTCTTCAAAAAAAAAAGATGTGTTATACTTGTATTAGAGCTGTGGTGGCGAACCTTTGGCACTCCAGATGTTATGGACTACAATTCCCATCAGCCCATGCCAGCGCATGCCCAGGTGGAGCATACTGGCAGGGAGCTGAAATCGAGAATTGAAGTCCATAGCTATCTGGAGTCTCAAATTCTACTAATCGAGGCTTATGTTGTACTAGAAGCCTTGAACCAGGCTTACCCCCATATTCATTTATATAATAAAACACCTGTGCTGTGGCATAAACAAAATTACAAGAAACTGTGAAGAGGTTAGCATTATAGGAATTTTCTTCTAAAATGTAATCATTACAGTACAAAATCTTGATAGGGGAAATATGAACTTGACCCCTAAATAGTTGGGCTATTCTTTAGATCCAAAGAAAATGTGTCAAGCGGTGATAATAGCTACCAGTACTTGGCATAATTAATTTAGTGAAGATTTTTTCATCTTTAAGTTCCAGGCTGAAAAAGTGCATCAGCTGAATTTTTGCATGTTTTTTTTAAAAGCCACCAAACTGGATCTAAATGATTCACTTGGGCAGAAGAGGACAGATGCTCATTTACAGCTGGCAGAGCTCCTCTCCTTTTAGTATTGCCCAATATATAAAAAACAAGCAGTTTCCTACCAAGGCTAGGAAGTAATAAGAAAACCTTTCCTTGCTAAAGTCCTGCATGCCAAGCAGCTCTTAGAAGTAGAAGAACACCTGCTAGGATCAGAACTGACGACTCTAGTGAAAAAGAGGGCATTGGACAAGCAAGTCCAGTTGACTAGCTTTTAACCAGATTAAGAGTTGGGGAAAAAAATAACAGCTAATGCATGCAAGTAGCTAGCAAAAACATCACACAACAATTGTTTGAGCAACCCCAGTACACAGGATTAAAAATAGATAAATTAAACATGCTGAACTAACAAAGAGGGAACAACAAACACCCAGTTCAGTCACATTCCCCTTCTGAACCACACATTTGGATCTCTGGAAAAACTATTATGAGCTCCAGTATCCTTCCCTTCAATGTGCAAACCTAGACCAAGGAAAGGTTGTAATTATAAAACTATTACATACTTCGCTAAGGGAACAGCCTCAATTTCATGAAGTGGTTGAAAATCACCCTTGAGGTGGTGAAACAAAACTGAATGGTTGCCAACAAAAGAGAGATCTATCTCAGATCCATGCCTTCAACAGTGTCACCTGCAGCAACTGCTAAGATGATAATATTGATTTTCATACTATGAACAGAATGCCCTGTAGATTCTTAAATATCCACCCACCAACGAATGAAGGAACAACTACAAAGAGCATTAACAAGTTGGAGAGCTGCTTCTCTCTTTAAACATCTTAAGGCCCTTTAATCTACCCATCACCTCCTTGGCTTACTGCAGCAAGCTGGGTTTTTTTAACGCACAACAAGCAGGGGAAGATCACAACACCCAGGTGTGAGCTGCATCCTCTCCCCGTTGCTTCAAGGGAGTTGCAGCCCAGTCCCTCTGCATGTTCAGTGAGAAGGAGGCCTGCCTTCAGGGAGCTACTCTCAAGTTGACCGGCAGGAACATTGGGGAAAAGACCTGCCATCATATCAAAGTACACTCTCACCACAGCCAAAGGAAGCATATCTATATATTTAGCTTATCTTTGTAAGACAAAAACAGTTAGGTAGGGAGGCAGACGGTGTTCAAATTATAATCTGCTACAACACTGGATTTTCCTCTTTGTAATTTATCTTAAATGTGTTTGAACTTAACTACACATTATGAGATTTTTCTTGAATTCTCTGGAATTAAAATACTTGGCTGCACTTTGTTCCCTCGTAAAGCCTGTAAATGCGTGTGGTTAAAGCCAGCTAGACATTTCCCTTTAGTTTATGGTTTGCCTCTTTTTTCTGTGGAAGGGTTCCCACACCCTTAATGACAATGTTACAGGGAAAAATTGATAATGTGAAGTTCCCCCATCTTTGTATCTGTCACAAGGATCCTGCCACAACAAAAAGGCTACAGCTGGAGTACATGCACATTCACCTCAGATCTAAGAATTAAAAATGCAGTGACAGAATAACATGAACAAGAAACTGGAAGCAGAAAAGTAGCTTCTGAAGGAAGAATGAATGACTCCTATTTCAGCATAGTGTCACAACCCCCCTACCCTTCGTAACTGCTCTCCCCCAATCCCACATTCCAAACTTTTGTTTGCCACAGAAACATGAGCACAGCACTTAGAAATACAGGAAAAGAAGATAGAAATATTTGTGAGGTGAAAACCTTAGTGAATGTAGGGCCCCTTCCGCACACGCAAAATAATGTGTTTTCAAACCACTTTCACAACTGTTTGCAAGTGAATTTAGCTATTCCACACAGCTTCAAAGAGCACTGAAAGCAGTTTGAAAGTGCATTATTTTGCATGTGCGGAATGAGCCCAGGCTAGAATTTTGCTTTCTTCCTTCCTCTTTGATGCAAATCCTATCCTTTTAGCACTCGCCTGCAGAGCTTGGGCCCTGAAGACCCAGAGTTAAGGCAGAATATGTAGTTCTGACCGGTTAAAACTGTGCTAATTTGGCAACAGAGATCCAATGACTCAACACAGGGTCTTCTGCCAAATCTGATTGGCAGAAGGAGAAAAATTCTTGTGGTTCCTTAATCTATTAAACACAGAAGGTGTGACCAAAATCTTGCAGCACAAGATTCCATGCTCACTGTATAACTGACAGCTGCATCGACTACTATTCAGGTAAGAAGAATTCAACTTTGAAGAAGAATTCAACCTCTTTGTGTTGGTTCATGGCCCAATTTAAACATGATGGTGGCAGGAGAAAAAAAAAAGCCCCCTTATGATTTTGCGCTCACACACAGCAGCTCAGTTAAACCAAACTGTCAGTTGTGATGAACACAGCATTAGCATGCCAAGGCCGACTGCCCAGGCGGGTGCTGCTCTGGCCGGCTAACAATGGATACACAGCAATTTTGCACACAGAGCAGCCCAAATGAAAGGTAACACAATACACAGGCAAAGTCACATTGTCAAGTTCTTTTGTTCTGCTAGCACCACATTTAAATTGTGTCTGGCAGAGGCAATGGACTTCAGACTCATTTGGTAACTACCAAATCATCCAATTTGAAGTCCTTTAGTTACTGGAGCTTGCATATGGATCTAATGGTTAAGTCGCTAGAATAGATGCTGCGAAAGAGAACAGGGACTTAATCCCAGTAAATCCTCACCTCACTGTACCACTGTCCTGAGCTTGCCCTAGCTGGATTTAAAGTGTAAACATCTGGGGTCAAAGCGAGGGGGACAGCCCAAAACCACTGCCGCCTTTGATGAGGACCAACCCAAACACGAAAGAGCAGGCATGTTTCAAGCTTCATAACTAAGGAAAAACAAATACTAAAAAACAAAAGAACTATTTAAAAAAATAGTCTAGAAGAGTGGTGGCAAATCTATGGCACGGGTGCCAGAGATGGCACTCAGAGCCTTCTCTGTGGGCACGCACAAACAGAGTCCCCGCACACACATCTAGGCTGGCCTTGGCCGCTGGGCTCGATTATTAGCATTAAACCTAAGACCTAGTTTTGGGGAAGCAGTGTAGGTAACCCCACTGATTTTTCATGTGAAGAACTAAAGCGCGATCTTTTACCTGGGGGTAAGCTCAGTTGCTGGCAATGGGGCTTGCTTCTGAGTAAACCCTCCTAGGGTCGTGATTCACCTGTTGGAAGAGTTGCACAGTTGCTTCAAAGCGAAGTCACTGACTACCACCAAGTTTACTCCTGAGTAATGCACGCCTCGGAGCCAAACGTTTTTTCTAAACTAAAATCTCAGTATTCAGGTTAAATTGCCATGTTGGCACTTTGTGATAAATAAGTGGGTTTGCAAGGAGACTCAAAGGGGATGACAATCTTCTTTCCCTTCCCACCTCACAACAAACACCCTGTGAGGTGGGTGGTGCTGAGAGTTCAGAAGAACTGTGACTAGCCCAAGGTCACCCAGCTGGCGTGTGTTGGAGTGCACAGGCTAATTTGAATTCCCCAGATAAGCCTCCACAGCTCAAGTAGAAGAGTGGGGAATCAAACCCGGTTCCTCCAGATTAGAGTACACCTGCTCGTAACCACTACGCCACTGCTGCTCACACACCCAAACCCCATCAGATGCAGCAGGGTGCCCAGGCTTTAAGATCCTATACGTCAAGCCACACTGCAAACCTGTCAACAGTCATTCAAATTTGATACAGGGGCAGGGAAATTCTATGTAACAGGTAAGGAAGGTTTTCCTCCCTTTTCAGGTCATCCATATGCCACAAACTATTAATAAAAGAATGGGAGCCCCTGCAAGCTATTGTGTTTCTTGTGAATTACGAACATCTGCAGATTTGCAGGCTGCCTCGCTTGTAAATGTTAGGCTGTAAACAAATGAAAAGGAATAGGAATAGGAAGGAGACCTCATCTGACTTCTCAAGGGCTGCACTGCAGGGGCGGGGGGATTATACCAACTTTATTTCAAACAAAGATTGGAACCACTCACACATTATTGAAGCAATAAACTCATTTCTTTCATATTGTACTCTGTAGAAAAGTAAACACATCCTAAACCTCAGCACTACTGTGCCAATAATATTACCTTTTATGATTTGTCTGGTAGCTTTAAATAGCTATAAAAGCCTGCCATAAACAGAAACAGCAAAGGCCAGGATTGCATTGTTAAATTGCAGTTAATAGGGAGTACAGATCCAGTGACTCAACAATCCATATCCTATAAGAAGAGAAGAGTTTGGATTTATATCCTCCCTTTCTCTCCTGTAAGGAGACTCAAAGGGGCTTACAATCTCCTTTCCCTCCCGCCCGCAACAACAAACACCCTGTGAGGTAAGAGGGGCTGAGAGAGAGCTCCAAAGTCTAGCCCAAGGTCACCCAGCTGGCATGTGTTGGAGTACACAAGCTAATCTGGTTCACCAGGTAAGCCTCCACAGCTCAAGAGGCAGAGCAGGGAATCAAACCTGGTTCTCCAGATCAGAACGCCCCTGCTCTTCACCACTACGCCACAGTGTGGGATGAAACAGATGGTGTGTGGGTGTATGCAAATATTGTTAAAAAGAGGAAAACGCCTGTATGGTACATGTGAAATTTAAGTTGCTTGTTATTTCCTGGAACAAAGAAAATCAGTTCAGCACAGCAGTTGTCATACTGGGATGATATTTCGTATTATCTTAACTTTTCAATTGTTAATATATTCATGGCAGTAAACAAAATCAAGAATTCTTACCCAGTAAGCTGGCAGTAAACAAAATCAAGAATTCTTACCCAGGTAGAATGTCAGAGTCCATTTTGCGGGACAGGGAGAGTCATTACAGGGTGGTATCAATCTGTTTATTTCATTATTAGTTAATGGTGCAGCCTGGCATCTACTGTTAGGACAAACACAAACTTCCAGTAGGTTCTCCTCATATTACAAATATGAGGGGTGACATGATAGCTACGTTTAAATATTTGAAGGGGTGTCATGTTGAAGAGGGAGCAAGCTTGTTTTCTGTTGCCCCAGTGACTAAGATACAGTGTAACGGATTCAAACTATGAGAAACCTAACTATTAGGAAGAACTTCCTGACGGTAACGGCTGTTTGAAAGGGGCATGTACTGCCCTGGTGGGTGGTGGAGTCTTCCTCTTTGCAGGTTTTTAAACAGAGGCTGGATGGCCATCTGTTAGGAGTTATCTGTTCCTGCATGGTAGGGAGTTGGACTGGATGGCCCTTGTGGTCTCTTCCATGATTCTATCACATCTTAACCTCAGAAGGATGCTTTCAAAGGTAATATTAGTTTTCCAAATAAGCTATGGTAAAATTAGCAGGCTAACTGCCACTGATATGCAGATATACAGCTCCATCCATGAGCCAGGCAAGGAGCCCAAACAGGCTTCCTGGAGACATGGAGAGGAAAGTCAACAGCTTCCCCGTCATGGAGGAGCCTCTGTAGGCCCAAATGGACTTACACCCCTGAAAGGGTGGCTTAAGTTTGAAGCAAAGCCTGCCAGTGTAACACCAGCAAAAGCTGGAAAGAAGATTGGCTCCTCCGCTGGCCATGCCCCCGTACCCCATGTACCCCGTACCATGTACCCCATACCAGGGGCCCTGGTATGCTGGAAGAGGGCATGCTAGTGGGATCGCCCCTCCTCTGGGGTAACTGCCCCAGGGAAGGCAAATCCACAGGTGCTGTGGTGCGTTGCTCCGAAGCACAGATTTGCCCCTCCCCCCCAAATTGGGCTCATGAACTGGTTAACTGTTTGAGAAATGCAAATGTCTGGAATTAAGGTAGACTGATCTTACACTCTGGACCAAGTTTTGTAATCCTAAACTCGAGCAATTTCTTTTGAAAACCCATGTGAGCTGACCACCATGATCCATATAAGCTGTAAAATATGCATGATTGGAAAGTTAGACCATGTGGAAAACTTACCTAGTATTTCTGTGATTTTTTTGGTATGTCCTTTGGTGATGTAAGTTTAAGAACTGATAAAAATTTTAATAGAATAAAAGTTAGCATATAAGTGCTCCATTTTTCTTTGAGGTTTTGATCAAAGGCTCTAAAACAGCAATTCCACTTGTAACAACCTGTGAAGTACAAAAGCAGTTTGGTACTGAGCGTCTTCCTGCTGGAATGTTTTCAAGTCACAGAGTTTTGCCAGGCATATGACACAGGCTCTAGTCAATATTTTAGAAGTCTTCTAAGACACATTAAAACCAGATTCCATGCATGCCATTATAACAATAATAAAAACATTAAGAATAACCACCACAACAACATGAAACGCATGACACACCTAGCAAATACCTATCTTATTTTGAATCTTCCACTTAGTGGAAGAACAATGTGATCAAAGGTCTCAAAAGAATAATAAATTCTACATTGGCCAGTACTTGCTACAGTTGACTGACTGGCTAGCAGGAACTCTTAATTTCATCTTACTGTAACATCCTGCACTAAGACTAATGAGCAATCCTAAAAAGTTACATCTTTCTATGCCACTGACTTCAATAAACTTAGAAGGGTGTAAGTGTTTAGGACTGCACTGTAAGGGATGTAATTATCTTTTGTCACAATAAACTGAAAGTTATAAAAAATAATAGTTACCAAAACAGTAGGACCTCAAAAGACATGAAAGGAAAAGAGTGTGTGAGAAAGTGTTAAAGATAATAAAGGTTCCCACAGAGTGTCTCCTAGAATGCAACAAGGGCAGAATAAAACTGAAGTGCACGTTAGCAAAGTCACATGGGCACTCATGCCTCTTCCGCACATGCAGAATAATGCACTTTCAATCCACTTTCACAATTCTTTGCTAGTGGATTTTGCTATTCTGCACAGTAAAATTCAGCTGCAAAGTGCACTGAAAGAGGATTGAAAGTGCATTATTCTGCATGTGCGGAAGGGGCCTAAAAGAGAACCACTGAACTCCACCAGGTGTGTTAAGAATCCCTGCACCCATAGGATGGCTACTCTATGCCATTCACTCACTCACTTTCTTTTCCATCCATTCTTGTTCTTTTTGAAAGAATAGGAGCAGTGAATAGTCATGAAGCAATTCAGCAGAAATACGTGTCATTAGCAAAAGTTAATGAGTTGAAATAGGCTGTGACTGAAGACAATTACTTCAATTGCTTTCAGACATTATGAAGATGCACAGAGAACAGAAGCACAGGTAACAGAAGCTATGCTTTTCATTTCAAAACTCCCCCACCCCCGCCTATCCAAAATGGAACTTTGGCCTTTCCCCATACAATACAGAGCCATTTTGGCACATCTCATCAAGCTCTACTTTTTCCCCCCAATGAAGGCTGGGAATTCAGAGAACATATTAAATCTATGTTGTAAAAAAAACGTGGTGACCCAGGTGAGGGGGTGGCATGCTCTCAGGGACTGGGGCAAGGAACTACAGAGAAATCTACTATTTAGAAGCTCTGTTGCTTATGTGCTTTATATGCAGCCATGTCAGCATCGTGGAAACTACAAAATCTCATCCCACTCCCTAAATAGAAGAAGCATTTATTGTAATTGTGTACACACAACAAAATTTACAAGCATTCCCCTATGGAATTTACAAATATCAGTCAATGATGAGCCAGACTAGAACTTTCATCTCCTAAGAGCCTAGTTTCCAACAGTCACAGTTCATTGGATCTCAAAAGCATGCAACTGAGACATTTCTTTGTTTTCTTCCCAAAACAACAAGAGGGGTGATCACCTACGGGGCTGGTCTTGAGCGAGACTTTAACTAGTGGCTTCCAATGGATCCAGCTTGATCTTTATGATTGCTGAAAAGGTGCATAGAACAAACTGTGCCCAGGTAGAAGGGCAGCATGTATCTTCCCACAAAAAAAAGTCAGACAAGCAATTATACAGTAAGGTCAGTTAATATATGACATTTCCAAACAATTCTTTTCAATATAGGTAGAGCTGTTCTTTGCATTTTAAAGAATGAAAGCATTTCAAAGACTAACTCTTGTACAGTAAAAAGAGTAACAACATAAACAGTATTATCTGCATTTGTAAAATGCAACTCAAGTACAGGACCTGAAAAAGTTCCTCAGTGGCACCACGCTCTGGATCTCATCTCCCCCTTAGGAAATGCTTCTACTAAATTTCTGCCAATCAATTATTTAAAAAACATGGGGCCATGCCTGTTGCTATCCCCTGTATCGATTAGCAGAATTTGTTCTCATCATTTTTCTTTCTGTAATAAGAGAGATATTTCAGCAGAGCACGGCAGCATATATCTATACCCAAAATTTGCATGAGAGCTTGTATGTCATTCTTTTTTTAGCCACGAGAGAACACACACAAGTTTCACACAGTATTCACTGTAACAACACTATCACTGTGTGATCCAAAGGGGGAGGGGGGCTTTGGAACCTGTATGGCCCCTGCGCTGGTGTTGATGAAACCTAGCACTGGTGTAAGTTGCATCTACACTGCTGCAGGCCAGTTAGGGTGCAGTGTAGCAGTGCAACACCTGAAGCTGACCAACCCTCTGTGCCGCTGTTCCTCCAGAGCAGGAGCCCACACCAGTGTTGAAAGGAGTGTTCTCAGGGGGTGGAGCTGATGAGTCAGCTTCCAGTGGGCTTTCAGCCCAGGAACCCCCTCTTTTGATGGCATACATCACACCATCAAAAAGGTAGGCACAGGTCATGGAGCTCCATAGGAGTTTGCAGGGCAGCTGAGGATTTTTTGCAGGTTAATTTACAACCCAACTATAAAACTATTAGAAACTGTATGGATTTCTTTGTTCACAGAAGAAGAGGATGGTTTAGGATAGTACAGCAGGGGGAAAATTTTCTGTGATTTTGCTAGCATGTAGCCTCCGCTATCACTTATCTCCTGCTGTTTTCGCTGGTGCGGTGTTTCTCCTTGCTGTTTATTTGTTGGTCTTTTCACTGTATAGATAAGCTTGGATGGTCAAGATGCCCTCCCTTTCTCAGAGCAGAAAGAACCTTCAAGATAATCAAGGTTCATTCTCGCTATGTGGGGGAGGGCATCTTCAAATGTGGGAAATCCCGAGGGCCATGGAAGACCATGTGGCGACACAGCAAATTTCTAGACAGACGCTTGCTAGGGCGGCACTGGTGGCCACGATTCTTACTGAATGTGCTGTTCATACCTGTTGGTACTTGTAGACTGCTGGATCAGAATGCTTGAATTATGCATTGTTTTAACATGTAGCTAATGGTTGCCCTGGACATCTTTTTGTCCTTATAGGAGATGAACAGGGAGGTGATGTTCTTATTGAGGATATGAGTTTAATGCATTTCCTTAGGGCCCTGTGCAGATCTAGCATGTGCCAGGATTTTTCCTTAGGGGTTCTGGTTTGGGTCAAAAGGAGGGAAGGTAAATTTCTTGTTCCCTGTAGAATCTGGAGTTGACCTTCGGAATGGAAGTTCAGTCGGGTTTTTTAAAACTACTTTATCCTAGTGAAAAACTGTAGGGCTGATAGCGAGAGTCAATGGAATTTGCCACCTCTGCGTGAAGCCCCTCTGAAGGACTGCCAGTGCCTCTTCTGGTCTGGTTGGTACCTTGGAAGGGTATGAAAGGAGTGAAAGGACAGCTGGAAAGGGAATCTTCTGTCTTCCCTGCTAAGACTTTTGAACATCGCCTTTTTCATATCCTTTGTTTCAATTAGGATTTTGTTGAGTTCTCTCCAAATAGCTTTCCTCCTTCAAAGGGATAAGCCATGAGGATAGCCCTGGAGTGGCAGTCTGCTGGCCACACTGCCCTTCTGGATGCTGGGGTGGCTGCCATGATGCGTGCCACATAAGACATGATGTCTAAAGATGCATCTGCCCTGAAAGCAACTACCCATTGCCCTTTAGAATTCTGCAACTGTCTGGGGGAATGAGCTGAATAAATTTGTGAGACCAGACAATAGAGACTCGTGCTATTATTACAGCTGCCACTGCTGAAGGTCTGAAGAACTGGGCTGAGGCTTTGTAGGGTTTTTTGGCAGCCAAGTCTATCTTTCTGACCAGGGTGTCCTTGAAAGTGCCCATGCCATCTACAGATAGTAAGTCAGAGGACTGCAAGGCTGCTATCAGGGGATCTACTAAAGGTAGTTGCAGCAATTCCATAGCCTGGCTTTCCAGGTGGTATAATTTCTTGGCTGAAAGGCTTCTGCTACTTAGCTTCTCACAGGCTTCTGCTACTTAGCTTCTCAAAGCCTCTCAAAGTATTCTGGAAGGGGGGCTGACTTTTCTGCTAAAGTGGCTCCATGGAAAAATTCCTAGTTCCCCTTAGTTTCAGAACCTTCACCTTTGTTCCCTTCTGAGCTGCCTGACTCCTCTGTCAGCTATAACTTTTGCTAATAGGGCCTATAAATCCTCCCCATTGAAAAATCTGGTGAGTTGTTCTGCTGATGGTGCTTCTTCCTCCCCTGAGGAAAATTCTCCTTCCTCCTTTTTTTCCTCTGAGAGGGAAGAGATAGAGTGGGCTGTCTCTGTGCGTTCTCGTAGGCTCCTGATGAGGAGGCCTTTCTGGCTGCTTTGATAGCCCAGCATTGTAAATGCCTTCTATGGGTGGCAAAGCCCTCTTCTGAAGACATAGGTGAGGGAGATCTATGACCACCTAAGATGGAATTGGATGGTGTATGGCTGACCTGGAGGCACAGCATATCCTCCTTCACTGCAGTCTGAATTGGCTGGGATAGATCCCAGTGACAAGATGGCTGCCCTTCCTCCTCACAAGATGGCCGCCCAACCTCTAATTGACTGGTACTTTACCCCCCAACTGGTGATCCAGTGCTCCCTGTTGAGGATGAGGCTTTCTGCGAGTCTGGCAGACCATTTTCACCGCTCAAGGCTGAACTGGCTGCTTTGGAGGGGGCTCTTGCTGCTACTGCTTTTTTGTTTTTGTTTTCATCTTGCTGTTCATGGCCCCCTCCTGGCTTGCAAGCTGCACTCGGGCTGCTGCACTTACAGCCGATCTGGGTCTGCACCCTCCTCTGAGAGGAATCCCTCTTCAAGGTTTCAGCTCTCTCAAACTCCTATTCCATATTGCCCCATTCCATGGGAGAATCAGAACAGAACAGGGGAAATTTAAGGAATGAAAAAGTAACAAGAGCAGGACAGGTATTTAAAAAAATAGGTAAGAAGTAAATAAGTATGAGAAGGAGGAAAAAGCAGAAAGAAAGAGAAAGATTAGCTAGAGGTAAAAGAGAGTCCTCACTAAACTGCTATCCCTAGGTGAGGAAGGAAACGAAACTGGCTAAAAACAGCACAACAGGGGGATAAAATTCAGAAGTTTTGTCGCACCCACCTGAGCAACCAATGGGAATAACCCATACTTGAAAAAGCCCTCTCCCTTAGAGACAGAATTCCAGTTTTCAATTTACCTAGACTCAATATAATATTATAATTTCTCCCCCAAAAAAATATTACATAGACTGTCTTTACTGGAAGAAGAACTGTATGAAAACTGAAGCTTGTGAGAAGAATTCCAAATATGGCTAAATAATAGTCATCACACTGCTTGCTGCGAAAGTGTATTTCTTACACTGTTAACTCACTGTAACCCTCTGTTATGCAAGCTAAGGTTAAGGATAAAGGCCAAGGCCATGGCAACCGTAATGGACTCCAGGGTGCCATTTTCATCTTCTCTGCCTCCTCCGCATCTCCTTCCAGTTTCCCTGAAGCTAATGACGACTGTCATCACTCGATTTGTGTGGGTTTCCAGCTAGCGGCTTCAGCAAGGCTCGCTTTAAAATGCACACCAAGAATAGCATATGAGGCCATCCGTGCATCAGAGATAAACGGGATGCAATTGCCAGGCTTGGCTTAGAGGACGAGGTCTTCTTTGGAAATGCACAAACGACTGGTATATGCCTGCCAGCCTGGACACCATCTTTCTCTCACATTTGTTAGTACAAAAATGTGCTGCTTCCACGCCTACCCTGGTTAATTTTAGACTCATGTAACCTTCTGCCGTTTTAGTATATATAAACTGCAGAAGCAGGACAGAAATCCAATAAGGATAATGCACACTTAGTCACCAGTTAAGCAAGCCAGTAACATGAAGAAAAGTGAGTAGAGATTGGGTGGGTGGTGACATATGTTCTCTAGAAGCTTAGACAGTCTTTGGAAAACAGCCTCTGCAAAGTTTATAGAGAACCTACTGCAAAATGGTCATCTACCCAGTAGTGCCAATTAATAATACTAACAGAAGGGATGGATTTATAGTGTGTTAAGGAATTATTAAACTGCTACCACATAAATCAGAGCACACCCTTGTACCCGAAAAATGGAACTATCACAGTTTCTTTCTTTGGAAAGACATGTGCACACACGCAAAGCAGCCTCTTTCGTTTTTGTTTCATCCAACTAATCTGACCCATCTGGACCCAGGCAGAGGAGTGCAAGCATGAACCAGGTCGTACAATGGATTTAGGAAACACTGTCCTCCCCCTCCCCCCAGCATGACACCCAGAGACATATGGAATTACAAGAAAGCCAGCATGGTGTACTGGTTATCTGCAAGACCCAGATTCAAATCCTCACTCCACTATAAATCTTGCTGGGAGATCCTGGACCAATCACTTACCCTCAGCCTATCCTACTTCACATGATTGCTGTGAGGATAAAATGAAGGAGAGAAGAGATTGTACATGCCATCCTACAGCCCTCAGAGGAAGGGTGAAATAAAAAAACATACTAAAGAAGCAAACATACTTGCTTTGCATGCAAGGAACCCTAAAACACACATATCCCACTCAAGGATGCACTGAAAAGAACACCAGCGCTGTTACTAAGCCACAGGTGTCAAACTCGTGGCCCTCCAGATGTTATGGACTACTGTAGTCCATAACATCTGGAGGGCCGTGACTTTGACACCTATGCACTAAGCTGTTCTGATGTAACTAATACACATTAACTGATTTTCACCATGACCCTAAATTAAATCAGTGTGGGACTTAATGCCTCATACGTTGATTAGGACAGCAACACAGCTCTCATGAAAAGCCTGTTTTATCATCACCACAGATAAAAGAACAAAAGGGCCCAAATCATGACTGTTGTAAGTAATGGTAAATTAATTCTCAGCAGACAAATGTGAGGTGAGGTGGGGGGGGGGGACACACCTGGAATTACACTGAATCTCCAGGAAGCTTCTTGAACATTTTCCCCCTCTGTTCTACTAACCCAGGGGTAGGGAACCTGCGGCTCTCCAGATGTTCAGGAACTACAATTCCCATCAGCCTCTGTCAGCAGTAGATGAGGGGTACCCAATCTTTTCAAGTCTTGTAATTTTCTTTGGAATTCTAACCCGGGGCAATGGATGCAACCACAAAATGGCCACTAAAGGAGGCACAGTCAACTACAAAACGTCAGGGAGTGAAGTTATGCTCAATTCTAACATGAACCCTTGAACATTTTAGCAAGAAGCTCTGTTTAACAGGATGTCTTTCAAAATGAACATATTGTTGTAAAATATTTTCTGGCGCACACACAGGATATCAGCAGCACACAATGAAGATGCTTGTGATTCAATCACAGCTGTTGCCAAAGCAACATTTTTTTTAAAAAAAATCTGCATAAGCAATCAAATTTCCAATGGCCAATCAGAATCCCTGCAGGGTAAAATCCCCACTTTGCCCCACCCACTTTCTAGAAATGCTTGGAGGCTGCCAGGAAAAGTGTTGATAGGCACCCTGGTGCTGAAAGACATCACGCTGGCAACCTTTAGCTGCAAGTACATTGAAGAGGTTTGAGATTTTGCCTCTTTTGTTTTCTCCCCAGGAGAAAATCTAACAAGTTAAAGGGTTAAGCTGAGGGATATCAAGATGACTGTAAGGGTATTACAGTCATGGACAGTTGCTGCACCATCTTCCTTCTGGCATATATCTACTAGTCTGAGTGGCAAACCACTTCTGAACGTCTCTTGCCTTGAAAACCCTACAGGCTCACCGTAACTCAGATGTGAGTTGATGGCAAAAACAAAACAAACCAAAAACCCTCTGGTTTCCTTCCTGCCCTGGCTGTAGAGATGAACGCTGAGCAAGAGTGCACTGTGTAAAACACACTCATAAAGAAATATACAGCACCAGAATGCAAGCCAGCTGTGCCTGTGCCAAAGGGAGGGAAGGAATGATATCCAAAAGTGCATCAGATTTTTCAGTGGATGTAGACAGATAGATAGACACACACACACATCTCCACATGCAACCCTAGATAGATCCATTGTGATACAGTGGTTAGAGTGGCAGACTCAGATCTGGAAGAAACAAGTTCAAATCATCACTGGGTCATGGAAGCTTCGGAGGGGAGTGGCTCAGCGGCAGAGGATGTCCTCAGAATGAAGAAAGTCTCGGGTTCAATTCCTGGCATCTCCAGTTAAGAATCTGGTAGTAGGAAATGTAAAAGACTCCTACCTGAAACCCTGGAGAGATGCTGCCACTATGAGTAGCACTTTGATGGTCCAATGCTTTGATTCAGCATAAGGCAAATCCAGGTGTGTACTTGGTCAAATTAGCTGGCTGACCTTGGACCAGGCGAGCTGTCAGCCTAGCCTACCTCACAAGGTTGTTGTGGGGATAAAATTGAGCAGTGAAGGGTGCAAGCTGCCTTAGCCCCACCCCCACTGGCAAAACAGGTAGACTACATAAATGACAAAAATGCATAATTGACTACCAACATAACACAGGCAATTAAAGACTCCCATGTTCATCCTCCCCTTTCATTGTGATCAACGGTGAACCACTGAATGTGTCTTGCACAGGCACTCACTAATTGGTTTAAATGCTTAATTACCACAGAGTGTGTCTAAATGTGTGCGTGTGTAAATACAGACCCAGAGAGAGAGAGAGATCTCAACAGACTCTGCAAAGGGTCGACTATAATCATGAAAAACTATAACCACCCTTCTGCGATTAACTTCTGCAACTGCAGTTTTCCAGGCTGGGGCTCCTAATGCTGTATAATATAAATAGACTAGAGGTCATCTAATGGAGTTTCCTTCACATATCGACGGCTTCGTTGATCCTCAAGAGGTGCTCTGGACGGCTGTCCCTTCTCCCCAGCCAAGGCACCCAAAGGGGGGCCCTCATTTCCCTCTCCCGCCTAAGTCCACCCTCGACACCCCCAGCCCTCCACGCTCCTGCTCCTCCACCTCTGGTGGGTGCATGCACGGCACCTAACGCCAGGAGCATGCCTGCCTCCCTCGAGAGTGAGAGCAATGCGCACTGCTTATGGTTCAGTCGCTGCCGCTGAGGCAGACTGCGGAGGCCTACCCGAGAGCAACAAATGAGCCCCTCCGCCAAGCTCCGGAGGAAGCAAGCAGACACAAAGAGACTGCGGACGACCACTCACCCTCCTGCAGCTGCTGGGAAGGTGCGGGGCTCTCGCCTGAGCTGCTGCTGGTGCCGCCTCTCCTAAGCAGGCGCCTCCTGCGCTCTGCGCTTGCCGCCGCCGCTTGCATGGACCAGGCACTGCCCGCCGCCCCTTAGTCTCCCGTGCAGTCTTTCCAGGGGCTCGGCGCTTGGTGCATTGTGCAGACTCTCTCCTCCACCGCTGCCTGCGTGCCCGGGCACTTCCTTGCAGGCTTGCTTCTCCTCCCCCACCCTCGCCCAGCCGTCCCCTCCCCTTAGGAAGGAAGGAGGAGGGAGCAGCTAATCTGAGCACAAGGACGCCATTAAGCTTCAGTGGTTTTGCGGCCGGAGCGGCTTTGCTTTGAAGCGGCCGCTGAATATGGAGCATCCTCACGGCGCCCCCTGCTGACCAGTAGCGTCAATGTCCACGAGTTGAGAGTTGCATCCACGGACTATTATTAATTGCCACATTCTCCTGGCAAGCGCCTCTCCTCAGTCCTGGCAGTCAGAATACAATTCGAAGCATTTTGATGCGCTTCATCTTTGAACTGCAACGTTTGGCACGCAAAACATTCAGGCCCCTTCTGCGCATGGAGAATAATGCACTTTCAGGCCACTTTCAATGCACTTTGCAGCTGGATTTTATTGCGCTGAATAGCAAAAAACAATTTCAAACAATTGTGAAAGTGGATTGAAAATGCATTATTCTGCATGTGCGGAAGGGGCCTCAATCCCAGGTGGATTCTACATAGCAGATTTATAACGAGTTGCAATTGTTATAAATGAATTGGTTTTCCATTTATAAAAAGGGAAAACAAGTTCATTTATAACTATTGCAACTCGTTATACATATGCTGTGCAGAATCCACTCCAAAGAGGGCATAAAAGTCTCAAAGATGCTTTGTTGGCAAGAGTACATCTTGTAAAAATAGGCAGGAATCTGCATTTTCGTTCAGCATTAGCTTTTCTGCGTTAGCCTCACATCATCAGTGTACAGCCCTGTCATTTCATGCATCAGGTGACAATTTTAATTAGCCCTTGTCCTTTTAAGAAGTTTCCCAAGAGGCAGTCTTTCTTCATTACCCAGTAATCCTCCTGTTCTGTTAGACAGTTCAAGGTGCCTAAGGAGTCAGAAGGCAGTAGTATTTTGTCACGTCAAAGTTGTATTGAGGTGTATAAAGTTTAACAGAGAATAGTATCCAGAGAAAAGACTCAAGGAACTTAAAGAAGCACAAAGTGGACTTTCTTGGAAGCAGTCAAAGAAAGAACAAAAGTCTACAGCTTCAAACTGTTCCAATCAAGCAAGTACTTCATTTTAGACAGACCCTGGGAGGAGTTAGGGTCTCCATTCTTCTAAGTATATTATTTGAACTGTTAAACCTTGCTTGTGATTCTCCCACTCTGTTCTGGCCGGGGCACAGGGCACCGGAAACAGTTTTGCTTGGGGAGCAGAATAGGGACCTTAGCAGGGTACAATGTCATAGACGTAGAGTCCATCTTCCAGAAGAGCCATTTTCTGTCACCAGACGATCAGTTGGAATACTTGGAGTTCTCCAGGCCCCACCCTCCAGTTGGCAGTCCTAAGCATAAGATATTGAGCTAGGTAAGTGGGGTCTAGATCAGGAGCTCCTGATTCGCACCAAATTGTATATTTTTAAAAACAGTGTCGGGGCTAGCCTGGGCACCACACACACCCCTCCACACACACACACAGTTGCACCCCTCCCCAGTGGTGGGATTCAACAGGTTCACACCTTGGTGCTTGTAAACAACCCGTTGTTAAACTATTTGAATCTCACCACCGGAACCAGTTGTTAAATTATTTGAATCCCACCACTGCCCCCCACCCCATTTCCCCAAAGGAAGCAGCCAGCACTTCTACTCCTTCATTCCATTCTGCAACACTTGCCTTACCTTAGGGGGAGCCAGGGGCCAGGCTGGACTTTGCTCTAGAGTTAATACACCTGGTTCAAAACCCCTGCTTTGGCCTCTGGGGACCAGCTGCACTTCCAGTGGAAGGACCGAAGGCCTAAGGGAGGGAAGGAGGAGGCATGGGGAGAGGCAGGGCTGGCTGGCCTTCTCTCCACGCTGGCAGCACTCAGCTTCCTTTGCCTCCTGAGTTCCACACCCCTGTAGCCTGTCGTAGAGGGGGCCCATCAGCTGGAAAGGCATGATCCATCTTTAGTCTGGAATGCCCATAGTCATAGGAGTCTCCCACGGTCAGGCAGAGAGTCCCAGGCAGAGAGGGTGAGAGAGCTGCATAGGCAGCCTCGCTGGAGATCGCAACAAAGCTGGTGGAGCTGGTAGACAACCCCTTTACCTTCCCTTCTGGGCCACAGCACTACAGCTCCAGCAGCGGAGGATAAGAAGGGTGCATGCCACTGCTGAGCTTGGGGAGTGGCCAGGCCAGGGATGGGGGGTGATGGCAGGCAGTTGAGCTGGGTAGCTGGGGCAAGGTGGGGACCGGCGGAATGCCCCCCCTTGTGACACTTTAAAATGGGACCTGGGGCATCTGCCCCCTCTGTCCCCCGCCTAAATACACCATTGTCCACACATCCCCAAATCACCTTTTGAGGCTCTCAACCTCTATTTGTGAACCCATGTAGGTGCTGCTAATTTGAGATAGTAGGGTTTGTGTGTGTGTGAGTGGGTGTAAAACCCAATGAATTTTCTGGTCAGTGTGGGGCTAATATTGATCTTACAAATGCAGTGAAAGCAAAGGATGATTTTGGTGTGGATCAGCTTTATAGCAGTGGCCTTTTGCGATCTGTTAAGACTGAAATAGTTTAACAAAAACAACCTTTACTGGTACTCCAATTCAACTCAAGGACATGGAAGAGTGATCTGGGATCGAATCTAAAACAGATCCATGGATCCAAATCAGAGCAGAATTGACTGCAATCTGATTGCAATTAGTATCAAACAAAATGACCGTTGCTAACAGACTGTAAGCCTCCTTGGAGGTTGTGGGAGTGATCTATAAGTGATTTTTTTTAAAGGACTGTTTTTTTCCTCTCTCCTTGTCATTTAGACTGCTGGGCTTGAAAACATCCAAATTCTCTACTAAGTTCAATATGAGTACTGAAATCAGGACTAAATGTCATCTGTGCAATTGTGTTTTTCTAAAATCCCATTTAACATGAGTTATGTGTGGGGAGGATTGTTACAACTGGCAGCAGGCAGGCAGGAGGGGTGCAATGCCACCATTGCCCACGGGCATAGCAGGGGGGGAAAGCGCGCGTGCATCCTCCGCCCCTCCCCCGGAACGCCCTCGCCACACATCCACAGGGGCGCACGCCCAGTGCGTCGCACGCCTCCCCGGCCCCCTTGAAGCTATGCCTCTGCCACTGCTTGCCTGATTCTCTCACAAATGCCTCCTGCACTAGACTTCTCCAGCTGGGAAGGGGAGGGGGATCAGTTAATAAAAGAGGGCAGGACTGAATATTTAAACAGTCAGATGCCAGTTCTCTTCTTGAAGTCACATTAACATTAGGAACAAGGAGGTTGGGTGCCTGTTTTTCTTAGTACAGGCATTCCTGGAATTGTAATACCAGCTGATGTAGTAAGGAAACAAATCAACAAAGCCAGAACGATAGCAAGAGATAACTTGCCACAAGATAGGCCCAATCAAAACAACAACAGAACACCACTAGTGGCCACATACAGCTCTCAGCTCAAATAGGTTCAATGCATCATTGATGGCCTACAACCTGTGCTGGAGGACACTTCTCTCTCACAGGCATTGGGAGGCAAAGGATTTCTTTCCCACTGACAGCCTCCTAACTTCTTGCCCCCAGAAATATCTTACCAAACATGGACACAGGCTTTTGGACCAGGGCCTGCAACAAACCAAGATGCTGGCATTGTCTGCTTATTCACTCTGCCAATACAATAACTTTGTTCTAACAACACCAGCCATACCCTCTCAGGGTCATTCACTTATTCATCGTCGAACATGATATATGCCATCAAATGGCAATAGTGCCCTTCCACTCTCTACGCTGTACAAACAGGTCAATCCCTACACAAAAGAATAAATAGACATGAATCCAACATTTTAAAATGCAACACTCAAAAAAGCAGAACCCTGGCCCCTTCTGCACATGCAGAATAACACACTTTCAATCCACTTTCAATGCACTTTGCAGCTGGATTTTACTGTGCGAAATAGCAAAACCCACTTGCAAACAATTCTGAAAGTGGATTGAAAGTGCATTATTCTGCATTTGCGGAAGGGCCACTGTAATCTTCCAGGTTATTCCATTGCTGACCTAATAAAGGCAGGCTTCAAAGAAATTTAAATGGAAAATTACAATTAAAGATTGCTGAACTTAAATCACAAATTCAGAACAATTGAAAAACCCCCCCTCCCAACATGGGAGCCTTATCTCACTTTTTTGCTGTCAAGTCACAGCTGATTTATGAAGACCCTGTAAGCTTTTGCAAGGCAACAGATGTTTGCTAGGTTTCCAAGGCAACAGATGTTCAGAAGTGGTGACGGTAATTTTTTTTGCTCCAAGGAAAGGACTCCCAACCCAAACAAAAACACACAAAGTCAGATCTCTATTGTAGAAAAAGTTTTATTTGATCCACAACAGTCCATACCTTAAAACTCAATAGAAATATCTGGGAAATGGCCCAAAACAACAGGCAGCCCGTATAGCTGCAGTAGTCAAGACATCATTAATATTAGCTTACAGACAATAACATATTGATTACATACAACCAGAGAACATCTCGTCTTTCCATCACATTCGGCCTCCCCCACTGAGGAGCAGCAGTGGCGTAGGAGGTTAAGAGCTCGTGTATCTAATCTGGAGGAACCTGGTTTGATTCCCAGCTCTGCCGCCTGAGCTGTGGAGGCTTCTCTGGGGAATTCAGATTAGCCTGTACACTCCCACACAAGCCAGCTGGGTGACCTTGGGCTAGTCACAGCTTCTCCGAGCTCTCTCAGCCCCACCCACCTCACTGGGTGTTTGTTGTGAGGGGGGAAGGGCAAGGAGATTGTAAGCCCCTTTGAGTCTCCTGCAGGAGAGAAAGGCGGGATATAAATCCAAACTCTTCTTCTTAAACTCTTCTGTACAGGAGCTGGTAATGGAGGGACCTCATTCAAAGGGGAGGAGCTATTTGAGATGCTCTTTGCTAGCGCTTGATAATCCTTCCAGGGTGTATTGCCTTGCCCAGCTCACTTAAGAATAACAAAAGACAACCTGGCACTTAAAAGAGATAAGCCTTCCTCTAGTCAGTGCCAGGAAGCAACTAGTTCAAACAGGACCAAGATATAGTAAAATTCCAGGTCAGAGCTGGGACACAGTTTACTACTTATGGCCAGCAATTATTTTATTCACTAAAAACTAAATCAAAATTAAAAGGAACTATGAGAAAATTTCCCCTTTATTGGTTTACCATTTCCTACCTCCAGGCCGCTGTGGTAGTCCCTGGAGGTCTCCCATCCAAATGCTTGACAGGGCTGAGACTGATCATTTCCACAGACCAGTTAAAATGTTCGAGGAGCGTTTTAAAAAAGAACCATTTTGGCTTTTTTCTCCCATAAAGCGCAGGAAAACAAAGGGTTTCAGGCACATCTGGTTCCCTTTTCCCACCTGCAACTTACTGCAAGAGCTCTCACTTTGGTTTTGTTGGGTTCACCATTTTGTGCCACTTGTGATTCTCCGTGCTGCCCGCCATTTGCAGTTTTCCCCAGGGACATTTCCTCTGCGGGCATTGCTGCTGGGTGATCTTTCACTGATTTACGGCGCATAAATCAACTCAGCTTTGCCTGCCAATTTTGGCAATGTGTCACTTCCCCTTTTTTTTTTATTTGCAGGAAGGCAGCTTTGAAGCTATGGCTATGGAGACTCAAAACCAACATATCGAGCCTCCATAGCGTTGAAGCTGCCTCACTGGAAAAAAAAAAGGAAAGTGACAATCCAAAATTGGCAGGCAAAGCTGAGTTGATTGATGTACTTAAATCAGTGAAAGGTCACCCAGAAGCAATGCCGGCAGGAGAAACGTCCCTGGGGAAAACTCTGCAAATGACAAGTGGCACAGAGAAGCACAAAATGGTGGGTGAGGCAAAATGAATGTGAGAGCTCTTACAAATAAAATATTTCCTGTTCTCCACACACTTAGGAAGCATTTTGAAAATATTTAACAGAAAAGTCACTAGTTTATCATTTTTAAAATAAAATGTTTTGAGGAAAAATAAAACGTTTTCAAAATGTTTTGAGCAAAAAGCTGTGCAGGCATAGTGCAGGAAATGCTTTCTTTTCAGACCTCAAAACACTTTATTGGTGTTGTGTGGAATGGACCACTGATGACTGACCCAAGGTCACCCAGCAAGCTTCCATGGTAGATGGGAATTGAAAAGTGAGTTTCCCAGATCCTAGTCTGATATCACACTGGCTCTCCCATCTCACTTACAGATGCTAATTTTCTGCTTTTTCTCTGATCATTGCACCTTTGCACTCTGACTAGGATAACAGGACTCAGAGATCCTCATTTCTAAGCATGTCTGAATGGAGGGAGCTTTCAAAAAGAAACTCTTGTTGGTCTGTAGGATCTGGTCTCAAATCTGTTCTACCACAGGCTAATGCAGGTGGTAGCCCTTTGTAGCCTCTAGTTCTGTCCCTCATAAAATCACTTGCATGGATCAGTCTTTGGGGCTTGTGGAGGAAAGCAACCAACTAGAAATGAAAATTGTGAGGTCCTACAGCGGTACAACTCCAGAGCTCAGGAAAAGAATTTGACAGGTCAAGTGGCATAAGCGTGCCTTTACATTATCCAAGGAGAGACGATTCTAGTCCTCAAAGTTTATATCACAAGTTATATTCTGAGGCTCATCACTGTAAAGCCTTAGTTCAGTAAAATGAAAAGGAGCAACATTTTTAATACTTATAAATTTTTATTTTAAAAAAGGAGCATGTAATTTTCCACGTATGAGGTATATATCTAAGGTATGTATTTCTTTAGCCATTTGAACTTTTGTTCATGACCATTTGTGTGTGTGGTTTGGCTGTCAAGTCGCTTCCTCATTATAGCAATGCTATGAATGAATGAAATCCAAAGCATCCTATCATTAACAGCCTTGTTCCGTCTTGAAGGCAGAGGCTGTGGATTCCTTGATGGAGTCAATCCATCTCTTGCTGGGTCTTCCTCTTCCTGCTGCCACAACTTTGCCTAGTATATTGTCTCTTCCAGTGAATCCTGTTTTCTTATAATGTGACCAAAGTACGATAACATAAAGCAGTACAAGTTACTCTGATCTATCATGTGCACCCTTAACTTAGAAGTAAGGCCCAGAGAGCACAACGGAACTCTTTGTCCCCTTCTGCACACGCAAAATAATGCGTTTTCAAACCACTTTCACAACTGTTTGCAAGTGGATTTTGCCATTCAGCACAGCTTCAAAGAGCACTGAAAGCAGTTTGAAAGTGCATTATTCTGCATGTGCGGAATTAGCCTTTTACTTTTAAAAGCTTATATTAACACTTCAAGTACATTGCCATAAAAAGGAAAGGAATCTTAAGGTAAGGACTAAGTACACATAAAGCCCTTTAAAGGAAGCAAGAAATGCACCTAATAGAACAGAAGGAGTCCAATCCCTGGATTCCTTTCCCAAATAGCTGGCTGATGGGATTCCAGCATGTTGTAAAGGGCTACATATGCTCAGTTCTTTGTTTCACAACCTGGGAAAATACACCAGCAGCATCTATTTTGATGTTCAGTTCTCCACCTCTCTAGGGAGGCTACTGCAGGGAATCTCCACTTCGTGTTGTGTGCAGGTCCTTTGAACTTCAATCACTTTTAAATTTCTATGTTTAAATTAGACTGTGAGGGATACTATTAAAAACACTTTGACACTTCTTGATATCAAGGGAATGAATCTTAACTAAGCAGTAACACACTGAAATCACTTTACTGACATATTTTACACTATATGCTAAGTGATGACCATTTTGGCCCACATATGCAAACAACCATCTGAAAGACTATCTTTTTGCCAGTCAATTGCCTATCTTGTTCTTCTATATGCCATTCGGTGTCACCATTTAATATTTTAACGTTCTTCTCTGTGATAATTAGCGACAGGGAGTTTGATGGTGCTGCATCTCAGACCCTTTCCTAAGATTTGGAGTTTGGATCTTTGGGGGAGGGTCTTTCCATATTTATGAGCAAGTGTAAATTGACTGTTTTCTTTGCACAAGCAACACACATATGAACAGTGCTGAATACCAGAACGTAGGAAAAAATCTCTTTTAAACTATCTTTCTCTGCAGAGTAGAATAATTTAGATGTTTATGGCTTCTATACCCTTTCAGCGTCTCGTCACCATTCAAGTGCCATATCTGCTTTGCTCCACACATATTTTCCTCCGCGCTTGAAAAACATCTTTTCATCAAATCCGCTGAACTGTATAGCATTTTCAACACCTACATCCAGAATTGATCGAGAAGGTTCCTTCCGGCCATTTGTACAGTTCAGAAAACGCATCTGGAAAGCCAAAAGAGAAGAATATTGACAGTGGCCACTTGCAGCAGAACATTCCAAACGGGCAGGAAGGGGGTTATGTTGTCTGATTTCAACCAAGCAAACTTCTGAGTAGATTAAAAAGTATATCCTGTCTACACTCACCAATGCTGTAAATATATCCAGATTAGAATATGTGTTTTACTCTACCTGGGTTAGCCATATAAAAGCATTTTGAAAAATACCATTGCTTGGAACCCAGCAGAAAAACTGTAGCTCCTAAAAAAAGAAGGGAAATCATCTTTCCAGAATTTAAAGGGCAATCCTAAAGAGAGTTACTCCTTATGAAATGAAAGGGTTGAAACTGAAAAAAGTCTCCTTAAGATTGCACTGTCATCCTTTAAACTGATGACTGATAAACTGATAAATCAAGCAACTTTACTGAAGCCAACAAGTCTATCAAAATTACAAAAAAACACAAAACAACCCCTGGTTTTCCATAATCGAAGAAAAAATGGCTTCTATTGGACTGTCAGTGGATTCACTTTGCCCTTTGTCCTATTCAGAAGCTTATAGAAAATTAAAAGGTCAACTATTGGATAGAGAGTTCTGTACCCTAATCACTGCAGCCAAAAAAACGTGCTCCCCCCTGTATTTTTCTCTCCCATTTGAACTACCTGTATTGCTTAATAAACCCTGCTCAGAGGAGAGCCATAATGCTCGGCAGGTTTAATGTTATGCCTCCTGCCTTGTTACATGGCAGATTTAACAAGCAAGAAAAGGTTAAAAGATTGTGCCCGTGTAATGATGGCTCAGTTGAATCTCTGGCCCACCAATTACTACACTGTTTCAGATTCAAGGAAATCAGATCCAAGTGTGTGACTCTTACTCCTTTACATTTATCCAATCTCCCCAATTTATTTAGATTACACTACTTGCTGGACAATCCTGATCCTTCTCTCTGTATGACAGAGGCAGACTTTCTCCAGGAAATTACAAAATGCCAGTAGTTTTCCTTCCACTTAACATTTATTTCCTGTATTGTATTGCACCGTATATACTTGTGTATAAGCCGACCCGTGTATAGGCCGAGGCACCTAATTTTACTGCCCAAACCTGGGAAAACTTATTGACTCTGGTATAAGCTGAGGGTGGGAAGCCGGGAGGCAGAGGGAGCTCCTTATTTGGGCAGTGACTCCCCCTGATGTCACTGCCAAAATAAGGAGCTCCCTCTGCCTGCTGGCTAGCTGGGCTTTGTCAAACCCAGCCGGCAGGAAGAGGGAGCTCCTTATTTGGGCAGTGACTCCCCCTGATGTCATTGCCCAAATAAGGAGCTCCCTCTGCCTCCCAGGGTTTGACAAAGCCCAGCCAGCCAGGGTGCCTCGGGGTTCCCCCTTCACCCTTGATGAGGGCAGTAACAAGTGGCTTCCGGGGGGCAGGGAGGTTGTCCCGGCCCCGCCCCCAGCCTCCTTGTGATTAATAGAAAATGGTGACTTGTGTATAAGCCAAGGGGGCTTTTCTCAGCCTTTAAACAGGGCTGAAAAACTCGGCTTATATGCGAGTATATACGGTATATGTTTTTTTAATCAGTTATTTACTATTGTTGTACTGTTGTCTATGCCAATAAAGGCTTGCTGCTGCTGCAAAAACACAAACGTGATAGTTGTTTCACCAGAATATTTTTCCACATGAAATTAAATGAACATTCTAAGCAATGTCCATTTTGTGATCATCATACAAATATAGGAAGGAGCAGACATTTTAATGTCATGTATGAAAACATCCAAAAAACAATTTCAGCGTTTCAATTCCACTTCTATGAGCTGTATTTCCCTAAATAAGGTAAAAATACATATTTGGCCATTTCTGTGACAAGGAAACTAATCTCAGTCACAAACTGTGATCATCAGCAAATAGGAACATGATTCAGGGATGATGTCTCGGTGCATTCTTTCAAATATGGGTTTCATATTCACTGCTCTCTCTCCCAAAGGAATACCTGTGGTTTATCAGAATGAATTTCCATAAATGCATGGATTGATTATAATGGATATGATTGAACTCGTATGGACTACAATGGATAAGGATTGAAGTTCATGTACCATGCAATGGGGTGGGAGAAAATGTTGACAGAAAATGTTGACATGGGGTAGAAAATGTTGACAGAGAGAAATTTTTCTCTCTTTCTCACAATACTAGAACCAGGGGGCATTCATTGAAAATGCTGGGGGGAAGAATTAGGACTAATAAAAGGAAACACTTCTTCACGCAACGTGTGGTTGGTGTTTGGAATATGCTGCCACAGGAGGTGGTGATGGCCACTAACCTGGATAGCTTTAAAAGGGGCTTGGACAGATTTATGGAGGAGAAGTCGATTTATGGCTACCAATCTTGATCCTCTTTGATCTGAGATTGCAAATGCCTTAACAGTCCAGGTGCTCGGGAGCAACAGCCGCAGAAGGCCATTGCTTTCACATCCTACATGTGAACTCCCAATGGTACCTGGTGGGCCACTGCGAGTAGCAGAGAGCTGGACTAGATGGACTCTGGTCTGATCCAGCTGGCTTGTTCTTATGTTCTTATGTTCTTACGTATATTCCATATGAGCTTTCTATCAATTAAGATCTCCAATTAAAAGTTCTTCTCGGAGTGCTTTTATGTTCTAAAGTTAAATGGGTGGCTATAAGTAATGGCTTCTTCCCTGCAACAGCGTCCTGACAGTAAAAATCCTTCCCTCCCTCAGATTTTCAACAGCTAAGCTTGTATCACAAACAAGGGCTTGGATTGGATGATAAATCTCAGCTGATAGGACTTCTTCACTCACAGTCTTTCACTTCAGCCCTTAATGCCCACATAATGCTGCTCCTAGGAACATGGGACCCACGCCCCTTCCCCGGATCAGCATAGGGCAGTGATGGCGAACCTATGGCACGGGTGCCAAAGGTGGCACTCGGAGCCCTCTTTGTGGGCACGCACACAGAGTTCATCATGTGGGAGTGGAAAATCACCCCCCACACACACACACCCATCTAGGCTGGCCTGGGCCACTGAGCACGTGCACTGTGGTGAGCAGGGAGGACTCGGCTGGAGGGCCTGGTGCCTGTGCTCTGGGTGGCTGCTGCCCGGAGGGGGTGGGCGCAGAGGGGGCAGAGATGCTAGAGAGGCACAGAGCGGTGCACGTGGGACTTGCTGGATCCTACAGCAGGCTGGCCCCTGCTCGAGCGGGTGGGGCGGAGGAAGAGAGAGCCAACTGTTTTTTTCTAAACTAAAACCTCAGCATTCAGGTTAAATTGCTGGGTTGGCACTTTGCAATAAATAAGTGGGGGTTGGGTGGCAATTTGGGCACTCGGTCTCAAAAAGGTTCGCCATCACTGGCATAGGGAGAAGTCAGAAGTTTGTACAAGCAGGGGGGAGTGGGTAAAAATTGCCCTGTCTGTTAACAGAAATTATCCATGGGATCTAACTCAGGGACATTTTTTTAGCGGTGTAAACAAAATAAGAAATTAACAGACTTACATATTCATCCAGAATTAGGTATGAATCTCTCATCTGTTAAAAAAGAGAAGTGGAAATAGGATATTAATAGATCTACTTGCTTCAAGTCTTATGAACTGTAACAACAGCAGATTTTAAAGATTTCAGCCAAAACAACCTCACAAAGTTGTTGTGAGGATAAAACAGAGGAGCTAAGAACACCATAAGCCCCTTTGGAGAAAAAGGCAAGGTACTGAAGTAAACAAAATAACAATAAACAAAATAATTAAATTTTAAAAAAAAATACAGTTCCAGAAATCTAAGTCATGGCCCTAATGAAGCAACTTCCAAAATTAAATGTGAGAAGCAGCAATTTCATGTGTTTACACATGACAAAAAGGACGGATGGTGGAATCTGAGCACAACACGCACGTAAGCGGTGGCAGATCTGTTGTGCATTTCCTTCGAGGCCCTGTCGCCTGGAACTTTTATCCTAATGGCTGACACCATTACACTCAAGGAGAGAAGCTGTAGGAAAGCAAGTTCACAGGTCAAGAATGGGCTCAGATACCCCCTCCCCCCTAAATGTTCCTTTTAGACAGAATCCCCACCCAGCCTTTTGGCTTAATCAGACAGTGTTATGCTTAAACACATTAAGCTATCATTACTAGACTGAACCATGGTGGATCGGGGGCCTCTGGTTTCAAAGTGTGTGTTCCTACCCTCTTTGATACATATATATTCAATATAAAATGGAGTGAAAGTTTTTTGAGTGCAATCCAAAAACCCCATTGTGGATGGAGGTGGTGCGGCTCTATTAATAGTCAAAAGAGTTATAACTTTACTTTTTTATTAGATTCAGGCACCAAGCATGAAACATCTTTATGACGTTGTAGGAACAGTTCAAATTCTTCATCACTGATGACAAACTTCTCTGCTTCTCTCAGAGCATCTTCCCCTGTATTTTCTCCGTCAATGAGCAAGCACTGAAATACCTAAGGGACATAAAATGGTTGCTTAGATTTGCTGGTCATAACTTCCAGGACACACGGCAATATGATGGAGTGGGCTTAACAGTCTCTTTCTACAGTAATAAAAAGGGCAACCATGTTAAGTTATTGGAGACTTGCTAGCATAAAGCTATTACATACCAGAAAATATGCCCACTGGGCTTTTTCATAGAGATGAACAACACCATAATGTTTAATTTTTATGAAGGACACTAATCGCACTTACAGGGCAATCTAAGAAGGTCTGCTCAAAATAATACTCAAGTTTATTCAACGGGCCTTACTTACAGGAGAGCATTCTTAGGATAGTACTGTTAATATGCTCACTAAATATAACCTTGGGGCAAGCATGCCAGTGTGTGACCTATTAAACCAAGGGCAGCCCCATTTCAATCAGTATCTGCTAATAACTTGGATAAAAGTTCCTGTTTGCAGCAGAGCTCCAGTTTTGGATATATTTAATAATCCAGTTTTCTCAGACCTCATTGTATGACTTACAATCAATAAAGAAATGTCAGATGGTATCTCGGTCCTCTAATTTGCAAAACTTAGAGAAGGTGATCCCTTAAAGTCTACCTGATAGTTCCCTAGAGGCAATTGGCAGCACAGGCGCCAGGGGAGAAAGAGAAACTTCTCTCTCTCTCAGGAAATCCCATAAAGGGATAGGACTTACGCCACTCAATGCCGTTGAAAGCCCATGGCAGCAGAGGCATAGCTCCAAGGGGGAGGAGGGCGCGATGCACTGGACGCACCACTGTGAAGGTGTGGTGAGGACATTCTAGGGGTGGAGGACGCACCGGTGCACTGGGTGCTTCCCCCCCTTGCTACGCCTCTGCATGGTGGTGCAGCCTTCTGTGGCACAGAAACAACAGCATGGGGGGAAACTTCCAGGTTCCAGCACCACAGCGCACCACCACCAAGTAAAGTCCCTCTGCACGAGTATCCATGACATTTTGTGCAGTACTGGTGGCACCAGCAACCTTCCACTGCTTCCAATGAGGCCTCATTGACCCCACCCTTTGGATTGTACAGTTAGTCTTGCCTTAGCAAATAGTATGCGATCTTTGGGAAGTGTTAGGAGCTTACAATATGCAGGTACGGTCTTCAATATCGGGAGGCCCAAATAATATAGCAGTCATACTCGTCATGCTCTGCAGCACATGCTCCATTTATTGAACTGTATGCCAGTAGATTTAATTTGCATGCAGAATAAAGACTCATTTAGTTATGGGTTTCAAGGGAAAGGGCCAATTTGTCTAGCCTGTCATCCACAGATTTCAGCCATGAATCTATAAATCTGTCTTTGGCCAAATAGTGCAGATAGCAGCCTTCTGATGGATTATAATTTTTTAGTCTAAAACAGTGATGGCGAACCTATGGCATGGGTGCCAGAGGTGGCACTCGGAGCCCTCTCTGTGGGCACACACACAGAGAGTTCATCATGTGGGGGGTGGAAAATCACCCCCCCACACACACACACATCTAGGCTGGCCTGGGCCACTGAGCACGATGTGCGTGCACCGTGATGAGCAGGGAGGAATCGGCTGGTGGTGCCTGAGAGGGGGGAGTGCATAGGAGGCAGAAATGCTAGAGAGTCATAGAGCGGGACTTGCTGGAGGCTACAGCAGGCTGGTCCCTGCTCAAGCGGGTGGGGCGGAGGAAGAGGGAGCCAGCCGGTTTTTTCTAAACTAAAACCTCAGCATTCAGGTTAAATTGCCGGGTTGGCACTTTGCGATAAATAAGTGGGGTTTGGGTTGCAATTTGGGCACTTGGTCTCAAAAAGGTTCGCCATCACTGGTCTAAAAGAAAAGGGTGCTATCCAGGCCTTAGCACGAGGGGCTGGTTCAGCAACTTCCAGATTGCTGGGCTAGAAACGCACTTGGGAAAGTTTGACAGTGAGCGTAGGCAGTTTAAGCATGAGTCACACCTCTCATTGATCCTGGCTTTGGTCAGTGGTACTCCATATAACAGAACAGGATCTGCCTTCAGCTGGAAGACACATGTAGCGGCACAAAAGGCCCTGTGACTATTTGCCTAATTCTCTGCTTTCTGGGCGAAGGCTTATTTCTAACACAGGCAAAAAAATTAAAGAAGTCAGGGCCATGGAGTTGCCTCTTAGCCATTTTGCTCCCTGGACCCTTCTGTTAAAATTTTTATTACGAGCAAACTGCAAACAGTTTTTAAAAACACAATTTAAAAACTTGAGTAAAAAGATTTTTTTTCTTTTTCCTAACATCTAAAAGTTGTTGTCAGGAAAGTTTCAAAGGTTGAGCATTCCAAAGGTGAGACGGTAACTCTGGAAAAGCCTCGTCTATCGTTGCTACCCTAACTTGCTTCGTGTCTAAAAGGGAGTCCACAGAGAGCAGGCTTCCATTACATTAATCATTCACTATTGGATTTTCTGAGTGGGCAAGACAATTGCAATTGATTCTGACAGCACAATAAAAATGCAATATTAAATGACTATGCATCCACCCATCGTCTGGAGAAGGCCTCTATTGACTGCCCTATTAGGAGAGGGAAGAAGAATTAGATTTATATCACGCTTTGCGCAAAGCGGCTTACAACTCCTCCCCTTTCTGGGGTTGAAAAAGACTGTGACTAGCTTACGGTCACCCAGCAGGCTTCAGGTGTAGGAGCCGGAAAACAAATCCAGTTCTAGATAAGAGTTCATTGTTCATGTGGATGCATGGGTGATCAAACCTTGTTTTCCAGAATAGAGTCCACGGTTCTTAACCACTACACCACGCTGGCTCTCACCACACTGGGGGACAGTATGCACATGATGTGCGCGTGGTTTGTCTGCCTGTGTGCTCATAATAGTGAGAGAGAATGTTTGTGTGTGGATGCTTCTTCTGGATATTATGTTTATGTACTGAAACTGCATTTGTATGTGATGGGCGTGTGTCAGTGTGTATTTGATATAAAATGGAGTAAAAGTTTTTCAAATGCAATCCAGATCCTCTGTGGTGGCTAAAGGAAGTGCAGCGAAGGTCGCGGTGCACTCCCCCCCCACCCCCAATAGGCTTTCCAGGGAGGGAGAAAGCAGCAAAAACGCTGCCTCCCCGCTGCCGGGTGTAAGTCCAGGGCTGGTGTCACAACAGCTGCACCACTGGGAATGTCCTCCGCCCCCCCACCAACATCTGTACCAGAGCCTAGCATAGCTCTGTGGCAGCCCCAATTTCCGGATTCACCCGTTGCAGAGCTGTGGAACAGCTGACCACCAATGCATTTATTCCCCTTATATGGTGCATGTGTGTGCGGGGAGGGGGGCATGCTGGTGCAGCCCTGTGCCACAACCTAAGCACATTCATGCCCCCACCCCCATCTAGATTGGGCTGTCCAAGTGTTATAGATATAAGTGGTTGAAGAGGGAGAAAAAGAAAGAAGTGGGATGATTAAGTTTAAAATTAGGTCACTAGCATAGACGACTTTAAAAGCGGCAACCAGACATATTGCTTCCGCACAGCTTCCTTTTTCCCTGCCTCTTTTATCAAGAAGTTACCCCAGCAGCCTGCACCTGGCCATCATGTCAGTCCTGATCCTGCAGACACTACACCTTGCTGCTGAGGTAGCCACACACACTTATCCTGCCACTCACAGGGCTCTGGGGATGCAGGGGGAGAGCAAGCCAAGCTTCCTGTGGCTGGCTTGGGGCCAGGAGGCTGAGGAGCTTCTGAGCTGGTCCCTGGCTGTGGCTCAGGGTCTGCTCCCAAGCTTCTGAGCTGGTTTCTAGGTAAAGTCTTACTCTACAATTCTACTGTTGCTGGCTGGGGGTGAAGCACAAGGCAATGAATTCCCTGAATTCCTGGACTCAGCTGAGCCTGGCAGGGGCATGACAAACAGCTTAGTGACACATCAAGGAAAGGCAAGTTGGCATTATTTTAAAAATAAACTTTTGCTGGTCATTTAGAGTTTGACAATCCCCCCCCTCCCCCAAACACACATACTAAAATATAAATGGTGGGATTGAAGTTTGTGTGTGAGTGGAGGGGTAATTTCAGCAGTGTACAATCCCAGGAAAAAGGTTTATTAACACCTCTGGCTGTAGGAGGTATTTTATAAAAACCTTTCAGAGCAGAATGAGGGATTCTATGAGACATGGGCTCCTTCCACACATGCAGAATAATACATTTCAATCCACTTTTAATGCACTCTGAAGCTGAATTTTACTGTGCGGAATAGCAAAATCCACTTGCAAACAATTGTGAAAGTGGACTGAAAGTGCATTATTCTGCATGTGTGGGAGGGACCATGGAGATGGTACTACTTTGTCTCCTCTTTCTCATTATGTATACTATAATATAAAACATGACATCTGATGCCAGTATGTCATGAATCTCCCCACCACTATGGCGCCTTCCGCACATGCAGAATAATGCACTTTCAATGCAGCTGAATTTTACTGTGTGGAATAGCAAGATCCACTTGCAAACAGCTGTGAAAGTGGATTGAAAGTTTATTATTCTGCATGTGTGGAAGGGGCAGGAGTGCCCCTGTTACTCCAGAACTTGTGCAAATTCAGTTACTATGACTGGATCAGTGAATCTCCAGTGAGCTCACAGGATTTCATAGGTTGGTTATGTACTGGAGCAGAACTGATGTACCACCCCTATGCAGAACAAATGGGAGACCATTAATAACCTGTCTCTGAAAGTACATAACTGTCCTTAAGACAGTCCTTAGTTCCCAGGTGTTAAGGGCAGCATCATTCTCAACATGGCAAATTTTTGTATTTTTCTCACATGTTTTGCTAAAGGGAAAACACTGAAGATTCCCTTCTCTTCCTTACCTTCCAGCGGACAGGATTTAGTGCCTGAATCTGGCCATTCATATCCTCTTCTACATTGAATCTGTTAATTACCGAATTTATTTTGAAAGCCACACCATAATCATGGCACCATCCCCTGAGCTTGTGGAGATTTTCAACATGGTTCTTTTTTCCTTGCCCACGGCCAATTAAAACGTTGACTTCCTCATTGAAGCTGTCACAAGAAACTGCCAGAATATCCAGGTATTCCCCTGAAACAGACAATGTACACGGTGATCATCAATACCATTGGGCCAGAGTTATCCAATTCTACTCAGTCCTGTGCCTAGCCCCACTTTTTAACATGACCTGAAAGTAACAAGGCTATACGGAACAAATATTTACACCCACATTATGTTTTATTCACTGTTGATTGATTTATCAGTAGAACCATTAGAAACCACCAGAACAAGTGCAACATTTTTTGTCAACTTGGGATAAATCCATTGTGTCAACCTTCTAAAAATCAACATAATTTTTCCTGTCCCTTTCATCGCTACGGCCCTCTTGGTTGCTGTTTTTATAAAGCTGTATGAGCAGAACTGTGACAGTTTTATAATATTATTATAAATAATACCAACAATTTAAAACAAGATGTTGTAAAAATACCTGAAAATACAACCAAAAGAGAAAAGACAATCTCATATTTCACTAGTATATAAAAAGTCCACCCCCATACATATGAAAACACACAGGCTTGGATCCAGGACAGCATTTCCATGGGCAGAAAGATTCAGTTCAAAGATGGTAACTTTCTTATCTCCTCTCTCCTGTTGTAGGACAGAATTCCTCTCCTTGGGAACAGTATTGGAGTGGGAATGTTAAACTGCCACAGGAAAGGGGAGGGCGGAAAGTTATGCTCTGAGGACAGAAATCCTGCTGCCTGGGAAAACATTGTGCTAATCCAACCTAACAGCTAAAACAATAAAATATGCTTTTCTGGAATTGTTCCACTATCATAAGGTTTTTAAGAATACTTAGGATTGCCAAATAAAAGATATAATAACCAACAGATGTTTTGAAAAGAAAAAAATAGAGAGGAAAAAAAATCCTTGTTTGAGGCTAAAACAAGTGACACAAGCCTTAAACAATTTCTAAACATTCAGTAGTGACCAAATCATACCGCAATTCTTCAACACATCTTCTGTAGATTTTTCTTTTACCATTGAGAACTAATTATAATAGCCTCTTTCTTCAGCAATATAGGAATATCCTTTGTCAATGTTTTTTGCCCTGAAGAGAATGACTGACATGCAAAACGCTCAATCAACCTAATTTTTAAGATTTCCTCCCTATTAAAAAAAAGTTAAAAGCATGTAAAAATTTTAAATAAAACATCTACCAATGCTTTCTCTCACCATAACTTTTGAACCACCTTTCTGTAATCATGCTTCCATTGCTCACAATGCTCACACTTGGGAGTTTTAGCTCCTGTTTACAAAACTTTACCAGCTTCCCCACAAATTCTCCTCTCTTGTGAAGAAATGGCTCTCCTCCTGAAAAGTTAATTTTCTCCATACCTAAGATGCAGCAGAAAGAAAACCGCAAGTGAAAACTGTGTTTGAGAGATGACCCTTGAACACTCCATGTATTTTGGGCAACCCTAATAAAAGCATTTTTCACTTGTGAATTTTGATATATGGGATTCATTAACAGCTGACAAAACAACAGTTCAAACTATAGCCATGCAACATTTCTCTTACATCTATGCAGAAAAAATGAATTCCCTTTTTTATCATTTGTTGACTCATGAGAAATTTGGCCCACACCCTGAAGATCCACCAGTCTATGTAGCCAGTGGTCTTCATAAAAGTTATATTCAATGCTATGATATGTGATATAAATAATGCAATGTATGCCAACTGGTTCTTTCTATACTTGTAAGGGATTGCACCTAGTTGATTGAAGTGCATTCCTAGCTCAATGTAGTAGCTACAGAATATAAGGGTGGTGATTGTATCTAGTTGATTGAGATGCATTCCTGTCTCAAGAGCCAATGTGGTGTAGTGGTTAAGAGCAGGTGCACGCTAATCTGGAGAACCGGGTGTGATTCCCCACTCTGCCACTAGAGCTGAGGAGGCTTATCTGGTGAACCAGATTAGCTTGTGCACTCCAAAACATGCCAGCTGGGTGACCTTGGGCTAGTCACTATTCTTGGAAGATCTCTCAGCCCCACCCACCTCACAGGGTGTTTGTTGTAGGGGGGAAAGGAGATTGTAAGTCCCTTTGAGTCTTCTACAGGAGAGAAAGGGGGGATATAAATCTAAACTTTTCTTCTTTTTCTTCTTCAATGTAATCATTACACTACTTGTAGTAATCACTACAAGATATATGTAACTAGCCTGCTATAATGGGACATTCTTCCCTTGATCCTGTCTTTATGGGTTCACATGCTTTGTAGATTTACCAGGTATCTTCTGCTCCCTTGGGAAACAGGGTGTTTCCATTGCTCTGTGGGGGTCGGAGGCTAGGTGGCTTTATCTCTATCTGACCTTGGGGCACCTTGGCTCCTAAGTAACTTTCACACATTATTTGGGAAAACAGAAGGGGATATTTCTGAATAAAGGGGATAACAAAAGTCAAGTTCACCAGAACTGGATTTAACAAACTGGGTGTTTCCTTGCCTGCCAATAAATGCTGCTAATCAACAACATCGCATTTGTTCATTGATGAAAACAAAGCAAGGCAAGTAACTTAGTCAGAAGCAAAACACAAGGAGGGGGTAGCCACTCCCCAATATAAACTTGCCAACAACTCAAGGAAGTATTATACCGCCCTCCCCCTTTGGGGGAGGGCGGTATAAAAGTGGAACCAATAAATAAATAAATATAAGAATACTCTATTTATAGTAATCAGTACTTAATACTCATACACATATAATACAATAATCAGCAATATATAATACAATAATCAGCAATTATACTTTATATTGGGGAGTGGCTACCCCCTCCTTGTGATTTGTTAATTGATTCAAGATCAATGTATAGATTGTTCTGTTGAAATTCTTGCTCTTCTGCTATATTTGTGACGTTCTGTATTGTGACTTTGAGATGGAATAATCTTTTTTGTCAGCCAAAAACAAAGAGTATTATTTGGGAGGGTTTTTTTTTATTCAAAGGACCAGCTCTAGTCTCCACTTCTACTTTACATTTCTACTCCATCCATACCAGCATACACTGTACTCCCTCCCCTCCTCTATTTTGTCCTACAACAACCCTGCGAGGTAGATTAAACTGAGAAAACAGATGATCCAAGACCATCACCCTTCACATTAGAGGGTCGACCCCGTTTTGACCCAGCCTACGTGATTACCAAACTTTTTTTTCTGGACAAAATTGGAGCGCTTGCCAGATATTGCGTCTCCCTTTGTTTTCCTTCTGCGGTGCTAGGACAACCAGCCTAAAGGCACCAGGCGACCTCCTTGCAGAAATAAAGCAGCCTGGCTCTGTGCCGCCGCCACACCAGCCGTCACTCACCGGCCCGCTTGAGCCCACGGAGCCCCCTCTGCGCTTCGGCCAGGGGCAACACGAAGGACGTCTTGGCCGTGTGGAAGCAGAAACCGCATCGGTAGTTGCACTGCCGCGTAAAGTGGTAGTTGACGCTGACCGGCACCGGCCCTGGAGCAACTCCCGCCTTGGAGGCGAGCGGTGGAGTGGGCACCCACACCCCCCAGCGCCACACGCAGAAAGGCTCCAGGCTGCTCCACAGGGCGCCGAGGACGCGCAAGAGGAGGCGCAGCAGCTTGCCCGGACCACCGTCATGGCGAGCGCTCTGGCTGTGCGGGCTACCTAGAGCCGGGGAGCCCTTCTCCGCCTTTTTAACAAACAGGGGTTGGGCGCATGTGACCGCCGAGCCCGCAGAGGGAAAAGGCCGGTTTCGGTTTCCATTACCGAGAAGGCAAACTTGGCTTGGCTACAAGGCGACCCTCCCCAAAGCCTCCGCAGGTCTGGTCGGATGCATGCAAACCTAGATCACTGGGGTGGGGATGGTGCCAGCCACAGCACCCGGGGGATAGATGCCAACTTTGAAACGTTTGCATTGAAAAGCCCATGGAGATAGTGAACGAGTACAACAGGGAGAAAGCTCCCACTATCACTCTGGTCGGGCTGTTGTTTTTCCGTTTGCAGGGAATTTTTAACCATCTAAGGTAGTACATAGAATCCATTGCATCACCTCCTTTTCCTGCATGTGTATTTTTATTTATTTGCCTCATTCACTTTTCAGCCCAATGGGGGCCTAAAGGAGGTTACATTGTTCTCCTCTCCTCCATTTTATCCCCACAACTACCCTGTGAGGTAGGCAAGGTCCAGGATTTCCCCACAAGCTTCCATGGTAGAGCAAGGATTCAAACTTGGGTCTCCTATATCCTAGTCCAGCAGTCTAACCAGCACACCTCACTGGCTATCTGTGTAAATCCGGCCTCCGTGCATTTACATAATCACACCAAGACAGTTTCTACCCTGAAGTGGCTGCAAAACAGAAATAATAAAATGGACTGTGCCAGTCTAGAGTAGACTATTTTAACAATCTAAACCCTTTGCTAATGGAAAACCAGCATCCCAAGCAAAGATAGGCGGCTCTTCCTGCTGTGCTGGTTTTGTTTGCAAGGAGCGTTTGTGCAAATGAACACTGGCAGCTGGAGTCTGCTACCTGTGGGTCTCCGATGGTACAGGCTGTTCTGCCACCTTCAGACTCTGCCAATTCCTTCCCTCTTCAGTTTTGTGCAGGCTCAGAAATGTAGCTGAATAAGAATGGATACTTTGGCCATTTACATACATAACAAACACCTTCCTCGTTTCAGTGATTTCCTTATGCCAGAGATTCCCAACTCTGGCGCTTCAGATGTTCATGAACTACAATTCCCATCAGCCCCTGCTGGCATGGCTGACATCCATTAGTGCACAGGTGTCAAACTCGTGGCCCTCCAGATGCTATGGACTACAGTTCCCATCATCCCCTGACAGCATGATGCTGGCAGGGGATGATGGGAACTGTAGTCCATAACATCTGGAGGGCCGCGAGTTTGACACCTATGCATTAGTGGGAATCCAGGGTGCCCAAGGCAACAGCTAGCATTGATCTCCCCTCCATATTTTATATGTGTATGTGTGTTTAAAGTCCCATCAAGTCATAGCCAAGGCAAGTGATTAAGCTGAGGTGGTTTGACTTGGCTTTCCTCTACAGAGTTTTCCTTGGAGGTCTCCCTTACAACTCCTGAGGCCGTTTCCGCACGAAGGCAGAAGCAGCCGGGTCGGCGTTTATGACACCGACCCGACGACGCTGGGACCGTCCACATGGACGGTCCTGGGAACAGCCGGGCAGCCGGCGCCACGGAGCGCCGATGCCCGGCCGACCCGGCATGTCCCCAGGCCTCGGCGACGCGCCGGAGGCCCGGGGACAAGGTAAGTGCCGGGTGGGGGAGGCGGCGTGAAGCCGCTGCCGTTCGCTCAGCAGCGGCTTCACGGCGGCGTTTCCCCAAAAAGAGCGCTGGGAAGCGCTCTGGGGAAACGCCGGCTTCAGGCCGGGCGGGCGGCGCGGCTGCGTTGCAGCTGCGCCCCCTGTGCGAATGGCGGTCTGGAGACGGCGTTTTTACCGTCTCCAGGCCGCCATGAATTGCCCATGCGGAAACGGCCTGAGATTCATTAGAGATCTGATGGGATCAGGCTATGCCACCCTCCCTCTCAGCCCCCCCTTTTAATCAGGCACTTTCCACTCTCAAATTGGAAATGTTTGTGCCACAAATTTAAACATCTGTTAAGAAAATCTTAAGTGCTGCAAATCAACTGGCCCCACCCTGTTCCCATGCTCAAAAGAAGCTAGAAAAGCTTTGTGTGGAAAGAGATGGGTGTCCCATCTTGATATGTATACATATATAGTTCACAGTGTTTTAAGCCATATATATATACACACATATAGTAGCCTGCACAAAAGGGTGGAGCAGGTTACATAAACTCATCTAAGCTAACGAAACTGATGGGGCCTGTACTATTAAGTTTGCTGAAAGTCTGATAAACAGAAAGGTAATTTAAAGGGCACCGAAAAACGAAACTCAGAGCAGCCAAAAACTGGCCTTGAGTTAAAAAAAATAGGGTCCCACCAAGGAGATAAAAAATTAGCAGAAGACTTGATTGCTATAAAAACCAGTAGTTGTTATAGAAATTTTATACATGAGGTGTTACATTAGAAATATGGGATGGAAAGGTGTGGTAAAAGGTGGGATAAGATGACCAAGTCTACGTTTACTTGACTCAAACCAATGAGCAAGAAGACAAGGAGGGATGTTTGTAAGAAGGTATAAATTATGTTACACAAGCAACAGCCCCTTTGAACCTCCTCCCTGTTGCTACAGAGGAGAGTTCCCTCTTCTGCGCAGAATTAAAACAATAAAACTCTAAACACTGAAGAAGCTTATGGATGGTTATTTGTAAGTAACCAGACAGAGCCTTAGCTCTGAGGGCAGGGCTAAGCCCTGTGCCTAACAATCTGACAATCAAAAATCCAAAAAGTGTGTTTTTCCCAACACAAGGGTACAGCAATGCGAAGGCTCCAACAGTTGGTTTTAAGCTGTACAGTAAACAACACAGGAGAGGTTGATATGCTGTGTTTGAGAGAGAGGGAGAGCAAGAGAAGAAAAAGAGGGCCTCAAAGAATCAATGAATAAAATAAGACAGCTGCACCAGTTCGCTGAAGGGGGAATATCATTTCATGTGCTTTCTGAAGTTGAGTGTATAGATTTCAGCCAAGGGTGTTGTTTAATCAACGGTCTTGACACTCAAAACGACTAGCTGTAGAAAAATGGCACCTCTGGATTTTTTTTTCTTCAGTGTGCTCTCCTGCAAGAATGAGAAGTCGTTCACTACTATAGAAAATGATCACCTGTTGCCCTTGACAGGAGCTCAAGAGTGTGGCATTGTATGCACACCTATCCCTGAGGTGTCTTTGAGGTTTCACAGGCCAAACCATCCATCTCTGCAATATGCAAGCCAAGCCTGCCATCTCACCACATTTGTCAAAGCGATGGGTGTTTTGCTAGTTATATTTCAATGCCTGGTTTCTGTCACAATTTTCAGAGCTGCACCCCATCTTTTCTTATAATGTCTCCTATCTATTCCTGCTCAACACTGCAATATTAAGAGTTCTGTCAGACCTGGGTAACCTCTCACCATTCCTGTAAGAGAAATAATCAAGAAGGATGCCTGAGTATAAGGTGCTGTCCCCACATACTCAGAAAGCTACCCATATTGCAAAAATTTTGCTCATCTTTAGAAGTTAATCCAGCCAGCCACCTTCCTAAATCTGGGCTCTGCATCACACTTCTTGAGTTCACCCCACTTATTTATTTCCCCAACCATGGGTTTCTCTAGTACCACTTCCGGATTTCCAAGACTATGGCCCCTTCCGCACACGCAAAATAATGCGTTTTCAAACCACTTTCACAACTGTTTGCAAGTGGATCTTGCTATTCTGCACAGCTTCAAAGAGCACTGAAAGCAGTTTGAAAGTGCATTATTCTGCATGTGCGGAATGAGCCTACCTTTTTGTCAACAGTGATTGCTCCATGATGCTTGGCAGAATATTCTCCGACATACTTTTATCGTTCCTAGGGGAGGGGGGGGGGGACCTTCCTTAGCTTCAGTGATCTCCACATTTCAGTTATCAATTATACTGAAAGCCGCAATGATAACATGAGACATGAGTGGTTAAGTTTCGGTTGAATAGGTGCAATCAAACATAAGGATAAAGGTTGCAAGTCCAGTTCTTCTCAAGCATTCAGCCTGGAAAAAATGTTCGGGGTTATCGGAAAGGGGGCAGACCACCGTTTCACACTAGTTGGTCACTTGAGGAATCTGCACTTTCCTTCTTGCACCACAACCGGGCGGCGCTCAGTTTCGTTTCACTGCCAGGGTGACGGCACCGTCCCCACCCTGCTCTCTTTCGTTTCCCCGCTCTGACGCTGCAAGGTAGGGAGGCGCGGGCCGTTTCTTCCCGGCCGGAGCTTCCCAGTCCCTGCAAGCCCTCATGGTCCACCGCGGCGGGCTGTTGCCATCTCTGCTGCTGAGGTCCATGATGTCGTCCCTTCCTCTCCACGCCGCGCCAGTCGAGGCCGGGCGCTGCTTCGTCGCCGCCCTGCCCGGCTCCGAGCTGGTCTACTTCACCGCGAACGGCAGCGACGGCGCCCGCCCTCTGGGCTTCCCGCCCTCGCCGGGGCGATGCTATTCCTTCTGCATTCCTGCTGCGCAAAGCCCCCGCGAGCGGGTCCGGGCGGCCCGGCTGCACAAGCGGTTGCAGCAGAGACTGAGCCAGGCGCCTTTCGTTGCAGGCGACAGCGAAGCGTTGCCGCTCCTCTCGTACGACCCCCAGGACCTCGACGCCGCCCCGCCGGAGAAGGGCTTCCTGGTCCGGCTGGCGCAGGCGGCGCCGGAGATGGAGCGCTGCTTGGAGGCGCTGCTGCGCTCGGCCCTGCCTGCGCCGGCTCAGCTGTGCGTCTACCAGGAGGCCGGCGACAATCAGCTGTGGCGCGCGCTGTGGCGGCTGGGAGGGACGGCCGAGGGGAAAGAGCTGGTGGGTCGCGCGCGCGTGGTGCAGGCCCCGCAGCCCGCCCGCCACCCGGCGGCTTCTCACCTCCTGGACGCCGCCGTGTTCCGCTCCCGAGAGGCAGCCCGCGGGGTCCTGGAGGAGGTGAGCGCGCTCTCAACGCCCAGAGAAGAAGCTCCTGAGATGAATCTCACCTCCCTGTAGTGCTCAACTCTGAAAGGTTGTTCGAAGTACAGATAAAAAAGGAAAGGGAAAGGTGGCCGTTTGGGTCAAGATCAGTGGTTCTCAACCTTCCTAATGCGGTAACCCTTTAATACAGTTCCTTATGTTCTGGTGACCCCCAACCATAAAATTGGTATATATAAAATATAAAAAGACCGTTTTCCAATGGTCTTAGGCGACCCTTTGTGAAAGGGTCATTCGACCCCCAAAGGGGTCATGACCCCCAGGTTGAGAACCACTGGTCTAGGTCCAAAAACAAAAATCAAGTACTACTTTCTAAGGCAAAGGCAGTCCCCAAAGGCAAGCAAGCACCCAGACATTACTGAGCCATGGGGTAGCATCACATCACATTTACTAGGCCAACTATGGTTACAGGGTGGTTTGCCATGGCTTTCCCCAGATGTCCACATTTTACCCATCAACCTGGGTACTCGTTTTACTGACCTCAGAAGGATGGAAGGCTAAGTCAACCTTGACCCCTTTCGCACATGCAGAATAATGCACTTCCAATCCACTTTCAAAATTGTTTGCAAGTTGATTTTACTATTCTGCACAGCTGCAAAGTGCATTGAAAGTGCATTATTCTGCATGTGCGGAAGGGGCCCTTGATATGGCTGCCTGAAACCCACTTCCATGGGAAGCAAATGTAGATCCTTGGACTGCAATACTGCAGCTTACCACTCTCCCCCATGGCAGATAGAAATATCTTCTATTTTAGAGCAGCCAAAATAATAATTTCCTCCCAGAACTCTTTGTCAGGCAGAATGTTTAAAAGTGGGTTTGTGGCTGTGGTAGGTGGGGAGCTCTTTCAGGCCAATGTTTCTAAGGTTCCTTATGGATAGGATTCAAAGAAGCATGCATAGACTATAAAGTTATTCAAAGATTGCCCTGAAACTTGGAAAATTCCAAGTCTCCCAGTTAACACAGAGACACAGATTGATTTAACGAAGCAGATAAGCTTGTATTGCAATAATAGAGGAACAATGTCAGTCAAAAAACAATGTTCAAAGAACACATTTCAAAGACACTTTTTATACAGTCTTTCAAGCAGGCAATTTAACTTTGCAAATACCTGATTTGTTAAATCAGCTGCAGGGGGGGAACCCCTATCCCTTATTGAGCAAGGGGTCTGTCTGTAGTTAAAGTATCAGTGGACCCAGGTATGACTCAGCAGAGTCTGTAGCAGGGCAGAATAGCAGAGTCATGGTAAACAACATGTCACATACTCCCTGTTTTCCTTGATAGTACACTTGTTTGTTCAAAACATGATTATATCAACAATATGTACATGACAGCTCTCACTTCAGACTTGCGTTTGTTTCCTCTGTACACTGACACTTGTGGTGGTAGCTGATTACATTAATGTTGGTCACTGTTTTAATAGCGTAGAAAAGTGGTAGATTTTTTTCTCTGAAAGTGATTAATTAAGGTGCTTGTTTGCAAGTGGAAGCTTCTGAATTAATTTTTCAATTACAGTGTACAACTCTGATTCCTGAAGCCAAAGCAGTCCTTGATCTGGTGGATAAGTGCTCTGAACTTCCAAAAAGGGGAAGTTTTCCTGTGATAGTTATTGAAGGACTGGATGCAACAGGTAAGCACCTATGGCAACCGCAGTGCCATAAATAAATTATTATAAAAATGGCAGTGTCCTGTTACATGAAAATATATCTCACCGCTGCATGCACAGTTAGAGGCCTTTTACCTCCTGATTCACAAAAAAACAATCCTTTCAGTGAGGTTTTATCCCCCTGTTGGGCTGTTACTAGTCAGTTTAGTTTCCTACCTTGTATAGGGAGAGCAGCTTGGTGAGGACTCTTCTGAGCCTCTAATCTTTATCCTTCTTTCTGCTTTTTGCTCTTTCTCATACTTAAAACAGGCAGCTCAGAGGGGAACAAAGGCGACGGGGCTAAATCTAAGGAGAACCAGGAATGTTTGCCGGCACTTCCAGAATACCTTGAAAGGCTTATTAAAGCCGAGTGGCAGAAACTTATATCCATAGGTGATTTCCCAATTCAGCCAAGAAATTACACAACCTCGAAAGCTAGACTATGGAATTGCTGCAACTACCCTTTGTAGATGCCCCCATGGTAGCCTTAAAATCCTCTGACATACTATCTGTAAATGGCCTGGGTGCTATCAAGAACTCCCTAAACAGGAAGGCAGACTTCGCTCCCAAAAGAGCCCATGAAGTCTCAGCCCTGGTCCCTCATGAGCCCATGAAGCCTGAGCCCTCCTCTCCCGATCATTCAAAAGGTACTGAGGAAGACCAGGAAGGAAAAGACAGAGTTCATCTTTATAGCTACAGAATGGCTACAGAGACCACGGTTTCCTACATTATTAAAACTATCCACTCAGGAACAGTGGAGACAATCGCCAGTCCCTGCCTTTCTCCACCAGGTCCACTCATCGATAGCTAGAATGGTTCCATCTGACTGCATGGCGCTCATAGGACTAGGCTATGACAAGGAGGTCATAGACGCCATTATGACTTGAAGGAGACTGTCTAATCAATGCATATATAACACTTCTCAGAGGCCTTCACCAGGTGGTGTAACCATAAAAAGATTAAATCACTCAATCCAGGGCTGGGCCAGGTCCCAGAGTTTCTCCAGGAAGGAGTCAGAAGCAACAGTGGACACTACACACGAGTAAAATCGCAATTTCTCCCCCATAACTATCCTTCTCTGGACTAAGAAATCTATATCGTTTCTAATACTTGCATAGTTGGGTGCTAAGTTACTAGAGTTATGTTCTAGTTAACCTCTAAAGCTTGGAAAATGTTAAACTGGCTAGCAACAGCCCAACGGCGAGATAAAATGCCAAAGGTAAGTCCTGCCTCTCTGAGCGACCAATAAGAACAACCTACATATGAAGATGCCCTCCTTTCCTCAGAGCAGAAGGAACCTTTGCGGTAAGTAATCAAAGTTCGGTTTCCCTAGACTCATAGTCTCCCCCATGAGCCAGGAAAAGGCTTAAGCTTTCTCTCCATGCATACCAAGTCCAAATCAGGCCTCGTGCACCTGGGAATTATGTTTTGAACAAGGAATTCCCAGCACAGTTCTAGTTGACAGGACCAGGGAAGGCTCAAAAAGGAATCCAGAGATAAAGTCTACACAGCAGATGTAGCTGTGTGTATGTACTTATCTTTATTTAATTTGATTTTTGTTCTAATACATGGGGTTTTTATTTTGTAAAAAAACATTGACACTGAGCTGGTGATTTCCTTTGCTCGTGACATGAGGGAAGGTGGCATGGAGACCACCAAGGAAGACTGCAGAAGAGGGTAGTGGCAAACCACCTTTGTATTGTCGAAGGCTTTCACGGCCAGAATCACTGGAGTGCTGTCTGGTTTCCGGGCTGTGTGGCCGTGTTCTAGCAGCATTCTCTCCTGACTTTTCGCCTTCAGATCCTCTGAAGATGCCAGCCACAGATGCAGGTGAAACGTCAGGAGAGAATGTTGCTAGAACACGGCCATGCAGCCCGGAAACCACACAGCACCCCAAACCACCTTTGCTTCTCACTTGCCTTGAAAGCCCCTTGGTCCAGTCACCATGCCAGCTGCAATATTATTTTATTATTTTATTTCATTTGGCCTTTATCCCACCCTGTCCCCACAGGGCTCAGGGCGGGTCACAACATAGTTTATAGTGCAATCAACTTTATGGTACTTACATATGTACCTGCAAACTTAAGCCACCATTCTACTTGAAGCACTGGATATCACATTGCTTCATAGAAGGAAAACGCTTTATCTGATTTTTATCAACCTGATAAATACTTGTCCTATGAATAATCAATGTGTTTTTCTTCTGGTGTAAAACAGGGAAAACCACAATAACTGAGTCATTGAAGGACTCACTGAATGCCATCATGTTAAGGTCCCCTCCATCTTGTGTCAGCCAGTGGAGAAAGATTTTTGATGATGAACCAACACTCATCCGAAGAGCATTTTATGCTCTGACCAACTACATTGTTGCTTCGGAAATTGCAAAAGAATCCACTAAGTCACCAGTGATCGTAGACAGGTCAGTAAGATAAAAAATACCTTCTTTGTTCTCTATTTTTCTGGGAAGCAGTAAATATAGAGAGTTTGTCATGGTTGTCTTTTGGCTATTGACTCTCACTCGACTCTTGTAAAATGGGATAAAATAAAAATCTCCTTGAGATACCAGCGATTGTGAATTGTTCGGTTGGAGTTGCCTTCTCCCATATGTGACCAGGCAACTGTCCTCAGTTACAGTGGAACCTCTGTTTTCATTGCCTTCGGTTTTCATCAGTTTTGGTTTTCATTGATTTTTTCAGTGAAAATTTTGTCTCAGTTTTCATCGATTTGCAGTAAGGTACAGGGGTTTGTGGAGAAAAATCACCCAGACAAAGCTGTTGCAGGCCGTTTCTGCAACTTGTTTAATGACAACGTCTTGCCCCATTTCAGACAAATCTTAAAGAGGCGTCAGAAACAGACCTCTTTGGACAGCTTTCTGGTGCGACATTGGTCCACTGGCTCTGAAACGGGTCCTAGTGTTATTGTTTGTTACTGTTTTCAGCATTAAACACTATGTTTATTCACCAAAAATGTGTTTTTAGTATGTTTTTGAGTGCCTAGAACGGATTAATTGGATTTACATTGATTCCTTTGAAAAAGTTTGCCTCGGTTTTCATCGGTTTCGGTTTTCATCGATTCTTTTCAGATGGATTACCAATGAAAACTGAGGTTCCACTGTATACAGTAACTAGCAATAAAGCCCACTTTAAAAATGGATACAACAGACTCTAGAAAACTGTTGGTGGGTTAACCCCTCCTGCCTTTCCTCCCCACTTGGCCCCATAATTTACTACAGATAACAAAAACCTAGCCTAATTATTCCGTGGGGAAAAAGGTTACTTACAGATTCCTTCACTATGGCCACACCCACACAGAGAGGCTCCCTTAACTTTCCAAACAGGCTCTCCTTTCTCAGATTCCCCCCCCCCCCCCCCCCCCCCGGGCGCGTGCACACACACACACACAGACTTCCCTAACTTTGTAAATGGACTCTTCCAGCTCAGCTGCAGCTTGACAGAGTTTGTCCCGTGTTCCCAGGAAGAAAGTTTTTCAAAGCTTACCATAGGGACCTAGTCCTGGTAGGGAGAAGCACACCATGGGGAGGAGGAGGGGAGTATGGCTTTCTACAGGAAGGACTGCTGGGAAGTGTAGTCCTTGCTCCTCTGAGGAGCTGAAATCTGGGCCCTCCCGGATGGCCAAGGACCGCACTTCCCAGCAGCCCTCAGTTTTTCTGGTTCATCATCAGGAATACTCTGCTCAATTATATGGTAAGATTATAGGGTATTTTAAAAATATTAATAACTCCTAACTAGAGAGAATTTGGGGCCCTGAACTGCCTTGGATATATTATATGCTAGTGCTCTGTATTTGGCTGTTTATGGTTGCTGTCCATCATTTACTTCATCACTTCAACCCCTGACAAGAGCTGTAAACTACAGCTAGTGTTGTGGTGCTTGTAGAATGTTGACTTTTGACTGGGCATACTTGATTTCAAACTCATACTGAGCTATGAAGGTCACTGTACGTCTTGAGGAAGTCACCATTAGCCAGCCTAAGCTATCCCCACTAGATGTCTAGGAACAACGAACATACTGCTGGCATATACTGTAGTGTTTTGGACTCTTTAGGCAAAATGTATTAGAAGAAGAAGAGTTTGGATTTATATCCCCCCTTTCTCTCCTGTAAGAGACTCAAAGAGGCTTACAATCTCCTTTCCCTTCCCCCCTTATAACAAACACCTTGTGAGGTGGGTGGGGCTGAGAGAGCTCGAAAAAGCTGTGACTAGTCCAAGGTCACCCAGCTGGCGTGTTTGGAGTGCACAGGCTAATCTGAATTCCCCAGATAAGCCTTCACAACTCAAGCGGTAGAGCAGGGAATCAAACCCAGTTCCTTTAGATTAGAATGCACCTGCTCTTAACCACCACGTCACTGCTTCTTCAGCAGTATGTACCAGTGTGATTGATGCTACTCAAAAAATCTCAATCATCATAAAGCACATCTACTGAATTATATCGTTCTGGTGTTTCCAACATCACATGGCATGTTCTATAGGCAGAATCTATTGTTTTGTATTGGCTTGAATATGAATCTTACAGCGTTGTGTATAATCTCCCAGGTATTGGCATAGTACTGCTGCTTATGCAATTGCCACAGAAATAAGTGGGAAAGTGTCAGATCTCCCTCCACTGCATCACCCAGTATACTGCTGGCCCGAAGACCTTCTAAAACCAGATTTGGTGATACTGCTAACAGTTAGTTCTGCAGAACGAATCCGGAGGCTGCAGGGACGAGGTGCAGAGAAAACGAGGGAGGAGGCCGAGCTGGAAGTGGACAGATTCTTTCGCCAAAAGTAAGTTCTAAACCACAGGTGTCAAACTCACGGCCCTCCAGATGTTATGGACTACAGTTCCCATCATCCCCTGCCAGCATGATAATGGCAGGGGATTATGGGAACTGTAGTCCATAGCATCTGGAGGGCCACGAGTTTTACACCTATGTTCTAAACCCTTTGATATCATTATGTCTTGTGGCCTCAAATCAAGAAAGCCAGAACTACACACAGTTCTGGTTCCACATGGTAGGGGAATGGGGAAAAGAGGTCATGGTATAAACAACATGGTTAGGTTTAGAAGAATGTAACACTGTTTAGGATGGAACAGTCAGACTCGCCTGCCGCCTCATCCTGTCACCCCACCAATTTCATTCTGCCAAGCAGGAGCGGAAGGATTGATTTCATCATCAAGGGCATACTGCAGTCAAATAACTACAACATCCTGGATTAAGTGTTTCTTTCTCTCCACAGTGATGTTACTTTCTCTGTATGAGACATTCCTTTTTTCTCCTACTTTGTGGGAAATGATTCCAAGGATTAGAGGAGCAGAAAAAAAATAGTACTCACAGAGGTCTGTGGCTGCAGTGAGGAGGGTGAGGGAAAGGAATCACTCTTCAATCATCACAATTTTGCTAAGGAAATGGGGAACGTGATCTTTCTCCTTCTCCATAGTGCAGCTCCCTAATTTATGTGACGATTACTTCATGCATGTCATGTGACTGCAGGGATCAGCTTTCCCAGGACTGGCAGGGACGAATGAAAGAAGTTAGAGGGCCTTTCCCCACTCTCCCCTATCCCCCCTATGCCGCATGCTGCTCTCAGTGCGCGGCATCCCTGGCGCGCGCCCCAGTGTCCCCACAACCCCACGCTCTGCGCGGGGTCATCAAAAGGCACCCTTTGCAAGAGCGCCAGGGATGCCGCACGCTGAGGGGGCGCGGCAGCGTTGGGGCGGCTGCGCTGTCGCCACCCCTCTCGTGGGGAGTGCCGGGGGACCCCGCGCTACTCTCCTCAAGTAGCGCGGGGCTTAAGGTAAGTGGGGAAAGGCCCAGAGTGGGGAAGATCCTCAGTCACCGGTGCAGCCTGGAGTTCTTTCAAATAGGTTTGCTTCACCTGATTTCCTTGTGTTTTTCATCTCCTCCCTCACTCCATACAATAAAACTATGGTTATGTGCCATCCAGATTTCACCGCAGTAGTAATTATTAAATATCCTGTACCTCTCAGACAAATGTGCAACTTTGTTTACATTATTTCATAATGGTGGGTGTTTACCCAAAAAGGAGTGGCAACTTATCAAAAGGAAGTTCAAATATAGTTTAGAAAAACATCTCTAGGCTCTGCTTTGCCTGACACTTCAAACATATTTTCCCCTCTTTCTCCTTTCTTTCTTTTCTCCTTCTCTTTTCTTTCACGAGAACAAAGATTTTAATGGCCCAGGTGTTGCTTGGGGTCTTTGCTCTACGATATTGATTCCCGATTGTCCTTATTTCATCTCCCCTTTTCCTCTTTCACTTCAAAAGTTAGAGGGCTCCTCTGCTGAGAAAATGAAGTAAGTGCAAAAACCTGTCATTCCTGATGCTCACAAGTAACTTTGGCACCATTAATTATTAGGTAAAAAGATTCTGCATGGCTCCATAAAACAATTATTTTTGTCAATATGTACATTACAGCTGCAATCTTACAAACATGTGATAGGAAAGAAGTTTCTATTTGTTTGCTTCTGAATAAATATACATAGGATTAGGCTGCTCATAAGAAATGTCCAACCCGTTTTAATTGAGCTTATATACTTGAAGTGTGTTTCAGATTTAGGTAAGAACAGCTATCCTGTGTGGACAAGCCATTAAGCAGTGACATAGCCTGTCACTATAAAACATTTGAATCAGCTGGACTGATTTCCCTCCCCATCAACAAATGCTAAAACATTTGGGACTCTTTAGTTTAGAAAAAAAGGGTGTCTGAGGGAGTGACATGACTGACGTTTACAAAATTATGTTCCACGGAGAAAGACACTTTTATTGCATAATACTAGAAGCCTGGAACATACAAAACAAACAAAATAAAACTCTAACAGTAACTCTGCATTGGATTGCACTGAAAGTTACACAAGAGGTAGTTAATTTGTAGAAAATTAGTGTCACTTAGTTTGACGATGGCACAGGCTTACATGGATTTGAAAAGGGACTGGATACATTTTTTCAGGATAGGTCTGTTGGCCAAGATAGCTGAATGTGGACAACCAAGATTTTCAGGTGCTGGGGGGCAGTCAGCAGGTGAGAGTTGTTCTTGGTAGGTTCTGCTTTTCAGCTTTCTTGTGACACATGGATGTCTACTTGGAATCATGATACTGGGAAAATGGGCCGTTTGTCTGGTCCAACGTGACAACTCATATTATGTTCTTAACCATGTTTTTAGAATGATGTTTTTCAACATATTTCCTTCTACACTCTTTCCACATTCCTTCCTCCTTATGCATCCATTTCTTTTATGGTTTTAGTTTTGAAAACTGAAAAGATTTGAAATTGAATGTTTCTATTTCATGAGTGTTGGACACCACTTCGGGAATATAGATCAAAAGAAGCAGAATATAAATCTAAATTAAATCAGGGTATTGATTACATTCAAATCCACCCTTATTTGGCTGCTGATTTCTAGTCTGAAGAGGTTCCGTTTGTAACATTGCTTACTCTTTTTTAAATAGAGTTGAAGAATCTTACAGAAGGATGGAGAATCCTTCCTGTCAACTTGTTGATTCCAGTTGTTCCAGAGAAGAGGTTCTTAAGGATGTCCAACATCAGATTAAAAATCATTTTCCTTTGCTGTAGTTGCTTATACATTCAGAATAAGGAAGCTTGTTCCTCCAAAGTCTCCTAGAAATTGTGCAAGATTCCAATAGATCACTCACTGCTGGGCCAGATCATAGGCACACATTTAATGAAAAATTATCCTCCAGAAGAGTACATCTTCCATGTCACAGGTTGCTCAGGAGTCTGTAATATAGCCCTAAATATCTACATATTTGGAATGAGGACTGGAAGCTGATTTATAATGTCATTCAGTGACATTTCCAAATCTGATAAATCAAACATGTGTTCATCCTGATTTTCTGTAGAATGAATAAATTATTGTACACCAATTGTCAAAACTGCATTTGTCATTTCCTGTGAAAAGTTACTCTGACACATCTTAGGGTATTAATGCTCATGAAGTATTCCTGCATATTCCACCCTGTAGCTGAATACTACCAGCCCGTCCTGAACCCACTCATCTTCACACCCAGTGATTGGGGCAGACTGGGATGCAAAATAGCATTGGAGAGCAAGCCCACAGCCCTTTCACCTCACTAAAAAGGAAGAATTTGCATTTATATCCCACCTTTCTCTCCAGTAAGGACACTCAAGGTGGTTTACAAGCCCCTTTCCATTCCCCCCACCCCAACAAACACCCTGTGAGGAGGATGGGGCTGAGAGAGTTTCGAGTAGCTGTGACTAGCCCAAGGTCACCCAGCAGGAAAGTAGGAGTGTGGAAATATCTGGTTCATCAGATAAGCCTCCCCCACTCAGGGGAAACAAACCCAGTTCTCCAGATTAGAATCCACCTGCTCTTAACCATTATACCACGCTGGTCACTGTGGGAAAGGAGGTTCCTGTGGGCTGGGGCTTCCAGTTTGCAGTGGCTGCTGGCACATGCTTGTGGGAGTGACTGTTGTCTCTCAAAGGCCCCTTCCACACATAAAATAATGCATTTTCAAACCACTTTCACAACTGTTTGCAAGTGGATTTTGCCATTCCGCATAGCTTCAAAGAGCACTGAAAGCAGTTTGAAAGTGCATTATTCTGCATGTGCAGAATGAGCCAAAGTGTTATACAGTATGGCTGCTCACACCTGCTCATCCAGAGCTTGGTTTACTGGCTTGTAATAACAACTGCTCCCACCCGCCTTGCATGCGGAAGGGCTACCATTGCTTGGCACTGGAGTGGCTCCAGCAGGGAGCAGTGATTCAGGAGCCCCATCTGAAGTTTTGCCCAGGTACTCACATTGCGGCCTCTGAATTGCTGCAGCATTGTCTCAATTATTTTATTTTTGAATTCAAATTATTTGAGCCCTTCTTTTAGTATAATTACTTGTGATAACTTCACACTATGATCCATTTTGTAAGCTGCTTTAAGTAACTGGAATAGTGGGATATAAATATTTGGTAAAAATTAAAAGAAATCAAACTGAGATGCACAAATGGTGAACCTAATTAAAAGTTTAGACAAAACTGGCAGCATTTCACAAAGCTGACAGCCTTTGGTTTGGCAGATGTCTGTGTCAATCAGTCTTTGATAGTTTCTTCCAGTATAAGGTTACTTGACAAAATATGTAAGAAATGAAGCCTGTACTATTCCTAAAGCAGCAAAACACTAGTTTAAGGTGGGTGCTGTAAAATGTTCATGGAGGAAGAGGCTGTGCATTAAATAAATGGGAACTGAACTTGCTGCCTTTTACAGGTGACCCCATTGTATAAAGTGTATGTGTGTGTATATGAAGGGTAGGTTGAAGCTTCCCGCACCTGCTGATCCCATCGCCAAGGAGGCCATCATGAGAGACACTCCCTGCAGCCCTCCCCAGTTCGCCTGCAATTTGGGCACTGATTCCAGAATGTCTGAATCCCAAAATTCAGCTTACTGGATCCCAAAAAAGCTTACTCGCTTTTTTAGTGTTTTGATCTGGCAACCATTGGTAACACTAACCTGCAGCCATTCTAGGGGTAGGGAAAGTGAATGTTCAAGAATATTTGTCTATAAGTGAACATCTTCAAGGATATGGAGATTAAACATCATGCAGAATCCATCACACTGAAACAACCAGTGTTAAAGGAACTTCACATTGCTTTCCTATATGTACCCCCCCCCTCTCTCTCTCTCTCTCTCTCTCTCTCTCTCTCTCTCTCTCTCTCTCTCTCTCTCTCTCTCTCTCTCTCTCTCTCTCTCTCTCTATATATATATATATATATATATATATATATATATATATATATATATATATATATATATATATATATATATATATATATATATATAATATTTTATTTATATACCGCCCTCCCCCAAAGGGCTCAGGGCGGTGTATAAATATGTACTATATGTACTCTGAATTCAAGCTGCATTTCAATACCTGGAAATCATCTTACTTGATGGCATAAATTCCACCAGGCAGGAAACAAAAAATTTAAGAAAACTCAACAGATCAACAGCATCTGTAAAATGTTTGTTTCCGTACATTGAGCATAATTTGCAATTTTTCAGGCTTACTGAACCATTTATGTTAAATGCAATTTAAAAATATCATTGACAAACATCTCAGATCAAAAGTATAATGTTTGTAGGTTTAGAAATAGAGAAAATATGCTATTAAAAATACAGTTTCCATCTGAGGATAATGTCTATTTGACTGTTTCCATTGATTCAAATAATTGCACGGCCTGAACATCACGACTTTCTATGAATGTAACGTAAGACAACCAGATCACCAGGAAGTCATTGGAAGAGCCTAATCATACAGCATTTTCATTTCATCCAGATGAGCAGACCCCTGATTTTTCCTACAACCCTTTTTAATGTGCTTCCTGTTTCTGGGAGTCTTGTTATTTAATCTATACTACTCTGTGATGCATTTTATGGATCCATGGGAACAAAGAATACTTCCAATGATACATAGGAGTTTTAATGGTTAATGAGTTGGACCCATTATCTTTCACTGAATCAGAAAGTCAATTAACAAAGTTAGGTTAGTTATGTGTCCCTAACCTTTTCCCAAGGTAATGAAACCACTTCATCTTTGCATTTGATAGAGTAGGTTCTTGGGTACAAAGTGTCCCATCTCAATGAAGCAATTAGTTTCCCAAGAGGCAGCAATATTCTCTGTCTAACCGTTGGTTCATTGGGGCATTTATTGTAGTCATTTTTTTTAAAGAGAGTAAGTAATACCACAAGAGGGCAGAAGAGAGCTAGCTATGACAGCTTCCCAATAATTTCCGTTTTTGGAGGAGGAGGAGCAAATAGATAAGGACTAAAGAGTGCTGAAATAGCAGAATATATTACACCCCATCTAAAACTTCAAGTCATGCTGCAACTTTGTACATAAGCTGGTGTTGAATCAAGCAGTATTTTAAGAACAAAATTGGAACACTTTATTTGAGCAGATGTTTTTAGATGATATGACTTTAGCCCCTTGCAAAGGTTGGACATATCCGCTATTTAATTTTTAAATATGTGCCTTACAAGAACGTACCCCAGATTAGATTAGGATTTATTGTTTAAATTATACATCTTAATCTTGTATTTACATATCGAATTATTGATCATTGCTGAGCCTGGCCCTATTGGGAAAGGGCGAGAGATAAATGTACGGTAATTACATTAATGAATGAATGAAAATTATTTGAATAATTTTCTTTTAATCCAAGATGTTTCTGGTTTAGCTTTTTTGTTTATTTGTTTTTTTCTAATCTGCCCATTCTTAGAGGCTTGCTTTTCTTTAGGATGGCACTGAAAACAGTAAACCCTGGCTGCAGTTAAGCTTTTGACGTATTAATAGAAGAAAATAAAACGTGGTGAAATCAGAAGCCTAGCACGTGGATGGAAAAAAGATGTATTTCAAAAGCCTGTTGGCATAGATCCTGCATTGTGTTATTCATGCTTAGCTCTGGATGAAATCTTAAGGGAAGATCACACATATTTCAGGGCCACAAAGCAGTCAGATCAGAGAATCTAGTCATGCTGGTGTGTTTTGATTTAGGACAATTAGACCCTTTGATGCCCATGAAAGTAGAAGCATGTATTTGAAGGGTTTGTGTGTGAGCAGATTTCAGCACAGAATAGAGCCTTAGCAAGATGTTTTCAGATATGAACACTAGACATGACCTGCTCTGCTCAAAATTCATGTTCTCATGAGTTGAGCCCCTTGCATGCTCACATTGATGATTTGTTCTCATTTCTGAATAAGCAGCGTTTCAAGTAGTTTTGCATGTGCCTTGTAAATGGCTGGGTCAGAGCCATAGCAAGGGGGAAAGCGCCCAGTGCACCAGTGCGTCCTCTGCCCCGTCCCACCCTGGAATGCCCATGCCCTGCCCCGGAACGCCCCTGCCACGCCCTCAGAATGCCCCAACAGGGGTGCGCGCCTGGTGTGTCATGCCCCCCCCGCCCCCTTGGAGCTACGTCTATGGGCTGGGTAGCCATTACTGACACAAATTTACAGCAGTATTGGGATTAAGAATGCCCCTGGATTGTGCATAATTTATAAACAAATACCTTTTCAATGCAGATTCTACTTCTGCACATATACTTTATACTTAGCGGTATTTGTCATGTTGGTGCATGCTCAGAACTTAATGAGTCAAACTAATGTGTTGTATTGTGATCCAATTCAGAATATTTGAGGAACTCACACACACTGGGGAGCTAGGCAGGCAACATGAGGAAGGCTGGTATATTAGAGAGTGGAGCCAGGCAACTATCCCCTTCCCTGTCCAGCAGGATCTGGACAACCAAAGGATCTTCTCTGGTATAATTTAATAGGATTTTGTGCCCCCCCCCCCCCCGTTGGGCAGGTTGGGAGGTCAGGGTAGCAGGACAGCCATAGAACAGCACAGTGTGCACACAGAATTCATTTGCAAGTTGAAACAATTTCTAGTGCTTGATGCGAAACAAACGTTGTTTTGTGAATGATCAAAAGGTGATACTGGCCACTTGTGGTCAACATTTTCAAGCCAAAGTGTGATTTCACATCAGTAACAGTAGGACCATACACATAATCCCTTTTATGTGGGTATAAATCCTGAAAGACCTTAACGTATGGGTACCACTAACTTTGGAGCTAGGCTTTTCAACATTGTATTAAAAAACATTGTATTAAAAAACAACAACCACCAAACCCAAGTTCCACAATCACAGTATGTGTATACTGATACAAACATTTTCTATTCTCCAGGATTCCCTTAGGCCGTTTCCGCATGGCCTCCCTGTCGCCTCCACGCCGGCGAGAATTCCGCCGGCGTGGAGGCGAAGGCCGTTCGCATGCACGCATGTGGGCGGCCGCAGCAGAGGCCGGCAAACGGCAGGCGGCTCCGCACGGAGCCGCCTCTTCTCCCTAGCCCATCCCACTCACCTTGTCCCCGTCGTCTCCTGCTGGCCGTCGAAGCCCCGCCCATGCTGCCCTCCGACCTCCAGGGGTCGGAGGACAGCATGAGCGTAATAAGACAACAAATAGTCGTAAACCAGGAGACAGCGTGTTCAATGGCGGTTCGCACTGCACGCCCGGGAAGGCCTTTCTAACAACAACCCTTTAAAGGGTTGTTGTTTGGGCGACCTGGCGCGCCCTGGGAAGCGCCAGTCAGATCGGCGCTGCTGCGTTGCAGCAGCGCCGCCTATCTTGAAAACGGCTGACCTGGGGTGGCGTTTTTTACGCTAGGCCGTCGTTTTTGGCCCATGCGGAAAGGGCCTAAGTTTCAGAAATTAACTAAAAGCAGCCACTGTACATAGTGAATTTATTAACATTATATTCCAAACTTTATGAGTTCATCAATTCCTGGGTATATCTTTCCAGACTTAACACAATTTTGGGAGCAATGAAATTATTTCAGGTAAGGCTTATGGCAATGAAAGATTTTGATTTGGTTGTGGAGTTTCTGTGAAATTCTATCTAGATAAGTGTACATAGATGGTTCACTGGCTTTATTTGGGAAGCTATTGAAACTTCACACTAACAAACCAATTAGGAATCATGATGGCATCACTTATAGCTGATCTAATACTTTGATCACCATGCTCAATTCTTTATTGAAATAACACCAAATATTATGAACCTATTTGACAGGAACATCTGCTAACTCTTCTGGATGGATGAAAACCCTATCAGACACATATCTCCTACATCACTCTCTTCCCTTAGCAGGACCGGAGCTAGGGGGAACTGCACCCAGGGCACGCTTGCACCCTTGCCACGCCCCTGGAACATCCCCGCACCGGTGCACTCCCGGTGCATCTTGCACCCCCATCCCCTGGGCGCTACGCCACTGCCCCTTAGTGTCTTTCAAACTGAAACTAAATTTTTAAAAATTAAAAAATAGCAAGATGGTGAATAATGGCCAGATTCAAATGTCAGAAGTCTTGCAGTTGGGTATGTTAAATAACAGGCATGATCTGGGTCAGACTGAGTGGTGGAAACTGCTGTCAAGTTGTAGGCAATTTATGATGACCCCGTAGGGTTTTCACGGCAAGAGATGCTCAGCATTTGACATTGCCTCTGCATAACAGCAGCCCTGGATTTCATTGGTGTCTCCCCTTCAAGTACTAACCCTGCTTAGCTTCCAAGATCTGACAAGAGTGTGCTAGGTCAGATTATACATCCTTATTTACTTCCCCTCACCCATGCAGTCCCTTTCCTGCTTAAAATATCCCCCAATCTCTGCTTTACACCTGAACTGGAGAACACAAGATTGAACACACATGACTCCTGCCACTATGTCTAGTTTGATCTTTGTACATTTTTTCTATCCATGATCAGTTCAGTTCTACTTACACAGCCTTCAATGCTACATAGTAAAAGGTAAAGTTTCCCCTTCAGTCATGTTCGACCCTGGGGTACCACTGCAAGCAATGATTTCATAGACAAGCCGCTTTTGTGGGGTAGTTTGCCATTGCTTTCCCCAGCTAGTCTTTACCCCCTAGCTATGTGCTAGGTACTCATTTACCGACCAAGGAATGGATGGATGGCTGAGTTGACCATGAACCAGCTGTCAGGATATCTGACCCAGAGGGGGCTCGAACTCCTGACCATGTGAGTGGCAGTGCAAGCACTTAACCACTACGCCATGCGGCTCATCCACTACATAGTGCAGAGCAGTATTTCGGGGGATTGTCTCCTTGCTTCTCGCTTTCACCAGAATTGTATATATTTCTGTGCAATAAAGTTTAAACGTCACATGCAGCACAAATGATATTATGATCACCATCACAGGATTGTCCAAGTGGCCATTTTGTGGGTGGGCCTTTACACAGTCAAAGTCTTCGCAAGCTGACCTACTATGTCACCAGCGTCAGCCAGTGGTGTTTCCATTATAATTTCTTCATTCAGTCTGGAAAAATGAAGTTTCCTGGAACTCTGAAGCCTTGTACTGGTTGCATTGATCTGACACCACATTACAGAAGGCCCTTTTGTGTCTCTGATGTATTTTATTTTAATGGATTCACTCATGCTGTTATAATTAAGGGTGTGTCAAACTTTCCAGAATAGGATCTTTTTTTTCTTTCAATCGGCTATAAAATTTCACTCTTGGCTGCTTCTTGGGATATAGACCAGAAGGGACCTGCTGCCTTTAAAACATTTCTGAATGCCTTGAAGCATTCTTTTAACCAAATTGGTTCATTAAGGGAAAGAAGCAGGAATGTGCTCAATAATACCTTCGCTTTAAAAGTCATTTTCTTTTTTTTGCAACTGCGTTCCGAATTTTCGTCTCTCCCTTTCTCTTCTTGTGAATTCATACTTTAAAAGGAGTTGTGAAAATTTATGTGAAAAAGGCCAGGATGAATGATAAAAAGCAGCAGGTAGTTAACAGCGATGCTGTTAAAGAAGAGGTGAAATTTCGTATATATTTAATATCTCAATTGATCAGTGCAGCTCATGACATGATCTAGTAGCAATCCCCAAGCTAAGCAAGCTAGATGACCTTTAGGCATGCACATTCGATCTTTTTTTGAATGTATGCAAAATAAACTTGCATGATGACCAGTCATGTTTAGCAACTTAAACCAAAATAGTATAACCTATCAATAGAAGAAGAGTTGGATTTAACCCCCCACCCTTTCTCTCCTGCAAGGAGACTCAAAGGGGCTTACAAACTCCTTTCCCTCCCTCCCCCCCCAATAACAAACACCCTGTGAGGTAGGTGGGGTTGAGAAAGCTCAGAAGAACTGTGACTAGCCCAAGGTCACCCAGCTTGCATGGGTGGGAGTGCACAGGCTAATCTGAATTCCCCAGATAAGCCTCCACAGCTCAGGCGGCAGAGCGGAGAATCAAACCCGGTTCCTCCAGATTAGAGTACACCTGCTCTTAACCACTACGCCACTGCTGCAATTGTATCTCAAGTTATTTATGGGCCAAACTACATGCTGAAGGCTCAGGGATCAAATTCTGTGATAAACAGTTTTGTTTTAAAAACTGGTCTGAAAGGGAAACAATTAAATTAGAGCTTTGGTATTAGAGGAAAATTTGTTTTAACTCTCCCCAAAAGCACAGACCTAAGTTTCTTAGCCCAAGAAAGTCAGTTTCAATCTTCTAGCACTGTAGTGCAATTGGACTTCCCGCAAAAAGTTTAAAACACATGTTGTGGGATCCAATAATAGATATCCCCATCTGGGTCTGCTTGGCAATCAGTTGTAATAGCAGGTCTCCAGTCGCCACCTGGAGGTTGGCAATCCTAACAACTTCCCATTTGATTACAACTGCTAGAGCACTAGATTTATGTGTTACATGAACTGCATGAAGGGTGTATATAATTAAGCAATGAGGCATAAAGGATATTGCAAAATGGCACAAGTATAGTGTTTCAATTGACAATAGGTCCTCACAAGAACAAGAAAATGAGAGCGCGCTTGATCAGATCTGTGGTCCATCTAGTCTTGGATATTGTTTTACACAGCAGCTAACCAGTTGCTATGGAGGGCAAACAAACAGGGCACGGAGGCCAAGGCCTTCCTCTGATACTCCCTCCTAGCATTGGGTTTCAGAGGTGTGCTGTCTCTGTATATGAAGGTTCAATTTACACGACAGAAATAGATGAATTCCAGATCAGGCACTTAAAAGTTGACTCTGTGGCAATAGGGGAGATAGCCTTTCACCACCTATTAGATCAACATGGTTATCCTCCGCTTCACTAGTCTACCAAATAGCTCTGCGTAGGAATGGGTTGGCCATTGCCGTCACTGGGATTTTTCTTGGTGGGCCCATGGCCACCCCTCATCTGGGCCAGCTCAGCCCAGTAGCAGATGGGCAGTGCTTGGCATGTCAGATAATGGAGAGATTATATGTGACACACTGGATGGGCAAGCTGCCTCTCTCTTAGGTATATCAGGTACTTGTTCAGGTACAATAGGCAAACTCCTGGTAATTGTTGCCGATGCCCACTGATGCTCATCTACTTGGTTGGCAGAAGCAGCCCAACAAAACAGGAAGGGAGAGGGGGGGAAGCAATCTTCACTGGTGTGCAATGACATTACTTCCAAGTTCCAGCACAACTCGGATATGCTGGAATCTCACCAGGGCAATGCTCTAGCACTTACCCAGAAACTCCATAAAGTTTTGGGGCAAATGCTAGAGCATCGCACCAGTACAATCCCAGTGCTTCCAGGTTACCCTGGAAGTTATGTTAGTGCACATCTGAGAAGACTGCTGCCCACCCACCCCCCATAACTACCCCCTGTAACACCCTATCTCGTGCTAGTTGCATGGCAACACTATTCTCTCTCCTTCCCTTGTGGGACAGGGTTGGGCCCTTTTCCAGGTTCTTTCTCCCTTCCCACTCTGCCCGGGTTCTTTGTGTGAGGCAGATGAATAAGAATGCTGGGCAGGCCACAAGGTTGAAACCTGCCCAACACTCTCTTCATGTGGCTGCTGTTACCGCTGCCCTGTGGAAATACTGAACAGTTATTACCGAAAGTTTCCTTATTGGGATATACAAATATGCCTCTTTTGCATTTCTTTTTGCTTTCTTGGGAGTTGTTCTTGGGAGTCTCCAGTTTGGCCTGCCTTGGTTGATGTTTTCAATTTACTTCTTTTATTCTATCTAATACCATTGGAATATTATGTTCCATTTGGAGACAAATGATGCAAAAATAACATAAATTGTATTCATTATAAGTACATGTAAAGAAGAATGTATTATTTATTTGTTTGTTTTTTGTTTGTTTATTATTTAGTTTTCTATACCGCCCAATCCCTGAGGGGCTCTGGGAGGTGTACAACATAAAATTCCACCGATACAATCAAACAGAGGGAGCAAAACTAGATACAGATAGAAGAAATACACATTATACAGGTGCCACTGATTATAAATAGGATTACTAAGATCCATTTAAAATCCCCTTAAAAACAGCGGTTTGCACAATAAAAGGCGTCCAGCGAAAACCCATATTTAAAAGCTTCCCCAAGAGGGAGGAACAGTGGGTCCCATCAATGTTAAGGGACCCCTGATATAGGGAGCAAACAAGAGGGGGCACCAAAGGCCCGGTGGAACAACTCAGTCTTACAGGCCCTGCGGAACTCACCAAGATCCCGCAGGGCCTGGACAGCTGGAGGAAGAGCGTTCCACCAGGCCGGGGTCAGGGCCGTAAAGGCCCTAGCCCGTGTGGAGGCCAGCCACATCATTGAGGGGCCTCTGCTGAATTATACATTATATATTATAAGTATGTATATATTATAAGTATGCTGAAGACTATATTATACACTGTGAAGACTATATTATACACTGTGACAAGCCTTTTCTGCCAACTGAGGGGATCCACCCAACCTCATATAATTTTTGGGAACCAGGTTTGTTTTAAACTGTGAACCTTCCCTTCAGTTATCAGATGTTCTTAGTAGCAAGTGTTTGAATGAGTTTGTCTTGTTTTATTCCCCTCAACCTGGGATTTTTGAAAATTTCTTAACCAATGATCCTTTCGCACAGTCCCGGGTTTGAGGCACTCCTGTGTGAGCACAACAGGCAAAAGACACTTTGGCCCCTTTTGCACATGCAGAATAATGCACTTTAAATCCACTTTCAATGCACTTTGCAGCTTTGCAGAATAGCAAAATTCACTTGCAAACAATTGTGAAAGTGGATTGAAAGTGCATTATTCTGCATGTGTGGAAGGGATCTTTATTTCCCTCCCTTCCTCCTGTTCACTTTGAGCCCTTCCACACTGTAGGATTTGACCTTAGATCGACTTGGGTCCAGCCTGGGTACTCTGCACAGCCGTAGCGTCGGACTCGTGTCTGACTCAACTCACCCCCCTCTCGCCGTTAAATTTTCGAGCTCGACTGGGAAGTCGAGTTGACTGGCGAACTCGGGTTGCACTCAAGCCGAAGCCGGCACAGTGCGGAATCTCCCTTGCCTCGACTCTGCCAGCCAGCCAATCACAGCGCAGTATTTCGCCCATGCGCAGAACGGGAGACTCGTGGTGGCAGCGAGAAGCACGCCTTTAAAAAAATCCTCCTACGTAGCTCCTATGTCGGTAAACAAAAAAAAGGGACGTGCACTCACGTTTCCCGCCATAGAATGGCAGCCAATCGGGAATGAGGAGCGGAAGATGCGAGGAGGTAATCCTGCCCTCTGAACTTGGCTCCGGAGACACGAGTCAGCTGCTGTGCGGAGAAACGGAGGAGTCGAGCTCAGGTAACGATTTCCACGGACACGAGTCGAACCTGAGTCGCCTTGTGTGTGCGGAAGGGGCCTTTAGGTTCTTTGTGGTCCACCGTCAGGGAGAATCCGCCCACCCATCATTCTATTCAGGTCACCCTGCATGTTGTGGGCTGATTCTCTGAGTGCCTGAAAGTGTACGAAGTCCCTCAAGCATGTTTTCTCCCCGTGGCAGTGAGTATGATGACTATATAGATCTACAGCAACACATTCATTATTGCCTGGCCATTGCAGGAAGTCCCTTTTTTTCTTTTGTGTGTTGTACATGTGCAGCTATGCAGGTGTAGCAGGGGGAAAAGAAAGAGAACTGTCTCCTTGCAAAGGTGCAAAAGCAACCCAGATTGTTTCCATGGGCTCCAATCGCTGCCTGAATGGGTGAAGGGCACACATGCAAATGGGGAAAAGGAAAACAGGTTCCTTTATAACAACTGAGACCTGTTATACATACCGTGTTTCCCCAAAAATAAGACAGTTATATTAATTTTTGCTCCCAAAGATGTGTTCTGTCTTATTTTCAGAGGATGTCTTATTTTTCCACTCCACAGCTGCATGCTCTGGTGTTCTGTTCGACGGGTATGCTTCCAAACAAAAACTTTGCTACGTCTTACTTTTGGGGGATGCTTTATATTTAGCACTTCAGCAAAACCTCTACTACCTCTTGTTCTCAGAGGATGTCTTATTTTCGGAGAAACAGGGTATGCTATGCGGAATCTGCTATTGTTAAAGCTGTAGCTGGCTTGAAACAAGAAAATGGAAGGTAAGAGTGAAACACATTCCGTTTCCCAAAAGTTGGGGAGGGTGCTCTTGGTACAAATTAGGAGCTGTATTAATGAAGTGACAAATTAAATCAGAGGAAAAACGTAGACTTTTAATAAGGGAGCAAATCCACTGCAATGTTGTTCAGATAGGAAGTACATAATTTACAGCACATTTAATTTCAATCAGTGCTTTTAAGTGGTTCAAAGAGAGTTCAGCTGTTCAGTGCCACAGCAGCAAAAGACTTATTTAAAAAGTGAAAACATAGTTATGCGCACAGTGTGGTTGTTATTGTACAGCTACCTCAGGTACAGCATAGGCCATATTTTCATTCTGAAGAGGAAATTTGCTCTAAAACAGTGACTCTTTCCAGGCAAATCTGTCAAAAGCTCGTTTGGGGGGAATATTTCATAACGTTGGCTTACTGACCTCTTGTCAGAGACCACTTGAGTGTTGTATCTAGAGTGCAATCTAATACCATGCTGGAAAAAAAATCGCTAAAGCCTTTTTAATTAAAAATGTCATAAAGGATTAAATAAAATTATATCTTCCAGTTACAGTAATTGCTTTATGGGTTGAACGTGTGTGTGCATAGTGAGAATGAGAATAAGCACCCCCAGTACTGGAGTATATTTTCTGTCAATATGCTACACTGAAAGGCAAATTTAAATAGATGACCCCACCATGGTTATATTGTAGAACATATGGTCACTTGAGCACATGTGCTTAGGGAAGCAAATACTATGCATGAATGTACATGGAGCATCCATCATGGTGATTTTCTGGGTTTATCACCCTCTGGGTATATGCCCACCCTCAAGAGTTAGAAATAGAGCTAATGCAGAGGCGTAGTGCCAAGGGAACTGGGGGGTTGAGCGACATACCAGGCGGGCGCCCCTGCAGAATACATTCCAGGGCGAGGGGGGGTTTCCGGGGGCATTGCGTGGTGTTCCGGTGTTACATTATTTGAATCCCACCACTGTAACAGGAGGCTGGGCAGTGAAGGCCAGAAGCCTCACTGGCTCACCAGCATTAAAGTCAGTTTGGGGAGGGTGGGGATGTTGAGAGGATGGGAGCTGTGTTGAGGATGTTGAGAGGATGGGAGCTGTGTTGAGGATGTTGAGAGGATGGGAGCTGTGTGGGGAGGGTGGGGATGTTGAGAGGATGGGAGCTGTGTGGGGAGGGTGGGGATGTTGAGAGGATGGGAGCTGTGTGGGGAGGGTGGGGATGTTGAGAGGATGGGAGCTGTGGGGAGGGTGGGGATGTTGAGAGGATGGGAGCTGTGTGGGGAGGGTGGGGATGTTGAGAGGATGGGAGCTGTGTTGAGGATGTTGAGAGGATGGGAGCTGTGTTGAGGATGTTGAGAGGATGGGAGCTGTGTGGGGAGGGTGGGGATCTTGAGAGGATGGGAGCTCTCTGGCAGCAACTGCAAGAATGGAGGGGTTCGGGGAGTCCCAGCAGGGTTGGCTAGCATCAGGGTTGGAAGGATAGGAACACTGTGGGCCTGGTGTCGGAGGCTGGGAGCTATACTGGGCTGAAAGGCAGTTGTGACTGTGGGGGGTGGGAGGGGTCCCAGTACTCATAGGGAGGTTTAGGGTTAGCTATAATTTAAACTTAAAGTTGCAGATGTGACAGGCTACTGTCAGTGACAATTTGTGTGTGTGTTACAGCTAAGAGCCCTACGGGGATGGGGCGGTATAATAAATCGAAATAAATAAATAAATAAATAAATAAATAAATAAATAAATAAATAAATAAATAAGAGGGAAAGAGATTCCCCCCTCGTGATTATAATGGGTCCCCACTTGTCATCAATTATTATTTTAATTAAAAATGACATTCCAAACCCTGATCAACGCAGAACAATTTTAGTGATAGCAGAAGTTCCTTACTGATTTAGTGTTTTGTATGTACGACTGTAAAAGAATCTTACATTTGCTCCTTTAAGCCAATGATCAATCCCGATTTCAGGGAAGAAGACACCGTCCAATTTGACCTAGCTTCAGTATTAACCAGTAGAAGCAGAAAACCTCTCCAAAGAGTTGTGTTGTAGTTGCCCTGCAATCTAATCCTATGTAAGTTGACTCAGTGTGTTCAATTGGGCCTACTTCCCAGTAAATGTGTTTGGGATTACTGCTTTGTTTTTTTCAGCCAGTGGTAAATACAATTAATGCTTTTCAAGCACAACCACATAAATTGCTGCGTAACTTACATTAAAATATTGTACTTCTGTCGTAGTAAAAAACCTGCACTGTACACAAGCTTTTCATCTGGCATTTTAAGGGTGGCCCAGCACAGGCTCCCATTCTAATGCAGAATACTGTATATAAACGGTGAAATAAAAGACCCCTGTGGCGGATTGAAAGGTAATAAAACAAGAAGCAAATGGCTGCTGTTGTAAAGTGAATACAAGAATATATAATGTTGAGCTAAAGGGTCCTCCTATTATAACATGGAATGCAACAGAAACAGCACACTACAAGAGCCCTGGAAATAGGTTTGCCAGTTGGCCAGAATTTCATCCTCCTGGCTAGCTGTCAAAACAAGAGTAGAATTGTCAAATCGCTCACAGTGGGGAGAAAAGTCCTACCACAGACAATCCTATTTACAGAGAAGGCTGCTACCGTGAACTCCCAGACAAAGAGTGTCCTTGAGTCATATGAAAGATAATTGCATGGCTTATTCAGATCTGTGACCCCCGCAGGATGACCAGGGGTCCTGCAAATTTGTCCCCCTCTCCCCTGTGGTCTTCCTGCCTACAGATCAAAACTGAAATCAGTACATGGAACACAGCAAGTCAGATCTTATCCTCAGCATAAGGTGAACTTTCAGAGGGTTTAGCAAGAAGGAAGGATAACGTCTCACACAGCCAATATGGCCCCTGCATTAGAACCCTAGGATCTTTCCTCCTTCTCCTGCCCAGCTTCATTTTTTTGTAACCTACTATATGAACATCTTTGTCCTCGGCCATCTGATGCAAATGCCAAAGACAGGTTACCAGGCAAGATTTCCATTTGGAGTGCCTGTGGTTACAAGGATTAGCCAGCAGTAATCCAGTTCTTCAGGACATTAATTTAACAAAAAGAAACAGAAATGGAGGGGGGAGAGAGAGAGAGAGAGAAAGGAAAGCAAGCTTCTGCAGCTGCACATATTTTTGGCTCCAGTGAGCTGGGCGGTGTGTGTGTGTGTGTGTGTGTGTGTGTGGAAGGGGGGAGAAGCCAGTCTTACCAATCCATTTATCTCCCCTCAGGAGGCCTCCACAAAACTGTCAAAAAATAAGCTCCCATTGTCAGCATCTTCTTAGCTGCTCAATCTGACAAAATGCAGGAGCAGGAATTTTGCAGCATTCTGGGAGTTAACGCCGGGCCCAGATATAACTTCCCCCAAACCCATAAACCACTCTTCTCTGCCCCTCAGAGCTACTCCCAGTTGAACACCGGCTTTAATCATGAGTCGGTAGCGCTGATAGAATTAATGGTGCTGTATTTATGCAGGAGGTCCCAGTGCCTAGTTTTCACAATGGGGCTGCTGCTAAGGTTGCCAGCTGATGGCTGGCCCCCAGTGGGAGATGGCAGGGACATGGGGAGATGCCATTGCCATGACATCACGTTGAAGGGAGAACCACAAATAATGTCAGATTGCTCTAGAAATGACTGGAAACTCTATGGTATAGTTTACCCAGAAGTGAAGTCATGCCATGGTTCCAATGGCAATTTTTAGATTTAAGTTTTAAATTATCTCTTCTGGCCCAAAAGGGCAAAACTCACACAGAAAAGAACCCAGCTCACTTACATGACAACCTTTCTTGGGCCCCTTCTGCACAGCAAATGTATCACGGTTGCAGTCGTGATAAAGGAACCCGTTTTTCTGTTTTCCCGTTCACATGCATGCCATGCAGGCAGCAGTTGGAGTCCACGGAAACAATCCGGGTTGCTGTCGCGCCTTTGCACAGAGACACTTTCCTTTTCTATTTTTTTACTGACCTGTAACACATGCATAGCTACACAGGCAGGCTGAAATGAACCACCACAACCACACTGATGTCCCACGATATGACCAGCTGCATCTGCGTAGCTATGCAGCTGCAAGCCACAAAATATTTTTTTAAAGGAAAAGGGGCCTCCCTGCAACAGCCAGGCAATGGTGGGCGGCTTCTCCCGCACTGTGGAGGATGGAGTGAAAGGGAGGGAAATAAAGCACGTCTAATCCAGGGATATTATGTCTGTCTGGAAAACGCCAAAGATAGTTCCCTGGAGGAAATGACAGCTTTGGAGACTGGACTCTTTAGGATCACATTCCTGCTGAGATCCCTCCCCAGGCTCCACCCCCAAACTCTAGGAATTTTCCAACTCAGAACTGGCTGCCCTATGACAGAGGCAAATAGTCCTCCCCTCCATGATACTTTAGATTGTGAAAATAATATGGATAGGAAATAGAATTGCCACTCCAAGAGGTGGTTGGATTTCTCCTGCTATTACAACTGATCTGCAGGCCACAGAGATCAGTTCACCTGGACAAAATGGGTGTTTAGAAAAAGGACTTTATGGTACTATAACCCATTAAACCCCTCCCCTCCATCTTCCAAATCTGGAGATGGCAACCCTAATAGAAAGTCTTATGCTTACAGAATCTGAATTGTGTCCTAGCATACCTGGTAAGAGACTTGAAAAATAGTGTGAAGGTCCTTCACAGAATTCCCAGGATATTGTCTAGTTATGCTCTGATACCAGCAATAAAACTGGGTTCATACAGGCCTGGTGGTTCATTGGTATTGACAAATGTGCAAGGCTAATATTGAGAATCATTAGGGACAATTAATGCAAATAACTACTTAACTTTTTTAATCAGTACTTTGTAATCCATTACCTGGGACTTCTTTAGGGAGCCTCGGAATGTGTTCTTCTTAATATCTGGCTCTAGGCTTGATACATGGGAATGAATAATAAATGCCAGTGAATGTGCACAGTTTCATTCCTTTGCCAAACAAAATGAGTCCTCAACCCCAAATCCATCAGTTCGTAGCAAACTGATCAATCAGCGGCTTTCAGAAATGGTAGCTAAAAGAAGATATCAGCGTTCAGAGACTTTGCAGCTCTGATTACCAGACACTGGAAGCAAACAGCAGGAAAACATCACTCCAGTGGTGGGATCCAAACATTTTAGTAACAGGTTCCCATGGTGGTGGGATTCAAACTGTGGCGTAGCGCCAACGGGGCTGGGCGGGGCACAACGGGGGCATGGCCGGGCATTCCGGGGGCGGGGCATTCCTGGGTGGGGCTGTGGCAAGGACGCAGCTGCTGCGCCGGTCCTTGGGCGGGAAACAAATGCATGCGGGCGCAGGCTGCCACGCACACTGTGCACCTCCTGCTAGACTGCTTCAAGTTCTGTGCGCTACTGCTGAGAGGAGGGGCGTAACTAAGGCAAAAATCACGTGGCAAAATCACCAGTTATAACCCCCTCTCGGCACACACAAATAATTAGTAACCTACTCTCGGGAACCTGTGAGAACCTACTGGATCCCACCTCTGCATCACTCCCTCACTTCATGGCTGATTTTTCATGGCCGAAATGCCCACGGTACACTGGCGTAATGCCCATTGGGCAAGGTGGGCAGCTGCCCAGGGCATCACCTTGTGGGGGGCATCGAAATGCTGGGTTCGTTTTTGGGTATTTTTAGTGGTTTTCCATTTTTGGCCTGCAGGGGGCGCATTTTTAGGCTAGCAGCACCAAAATTTCAGTGTATCATCAGGAGACTGTCCTTATGCTACCCCCCAAGTTTGGTGAGGTTTGGTTCAGGGAGTCCAAGGTTATGGACTCCCAAAAGTACCTCTCTATCCCCATTGTTTCCAATGGGAGCTAATAGGAGATGGGGCTACAGTTTTGAGGGTCCATAACTTTGGCCCCCCTGAACCAAACTGCACCAAACTTGGGGGGAATCATTAGAACGAGTCTCCTGATGAGACTCCTGAAAGGATTTTGAGATAAGGTGCCTTCAAAAATGTGCCCCCCAACCTACAACCCCCCACATTGACAGCAATGCAGAAAAGCTCAATGCAGAACAAAGATTCTTGGGCAAATTTCGGTATGTGGTGGGGGGGGGGGGGGGGGGGGGGGGGGGGGGGGGGGGGGGGGGGGGGGTGGGGGGGGGGGGGGGTGGGGGGGGGGGGGGGTGGGGGGGGGGGGGGGTGGGGGGGGGGGGGGGTGGGGGGGGGGGGGGGTGGGGGGGGGGGGGGGTGGGGGGGGGGGGGGGTGGGGGGGGGGGGGGGTGGGGGGGGGGGGGGGTGGGGGGGGGGGGGGGTGGGGGGGGGGGGGGGTGGGGGGGGGGGGGGGTGGGGGGGGGGGGGGGTGGGGGGGGGGGGGGGTGGGGGGGGGGGGGGGTGGGGGGGGGGGGGGGTGGGGGGGGGGGGGGGTGGGGGGGGGGGGGGGTGGGGGGGGGGGGGGGTGGGGGGGGGGGGGGGTGGGGGGGGGGGGGGGTGGGGGGGGGGGGGGGTGGGGGGGGGGGGGGGTGGGGGGGGGGGGGGGTGGGGGGGGGGGGGGGTGGGGGGGGGGGGGGGTGGGGGGGGGGGGGGGTGGGGGGGGGGGGGGGTGGGGGGGGGGGGGGGTGGGGGGGGGGGGGGGTGGGGGGGGGGGGGGGTGGGGGGGGGGGGGGGTGGGGGGGGGGGGGGGTGGGGGGGGGGGGGGGTGGGGGGGGGGGGGGGTGGGGGGGGGGGGGGGTGGGGGGGGGGGGGGGTGGGGGGGGGGGGGGGTGGGGGGGGGGGGGGGTGGGGGGGGGGGGGGGTGGGGGGGGGGGGGGGTGGGGGGGGGGGGGGGTGGGGGGGGGGGGGGGTGGGGGGGGGGGGGGGTGGGGGGGGGGGGGGGTGGGGGGGGGGGGGGGTGGGGGGGGGGGGGGGTGGGGGGGGGGGGGGGTGGGGGGGGGGGGGGGTGGGGGGGGGGGGGGGTGGGGGGGGGGGGGGGTGGGGGGGGGGGGGGGTGGGGGGGGGGGGGGGTGGGGGGGGGGGGGGGTGGGGGGGGGGGGGGGTGGGGGGGGGGGGGGGTGGGGGGGGGGGGGGGTGGGGGGGGGGGGGGGTGGGGGGGGGGGGGGGTGGGGGGGGGGGGGGGTGGGGGGGGGGGGGGGTGGGGGGGGGGGGGGGTGGGGGGGGGGGGGGGTGGGGGGGGGGGGGGGTGGGGGGGGGGGGGGGTGGGGGGGGGGGGGGGTGGGGGGGGGGGGGGGTGGGGGGGGGGGGGGGTGGGGGGGGGGGGGGGTGGGGGGGGGGGGGGGTGGGGGGGGGGGGGGGTGGGGGGGGGGGGGGGTGGGGGGGGGGGGGGGTGGGGGGGGGGGGGGGTGGGGGGGGGGGGGGGTGGGGGGGGGGGGGGGTGGGGGGGGGGGGGGGTGGGGGGGGGGGGGGGTGGGGGGGGGGGGGGGTGGGGGGGGGGGGGGGTGGGGGGGGGGGGGGGTGGGGGGGGGGGGGGGTGGGGGGGGGGGGGGGTGGGGGGGGGGGGGGGTGGGGGGGGGGGGGGGTGGGGGGGGGGGGGGGTGGGGGGGGGGGGGGGTGGGGGGGGGGGGGGGTGGGGGGGGGGGGGGGTGGGGGGGGGGGGGGGTGGGGGGGGGGGGGGGTGGGGGGGGGGGGGGGTGGGGGGGGGGGGGGGTGGGGGGGGGGGGGGGTGGGGGGGGGGGGGGGTGGGGGGGGGGGGGGGTGGGGGGGGGGGGGGGTGGGGGGGGGGGGGGGTGGGGGGGGGGGGGGGTGGGGGGGGGGGGGGGTGGGGGGGGGGGGGGGTGGGGGGGGGGGGGGGTGGGGGGGGGGGGGGGTGGGGGGGGGGGGGGGTGGGGGGGGGGGGGGGTGGGGGGGGGGGGGGGTGGGGGGGGGGGGGGGTGGGGGGGGGGGGGGGTGGGGGGGGGGGGGGGTGGGGGGGGGGGGGGGTGGGGGGGGGGGGGGGTGGGGGGGGGGGGGGGTGGGGGGGGGGGGGGGTGGGGGGGGGGGGGGGTGGGGGGGGGGGGGGGTGGGGGGGGGGGGGGGTGGGGGGGGGGGGGGGTGGGGGGGGGGGGGGGTGGGGGGGGGGGGGGGTGGGGGGGGGGGGGGGTGGGGGGGGGGGGGGGTGGGGGGGGGGGGGGGTGGGGGGGGGGGGGGGTGGGGGGGGGGGGGGGTGGGGGGGGGGGGGGGTGGGGGGGGGGGGGGGTGGGGGGGGGGGGGGGTGGGGGGGGGGGGGGGTGGGGGGGGGGGGGGGTGGGGGGGGGGGGGGGTGGGGGGGGGGGGGGGTGGGGGGGGGGGGGGGTGGGGGGGGGGGGGGGTGGGGGGGGGGGGGGGTGGGGGGGGGGGGGGGTGGGGGGGGGGGGGGGTGGGGGGGGGGGGGGGTGGGGGGGGGGGGGGGTGGGGGGGGGGGGGGGTGGGGGGGGGGGGGGGTGGGGGGGGGGGGGGGTGGGGGGGGGGGGGGGTGGGGGGGGGGGGGGGTGGGGGGGGGGGGGGGTGGGGGGGGGGGGGGGTGGGGGGGGGGGGGGGTGGGGGGGGGGGGGGGTGGGGGGGGGGGGGGGTGGGGGGGGGGGGGGGTGGGGGGGGGGGGGGGTGGGGGGGGGGGGGGGTGGGGGGGGGGGGGGGTGGGGGGGGGGGGGGGTGGGGGGGGGGGGGGGTGGGGGGGGGGGGGGGTGGGGGGGGGGGGGGGTGGGGGGGGGGGGGGGTGGGGGGGGGGGGGGGTGGGGGGGGGGGGGGGTGGGGGGGGGGGGGGGTGGGGGGGGGGGGGGGTGGGGGGGGGGGGGGGTGGGGGGGGGGGGGGGTGGGGGGGGGGGGGGGTGGGGGGGGGGGGGGGTGGGGGGGGGGGGGGGTGGGGGGGGGGGGGGGTGGGGGGGGGGGGGGGTGGGGGGGGGGGGGGGTGGGGGGGGGGGGGGGTGGGGGGGGGGGGGGGTGGGGGGGGGGGGGGGTGGGGGGGGGGGGGGGTGGGGGGGGGGGGGGGTGGGGGGGGGGGGGGGTGGGGGGGGGGGGGGGTGGGGGGGGGGGGGGGTGGGGGGGGGGGGGGGTGGGGGGGGGGGGGGGTGGGGGGGGGGGGGGGTGGGGGGGGGGGGGGGTGGGGGGGGGGGGGGGTGGGGGGGGGGGGGGGTGGGGGGGGGGGGGGGTGGGGGGGGGGGGGGGTGGGGGGGGGGGGGGGTGGGGGGGGGGGGGGGTGGGGGGGGGGGGGGGTGGGGGGGGGGGGGGGTGGGGGGGGGGGGGGGTGGGGGGGGGGGGGGGTGGGGGGGGGGGGGGGTGGGGGGGGGGGGGGGTGGGGGGGGGGGGGGGTGGGGGGGGGGGGGGGTGGGGGGGGGGGGGGGTGGGGGGGGGGGGGGGTGGGGGGGGGGGGGGGTGGGGGGGGGGGGGGGTGGGGGGGGGGGGGGGTGGGGGGGGGGGGGGGTGGGGGGGGGGGGGGGTGGGGGGGGGGGGGGGTGGGGGGGGGGGGGGGTGGGGGGGGGGGGGGGTGGGGGGGGGGGGGGGTGGGGGGGGGGGGGGGTGGGGGGGGGGGGGGGTGGGGGGGGGGGGGGGTGGGGGGGGGGGGGGGTGGGGGGGGGGGGGGGTGGGGGGGGGGGGGGGTGGGGGGGGGGGGGGGTGGGGGGGGGGGGGGGTGGGGGGGGGGGGGGGTGGGGGGGGGGGGGGGTGGGGGGGGGGGGGGGTGGGGGGGGGGGGGGGTGGGGGGGGGGGGGGGTGGGGGGGGGGGGGGGTGGGGGGGGGGGGGGGTGGGGGGGGGGGGGGGTGGGGGGGGGGGGGGGTGGGGGGGGGGGGGGGTGGGGGGGGGGGGGGGTGGGGGGGGGGGGGGGTGGGGGGGGGGGGGGGTGGGGGGGGGGGGGGGTGGGGGGGGGGGGGGGTGGGGGGGGGGGGGGGTGGGGGGGGGGGGGGGTGGGGGGGGGGGGGGGTGGGGGGGGGGGGGGGTGGGGGGGGGGGGGGGTGGGGGGGGGGGGGGGTGGGGGGGGGGGGGGGTGGGGGGGGGGGGGGGTGGGGGGGGGGGGGGGTGGGGGGGGGGGGGGGTGGGGGGGGGGGGGGGTGGGGGGGGGGGGGGGTGGGGGGGGGGGGGGGTGGGGGGGGGGGGGGGTGGGGGGGGGGGGGGGTGGGGGGGGGGGGGGGTGGGGGGGGGGGGGGGTGGGGGGGGGGGGGGGTGGGGGGGGGGGGGGGTGGGGGGGGGGGGGGGTGGGGGGGGGGGGGGGTGGGGGGGGGGGGGGGTGGGGGGGGGGGGGGGTGGGGGGGGGGGGGGGTGGGGGGGGGGGGGGGTGGGGGGGGGGGGGGGTGGGGGGGGGGGGGGGTGGGGGGGGGGGGGGGTGGGGGGGGGGGGGGGTGGGGGGGGGGGGGGGTGGGGGGGGGGGGGGGTGGGGGGGGGGGGGGGTGGGGGGGGGGGGGGGTGGGGGGGGGGGGGGGTGGGGGGGGGGGGGGGTGGGGGGGGGGGGGGGTGGGGGGGGGGGGGGGTGGGGGGGGGGGGGGGTGGGGGGGGGGGGGGGTGGGGGGGGGGGGGGGTGGGGGGGGGGGGGGGTGGGGGGGGGGGGGGGTGGGGGGGGGGGGGGGTGGGGGGGGGGGGGGGTGGGGGGGGGGGGGGGTGGGGGGGGGGGGGGGTGGGGGGGGGGGGGGGTGGGGGGGGGGGGGGGTGGGGGGGGGGGGGGGTGGGGGGGGGGGGGGGTGGGGGGGGGGGGGGGTGGGGGGGGGGGGGGGTGGGGGGGGGGGGGGGTGGGGGGGGGGGGGGGTGGGGGGGGGGGGGGGTGGGGGGGGGGGGGGGTGGGGGGGGGGGGGGGTGGGGGGGGGGGGGGGTGGGGGGGGGGGGGGGTGGGGGGGGGGGGGGGTGGGGGGGGGGGGGGGTGGGGGGGGGGGGGGGTGGGGGGGGGGGGGGGTGGGGGGGGGGGGGGGTGGGGGGGGGGGGGGGTGGGGGGGGGGGGGGGTGGGGGGGGGGGGGGGTGGGGGGGGGGGGGGGTGGGGGGGGGGGGGGGTGGGGGGGGGGGGGGGTGGGGGGGGGGGGGGGTGGGGGGGGGGGGGGGTGGGGGGGGGGGGGGGTGGGGGGGGGGGGGGGTGGGGGGGGGGGGGGGTGGGGGGGGGGGGGGGTGGGGGGGGGGGGGGGTGGGGGGGGGGGGGGGTGGGGGGGGGGGGGGGTGGGGGGGGGGGGGGGTGGGGATAGAATAACAATAAAAGGTGCCAGGAACCGACAGGCGGAAGACTTCGCTAGGAACACGGACCTCCTGTCTGCCGGTGCTGGCGATCTCCACCAGATGTTATCGCCGGGTCTGGTCTCGTTCTTACGCTGACAGCGTGGGTGGAAGCTACAAGCTGGTGCCGAAACCCGAGAATCCCTCGAACCTCCACCCTGCTCATACATTAATACCTGGGGAAGGGCAGCGATGCCGAAGTCCGCTGGATAGGCGCATCCAGGGACCACCGTTTCGACATCGCCTGTCCTCTGAATCGGCGCATCCAGAGACACGCGGCCTAGGACGCTCACTCGTCCTACGGAACACCGGTGAGTATGGGGAACTTTGGCAAAAGCAGGAGACTTATGACAAGCTGCGTTGGCGAACTGAAAGCGGATTAGCGAGAAATCGCGACGCGGGGTCCCCGGTAAAGAGAAGGGGAACTCGCGCCAAATTGGTTGAAGGAGATTGAAGCTCGAGTGTCCATGGTGCCCAGAAGGGGGGACGTTGAATCTTAAGGACTGGGAAAGCATCGGTACTCTTCGCACAGGCACCGTGGCGCGCCGATAATGCAAGCTACTGGCGGTGAGACAATGTTTTATTATGCCATCAGCCTGGAGACCTATGAAGCCACGCTTGCTGTAGGCAGCCACTCCTTTCGATCTTTTCACCTTCAATTTCGGCCCCGGAATTTTCTCTATCCACTAAATTGGACGCCTGTCCTCCTTCTGCCCATCCTTCACCCAATTCCAAACTCTCCCGCGGCTCGACCGCCCCCTCCCACCTGCTCCGCCTTCATTTTCAAAGCCACTGCACCTCCGTCGAAAGCGCCACGTAATGGCGGCGGGTTTTCGCTCCTCACAGAGCATTATTAGCCCGCGATCTGCAGAAGAAAGAAACCCTGACGGGAAGACGGTGCCGAGATTCTTGCATTGTGCCCCGGCCACGTCACAGATACTGAGGGGGAAGGTGGCATCTCATTAAGCCCGGTTGTCGAGTACCGCCCTTTGAGCTATAACATCCTCACTGAGCTCCTGAAGGCAATGCGAGGCGGTAAGGGTCACTAACCTCTATTGAGAGGCATGCTGGAGGCCATTGCAAGGAACCACCTAATGGTTCCAGAGCGACTGGAAAGACCACCTTGCGTTATGCTCCTGAGCCCTGCACAGTTTGTGGTCTGGGAAAGTGAGTTCCGCCGACAGTGCTTCAACAGAGCAGCCACCTCCGTACGCCTACACCGCCAGCGCGGCATTACGGCGACGAGGCTTTTCGCCAACCCTAACGATCAGATTGTCCTGCCCGAGGCCACCCTTACGGTAAGCCTCACCGGAATTAGCCTATAAGGCATTTGTTAAGGTCCCCAGCGCCGACCAGCCAACCCAGAGTTTCTCGCCATCCGGCCAAGCCCAAAGAGCCCTATGCCGAGTTTGTGAACAGGCTCCAGGAAGCGCTCCAGAGGCAGGTAGATAGCGAGGAGGAGGCCCAAAATGAGCTCCTCATGCGCCACGCATGAGAGAAACGCCTCCGCGGAGTGCCGCAGAATCACGCGGGCCTGGGCAAAAAATCCTGAACTGGCCGACATGCTTAAGGCTTGCCAGGACATCGGATCCTCAACCCACCAAAGCTAACCTCCTCGCCGCCAGCACTCTCCACCGGCGGGAGGCAGTCTCAGGATGACTGCTGCTTAACTGCGGCAGATCCGGACACTTCCGAAGGGAGTGTGAGCAGCCGATTGAGGGGGCCTACAGCCCCGATGAATGAGGGTCCTCCCCCAGGAGGAGAAGGCCACCAAAAACCCGGTGCCCACGTTGCCGAAAAGGCTTCCACTGGAGAAGCGACTGCCCGTCGGGAAACTCCCTTCCGAGCGTCTCCCAAGCCCAGGACCAAGGAGGGAGAGTACTAGAAGCGAACTCAAGCGCCAAGGCCCATGCCAAAACCACCCCCTTCATCGTGGCATCTCGCTCGCATGCACCAAGCCCATCTCCTTTAAGTTCCCCACCCGAGGGTTAACTATTAAGCCCCAACCCAGTATGGCGAGCCCATCCCTACCGGGACAATTGGGCTAGTGCTGCCAAAGGCCTCTGCCGCTGAACAGGGTTGTTCGCCGTCCCCGGAGTGATAGACTCCGCAGCACCAAGGACCCATCCATCTCCAGGTGCGGACAAACATCCCACAGGAGTTGCCTGCCGGAGCCAGCTGCGCTCAACTGATTCTCTTATATGCGCTGCCCGCTGCCGACCCAATAAAGGCTACGAGAGCTAGCAACCAACATGAAACAGCCTACACCACCGATCGCAGCGATTGGAGACGCATACTCGGGAGCTCCCGCCCATACACCAGAGCTTCGCCATAGAAGGATGTAAGTTCAAGAACCTGGGTGGACACCGGCGCTGATGTTACCGTCATCAGAGCAGCCGAGTGGCCTGACCAGTGGCCGACCGAGGCTTTCTCCGCACATCTGGGGGGTGGGGGGGAGACAAACCGCGTGAAGGCGAGATCCGCTTCGCTCACGGTCAACAACCCAGGGCTTTCGAGCGACAGCTCACAGTCATTAATCGTCTTAGACATCCACGTCAATCTCTGGGGAAGGGACCTCATGAGTCAGGTCAAAAGCGACTCTGGTCTGGGGCGGGTAAGGCCATCGCAGATCGTTGGTCCCCAACTGTGACCTCAGAAGTTCACTCTCTATCCTCGTAAGAGGAAACTGTTTCCCTCTCCCTCGCACTTTCTCTTTCTGTTTTTCAACCAGTAGAAGCGGGAGGGCCAATTAACTGACTGGCCCTCCCTGGATTAAAATCTGGGCCCGTCCTGATACCGCCTTGCTATTGTCAGGACAGGCCCCAACCTAAGGAGTTGCTGCAAACACAGATCCACTCATGATTTGGGTGGGTGGTGTTTGCCCATGGCATGAAGCACAATTAAAGGCAAACGACGGCAGCATATGCCCCTTAAGGCGCGGTCTGTGGGGACGGCAATTCCCCAAAGATAATTAGGTCGAAAATTTTGGCACTAATCCGGCTTCCTGCATTAGCCACCAAGGTCCGCGGTAAAGATTAAGCTCGCTTGCAAAAGAACCCCCCCCTCCTTTTCCTTTGTGTGTGCGAGGAATTTGCCTCTAATTGCCTGATTGCTTCACTCCCCGGATGCACCCATCCCCCCAAAAGGTGCTCCCAAAGCCCCCTTTTGTGTTGCTGATTAAGCATGCGCCCTAATCCCCCCAGGACCCGCCTGCTCCCTCCCCCCTCGAGGCTCGGACCCACGCCTTGGCGCACCCTGATGACGCTCTGAAGCCCGAATTCCCACCAAGGGGTTGCCTACCTCCTGCCCTCCCTGTCAAACAACTAAAGAAAGAGGAGTAGAAGGCCCCCAGGAAAAGGATTGCATTAAAAGCTGGCACCTTCACAGGCTGCAAAACAAGCCTTCTTTCCTAACCCATACTAAATTCTAAACACTAAGCTAGATCCCGACCTCCCGCCATCCGCCATGAAACTGAGCCTGAGGGACCCATTAACCTGGGGAAAGGGGGTGTGTTTCAGTCCCTCTTCCTACAGGTCCCTGTGGACTCCGATTTCGCCATGACAGGCCAACCCATGGAATGGCGCCAGGAGGAAATAACCCCATCCCGGAGATGGAGCACATCTCTCTAGAGGATCCCGTAGCGATCTCCAGCAGGAACGCATGGTCATGCGCTTAAAGACCCGAATGACCTGGGGGGACGTGAGAGGCGACCACCAACCAAGCCCTAGAGCTGCTGTAAGCAGAACCACCCCGAGACACCCGAGAACCTCTGTGCCGCTATCCTTGCTAGATCGTTACCGCCAACTTCGGCAACCACCATCCTTTGCCTGCTCTGCTGCCTCCTGCCGATGTGATCGGCCACCCCCTGGCGAGCTTTCACCAGACCAGCATCTGGGGAGCAGTTTGCTGCATTTACTTAGCGTCTCATCCTTCTGCCTGGGCCAGTACCTAGGAGTGGGGAGCCTGCTAAGCTCCTGCCTGCTCCCCGTCACCTGCAAAGCGCCGGGAGACTTCCTAGCGGAGTCTGGGCTAAGCCCCTTCATGAATGCCTCTTTGCATCAGGTACTCTATGAGCGCCGACTGGGGACCTGTGGTCCAAACCCTCCCGGCAGGCGCTCTCTCTCTTGTCACCAAAGACTGTCGCTAACAAAGAATCTAACACCTGCATGCATCACCGGCGCAGCCAAGCGGGGAACCGACCAGGACCCATTCATCGTACCGACCCAGTGGAACTGCACACACACGGAGGACATCCCCCCCATGTTCGGAAGCATCCTACTCCCCGGGGGCTGGTTCTGGACCTGCGGGGAGAGAGCGTTTAATTACATTCCCGCCCGACTCTCTGCCGGGGACTCTTTGTTGCCTCAGTAAGCCCTCACCATCGTTCTACCCCAGGCTCCCACCCGGGAGCAGACGCCCGCCGCCCGCCCGCTCAGCTCTGCCTTTTCGACCCCTCACCAATGTCGGAGCGGCCCGATCGCTTCTCCGAAGCAGGATTCGTCTCCCTCGCAACTTCCCTAGTGGGAGTCCCCGGACTCGCTTCCTACAATGCTAAGACTATTGACCGGCTGGCTATTGCCCTTGCGAAGTCCATCAACTCCACCTCCACCGCTCTGGGCGCCCACGGCCTCCGAGCAACAGGAACTTCGTCAAAGCGACCCTGAACAATCGTTAAGCTATTGATTACCGCTTGTTGTTGTTACACCACCAAGGTTGTGAGAATGTTACATAATATGTGTTGTTTTAATCTTTTCTGATAATTCCCGGATTGATCCACATGAATGTGCATTGAGCTGCAAAGAGGTTGTATCTAGTATCGAAATTATGATGTTTTGCCCCATTGGTGGTCAGCCCTCTGGAGCTGGCTGCCGGGAAGATGGTTGAGGGTGCTATTGTACAGCTTTGCATTGGTTTAATTGTGCCCTCGTTATGGGATCTTGTTTCGACTCAATGCGTGTCTAATATTGCCTGTAACATGTGTAAGAAGCCCCTGCAATTTCCCTTACCCCGCAGCCAAGTTCTAATGTTACACAAACGCAGCAGTCAGCTTGACCAGACGGCGAGGGAGACAAAGCGTCCCTTTAAATCGCCCCTTGGCGTTTATTTGCGCAAATGTAAAAAAGGAGGAGATGTAGTAATGCACTGCTGATCCAGCAGCACCGTGGTAGAACGTTGGGACGCCAACGGACCTACGGCCTTGCTGGTCGCACCGCACCCCCACTCCTCATCCCCCCATGAGTCGCGGGTCATGAACTGCCTGAAATAATCACCGAGCGCAGGGACAATGGTCTTGCCCACCCAGGTGGTGGATTAGGCTCAAGCGGCTTCACGGCTCTCCGCTTGTAGCCAGATGAGATCATGCATCACATGATGATCTCCCGATCTCCCGCTCTCCCGGAACTCCCCCCGGTCCTCCCTCCTACACGCCCCCAATAGAATAACAATAAAAGGTGCCAGGAACCGGCAGACGGGAGACTCGCTAGGAACACGGACCTCCGGTCTCCCGCTGCTGGCGATCTCCACCAGATGTTATCTCCGCGTCTCGTCTCGTTCTTACGCTGACCGCGTGGGTCGACTACAGAAGTGGCTTGCTATTGTTACTTGTACGTGTGTGAAGTGCCATCGAGTCACAGCCAATTTATGTCAATCCAGGAAGGTTTTCAAGGCAAGATACTAAGCAAGATGGTTTGCCGTTGCCTTCCTCTGTAGTGATTCTGGTATTCCTCAGTGATCTCCACCCAAGTACTAGCTAGGGCCAGCCTTGCTTAGCTTCTGAGAGCTGATGAGATCAGGCTAGCCTGGGCCATTCAGGTCAGGATATATGGTACCCAAATTGGTGATCTGCCTGCTAATAGCTAATTTGGGGAATTAGAGAATAGAACGCAGCTTAGCGAGAGGTGGTCAACAGTGGGATTCTCAACCAGTGAATACCAGTATCCTTCTTTAAGAAATTAAACCCAGAAATAACGAGGAAAACTATGACTAAAGAGAAAGTGTTTTTTTTAATTTAAAAGGAGATATTATAAACAAACAAGAGCATTGCAGAGTATAAGGCAGAGGAGGGATCCAGCAGGTTCTCACAGGTTCCCGACAGTAGGTTACTAATTATTTGTATGTGCCGAGAGGTGGTTACTAATTGGTGATTTTGCCACGTGATTTTTGCCTTAGTTACGCCCCTCCTCTTAGCAGTAGTGCGCAGAACTTGAAGCAGTCTAGCAGGAGGTACACCGGCGTGCGTGGCAGCCTGTGCCTGCGTGCATTCGTTTCTTGCCCAAGGACCAGCACAGTGGCTGCGTCCTTGCCACAGCCCCGCCCAAGAATGCCTCGCCCCCCGGAATGCCTGGCCATGCCCCTGTCGTGCCCCGCCCAGTCCCATTGGCACTACGCCACAGTTTGAATCTCACCACCATGGGAACCTGTTACTAAAATTTTTGGATCCCACCACTGGTATAAGGGTTACAGAGAAGGAATTGGTTCAGGGTGGCATGCTACCTGTCCAGAAGACTAAGGAGCAGAGAATAGTTCATGATCAGCATGTATTGACTCTGACTCAGTGAGAAGGACATCACTTGTCTGGATAGAACCAACACACATGTGGGTGCAGTTTACTTCCTAACTTATAGGGTGAAATGTATCCTAAGGTAACAATGACGAGCATGCCTCATAAGAACAATGTGTTGATGAGGTAATCAGAGTGTGCTGTTTGTTCTCAGAGACTTTTGAATGCTGAACTCTGGCCTTTATAAAAAGACATACTAAGCACCTGGGTATGTATCCAATTCCTTAGGAAATGGTTTCAAGGTTGGACGAAATACTGATGGTCTTCTCTACTGAAGGATGGGTGCTGCAAGGGGTACATTTATAATAGCTCTTGTGGCAGAACAAGCTTGCTTTGCCTGGCAGGCCCTATTCTGCTCTCTGTACTCTCCCAGGGGTTGCCAACTTTTCCTGGGGAGGGCTAGCATTCTCTCTGGGTAAGCCGCTGCCACCACCTGATCATTTGAGGACTGCCTGCTGGGGAAGATCAGGATTCCGCAGCTTCCTTTCCCATGATGAGGCCTCTGCCTCAGTTTCCCCTTGGTTTCCCTCTCCTAAGTTCCACTGGGTAGATTGGAGGTCCTGGAGGAAAAGCTGCTCAGCCTTCCTTCCCCTCCTATTTAGATAGCGCAATCAAGAAAGTGGGGCATTTGTGGTACAGAGAACTGTTCTCCACATCTAAAGTTTAAAGGTATTTATTAAAAATAAAAATGGCTACCAGTACATTTTAGCATAGAACCAGATTGAGCAAGGATTTCCAAAAAAAGGAGATGAAACTGCAAATCCCCTGCCCCTATCTCTTAACATACCCTTGCTAACAGTTGTTGAAAGTAGGGTAGGCCATTAAAGGCCATTTAGAAGTTACAATTTTCAAAGCATTCCCATTACCTGGCAGGCTGAGTGAGCTCCCCGGATAAGCACATGGTCCAAAAATGGCATCTGCCTTCACAGCCCAGACCTGAGGTCGGCACCCCAGCAGAAGGAAAGAGAGAAGAGCCCCCTGCCTCTCCCAGCAATTTATCAGATCCCAGACCCCACCCTCCTTTGACCTGGTCAGGCTGGATCAAGATATCTTTCCCCTCTAAGTCAGGTAGCATTTCCTGATGTTCATCTGGAATTTCTAAGTCCTCCAAATCTATGATACCTGAGGATAGGAGGGGAGGAGGAAAGAAAAAGAAAAGGGAGGGAGGAAGAAGGGGAAGGAGCAATTTCTCCACATCTCTATTCAAGGGGTGTTTTCAGAGGGGGGAAATTACATCATGTGAGCCCCAAGGTCTCCTGGGAACTGTAGTTCCTCAGGCCATTTTTACTGAGAACAGGCCTTTTGCAGCCTGAAAAAGTTTTGAAAAAGGAAAGGAACTAAGGTAAGTGTGGGAAGGGGGGGTGAGGGGCGCGGGGGGTTGGGGGCACCGCAGGGGTGCACCATGGGGGGGTGTTGCAGGGGAAGGGGGAGGGGTCTGGGGCGATTTTTGCGCCCCCAGGAATGCGCCCGGTGCACGGCGCACCCCTGCCCCCTTGTAGCTCCGTGACTGGTTTACAGTAATTTACTTTTTATACATTGTTACCCAACATGTACCTCAAACTTTCTTGTTTCCAGTCTAAATAAATAGCCTATGTGACAATGAAGTTATGAGGAGTGACTGTCAGCAATCTCATTTCCCTGAGCTATTCAGTCCTGCAATAGTGAGCCTAGAAGGCCACAAGAAGGTTCCCACTTCAGCAACATTTTTTGATCCATAAGCTGGGAATGGCTGGTTCAGGTAACACATCCATTGCACTCTTTGGACACTCCAAAATGTTCATCATGAAGATGGGCTCATGTGATAATGGTTGAAACAAAAACAAATTTGAAAATTAAAAAAAACCCTGTACCATTAGTACTAATGTTCTAGCATTATTGGGGTTTTTTCCCCCAAGGACGTTTGTCTTCCCGTAATGCAACCAAAGTACGATAGCCTCAGTTTATTCATTTTAGCTTCTAGGGACATTTCAAACTTGATTTGATCTAGAATCCATTTATTTGTCTTTTTGTCAGTCTGCAATATCTACGAAACTCTTCTCCAACACCACATTTCAAATGAATCAGTTTTCTTGCTATCAGCTTTCTTCGTTGTCCAGTTTTCACATTCATTTCCATGGCCCTGTAATATGTTAGCCAGGGCTCTGCCATATTTCATTCTGGGTCACTCTTAGGGGGCAGCCTGGGGAATTGTCTGTACTGATTCCGGCTTGTACCAATCAGTCTCTTATCTCACTTTGTAATGGCTCTGCAGATGATAGTGGTGTGTGTGTGTGTGTGTGAAGTTTTGGATATCTGTTTTTCACTGTTTCTCACTGTCTGAGGAATGTGTTTGAGTTGCCTTCCCGCTCAAAAGTGGAGAAAGGTTGTGTATGGGGATGACATTGCTACTGTGGAGGATATAATGCTTTGAATGTTTTATTGTATTCAGTTCTGACAATAAGAAGTCATCAGCTTTTCTATGCTTGTGATCAATAAATAAGAATTCTATTTTAAAGTACCGATTCGTTTATAGGACAAGTCTGGGGTTGTGACACCCATACACAATAATGGAGAATACTATAGTATGAATTATCTTGATCTTGGTCACCAGTGATATATCTTTACATTTAATTTTTTTCCCTAGCTCCTTCATGGCCACCCTTTTTTGCCTTTCTTCTGATTTCTTGTAGCACTCTCTCTTTTGATTGATGATGGCGCAAAAAAATAAATTTTGGACAATTTCAATTTCTTCATCATTTGCTTCAAAGTTGTGTAATTTTCCAGTAGTCATTACTTTTGTCTTCTTGATGCTAAACTGTAATCCTGCTTTGGCGCTTCCTGTTTTAACCATTATTAATATCTGAGATGTTAGATATTACAAAAGCCACCTCTTGGAACAGTCCTTGTTGTGTTTCATCTTCAGACGCTGCTCTCTGGCTGCAGAATGTGCCTGTATTTTTCTTTGATTCTACTAATTTCCCATGCAGTGGTATTTCTTTCTTCCAACTGGATCCTTGCAAGGGATGAGCACAGAGCTCTTCCAGCCAGAGACAACCCACAGAGAGCCACAGTTCTGTTTCCCTCCTTTTGTGATGGTGGAGCCCTTTGCAAGTCCTATGGCTGGGAAAATAAAGGAATTGGAGTCATCACCTCATTCATGGATTTGTAGAATTCATTAATTAAAAAGATTAGAACAAAACACTGGCAACAAAAAAACCCTATCTGATCAGAATCTGCATAATTGGCACAAAGAGAAAAACATAGGCCCCTTCCGCACACGCAAAATAATGCGTTTTCAAACCACTTTCACAACTGTTTGCAAGTGGATTTTGCCATTCCGCATAGCTTCAAAGAGCACTGAAAGCAGTTTGAAAGTGAATTATTCTGCATGTGCGGAATGAGCCATATGCTTTTGGAAATTTTAAATGAGCATATATTAACATGCACCTGCCTACATTGAAGTCAGGAATCCAACAGGTGACAACAATGCAGTATTAATATCCAATTCTAATAACTGAATCATCTCCTTTTTCCTTTATAGGTTAATAATAGTGGAGGACAAAAGCGTTGTACAATTTCTAAAGACTGGAGACAGAAATCCAACTAGTAAATTGTCGAACCTATGATCCAACTCGGACTCTGTAACTTGAAGGTTAAGTAGCCTTTATTGGTAGATAAATGCGTAAGAGGGAAAAAGCTGGCTCTGCCAGAACCTTCAAACAACCCCAGTATATCAAACCCCATTCTACCTCCCCTCTTTCTAGCTCATAATATTATCCCACACTACAGAAGGCACGAAGAGCAGGAATGCAAGATGAACCCAAGGTCAGAAGATTGAGATAAAGTCTTTTAGCTGTGAGAGCATCTTCTCAGAAAAACGAAAGTGTTCTGGCCAATTCTACGGAGCTCCCTTCCACCCTGATGCTCCTCTGCTGGTTGCCAGGCTCCAGCCTGACATAAGTGCAGTTCAAGCAGAGGTGGGATCCAGCAGGTTCTCACCAGTTCCCAAGAGTGGGTTACTAATTATTAGTGTGTGCCGAGAGGGGGTTACTAATTGGGTCTGCTTTTCCATTAGGTCCAAAAATCATAAAGTCCTGTTGTTTCCTATGTGGCTGGTTAGCGAAGGTAGAAAACGGGATAATTCTCCCTGTTGGGCTGTTTTAAAAACATGTTTTAGAAATATGGTAAAGTTCCTTGTTCAAGGAAAGTATCCTTCTTTTGATTTCTAGAAACAAAATTAAGTATTTGAAAGTATTAAGTATTTGACAGGCAGTCAATTAGAGGAGAAGTAGTTGTTTCTGTTGGCAGTAGACGATAGGACTTGCTATAATGAGTTTAAATTATGGACAGAAAGATACCAGCTGGAAATTAGGAACTTTTTTTTTACAGTAAGAGTTTTTTACAGTAACAGAGAAATTATTAATGCTCCGCCCCCGGAATTCCCGGCCACACCCCGTCGTGCCCCGCCCAGCCCCATTAGCGCTATGCCACTATTTGAATCCCACCACCATGGGAACCTGTTACTAAAATTTTTGGATCCCACCACTGAGTTCAAGTCTCTTGTTATCGTAAACTGGAAACATATTTTTTTACTCATCTTCTAAAGATCTGAAGATCTTAAAACCAGCCGAAACTTCAATTCCATAAACATGGATGAGTTAAGGACATCATAGGAATCAGTGGAATAGTGCTAGCCGTGGAATAATACTAGCTACTTTCAGCATCTCCTTCATCAGTTTCCACTTCACATCACTGAAATGCACAAAACCAAAGCAAGGGTATAAAGGTTGTAGTCGGGATAAAGGCACCTGTTTCCCATTTTCGCATTCACATGCATCCATGCAGGCAGTGATTGGAACCCACAGAAACACACGGGGTTGCTGTTGCACCTTTGAAATTACTGCCCACACATGCATAGCTACGCAAACATGCACAAATGCCACCACATTTTAACAGTACCGCTTCTCTGTTAATCCCTTATTTTTCCAGCGTCTCTGAGAGAGTTGCTAGTCTTGTGCTACAGAGGAAGTACTAAAATAAACACACATCTGGGCAACACCTGTCTGCTGTTTGTGATACCCTAGGAGTGCTGCACACTTTTGCCAGTGCAGGCAGAAGCCAGGGAACCTGTACTTTGTTTACAAATTCCTGAGGATTGTATAAACAGAGAAGTCTCCTCTGTTCCTGCAATTAGAGCCTAAATGTAGACACTGAGGTACCTTCTCTGCTCAGATTTCTTGAAGCTGCTGTTGGTGCGGTCACCTCCTCCAGCTCCCTTCAGATCTCATGAGTCAGTTCCTATCACGCTTTTTGTCTGCATTTGCCTCTTACAACCTTACCAAAGTTATTTTTTCAGCCAAGTTATGCCTCAAAGCTCCTTAAAATATCATATTTTTCAGCCCAAGTGGTAACTTAACAACAGTTATGAACAGATGGCTTTTATCCTGTATTGTTTTTTTTTAGCCAAATTTAAACCTTCCCTAAATATCTCATAATTTTATCTGCAATTGTTTAGTGCGACGATTTCATGAGCTTTGTTGAGTCAAAGAACATGTGCTGGTTCTTGCTGTTGGAAACTTCTGTTCTCAAAAGAGCTATTGTTCAGCCGCAGTTTACAGTGACAGCTATTTCATCCCATTTGATCTGATGCTTCGATGGTCATGGTGCCCACTCTTAGCAAAGAAACAATAGGTTGGTCTTTATATCTTTATCTGGGCCTTTTTTACTTGCTTTCTGCGAGTCCAGTGGTGGGATCCAAACATTTTAGTAACAGGTTCCCATGGTGGTGGGATTCAAACAGTGGCGTAGCGCCAATGGGGCTGGGCGGGGCACAACAGGGGCGTGGCCAGGCATACCAGGGGTGGGGCATTCCTGGGTGGGGCTGTGGCAGGACGCAGCCGCTGCGCCGGTCCTTGGGTGGGAAACGAATGCACGCAGGCACAGGCTGCCACGCACATCGGTGCACCTCCTGCTAGACTGCTTCAAGTTCTGCGCACTACTGCTGAGGAGCGGAGGAGGGGCGTAATTAAGGCAAAAATCACGTGGCAAAATCACCAATTAGTAACCCCCTCTCGGCACACACAAATATTTAGTAACCTACTGTCGGGAACCTGTGAGAACCTGCTGGATCCCACCTCTGCGCAAGTCAATATGGACTCAAAGCAGATTGCAATGTGCGTCCATTCAAAATCCACCAACAATAGAAGAAGAGGAGGAGGAGGAGGAGGAGGAGGAGGAGGAGGAGGAGGAGGAGGAGGAGAGGAGTAGTAGTAGTAGTAGTAGTAGTAGTAGTAGTAGTTTAGATTTATACTCCACCCTTCTCTCCTGTAAGGAGACTAAAGGTGGCTTACAAGCTCCTTTCCCTTCCTCTCCCCACAACAGACACCTTGTGAAGTAGGTGGGGCTGAGAGAGTTCCGAAGAACTGTGACTAGTCCAAAGTCACTCAGTAGGAATGTAGGAGTGTGGAAACACATCTGGTTCACCAGATAAGCCTCCGCCACTCAAGTGGAGGAGTGGGGAATCAAACCCGGTTCTCCAGATTAGAATCCACCTGCTCTTAACCACTACATCATGCTTGTACGTACACCAAAATCAGATTCAAATGACCAAATAACAAATCTACCTGTTTTCAACAGACCAATTCATGGAGTAGGAAGGTGGGCAAAGCAAATGGTCAGAGCTTTTTGCCTTTACTGGAAACAGTCTCTCCTCAGGCGGATAAACTTTGGATTCCAGTTCTGCTTTTACAAACCTGGCCAAGATTCACAATTTATATCTTTAACAAAAATATCTTTGTTGTGAGGTTAATTGGTGGAGGAAATTGCCATCAAGTCACAAGCAGCTTAGGGCAACCCTGTAGGGTTTTCAAGGCAAGACATCCAGAGATAGTTTGCTGTTGCCTGCCTCTTCATAGCAACCCTGGACTTTCTTCATGGTCTCCTACCCAAATATTAACCAGGACTGATTCTACTTAATTGGACAAATATAATTGATATGCAGTGTGTAAGAGAAAGAAATCTTTACCAAGCTACACCAATGTCATTTCAATACTAAAGTTGAAATTGATTGTGAAATTATCTGTGAGGGATGGGATTATGTTGATAGCCTCCAAAATTGTGAATGGTCCTTGTATATTTGGGAGGATGATTTCCAAAACCCAGAAAACAATTTAAAAGCAAAATCATACTGCTGTAAAATTTTTATAAACAATAGAAAAATCTATACCAGGAATACTGCCTCGATACTGTGTTTCCCTGAAAATAAGACAGTGTCCTATATTAATTTTTGCTCCCAAAGATGCACTATGTCTTATTTTCAGGGGATGTCTTATTTTTCCACTCCACAGCTGCATGCTCTGGTCGATGGGCATGCTTCCAAACAAAAACTTGGCTACGTCTTACTTTTGGGGGATGTTTTATATTTAGCACTTCAGCAAAACCTCTACTACGTCTTATTCTCAGGGGATGTCTTATTTTAAGTGAAACAGGGTAGGATACTGTGAATAAAATTAATAACATAAAATTAATTTTATAATGCTAACAGTCATTAGGGTTGTAGTTCTAGCATGCTAACAGTCATTAGGGTTGTAGTTCTAGCATATTAATTTGAGAATGAATCCCATTAACCCAGTTGGGCTTTCTTCCAAGTAAATGTGTTTATAACTGGGGTTGTGAGACTGGAGTTTGGAAATGGAACACTGACCAGGAGACCTGGATTCGAACCTACTTCAGTCCAATCCTATTTATGAACTTCACAGGAATACTGTGAAGAAAAAAATAGGATAACCCCAAGCACCGTGATCTCCATGGTCTAAGGGTAAAATAAAATCTTGTACACAAGTAGGAAACCCCCATAAAAATAGCCATTAAAAGGCAACTACATTGATCAATAATTTATCCCGGCTTATATGCACTAATGTCACATCATAGGCCTACAAGATTAATTGCTGCCATTGGAAAACAAGGCCAGTTGAAAAGATCTGGCTTCTTTTTTAAACAAACGTACAGGCGAGAGTTTGTTGTGTGGGTCTCCACGGAGAGAATGTTTACCAGCTGTGGGTAAACCCTGACCTTTGGTGTCCTCAACTGGGTTATGCAGACCTGGAGTTACTAAAAGAGCCATCTTGGAATCTGAAGTGGCATGATTTCACATTCTAATATGTCAGGCTCCATATCATAACACCGCCTACTACATTTGCCCAAGCACTTAGATCTCTGAATCCAAATTCTTCACAAATTGTGCATCCCATCCGTTTATTCTGTTTACGTCTCATCTCTTAGTAACCATTCTGTAAGGAGACCTATCGTGTTCTCTGCTGTGCTTTGTCAAAGCCTTTCAGCAGTACATTTTGGAAATTTAAGTATCAAATGTCCACAAGATCACCAGTTGACCCTTGCAAAGAATTTCCAAAGGCTTATAAGTCTTAACTCTTCCTTAACATCTCCATATATAACAATTGCTGCCACGGCCATGATTTCTATAATGATAATGGCATTTATGTAAATGGGTCTTAGTAACAATTTCTAATTTCAAGAATATAATTGATTGCTGCTGATATAACCACTACCATTTGGGGTTGCTAATCTCTCTCTCTCTCTCTCTCTCTCTCTCTCTCTCACACACACACACACACACGCACACGCACACGCACACGCACACACACACACACACACACTTTTCTATATTCTATAGGTTATAAACCTTCTCAATGAGCAGTTCCAACTCTATTCTTGATTTTATTGTGCTGTTTAAATTCAGGCTGCTTTGTAATGTATCTGCCAGTAGGTGGCATTGTTTCCCATATTAATTACAGTCTACTTGGGAAAGAATATCTTTCAGGAAAATCCTAGCTCTGTTCACACATTACAGTGAGCACATGAACATAGTACATGTACATATGTTTTGTAAGAAAGAACCGAAACATGTTCACTGCACAAGTGAAATCAGGTACTGGGGTTTAGTAGGTCAGGCTACCCTCCTAATCCTGAAGGCCAGTTATAAGGGCTATAACACCCACTCTATAAGGATAAGTGTAGCAACACCAGCAAGAATACCAAAAATACCTAATGGCTAAAGTAGGCTGACATAAAGCACTAATCCCATCACCCCCACCATTAATGGTATACATTGTTATATGTCTTATGAGACTCTTATTACACTATAGCAATCTTATCAATATTGATGACAGGTCTTTTCCATAAGATATTTCCCCATAAATAGAATAAGATATTTTCCCATACATAGAATCCCAGTGGTGGGATTCAAATAATTTAACAACCGGTTCTTAACTCCTGGTGGTGGGATTAAAATAATTTAATGACCGGTTTGCTGCCCTAATTACTGTTTTAAGTATAAAAAAAGATATATTGAAAGGTAGTTTATTATTTCATACAGTTAATACTTAAATAAGAACAATAAAAGAGGTACACAAAACTAGATTATGTTATAAGAAAGAGTTTTAAAACATTAATGAAAAAACCTGCTTGAAAAACATGGATCCTCCTGATTTTTGCACTTGGTCACCGCAAAATCACCAGCACATCACAACTTCCCGCCATTAGTCACATGTCTGAACACAACAATCACACAACCCATGCTTTGTGGTGCTGCAGTGGAGCAAAAGCCTGCTTGAAAAAAATAGATCCTCGTGAATCCTCATAATTGTTCTGCAAACTAGACAAAAAATTAGCTACTGGTTCTAGCGAAGCGGTGTGAACTGGTTGAATCCCACCACTGCTAATACTGCTAAGAGTTTTAAAGGTCCTCTTCCTTTAAGAGCCCGGGTTTTAATGGAGAGGCGGAAGCCAGACTTGGGGATAACAACTGGTTCTGCAAACTAGACAACAAATTAGTTACTGGTTCTAGCAAACCGGTGTGAACTGGTTGAATCCCACCACTGCTAATACCCCCTTATAAATACATGTCATAAGAACATAAGAACAAGCCAGCTGGATCAGACCAAAGTCCATCTAGTCCAGCTCTCTGCTACTCACAGTGGCCCACCAGGTGCCTTTGGGAGCTCACATGTAGGATGTGAACGCAATGGCCTTCTGCTGCTGTTGCTCCCGAGCACCTGGACTGTTAAGGCATTTGCAATCTCAGATCAAAGAGGATCAAGATTGGTAGCTATGTCCTTTAATATAGAAGACTATCAGCAGTTTTTTTCTCTTACTTAAAAATTCTTTCCCAGGGAAAGATCTTCACTCAGGTGCTTAATGTGTCTTTTATCAAGGCTAAGACACTGGCCAACAATTCCTGAGAAAAAACACATTATTTTCATGAGAACATCCAGCTATTGTTCTCATGAAAATTAAGCATCATTCAGAATCACTTAGGCCTCTTTGCACTTTCAATGCACTTTCAACGCACTTTCAATGCACTTTGAAGCTGGATTTTACTATGCAGAATAGCAAAATCCACTTTCAACCAACTGTGAAAGTGGATTGAATGTGCATTATTCTGCATACTTTTTCTATAAAGTAAGAAGCTAGCACCTGTATAGTAGTAGTAATTCTGGCTGCTGGCCTCACCCTGACATCGCCTTTTCCCTTCAAACATATGTGCCCTGGTTGTGCATAGCTCTTTTGCTTCTTGACCAGAACTGGTAATGTATAACTTTGCCCTATACCTTTTCCCAAACCTCATTTAATACTTTATTTTCTTAGACTCTGTATGAATTAATAAATGAATGAATGAAATTCAATAAAAAATAACCTCTCTATTGTCAAAACTGTTCTCACAATTCAAAGGTCTAAACTGCTATAGAAGGATCCTGGTATACATTAGTGGAGAGATTTCACTGTTACCCACCTCTTGCATAAATTAAAATTCCCCACAGTAATTCAGTTGATTGCAGACCACTAATTTGGCCGACACTGGTACCGGGATAAATGTGTGGTTTGTATCACATGTTAAACTGTACATGCATTGACTGAAATATGAGAATTACTCAACACACATATGAAGATTAATCAAGCGTACAGTGTAGATGGACTGTACACGTATTTACTATAACTGTTGAACAGGGCTACTCTGTATGTGAAATAAATGTAGTGCTTCATTCTATAAGTTTTCTGGATGTGAATTCTGCTGCAACCAGCCTCAGACATCAGATGTTACTGAAGAACCTACTGGCCAAACACACACTTTGCTTCCATTTTTAGCTGCTGTGGCATTTCTGGTAATATTCACGGGGGGTTGTTTGTTTATTCAAAGTATTTTATCCCACATGCTTAGTAAAAATTATTTCTGAAGATGAACAAATTCAAACAATATTGAAACAATTAATTGTAACAAACACCACTCCCCCTCTAAGCTTAGCAGTAAAATTTGAAAACAATGCCAAAAGAATAACTTTCATGTTGTGGGCTCGCATTTGCACACGTGACTTGCCTTCTTTCTTTGCAGCCCGTATTGTACAATAGTGAGAGTCCTACATAAAAAACCACCAAGACCTGTGTATAAATCACTATTTAGATGTGCTATTCACATTAATTTACTATTTACTACTTTCTAGTGTGGGAAATTATTTATCCCGAAGCCTGTTTTCCCATCCTTGAAGATTTGTCGAGAAACAGAAAAAATGGCCTTCATATAGTGATAACGTAAGAATTCCCATTAGACTCTGTGGTAAAGAGTATAGAGAATATGGGGATGCAGCCTCCAATATCATCAAAAAGTGACATCATAGCCTCTCCAAATTCCACTTTCCTTCTGCAGTATCCCCCAAAACTTTCCATATTTGTTGAGGTAGTATTAGGAACCTGCCTCCAGCCAGTCACTCTTACTCTCAGAGTAACCTACCTGCGCATTTTTGAGGAAGGGTATTGGGCGCCGGACAGGTATAGTATTTATTTATTAAGAACTTGTCCAGCTGACTTGCAAATGAACTTCCTTCTCAACAGCAAGAAACAAGAGACACTGGAAAAGAAGGCTGAATTTCTCCTGCAAGTGATTGCTGTACGGAATTAAGGAAAACAGAAAGGAACGTGACCTGCTTATATTACTGCATTATTTTATTTATTCTTTACTTTGTATGCCTAATAAAGGTTATTGATGATGATGATGATTAAGAATATTTCTATGATGCATCTTCATAGTTTTGCTCAAAAGAATTACAATTAAAAGCCACAGTATATCCAAGTCATTGAAAACCAGAAGATATTAGACATAAGCAGTATTAAAGCTATCCACTAAACAAGTAAATAAGATAAAGCCCTGATTAAAACCCTAAGTAACATGATGTTTTTAGCCTAACATCTGAAAGAAACTTAAGTAAGCTCCAACTGAACATTAAAGTGGAGAGTGTTTCAAAGTTGAGGTGCCATCAGAGAAAATACCATCTCTAGTTGTTATGACCCCCACTTCTGAAGGCAGACACACCGAAAGCAGAACTTGAGAGGCAAATCTTAACTGGTGGGCTGGATAGTAAGAGATGGTTCTTCAGAGGCAACCCCAAATACAGTGCATTACAGTAATCAAATATGGATGGGATCAGAGCACGGATCACTGTGGCAAGATCATTCTTCATAGCTGGTGAACCTGTTGGAGCTGAATTATGGGTCATTTATTATCTCCTGGACCTAGGCAACCAACCCAGCCCAGCCCAGCCCAGTATGATACAGTTAGCTATTAGGAGTTGGATGCAGTGGAATGCACATTTTGAAGAACCTTGTCCCTTCCTCAGGCCTCATCCATTGAAAGTTATCCATACAACAAAGAGCAGACTGTTCTCAAGTAACATCCAGAGATTGAGCCAGTCCAACTGTGGTGTCTAAGACATGGTGGATATAAGCAATTGTGAATCACGCCTATGAGATAAATTCTTCAAACAGTGAAACCCAAAAAGATTCAGAGAGGAATCTTTTTACCCACACACTCTATTTTGGGTCAGAAACAAGCCCCCCTTCTCCAGTTTACACACAAACCTTTGGGCGATTCCGCACACGAGTAAAATAAGTTCGACCCAGTTCCCTGAGAAGGGTACTAATCTAGGTCGAAGCCATTGTTGTTCCCCACTGCAACCAGCTTGATCCCAGCTCGGAGGGCAGGATCATCCTGTGCCTCTTTGCCGCTCCGTTCCGATTGGCTACTGTTCTACGGCCATATTCCGTCTATCCCCACACATGTTATAAAAAAAACTGCCACAGGAATGGAGGGACGAAGGTGGCATTTTTTGATTGGCCAGCTGTACGCATGCCCGAAACACTCAGCTGTGATTGGCTGAATGGGGGACTCCTGGCACCAGAGATTCTGCACTTTACTGGAATCGAGCTGAGTTCGAGCGTGGTTCCCTGAAAAAGTGGTAGTTCCCAACTGGAGTCAGAAATTTGACCGTTACACGGGGCGAAGCTGGTACAAAACCATGTCGATCCCAGTGGTTGTGCGGAGCACTTAGGTCGAACGCAGCTCGAACTTAGGTTGATAACGCAAGTGCGGAATCGACCAAAAAGGTAGAGAATAGGAATAAATACACATGGATACCATGTTTACATTTAGTTTGGCTTTGAGGAGGTTTTTATATTTGTTTAAGATTTCTCCTGGTAAGTGAAACCCACCATCACACACAGTGAATTTGCAACCTGTATTGGACATTTCAGAAATATTAATGGAGCAGTTTGTGAGTCAAAGTCAACTTTTTGCTATGACTGCAGCAATTAATGGAATTCTGGGAGTCATTGCTCAGTAGCCAACGGTGGAAGTGAAAGGTGTGAGCTGAAATATTAGATGGGCCAGTTCTCTCTTTGATTTCATGAATATGTATATCTGACTCCAGAATATATGTAAGATTCAGGGATCATGTGATTTTCTTTTAAAAAGCTACATCACTTAAAATATATGCAATTTGGGTGCTGTGTGGTTTCCGGGCTGTATGGCCGTGTTCTAGCAGCATTCTCTCCTGACGTTTCGCCTGCATCTGTGGCTGGCATCTTCAGAGGATCTCTGAATCTTCAGGATCTCTGAAGATGCCAGCCAGAGGATCTCTGAAGATGCCAGCCACAGATGCAGGTGAAACGTCAGGAGAGAATGCTGCTAGAACACGGCCATACAGCCCGGAAACCACACAGCACCCAAGTGATTCCGGCCGTGAAAGCCTTCGACAATATATGCAATTTGTTATGCATTTGGGGGAGGAGATGGGGAAAATAATTAGCATGCTTTATTTATTATTTGTTAATACACTGTGATTCATAGAAACTTATATGTATTTGGGATTTGGGTTTATAGCTAAAACAGAAATGAGAGTCACCTTCTGAGATACTTCCACATTCTTGAAACTTCTGATTGATAAGCATTTGTAAAAGCTCTTCCAGTATCCCGCAGTTCTTCAGCAAATAGAATTATTGACTCATTTTTAAATGTGTTAATGTGAAATTCCGCTGAGAGTAGTTTGTGCCAACTTATTTTCAAGCTGTCTTCCATCCACAAGAGCGACAGTACAGGGTACTCTGCCATCAACATTTTTGTGGGGTTTTTGGATTTCTAGAGATGGCCACTGGGTGATGCTCTTGCGCTGTAGAGGGGAAGCCAGAAATACCTAAGTGCTGGCAGAAAAATGCAACTCATAAAAAAGGGGCAGATGTGAGTTTTTCCCCCCAAAAATGCTTACTAGCCTTGTTTGTCTCCCCCACCCCCCCACCCCGGCATCAAATTGTCTTTGGAGTTAAGAATACTTTCCTTTTGCATGGTTCTTGGGCCTGCTTTCGGCTAGGACTAAGATGCCAGTGGGCGGTTTTTCCAGATCAAGAGCAAGAAAAAAATATATAGTAACTTCATATGTCGCACAGGGCGGCTTTCCTTACAACATCACTTAGAAGATTAAAAATAAATTGAAGCATATGTCACTTCAAAGAGGGCAAAAAAAGGACATCTGCATGATTTGGTGCCTTAATGAGAAAGATCTGCAGTCCCTTGATTCAAACTGCATGGGCAAAGAGGAGATAGGGAAGCTTGTGAACCGAATGGTATTTTAAATGATTTCTTTTAAACAAACAACAACATAAAATCTCAGACAGGTTGGATGAAGTGGGAGGGGGGGGGAGCTTGCTGGGAGTCTCTGACATACTGTTGGTAAATGGAGCTTTCACCCTTTTAACTTGAAGAGTTTACAATAAAAAAAAAATCAAAGCAATTTAGCTCCAAATATCTAAGTCTGCATTTCACTAGAGTAAGCAAGAATAGCTCCCCTGCCTCAGGCAAGCCTTATCAGCCATGACCATCTGTGCTGCTGCAAACTAAACTACCTCTGGCTCTTCAACGCTGTAGAGGTAGCGGGCATAGAGACTCTCAAATTAACAGCCATCCGTTCGTTTTTGACTTCTTTTTTCCCCCGCCAAAAGCTCTGCTTAAAAAAATAAATGAAGCCACTCCTTTTCTTTTCATCTGATAACAAACACAATAACAATATTCTCAAACTGTCATGCACCCTTAAGTATAAAAAAAGAAAGAAAGAGAAGAAAAAAAGGGACAGAATTTTCCAAGAAGATCAAGGCTGCAGACACGCCAAATAAACATCAGTGGCCAAATTCTAGTGCTGGTTCATCACTATTTATTTTTGATGGCTGTGCTCCAAAGATAATTAGAACAGCTGGGTGTTCACTGAGAATGATCATTGGGGAAGATTCCTAGGATGGTTTCTTGAAGAGTGGCTTAAAACTGCTGTTTGGTTGTTAGGGCCGCATCTTCCTTCCAGCAGACATCTAAACACTCTTGGATACAGGGACAGATTAACTCCCTCCAAGTTTGGCAAGACAGCCTCCAAGTCCAAGCAGAAATAAGTTTAAGGATTTAAAAGAAAGCTGGGGGCGAAATGCTTTGTTGAAGAAGAAAATAAGGTCCAGGAAACCAGTTGATGGGCTCCCTGCTGGGGATCCCTGTTCTAACTCCTACACCACATAATCCGTCAAGCTCAGTTCAATGCTTTCCCCACCTGCTTAGTGTTTCATGGCCCCTGTTCCCGCAGTCCCAAACAAGAAGCTTGATGAATGACATGTAGGGAGGGGGACACAGAAAAGGGGCAAAAGCCCCTCATTCCCCCTTTTTTATGGGTGGAAGTGAGGTGGAAGGAGAACTGAAAGCTCCATCTCGCTCTTCCCGGTATTCCTTAGCCTCTCCAAAGGAACAAGGGCTTTTAAAGGTGAGTTCCTCCAAGTCTGGTCAGGCAAACATGGCCTGACTCATGTCAGGCATATTGTATAGTTACCAGAGGCATAGCAAGGGGGGGAAGCGGCCGGTGCACTGGTGTGTCCTCCGCCCTGTCCCACCCCAGAACGCCCTGTCCCGCCCTGGAACACCCCTGCCATGCCCCTGGAACACCCCCACCACACCCTCACCACACCCCCACAGGAGCACACGCCCAGTGCATTGCCCCCTGTCCCCTTGGAGCTACGCCTCTGATAGTTACCCTTATTGAGCTTTTTGTGATCATTGGGTTCACAATTGAACCAAGTGGGCTACTTGTTACAGTGTTTCCCCGAATATAAGACAGTGTCTTATATTAATTTTTGCTCCCAAAGAATCGCTATGTCTCCTTTTCAGGGGATGTCTTATTTGTCTGTGTTCTGTTCGTCGGGCATGCTTCCAAACAAAAACTTTGCTACGTCTTACTTTTGGGGGATGCCTTATATTTCGCACTTCAGCAAAACCTCTACTACGTCTTATTTTCCGGGGATGTCTTATATTCGGGGAAACAGGGTATTCATATGTGGATTGCTTTGCGGATTGCTTTGCAGATGAACAAGCTGGTTTAGGGAGGGATGTTTATGTATGGATCAATGTACAATATTAGATCACGTGTTTTCAAAATATACTTCTAAATCTAGTGTCTCATTGTACATAGCTTTTATAGACCTCAATCGGTCTTTGATTCAATTTCTAGGTTCATATTATGGGATAAATTGGAAGCCTCCGATATAGACAGGCATCTACTATTTTTGATCAGAGCCTTATATGATAATACTTCCATCAGAATTAGATACAATTCCCCGGTCCTTTGACTGAGGTGATAAACATGCAAAAACGGGTTAAACAGGGCTGTGTTCTTGCATATCTGTCGTTTAACTAATATATCATTGATTTGGTAACTCAATTAAAAATATTAGAGTAGGCAGATGGAGGCAAAACTGAGAGACTATGATCTTTCACAACAACTTCGCATTACTATGCATAGGCAAAGGAGATGGTGAAACAGAGAATTTTGGACATAGAAAGACATGATCTGAACAAAGTTAAGAGTTTTCTTTACTGTCCAAGTACCCTAAATAAGGTTGTCTTGATTCCTTATGTTAAATATTTAGATAATCCTGATCATAGAAGAAATTTTACTGCATTAAGCTACAATGTATTACCCTCTGTTGTCCTCTATGGTAAATACAAAGGAATGCCTCTAGCAGAATGTTTAAATCTGTGTGGAGAAGGGATCATTGAGTCAATGGAGCATGTCTTATTTGACTGTAAGATTTACAGTCATATTAGGGAAAGTCTCATTATTCTCATAGTCTCCTGTTTCCTAGGAAGAAATAGAAAGACTCTCCTTTCAATTATACTAACAGGTAGGAGATCACTTATAGTGTAGCCAAATTTGGTTGGATAGAAAATAAAATTAGAAAAACCTGTGTTAATAAGTTGTAATTTATATATTTAGGCTTGTAAATGCTGCTGTAAAGTTTTGCCTTTTTAAATGGAATCTTTAACACACATTCACACCACATGGGATCAACTGTGGAGGTTGCAGCAGCTACACTGGGTAAAAAAGTTTGGTAAAATGCGGTAGATAAACAGATTAGTATGAAAACAGTGCCACTATGCAGAGTTATACCCTTCAAAGTCCACTGAAGTAGCATGACACAAATTATACTATTTTTGCTCTTGTCTTCAAAATTAGAAAATACAGTTAATATTAACGCCACATTCAACAGCCCCTATTCACAGGTTACAGAGAATGTGGGTACAGTCTGTGTACAATGTACACTTGATTGTCCTCTGTGGAGTAATTCTCATGTAAAACGGTTTTGTTCCACCGGGCTATTGGTGAGGCCAGCCGCAGATTCCGCCTCTGGGATACCCCTGTGTTGCGTGCCATTCCATCATTGGCACACCCAATATAACATCTAACCTACACTGCTACCCCCCGTTTGGCCTTGGGTCCGGGCGCCATACTTTTATACTTTTATAATCTTACGGTTATATATATTGTTCTGATGCTGCTTGTTTTATGGATTCTGTAATTTGTTTTAACCTGTTTTAATTTATTTATTTTGTGTATTGTTTTTGGCCAATCGTATGTCATATTGTGTCTGGCCCAGTGTACACCGCCCAGAGCCCTTCGGGGATGGGCGGTTTATAAATGTGATAAATAAATAAACAAACAAATAAATAAATAAAAATATTACATTCAATACATGAACAGCTGAGAGCCCCATCCAGGGTGGCGGTGAGGCTGAATCCACTGGTGGAAGTGGTGTGGGCTTCCGCCAGTGGGAATGCCCTTCCTGAGGCACTTATTTTGGTGGAGGGGTGAAACCACCAACATGCAGGTTCCGCCAGCCTCCCCTGGCACTGGGACATGGTGCGAGAAGCTGTGCCAGCATCCCAGCGCCCCTGACCCCAACAAGCTGGGGTGGGCTGAGGGCATGGCTGGAGGAGGAGCCAACATTAGTCAGCTTCCTCATGGCCATTCACCGGTTTACACATACATGCAGGATTTCTACTATAATGGGAACAGCACTAATGTTTCTTACTAAATTATAACAGACATGTAGAAATCTTGTATTGAGAACCATTAGATTCTTTACAGCGCTTTTTATATCATGTTACTATTCATTTTCAACCTTCTGTTTCAGAATGGAAATATCACTCGTACGATTGCTAGATGGTGCTAAAGTCTATTGTATAGTTTTCTATTTTCTTAGAAAGAATGCTTAGAAAGCTATTCTTCCCACCTTTCAGACTTACTGCAGAGATATAGTGCTATTGATTTGTCCTTCTGAAATTAGAAAATGCATTAGGAGGATCTTCCTACTTTTTCCAGTGGTGTTAGCAAAGCTGTGCTACTGGACTCTTTCAGCTGACACTTCCTTGAGGTTTTAGCACATGAACATCTGATGGCATCTTCAATATTAATACCTCTAATACCAATGGATGGTATTGCACTGAGGATTTTTAATGCTAAGATCATCCCTCAGTTACTATATGGAGCTCCAATATGGATCACCCAAGTTAAGTCATCCCTCGAGTCTGTACAATCATATTTCTTACAAAGAATTCTGGGGTCGCCAAGGTGTGTCTCATATGTCACCTTATGTAGAGAAACTGGGCAAAATAACATGGAACTGATGGCATGGACAAGAGCTTTCAGATACTGGACACAAATTCATTTCGAGACTAGTCCTACCAGTCTTTTATATCAACTTCTGTCAGAATCTGTGTCTGTAAAATGGCTAGTACACATAGATAAAAAGCTCAACAACATAGGTCTAACAACTGACCAATTCCAAAACATGTCTGCCACCAGAATCTATAATGAAATCAAATAAGAAAATAAGACATAGTAAAGGTTTTGCTGAAGTGCGAAATATAAGGCATCCCCCGAAAGTAAGACGTAGCAAAGTTTTTGTTGGGAAGAATGCCCGACGAACAGAACAGAGAAAAATAAGACATCCCCTGAAAATAAGACATAGTGCATCTTTGGGAGCAAAAATTAATATAAGACACTGTCTTATTTTCGGGGAAACACGGTATTTGTATATCTTGAGCGATCCCAAACAACGCAGAGCATACTCATTAGCTCGTTTCAATGCCTTGCCTAATGCTATGACATTTGGCAGATACAATAATATCCCCTATGAGAGTAGGCCAGTGGTGGCGAACCTTTGGCACTCCAGATGTTATGGACTACAATTCCCATCAGCCCCTGCCAGCATGGCCAATCGGGAGTTGGCTATGCCAGTGTAAAATGGCTGTTGAGACTGTCCAACATGTACTTTTCGAGTGTTCTATATATGATCTACCACACTCCATGTATATTCATCCCTTGATAGAGAGGTTAAATATTGACATGTCATCATCTGTTATGAACTTCCTACTCAATGGTTCTTGTGATCTTATATGTGAAAATGTTGTGAACTTTCTGAAGCATTACCTGGCTAAGTGTAATTACTCTCCATAAAATAGTCATGGCAAATTTAGCTCTCTTTGTTTTCTGTATACAGGGTCTGTATGTAGATATTTAATGCATATTTTAATGTATTTTAATGGGTTCAGTTAATAGATAAACGGTCCCTTTTTGTTTTGTTTTTAATATTGTAATATGGTAATTTATAATGCCAATAAAGGCTTCTTTCTGTCAATGGATGGACAGATAAATGAATGGATAGGTATGGGAAATATTCACGTAGAATTTTTCCCTGCCTTATCTTGGAAATTATCCTGCTCTCAAATTATTACTGGAAGAACACTTATGACAGAGCTTGTGGGAACTAATATGATTGATGTTACTGCTCAATCATTGTTTGTTTGTGTGTTTGTCTATCTATTATGTTAATTGATATATGTTTAATAAAAATATTAAAAAAAACCTTTCTGTTCTAATTCCAGAACCACTGTGGTATAGAAGAAGAGTTTGGATTTATACTCTACCTTTTCTTCTGTAAGAAGACTCAAAGGGGCTTACAAACTCCTTTCCTTTCCTTTTCCCACAACAGACACCTTGTGAGGTTGGTGGGACTGAGAGGGTTCGGAAGAACTGTGACTAGCCCAAGGTCATCCAGCAGGAATGTAGGACTGTGGAAGCAAATTCGGTTCACCAGATATGACTCCATCACTCATGTGGACTCTAATCTGGACAACCAGATTTGATTTTCCACTCCTCCACGTGAGTGGTGGACTCTTATCTGAGAACTGGATTTGCTTTCCCACACCTATGCATGAAGCTTTCTGGGTGACCTTGGGCTAGTCATAGTTCTTCAGAAGTCGCTCAGCCCCACCTACTTCACACAGTGTCTATTGTTGGGAGAGGAAGGGAAGGCAGTTGTAAGATTCTTTGAGATTCCTTACAGGACAGAAAGGCGGGGTATAACTCCAAACTCTTCTCTTCTCAAAATGCCATGAGACTTTTGGACAAGACTTGTCATCAAGAGTCACTGCTAGAAGTCTGCGGATATGGTTGCACAGCTCCCACGACATGGATTTATGGTTTGCCTGCCAGTGTGCAACTTGGGAGATGGATGGATCACGTTATTATTATCTGACATATTAAGAAACTGTTAACCAGTCAGATTTCTAGCTGGGTTTGTCAGTTATCCTTGCATGTCTTTGAGATGCCACTAGATTGCTAGATCATAGTTGCTAGATCATAGTTATGTCAAGTCATGCTTCATAGCTGTATTGTTGTGATGGGTTGGTTTTCAATGGTGAAACTAATTGCTTAGAAAATGACAGCCCTGAAATTGTTTTGTTGATGGACAGTTCTTTCCTGACAAGGGCTCACTCTGATATGCTGTCATTGTCCAGTTAAGTCAGTCTCCTAATGTTTACTGCCAATCACCCTTTTGAAAATACACCCTTCAGCATAACAAAGAACAGCCATTCCTTTGAGCTTCTATAAGCACTATCTCAAATATAAGAACACTGAATGGGTCGGCTGGATAGCTGTGCGTCTAGACTGTCTTTTATTTATTTGCTCAGCAAATTTATAGGATGCCGCTCTAAAGACTTGGTCGAGGTGGATCACAAAATAAAAATACATCTGAACAAAGCCACTGTAAAACAATAAGAGCATAAGAAAACCAGCAGTAATAAAAGTCAGGCATGAAATCGTAACAAAGACATTGGGTCCTAAAACAGTATGTACCCAACAGCAGAAGATGTTAAAACAAGTTCATAATAGGGCATGACACAGAAGTCAAGAAACAGGCCTCAGTCACAATACAGACCACAAAAAACTTTTAAGCCTTCCGTTAAGACCTGTGTAAAGAGAAATGTTTGACCAGTTGCCTAAATGACAAAATAGGTCAATGGGTAGGATATTCTGAGGGCCTCAGTCTCTGGCTGACACACACCTCATCTCTATGGACAGAGCCACAGAGAAGAGGATCCTAATATTTGTCACCAATTAGATAAAAGAGTGGAGGGGTTTTAGATCACAATATATTGTTTATCCTTACATAACAGATGCTGATGACATCTGTGCCAGCTTTTCTCAGTGCCAGTGACCTCAGTTCTGACCTTGAATTCCACCAAAGGAGAGAGCAAGAATTAAGCCCAGTTTATTCTCTATCATATTCTCTATTATGCATGGCTCTACTGCAAACTGAAACATTGCCACATTCTTTATACTCAAAACTGAAATAGAAAGCTGAAAAAAAAGTTTAAAATCTATTTCTTTTTCCTTTCATGAAACCAACATTTATTTTATAATGATGAGGAGCAAAATGCAGCATGGCATTAGTCGAACGGCATCTCATGATCACTTAGCAAAGGTCGCATTCTTCAAAGACTTCCAGCCCAATACAAAGGAGGGGGTGTGAATGGGCTGTTCCAGCTGGCACAGGGCTACCCCAGCATGTTAGCTCAGCTCGCCAGTGTAGGTGGGTGGATGCAGTGGAGCTCCACAGTGCCAGACCCAAACAAACCTACTTCCTGCCAAGCTGTGTTAGCTGTAGGCTGGCATGGTTGGGGGCAGGTAGGGGCGTTTGCAGGGCTAGAGCAAACTTTAGTTGGGCTCCACTGGGCTTTTGCAGCAAGAGCGGCCCTGGTGCAGCCCTCAGACTTATCCCACAAAAATAGTGGCGTAAGTCTATTTACTCTATGGGGCTCTTTGGGCAGCAGGAGCTTCCTTCCTTCCTTCCTTCCTTCCTTCCTCCCTCCCTCCCTCCCTCCCTCCCTCCCTCCCTCCCTCCCTCTTTCTTTCTTTCTTTCTTTCTTTCTTTCTTTCTTTCTTTCTTTCTTTCTTTCTTTCTTTCTTTCTTGCTTTCTTTCTTTCTTTCTTGCTGACCTTTGAAGAGAGAGATCAACTCAGGCCTTCCTCTTTTCTCTGTTTTCCAGCTGATAACATCTACCAACTCCAGGTTTCTTTTACCCTGATATCAGAAACTTGTCAGATATCCACACATTTTCCTTAGCAAGGATAAAAAGAGTATGGGAAGAAGATGATTTTCACAAGGAAAATGACCTTCAGGGGAAAGGGCTAAGAAGCCCCTCTTCCCCACTTAAGGCCTTCATATTCAAATTGCAGCCTCAGTGGCCTCAATTTATGAAGAGAAAAATCTATCCAGAGCTACACAAAGCCAGTAGCTCTGCTTTGAAAATGTGATTCTTTATACTGCATAAAGGTACTTGCTCTGACATTAACACTTCAGGCCTTTGCTTGTTTTCTGCAGCACTGAGAGAACCGTGGTCTGAACATAACATCTGTTATATGTTTGGTAGAGTTGGGGGGCGGGGAGATGAAAGCATGCAAAATGAAATGGCAACCATTTGCTGGTCTCTGTGTAATCTTCTGAAAATGTCTTACCAGGAGTTTGTTTGTTGACTTCGTTGCTTTCTTCGATGGGAGGCAGAAGCTAATTCCGCCAGGCCTTTGGAGAAACCAGCCGCTAATGGTGCCCCCCCCCTTTCTGTAGCCCTGACATCTAGGCCACATACCATCCAACGAGACTCGCCATGCCTCCCTTTCCAGGGGAGAGGGAATTTTAAATCTGGAATATTGGGCGCTAACCACATATTATTGAGACTGTGTAAACTAAATTTCTAGTTTTATCGCTGCTTTTAAATGTTTAACTGTTTTATATTGTCATTTTATCTGCTGTACACCGCCCAGAGCCCTTCGGGGATGGGGTGGTATAAAAGCCTAATTAATAAATAAATAAATAAATAAATAAATAAATAAATAAATAAATAAATAATAAAAAAAATAATTCATTCTATTTCCTCATAAAGCAAGCATGCTCATTCCGCACATGCAGAATAATGCACTTTCAAACTGCTTTCAGTGCTCTTTGAAGCTGTGCGGAATGGCAAAATCCACTTGCAAACAGTTGTGAAAGTGGTTTGAAAACGCATTATTTTGCATGTGCAGAAGGGGCCATTGATGAATTTGTGTGGGTCTATTCATGTAAGAAAGTCAAAAGCAAGTACACATACTCACTAAGATTTAATTACAGATGGCTGGGCTGGTTTTTATTCATTCTGCTCATTAAGCACTTAGAAAGATTACAACGAAGTATTATAAAACAGTGTGTAAAATTTTGAGTAGGCTTGGAGATTTGGGTGTACCGAATCCTAGATTTGGCCCAAATCTTGGCACATTCAGGCATATTCTGGCCAAAATTGGTCCGAATATGGCCTGCCCAAATATGAACAAATCTAAATGCAATGCATTCGGGCTTTGGGGGGTATTTTTGGTGTTTTTTGCATTTTGGCCTGCAGGGGGTGCATTTTTAAAGCTAGCGGCACCTATATTTCAGGGTCTCATGGAGAATGACGGAGAATGTCCTGATGATAACAGCCAAGTTTGGTGAAGTTTGGTTCAGGGGGTCCAAAGTTACGGACTCCCAAAGTGGGTTCCCCATCCCCCATTGTTTGCAATATGAGTTAACAGGAGATGGGAGCTACCCCTTTGAGGGTCCCTGTCTTTGGATCCCCTGAACCAAACTTCATCAAACTCAGACCCTGAAAGGTTGGTGTCGCTAGCTTTAAAAATGCACCCCTGACAGGCACCCCACAAAATTGCCCAAGATTCTCTGCTCTGCAGTGCCTTGGCTCCATTATAGCCAATGGGGAATTTCTGAGTGTGTAAGCAGGCTGCACATTTTTGAAGACAGAGGCACCAGACTGCATATTCCACGTGACCACCTTGAGAGCCACTGTGATTCAGTACTCTGAGGCTCCTTCCGCACATGCAGAATAATGCACTTTCAAACTGCTTTCAATGCTCTTTGCAGCTGTGCGGAATCCATTTGCAAACAATTGTGAAAGAGGTTTGAAAACACATCCTGCATGTGCGGAAGGGGCCTTACACTAGAGACAATGGCATATGAGGAGGGTTTTAATTTAGTAACAGGAATCATGGGAACCCAGGGAGAGTAGAAAGCCATGGGTGCCATATGCTACCCTACCACTTATTTGGCCTGACCCAATATGTCCTCTATTTCCCCCACCCTGCTGATATACTGGCACACATGGCATCAATGGCCCCTTCCGCACACGCAAAATAATGCGTTTTCAAACCACTTTCACAACTGTTTGCAAGTGGATTTTGCCATTCTGCACAGCTTCAAAGAGCACTGGAAGTAGTTTGAAAGTGCATTATTCTGCATGTGCGGAATGAGCCAATGGCTCCGGAACTAGATACCTGGAATTGCTTCTCCTTTCAGGTAGTCAGTGGAGAGTACATTGTGGCTACCCTGTACTTCTCAGAATGAAAGCCTCAAAAGGTGAAACGAGGGCGATGACCACAGAAAGTAGTCAAACTGTATAACATACATAGAACAAATGAACTGACTGTGAAGAAAAATTGCAGGGCAACGATTCCATACAAACCCTCTCTCATTTGATTTGCACAGAAGACAAATGGATCTGAAAGTCTGCAGATAAAAAGGGGGGACAAAGAACCATGTCTACTTCTCTGGGCTGCATGAAGAAAGGATGGGATGAGAACAGACAGACAAAAGGAAATGTTCCTGCTGTGCCTGCATGAATTAAAATCCTCCTCATGTTGTGTTGTTTCTAGGGGTGGTGTCAGTCTGGACTGAACAAGTAATTGTGGAATTCACAGTCATTGGATATAGTGATGCTCATGAACACAGATGGCTTTAAAAGCAGATTAGGTAGATTCATAGAGGAAAGATCCATCAATGGCTATGAACCTCTACAGTCAAATCTCTGAAACCCAGTGCCAAGAGGAGGGCCTTGGACTCTCTGTCCTGTTTGTTGGCCCTCCATAACTGGCTGGCTACTGTGTAAAGACAGAATGCTGAACTAGATGGCTTGGTCCAGCAGAGCTCTTCTTATTTTTGAACGCAGGGAAGACAAAAAGCCCTTTGGAAGCTATTCAGTGTTAACATGATCCATGCACATCATTTCTCATTTCAGTGGAATAGTCCAGGAATCCAAGTTCATTATTTCTCCGCTGACAAAAGATGAATCGTTCTCTCACCCTTTGTCCCTCTTCCAGTCTTGTGGAAATAGCAAATTACCAAGACATGGCATGTCCTTCAACTAGAGGGAATAACATTGTCTAAAAGAAAGTGGAGGGGTGTGTGTGTTTGTGTGTGTGATTCCGTAATCTAAATATCTATACAAACAATTGGGCTGTTTCCAAGAAGCAATGTGCATTTCCTTTTTGCAGGGCAATTCAATGCATTTCCAGTATTCCAGCGCAGAAGCAGGAGATAGATCAAGATGAAAGGAATGTCTGATAAAGACACCTTGCTGTTTTTTTTGTGATTCTTTTCTCTTGGTAAGCATTTGCTGTCACAAGCAGTTACATGAATACATTTGCAGTCCAGTTGCATTTCGCTCCTTTCATTTATCCTTATCTGTGACAGATTTATATAGTCCTGGTTTCTTCTTCTTTACTTTATCATTTATACTTCTATAAATTGATGCCATCACTAGGAAATGACTTCTGATGACTGGTGATGCCATCTGAATGGGATGCTTTCAAATATTCTAATGAGTGAGAGAGAGAAAAATTGTGAAGGACTTAGCCCTGGGAGATATAAATTCAAATCAAAACTTGGGAGGGGGTGGGGGGTGGAAACCCACTGAAATAAAACAAAATTAAAAGAGCCAATTCTGCAACATATAAAATTGTTTTCTGAAAATAGTTCAACACTGATCAATGCTATAGCCTCCGTGGGACACACAGTTGCTGGTGAATCATTTACGGTTCCCACAGCATGCAATTTGCTTCTAAAACATAGCCACATCATCCGTTTTGCTAAAAGGAATCCACAATTTATCATAATATTGGATATTTCTAAGAAGGATTCTTAACCAAGTGGTTCATGACAAATGCTCAGCTTAGCTGTCTTATATCTTCTGCATTTATAAGTCAATGTATAACTCAATTAGCTCTTTCATTTTCTGACGACTCTTGCTGGTGCACTGATCAACACTATGTGCATGTGTGTTTGTGTGTGTGAGTGCACATATAGCAGTATTACCAAAATCCACCTTACATTCATACATAAGCCTTTATTGGCATAGTCAGAAAAAAGTTACATGAATTGGGAACAATTGCATGGATGCATGATAGATAAAAGGCCCCACGGGGAGCACAACAAATGCGTTCTACTGGGAACTCTCAACTATCTCTGCAATGAAATTGGCGATCTCTTCACAAAGACCGGGGTCCGAGTTGTTTAACAATAGAGATAACCTAGTTAGATCAGGCAGCCCAGATTGGAAGAAAAAATGTAGGTTGGTATATTTAGATCTGATGTTATCAAATCTGGTGCAGTGCAAGAGTTGGTGAGTCAGGGTTTCAACCACATTAAGTTTGCAACTGCATAACCTTGTGGATTTATCTAAATTGCTGAACCTACCCTTTAATAGGGCAGAGGGCATAACGTTAAAACGTGCAATGGTAAGGGCTCTCCTTGCGCGTGGGTTCGTTAAGGTATTGAGGTAATAGGCCATACGTCTCTGCTCAAATGGAATTAGGAGTTGTGTTGGAGAGCAGGTTCATTTGGCTGCTAGATGCAAATTTGCAAATTCTAGATCTAAAAGCCGATCTCTGAGCCTATTGTACGCTTCTGAATAGGACATTAGGTAGAGTGATTCTTTATTGACCTGCACATTATGTGATATAGAATGTTTCTTTTGCTTTTCTCACAAAAAAGGAGAGTGAATAATCTTCAGATTCTCTGAAGATGCCAGCCACAGGTGCAGGCGAAACGTCAGGAGAGAAAGCTGCTAGAACACGGCCATACAGCCCGGAACCCACACAACACCCCACAGTGAATAATATTTGGTAGTTCACCCTGATAAGAGGATAAATGGGTTTGGGAACCATATTCCACTGATATACTGAGGATCGTTTTCTATATTACAGAACAGCAACTTCAGGTCTGATGAATATATCTACAAAATATTTGGAAATCTTTTTGCTGGACTTACGTTTTATAGTTTTAGGAGCAAAAGTTATGTGTACCCCCCCCCCCAAAAGTTATGTGTACCATGTATCGCAGTGCTGGATATATCACATAATTTGACAGTTTTACTAACCAGACTTCCCAGTTTGGTTGTAACCAACCAAGACCAATCCAATGATTTTTGGTGCTGTAGGTGAATGACTCCCCAATACTGCAGGGAAGCAGCCTCTCATCCTCCCCTACTCCACCCTACAGAGAAATTGACACCTGCTTTCTCCCCAAATCACTATGGAGGTCACCCCCTACTCTTACGCTCTTGATTGGGCTGGGGCTACGGTAAACATGTCTTCCAATAGGGCAAATTGGGATGTAAAAGTGGTTCTGGAAAAGGGCCCTGCCCAATGGTAGGATTCAAATAATTTAACAACCGGTTCTGAAAGGACATCAGTGGTGGGATTACACCAGTTCTCTGAACTAGACAAAAAATTAGGTACCGGTTCAACCAAATAGGTGCAAATAGGCTGAATCCCACCCAATAGGCCCTGCCCCCCAACAGAGGTAGAGAGAGAAGGAGTAGGCTCACAGTGGGCTGTCCACTTGGGCTGCTTGCTCTACCTGGGACTTCTACTTGCCACAGCAGATCCAGTAGTGCTAGTGAGTGGTTTTGGTGCCCCTCCACCTAGCCATGCCTAGGGGATAGGCTAGCCCTGGGACCAACCCCATAGTTTCTGTTACTTCAGTGCTAGCATGAGGCTCATTTTTCCTATGCCTGTGCCATACTCTTTGTACAGGAGGAAAGTCTTACTCGAGGAAAATCTTACCAGAGAGTATTGCCATGATGCTATACTTCGATGTATAGTTAAATTTTCAACCATTCTGATCTAAAATAAGATTGACATTAATCAACCTCTGACTAGGCATTAAGATCTGGTAATTTTCATAAACAGCTTAAAGGGTATTTAATCTTTATGAAGAGCTGTACTGTTGCCATATCTAATAGAAACCCAATTACTTTATTCTTATTTTTATTTTTAAGCAAATCATTTGTTTTGTTTTCTAGAATTTCATAGACTGTTTTATAGTGTGTGTGTGTGTGTGTGTGTGCGCGCGCGTGCGTGAGTGTGTGTGATATTACTGGCCTACCCATGAAGATGGTTCCCTATCTGAAAACTGATGTCCTGAAATGGGAATATTTCTGTTAGTTATTTCATTTGTGAGCGCCATGATATCTTTTAGTGGTATCTTTTAGTGGTATGATATCTTTTCAGTGGTATGCTTTAACACAGTTTTCCAGCAGTTTTGCAGTACTATGATGTAGTAAGAGAAACATTGCTTTTCAATCACTAGCTAGTTGATGTTTCATCTGAAGGACTCAGGAATGACTTAGGCCCAAGGTCAAAATTGAAAAGAGGTATTTTATTATTTCTTTTGTGCATTCTAACTTTGACTCTGAACATTCCAATCAGGGCTTGTGTGTGTGTGTGTGTGTGTGTGTGTGTGTGTACACAGTTCCTAATTAAGCACAGAAGTATTTGCTTTTTGTGGTAGTTTGTCAGTCTAATAAATAATGGCAACATACTTATATTGCAAAGAAAATTCCCAAAGGCCTGATGTCCCATTTAGTCTAGGATGTGGCTCTCAGTATTTTGTATCTTAAGGCCCACCAAGAACTCTGTCAAAGAACTTGGGTCCCACCACAATTGAAACAATAATCCCAGTTTTCCCTCAAGGACATTCATATGGCATTTTGTAATCATATTTATCATTTACAAGAAGTACTGAGGGTGCACAAAATTGTAATAGCATTGTTGGGACTAAATTTTCTGGCTGTAATAGGTAATCCCTGGTAGGTAGGGCTGGCAGAAAGTAGCACATCAAAGATACTTATTGGTGGACTGAAGGAATGCAGGATTCAGGGAAACACCAAGTGCCATGCTTACAAGCAGCATGTCAAAAAATAGAAACATAGATCTGGAAGGAACCTCAAGGGACATCTAGTCCAACCCCCTGCACAACGTAGGAAATTCACGGCAACCTCCCACTTCCCAGTGACCCCTGATCTATGCCCAGAGAAAGGCAAAAAACAAATAAACAAAAAATTTCCTTACACCCAGTGATGATTGGCGTTACCTTGGGCAGGTAAGAAAATCTGTGAGAGCTGAGCATAGACTCCTCCCTTTTTGCCCACCCTCTCATAATCTGCCTTAATTCACAGAATCAGTCTTGAGGGAAAATGCCCATTTAGCCACCGCTTAAAAACCTCCAAAAAAGGAGAGCCCGCCACCTCTACAGAGGAACATCTCTAACTTTCAAGCAGTTCTTCCTAATGTTTAACTGAAAACTATTTTGATTGAATTTCAGTCTGTTGTTTCTGGTCTGTCCTTCTGGGGCAACAGAAAATAAATCTGTAAATCCTCTCTGTATGACAGATACTTGAAGATAGTTATATGTTGAAGATAGTTATACTTGAAGATAGTTATATCATCTGTCAGTCATCTCAGGCTAAACATTCCCAGCTCCTTCAACCTTTCCTCATAGCACTTGGTCTCCAGACCACTCACCATATGTGTTGCCCTCCTCTGAACATGTTCCAATTATGTCAGCATCATTCTTAAACTGTGGTGCCCTGAACTGAACACAGTTCTCTAGGTGAGGTCTAACCAGACCAGAGTAAAACAATACCATCATGTTGCAGAATCTGTACACGATACTGCTGACGATACAGTGACTGGTAGCTCTGCAGGAGATGGCATGGCATACTTTCAAGTGGACATGGAAACTGAAGGAATCTGAATTCATAGTGATTGTTACGAAAAGCCTGCCTTCCACCAAGATTATGTCTGTGTACCCTCGGTGATTTGTGTATCGCTGGCTGAGAACCATTGGTCTTGGTGACTTTGTAGCGTGACCTTTCTTAGTTCATAGTGATATGACATGAAACTGTGATATCTATCTACCCAGAGACAAAGTTTATCAGAAGCCATCCTAGCCACAAAGACTGCCCTGAACTCCTTGGACTAAAGGTATTAATTAATATTAATAGTAAAGGTATTAATTAATATTAATAGTAAATATATCCACAGGCAGCTAATAGAAAATTGGAACTGATTCCACCCTCCTGTTGAAAAGCCTTCAAGTATTGAAAGTTTCTTGTCAGTCTGATCACTGCAATATCACTGCAAAAAGGTACAATATCGAAAATCAAGTGCAAAGTGCCGAAAATATTTGACTTGACTGTATACAAAAATGAAAATTTCAACGTTTTTCCAGTGAAAACCCAGTTGCTTTGACATATGGAAAAGAAATGTTCATTTGAGTTGTTGATAAGAAAGGAAACATTTCATTTCAACATGTTGATTCAAATGTCACTTCAACATCAGACATCTGAATTAACATATGAATGGTGATAGTTGAGTCATATGCCACTTGTGTATTATTTTGTTTTGTGACTCAGCATTTGAACCAACACTTTAAGACATAAGTATTTCTTGCAAATAAACATGTAATTTTTAAATTCAGTACTGTAGCTAGCTGACATTCTCATCCCAGAACTCCTGAGATAAACAATATTCCCCATAACACTAACAACCTTGGCAGAAGGAGAATCAGACATTCTTCCAGGGCTGGCATCATAGACATAGTATCAATTGTGTAGAACAGGGGGTGCAGTTGGGGATGGTGGGGGCACCATGATTGAAAGTGTACAAGTGTACAGTGCACACTAGCAATCATAACCAGCCCCACAGACCATATTGTGTATCATTGAACCCCCCCCCCCAAAAAAAAGAAAAAAACAACAACTGAAGCTACTGACTGGAAATTAAAGGGTGGATTACTTGATGTTTACTTGATGTTTATTCCCTCACTCTGCTTCCAAACTCTGCTAAGAAGCTTGCATTAATAGCATTAAAGCTAGTAATTGGTGATAATCCACAGCTCCTTTAAATGATAGAATAAAATGTGTTGAATGGTTAACGAATAATTACACTTCTACTTTATTGTATTCATCTATTATCTGTTATCTGTTAATTCCTCCTAGAATTCCTTTTGTTGTCAGAAGCCATAGACATGTATATTAGATGTTAAGAACATAAGAACATAAGAACTAGCCTGCTGGATCAGACCAGAGTCCATCTAGTCCAGCATTCTGCTACTCGCAGTGGCCCACCAGGTGCCTTTGGAAGCTCACATGCAGGATGTGAAAGCAATGGCCTTCTGCTGCTGCTGCTCCTGAGCACCTGGTCTGCGAAGGCATTTGCAATCTCAGATCAAGGAGGATCAAGATTGGTAGCCATAGATTGACTTCTCCTCCATAAATGTTAGGAAGATAAACTTTTATTAACTTGGAGGTATGATGAGTGTCATTCCACGGAGAATGATGGAAGGATGAGGAGCAAGTGAAGGATGGGCTCTCCTAAAAACAAGAGCTGTTTCAAACTCAAACCATCAGTATTCCAGTAAGATGGAAATGTGATAGAAAATTCACTATGACAAGAATTTACAAGACAATCAATAAGGGGTAGGGGAAAGAGCTATGGAGGTGGCATCACAAATGCTATTTGCACTGGTACAAGGGGCATTTACATCGGTACAGGGTACTTAGGTTGGCACCAGGGAGCAGTACAGGAGTGTGACCAAAGAGTGCCAGGATCAGAGGTGGCTGGGCCCATGGTGTCAATGCAACAGGCCCAACTTCCAAACTCCCAGCCTCACTCTGTGCCCATGCACATAATCTTCCATAACTGTAGGACTGTCCCAGAAAAAAAACCACCTCTCCAAACAAGCATCTTTAATTGGTGGGACACTCAAGAGGGCCAATCCCTGAGATCCTAATTGCTGGGCAGGAACATATGGAAGGTGATCCTTCAGACACCCTTGTTGCAAGCCATGTAGGGCTTTAAAAGACAAAACCAACCCACAACATTGGGCTTGGGAGTGGAGTGGTAGTCAGTGTAATTGCTGTCGTATTGGAGACATTTGCACTTGATAGGTGGCTCTGAACAGCAGTCTAGCTGCAGCATTCTGCACTTTCCCCTTCCCTACACTATATCCTCTTTCTCTCCTCCAGGCAATTCCCATGTCCTCACCTTTTCCTTGCTTCCTTTTTTCCCATCCACCAACCTTATGAGTCTTTAGAGTTGTTAACTCTAAGTTGGGGGATTTCTGGAGATTTGGAGGGGGGGCAGAACCTGGTGGTGGGGTTTGAGGAGAGGGATATATGCCTGTGAAGCTGCCATTTTTATTATGAGATCTGATCTCTGTAATATAGAGGTCAGTTGTAATTCCAGGATATCTCCAGGCCCCATCTTCAGCTATATTTATTATTTATTTACTTCATTCATACCCTGTGTTTCTCCCTAATAAGGACCCAAAGCAGTTTATATTGTTTTCCTTGCCTCCATTTTATCCTCATAATGGCTGATTCCGCATGGGCCAAAAACAGTGGCATGAAAACGGTGTGAAAACAGTATAAACCCTTTTACACCGTTTTAAACCCTTTTACACCATTTTCACACTGTTTTCACACTGCTGTTTTTGGCCCATGCGAAATCAGCCAATGACCCTGTGAGGTAAAGAGCGCTGAGAGTGAGTGAGTGGCCCACGAATGACTGTGGGGCTTTGTACCTGGGTTGCCTAGATACTTTTATCATTATGGCATACCGACTTACATGCTGTGGCTGATGCAGATAGCAGTGAATGAGTTGCCATGTGGTCACTACTGGACCTGGGTGAGGTGCTGGTACAACAAAGGAATTGTCTGTGTTGTCTCAGCACCAGAAGATGATGTCCTCAGCTGGCTTTAAAGTTCTGAGGTTCAGGAGCAAGGTAGCAAGGGACAGATTCGGAGGTGGGATCCGACCAGTTCTCACCACTTCTCTAGAAGTGGTTACTAATTTTTTCTGAGTGCTGAGAAGGGGTTACTAAAGCAACCTCCCTGCCCAATAGGGACTGGAGGTGTGTGTGTGTGCGGCGACGCCACTGTTTGAATCCCACCAACATCGGAACCTGCTATTAAAATTTTTGGATCCCACCACTGGAAAGATCCAGTTGCAATGGCCCAGGGTCTTGTCCTGGGAAGTTTGGCCAAGTTGATGGTGGCCACCCAAAGTAAGAGAGAGGTGGGTGGGTCCTGCTCAGCTCCTGAAGCATTGAGAAAGTCCCTGACATTTCTGCAGGTGCCTCATATCCATACAGTCATATCCATGCACTCAGTTTCCTCCAAGAACCATTAACATATTACTGTCATCTAATGTCATCAGAGCACTACTCAGGAACTGGTTTTCTAAAAATCTTCAGCAGTTAACTTTCACAACTGACATAAGAATTCTACTAAAACAACAGTATGATGGCATAAACAACACTATGGCCCCTTCCGCACATGCAGAATAATGCACATTCAACCCACTTTCACAGTTTATTGTCGAAGGCTTTCACAGCCAGATTCAACTGGTTTGGTTGGTTTTCCAGGGTGTGTGGCTGTGGTCTGATGGATCTTTTCCCTAACGTTTCGCCTGCATCTGTGGCTGGCACAGTGTGTACCAGACTTCCCTCTATGATACACCTCTGAAGATGCCAGCCACAGATTCAGGCGAAACGTTAGGAACAAGATCAGAGGTGGGATCCAGCAGGTTCTCACAGGTTCCCGATAGTAGTTTACTAATTATTTGTGTGTGCCGAGAGCGGGTTACTAATTGGTGATTTTGCCATGTGATTTTTGTCTTAGTTATGCCCCTCCTCTCAGCAGTAGCGCGCAGAACTTGAAGCAGTCTAGCAGGAGGTGCACCGGCGTGCGTGGCAGCCTGCGCTTGCGTGCATTCGTTTCCCGCCCAAGGACCGGCGCAGCGGCTGCGCCCTTGCCACAGTCCCACCCAGGAATGCCCCGCCCCCGTCATGCCCGGCCATGCCCCCGTCATGCCCCACCCAGCCCCATTGGTGCTACGCCACAGTTTGAATCTCACCACCATGGGAACCTGTTACTAAATTTTTTGGATCCCACTACTGAACAAGATCCACCAGACCACGACCACACAACCCGAAAAACCCACCAGAACCACTTTCACAATTGTTTAAAAGTGGATTTTGCTATTCTGCACAGTAAAATCCAGCTGCAAAGTGCATTGAAAGTGGATTGAAAGTGCATTATTCTGTATGTGCAGAAGGGGTCTATATTGGCATAAATCCATGATGTCACTGGACTATTTTGTTCAAATGCTGCAAGGGCATTTAGAAACTCTCCTATCCTCATCCACCTTCTATAAACCAAGGAAAGGATCAGGAAATATACAGCTTTTCAATCATTGTGTTCCTTTCCTCTTTGGGTCTTCATTATATCCCCAAACAGTTGTTTTATTCAGGTACATATTGCTTCCAATATGCAATCCACTTCTTGATCTTGTTACACTATAAAGAGGGCCGTGAGGGGTGGGGGAGGCTGCTGCTGTCGGTTCCCAGGAATCTGAATAACTAGATACAATTGATGGTTTCCTTACGCTTTGATTAGATTTTGTGTCAATCCTTACAGTGACAGATTTAGAAGAAAGTAATAAAAAGACAATGTAATTTAAAAATCAATAATGTGTACTGGGGGCCAGCAGCCCAGGCTGCAGTTTTGCATAGCTGGTAACATTGTGCTGCAATATTTAGTGCTCTTCTGTCAGCCCTCTCTTCAATTTATTAACATTTAAACAGATTCCTTGGGAATTTTTATCTGTATAATGACTGCAACCTTTTTGTTAAGCTCATTTCCATTATCCAATGTGCATTAGCTCTTATGGAATCAGATAAAATGTCCATTCATTAAAAATAGCAGGGGTTCCCCACCCCCTACTCTGCTTTTAGCAACCCGTTCTTTTCATCCCTTCTATCTTTCCCTTCCTTTCCCCTCATTTGTTACGTTGCTTCTCTTTCAGAAAGGAGCCTGGAAAGGCCTTAATCCAAAGGGCCAGTTAAACCCATTCTAATCCAATGAGTCTTCAGCATTGTTTGATTAAGAGGTAACGTATAAACCAGTGTTGGAGAACCTTTTCGAGACCGAGTGCCCAAATTGCAACCCGAAACCCACTTATTTATCGCAAAGTGCCAACACGGCAATTTAACCTGAAAACTGAGATTTTAGTTTAGAAAAAATGGTTGGCTCCGAGGCGCACGTTACTCAGGAGTAAGATTGGCGGTAGTCAGTGGCTTTGCTTTGAAGCAACTGTGCAACTCTTTGAACGGGTGAATCATGACCCTAGGAGGGTTTACTCAGAAGCAAGCCCCATTGCCAGCAACTGAGCTTACTCTCAGGTAAAGGATCGTGCTTTAGTTCTTCCCATGAAAATCAGTGGGGTTTAACCATGCTTCCCCCCCCCACACACACACACACACACACACGATGCACTCTGTGCACACGTGTCCACAGAGAAGGCTCTGAGTGCCACCTCTGGCACCCGTGCCATAGGTTCGCCACCACTGGTATAAACCAACCACACGGTCCTCCCATCCTGGAAATGCAACGGTGCACTTCCCCTCTCAACAAGTTTTGCTTCGGTCTGACTAAGGCAAAGGGAGACATTGCAAATATTTATAAAATTAATTCTGTCAAGTGCTCACCTAAATCTAAAAATTAAATGTGAAATGCAACAGAAATTTACACTAAAGATTAGGCAGAAACTGCAAATGGGAGAAAAAACCCAGCCTTATGTACGCACCAAGGAAGGCACACAATGGGAAAAAGGTGTCCAAGAAGCAGGAATTCCTCAGATATCTTGGCCTACCTGTTAGGAGAGTGAGGGACAATGGGAGTTGCTCTGCTTATTCTGGAGACCTAGCAAAAGCAGCATAACCACAGCAAGTGATGTGGTGCATGATCAGAAAAGTCCCCTGCCAAAGTGTTGGAAGATGCTGGAGTGCAACTCTGAGAGCATGCGTGGTCCTGCACAATCTAGTCAATTCATTCCAGTATTTTGTGTCATGTTGGAGAGAATCCCACGGCCTGCTTCTTGTACTGAACACTGCAACCATTTGGGATAGCCAATGGTCTATGAGACTGAACAGCAAAGCAGTCTAAGGCCCCTTCCGCACATGCAGAATAATGCACTTTCAACCCATTTTCAATGCACTTTGAAGGTGGATTTTACTGTGTGGAATAGCAAAATCCACTTGCAAACAAATGTAGAAGTGGATTCAAAGTGGATTATTCTGCATGTGTGGAAGGGGCCAGACTGAAAGCATGCATAGTCCTGCACAATTTAGCCAATGCATTCCAGCATTTGGGGTCATGTTGGAGAGAATCCCATAGCATGCTTCTTGTACTGAACACTGCAACCATTTGGGATAGCCAAAGGTCTATGAGACTGAACAGCAAAGCAGTCTAAGGCCCCTTCCGCACATGCAAAATAATGCATTTTCAGTCCCCTTTCACAATTGTTTGCAAGTGGATTTTTCTATTTCACACAATAAAATCCAGCTGCTACGTGCATTGAAAGTGGATTGAAAGTGCATTATTCTGCATGTGCGGAAGGAATGTTAGACAGTTCCCCCTTCTGTATTCTTCCATGGGATCAGATGCAATCCAGTCAAAAGAATTAAAGTTGCACTCTGTCCCTTCTCAAAGGTAGATTCAGCACAGGCCAAATATAATGTGTGTAAGACGGTATATAAACCATTTGTGGGGGCGGGGGGGAGGGATTTTGCACAGGTCCAGTTGCCAAAATGTTTCTGGCTCATTTTATCCTCCTCAACCTGGGATTTTTGAAAATCGCTAAACCAGTGATCCTTTTGCACAATCCCAGGTTGGAGGCACTCCCGTACAAACACAACAGGCAGGAGATGCTTTATTTTCCTCCCTTCCACCTGTTGACTTTATGTTGTGTGCCGTCCACCATCAGGGAGAATCCACTCACCCGCCAGGTCACCCAGCACATTGTGGGCAGATTTTCTGAGTACCCGACAGTGTACAAAGTCTCCCAAGCACATTTTCTCCCTGTGGTGGCGAGTATGACCGATCCACATTTGTTATTGCCCAGCTGTTGCAGGGAAATCAGTTTTTCTTTTTTTTCTTTTGTGTGTTGCACATGTGCAGATACGCAGTTGCAGCCAATTAGATTGTGGGACAATTGGCATGGCTGTGGGGGTTCCTTTCTGTATGCCTGTGCATGGCTCATTCCGCACATGCAGAATAATGCACTTTCAAACTGCTTTCAGTGCTCTTTGAAGCTGTGCGGAATAGCAAAATCCACTTGCAAACAGTTGTGAAAATGGTTTGAAAACGCATTATTTTGCATGTGCGGAAGGGGCCCATGTGATGCAGGACAATTTTTAAAAGGGAAGCTTCTCTGTGTGGAGGCACGAAAGCAACCTGGAAAGTTTCCATGGGGTCTAATGGCTGCCTGAAAGGTGAAGGGCACACATGTCAATGGGAAAAAGGAAAACGGGTTCCTTTATAACAAGTGCAACTCATTATACATATGCAGAATCCATCATTGTTTCTCAATGCTTCTCCTCCGTAGTCCCAAATGCTTTTCAATGGGAGTCCTCTGAGCGGGTAAGATTCTGCTATGCATGTCTGCATATCTTCAAAGATACCTTCTCCAAAATTAAAAAAGAAGAAAACTATATATTGCAGGAATTTGCAGGACCAGCTGAGTACAACTATATACTTTTTTGGACTGAAAAAGCATCCCGGATCGGAGTCTGCAGAGCAAACATCCTGGGGCAACCTTCAGCAAATGGCAGCAGGGAGAATTCCTTCAGCTGCACACAAAATGTCAGGCACAAGCATGCGGAGGGTGAAACTGACCAGAGAGTGAAATGGTTGGGCAGGAAACAGTCTTTTTTCCCTCTCTGATGCCCTTGCTATTTGGAAAGCACGCCAGAAGTCACCTCTTTTTAAGGCATTCCCCTGGACGTCTTATTTTGGGTGTGTAGAGTAAAAAGACATCCCACAAATTTTTTTGTGTGTGTGCTGTGTGGAACAGACCAATGTTTTAAAAACTGCACAGGGCCTTTCTTTACTAGGTTTCAGTTTTATACCCTGTGAAAATCTGCCACATTCTGAGAATTGTAATTTACTTGGAACCTTCAGCTTCTTTAACTTTTATATATTTATTCACAACAGTTTTTGATGTTTCACCAGAGTCCTGCTTAAAGCGGCTTACAATTAAAGTGTAAGTGTTAAAATTAACAAGCTATTGAAGCAAACTCAGAAAATACAGCACAAAACCATCCAGGTTGCAGTCTCTCCAAAGCATGCTTCATTGAAACCATTCTCATCCCATGTCAAATCAAATCAAAAGCTAAAGCAATGTAATAATAAAACAAATGCAATGCCGTAACAACTTAAAAAAATCAAACTGGAAGGCAGAATGAAACCTAAAACTGACAGCAGAATATTCATATAGCAGGGGAGGGGAGGGAGTGAGGGATGGCATGCAAGGGAAGGGGAGGGAGGGAGGGGAGGGTGGCATGCAAGGGAGGGGAGGGAGGGGGACTGGCATCTGGGCATGGCCCACCCACCCTAGTGGAGGGAGGGAAGGGAGGGGGAGCGGTGGCACACAAGGGAATGGGAGGGGAACCCCCTCCCTCTCATATAGACAATATCAGACACTGCTTCTGTCTGATTTTTGAAAGCTAAAATCCAAACAGAGAGAAATTCCTGTCTCAAGACTACCTTGAGTTAAGACAGGACTCTATTGCAGGGTTCACACAGTTGCGTGAGGAACACAGGATCCAGCACCGAATTCTCTCTCTGAACCAAGGACCTTATGGCATCTTTCTTCCACACCTCCTTCTCCACCTCTTTATCCAGAGGTGGGATCCAGCAGGTTCTCACAGGTTCCCGAGAGCAGGTTACTAATTATTTGTGTGTGCTGAGAGGGGGTTACTAATTGGTGATTTTGCCACGTGATTTTTGCCTTAGTTACGCCCCTCCTCCACTTCTCAGCAGTAGCGTGCAGAACTTGAAGCAATTTAGCAGGAGGTGCACCAGTGTGCGTGGCAGCCTGCGCCTGCGTGCATTCGTTTCCCACCCAAGGACCGGTGCAGTGGCTGCGTCCTTGCCACAGCCCCGCTCAGCAATGCCCTGTCCCCGTCGTGCCCCGCCCAGCCCCATTGGTGCTATGCCACTGTTTGAATCCCACCACCATGGGAACCTGTTACTAAAATTTTTGGATCCCACCACTGTCTTTACCACTCCATAGGATGATCAGCTTGTTCTTTTAGAGCAGCAGTTTGCTTTTAGTGCAAAACCCACATACAAGCCTGGTTTATTTATTGCTTCGATATATTTGTTTGACATTGTACCCACCATTTCCCACTGGATATTTACTATGGTACCTTTCTTCCAACAAGGAACTGAAGGCAGCTTGGTGTAATGTTCGAATTTCAGAAAAGGATCTGTTTGAATGCTCACTCTAACATGGAAGCTCTCTGGGTAACATTGGTACCCTCCCCCTGACCTACCTCACAGGATTGTTGTGAGAGTGAAATAGAGCTGGGGAGTCAATGTTGTCAGCTGCCTGTAAGGGAAAAGGGGACGTAATTATTTTAAGAATGCCTGTAGTTTTCAAGATCTTTCCAATCCAGGTACAACCAGGCTTGAATCAAGGCTGCAGCAACATGTATCTTCTAATCACAGCCTTGGCCCTTCGCACATGGAGAGAGTAGCCGGGGTGTTCCTTCATCACAGTGCAACTCGTGTGGCTCATTGTGCAATTGAGCAGGGTCAGTCTGGTAGGGGTTTGCTCAGTGGTGGGATCCAAAAATGTTAATAACAGGTTCCAATGGTGGTGGGATTCAAACAGTGGCGTCGTCGCACACACGCACCTCCAGTCCCTATTGGGCAGGGAGGTTGCTTTAGTAACCCCTTCTCGGCACTCAGAAAAAATTAGTAACCACTTCTGGAGAAGTGGTGAGAACTGGTTGGATCCCACCTCTGGGTTTGCTCCCACACTGGTATATAGGAATTTATATGTAGACAAGGCTTCATTGATTAGAAAATGGCACAGAAAGATAAGGCAAGAGAACAGATAAAGATCTAGAGAACAAAGCATGCCAGAAAAGGCATCTAATGTAAGTTTCGGACTTTAGCCAAATAGCTTATTGTAAGCAGCCTAAAAAATTCAGGTGAAGCCATCCAATGTTCAATAGGTTTTTAATGTATTCACTCTTGAGCCTTTCACCATTTCCAGTGGTATGGGTAATTAGAAAAAGCCCAGGAAGACCTTCCCTGAAAGACCTCAGACAAACAATTCATTCCATCATGCCAATCAACTAGAACGTTTCACAGTGTCGCTTTATACTGCCAGTTTGGTTTCCTGAAATTCACCCATAAGAAAGGGTATGTCGCATTTATATTATTTTTCTGATTTGGCACCTGACAACAATTATTGCCCTGGCTTGGCTAGCAGAAAGCTTTTAAGCATGCATTTTGTATTCCTTTGCTTTGCCGTATAATAAAGCAATATTTCGGATATAAATTATACATGCTCCCAAGTAAATAACTTTAGCAAAGAAGAAATGAATTACTGTAAATAAGCAATACAAAGACCCTCCCGGAGGCTTCAGGGTAAAGCACATTTTTAGATTTTATATGGCTCCACTTAGTACTGGAATGGTAGTGATTTTCTCTCCTCCTTTTCTCGCGAGAGGCTCGCTGTAACCAGAGGCATTGCACATGGATACAGAAAACCTGACCCAGACAGTTTATTAACTGACCAGAAATAATTCCAAAGTCTCTGGTGGGACTTCAGCGAGGCAGTTGGGAAGCGCATGTTGAAAATAAAAGAATTGCCCAGCTGGATGAGATCAGGGCACAGTTATTCCGATGTTTTGTTTCCAACAGATGTCTCAACAAATAGGTACTCAAAAGCAAGAGGTATAAAGGAAATGTCCCCTCTTTGCTGCCTGTATGTGATCTTCTTTAGCTCTTGTAGCTAATAGCAGTGTAGAACGAAGCCCTGTTCGCATGTTTCAGTGAACATGTGCAGAATTTGTTCATATACACTTGATCCTTGTTATAAGTCACAGTGAACACATGTCCAATTTGCATACTTGATTTTTTCTTTACCTAAGCTGTGTAATGTGTAGCTGAATGTGTGATTTAAATCTCACATTTATCCAGGGACTGGTCCCTGGTTACATTTGTAAAGTGAATGCATGGTGGCTGTTCTTTTACAAACAGGTATATTCAGACATGTGAAGATACATGTCCCTGTATAAATGCAACGTTTAAATCACACACACACATGCACTGAATGGATTGTGACATGCATAAAGAGAAAAATCAAGCATAGGCTGGATTGCACATGTATTCACTGAAACATGTGAACAGGGCTACTCTGAAATCCAAATGCAGGATGAGCTACAGATACATGTAACTTTAGCCTGTTAGATGTTTTGAAATCAGAGAAGCTGCTCCCAGTTTCTGGGGTCACTCAGACTGGAGAAACGGAAAGCAAGCCTCCACACCTGCCATTTCCCCATTCAGATTTCTTCCCATGTGATGCACTCTCCCTGCAAAGGGTTTAAATGCAGGAAAACATACCCCAAAATCCGACAGAGGGAAAAGCTGCTTGAAAGCTGACAGTAGGCAGGGAAGAGGCTAAAGGTATTTTCTGACTTCCCCTCTTCTCTGAAAGAGGCTTATGGTCTCAAAAAGAGCCTTAGGAGTAACTTTACATGCATTTGTATATATCTGGTTAGGCCTGAGTCAACTCTGAAGGAAGTTTCTAATGAAACATATGTTTAGTGTAGTTCTCAAGAAAAGGTGTGCAGTGAATGTGTCTCACCAGTGTCAGGCTAATCTACTGGGAATTTCAACTGCACATTAATGCTGCAATCCTAGGCACACTTACTAGAACGTAAGTCCCATTCAGCTCAGCGGGATGGCTGTAAGTTGGGGGTGTGCGGATTGCAGCCCCCCAATGCCTAGTGCGGATCGCAGAAATGTTCATCGGGGGATGTTTTGCATTTTTGTATTTTCGCTGTTTTGTATGTGGACACAAGGCACAATGTGTGTGCACAATGACATTAAAGTTATTCTATTCTATTCTACCTTTGAGTTAGCATTCTTAGGATTGCACTGTAAGTTTTCCCTCTGATGTCAACTGGCAAAGAGTATTACAATCTGACCAGCACATGCTAATCAGTATGAGTCAGACTAGGATCTGTGTGGCCCATGTTCGAATCTCCACTCTGTTGTGGGGCTTGCTGCATTACCTCAGACTAGTCATTCCTCTCAGCCTTACTTATGTCATGGGGTTGTTTTTGTGAGAGTAAAATGGAAGGGGGGCTGATATTGTGATCTGTGTTGGATCCACATTGGGCAGAAAAGTGGGATATAAATATCTAAATAAATACACCTTCAAACACACAGTTCAAGGGTAGTGCAGTTCTTGGGGAGAATTTACCTCACCACACTGATTACTCGAATTCCAAGGATAAGAACAAATGCCTGGTGCCAACTGCCACAGGGCCAGGCTCATGTTCTAACTTCTCTCTCTACCAGGACTGAAATCTTCAATTATAATATCCCAAAGCTTTTACGAAGATGGAAGTCTTAATTATATTATCCCAATGCTTTTATTAAGTAAAGTTAGTTTTGATTCAGTAACTGGGATACTCAGGTTCAAACGACATGTTACATTAATCACATGATCTCCATGAGTGCTTGCAGCCATTTGGCAGCTGTGAGTTCCTCCTTATCAGGGAGGGGCATTTCTTACTCAGTTGGAGGGATAGCACGTGCAATGAATGTGCCAGGGCCAGTTGTAGTTGAGATAACCCCAATCAGACCCCCCACTTTTAAACTGAGCTCCCATGGGGAACTCATGGCTGACATCTTGCTGTAAGTCCCAGTGATGATTACACAGTAGATGTGTAATGTGTAGTGTGGCCTTTGCCAGCTTGAAGAAGTCAGTGTTGTGTATTGATTAGAATGTTAAACTAGGATCTGGGAGACCCCAGTTTCAATCTCCATTCTGTCACTACATTATGCTGCATGACCTAGGGCCAGACACATACTCTCAGCCTAGCCTACATTACAGGGTGGTCGCTGTGAAGATAAAATGGAAGGGAGAAGAAGAAGAAGAGTTTGGATTTATATCCCCCCTTTCTCTCCTGCAGGAGACTCAAAGGGGCTTACAATCTCCTTGCCCTTCCCCCCTCACAACAAACACCCTGTGAGGTGGGTGGGGCTGAGAGAGCTCCGAGAAGCTGTGACTAGCCCAAGGTCACCCGGCTGGCATGTGGGGAAGTGCACAGGCTAATCTGAATTCCCCAGATAAGCCTCCACAGCTCAGGTGGCAGAGCTGGGAATCAAACCCAATTCCTCCAGATTAGATACACGAGCTCTTAACCTCCTACGCCACTGCTGCTCACAATGTAAGATGTGTTGGGTCCCCACTGAGGTGAAAGGCGGGATATAAATGAAGCAAATGACTAAACATAAATCAAATGAGATTTAAACATCTCGGTTATTGTGAAAGAATCTAAAATCAGATGAAGTGTTCACATTTAGATATCACAACTAATTGGAATTAGTTGAAGCCTTCTGTCTTCAGTTCTGGCAGACTGTGAAGGGGAAGAGAGTGGAAGCAGTCAGCATGACTGCTCATTAGATTTGTGCCCACAATGGACAAACTCCGGCTTGCCTGTGACCTCTGTGACCTACGGCTGTGGCATTGCAGCTGCCGAAGAATCATTCCTAGTGACAAATCCAAGTCAGATAATGTGTTAGCCTAATCCAGGACCCTGCAAAGGAAGACATTCTTCTTTCACCAAAGCTTAATGCTTAAGAAAAGTCCGCCTGAAAATGAAAAAGCAGAAAGGCACACCGAGAGGCAGAGGAGAGAGGTGTTTGCTGTGGAAGCATCTCAGATTTATGAGGAACGAAAACAAGAGAATGGTGGCCTGCAGGGAATCGCTTGGTGCTCTGATCAGAGTGCAGCCAATTAGGGCCACTTGACATACACAAGGAGGCCAGAGCTGCATGTCCTTAGGGGAGCAATAATTGCTGAATTATGGCGGGAGAACCTGTAGCTCATCCCCTATTGCTGCTCTCTCCCCCAGCCCAACAGTCTGCCAAATACCACCAGCCAGGTCAATGCTAGACTTCCATTCAAGGCATGTCTGCCTAATGACCTTTTCACCCTCAAAAAGGAAGAAATTTCCTGGCATTATAAAAGGAATGCCTTATATTACTTACAAAAGCTGGAGGTGCATTCCTCATGGGACACAACTGTGCCTGAAAGGTGTTTGTCATGTAAGAGCAAGATCTCAGTTCAGCCATGTATCAAAACCATGGTTTCTATTAAAAAGAAGAAGAAGAAGAAGAAGAAGAAGAAGAAGAAGAAGAAGAAGAAGAAGAAGAAGAAGAAGAAGAAGAAGAAGAAGAAGAAGAAGAAGAAGAAGAAGAAGAAGAAGAAGAGGAGGAGGAGTTTGGCTTTATATCCCCCCTTTCTCTCCTGCAGGAGACTCAAAGGGGCTTACAATCTCCTTGCCCTTCCCCCCTCACAACAAACACCCTGTGAGGTAGGTGTGGCTGAGAGAGCTCCGAGAAGCTGTGACTAGCCCAAGGTCACCCAGCTGGCATGTGTGGGAGTGTACAGGCTAATCTGAATTCCCCAGATAAGCCTCCACAGCTCAGGAGGCAGAGCTGGGAATCAAACCCAGTTCCTCCAGATTAGATACACGAGCTCTTAACCTCCTATGCCACTGCTGCTCCTCCTACGCCACTGCTTGTGAATCTGGATGGCTCAGGCTAGCCTGATCTTCTCAAATCTTGGAAACAAAGCAGGGCTGGTCCTAGTGAATAGTTGGAGGCCACCAAGGAAGTCGAGGGTTGCTAGGCAGAGGCCTGCAATGGGAAACCACCTCTGAATATCTCTTGCCTTGAAAACCCTATGAGGTAATTATGAGTTTTCTGTGACTTAATGACACTTTCCACCACCAGCTTGTGAAACCTATATTGCACTCACAGTAATTCAAACCTTGATTTGCCTCAACTAATGATGCTTTCATTTCCTTTTCTCTATCCCCCACATCTCCCACAGAAACTCAGCTGTTGTGCCAGCTTGCACTGCAGTAAGCTAGGATACTAGGATATCCATGTTTACATATCACATGTAGCCTTGGCTAATATTAACAGTGGCTAATACAGTGGCTAATACAAAACTTTGGTTCCAGAGCATGGTTTGAAATAACTGTATTTAAGAGGTCACCCATATTCCAACCATTACACTAACCACAGCTAATGTAAATAAGTCATGGTTTCACGTAATCCTGTAACAAGTTCAGATGTCTTTTAAGAGAATTTTCTGAGAGAGTTTCAGAAGAAGTTATTTTGGGGGGGAAAAACCCTGCTTATTTCTTAGTGATAGTGTTCTATGTTTCTTCAGGTGTGAAAACATACTCTGTCTTTGATGCCTAATGGGAAGAGTAATTTTCAGTGTGGACAAGTGGGACAAAGTTTGGGCAGCATCACATGAACACATGAAGTGACCTTAACCATTGGTCCATCAAAGTCAGCATTGTCCTTCCAATTGGCAACAATCCTCCAGGGTCTCAGGTGAAGGACTTGTATGTGACCTACAGCCTGATCCTTTCAACTGAAGATAAAGGACAATGAACACAGGATCTTCTGCATGAAAAACAGGTTCTCCTCAACTGAGCCACAGCCCTGCTTCCTGAAGTTATAACCTTCCTGTCTCTTTCAGCAGCAGGTTGGCCTGGACTTGAACTGGCTTGACTCAGGTTACAAAGTAGGGAGGAACTTCCTATGTGTCACCTAGAGGAGTCTCGGGCTTAATGTATTTGCAAGAGGGACTTACTTCAATTCCGCACAGGGCAAATATAACTGGAGCAGGACGCTATAAAACTCGTCTTTAAGTCCCACCCCCAAAATATAGGTCCTGCCCCCAAAACAAGCCTGCCCCATTTCATTTCCCTCAACACAGGTTTTTCAAAAATTGCTAAACCAGCAATCCTTTTGAAAAATCCCAGACTGGAGCTGCTGCCACATGAACAGCCAGACAGGAGATACTTTATTTCCTTCCCTTCCATTGCACTGTCTACAGTCAGGGAGAATCCACCCCCTTTTGGGGGGGGGGTTGCCTATGTGTAGCTACGCAGGTGTAGCTACGCAGGTTGTATCATGGGTGATCAACATAGGTGTGGGGGTTCATTTCTACATGCCTGCGTAGCTACACATGTGTTGCTGCGATTTTTTTTAAAAAACGGAGATGTGTCTCTGTGTGAAGGTGTGAAAACAACCCGGATTGTTTCTGTGGGCTCCATTTGCTGCGTGCATGGTATGCATGGGATCAGGAAGAGAGGAAAACGGCTTCCTTTATCATGACTACAACCCATTATACATTTGCTGTGCAGAATCAGCCTTATACTTTAAGCTTGGAATAAGCCATTTGCAAACTTGTTTGTATGTGTTCATTGCACACCTAAGCTTGCTTTGTAAAATCGCTACAGTGCTTTTCTTCAGCATTATAAACAAGTTATTTTCAAGAAGAATGCACAAGGACACAGTAATGGAGCTGGGCTGGAGCAATGAATTTTATGAAAACTTCAATGGAAACCACATTAAAGGGTAACATCAGTTCACAAATCAGCTCTGTAATGTGCTTTTCTTCAGGATGATGTGGCACATGATTCATGGTGCTTCGACTTCCTCATGGCCACCATTTCATGCTGCATCATTCATCAGTTTATCAGTCGCTTGAGCTGGAAAACAAACTGTGTCATTATTTTTAATGGTTTTAAGTAGCACTTTCACTGCTGCCTTGGTACAACACACACGCAACCAAACTGTTCTGCTTCTTGTAAGAGTCATTCTTACGATCCCTGTGTTTTCATGTTTCTGTTCCTTGTGACTATACTTGGAAAGACAGAAAGAAACAGCATATAACCAAAAATGGAATGTCAGGAATTTCAAAGGCAGGTAAAGTGTTAAATAACGAGGGTGTGGCTGAGATAGAATGTTGGCTTTTATTCACGCTGCCCCCCCGCAGTGTCTTAACTGAGTGGGAGGTTGAACTACACTGTTATCATCTAGGGCCAGTGGTGCTATTGGGAAAAGGGTGATTCTAAGAACCAGCTATTTTTCTTACCATGTCTGGTGAATTTCTATCTGAGCAGTTAAATATACTACTACGAGGCATACAGGCTGTCTGCTCTGTGTTGCTAATGCTACTCTATCTACTATGTGGTGTTATAAATAGCCACACCAAATGTCTAAAACACAAAAAAAAATCTTTTCTTTTTTTTCTTTTCTTTCCTTAGATTTTTTTCCCCGTATTTTGATCTTTAATATACCCAAGAATAGGCTTTTAAGTCCATAGGGAGTTCTGCCTTACAACCTCTCGTCCTCCAAAATGAAAACTTGCTATGGGATGTCTTAGTAAGGCAAAGAAAGAGCAATCAGTGGTCTAAAATGAAATTACCCAACCTGCAGGGCAGCCATTCCTCACCCCTGCAATAAAAATTAGCTGAGCTGAAAACGATACAGTCCTTATTTCCAACTAGGCCTATGATAGTAGAAATGATACACAATACGAAGGAGCGGGGGCTTTGGGTGAATGGCTTAGCATTTGCTCACAGAGTTTATGATCACCCCATGTTGTTGACTTTTTTATATCAATCCTGTGAAAGCCTTGTCCTTTGTCACAAGTCATTAGTTAGGCTAAAGTTTTATTATGCCCTTAAGTGTAAGACTGAGAACCATACAGTAAGGAGTTTAGACTTTGTCAATAGGCTAAACTTGTAACAGAGTAATTCAAGGTAGAATGGTTACAGATAAGACACCAGAATATAATACATCCTTCAAGGATCAGCAGAAGAGAACAGACAGGTCAAATGGTGATGAGGGCAGAGGAATCCTTGCAGGAATAGGTACTGGGCAGCAGCAATAGTGGAAGGTATTGGCAGAGGATGTATCATAGACAACAGCTGCACCACTTCAGCAAACACTGGTTGGCACTGCACAGAAAAAAGGCAATGGTAAGACACAGTTGATTTTGCATGGTACAAATATACCGGGTTGATTAAGGGAAATATTCCAGTTTGGGCACGAACTTTGCATGGCTCCCATTCCTAAAGTGGGATGATCCTGCAATATTTCCCTCATCCTGGGTTTTTCAAAAAAACGCTAAAATGTTGATCTTTTTAAAAAAATCCCATGTTCAACCCGCTTTGAGGGTGGATGGGGAGAGCTTACCCTTGGGCCAAAGATGACACACAAACCAGTTGTGGAATAAATTGGGCTGCAGCCCGTTTTATTGCAAGTGAGAAGCTAGGGCGAGCAGAGGGATCACATCAGAGCCATGGGCCAGCAGTGTAGTAATTGGTGGGCCAGAGATTCAACTGAGCCATCGTTACATGGGCACAATCTTTTAGCCTTTTCTTGCTTATTAAATCTGTCATGTAACAAGGCAGAAGGCATAACATTAAACCTGGCAAGCATTATGGCTCTCCTTTGAACAGGGTTTATTAAGCAATACAGGTAGTGTGCCAAGTGGCCCCATTCAAATGGGAGAGAAAAATACAGGGGGGAGCACGTTTTCTTGGCTGCGGTGATTAGGGTAGAGAACTCTCTATCCAATAGTTGACCTTTTAATTTCCTATAAGCTTCTGAATAGGACAAAGGGCAAAGTGAATCCCAGTTGTTGACATGAATGGATGCAAAAGGCAAGTCCAAATGTGTTTGATGTATATAGTAAGAACATGGAATGTGAGGGGCATGATTCAAGGGAAGCTCAAAATTTTAAAACAAGAAATGGAACATTTAAACATTGACGTCCTGGGAATAAGTGAACTAAAGTGAACTGGATTAGGAGTGACTCACAGAAGACAACAATTTGTTCATTGCAAACAGGCAACCAAACAGACAATTGCATATGTGAATATCACCAGATGGCCAACATAGAAATCAAATCAATTACATAATCAGAAGCAGAAAATACAGAAGCTCTATTCTTTCTGCTAAAGCAAAGCCAGGAGCTGATAGAAGTACAGACCATGAATTGTTAAGATCAAAAATTAGAATAAAACTGAGGGAAAAATACCAAAACATTCATAGTGCCAAAATGCAATATAAATAATATTTCTGATGAGCTTAGACCATATAAAGAAGAGATATGCATTACCAAGTTAAATTGAATGGGAACCAGAGAAACTATTTGGGGCTGAAACCACAGACTTGACTACCTTATGAAACCACAGACTTGACTACCAAACATCCCTGATTCCAGATGATTTGTTAATACATCAAAATGGCCTTAATGCAGATACCTGTGATTTATTCCTACCCTCTGCTATTTCACCTATTAAATCATGACAGGATCCATTTTACTAATCTAATACTGTTAAGTTTATTCAGAAGCCATTGGTGGGAGACCATGGCCCATTCCACAAAGATCATTTTAAATGCTTGGGAAATGTTTTTAAAAGAACAATTTTTGCTTTTTTTGTCTGCATAGTGCAGAAAAATAAAGCGTTTCAAGAAAAACTGTTCTTTTGTCCGCCATTTTCTGCAGCTGTAGTTTGATTTTCCATGCTGCTCACTATTTTCTGATTTTTTTCCCACAGACATTTCCTCCACTGGCATCATGGCTGGGTGCCATTTCAGTGATTGAAGTACATGAACGAACTCAGTTGCGCCTGCCGATTATGGCAATGTGTCGTTTTCCTCTTTTAAATTTTTCAGTGAGGTATCTTTGAAGCGACAAAGCTTTAAAGACTCGATTTAAGAATTGCCATGGGTTCTGCATGTTATTGATACAACAACAATAGTTATTAATTCGTCACTAAGCCCTAAACTTTATCCCATTACTCTATTTCAAACACTTCTTCAGATAACTTCAGTGAAAATGGTCCTGGAGTTGGTGACTGCCCACATCTTCTACTTTCAGAGAGTTGCAAATAGTTAATTTAGCTTCTCTGCACTCTCTGTACAATTGTTCATTACACTTCTTTGTCACCCAAACAGCCTAGTCACCTCTCTGGTTGGTTTCCTGCTTCTGCTGGAGAAGGCATCATAGCCATGCAGAGGATACATAGAAGAAAAGTGAGAATTGATACCAAATTATGTAGGGTGGTAAGAACCACAAAGGATTGCGAAGAGCTCCAAGCGGACCTTGATAAATTAGGTGAGTGGGCTAAGAAATGGCAAATGCAGTTCAATGTAGCTAAATGTAAAGTGATGCACATAGCGGCAAAAAATCCAAACTTCACATACACGCTACAGGGGTCAGCGCTAATAGTCACAGACCAGGAAAGGGATTTGGGCGTCTTAGTTGATAGTTCCATGGGAATTTCAACTCAATGCATGGCAGCTGTGAAAAAGGCAAACTCTATGCTGGGGATAATTAGGAAAAGGAGTTGATAATAAAACTGCAAGGATTTTGTCATGCCCTTATATAAAGCAGTGGTGCTAATTGCAACTTGAGTAATTGACGCACTGGTTCAGTCTCTGGTCCTGCGGGTAGCATCTCAAAAAAGGGACTATCTAGAGAGATAGAAAAAAGATGGCCAGAGAAGCGGCAACGCCAGGATGATTGAAGGATTTGGAGCACCTTCCTATGAAGGAGAGGCTGCAGCGTGCTTGGGACTCTTTAGTTTGGAGAGAGGAGACGCCTGAGGGGGGATATGGATAGACAGTCTATATAAAAATTATGCATGGTAGAAAATGTTGACAGAGAGAACAAATTTTTCTCTGCTTACTCACAATACTAGAACCAGGGGACACAATACATTGTGAAAAATGCTGAAAAAAGGGGGGGGGAAGAATTCAGGACTATATAAAAGGAAACACTTTAGCTTCACGCAACGTGTGATTGGTGTTTGCAATATGCTGCCACCTAGGAGGTGCGAGTGATGGACACACTAACCTTCGGATAAGCTTTAAAAGGGCTTGGACAGATTTATGGAGGAGAAGTCAATCTATGGCTACCAATCTTGATCCTCCTTGATCTCAGATTGCAAATGCCTTAGCAGACCAGGTGCTCAGGAGCAGCAGCAGCAGTAGCAGAAGGCCATTGCTTTCACATCCTGCGTGTGAGCTCGCAAAGGCATCTGGTGGGCCACTGCGAGTAGCAGAATGCTGGACTAGATGGACTCTGGTCTGATCCAGCAGGCTAGTTCTTATGTTCTTATGTTCTTAATTGTATGGCTGCCCCTACACCATCCATTCTGAAGTGCACAATGAACATACAGAAAAGTGAACCAATAAAGGATTGTTGATAAAAAAAGCAATTTATTTTTAGCATTCATAGATTTTGTATGCAATTGGGAACCAATTAGGATTTGGAGCAGCAGGAACTTTGCCCATTATTGTTCATAATGAACAACTTCTTCAACAATGATTAATACAAAACCTTCCATTAAGTCTTGTTTAGTTTTACTACAGCAGAGACTTCAGTGTTACTAAAGATCAACATTTTGGTGTTCATCTCTCCTTCTCTGAATTCTGAGCTGTAAAATAGGCAGGCCAATGTATTATGAAAAGGGCTGGCAAGTAGGTATGAATGAACCCATTTCATGCATAATCCAGGTGTACAGACAAGTGTGGACCCAACAACCAAACCCACCAAACTCATACTTGGCATTTGTCCATTTAAAGGTATATTTAGAATACCTTTGGTGAATACCCAAATGTAAAAAATGTTTGGATACAAAGCACAGTTGAATATTCATGTATCTGATGTTATTATTGAAGGGCAACAGGTATATTTGGTATATATAATCCTGTCAAGCAAAGAAGCGAGCATAAATGTGGATTGTGCGGCATGTTAAATTAGAATAGTTATCTCTCAAAAGACCAGCCGTTTTACCTCAGAAGTTCATAAAAACATAAGCGCCATGAACTTTCGCAAACTTGAAAAAAGAGAGAGAGAAGTGCATTATATACACGGTAGCACATATATAATAGTTACATGCGCTACTTTGCTGCATAGTCTGTTGCGGTTTGGTTTAAAAGATCTTTAATGTATCATAACTTGTTGATCGGAAGTTTTTTTTAATGTATCATTTGGTTTAAGCAGTATACAGAGCACAGAGAAACATCTTTCCACTCAGTCAGTCAGGGAGTCTCAGAGAGTGTGTGAGGGAACAGAACACTACCAATGGATTTTAACTGTCACCTTTAGAATGCGTGTGCAGCTTCCCAGAACTGAATTCCCTGCTGCTTTGCTGCTGCTGCATGCAAGCAAGGCTGGAAATTCCAACAATTATTACTGCCATCACAGTAACATCTGCTTCAGTAACATCTGCTTCTCTTGGACAATTCAAATGCACATTATTCTGAGTCAGTTGCAAAATTTCTATCTGAGATAATTGATGATTTTAAACAAGTTTATTAGTTGCTGTTTTATTGTATTTTGTGTTGTAATTTTATGATAAATGTATATGCCAATAAAGGCTATGTATGTACATCTGCTTCAGGCTAATTTAATATACTTAGGTTGGCGAAGGAGACAATAGCTGTATGGGATCAAAACTCAGAAGAGGGCACTGTAGACCATGATCATGCTGAATACATTGGCTTGTTTGCCTTGCTCTTACTGGTCATTGGCATTACTGAGCCACAGATGGATATACTGAAGCTCTCATTGCTCTATGCACTTGATCTATGAGGTGCTTGGTTGGCTATGTCAGCAATACTGAAATTTTTATAAACACATAGCAGAACAGTTGTCTTGCTTATAGTAACCAGAATATTTAATATGATGGAGGACTTAGCAGTGCATTTCTTTAGATTAATTCCATACGATCCTATTTATGGACTGTACTAGTTAGTTACTGAATACATTGTTCTTCGCAACCTCAAAATTACCTAAATTCATTTACCTAGGCTCATTCCGCACACGCAGAATAATGCACTTTCAAGCTGCTTTCAGGGCTCTTTGAAGCAGTGCTGATCTTGAGCAAACACAGTTGTGAAAGCAGCTTGAAAGTGCATTATTTTGCGTGTGCGGAATGAGCCTTTAATTCATTTTAGTTAAATGAGTGCTACTATAAAAACCACAGGCCTGTACATTTTTGCAGTCAAAATGCATCCTATTGGTTCAATCCAAATGGAGGAAGAGCCAAAAATAGTTATCAGTCACAGCAATATCGTAAGATGCCTTACAAAAATAAAATAAAAGTCTTTGGCAAAATGAAGGAGAAATCATGAAGAAATTATTTCATTTAAAAGCAAGAAGGGATCTTTTTTGTCTACCATGCTGCAGTAGTCATAATTTATCAACACATTTCATAATTCAGTACTGATCCATGATATAGTATTGACTAATGAATACAAGATACATCACATTTCATTATGTGTGTGTGTGTGTGTGTGTGTGTGTGTGTGTGTGAGGTACTGCAGCTAACTGCTAATTCCTTGGGCATGCACTGCTGTGACAACATACTTCTAGGACAGTGATGGTGAACCTTTTTGAGACTGAGTGCCCAAATTGCATCCCAAAATCCACTTATTTATCGCAAAGTGCCAACACGGCAATCCAACCAGAATACTGAGGTTTTAGTTTAGAAAAAACAGTTGGTTCCGAGGCACATGTTACTTGGGAGTAAGCTTGGTGAAGAAACTGTGCAACGCTTCAAATGGGTGAATCACGACCCTAGGAGGGTTTACTCTATCATGTGTGCTCACCAAATGCTCTTCAGATGGTTGAGGCACATGCAGCAGAAACTCCAAAGAAGATCTGGGTAGGTTCATGTGCATGTTCTGAAGTGCATTCATGTTGTATTGTCCGTCCCCCAAACCCACTCAAATATGTCTTTTCTACAGGCTGGGAGAAAAGGTTATGGCTGAAACATACTATATTCAAGATCTACCAGTTACATCATTTGAAAAAATCATTATCACCTCCCAAACAAATGGGCCAATGTTTTACAAATGGCCATTAAAAAAAACAGGGACTGTCAAAGACCCTGGAAAATAGAGACTTTGGCATTAGTACTGGAGAGTTTTGCTGCCTCGTGATTCACTGCCTTCATTTCCCTGGAAGATCTTATGTTTGCCTTTGGAAGTTGAAAGCCCTTCTAAATAACGGAAAGCAGATCTCTAGTCAAGGGTTTCTGTGTAAAGGTGAGGCGAAGAAAGCTAGAGTCTGCAGAGTGAACTAGTGGAGGTTCTGAGGCAAGTCAGTTGCTCCTGAGCTTCATGCTGGCAAAGCTTTTATTTTCTTTATTGAAAGTCAGCTCGCTATGGCACGAGGCAATGTATTCATTGCTGTGTGTCAGCTGCAGCACAAAAACTATCAGTCATAATTATATTCATGCCACCAACTTTGACATTCAAGTTAATCTGAAAAACACTCATTTTCCCAGACTATCTTATATAACCAGCACCTAGGTTACAGAAGTGGCTCTCTCCATCAGGTTTTACCCCATTGTGTTTCACCTCAGAGTGTTACTTGACAAGTATGAAAATGTTGGCTTGCACTGTGCCTTACAAGGGGGAGCTTTATAAAATGCCTGACATTTGCCAAATGAAGCAGTTATCAGAGTTAGACTATTTTTAGGTCCTTCTTGACACTACAGGTGAAGTACCTGAAAATTAATGATACATCATCTGTTCCAGCAGAGAGTGTTAGAAAGCGGTTTCTTCAGAAATGCAGATGCAGGACCCCTGGCATTTAGTAGGGAGGCAAAAAGAATCGTTATGATGCTGTGAATAACATACTTGTTGCAAAGGACCTATCAAGTTGAAGAATTTGGGTTTTCAAACTCACATACAATCTCCTCCTTTTGTTTTGCTTTGAATACCATGGCTAGGAGGCAACATTGTGAGGAACCCTAATAGGGTTGCCAGCCCAGAGTTGGCAACTGGCAAGAACATTAGGGAATGGGAATGTACAAATAGGAAGTGTGCCAGAACCAAGATCTCTCTTGTGGCACAAACCTGGAAGTGATGTCATCATAAAGTTGCCAGAGGAAGAAGGAGATGGCAAACAATGGCATGACATCAGACTATTGTTCATTGGTCATCCAGGCAACTGGTTGAACACTGGGTAAAACAGGATGTTGGACCAGATGAACCATAACTGTGATTCAGCAGGGCTCTTACATCCTCCCTTTCCTCTTGAACACCTTTTTCTGATTCTCTCTTGAATTATTATATCTTTTGAATTGTTGGATCTTTCTCTGTATATATAGATATATACTTGTTGAGTTTAATATATTTTAATTGTTTTAATGTTGTGTTTTGGGTAAGTGTTAATGGTTTTAAAATGTGATTTTATTAGTTTTTTTCAAAAAAAATTGTTGGCCCCCTTGGTGGCCCCTGTAAGCATAAAAAGCCTGGATATAAATTATGCAAATGAATAAATAAATACATTATAAAGCAATTTTAAAATTCTGGTAAGGCTTAAGCCTGTCTGAGTCCACAGTGTGGCAGATTGAGGTGTTCTTGTTTTCCCTCCTGTACCTTTTCAAGTACTGAAACAGCCTCTCTGTTTTGTGTGTGTGTGTGTGTGTGTGTGTGTGTGTGTGTGTGTGTGTGTGTAGTCATTTAGGCCCTTGAAAAAATAGGGGAGGGCTCAAGAGTTCCTCAATCCACCATGCTGTAGACCTAATCAGGAACAGGCCCTCCTGGACTTATAAAATCAAATTACTCATCTTTTTTTAACTACTTTGTCAGCATGTCTCAGAGCCTGCAAGGGGTGAGGAGGAGATCTCCTCCTGTGCCATTTTCCAATTTTTTTCCCCCCAAAAAAAGATGACCGGGGGAATCTTAAAAAGAGGTGGTTTCTGGTATGCTTTCCAGGCAGCAAAGGCTTCAAAAGGGGAAAGAGGCTGTTTCCCACCCAACCATTTCGCTCTCTGATCATTTTCACCCTCAACTTACATCCGACATTTTGTGTGCAGCTGAGGGGATTCTTCCTGCCTCCCTTTGCTGAAGGTAGTCCCAGAACATTTGCTCTTCAGGCTCTGATCCTGTGTGCCTTTTCAGCCCCCAAAATGCATAGTTGTACTCAGCTGGTCCTGCCGATTCCTTCTGTTTCCTGCAATGCTTCTCAGTGTGCAGTAGACCTGTCCTCCGAGGTCCCAAAGCTTTTCAATGGGAGTCCTCCAAGCGGGTAAGATTCTTTTATTCGTGCCTGTGTTCAAAGATAGCTTCTCCAAAATAAAAGAAAGGAAAACAACATATTGCTGGAAAATAAAAAAAATCCTTTAGGAAAAACCATAAAGCATTCCTAAGGAGAAACTGAGTCAGAAGTAAATCTGATGGTCGTCTAAGAGGCCTACTCCCAGGAAAGTGTTTTATGATTGCTGCCCAAAGATGCTGCCATGTTTGAATTAAACCAAACCCGAACCTGAATGAAACACAGAATGAGTCTTTATTTTCCCCGAACCAGAACACAGCTATGTTGAACACCGTTCAGAACTGAAGAAAAAATGAATTTCCTGATTCACAATAAGAGTTTAATGATAATAAATAAATCAGATGTGGTGGTACACTTGCTAATTCCAACTAGAATAAATCACGAGTGTATAAAGCAATCATTTATACATTTTGTGGTTGGCCAAGTTTCTATATTATGGCAAATATAGAAATGTTTGGCATTTCAACAGCTGGAAAACAGCAGGGGGGCGGGGGCGGCAGGACTGCTGCTTTAAGGTTGCAATCTACTGGAGCAGAGTGAATGAATAAATATCCGCCCTGCTGGTGGGGGACTCAGCCAGCCACTCAAATGGCCAAAAATACAGTAAAAATTGAAGTGCTTTGTCATATCTTTCACTTAAGCACATATATGACCAAGGAGATGTGTGTGTGTGTGCATCCTATAATGTCTTTCTTGTTGAAATTCAAGCTAGATTACAAAATTAGGGGAAAAAACAATCCAATGAAGAAAATCAGCATACGACATATCATAAAGAAGGCAGCAATTGTGTCACACAAATTATAGAGCAATGCAGCATAAGCCAGATAATACATACAGTGGTTAGCGCCCTAAACAACAACCCTATTCTTTTTCAAAATAGCTCCTCCTGACCAATTTCATTCTATACATTCTGCAGAATGAAAGAAGCATGGGGAGCCCCCAGTGTTCTAAACCAACACTGGCTGATGTATTAGTCCATTCTTGCCAAAATCTTTAAGTTCTTCACTATTTCTACAAGGCAGCAAACTTTTCCTGTCAAGTCCTCCGGGATATAACTAGGGATCAAAGCTCCTTATACAAGAGGATTCTTGGCTTTGAGTCTGCATGGTATGCTATCTCTCCCTCTCTCTCCCCCTCTCCTTCTTTTGAAAAAAAGGGAAATTATTTCAGCATCACCTTAACTTCTTTCCTCTTTTCCAAACACAGGAGCATAAGTAATTTGTCTTGTATGGATGCATGCCTCTGCCTCTGCCATGCCAAGTTCCTCGGGAGAGACGGTATTGAGAATCAAAGAAGATTTATATTCTAAATTCTGGAGAAGGATTCGGAATATAAGTTCACTATACCTTTGCGTCTTGTGGAGCAAAGTTTCTCAGTAATGAGTAGAATACATTTTAGTAATGCAGCTATTTAGACCAGGATGTGAGTCCCATGGCTTTTCTGGAAGCTAAGTTAAACTATAGCCACAGTAGGTTCTTAATTTGCAACCTCAGCCCAGTTTTTCAATTTGCTTTACTCGTACCTGTATGTTGAATGCTGGGTTGTCATATCTTCAGCCATGATTCTGCTGGGATATTTGCCTCCTCCTCCTCCTAAATAAAATTAACCATATGTTGGTTTACATATTTATTTTTCATCTTATTTATTTTAATGCAAGCATTTTAAATGTCTCCCAGTGTGACCCACGAATCTCCTTGGACCATTATTGTGGGGCCTTCTACAGATACCTGGTCTGCAAAACGCCTGCCAGTCAACCACCAGGCCGCTGATATTTTCAGTGACTGCCTCCTCTCTCTGGAACCAGCTTCCCTGTGAAGTTCATACCCTGCCTAGTTTTGGATGGCCTTTGGTTAGTGAACCAGGGAACTGGTTAATGCTTCAGACTGGCTTTTTACATTGATGTTTTAATTGGTGTGTTTTATACTTACCATATTTGTTTGGACTATATTTACATTTATTGTATTTTAAAAGTTGTAAGCTGCCCAAAGTCTCTTGTGGGAGAGGGTGCAGGGTATAAAATAAATAAATAAACAAGAGCAAGTGTGGTATAGTGGCTAAGAGTGGTGGACTCTAGTCTGGAGAATAAGGTTTGATTCCCCGTTCCTCCACATGAACCCTTCTGAGTAACCTTGGGTCAGTCACAGTTCTCTCAGAACTCTTCCAGTCTCACCGATCTCACAAGGTGCCTGGTGTGGGGAGAGGAAGGGATTGTAAACTGCTCTGAGACACCATATGGCAGAGAAAAGCAGGGTATAAAAACCAACTCTTCTTCTAAGTACATACATACAGTGCTGCAGGGTTTAGGAGATGATGATGTATTGGTGACCTAGAGAATGCTAGCTCTTTCCCATTCCCGCCCCGCCCCCCCTCCCAAAAAAGTTAACAGAATACTCAACAATGGCAAAGCTAACATCTCTGGTGCATAGTAGACCCTCCGCAGAGTATGAAATGAAAATGGAAATCTTATTTAGATTATACTAATGGAAGACTTAGATAGTTATACAAACTAATGACCTGTATAACTAGAGCTTATGAGCCTATATAAGTCCTTGTACCCTTAAAAGGACAAACAATTGAGCCTGCATTTTAATTTCTCAAGCATTAAGAATTATGGTTGGAATTTAAAATGTTGTAAAATAGAACGATCCAGATGTATGCAAGCTTAACAATGATTGATATGTTTGATTCTAATTTCATGTAAAAAAGTTTTAAAGTTGTTTCAGCATTAAAAAAAATAAAATTGTGAGAATGCTAGCCATTTGGTTGTCTCCACAGCTGGCTTTTGCCATAGACTTGCAGACCCAGAATTTTGGAGGGGGGCGGGGAAACACTTGTAATTTGCCCCCATTAGTGTGAAAATGATACTTCCACCCACAGTTTAACTCGTAAAGCTATCTTCCCTAGGTATGTGACCGTCTAACATCTTTCCTTTAGCTTCTCTGTCTTTCACCTCTACAGATCAGCTGAAATTGGCTCTTTGTCTCCCCTTCTATATTACCATAGCACATCCATAATCAATAGAGAGATTGACAAAAGCTGTTTATTAAACAGAGGGGACATGCAAAAAGCAAGAGGACGAATGGCAGCTGTCAACAGAAGCACTGACTGGAAAGGAGATATAAAGCCAAACAGTCAACTTGGGTAAATCAACATAGATCATAGTGGCTAGAAGGTTAGCATTTTATGCCTCACAGAAATTTAACCCAGAACCCCAGTGATTAATATCACCAATGAAGTAATTTATCTAATAGGATCATACACATCATTATTTATTTCAGCAGTAATGATCATATTTCTGTGGCATGCAAAGCTGGCTTGAATCTCATGCCATTTCATTTTATGTGACACTATAACACAACAATTGTAAACATGATGGCCGCCACACAACAGGCTAACACAGTGGTGGGATTCAAATAATTTAACAACTGGTTCTGGTGGTGGGATTCAAATAATTTAACCACTGGTTGTTTACAAGCACCATTTTAACAACTGGTTCTGCCAAAGTGGTGCGGATCTGCTGAATCCCACCACTGGGCTAACATCACAGAATACTGTGGGACTTCAATGGGTTATGCCTAAGGCCAGTGGTGGGATCCAAAAATTTTAGTAGCAGGTTCCCATAGTGGTGGGATTCAAATTGTGGCGTAGCGCCAATGGGGCTGGGCGGGGCATGATGGGGGCGTGGTCGGGCATTCTGGGGCGGGGCATTCCTGGGCGGGGCTGTGGCAAGGACGCAGCCGCTGGGCCGGTCCTTGGGCAGGAAACGAATGCACACAGGTGCAGGCTGCCACGCACGCTGGTGCACCTCCTGCTAGACTGCTTCAAGTTCTGCGCGCTACTGCTGAGAGGAGGGGCGTAACTAAGGCAAAAATCACGTGGCAAAATCACCAATTAGTAACCCCCTCTCAGCACACACAAATAATTAGTAACCTACTCTCAGGAACCTGTGAGAACCTACTGGATCCCACCTCTGCCTAAGGTTGCCATCCTGTGCTTACTTAAAGCATCAACATGGGGCCTTGTAGACATTCCTGGTCCACAGATTAAACATGGATCCAATCAGGCTTTGTATCTTATTCCATAGCTTTCCATAGCTTTTAATCCTGGTAGAATTGTATCCCATTGGCTGTTATTCAGAAAAGCATGGCTAAATGAGGGAACAGAAATCAACAATACAGCACCTTTCTGCATACAGTAAGTCCCAGGTCCAGTCTCTGGCAGATTCACATAAATCTGAAAGACCAAAATGCTGACTGCCTTCATTTGAATATTAATACCATATTTCCACACAGTGGAACACATACCGTTACGGAGGCATAGTAGTGCTCTGTGCTGTATCACAAGCAACTGAGACTTTTAATAAAGCAGTTGGATGTGATTACCAAATAGATATCACAGCTGAACCACAATTATGCAGATAGCCCCTAATATGAAAGAATGGTTTACTTTACTTGCTTAGAAGTAAAGCTCATTGACATCAAGATGACTTACTGCTAAATTAATGGGTGTTGGGACTAGACTGTGTGTCTCCTTCAGCATTTCCCCCTTGCAGTTTTAGCACCTGTTCTCTGTCTGTGATACCATTTGTAAAGGAAGAGGAAAAGAAAACCAAGACATAAATAAGATTATTCAAAAAAAATCAAGAAGAGAAAATATTCTTTTCTTGGAGAGTTTACGATGAAGCAAACATGCACGCATGCATTCAAATGAATGAATGAATACAAATTTGACAGCAGCAAGGCTTGAAAAGCAAGATAGGATATCACATCCAGCTTTCTGTCTCTCCTAATTTTCTCTAAGAAAATACTTCAGACAGCAGAAGTCTACAGTTATCAAGAATCCCTTGGATAGGCTATTCGAAGTCTGTTTAGATCCCACTCAGATAATTCCTTGTTTAGCTCAGCGGATCTCTATACATGCAATAATGTGTCATTACAACCACCTTGCCTTTAAACAGACTGCTATCGTCACTGTACAAGTACTGCCACGAGCTTCATTGATTCCACTTCGCGTGATCCTGGTCACTCTGCAGCCAATCTCTCTGGCATCTATCGTTAATGAAATCTGGGCTTGGTTATTAAAAAAAAAACCCCGAGACAGTCTCCCAGTGAAATAGGTAGCCCTTTCCCTGAAAGCTCTGCATACAATGCAGCAAACTTCATTGTCTCTCCTAGGAATGCTGTGAAAAGGAAATACAAAAAAGAAGTCTGATGAATGACAGTGGATGTATAGGATGCTTCCCAGGGAATAGGGAATGAGAAGGGTATTGTTGGTCTCGGTATGCAGGGAGAGAAAAAAGATCTCGGAGTTTCAGTAACCTGCTGGGCTAAGATGCGGCTGAATGACACTTGCCATTCTTTCTGGATGAAAATAACTAGCTCAGCAACAATGTCTTTGGTGATTGCCTGTACTTCGCTTCACCCAGACTGGCTAGTTAACCTCATGCATCAGCATCTGGTCCTATTCAGGCCTGATAGCTGACAGTGGATCTGACTGTTTCAATTATTCACAGACATTACGCTGAAGTTTTAACCTGAGCTCTGTTCTGTCTCCATTTCTCTCTCTTTGGCTGAATGGCCTTTAAAAAAAAAGGTATGCCAGTCTGCCACTGTCCTCTCCGAAACCTATTAAAACAGATGCAGTTTTTAAGATACATTGGCTGTTGCCCTGCATTGCTAAATGTCCTTGTTTCATCAGTGAAGTACAATAACCAAATTATGTTTGGTTATTAATTAAACTACAATTGCTTGATTCTTACTGTATCTCATGGGTATATACACGTGCACGCTAAATAACAGGAATAAATTCTCATTAGGGTTTATTGACTGCAACATATTTTAGTGAAGTGATGGGAAAGATGGGGGGAATTCAATTTAAAGGAAAGTGAAAATCACTGTTTAAAATGTGGCACACTGGAACATTTACAGTTGGATTTTAGGAAGGAAGGAAGGAAGGAAGGAAGGAAGGAAGGAAGGAAGGAGGGAGGGAGGGAAGGAAGGAAGGAAGGAAGGAAGGAAGGAAGGAAGGAGATTAAGGTGGCTGGATCACTTTTGTCTTTTCCCTTTGTTTTAGTTGCTACAGTTTTAGTTGTAAAAAACCAATACAATCTTATTTATAAAAAAGATAGAAGATTCATGGCAAGGAATAGTTCATCATATGAAATAAACAGGAATCACAAATAAGGGTCCACTGAGTACTGGACATTTTGTAGCGCTGTTTTGTAGCACTGTAGCACATTTTGTAGCACTGTAGCACTGTCCATTCCACTGAAATGCTGGGATCCATGTTGATAATGTCCATGCAATATTTCAGGTTATAAAGTTCAAAGCTGCACCCATTTAAGAACTAGCCTATGTGTTACCTGGGCAAGTGTGTTGTCTGCATACAGGTTGCTTGGTTAATACAATTTGCAGAATGAAGCTGAAGTTGGTTTCCAGCTCCCAGTTCATTTCTAGTCTCTTATTCATATTTTCTAGTTTCTGAATTATGTGGACAATTTAAAAGCTCTGGCCTCCAAAATAAGGCTTGGATCACCACACACCATACATACACCCCCATATTCAGGGGACATATGCTGGTTCCTAGTCCAGTGATGGCGAACCTATGGCACGGGTGCCAGAGGTGGCACTCGGAGCCCTCTCTGTGGGCACGCACACACAGGGTTCATCGTGGGGGGCAGAAAATCACACCCACACCCACACACATCTAGGCTGGCCTGGGCCACTGAGCACGATGTGTGAGCACTGGGGTGAGCAGGGAGGACTTGGCTGGCGGACCTGGTGCATGTGCTCCAGGTGGCTGCTGCCTGAGGAGGGGGCACAGAGGAGGCAGAGATGCTAGAGAGCCACAGAGCAGTGCGTGTGGGACTTGCTGGAGGCTAGAGCAGGCTGGCCCCTGCTCAAGCGGGTGGGGTGGAGGAAAAAGGAGCCAACCGTTTTTTTCTAAACTAAAACCTCAGCATTCATGTTAAATTGCCGGGTTGGCACTTTGTGATAAATAAGTGGGGTTTGGGTTGCAATTTGGGCACTCGGTCTCAAAAAGGTTCGCCATCACTGTCCTAGTCCAAAGCTGGTTGCTGCAATTTGACCAGATGTAGCGGTCTCATTTGTAATATTGATCAACCTGTTGGTGGTGGGGGATCATAGTTCATTTTTTTCTTTCCTGCACTCTCTTCTAAATCACTCATTTAAACCAATCATCTGCATGGTCTTCCTGGTGGTGGAGCAGCTTCAAATGAACCATCTTTAGGGTGCCATTCAGAGCTACTAATCACTATTCTTCCTAGTCTGGTCTCCTTAAACCAACTCTTTCCAAAAACAAAGGTTTGCTTGGGAGTCAGGTCTATGAACCGAGACACACATTTCACAGATACAGCCCTGAATACAGAATCTCAGGGCAAGTTCTTAAACCAAGTTAACTAAAGAAACATATATTATAAATATGTACATGTTGACATGGTGCATGAGTTAGTGCCAAAAGAGTGAAAAATAGCCGACATTCTTTTTTCAGCGTTCAGCCTTTCTAAACTTACAATTTATGGCCAGTGAGGGTTTTTTTAGCAGGGTGGGAGGACAGAAATGCACTATGTTAAAAACAAATTAATGGCTCTCTGTAAATTTAGGCACTGTTGGCAACCCAGCTTTGCATGTTGTAATAAAAATGGTTTATTGGACTAACATTGTTAAATTCAGAAGCCAAAATTATACTAAGCCACTACACAACAGCCTGGACAGCTCGACGGGGCAGCGCTGGCTGACTTCGGTTCCTCCCTAGCCCTAGGCTCCACTTGAGATTCTGTCTGAGTGTAAGGCATAAAAGTGCTAAAATAAATATCTTCCCTTCAATGAGCTGTATTTATTTTCCATGGCTTCCTCATTATGCAGACCTTCTAATGTCCCCAGAGCACCAGAGCCCATTTATTTCCTAGCCACTGCTTGCTTGCTTCCCTGAAATGGAGCTAATACACCTCAGATGGCTTGAAGATATTGTCAATTGCAGCAGGAGAAGAACTCAGGAAGTTTTCAGGGCCATTTGTTGTCAGGCCAAGGAAATAAACAACCTGGGGATTTCCACAAATGGGGGAGAAAAGACTGGCAAAGTTGAGGTTGAAAGACAATGTAGTGTGATGGGACAAAAATGGCAGAAGGTAGAAGTGATGCAGGGCAGGGTTAGGGTTTAGCAGAGGCGGGGCTACCAGAGGGCAGGGGTGCGCCACACACCAGGTGCACGGTTCTGGGTCATGTGGGGGCGCAAAATCCCCCCTTCCCCAGGCCCTGCCCCCCTGTGGCACCTCCCCACGGTGCCTCCCCACCCCCTTCCCACACTTACCTTAGTTCCTTTCCTTTTTCTAGAACTTTTTCAGGCTGAAAAAAAAAGCCAGTTCACAGTACAGGCTAAAAACGGCCTGAGGAACTACAGTTCCCAGGAGACCTTGGGGCTCACAAGGTCTCCTGGGAAGTATAGTTCCCATCAGGCTGTTTTGAAGCCTGAACTGTGAATACGCCTTTTTTTCAGCCTGAAAATATTCTAGGAAAAGGAAAGGAACTAAGGTAAGTGTGGGAAGGAGGAGGGGAAAGCGGGGCGCTGTGGGGGGCGGGGTGCTGCAGGGGGGCCACGGGGGGCAAAAAATATAGACTGTGCACCGGGTGCAGTTTGGCCCAGCTACGCCTCTGGGGTGTAGCAATGTGGAAAAGCAGGGCTCATTTTAAAGGGTAGCTTCTACAACTGTGTTTTTTCTGCTTCTTCTCAATGGATAATTCAGGTCCCTTCCACACATGCAGAATAACACACCTTCAATTCACTTTCAGTGTACTTTGCAGCTGGATTTTACTGTGCGGAATAGCAAAACCCACTTGCAAACATTTGTGAAAGTGGAGTGAAAATGCATTATGTGCGGAAGGGGCCTCAGTAGAGGCAGGTTGCTTTTTACTGATGTGCTGGAGGTAAGATCATGGCTATTTAGCTTCAAGTTGCTCAGAATGAAGACCTACCCTTTTCCTCATTTTATTTATTGCATGCATTGTTTTATATCTTGACTGTCTCTCCACTGAATTCCTTAAGACAGCTTGTAACAAACTGAAAAATATGCTCATATAATAGACTTAAATAACTGACAGCAGCAAACCCACAAAGCAGTCCAAAACCTAAAATAAATGGGGAGGGGGAATAACAGCATTGCAGAAGCACAAGCAAGGTCTGAAATTGCATAAAAACCATAAAGTGGGACCAATTGAAAATAGTACGACAAATAGTGTACAAGGCACTAAAAACAAGTAAAAGCTAAGACAAATAAAATTGTCTTGACGTAATTCTTGAAAAGTAGAAGAGACACCAGGCAAATTGATGTTGCTCTTGAAAGTCAAATGCCACGGACACTGATGGCACTTAACAAATAAAAACTGCCAGGATCACCTTAATGGATATCCAACCCTTCGAATGAGAACCTCACAGCTCAAAGTCTGAGTGTTCCTCTGCCAGCATGTTTGTATTCGCTATAGCATTCTTATTCATTTATTCATGGGTTTGCAGGGCACAAATACTACGAATCCAGCTTCCAAGAAGGTAATCATTACAGTCAGGACACATAAAGGCTCTCGGAAAACAACTGACCTCTGTGGTTTGCAGGACAACACATCTTAGTGGCTGAGGAAGTAATGAAAGGTAGAGCAAAATTCAGAGAAGTTGGCCAATGTGACCAGCATTAGAATCAAAAGTATGGTTTGTATCATCCTTTTCATAGGCTGTATTGAAGGGTATCCAACTATCTTTATCAAGAGTACACATTACCTGAGATTCTCCTGATACATGCAGGTGCTATATTGGCTGAGGAAATGCAGACTATGGAAGGATTGCATGGAACACAAGAAACCCTGAAAAATAACGTCTGAAAAAGATTTGTGTGGGGTCCTCCAAAACCTGCTTTTTTATGCTGATGATACACATTTACGGTGGTCAACTTTTTGAGTGGCAAGACTCTTGAGAATCAGCATGGTGTAGTGGTGAAGAGCAGGTGCACTCTAATCTGGAGAACTGGGTTTGATTCCCTGCTCTGCCATTTGAGTTGTGGAGGCTTATCTGGTGAACCAGATTCGCTTGTGCACTCTAACACATGCCAGCTGGGCTAGTCACAGTTCTTTGGAGCTCTCTCAGCCTCACCCACCTCACAGGGTGTTTGTTGTTCCAGATTGCTGCCACTAGGATGTTGACTGGATCATATCACCACAGTCTATTTACAAGTACAATTCAAGGTGCTAGTATTAGCCTATATAGTTTGGGACCAATATACCTGAAAGACCACTTTCTTTCTTGTGAACCTAGCCAAATACTGTGGTCCGCTACAGAATCCCTGTTTTGGGTGCCCATGCTTTCTGGGGAGGTGGAAACCCAGGGAGTGGGCCTCCTTGGCCATGGCACCAAACCCTAACCTCCCTCCCCAAGAAAACTCATTTGTCCATTTCTTTTGCTAACTTCTGCCAGCAGCTAAAGGCATTTTTTGCTTCATTTGGCATTCCCTCAGCAATTCTTCCTTCCTGCCCAAAGTTTTAATTGATTTTTTAAATGTTTTTCTATGCATTCTGGCTCTGAAGAAGAAGAGTTTGGATTTATATCCCCTCTTTCTCTCCTGTAGGAGACTCCAAGGGGCGTACAATCTCCTTGCCCTGCTTCCCCCCTCACAACTAACACCCTGTGAGGTGGGTGGGGCTGAGAGAGCTCCAAGAGGCTGTGACTAGCCCAAGGTCACCCAGCTGGCGTGTGTGGGAGTGCACAGGCTAATCTGGTTTTGACCATCTTGATGATGTGTTTTTGTTAGTTTTAATGGTTTTCTAGATGTGATTTTATTATGCATGTTTTACTTTGTTAGCTTCCTTAGCCCTTATGAGAGCAGAAATATGTGGTATAATTTTTGTTAATTAAAAATAAATCAAAGTGGATGTTATATTTGTAAAGAACTGGGTATGAGTTCCATGGACCCAGCTCAGTCGCCCTGCAGCCACACAGCAGCTGCAGGGAACATCAATGTAAGAATAAAGGAGAAGCCAACTGGCTCAGAATACTGCCACAGGGAGACAAGGGGCTCCTGCATCCTCTGCCATTTTCCACACCAAAATTGTGCTGGGAGGAGTTTGATGTTGCCCCCAGTAATGTTGTCCCTTATAACACAATGTTTTCAGCGCCATCTAAATAAGTCTGGAGTCTGTCTCTCTTTCTTTGTACCATCAGGGCACTCTCTTTTGCAGAATTATAAGCCCCAACCTGGAGAAAAGCAGCTGGATTTAAATTCCCACTGAAATCAGTGAGATGAGATAATCGCAACTGACTTAAATCTCATTAATTTCAACAAGACTTAAAGCACAAACCAGTTTTATTAGTGGTGTTCTGCCCTCCCACATGAACCAACAGACCACACTGGCGGCTTCCTAAGATCCTGGATAATAATCTTGCTGAACAGCATGAGGAACCTATTACCGAGAATGACATGAGGCCTTTAGAGGCTCGCAGTAGTTCGACTGTATCAGGATTTGTCATATTTACAGTATATGACAAATGAGCTAATGGGAGAAAACCCTACCCTGGAAAGAGATTAGATCATCTTGGGTGAAAAATTGCCAACACACAGACTTTATGCTACATAATAAAGTCTTACATAAAGCAAATGGCTTTTAGAGTTCTTCTGGAAAACAGCTTTGAAATGCCCCCATCGGGATAGTTCTGATGCTCTCCCATGCTCTTGTTGTGAAGATGCATTCACTGAGGGGGGAAAAATTGGGTTCATATGTTTTAAAAAAACTAAAATGGAATGGGATGGCCAGCAGTTTTAGCTAGTATACTCTCTGGCCAATTATGCACAAGGCATCTGCTGCGCAATGGGGACAACTGCCGCAGCAAGATTTCTTGTACAGACATTTTTAATCCTGCCCCACTTTCACTTTCTAGTATCCCTGCGGCAAGTGAACCACTTGTAGCATGAATTTAATTTTGCTTCGCTATCAGAGTGGGAAAATTTTCTAGTGAGAACAGCTTTGCCATGCACCTCTTCCCTCCGTTCACAGACAACCTGCCTAGCCCCACCCAACCCACTCCTCACACTGCCGTCAATGCCTTCCCCCTTGTCGCATTCCAAATTGCCTGCTCCTTCCTGCTGCTCTAATGCTCTAATTTTGATATATCAATATAACAAATGCTTTTGCAAGGAATAGCATAAGCAGGATCTGTTTCTGGCTCCAGCCCATCTCCCCTTCTGCCCTCCCTGATGATCAGGAGGGCTATTTAAACTTTTTTTTTGACAAACCTCTTTTTTAAAACAGCAGCAGAGAGAGAAAGAGAGAGAGACAGGGCGGAGAAGAAGGGGTGGGATGTGTGGGGTGGGGAGAATATCAGCTTTATAGTATTGGGACTACTGAGTGTTATGAGATCTGTGGCTTTAAGAGGGGCGGAGTTAAGATAACCAGGAAACAGAGACTAGCTGTGAGGAGGACTGGACTGCCTCCTCATGTGTAAACAGAGAAATGCAAGGAGACCACATTTGAGCCCCACCACACAGCTAAAAGGCCCAAGGTAAGTGTTCCATAAGTGATGGCCCTAGATATGTATATATGCATGTGTATATATGTGTGTGTGTCTGCGTGTGTGTGTGTAAACTTAAAAGCGATAAAAAAAATTTCTTACACACAACCTCATAGCTACTTTCCAAAATTTCTGGTTTCTTGCCAGAAGGCAATGACAGTAGAACCTAAGGTAATGGAAGCATGTAACAATGATGAAACAAGAGGAAATTTGCTCAGCTCTCACTGCAAGCCGGATCTGGGAGCAACCAAAAGGGGAAGACTGTTGTCTTTATGACCTACTTGCAAGCATACAGAAACTGCTGCTGTTGACAACAGAATCCCACATTAGGTGGGCCCAGGTCTGATCCTGCAAGGCTCTTATTGTCACTTTTAATTATTTTCTCCATTGACAGCCATATTTTTTTAATGTTCCATTCAGTAGCAAGATTGTTCCAATTCATGTGGCTTACTTTTTATTGCTGTTTTCATACCTTGCCCTGCTTATATTATGGACAGAGGTGGGATCCAGCAGGTTCTCACAGGTTCCCGAGAGTAGGTTACTAATTATTTGTGTGTGCTGAGAGGGGGTTACTAATTGGCGATTTTGCCACGTGATTTTTGCCTTAGTTATGCCCCTCCTCTCAGCAATAGCGCGCAGAACTCGAAGCAGTCTAGCAGGAGGTGCACCGGCGTGCGTGGCAGCCTGCGCCTGCGTGCATTCGTTTCCCGCCCAAGGACCGGCGCAGCGGCTGCGTCCTTGCCACAGCCCCGCCCAGGAATGCCCCGCCCCTGGAATTCCTGGCCACACCCCCGTCGTACCCTGCCCAGCCCCATTGGTGCTACACCACTGTTTGAATCCCACCACCATGGGAGCCTGTTACTAAAATTTTTGGATCCCACCACTGATTATGGAACTCAAGGCAGTATACCTTCTCCCATTCAGTATACAGTCTCCCATTCAGACACTGATCAGTTTTACACCTGCTTATCTTAAGGAAGGTGACTTCATTTGCCTACATTGGAACCAAGTATAATATATTCAGTTATAAGATTTGAACAGTTTCTAGCTGTATTTCTTTGAGAGTGGAGTTATTTCAGGGTTGTTTAGAGCTTTTGGAAACCCCCACATGGAATTTAGAAGCTGGTTTGGGAAACCAGGCTTTGACAAAAAACTTTTTATAGTCACTGATGGGCAGGGAACATAATACCTACATTATGGAAAAGGATCAGAAGTTTGTTCTTAGGAAAGCATTTGACTAGCTGGCATCACATAATTTAATGCATGTAGTCATGCTTCTTTGCACAGGAACATATAGTATATGTATATGCGAATATACATTACATAGAAGGAAAAACTGTGCAAGAGGCAGCTATAATAAGATGCAGTCACCAATAAAACCACTTTTTTGGAACACTCTTTTACTTCCACAGAGATCTTTCTTCTGGTTCTACTTTCCTACTCTTGCCAAATTTTCACTCCAATAGTAAGAGCGGTTTCCTCATCTCTTCATGTGTTGATGTAATTAGATTGGTGTGCATCATAAAAGCACGAACACTAATGACTTCTGTGAACTCTGAATGGAATATTCACAGTGTAATCCTAAGCGTGTTTCCTCAGAAGAAAGCCCATCTAATCTCAAAGACATTTACTTGTAATAAGTGTATGTAGGATTGCAGCCTTAGCCGGTGGTCTAGATAAAGGTTTTATAGAGCACCACGCTCTGCTATCAGAAGTGTCTGCAGATGTCAGGATAATAGTTTAAAGATTAAATTTCAAAAGCAGCTTACAGAGAGATATCCTGACAATATACAATATACGTATCTGAGCCCATTGGAATAAATAAGTAACATTGCAATTCTAAGCAGGTGTACTAAGAAGTAAATCCAATGCTACTCATAAAGTGTCCTTAGGATTTCTGCTGTGGAGTAATATCCCTCTCTAGTCCTTCTAGCAAAAATCAAATCAGTATAACACTATGACAAAATATGGAAATGAAGTCATATGCACCAAGACTGAGCTTTGGGTCCCAGAATTCGAAGCAGAATCACACTGAAGAGATTTCAAGTCTCCCTGAACAATGATGTGTCACTAAATCTTGCCTGCTCAAAAATGTTGGTAGAAGGGCCAGACAGGTGATAAAGGAAAACAGAGCTCCTGACATTGTTATTCAAAAGCCGCCAACAGATATTAGACTGGAACATGACCATTGCAGGAAGTGGCATTTAACCTTTTTTGTGTGTGCATGCTGATTTCCTGATCTAAGTTTCCCCCTTCAGCTCCTATTAGATCCAGCAGGGGGGAAGAGGTACCGTATATACTCGTGTATAAGTTGAGTTTTTCAGCACATTTTTTGTGCTGAAAAAGCCCCCCTCGACTTATACACGAGTGAGGTGTATTTTAAAAATATTTTAGGGTTTTTACTTTGTCGGCCGCCAGGGGGCGCAGAAGTTTAGGTTAGTTAGGCACCACAATTTCATAGGGTATCAACAGGATAATCTCTAGTTGATAATAGCCAGGTTTGGTGATGTTTATTAGGGGGTCCAAAGTTATGGATCCCTGTGCTGGTGTGTTCCCATCCCCCCATTGCTTCCTACCGGGAGCTAATAGTAGATGGGGCTACCCTTTTGAGGGTCCAGCAACTTTGGACCCCCTGAACCAACCTTCTCACTAAACCTGGGTGGTATCACTGTGAGGGTCTCCCGTAAAGATACTCTGAAATGTTGGTAATTGCTAATATAAACATTCCCCCCCCTGACAGGTTGTGTGAATGTTCCTAAAAATGACACTCTATCATGTGCAATTTTAAAAATATATGTACAATTCAAAAAAACAATAATGAACTATTCTTTTAAAAAAAAGCAGGCAGTTTTTTTAGTCACAGTGAACAGGCATGTTCATTCCAGTTTTTATTGTAAGATCCATTGTTTAAAACCCTTCCTTACAAAAAAAGCTAAGGGTTTTGTACTTTTAAAGTGATTGTTGATACCATATTGTTCTTGTTGACCCTCTTTTCCGCTTACAGAGCTAGTTTACTGTTTTTCTTTGAAATAAATATTCAAAAACATTTAACCTACTGATGCCTCAATTAATGTAATTTTATTGGTATCTATTTTTATTTTTGAATTTTACCAGTAGCTGCTGCATTTCCCACCCTCGACTTATACGCGAGTCAATAAGTTTTCCCAGTTTGTTGTGGTAAAATTAGGTGCCTTGACTTATATGTGGGTCGACTTATACACGAGTATATATGGTATTTCTCTTTTCCCCCCACTACAGTGGAACTAATAGCAGCTTTTAGAGGAGATGGTGATGGAATTCAGATTGAGAAAATTACGTGAAGTAGAAAGGTTACTTTTCCACTCCAACCTCTTTTCCCCAGCCCAATTCAACCCACCCTTCCCTGCAGCAGCCTCAAAGCAAAAAAAACCAAACCAATTCCCTAACTATTGTCCTTCTCTTCTTGCCTCATCCAAGTCTTTCCCTTTTCTTTTAAAAATGTGAATTTTGGACTAGTTTTCCCACACATCTTGTTAATTTCTTTGCCAGTATTTTTTGGACAGGAAAGCCAAAAGGTGGTTTCTTTACAATACAGAATCATGGTATCTTAATGAAACCCCATCTAGTTTACAGAACACATGTACGCTTGTAGAGGTATTTTGATAAAAAATTCTCATGAAGTCAGCAATTCCTGGAGGCAGAACTAAATGTGAATGGAAAACACATGAAGACAGGTAGTTGACAGAAAGCAAAATGAAATGGGACAATGCTGGACATCTCTGGTAGATGATTCTTTACTAGCTGAGCCTCACAAATACTCCAGCAACATGTTGCAGGATAACATCATACTCTCAACCCACGTATAAGTAAACAGTGGACATGCATTAGAAATGAGTACTGCAATTCTGCACTACCACTGTAAAGTGATTAATGTTCCCAGGCGATGTGTGTTTAGAAATGCAAATAATACTTTAAAAAAATCATAATTCATGATGTGTCCTGCAGGTGTTAGCTTGGCTACTGAGTACTTCCCATATATTATGCATAAGCTAAGTGCCTTGGCTTCTTTTTGCCATATAGCACAATAAAAAAAAGCTATGGCAGAATGAGAAAAGATGGGGGGCTTGGTGATTAAAACATATGATTTCGCCTTGGTTTATAGCAAAAGCAGCCTTCTGCATTTTCCAAATGGAACTGTGATTAGGGAACATAGTAATATTACAAAAGGTTTAGGTCCATTAAGATTTTGGGTTGAGTCCTGCCGCCCTTCTTGCCTAATGAATGTTGTCTAGGAAAGGGGGAAAGCTACGCTTTCAATGGAAAATGAAATCGGCTGTTATTTCTCATGCCTCCAACAGCTACTGCCAAAAGTCATGTGGCCATGCTTCCTTTAACATTCCTTACACATGCTGACATAAAATACAAAGATGATCCAATTACTGTTTCTGCAACTGCATCTTATTTTGCTAATGCATACAAATTAATGGTGTCTGTCACCCTCCTACACAAGAGGAAACACAGATTGCATTTTAAATCCCATGAATTTTATAGTACACATTAGTTAAATACAGAACCACCCTGACCATAAACAGCTGACATGTCTCTCATAATCTCTGTCTAGTCAATATGAAAATGTAACTACATGGGGAGAATGCAAAAGAGATTCCACCTTACAGTCATTTATTAGCAGGAGCATTATTTATTCCTAGCAATTTACTGTTAGTAATTTAAGTCTAGAGAGCCATTAATGTGCAAACTTTAAGTGCTCAGCTAATTCTGGAATTCTCATGTTGCCTTTCCCCCGCCCTCCAAACTGTTTTGCTGTTACTGAAGTTATGAGGACTTCCTAACATTTGGTAGAATTCGAGACCTAAACCATTTTTATTCATGCCAATCAAGTAATACAGATCAGCGCACGTAACTGCATACTGCATACTGCTGTGCATACTGCTGATGCATACTGCTGATGCAGAAGTGCGGCCAGACATCTAGATGGACAGCCCCATCTGCCAAAGACCTGACCCGGTCTTTGGGGTAGTAGCAACTCAGCACCGTGGTCTCTGAACCAGAAATTCCAGATGCCAAATACATTTTAAAATTTTATGAAAGAAAACTACTAAAGCACAAACTTAAAACAACAGCGAAATGCAATTTAAGGTGTTAATACAGGCTGATTATGCACAGCACGAATAAGACATAATGGGGATGCCTTAAAAAAAGCCCCTTCCTCATTTTTTGTCTGGACGGTATGGGCAAAAAAAAGGTGTCATAGGAGAAAGAGGCTTTCACTTCCCACTCTCTTTGTGGAAAGCAAAACCACTTATAGCACAATTGAAATCTTGCTTCACTGCCAGAGTGGAACAGAATTGCCAGGGGGTACAGCTTTACCCCAGACCTCTTCCCTCTGCCCATGACCAGTCTTCCCACTCCATTGCAATGCTTTACACACCTTCCCCCTCCCCTCCCCCTTCCTTTTCATGTTGTCAGCTCCTTCCTGCTTCCCTAGATGCACTGATCAAGAGATAGATTGATCTCTCACATGTATTGGGGCGGGGAGAATCCTCCCTCATCTCTGTCTAATATGTCTGTGTTCAGTCTCTCCTCCACCTGCACAGCCTCTGTACAGCACAGCCACAGTTGCCAGGTGTCCTGGAGCCTTCACCCCCCTCCCCCACTCTCCATGCTGCCAGCTCCTTCCTGCTTCCCTAAAATGCACATATTGAGAGATTGATCTTTTGATACAAAGTAACAACAAAAAGGGATTTTGCAAGGAATGTTACAAGCAGGCATCTTTTTGGCTCCACCCCACCTCCCCTGTTCTCCTTCCACCCTCTCTGATGGCTGGGAAGACTTCTAAAACTTTATTTCAGGCAAGACTCTGTTTTAAAACAAGTCTCTCTCTTCTCTTCTCTTGCGACATCTTCTCTTGAGAGTGTGCATGTGTGGAGGGGGAAGGCAGAGGGAGAGAATATCAGCTCTGTACCTTTAAGGCTGACGATGGGCCAAGTTAAGAGAACCAGGAGAAGCAGAGACCCAGCAGAGTTCAGCAGACAAACTGCGCTGCAGACTGTGGGCTGCCTCCTCACATACAAACAGAGGAATGCGAGGGCAGCCCACTATGAGCACACCAATGAGGGGCTATTGTCGTCAGAACTTTCTAGGTTATGAGCAGACCACCACCACCCCACGAAACAAAACTTTCTCAGACCTTCAAAAAGCAACTGGTTCCATCTGGTTCCAATTAACAGAGATGATTCACTCCTAACAAGACATGGAGTGACCTTGAAAAGAGATAAACACTTGCCTAATTATCAACACCTGCAAGCTTGAACATTTATACCTCAAGAGAGAAGGCCAAAGGCTTTTTTCTAGGCCTTAGCATACAAAACACATTTTCTCTTGACACCACCTGAACTGGGGTGCTCCTCTGAGCCCTGTTGAACTGACCTTGATGCAAACTGATATGCATCTCAGTCCCCCAATTGTCAGGCATGCTTGCACCTGAAGCTGGAATATAGTTGACTGAATTGGTTATTTATTCAAGGCAGCTAGTGGTTTGACTGTAGTGATAAAAACACATTGCTTCAGGAAGCCATCGACATTATATTCCATCACCATGTACTTTTCATGTATGTTGATGGCATGCATAGTTTAATTGATAATTAAGGGTGTTGCTTGTTTTCACTGGATGGTAACCTTTCTCTGTGGAGCCTTCCTCCAATAGAAGGCCCATTTCAGTTGGAGAAAAGCTCCTTAGGATGAAGGCATCAAACATTGACCAATGGCATGCAGTAATGAAAGGAGTTCGCCTAAGCCAGCCATTTATTGGCTGTGTGGCCATGAGGGAATCCCTTGGTGCTGGGCAGTATTCAACTGAACCTTAGCTCCTGTTCAGCACAGGGTGTGATTCATCACCTCTTGGCATAATTCAGTGCAGAAATATTGTCCTCTTGTCCTTTGCCGAGCATAGCATCTGCTGTATTTTCCTAGTGGGTTTGAAGATGGTTTGTAGGTAATGCTTTTTCATCAGTTTCCCTATTTGATCTGTGATTCCCTTGATGTATGGTAGAAATATTTTTCCTGAGGTAGGCTGTTTCTCCTCAGTCCTCTGGGTTTCTCTTGGTCTTAAAGCTCTCCACAACAGAAATCAGCTCCCACGGCCCAAGAGCGCTTAGAGGCTTCAGCGCCTCTCTTACTCTCAGAGGGAACTTCTGAGAGTGAGAGGGGCGCTGCAGCCTCCATTCTGGGCGTTTGGGGTTTTTTTTAAGCCAAGAAAGGGACCTTTCTCGGCTTTAAAAAAAAAGCACCGGGGAAGGAGGAGGGGGTGTGGTCTGGCTATTTTGCGCCCCCCCCACATGACTTCTTTTGGTGGCTCCCAGGACAAACCACCCCGGATGTCCTCCTGGGAGCTTCACCACTGATAGGAACCACAAAACGCAGCATTCAGACCTGTATTAAAGAACACAAAAGACACTGTTGGCTTAATCATCCTGAAAAAGCTCCAGTTGCAGAAAATGTGTTAACAAAACTGGCCACAATATTTTATTTGAAAACACTGAAATTCTGGACAAGTCAGAAGCTTACTATGTCAGACTGCACAGGAAGGCCACTGAAATTCACAAACACCAGGACAACTTCAATAAGAAAGAAGAGACGTTAAAAATAAGCAAAGCGTGGCTCCCAGTACTTAAAAAATGGACTGATAACCCCACCCGCAATACAATGCACTCAACCACACCTTTGCATAGCAAGTTCCACCCAAACACTTAATGATCGGTTCCCCACCCTGGGACATGGACAATATACCACACTAAACTTTCCCTTCTCACTTAGACACAGTGTGAAACAGACTTTTCTCTGTGATTCACCTCTGAAGATGCCAGCCACAGATGCAGGCAAAACGTTAGGAACAAAATCCACCAGACCATGGCCACACAGCCCAGAAAACCCAACAGAACCAATATATAGAAGTTTTGAATTAATTGTGCATGTAGTTGAAGTTTATAAAAAGAGCACCACTTACAGCTGTAATCTATAAGTAATTTCTGTGTTGTTTTTGTTACATTATTTGCAGTACAATCCTAAGCACAGTTATACGCTTTTCTCCATTGAAGGCAATGGACGTAGAAGAGTGTCACTCTGCCTAGGGTTGTATTGTCCTGCAACTGTATTACTCACAAACAGTAAACTGCATTTTCATTTACCAGAAACTCTGGTCGGTTTCTTAAATAAGGATTCAAGACTCATGCAGGCAGTTTCTTGCTTACACTAAGAGGTTAAGCAATCAAGGAAATTCTGAGCTTGAACAAGCTGCAGCTACCAGCCAGCTGCTGAGTGTGATGACTGATGGATGCCACTGACTGTGTAGACACAAGAGCAGCACATAATACATCTTGTTTTAAATTGCAAACGTGTCTGCAATTCAAGAGTGTGCAGGACTGGGTTGAAAGAAAAATGGACATTATGAGCCTGTTTAGTTTTGAGCACATCGTTTGAGAGATTTGCAGCATTGCTAGTCCTAATTGATGTTTTCTAATGCATTGGTTATATCATTCTAGCCTTAACTGTGCTTTCGAAAATACTTTTTTTGAGCCTGCTTTCTTTTACAGTTCACCTTTTCAGACGGAGTTGCTCAAATCTAATGTTCAGGGGCTCTGTTTCCTAACCACAATTCCATGTGCTCACCTATTTTCTTTTGTCAATCATTACAGCACTTCAGAAACCAGTAAATATATAGTTTAGGATCTGGGAGTGGAAAGCCCTCTGTGCATTTACAGCTTTATGCATGGCTGTGTGTGCTTTGCAAAGGGGTCTCTTCTTGTTTCCTTGTTTACACGTGAGAAAGTGCCCTGCTGCTTCCTACGAGCCTGCCCACCATTGCCTGACTCCTGCTACTCCTGCTTCCTGGTTTGGGTGGTTGTTTGCCTCAGTTTCTGACTTTTTTTAAAAAAAAGGCTGTTTTTTTGATCAATCACTCCTGAGATAGATCAAAAGCCAGGGGGCCTGTCATCCAGTCATGGCCCACCCACCCCCCGGGGGGGGGAGGGAGGAGGACCTAATCTAGGCTATAATCCACCTTGAAATGACATTATAGGCAACTCTGCCATCTCTCTCTTGTCTAAGTTACCCATTTTCTGGAACAACTGCAGCCTTGGTACTGCCCACAAATGTCTCTGTTTCTGTCTCAACTCAGCTTCCTCTTGCCAGATTGTCCAGTTTATTTATTTGTTGCATTTTTACCCCACCAAATCTCCCAGAGGACTCAGGATGGCTTACAATAAAAGCATATAAAAATAATATAATACAATAAATAATACAAAAACATATACATTAAAAGCTTTAACAACAAATAACAATAAATAGCAGTTCCATTGTGAGCCTGACTGAAGGAATGCAAACATTAAAAATATATTGTCGAAGGCTTTCACGGCCAGAATCACTTGGGTGCTGTGTGGTTTCCGGGCTGTGTGGTTTCCGGGCTGTAGGATCTGTGTGGTTTCCGGGCTGTAAGATCTGAAGATGCCAGCCACAGATGCAGGCGAAACGTCAGGAGAGAATGCTGCTAGAACACGGCCATACAGCCCGGAAACCACACAGCACCCAAATTAAAAATATAATAACATCAATTTATAAAAACAACAGAACCAAACCCTTTTGACTTCAGCTTCCATGGATGCAAAGAGAAGGGCAGCTGGGAAGGATATCCAGCCTGGAAAACACCCACAGAAGTAACCAGTTGTATGGGCTGCTAGGAAAATGCCTTTCCAGACCAAAAATATTTGGGTGACTACTAGGAAAACGTATTTATAAGGGAAGGGGTGATTGTGCACAGTGCTCAAAATCCTCAAGACTTTAAGGGCTTTTTCTCCACTTAGGTTCAGGCTATGGCTCTTCACTAGTTGGAAATGAGGCAGGAAGATTCCACCTTTCTTCAGGCTGTAGTACCATCTCTCATGGCATCTAGGCAGGGGGAAAGGCCATGTTGAGTTACGCAAAGGACATCAATCAAAATTTGTAATGTTCCTTTGGGAGCCTTTGCAAAATGTCAGCTAAAGTTAAACAAATCCAGCTTTCTGTTTTTATCTTTTTTAAAAAAATCTCTGGTTTACTGTTACTATTAACATGACTACATATGGGCTATCCACATGGCACAGTGTAAGCATCAGATGGTTTGGGTTTCATCTGCCATCTGCAAGAATTAGTCTATAGATCCAAATCCCAAGAAAATTAGTTTTGAGCAAGCTAGTGCTTTTGATCGTATTATAATTCTCACTACTGGGCAATGTCTTCAAAAGTGCCCAGGCTCTACAAACATAGAGCTCCCATTGGAGCATCTTTTGTCATCTCCATTCTTCAATGCTTGAAGTCATATTTAAATAGGTCAAGGAAAGATGTATCTATCACAAATGTTTGAAACTGTTCTGTTTTCCCCATACTCAGTCATGCATCCCTATATGATGCCCACATATGTAAAGGGATGTGGTTTCACTACCTCCTTGTTCACCTTTATTGTGTTTTTCTAATGCTTCAGTCCTGGGGATATTGTTCCCACCATAAATATGAGAAATTCAAGCTGCAGTCCACCATCCTTGAACCACTCACACAAACAGCTGAGTAATGAATGTGTAATTATTAATTAACAAAGACCAAGCAGCTGAAAATTGCTTTGGTGTTGCTAATGATTAAACGAACCAAAACAAACAAGGTGACTCAGTTCTGTTAAACTGCATTTTCCTTCCTGTCTTTGTCAAGGATGAGGGCGCTCTTAACTAAGAGTGATCCTGTTTCTTACAGGCAATTTGCCTGCACGTTTTTGCTTGTGAGAGGCTAGAAGCTCACTTAAAAAATAAAGGAAAATGAAAACAGCTCTGGAGCCACCCTGCAGCCCTTGATGCATAAACACAAGCACCATGGCTACAGGTCTTGATATGCAAAGAACTTTCTCACAAGCTTGGATGAGCATAAACCGGTTGAATGCTTTTTTGATTGCCAGCATTTCTAAATTTCACTGCCTGTCTCTTAAGTAATATAATCAAGAAGTCTGCTTGAATTTCACAGGAAACATGATAAATACTAAGTGCAGCCAGAAAACAAATTTTCTGTGCATCCTTCAGATATAATTTAAATTACACTTGAAGTGCAAACTTCAAATACAAACACACCATGTACACATAAATAAAGATAAAATATAAATACGTGCATTTAATGCTGTCTGACTTGGCCAGGAAAGCATGAATTCACTCAGAAGAAAGAAACTTCCTTCAACATTCTGTTTGATATAGCCTCTATCCCTGAGGGGGCAAGCAACTTTTTAAACTGAATGGTTAGCAAATTTTGAAGTGTGAGTTGCCTCAACTCAAAAATGCTCACCTCAGTCCAAGGTGAATTTGGGCCTCTTCTCACAGGGAAGGGTCACACTGGCTATGCCCCCCTCCCCAGCATCACCAGTTGTACTTCTTTTCCCACCTTCCCCATAGCTCCCTTTTCCTTTCTTTTCTCCACTTTACTTGGTGACAGGGCAATAGTAGCAACTCCTCTTCCTCTTTTTACTCACAATGATAGCTTGAAAATAGCCAGTACTGTGCAGCAGATTGCTTGGGAAAGGGAGTTAGGAGCGAAAGCAGCAAAAATGTTACAAGCAGCACTGGCTGCCAGTGTGGCTTTTTAACTCATGAGTAAATGTGTTCTTTGGATCTGAAATTAGGGTTGCCAGTGTCCACCTGGGGCCTGGAGATTTGGAATATCAACTGACAGAGATCACTTCCCCTGGAGATGGCTATGTTGGAGGTGAGCCCTTTGGCATTAAAAGCCACTAAGGTCCCTCCCCTTTCCAAACCCCGCCGTCCCCAGTTTCCACTCGCAAAACTCCAGGAATTTCCTAACCTAGAGTTGGCAACCATATAGGAAACAGTAAATGGAGGCACATCACTTGGGGACAGGATAGCATCTCACACTGTTTCATTTATTGCAGTATAACAGCTCAATCCAGGGCTGTCAAGCTGTTGGGGATGGTGCTGCTCCAGCACCATTCCACTTGCTTTAAAGGGCTTTCCCTTGGTGCAGGAAGTCCCCAAAAGTTTTTTTTTAAAAAAAAAAACCCTTCACCTTTGAATCCCCCATAGGCGAGAATAGAGATACATCGTGAAAATCGAAGGATATCTCTGCCGGGGATTCTGCTGGTGCATGTGGGCCAAGTGTGCTCTGGAGGCCAACTAAGGTCAGCCCTGCCTCCTGGAATGCCGCCACCATGCCGACACAGTTGAGCGTGGCATGGAAGTGCTGGTGAGAGCTGTGGTCAGGTGTCCCAGGGTCCTGCGGCTGCCAGATACTGGCAAATTTGCTCCTCCACCAACATATGCGCCCCAGGGAGGGCAAATCCACCAGCAAGTGCCCACACCACCTCCAGAGAGGGATCCCCCCAATTAGGCTGTAAAGCTCTCTGGGTCAAGTGGGGCCTCCCCCATTTTAAAAAAGTAAAGATTGTACAGTTATTACAAAATATAGGAACAATCAGTAAAGTTGACTTCCACATATAGAAATTATTACATACATTTCTAATTATCCATTTCTATACTATGTTTCATTACAGTGCATTTGTAATAACCGTTTCATTTTCGTCTATATTTGTTTGTCAAAAAACTTCTTTTAAAATATTTCTTTCTTGAATCTTTCCTTTTTTTACTTTAATTCCCATCAGAACCTCTCACCATATATGTGTAAAATGAATTCCATTTCCCCTGGAATTCCAGTCTGTTATGCATATGTATGACATTAGACTTGCTCTGACACCATATTTTGCCAATTTGTTTTTTTCAAAATCTCTTCTTTATTAACTACAAACCTTCACTGCTTCTGATGCAGAGTTGCAGAAAGCTATTAACTATGCACACAGATCCAAACCTGTTCGTTGTGAACCTGTGTCCTCTTCATCGGAGTTTCTCCCTCCCCACCGCAGCGAGCACACAGCAGACACACCCAGTTGCAGAACTGTTAGCAATTCCTACTACCAGGCAAGCTTGCTTCGCCGGTCTCCCGATTGGCTGGCGTGCCTTGATGGGGCAGGACCTTTTCCCACTGTGGAAACGTACATTGTAGGGGCGTGATAAAAAACAGTGTGTAAAAGTTTAAAGTTTAACTGTTTAACTGTGCAAACAGTTAATCATTACCTGTGTAAATAATTAACGATTCAAAGTTACACGTTTGACTGTTTAACGTTTGCGTCCCCTTCTGCTGCTTGATTGCAAAAGTGGAAATGAAACCAAGGAAAGGCTGCGTGCACATTGCAGCGCTGATTGGTTGCCCGAATTCCGCGTCACACTCCAGGGCGGGAAACGAGTCAGAGTTTCAATCCTCATCCCTCCCCTCGGATCAGCTCTGAACCGTGTTAACTTGCAACCGTGCCACTTGCAACCAGGTCCTGCCGGAACGCGGATTAACGAGCACCAGAAATGGAATCTGCCATGCAAACAATGCAGAGGTCGTCCCTCAAACCTGGTTAGTTTGTGTTCTGAAACCTGGCTAAGACGGTAGTGGGGATTCGACCTATGTGTCTAAAGGATGGCCCAAACATGCACACTTTCTACCAAGTAAAATTAGTCTTTATTTCACAGAGAATGAACATCTTACAGTGTCATATGCACTAATTTTTCATGGTGAGCGTATTGTTATTACATAGGTAGTACATATTGCTTCACACTGGGCATCAAGACATTGCCAAATGCAGAAAACATGCACTACTTTCCATGTGGTGGTTATGAATTAGCCAAGATCTTTTGTCTTTCATTCAGAACTGTGAATTTTGACAAACACAAACCTTCCCAAAGGAAATAACCTTTTTGCCTACTTCTTTACTTTCCAGACCCTGGGAAAGGGTTGGTGCAGATGTGTGTACATTCCAAGTTGAAATTATTTGGTTGTTGTTGATTATTTTTCTCGGTTTATAGAAATTGCTTCCATGACAGACATGTCAACACAAACAATCATCACTTGTCTGAAAAACATATTTGCCAGTTGGGGTCCAGATGTGCTGATGACCAACAACACACCTCAGTTCACAGGAAGAGAGTTTGCGGAATTCGCAGACACTTACCAGTTTGAACACCTCGCAGCCAGTTCACACTTCCCACAGTTAAATGGGGAAACAGAGTGCTGTGAAGACTGCAAAGGAAATCCTAAAGCAAGAAGATCCATTCCTAGCTTTACTGACCTACTGTGATAACTGCTACAGGGTTAAGTCCTGCACAACTAATAATGGGCTGCCAAATCCAGACACAACTTAAGAACATAAGAACATAAGAACATAAGAACAAGCCAGCTGGATCAGACCAAAGTCCATCTAGTCCAGCTCTCTGCTACTCGCAGTGGCCCACCAACATCATGTTAGGATGTTAACTTCCTACCTTAGGAACAGACTTGTAACCCTCAATGGGCAAATCTGAAGACTCTTCACATGAATGACTAGAAAGCCAAAGCAGGATACAAAAGACATTATGACCAGCATCATGGAGTTCAGATGTTACCATCACTGACAAAGGGATCACAAGGAAGAGTAAGGCTGGATGATGATAAAGATTGGTCCTACCATGCAATAGTTGTAAAACAATGCCAAATGCCATGCTCGTACCTTGTCAAGACCAATAATTGAACTATTCAAAGAAACATAAAACACCTCCAGTTAGTTCTAGAACCAGAGACTCCAGAACGGTGGTATAGCTACATGGGCTGGGTGGGGACAAGTGCCCCAGGTGGATGCCATTGGGGTCATGTGGGGGGCGAAAAATCACCCCCAACCCCTCCTTCACCCCTCACCCCATACCACCAGACCTGGCAGAAGCCGCTGCCAGGTACCGCTGCTTGGCCCCACCCTGCCAAGGCTGGTGGAGGCTGCTGTGCGCGCCCCTGCCCAGCCCTGCCTTGTCAGACTGTTGCCAGCTAAAATAAGGGGTGCGGGAGTACAGGGGGCATGGGGAGGGGCACAGGGGGTGTGGAGGCCCAGGGGGGGGGGGGCAGAAAACTCGAAGTCTGCCCCGGGCTCCATTTTCCCTAGCTATGCTCCTATTCCAGAACCAGGGACTCTAGAACCAGATTCTCCAACCTTCATTGAATCTTGTACACCAGATCCAGTTAAAGCTCAGCTTGCAGTAATGATCACTTCCTCTCTTTTGCCAACCACAATGAGAGTAACTTCAAGAGGCACAAAGATCAGAAAATGTGCACAATATAGAGACTGGTATTTAGATAGTAATGGCAACCTAATACAGGGCAGAATAATCCCCAGATACTACTGAGGTGCATTATAGACTACTCATCACTTCATGTTAGGATGTTAACCTGTATATATAGTAATTATTTATATTGTTATTCAGATAATTATTTAATTTAATATATATTAATAAGGGGAGAAGATGTGGCAATGTGTGCCTTTAAAACTTTGAATTATTGGGCAGAGTTAAGGGATCCTGAGAAAAGTAGTTGTAACTGAGGCTTAGAGGAGTCCAGACTGAGAGCTTCTGTGTAGCTGCTTATAGTTCTAACTAGTCTTATTGTTAGCTGTGTAAATAAACCTCTGTTGAACCCATGAGGACAATCCTGTCCTCCTTCACAACAGGGGGAGTGGCGCCTCAGCTGGCACTCCTCCAGCAGGCTCAACAATCCAGATCAGCCCTGGGGAAGGTAGTCAGCACCAAGGGGGGGTGGTTGCCTTAGCTGGGGAGCCTGCAGCAGTCTTGCCCGCCCATTTGAGCACTAGGGGAGATTATTGGCCCTGGGTGGAAGGATTTGCTTCCTCAGCTTGCAGGCCCACAACAGGCTCAACAGCCCAGATCAGCACCGGTGGGTGGCTTTTTCAGCTAGTAAAGCTGCGGTGGGTTTGTTAGCCCAGATTGGCACAGGGGGTAGGTATCCACGCCAGATCAGGAGCAGGGTGGGGTAGGTACCTGAAGTGATCAGCCCGCAACAGGCTCACCAGTCCAGATTAGGAGCGGAAAGGGGGGGGGGGGTTGCCTCAGATGGCTCTCAGGTTTGATAAGTCTTTTCAAGGGGCCAAATCCAGCCCTTGGACTGCATGTTTGACACGCCTGCATGAGGGTATCCCTTCTTGCTGGCCTCAGGCACAGTCTCCATGTAGGCTCCCAAGGAAGGGATTCCTCCCAGAGCATTTTTGTTGCTGCCTCAGCCCTCAATTTGCATTGTGGTTCCTATTTTTAAAAAAATCAGTGTGTGAATTATGATGTCAGATCCAGGGAAAACTTGGAAGTGACATCACATAATTCTAGGAATCATTGATAAAACCATTTTCAATGGTTTCTAGACCAGTGTGAAGTTTCTGCTGGAAGTGATGTCATGATATGTGCAATGCTGGGCACATTCCCCTGTCATCGTCCACCCGCCATTGCCAGTCATCAGCTGGGAGCCATAGTCTGCTCGCTTGCTGTAAGGTTAGGCTAATGCTGTAGCTATGCCTCCACTGTCCTTGATGGAGCAACCTACACTCTTCCCTTCCCCCAAGCCAGGAATGCAAATGTTAAAGTCTACTGGCTTTGCCCAGGTCACCTTAGGTTGTGGGGACTCTAGGCCTTACTTGTTGTCCTTCTGTAAAGTTCTCTGTCAAGCCCACCGTTTTCCCCTCCCCCAGTTTCTCTTAGGTGTGCATTTGAATATTATTATTATTTATTAAATTTCATAGACCGTCCAATCCCTGAAGGGCTCTGGGTGGTGTACAATAAGCAATAAATATGCAATAAAATACAAATCATGAACAATAAACATTAAAATCCCTTAAAACACACTAGCAGCATTATCATAAAACGTATAATAATTAATATTAATCATTAATAACAGTAGTAACCGATCAATAGCGTCCAATCCTAAATTCGGGAGGGGACCAGCAACAGAGATGGAATATAAGGTAGTGCCAGAGATGCTATAAGGTGCAAAACAGGGCATCAGGAGGGGGCAGGCAATCCATGGCCAGCCTCCCCAAAAGCCTGGTGGAATAATTCAGTTTTACAGGCCCTGTGGAACTCACCAAGGTCCCGCAGGGCCCTAACAGCAGATGGAAGAGTGTTCCACCAGGCAGGGGCCAGAGCCGTAAAAGCCCTGGCCCGGGTAGAGGCCAGCCGCATCATTGAGGGGTAAGGGACTGTCAGTAGATTAGCCTCTGCAGATCGCAGAATATGCCAAACAGGAAAAAAAGCTGGGAAAAGCTGTTTGGACTTTTTTATTTTTGGCTTTTTTTGACCCAAAAAGAGAGACCATTGCAACGGAGCCAAAAAAGCAAAGCTGAAAAAGCCAATTAAAAAAAGTCTGGCCTTTTCAGGTTCATTATCTTTGTGGGGCTCAGAGGAGAATATTTTCTGAGGTAGAGATGCCAAATTTGCAGTCTATCTGCAGATGGCTCTACTTACAAGAACCCCCCCCCCCCCCAAGTTTAGTGAAGATTGGGTCAGGGAGTCAAAGGAGAAAATTAAAGGGCCCATAAAATTGGATCCCCTGAGCCAATCTTCACCAAACTTGGAGGTTCTTGTAAGGAGAGCCACCAGCAGCTGCACTGCAAATTTGGTGCCTGTACTTTAAAAATGGCCTCCCCTCAGAGCCTCACACAGTTTTTTTCTTAATTAACAGGAGACAGTCCCTTTTAATTTTGGCAAATCTTTCTGGGGCTCTGAGTGGGCTGGTTTCCAAGGTAGAGTCACTAAATAATCTAGAAGTGTCCTTATGAGAACGCCCAAGTATGGTGAAGATTGGTTCAGGGAGTCCAATTTTATGGGCCCTCTAATTGAGGAAAAATGGGTGCCTATAAAATTGAACCCACTGACCCAAATCTAATCAAATTTGAGGGCTCTCATAAGGAAGCATCTGCAGTGCCTTGACTTCAAAAACAGCTCCCTGGAGCCTCACAAAGATTCTCTAAGATTGCAGTTTTGCTGAAATAAGAGATTAGTGGGAAAATTTGTCTCAGCTCGATTCTCTAGTCTAAAATTGACAGAAGCTGCTGGTCCCTCCCCCCCCCCGCTCCCCGCAAAAGCTCCACAAAATTTCTGATAGGGGTTAACAAAACAAACATTTTCAGATTTTCAAAAAAGCCCCATGTACCCCAAACATATTGGTTTAGGGATACTGCTTTTTTGGATTTTCCAATTGGGGGGGGGGTTCTATTAAATCCAAATCCACCCCCCCCAAAAAAAACCCCAACCCACCGATCCCCGTCTCTGCCTTTTACCTATTTTCTTCTTACCACAGATCTCTTTCCAACATGATATGCTAAAGTTGCAAACGTTGGCTAGCAATTTAATAACGATTTCCAAATCCTTCTGTTTACTGAAAACATTCCTTTGTACCAAAAGGAAAACTGGATTTTTTTTTGCTTTTGCTCACAGATGTATATTTTTGGGTATTGAACACACCCAAAACCATAGCTAACCCAGCCTTATATTTTCATGATCTTCTTTTTGTCATATAGCTTCTCCTCCTTTACAAAATAAAGTGTTCATTTTTTTCCTCAAATAACTTTCTAATTTTCTCTTAGCTTTGCACATTGACAGTCTTCATCAATCAGATTTTCAGCTCTTTTCCCACAGGAGAGGGTAGAAGAAGGCATTCTGATAATTCCTCATCTCAAATCTGGAAGGGTATCAAAACTGGGTAAGTTTAACACTGATGTTTGGAAATCCTAGCCATGTTCTCTTCTATTGAGCATTTCTCCCAATGTTTGGTTCCAGCTTGATCGCTAACTATGAGCACATTAATATACCATAACGATTACTCATTTTACTTCTAAACCGTCTATATTTCTACTGTGTTACTTAACTATCATCTTATGTGTTTACATGCTGTCCAGTAACTTTTATATTAAGTTCTTAATCTCAAAGTCACTTTTCTGTTTGGCATAAAAATGCTGCTGGTTAGGTGCCACTGCTGGCATTACTGTACAAGCTGCTCTTGCAAAAAAATAAATAAAAATCTTTTAAAGTGATCAGTTACCACCAGAATAGGTTTCTAATGGCTATACTATTTGACAGTAATAGACATGGTCATAATAGTTTCTGTTTACATAGTTTATCAAACTAGGCATTAACAGCTACAAACCAGCTCAGAATGTTCTCCTTGTAGTAAGGTAAGAAATGCAGTTTGATCTGTGTGCGTGCCTCAGTGGTGTAGCGCCCATGGGGCGGGGGTGTGTGTGTCTTGCACCGGGCGTGCACCAGTGCGGGGGCATGGCAGGGGCATTCCGGGAGTGTTCTAGTGTGGGGTGGGCGGGGGTGGGTGGTGGCAGGGGCACAGGGCACACACATGCCCTGGGCGCAGTTCCCCCTTGCTATGTCTCTGGCGTGCGTGTATATGCATGAACTGAGGTGACAGAAGAAGACACATTGACAGTGAGCAAGGGATGAGCAAAAAGAGCCACAGAAACCACTTCTCCTACCCACCGGAGATTTTTTAAAATCTCCTATCGGCCACCATCATAATTAGCCTTGCAGGATCGAGGATCAAGGAGTTTGGGGCCTGAGGTTCTGCAGAAGGTGAGTTATGATCCACATGGTAAGTAAAGACACCTAAACCTGCTGCTCCACCTAAACCTTGGAACCTATTCCCCCTGGCCAAGACAGCCCCCTCTGACATGATCTTGGACACTACCTGATCAGATACTTGACAAACTGCAGGGTGGACTGAGCAGTTAAAGTGGCTCAAGAAGAAGCCAGGCTGAGTGACTCCTGTGACCCTACGTGCCAGCACTGCAGAGACCACTTGGCTCAGACCCAACCAGTGGTGACAACAATGGGCATCCCCCTCTCATGCAAACTGACAATGACATGGAAGGAAGGAGAACTGACGCTGATCATCAATGCTGCTGTAGCCAAGTATCCCCTGTGGTGCTAGCAAAGCTGTCAGGGTAGGGTTGATTTTCTCCTGGATTGCAGCAATCCTCTGGGGCAGTGGCTCACCAGGAATGTTCCTTGTAACCCCACACTCTGTACCATATGCTGTACTATGCTTAGAAACTGGTCAGAACCTACTTGAAACAAGAGCATGGCTGAATACATTCAAGTATTGGATCAAACTATGTTTTAACTCTGATGAGCGCAGTTTAACATATATTGTGCGCCCAGACCTATTTGCCTCTGAATGGTATCAACTTCTTAAATCAAAAATCCACTCTCTAGGTTTAATACTTGAAGATCTCTGTATGCTGTCACCCAGAGAGATTCTGCAAACCTTAAAAAGCAGACTTCTAGAACAGGAATACCATACCTTGTTGGGCCAAGCAAATAACTCATGCTCACCCCTTTCTATCGGAATAGTACCAGAACAAGGGCACATAGCCAAATATCGGCCCTTTCCCCACTTACCTTAAGCCCTGCGCTACTCTCCTCAAGTAGTGCAGGGTACAGCTGCACTCCCCACTTCAGGGGCGGCGAGAACGCAGCCCCCCCGCGACGCTACCTCTCTCGCGCCCCCTGGACGTGCGCAATTCCTGGCGCCTTTTGAAATGGCGCCTTTTGACGACCCCGCGCTCTGCGTGGGGAAGCCAGGGCGTGCGCCAGGAATTGTACGTGCCAGGAATTGCTTGCCCCAACCCTCGGACAGAGGTGAGTGGGGAAAGGGCCATCTTGAACTATTAACTGAACCCCAACAGAGATGGATTATTACAAGGGCCATACTTTTACAAGGGCCAATACTTTTCCATCGGCCATTACACAGGGTCGCTACCTATCTATCCCTCTCCAGGATCGGGTCTATCCACACTGTAAAAACCAAGTGGAGACTCTTGCTCACATTATACTTGACTGTCCGAGATATGTGGGTATTAGGAATTTCTCTCCTGGGCGGGTCTTAGACAAATCTGAAAGAGACTCTGACAACTCTGTTGTGGAGCTTTTGTTAAATAACACAGAGGCCATGCTCTTGGAAAAAGTAGCAAAATTTCTTTTACAAGTGACAGAATTTTCTCAGTAACGTCCAACGCTAGATACAGTTTATCTGTCTGTGTTTTGAATGTACTTTTGATTTGTACTTCAGAAATGTCTGTAATGCTCTGGAGCCTATTTTAATATGCCTAATAAAGGTTGTTGTATTGTATTGTTCCTTGTAATCATTTGCGTGTGACATACAGAAGAGTATCCTGAATGTGTACACCAACTTTCATTATTCCCACTGTATAAATTAGCATCTGATGATGAGGGAATAAAGGTCAATGATGGTCAAAGTTCCTGGGAATCCGGTTTTCAGGAGGTAATCCCTAGTGTACTTCCTATCCTAAAGAATGACCTTAGCAGGGCAGTGGCTAGAAGCCTAAATGGCAAGGCAAGAAAGCCTTTAATTTTTAAAATCTAAGCCACCATTTTGCTACAAGGCTTTAGGCATACCAGATGAGATAAGTCACTGGGAAAACCAGTGCATGGACCTACAGCACAGTTTCTTATTGCTAAGTAGTTGCAGCAGGGGATCTCAGTTTGGATGAGAAAGAAGGCTATCTTTCCTCCAAGAAATGGTTTATTTTCTCAAATGTCACCCCCGCCCAGTAGTGGGGTTCAAATAATTTAACAACTGGTTGTTTACAAGCACAATTTTAACAACCGGTTCTGCTGAAGTGGTGCAAACCTGCTGAATCCCACCACTGTCCCTGCCCCTACACACACACCACTGGGAGAACACTGCTTATCGTATTCTTTCCTCACTGGGGAATATTGCAATTTGAGATTTTCCAAAGTCTTGTCTGTTTTGACCCTAAAAGGTGAGTCAAAGCCCCAGAGTGTTTGTTGTGAGGGAGGAAGGGCAAAGAGATTGTAAGCCCCTTTGAGTCTCCTACAGGAGAGAAAGGGGGGGGGGGATATAAATCCAAACTCTTCTCTTCTTCTTCTCTTCTAAGGCCACCCACTAAATTTGTGGCAGGACTGATAAGATTAGACCTAGAGACTTCTTGGTTTGTAGCTTTGTCTTTTAGGTACTATACTTTTAGATACATTTCTGATTTGAGGAGGGGAAGTAGAAAATGACCTCTCCCAGCCTTCGTCCTTATGTCTTTTCTGTCATTCAAGGGGAGGGAGTAAAGGAAAAACAGACCTCTGAACACAGAATTTACTTGGATTTGAAATTGCCATTTGCATGCATGGGAGTAAAATATTCAATGCTGTGCCTATAAATAAAAGGAAGTGTAAAAGAATCTGCATTCTTTTTTTTATTATGCCCAGAATCTATTAATATAATAACCCAATTTGCAGTACATAGGAAATATGATTAAGCACTTCATCAGAGTCGCTGGCGGGGAATTTTCCTAGTTACCAATAGCAAACAAACTCAACAAAAACCAAGATACGGGATAACAAGAAGTGTTAGCTTGCCATCTGTCCTCCCAGAGCTCTTCAGCAACAATATACCAGATCATCTGGCGCTTAAAACTAAACCAAATAATTGTCACATATGGACAGAGATTTCTCCTCAAGGCAGCATTGAAACCACCCCAGAAAAAGTGGAGATTGTTAAGGCACAGAAGAGAATCTTTTAATGCCTTTTGTGAGTGACCAAGCAACTAATTTGGTGCATTGTTATGTTTTCCTCAGTATTAGTCTTATGCTCCAGACCCCCAAATCCATGTTTGCAGGTGCTGCCTTCTCCCTGAGATGCCCCAAAACCAATCTGAATGTAATGTTGCTGTGAATGTAATGTTTTAATGCAGGGAGATCTCTCTTTGTTGTGTGTATTTTAGCCAAATGCCCTTTGTGGTTTGGGATTGCCAGGCAAGAGAAATTGCTGTTAAAATAAATGAAAGCTTTCTTTTGGTGAAAATGCTCCACCAGTGCTATTAACCCACAATGTCTCATGACAATCATTAAATAAACCTTCCTAAAGCAAGCAAGCCATCAGTTGAGACATATTTCCGTTATGCTACCCAGACAGTTGTGAAATGACTTACATAGTTTTCTCTGAAACATATAATAAAGATTTTATGATGTAAAAAAAAAACCCTTCTGGATTTTAGCTTTCTTAAATGCTTACCCTTTAACTGATGTGATTTTTATTCTAGAATCTGAGATTATGGGAATCTGATAGTGATAGTACAAGACCCTGAAAACATTTTGCAAATGTTTGCAAAATGTTTTCAAAACTCACCCCCTCAAAGTGATTCCTGGCTGCCATTTTGTGGTTGTTCTGATTTTTAAAAAAAACTCCATGGCTCCAATACTATGAGGCTTCAAAGCCTGGCTCTGCGATTCTCTAGGGGTTGTGTCTCCCCCTGAAATTTAAAAAAAGGATGGATGGACGGAGGGCACAAGTACAGAAAATGGCACTAATGAGGAAGTCCGGGGACTGCGGAGGAGCATGGAAAATGCTTTAAAGAAATCATACAGCAAGTGAAAATGTTTTCAAGACAAGAATTGCTAGGGAACAGCATGCAAATAAAATGTTTTCAGGCAGGAAATAAAAAAATTTTGGTTTAAAAACCATGCAGAACTCCACAGAGGAAACATTTTATTTCCTGCCTCACAACATTTTATTTGTGTTGTGTGGAAAGCATCAGTGACAAACAATGAAATTGTAAGCAGAGTTACACTTTTTTGCCCATTGATTTCAATGGACTTGAACAGTTGTAACTGTTAAAATTGCACTGAAAAGCATCTATAAGACTTAGGCCGTTTCCGCACGGGCGAAATATGACGTCGTGGAAACGGTAAAAGAACCGCCATAGCGAGAGCGTTCGCACGCGCAGCGGCGGAGGTGCGCATTCGCGCCGTCGCGGAAACGCTAAACCGGCGCGAAGACGCCGTATTCAGAAAACGCTTGAAACCACTCTTTTTCCCCCTGTGACGCATCGACGCCGCACTCGTGCGAACAGCCGCAAGGGAGCCGTATTGAAAATGGCGTCTGGCAGAGGGCCAAGCTGGGTCACCTTTTCCCCCGGCACCCACGCACGTTTGTCCCTGGTGCTTTCCCTGCATGGCCAAGCACCTTTCCCAGACCCATGCACTGGGACTGACAGTAGCTGGGAGGGGAGGCACTGACAGATGGGGGACGGGCAGGACATCAGGGCAGTCACGTTGTCCATCGCACTGCTGCGTGGGCATGACGTCAGGCCTGCACGGCCGCAAGTGCGCAGGCGCAACGTCGCGAGACGCCGCTTCCGCAGCGCTTCAGTGAAACCGTCACATTTCTGCGGGGCTGCGGACGCCCGCAGCTCCGCCTGTCTGTGTGAACGCTTTTTTTCGTATGCGTCGCAATTTGCGACGTCATCGCGTCGCTGCTTTTGGCCGTGCGGAAACGGCCTTAAAGACTTAAATAATTTCCTAAGGCTGCAGACCTATTTCTATTTACTACAAAGTAAATTTCATTGAATTAGGCTTAATTTGCTCCTGTGGGGTTGTGTCAGAGGGCCTTTCCCCACTTACCTTAAGCCCCGCGCTACTTGAGGAGAGTAGCGCGGGGACCCCCGGCACTCCCCACGAAAAGGGTGGCAACAGCGCAGCCGCCTGATGCTGCCGCTGTCGCGCCCCCTCAGCGCGCAGCATCCCTGGCGCTCTTGCAAAGGGCGCCTTTTGATGATCTCGCTCAGAGCGTGGGGTCGTGGGGACGCCCAGGCGCGCACCAGGGATGCCGCGCGCTGCTCTCAGCGCGCGGCGTAGGGGGGATCATGCTGAGTGGGGAAACACCCAGAGTGACATAGGATCTGGAAGACCAAGGCTCAAACCCTCACTTTAACATGGAAGCTTGCTAAGTCCTCTTGGGCCAGACATATGCCATTTCCCCACGGCCAGCTGAGCGGGGCTGCATCGACATAGTTTATGCAGATGCACCCCCCCGGACTGTTCGCATGGATGGTCCTGCTGGGTGCGCAGCCGACAGTGCAGTCTTCACACAGACTGCGCCGTCCCCAAATGGCTCTTACCTTCTCCTGGCTTCGCATTGTGGTGGCCAGAGGACATGCCCCCATGGCCAGAGCGACGGCTCTGGAGTCGGAGGCCAGGAGGCGTGTCCCCTGGCCTCCACAATGCGACAGAAGCCAGGAGACGGTAAGAGCCGTTTGGGGAAGGCAGGTGGAAAACTCTGCCTTCCACCCGCTGCCGTTCGCATGGCAACGGGTGGAGAAGATGCCGCTTCAAAAGTGGCATTTTCATGCCACTTGAGGGGGGCAAGCACGGCGCTGCTGTGACGCAGCAGTGCCTGCTGTGCGAACAGCGCCCCAGGGATGGTGTTTTTACCGTCCCTGGGGCGCTGTTATTGGGCTGTGTGGAAATAGTCATAAGTTCTCAACCTAACCTACTTCACAGTCTATTTGTTACGAGGATAAAATGAGAGAGGACAACGTGAATTGCTTTGGATCCTCATTGGACAGGCAGACAAGCTATAAACGAGGTGGCAGCAGGCTGAGGTAAAATTGCTTCAAGTGTTAGGGAGGGTTCCATTTTGCATGCCGCCTGCCCACATTAAATGCATGAAAACAGAAAACCGGCTCTGCTGAGCAAACAAAAGGCTAGGCTAGAAACTGTCTTCCTTATGTGTCCTACTTTCAGCATGATGTTGATACCTCATTTGTGTCTCTGTAAGATGTCTCCCCTCACCCCTCCAACAAGCATTCTTCTTAAAACAGACACATGTTACTTGCTCCAAAACAGCCCATTGGCCCATTCTGAACAGGCAAAGAAACATGGGTTTGAGGCGCCATGTGACCCACTTTGGGGGGCAACTTTGCACAGGCCCCGGCCCCAAAACGAGACTGCCCCATGTTATTTCTCCCAACTCAGTTTTTTTGAAAATGGCTAAACAAGTGATCCTTTGGGAAAATCCTGGGTTGGAGTGAATGGCCAGGCAGGAGGCGCTTTGTTTCCCTCCCTTCCACTGTGCTGTCCACTGTCAGGGAGAATCCACCTGCTCATGCCCTGCCATTGCAGTGAGACTCCTCTTCCTTTTTTAATTTTGTGGCTTGCAGCTGTATAGCTACACAGGTGCAGCTGGTCATATCGTGGGACATGGGTAAGGCTGTGGGGGTTCATTTCAGTCTGCCTGCGTAGCTATGCATGAGTTGTAGGACAATTTTTAAGAAGAGAGAGAAGCATCTCTGTGCGAAGGCACGACAGCAACCTGGATTGTTTCCATGGCCTCCAATCACTGCCTAAACAGGACACATGTAAATGGAAAACAGGAAAACGGGTTCCTTTATCATGACTGCAACCCATTATACATTTGCTGTGTGGAAGGGGCCATTAACTACTAAGCCACAAGGCTACTGTGGAACAAGATGCTTAGAGTAAAATGGACTATTGCAGAAAATAGATGGTGGAATGGAGGCTTAAATATTCTTGACTTACAACTGTATAATGATGCAACATTTCTGCCTTGGGCTTCTGGATGGGCGTTAGTAAATGATGATGAGTCCTCTGCAATTGCAATAGAACAAATGGAAGTGAATAAGCCACCTTCCTTTGGCTCAAAAATCTGAAAGAAAAAGGTTTATAAATCCAGCAGCCTTATCATAAATAACCTGCTGCCTGGCTGGGGGAAATATAGCGAAAATTATCACTAGTTATTTCACCCTTTTATTCAGCCACAAAAGATCCCAGCTGTCTTCATCATTATCAGCTGGGGGGCCTTGTTTAAATGGGAGAAAATTAAATGTGAACTCATGTGAGGCCTTAATTGTTAATAACACTGAGTACATTTCAGAAGGTCTCTGATAACAAGTAATGGCAGAATCTCATGTTAAATTTTTACAGATGAAAAATGTTTTGTTTGGACAAATTATAAGGAACAGGATTCTGAGACAGTACTGATTTTGAAAAGTTATTGATACAGGGAGGCAACCATATTTTATCAAGACTGCATTACATACTGATTAGAATCATTTCCCCCCTCTAATCCAACAGAAATGGAACAAGGCGTTACGCTATGTGATTCTAGACGAAGTTTGGAAATATATTTTTCATATGGTTCTAACTTCTCATTTTGCCTCTTATTTCATATCATGGAGATGATATGCCAGTATCACCTTAGCCCCCATAATTTAGCCAAGCTTTATAAATCAAGAACATGTTGGCCATTTCTGCATGGTGGAGCCACAAGCCCATTTGCATGTTGGCCATTTCTGCATGGTGGAGCCACGGGACCATTTGCATGGTCTCGTATGGCGAAGTGGCCCCTAAGCTGGTAACCCGCAGAGGTGATCTCCACATGGAGTTGCTCTTCAAGTTTCGTATGTGATAAAGCATTTATTTGTTCTTCCGAGGATCCAGAGGAAGCTGAAGATGACTATCGCTTCATCGCTGCCCTCTGACCCACAGGGGTCAGAGGGCAGCCTGGGCATGTCCCTTCTCTCTCTGGAGCCTCAGAGGGAAGACAAGGTAAACAACACATGCAAACAGGCAGCTCCTGAAAGCGGTGCTCTCACACCAGTGCCCTTCGCACTGCACCGGTGGGAAGATGCCGCTTTCAAAAAAAACAAGCTCGTGAAGTGTGTTTTGAAAGAAGCATTTTTGTGCCATTTGTTTTGGGGGGGGTGAGCATGGCATTACTGTGCTGCAGCAGCGGCAGCTGTGCGAACAGCGCCCCAGGGATGGTGTTTTTACCGTCCCTAGGGTGGTGTTTTTGGGCTGTGCAGAAATGGCCAACAATGAGCCCTACGGGGATAGGGTAGGATAGAATACTGTAAAAAAAAAAACCAATAACAACAATGCTAATTTAATTCATATGTAGCAGAGAGGGCCATGTACAAAGGAGTTTTGGGGTCAAAGCTCGAAAATAGTAAAAATTGAACCTAACAAAGATCTGCCATTAAGGCTGGAGAAAGAACTCTCCTTTGTAGCAGGCCAGGCAAAGGCACAGAGATGCAATACTTCTGAGGAAAGAGGCATGGGCCCTGGCAGCAGACTGGAATGCTCTGACATTGCTGGGGGAAAAGGTAGCAGTACCACAGGAACAGCCATCTGAGAAATGAAGCTGCTGGAACTTGGAACTTGAAGGTGACGCAAAACTCTGCATCTGGTTGGCTCCAAACCTACTGGTGATAATTCAAGAGAATGTCATGAAAGGCTCAGGATGCTTTTATTGTGCAGAACCATAGCAAGGCAATGGAGCTCACTTACTTGAGTTGATGGTGAAGGGGGGTTATGGGATGGCAGTCCTCTGACAGCAACCGTGCCTCCTAAAGGCTCAATCTCGAGACATTTCAGGGCGATCCTGATAGTTGCATTTTGAAAACGTCCAACCTTTTGGCATTGGTGACATTCATGGCTGATGGCCTGTTTGGATCAGGAGTGTTTTTACACATGGGAGGTTTCGCAAAACCCCTGGGGAAACTTGTTCAGAAGGCATTCAATTTACGCAGCACCAAACTGAACATACCCGGCTTGCATATGATCAGCACAGTTGGGCAAATTAGGCTTAATTGTTGGACACGTTCACTGTGAAATTTGAGGCACCTCTACACCAAGGCATCACTGATTATAGTTGCAAAGCACATCTGCGTGGAAAAGATAAGATAGAGAGATGCTTGTCTATCGTTGGGGGGAAAAAACTTTTCACCAACTAAAATTCCCTTTGTCATAACAAATAATACCCAAAGAAATCTGGCACAGTGGTGCCATCTGCCCGAGAAATTAAGGCACTGAAAGAGCATTCTGCAATCTGATGAATGTGGAAATGGACAAGGTATGAACTGTAATCGCATTGGTATTCAGATGCTGTTGAGAGCAGACACTGATATATGATCTATCAAGAGCCACCAGATTTTCTGGCTACTCTCTATACATATGAATGGGTGAAAGGATAGATAGACGGTGTAATCATGTTGGAAATTATATGGCACCAGGCCCATAACATATCTGACTCATTAAAATACTTCATGCATTTTTTTCTCCAGAGCAGATCTCAGAGCACATTCTACTTTATAATGTGAGAATCAATGAAAAGGGGAAATTTCCTATTAAATATGCAGTTTCAGTTGCTGCTCCTCTAATTTCGCAGCCCACCAATCCCTATCAAGTACGACAAATGTATCTGAAGAGTTGCAATTATTTCTGCTTTTTATACTAAGATCACAGAATGCATATGGAATATGTATGTGTGTGTTTGTGTGTGTGTGAATATATTGGGCTTCTTGTTAACAAATATACTGACTTCAGGAATTTACTACAATAAGCGAGAGAAGTAATAGAATTCTAGAGAACTAATGATGGAAAAATACTGACCATGTAATGGAACAGAAATCTAAAGGCAAATGTTAAAATGGGGGGCATGGCTTAAACTAGAGGTTTCCATGGTTGTTTCTGCACAAAGCATTTAAAACATTTTGGAAACATTTGGAAACATGCTGGTTCACATCCTTCATAAACTTCTTTGGGAAGGAGTGTCACAAGATAGAGGCTATAACTTTTGGAGAGATGAGTCATAGCTGAATAGTACAGCAGGTACTATATTTATTTATTTTCGAGACTTATATACCACCCTTCCCAATTGGCTCAGAGCAGATAGCAAGCAGACAGGCCCAATTTCACCTCCAAGAAGCTCAGAGCACCCCTGTGCAGCAGATTTGACTAATGATCAGACCTGGTTCCATGTTTGTTTGTTTGCTTGCTTGCTTGCTTGCTTGCTTGCTTGCTTGCTTGCTTGCTTGCTTGCTTGCTTGCTTGCTTGTTTGTTTCATTCATTCATTCATTCATTCATTCATTCATTCATTCATTCATTCATTCATTCATTCATTCATTCAATTTCTAACTTTCTCTTTCCTGACCAAGGTTGGGCTCAGGGCAGCTCAGTCATAAAATTGCATAGTGTTATATTAATAAGTAGTAGACAATTACAATACAGAAATTAAAATCCTCCTCTAACACATGAGGCGGGGACAGTTATCCCCTTTATCCTACGGGTGGGGAATGGGGGACACAAGACAACATCACAGGGGAATAAACCCTAAGTGGACCCAGAAAGGGGAGGCCAACTGAAGTATAACTGTGATCTTAGTATAAAAAGCAGAAATGAGGGAGGGGACAGAGAGTGAGGGGTGGCATGCAAGGGAGGGGAAGGAGCGGGCCCAGCATCTGGATATGACTCACCCATTCTGGCATAGGGAAAGGGGAGGTAGGTAGGGGGAGGGGTGCCATGCAAGGGAAGAGAAGTGAGGGAGGATGCAGTCACACACATCAATGACATCGCACAGTATCAACCTGCGCATTTCCATGAGCATGTACTGCTGGCCTCTGCAATTGATTTGCTGCTACTGTTCCTTTCCCATTTCACCACAATAAGCCACAGCAACGCGTGGCTGGGCCCCGCTAGTATAGAATAAGAACAAAGACAGTTCTCCTGTATCGAGTTCTGCATTTTTCTATTGTTCTTATTAAGTTGCTGTTAAATATTTCAGTTTGTTTGGATCTGAAGAGAAATGGGTTGTTCTTTTACTTGGGAAGCAAGCACTTCAGGCCCAATCACACTGACCAATCATGAGTCAGCTTGTATATTCTAACATAACATTTCATAGGTCTCATGTGACGCAGAGTTATATAGCTGGTAAGTAAAGATAGTTTAGCAGTATCAGTTTACCTTGATGATCAAATAAAGACTGTGATGTATTAGCAGATACAATATAAGTAATGTGATTTTAAGTAATGTGATTTGAACAGTGGCTTTATGCAATTCTGATAGTGTAATATGAAGAAACAGAGGGAAATATGGTTAGCACAGGAAACAAGAACCAGGAGCCACAGTAGAACATGGTTACAAATTCTCATTCATCCATTGAGCTCACTTGGATGACATAAAAAGCTACATTTCTCTTCTCATATAGTTGCCGTGAGCATGTGGTGAGATAACTTTTCTGTACAGTGGCCAGAACTTCTTGGAGAAAGGGTGGGACTCCTTTGTCCTTAATAAGAGGACAGTTTTATATGGGAGCAAATCTGAAAAAAATTTTTTTGAAACTACCAATGCCAACCTAAGCAGTTACAACTTTCTAAGTCCACTGACTTAAAGGCATAATTGCTTGGGACGGAACTGGAGGAGAGGGGCAGCCAAAATGACTCCTTATAAAGACCACATTTTAAGAAGTATGAGGAGACACTTTCTCTACAGTAACCTTCCCACAATTTAACATTTAGAGGTTCCTGAAAGGGCTTCTTGCATTTTTATTATGCTGCTGTCAAAACCTTTTTCATTATTTCTGTCAAACTATGTCAATGTGTGTTTCTAACAGATTTTAACAGCAGCAATTTGTTACACAGCAGGAGTGATAACTAAAGATGACAAAGGGCCTCTTCCATTGTCGACAGAAACAGAGAGACAGTTGCCATCCTTGAAAAACACCCTGTGTCAAACTCAACTCATTCAGATGGTAGGGTTTTTTGTTTTTGTTTTTCTAAAAAGAATTCATGTCTTCTGTAGCGCAAAAGATGCACCCCTGTGTGGTAGTTTCTGCTTGAGCACAATTTGTTCTGGAGTAAAAAAAAGATACTTGCTGTTTCTCTATACCTCATGATGCTAAGTCACGTGTGGTTTTCTTCATGGACTGTGCAATTTTCAGTGGTAAAACCTCCAGTCTGTCTCTCCACATGGGTCAGTTTGCAGCCTCCTTGCATTTTTTTAAAAATACACCTCTGGGACAAAATCTATAGGTAATGCAGCTGTTGAGCAGTTATTTGACTTGGTTGGTAACAAAGTGAGGACCTGATGTTCACCCACAAGTGATTGTAGCTGTGAAATATGGTATGTTTGTTTGCCTAATTTATTTCCTGCAAAGTTCATAGCATCCTTATTTGTTTCTATCCCTGACAAAGTGCTGCCTGGAAAGAGCCAAAAGAGACATAAGGACAGTAAATAGTACTGGTTGGATTCAATCAGCCTTACAATTGGTGAAAAAGGGAAGGAGGAGGTCCCTTTGACTGCCAACAAAGGCTACACTGGGAATAGGCGCCATTTGTCCAGTACAGGTTAACATTCTCCCAGGCTCTCCCATCTACCTTTTCTGGCTGGCTGGTAGGAGAAACAGTGGGCCTTTCCCCACTTTTCCCTCGGTCGCCGTCGCTGCACGCAATTCCCAGCGGGGCGGCATTCCTTGAGAAGCCTGGTATCTCTTCAACACTCGAAGGCTGTGCGCTAACAATAAAAGGTGCCTTTGCAAGAGTGCCAGGGATGCCTCGCTCTGAGGGGGCGCAACAGCGGCAGCGTCCGGGCGGCTGCGCTGTCGCCGCCCCTCTCGTGGGGAGTGCCGGGGGACCCTGCGCTACTCTCCTCAAGTAGCGTGGGGCTTGAGGTAAGTGGGGAAAGGCTCAGTAAATGGGGACCAGAAATTATCTGGATAAAAACCCAGATGTGACATTAGCATATCAGCAAGTGCTCTGGAAACATAACATAGAGTTTCCAAAGTGCCGGCTGGGCCACCTAGATGAGATTTTGACACAGTATGTCCCTCTGCATCCACCCCTTGCCACTTCCAGAGCTCTGCTGGCAATCATGGGGTCTGCATGTACAAAAGCCACTTGGAATGAGGGCTGTAGAAAGGTGGATAATTGGGCAAATAGAGTGAGAAAGCTGGCTTGATCCAACTTTATGTTTTACAGTGGTCTTTGGATGTGGGTTACCTCTGCTATTTATGCTGCGGAAGGGTTTGGTGATGTGGTTTTGAGCTTCCTTCCCTGTGTGTGAATCTATCAAAAGGGATGCTTTTGTAAGAGTGGATCTGAACCTTCCAAATCCAGAGATTCCAGGAGTGATGTAAACACTGGGTTCCAACAGGACATGCTGCAGTCCTCCAAGCTGCAGAGAGTGTTGTTGTGCTGCCTTTGTTCCTTCCCTTGTTGGATTCTGTGGATGGGTGGAGGATGACATCAGGGATACATGCTGGCATCACCATCTGTTGCTGAGCTGCATCCATACCTGGCTGACACTGACAAATTGGCAGCATAACACTTCATGATTGGTGCTGGCAATACTACTATGTGCTCCAGCACACATTTTTTACTGCTTAATCCATGGCATTGAGTCTTATTTGACATTTATTTTAAGAGACCACATGATATGAATTTGCTATGTCTGGGTCACCCAACCGTCAGTGACACGCTGGTATCATGGAGTTTAGGATAATGCTGCCCATTGCCTATTGAGCAGATACACTTTCCTCTATGTGTCTTAAATTTGGCAGGGGTTCACCCTCTATCTGCCTTAAATTTGGCAGGCTTATGCCTCTTCATGCACACCCCTAGCAGGTGTGCATGAAGAAGAAATTATGCCCAGAAAGGTGTGCCCATTAAAGAAAAAAAAACCTAGATTCTTTTGCCTGCTAGTTGTCTGCCCTGAAGTGGATATAGGTGACAATTTTACATCCAAACAATAGTACTTGGTTCAGGAATAATATATGTTGTGCAATGGTAGCCCCCACCTAAAAAATATACCAGTAATGAGAACTGAGGCCAGATCTGGATGCCTTAGTCCACAGGTGTCAAACTCGTGGCCCTCCAGATGTTTTGGACTACAGTTCCCATCATCCCCTGTCAGCATGATGCTGGCAGGGGATGATGGGAACTGTAGTCCATGGGGGGGGGGGGTGGGGGGGGGGGGGGGTGGGGGGGGGGGGGGGTGGGGGGGGGGGGGGGTGGGGGGGGGGGGGGGTGGGGGGGGGGGGGGGTGGGGGGGGGGGGGGGTGGGGGGGGGGGGGGGTGGGGGGGGGGGGGGGTGGGGGGGGGGGGGGGTGGGGGGGGGGGGGGGTGGGGGGGGGGGGGGGTGGGGGGGGGGGGGGGTGGGGGGGGGGGGGGGTGGGGGGGGGGGGGGGTGGGGGGGGGGGGGGGTGGGGGGGGGGGGGGGTGGGGGGGGGGGGGGGTGGGGGGGGGGGGGGGTGGGGGGGGGGGGGGGTGGGGGGGGGGGGGGGTGGGGGGGGGGGGGGGTGGGGGGGGGGGGGGGTGGGGGGGGGGGGGGGTGGGGGGGGGGGGGGGTGGGGGACTACAGTTCCCATCATCCCCTGTCAGCATGATGCTGGCAGGGGATGATGGGAACTGTAGTCCAAAACATCTGGAAGGCCATGAGTTTGACACCTGTGCCTTAGTCCAAAAGGAGGACTTATTGTTGGAATTGACTTATTTACTTTTGTGCCTTTGGAAAGACATTTCCATCTACACGCAATTGCACCACCAGAGTAGATGAATTGCACTGTTCTTAATTTTTTCAAAGGAATCACAAAGTGCTTTTTGCTTGCAGTCAGAAGGGTCAGCATGGGTACCATTCGGTTGGTGCTGATGTCTGCTGATAGCCACTCTGCAGTGGATCAAAGAAGGCTCCTGTTCCTGTAAAACCCTGTTGGTATTTAGCATGCAAGGGCCAGCAGCAGCTCATTAACTCTTCTAGTTCCCTTCTCTGAGCACAGCCATGCATCCTCATTTATATTCATATATTCTTCCTCCTGCTGTTCAGAGAATACAGGGGCCAAGGATCCTCACGAGAGAGGCTTCTGTTAAAAGCAGCACATTCTCTTCCAGTGCCATTTTAAGGTGGACCAATTTTTTTGCGTGTCTTCTGCAAAGGGTTCTGCTTGAAAATATAGGGGTTCAGGGGGGGTGGGGGGAGCTGAGCTTTGTCCCAAGCCTGACAGATGCGCTTGCTAATGCAGAAGTACTATGAGCTGCCAAGAAGCTTGGCAATAAGTCTTGCAGCACTCAAGACCGATCAAGAAAAATAGCATACACATTGCTTATCATGCAGCAGACGTGCTCTTTGGGGGTGGATAACTTTAGCCAAGCTTTCGGGGAGGGGGAGATTTTTAAAAAATTCTTTTATTGAGAGAATTGAAAAATGTAATAAGAATATATTTATAAGAAAACAAAAAAGTAACATCTTGATCATTTATTAAAAAAGAAGAAAAAGAAGATAAAAAGACCCATGAATATCAATACTCAAAATTCCAGTCCAGTACTTAAATTGGCTACATTCGTTAAGAGCCACGGGGTCTTTCTGGAGTCCTCCTTATATATGGAGGCCCAGGTGGCTCAGACTGCTAAAGTAGCATTTTTACACCTTCATCAGGCTTGACAGCTGGTTCCTTACTTCACCCAGAATGACCTAACCACTGTGATCCACGCAATGGTCACTTCTAGACTTGACTATGGCCGTTTCCGCATGGGCCAAAAACGGCGGCCTGGGGGCCCTTCCCCTCCCTCAGGGCGGCGTCAGGCCGCCCTAAAAAACAACCCTTTAAAGGGTTGTTTTTGAGGGAACAGCGTCTTCCCGGCGGCGCGGTGCGAACAGCACCGCCGGGAACACGCTGTTTCCCTTCCCTTTCCCACTCACCTTGTCCCCGTCGTCGGCCTGCTGGCCTCCGAAGCCCCTCCCTCACTGTCCTCCGACCCCTGGAGGTCGGAGGGCAGCGTGGGCGGGGCTTCGGAGGCCAGCAGGCCGACGACGGGGACAAGGTGAGTGGGAAAGGGAAGGGGGCAGAGGCGGCTCCATGCGGAGCCGCCTGTCGTCCGCCGGCCTCTCCTGAGGCCGCCCGCACGCTTGCGTGCGAACGGCCTCCGCCCCCACGCCGGCAGAATTCTTGCCGGCGTGGGGGCGCCTGGGGGGCCGTGCGGAAACGGCCTATTATAACTCTCTCTACACCGGTCTTCCCTTATCCCTGATCTGGTGCCTGAAACTGGTCCAACATGTGGCAGCCAGGCTCCTTACTGGCACGTCATCTAGGGAGGACATTACTCCGATTCTGTGCTTGCTGCATTTGTTACCAGTGGAGTACCAAGTCAGGTTTAAGGTGTTGTTGACAACCTTTAAAGGCCATTAGTGGGCCTTTATATCTTCATATCTTAGGAACCACATCTCTCCGTATTGCCCCAAGTGGACCCTCCGCTCTTCAGAGGCAAACTTCCTTGTGGCCTCTGGCTGCTCTGAGGTGCGTTTGGCCTCAACCAGAGCCAGGGCTTTTACTACCCTGGCTCCAACTTGGTGGAATGCATTACCACCTACTATTAGAGCCTGTAAAACCATGCTTTTTTCACCAGGCATTGGGTTGAGGCTAAGCCTTCAATTTGTCAGGCCAGCCACCTGTTTGTATTTCAGCCCAAGCTCTTCAAGTGGTTAGGAGCGTGAAATATAGTTTACTGTCACCTGTTACTTAGTTGTTCGTTGCTCAGTTATTGTGTACTTCAGTATAATTTTAGGTTTGTTGTATGTATTTCTGTAATGTATGATATTTGGATTTGTTGTGAGCCGCTCTGAGCCTATGTGGGAGAGTGGCATACTAATGTAAATAATAAATAAATAAATACTTCAGGACAGATTGCTTCCAGTTGTCTCCACTACTATATATAGATTGAAGTCTATGGCCTCTTCCGCACTTGCAAAATAATGCGTTTTCAAACCACTTTCCCAACTGTTTGCAAGTGGATTTTGCCATTCCGCACAGCTTCAAAGAGCATTGAAAGCAGTTTGAAATTGCATTATTCTGCATGTGCGGAATGAGCCTATATCAATACAGTCTGTATATAGTTAAACCAAGTTTGCCATTCTTTTTGAAATTCCTTGGTCCCTTCAAGTTGTGTCATATCATATATTTTCGCTGTGCGAGCTATTTCCATAACTTTTATTTGCTATTCTGATCGAGTTGGGCATTTATTAAGTTTTCAGTTCTTAGCCCAAACTAATCTGGCTGCAGCAACAAGATATTTGAATAGTTTACCTAGATTTTCCTCCAGTCCTTTGTTGACCATCCCTAATAAATACCAGTTTGGTTTACAGATCATTTCAATTTCTAAGATCGTCATAATTACTTTCTCATATTTCAAAAGGTTTGTGTTTTTTCACACAGCCAATATTTATGATAAAAAGAGCCAGGTTCTTTATCACACTTCCAACATCTATTGGAACAATTATAAATCTTGGCCAGCTTATCAGGTGTAATATACCATTTTAGCCACATTTTATAAAAAAAAAATTCCCTCACATAAATACTTTTAGTGAAGCCAAGAATATTTTTCCAAAGATATTCCTGTGAGTCTAACATAATATTATGACCTAGGTCTCTAGCCCATTTTATCATGTTTTCTTTAATATAGTTCTTTTCTTGGTCTAAATTCAGACATATTTTGTACATATCCCCGATTAGAGATTTATCGTATTGTAAGATAACTTTTTTCAAATCTATCTAGTTTTTCTATCTTCCTCAGATCTACTCTGTCCTTTAAATAGCAGTTCCTTAGTTGAGAGTAAAAGCACCAATATATTTTCAAGCCCTCTGAAATTAACTTTTGAAGAGATTTCATTTCATATATTATTTGACCTCTGTCATTAGTTTTTAACAAGATATCAGAGGCTCATTCCGCACATGCAGAATAATGCACTTTCAAACTGCTTTCGGTGCTCTTTGAAGCTGTGCGGAATGGCAAAATCCACTTGCAAACAGTTGTGAAAGTGGTTTGAAAATGCATTATTTTGCATGTGCGGAAGGGGTCAGAGTATTTAACCTGTTTCCCAACACTATCACATCATCCCAACAGTGGTTCATGAGCAAAGGCCCACACTGGTAAAAATGAATTAAGTTTTATTTTGTATTTTTTTCCAGATTCTGAATAGTGGAAATCTTATAGAGTGATTTAAACATTGTTTATTTGCAGTTATCGTATTGTACTATAAGTACACATGCCATCCAAATCTTAGTCTTTCTCCTCCAGGGTTAGTAATCTTGAGGTAGCCTAATAAGAACCATTCTTTGAGCCACGTTAAACATGCTGCTTCAAAATAAAGTTTCAGATTTGGAAGAGCTAATCCCCCTTTATTTCTTACTTCGGTCATTACTTTATATTTAATTCTGGGTTTTCTACCTCCCCAGAGGAATTTGTTGAGATCGCTTTACCAATTTTTAAAAGGGCCATCTGATTTTATTATTGGTACACACAGAAACAAATATAGCAACCTAGGTAATAGATTCATTTTTATAGCTGCAATTTTACCAAGCAATGATAACTTTATTCTTTCCCAATTTTTAAGTCTTTTGAATCTCTTTCCAGGATTTCCCATAATTATTTTCATATAGTGCTAAATATAATTAGAAATATAAATTCCCAGATCTTTAATTTTAGCCACAATCTGACAGCCCATCTGTTTAACCAAGCAGCTCCTACTTTTCTCATCCATGTTTTTAACCAGAAAATGGGATTGCACCACCTATTCAGTTAATACGGCACAGAGAGCTCGCTTCCGGGAATCTTCCTGGGATTTGCCTTGGATGGACAATTGCACTATTAGGTTTATTTAGATTATTACTATATTATCATCGCGCCGTCATGCTTTAAAAATTTTTCTTTCCTTTAATCACTGACACAATCGTGGCCTTTCATCTTCTCCTGGCCAGAGTAGTAGGGTGAGAATGGACATCCCTGTCTGGTGCCCTTTGTGATCTAACAATTGGGTGATAATTCCCCATTAACAATAATTCTTGCCAATTGACTTCATAAACTTCATTTCATGGTCTTGCCCAGCACCTTTGGGCAGGAACTGCCAGGCACCAAACTCTGACTTTGTACTCACTCTCTAGTACCCTCAGAGGCATAGCAAGGGGGAAAAGCGCCCCCATCCTGCCCCGGAATGCCCCTGTCCCACCCTGGAATGCCCCTGCCATGCCCCTGGAATGCCCCCCGCCATGCCCCTGGAACATCCTCGCCACACCCCCATAGGGGAGCACGCCTGGTGTGTTGTGCCTCCTGTCCCCTTGGAGCTACGCCTCTGAGTACCCTGTCTTCACTCAACGACTGCAGCTTGTGCTGAAGCTCCTCTTCAACCCCTTTTTGTACAGGGGGTATGAGAAACAGGTTTATAGTCACAGAAAAACCTGTCTAAATTGCTACCTAGACACTCAGGGAGGGGTGGATATATTTAAGTGACAGAGAAAATGGAGAAAGAAAATATCTGTTTCAGATACAGATATGGATGTTATCCAGGTAGTATATGTACAATAGCAAAATAACTGTTCCTTAACCCGCCCCCAGACTCAAAGGCAAAGCACAAAAACTGATATTGAAGTCCACTGTTTTTATTAATGACTGGCTGAATAAAAAAAACACCTCTGACTTTACAAGTTGCTTTAGCAAACAACTTGCCATGGTTACAGTGTTTGGGACAAACCCACCCTTGCTCCAGATCTGGAAAGCATTCCTTCGCCACCTGCACATAAAACGCTGCCAAGAGGCAATAAGCTTCATCACCCCCCACTCTCTGCCCCAGTGTGAGATGGACGTTGTGAGCCTTCTCTTGGCATTTGAAAGGTAACTCAGAAAAATCTCTACCTGAATATTTGCTTGAATCGTTGCGGCCACCGCTTGCATCACTGAACAGCGCGCTCTTTTTTGTTGGTAGTGCTGCACATTAAATACCGGGAGCCTTTTATTTCAACAGCAGTGTACTGGAAATCATCTTTAGGAGGAGAGATTTGTAGTGAAGCAGTATCAGAAGGGAGCTTAACCGATCCCCACCCTGTATTCCTCTTGTAAACACCCCTAAGAACTCTCTTTCCCCACTCTAGCTTCCAGACAGAGTACATTTATTCGCAAAGACCTAATTAACATTTTAAAGTAGAATCTGTTTTGCCTAAAGTCCTAACCAGCTATTCAAAACCCTTTGGTGCTCCAGATATTGCTGGGAAATAGAATAGTTTATAACCCTTCTAAGCATCCATTTCTCCTAACTGTTTAGAGAATTGAGCTGCAAAATACATAAAATATGCAAATAATGCAGTGGTAATAATATTAAGATCCACTTTGCCTTGAGAACCATTTGTAATGGAATGTAACATTGACAGCGTGCAGAAAGGGGTCAGCACTTTCTGTTAATGACGCAACCAGAAATGGCCTCATTACGTACTGTTCCAGGCCATTAATAACATTGCAATTATTCACCCAAGGATCTTTGAATTGCAATTGGTTTTTTCCACACTTTTCCAGCTGGGCTAAGTTAAGTCACTGCTTAAATGTTTACTGGGCGTTTCCCCACTCACCCTGATCCCCTTTACTTTTTGCCGCATGGCTTATCTCAGAAGCGACATCGAAGGCGATGCCAGGGCGTCCCCAGAGATTCTAACGGCTCGCTGCAAGAGCACCAGGGATGCCTGCGCGGAGGGGGCACGACTTTTGTAGCGTTTAAGCGATAGAACTAAGCTATGCGCCGCCCCTCTCGTAAAGAGTGCCGGGGTTTTCTGCGCTACTCTCAAAGTAGCGCGGAGAAACTGGAAGTAAGTGAAGGAAGGCCCATCGCCGGAGGTCGAAGATCCCAGCATATATTTACACGGATGTCTTTGGTTTTAAAATCGAGTAAAAGAGATTGTTCCGGTGTGGTATTTGATGGAAGCCGCCAGATATCATGCGATTTTAGATTCGTAATAGCCTGTATTATTAATGAAAAATGATAGCTGGTATGAAATGAACACTGGCTGAACTTGGGATCAAGTGACACGAAAGGGCTGTTGGGAGATGGGGGTGGATACAGCAATTTCTGACTGTAAAGGAAGGCATTCTTAATACAATTCCACTTGTGCAAGCAGTAGTATATGGTTGTGGCACCATGTAGCACTACTTATAACTTTTAACAAAGTAATAATCTGTATATGAAGCCCTGTTCAGATTGGCATTGAAACTCTTGTGCACATGGAAAAGACAGTGGAGATACCATCACTTTCACTCAGCTCAAGCAGGTAGCGAAGAGTGAGCATTTCTACTTGTGCAAGAACTGTTGCACATGTGGAAATCTTCAGTGGGGTCTAGCCTCTGTTTTTCGTTAAAAACATGACAGTTGTTTTTACATAACTGCTTGTGTTACGTCAGTCATTATCAAAACTTATTTAATGATATCAATCATTATCAAAGATTATGCAATGTTATCACATCACAGCCTGATACCTTTTGCTAAATTATTTATTAGGCCGCAGGAATCCATGTTAGATAATCAGAAGCAAAAACAGTAATGATGGCTGCAGTTTTTTCAGAATTTAATGTCACATACTTAGCCCTGTCATATTAATTGGCCGCATGAATTGCACCTATGGTTACATTCACAGTTAATTGCCTAATTAAACTTTAACACTTTTTTCTGTTTCTTACATTGATCGCCCTTCTCTGAGGAGATCTCAGAGTTTGTTCAGTAGTAGAGTACACCATAAGTATGCAGAAAGTCCAAGATTAAGACTTCAGCATCTCCAGTTGAAGGACCTGAGGTCTCATCTGGACTTCCGGTATAATGTGCTGTCACTTAGGAATATGACAGTAATTTTCTTAGAGTATGCCAGTTATCAGAATAATAGTATGAAATAGAGAAAAAACAATGTGGCCATTAGAGTCTTTCATATAAGCTTGCCTGGTTTCAGCCTATCTACAGGCATAAGTTAAATTTTACCTGGAACTACTTCAGATTCTGTACCCTGAAATTATAAAACACTGAATATACTTTTGAATATTACAACATGTAGCAAAATGAGGTGCATAATGGACTTTATCACTTCAGACTGCAAACTTTAAATTTCACCCACATAAACACTCTCCTGCAAGTAGAAAACCAGTACAGCATTTGAAAAACTAGTTTATAATCTTTCTTCTTGGCATGCTGAGCTTTGTTTATTTCTTTGTAAGGAGGTTTTAGATGAGGGAGCATTGAAGATATGACCAGTGGTGGGATTCAAATAATTTAACAACCGATTCCGGTGGTGGGATTCAAATAGTTTAACAACTGGTTGTTTACAAGCACCATTTTAACAACCAGTTCTGCCAAAGTGGTGCAAACCTGCTGAATCCCACCACTGGATATGACCCTCTCTCAGACGTCTGAAGGGGTACAACCTACTCTTCCACCTCAGAACTCTACCTCATACTTCTTGTTAGACCAGGCTTCAAACACCAAGGTTAAACAAGGCCTCTGCTCAAAATTTTGGAGAGCTATTAGCACTAAGCACATACAGTACTGACCTAGATGGACCAATGCTTTGACTCGGTATACCAGTTCTTACACTCACCCCACAAAATTCAAGGTATAGCCAAAGCCTCTTTTACAGATGGTTAATATAAAAATACACCAAAAATTAATGAATGAATAAATAGTGCCTTACAAGTACTGAAGGCTGTTGTAAAGAACTATAAACAGTCTTGAGTGTCTAGCTGTTGTGGATTTTCCAGGCTGTGTAACCACAGTCTGGTAGCTTTTGCTCCTAATGTTTCACCTGCATCTATGGCTGGCATCTTCAGAGGCATGTTATGCTGTGTTTCTCTCCATGGCCCAGTGTGAACTGATTGTGTGGTGAGGTATATGTTTTGTCCACCTCACAGCTGGGTGGGGTGTATGAAGTGCATTTGAAAGTGTCCGGGTGGAATTCAGTTACAATTGCATTTCAATGTCTCTTTTTTGCTTGTTTTGGTGTTTTTAGTACTGGTAGCCAGGTTTTGTTGATTTTCAGACTCTCTTCCTTTTTGATGAGACTGTCCTGATGTTTGTAGATTCCAATGACTTCCCTGTATGGTCTGATCTAGCCAGACATCTGTGTAGACTACAACTATGATTGTGATGGGTGTTAGGCTGCTATTTTCCTCAAAAAATGTTTAAAGTGTAAGGATGAACATCTGTCATTCAAACACCAACATGGATACAATCAAAACTCTCAATCTGGGCTCTTAGGTGCATGTACACTTGTATATATGAACACAAGCACACTATCCAAATTTGATGTAAGAAGCACCAAGATACCTGCAGTCCTTGTGTTTGCCACATAGTGTGGAATGACCCATAGGTACTTGAAGATTACAATAATAAGCAGTAAACACCAATTGGTGAAAAAAAAGTTACTGTTGCTTCCTCCTCCCCAAACGAGTTAATATGTATGGAAGCTGTTCCGAGGGACATTTTATGGGGTTTGTTTGTTTCAGAGCAGATGTCTGGGAAGGAGTTTTTGGCAGGACCCACTCCATCAACTGGTCCGGCGTTGACAGTTGCTTGCTAGAGGGATGGCTGAAATGTAAAACGTTTCTGATCAGAATCTCGCCTTCATCTCTAGAAGATAATTACTGTGGCTGCAGCAGTATAAATAATTAATTATGCAAAACCTGGGCAGCTGGGCCCGGGCAGCGTGTCAGTAGCCTCCATGGTCCGAGAAAGGATAAAGGGGATTTGGGAAACTAAGCAGTTTAACTGTTGGACCACGTTCTTAGGGTGGCTGTATCCATAATCCGAGGAGAATATGATTCCCACTGAGTGTGCCTTTCAAAACAAAACAAACAGAGAACGTTGCATGTAGTAGAGTTCAGCTAAGTGCGCTTCGTTTAATAACCGCTTTCCAGTCCCACACAGACACAAAGCATTCAAACTCTAACCCTATTCAACAGTCTTGGGGAAAGTAGTTCACTAACAGTGCATCTTAAAAATGCTTTCCTGTGTGTACGTCCCAGTGAATATACCCAAATTTGATTTTAAGTAGATCTTCTTAGGATTGCTTTTCTAAATATGCTTACACAGGGTAGGAGGTAAGGGAGAAGAGAGGAAGATTTGAGGTACTGATATCAGTACATCTGAACTATTGCAATGCCCCACATTCCAGACAGGAAGAACCATTCTATCCAAGCAAGCACTATAGGCCCTTTCTGCACAAATATCACTCCCCCCCCCCATGATTCCTGACCACCATTATATATTTTTCCCTGTTTTTTCCCCAGGGCATGGACATATCAGTGCTTCATGCTTCACACCCTCATGCTGCAGTTCCTGAGGAGGGAGTTCCTTCAGGGAGTTCCTGCAGACCCTGAGTCTTCTGTAGTCATTGACGATGCTGTGGAAATTAGGTCCCCCAAAATCTCAAAAGTATCCTAAAATGCTTCAGAAACAGGGCAAGGGCATCTGCAAGTAAGGATTGAACTCACAAAATGGCGTGTTAAAGGAACAACACTGAAGCCTTTTTAAAAACGTTTCAGCCAAAATAATTGCTAGAAAAGAGGATGCATTTAAAACATTTTGAGGCTGCAAATGAAACGTTTTGGGTAAAAACAATGCAGATCTCTCTGGAGGAAATGTTTTATTTCCTGCCCCAAAACGTTTTAAAGTGCCTGTGCAAAATGGGCCATAGACTATTGCAGGAGTCACCAGCCATTTTGAGCTTGTGGGTACTTTTGGAATTCTGACACAGCATGGTGGGTGCAGCCAAAATATACCTGTCACAAAATTCTACAGGATGCAAAGGTAGCCATGCAATTGCTGCTGCATCATGCCTTGTCACGTGATAAAGATCATTTTTAAAAACCTACATGGCCAATCAATCTCCAATAACCTATCAGAAGCCTTGCAGGGCAAAAGCCTCACCTAGGCTCATTCCGCACATGCAGAATAATGCACTTTCAAACTGCTTTCAGTGCTCTTTGAAGCTGTGCGGAATGGCAAAATCCACTTGCAAACAGTTGTGAAAGTGGTTTGAAAATGCATTATTTTGCGTGTGCGGAAAGGGCCCTAGTCTCAACCAGCTTCTAAAAACACTTGGTGGGCACCAGGGAAACTGTTAGTGAGCACCATGGTGCCTTGGGCACCTTGTTGGAGATCCCTGGTCTATTGTATATCTAGTCAAGGGAAAAATAAGAAATGGAGTAGTAATCACAAGGACTGCCAGTGATGGGATTTAAATAATTTAACAACCAGTTCCGGTGGTGGGATTCAAACAATTTAACAACTGGCTGTTTACAAGCACCATTTTAACAACCGGTTTTGCCAAAGTGGTGCAAACCTGCTGAATCCCACCACTGGACTGCACTATTTGTTAATTAATTGAACAGCTGACAAGAATGCCCCAGTAGTAACTCTAATGCTTTCTCCACACAAGACTTGAGCCTCTCCCCTTTCTAGACAGTGCCTGGGACTTAGCATTCAAGTGAGAGTAACAATATACCACACGGTTCATCAGATGTCAGTTTGGTGGATCCTGACCTATAACTGGGTCATAACCCAACTTAACATGGATCGTGTCAGCAGAAGGGGTGGGGTGGGGTGATAGTGAGCAAAGACTGGCATTCAGAGATGGGCAAAAGAAAAAAAGGAAGTTGTGTCTTAATGCTGTTATTATGCTAAGCTCAGGTCCTAATACAGTAAAAGGCATTTTACTGAAGTGTTTCATCGATAATGAGTATCTATGCCCTTACTAAGTGCAGAAATAACAGCAAATGGCCTCTTTGGCTATGAGAAAAGAGAATTACCAAAACAGTAATAGTGACACATTGGGTTCAAAGGTGTTTAGCTCCTAGTTTCAGCAGGAGTGAAATTCATTCCTTTGTGGCTGTTAGGAAAGAACATCATTACACTCAATTTAACAGTTCAAGCATCGTTGTCATCAAAAAGCAGCACTAATAGCTGCAAAAATCTATGTCAGCCTTGCCAAAGTATTATGGATCTGGGGAAAAGGGAGTAATTGTTGCTGCCAAAACTCTGCATTGCGAACATGTACTTTAAATGTTCCCACACAGCTTTTTGCACTATCTTTCAATGAAAAAAGGATTGCTTTTTTTTTGCTTTATGTAATTTATGAAAACAGGTGCTGCTAAAAATCCATAAGATATTGATTTTTTTTTCTAGAAGAAGTGATGTGTTAGGACTAGTTCACTTATTACAGCTGTCATGTGGGATTTATTTATTTAGTACAATTTCAGCCTGCATTTCCTCCAAAGTGCTGAGGATAGCATACATTGTTCTGACTCTTTCCATTTTATCCACACAACAACCGTGTGAGGAGGGTTAGGTTGACAGAGAGTGACTGGCATCAGGTCACTCACATTTGAACCTCAGCCTCCCAGTTTCCAGTCTGGTACCTAACCACTACACTACACCAGTTTCATATTTTCAAGTGATCTGGAATATATTCAGAATTTGTCAAACTTCAGTAACCTATAGACAAAATTTTTAATTGAACAGTAGTAGTAGTAGTATTTTTATTTACAATCAAGAGTCCCATAGTTAAGGCGTAATAGAATTTAAATTTTTTAAACAAGTTTAAAAGACAAAATATACATTCTAAAAATAGAAACAGATATACAGATTAAAAATAGAAACAGATATACAGATTAAAATCAGGCATGTTATAGTCAACAAATAATCTTAGAATCCAAGGCCGTTTCTGCACGGCCCCCTCGCGCCCCCACGCCGGCAGGAGTTCTGTCGGCGTAAGGGCTGGCGAAATGCTCGCACTGTACAAGCGTCTTGCGCGAAAGCAGGCAACGGGGAGTAAGCCGCCAGAGGGTATGTGACTCCGCTATGGAGCCGCCTAAAGTCACGACAGGCAGTACCCCGTCTTCACTTACGGTGTCCTCCTCGTGATACCATTAAGCCTGGAGGCGTCGGAGCCACGCCCACACTGTGGGCGGGCTCCGACTTCCGCGCAGGTCGAATGTCGAGGAGGGAACTGCACCGCAGCAAACGGCGGAAATGAAAGCGACACTTCTCGGGCGGCGCGGTTACGCGACTGCGCCATCGCAGGGGAAAGAGCGATCTTCTCAACAACAACCCCTTTAAAGGGTTGTTTGCTCCAGGGCGTAAGCCGGACGCCTCCCTGGGGGGAGGGGAAGAAGCGATCAGGTCGCGCGCTGCTGCGCTTGCAGCGAAAGCGGCGCTTAACGGCGGCCTGGAAACGGGCGCTTTTGCCCCAGACCGTCGTAAAACGGCCGTGCACAAACGGCCCAAGTTAAAGGTGGAAGCCCTAATCCTTGCTGCCACAAACCACAAAAGTGGTTTAGCAACCACAAAAGTGATAGGGTTACATTTGTCCTCTAGGAGATTCTTTACTAGCTTTACGAGAGGATAGTTTTCCCAACCTGTTATCAACGGTATTAATCCATCTTGGTGTATCTTCTGGTATAACTTACAAGAGAGCAAAACTTGCCACAACAATTCCATTTTATTACTGTTACACAGGCAAAATCTTTTAGAAAATGGAATATCCAGAAAACGACCATGAACAACCTCAGAGGGGAGCATGTTAATTAATTAAATATTTTTTGCAGAACTTTAATTCCTCTATTGGTGCTTGGTTGCTACACACTATATTCTGTCCATCTGCCCTCTCCCATTCTCAAAACAATGCAGTGAAAACTACATGAGCTACAAAGTAAATGAAACTCTAAGGGGGAAAAATGTTATTGCCTGTCTATGGTTTACAATGTCAGGTTTTGGAAGGCAGCTGATTCTATGGTGCCATAACCAAATGGTCCCAACCCAAGCAAAACATTTCCTAAATAATGTCTGACAAGGGTTTGAAGCAGTCTGGATTGTTTGGCCCCCTATTCCTTTGAGCTTATCTAGTATACCCAACTCTATCAGTAGTATTTGTGGCTGAATTCCACTGTCCAGTTATTTCAGGGAACCTGTGTGATGAAACTACAACAGGGACAAGACTGACTTCTTTCATTTTTAGGAGTGAAATTTTAGCATCCTTCACTAAAGCATCTGCAACTGATGGCTAACATTAGGAGAAAAATTATACATATAATACCCACATACATAGAACTGACTTGGATTTAATCCTATTATGTCCAATCCAATCACTGCCCATTTCAGGAAGATTATGTTCCTCTTCCAGGAGACACTGTCTGATAAAATGACTTCAGCATCTAATGCATTATTAACTGAAGAGAAACACTGAGCCTTCCCCATTATAAACTTCTGCTCAAAATTCCCAGCAGGAGTGAGGCAGGGTCACGGAGTCATCATTAACCAATAGCTGACAGCTAATTGATTTTATACTTGTGTATCAGAGCTTGCACACACCACAATTTTTAAAAGCTGATATGTCTTGTGCTGCTAATACAGGTGACTGTTGCAAAATTGAGACATGTCGTAGTTCATTTTTTAATCCACCCCAAATTGCTCTATTTCAAGCTTTCTAATCCACTTATTTCTCTAACCTAAAAACAGTGAACTGGTCTCTTCGATACAGTTCATCTCATGGAGGTGTTTGGAGAGAATTTTCTAAACTGAAACCACTTTAGGGTAGTTTTTAATGAGGCAGCATTTGCTCATGCTTGACTGACAGAAATACTCAGTAGTTGAGGGAAAACCTCAAAAAATGGAGCTGGTTGGCAGAAAGCCAAAATCATTACTGCATGTATGGAATGGGAAACCTACTAAAATAGTATTCCTAGCCTGACTCTGGATTATTTAATTAAAACAAGTGATGTATGTCGCAGGAACTTCCTGGCAATTAAGGATGTACTTCAAAAAAACCCCAACACTACTTGTTTCTTCATTTGGGCAGCAAACGAAAACCAGCGAATGAATGAATTCACTCTTCTAATTTGGCTCTGTGGTACCTGCAGTTTGGTTGTGAGGGTTTAAGCAGACACAGAAAGAGTGAGAGAGGTCATGAGAAATGAACTGTACAGTGAAACTTAAGGTAATAAGGCAACTGGGAAGAGCTTGGGGATGGGTGGGAATGGGGGTCTGGCATTGAGTGTGTCATGTTGTTGCTTCTGAGGAAAGGCAGAAGTTGCTCTAGGAATTGCTAGAAACTCTATAGTACAGTCTATGCTAAAACTGGTTTTCCCCACAGATGTCATGCCATACTCAACACTGATGATGTTTTTAAAAAAGATTTTTCTCCCACAGCAGTAATGGGCAACAGCTTCTGGCAAGAGACTTGCAGCCCTGAGCTTGCTCCATTGTCGCTGGTCCCTTCCGCACACGCAAAATAATGTGTTTTCAAACCACTTTCACAACTGTTTGCAAGTGGATTTTGCCATTCTGCACAGCTTCAAAGAGCAATGAAAGCAGTTTGAAAGTGCATTATTCTGCATGTACGGAATGAGCCGCTGTCAAACACAACTTGCAACCCAAAGGAATCCTGTTGATAGCTTTTCTTTTCACAGTGTTTCTACTACCAGTCATATTGCTAGTTCAATGAATGGGGGACGACTTTCTAAATTCTACACAGTAAGCATTGCTTCAGAGAGCATTTCTGTGCGCGAATTAGTTCTGTTTTCAAAGGCTATTTTCAAGCTGTTTCCAGGCTATTATTGTCACTTTTTCTGTAACGTAGCTGCAAGGGATAGTCTACACAGGCAGCATAATGAAATGGCAGAGGAGACAAAACGGACTGTATCATTTCAGACTGCAGGGGAGTGATCACATTTCTGAGAGTTCCACATCTTTTTCTTTCTTTTTTTTAGATCTCCTTGCAAATAGAGGGTCAGTCAGAAACCCAAGCTAGAAGCCTTTCTCCCATTGTGCTAGTGTGCAGGGTTTTTCCCGCTGCAAGGCAATCTTCAAAGATAGATTCCAGCATAGTTAGAAATTATGGAATCCATTGTGCCGTCTCACATTCTACTATTTTGCTGCTGCTGGTTTCGTGCTTTTAGGATTGCCAGTTCCAGGCAGGGACTGGGGGCTGAAATTCTACATGAGTTACATCAGTCCCCTTAAGAAAAAGACAGCTTTAGAAGGTGCACTTTATGTCACTACTACTTCTGTTCTGACTTCCCTCTCCCCCCCCCCACCCCACAAACTCCGCCTCCAAATCTCCGGGAATTTCCCAACCAAGAGTAACCTTATTCCTTGTGTAAACCTGGTGTGACTTTTTCCCCAACATTCTTTCTCTTTAGTGTCGGGGACAACAGATTCTACAGCATATTCGGATTCTGGGGAAGATGGCACTTCAAATAGTTTGAGCTTCTAGGAGCTCTCTGTCATACATTACTGAAAGGAGCAACTACTGGCTAAGAGCAAACAGGGATAAAATCTATAGCCCCTTCCGCACACGCAAAATAATGTTTTTTCAAACCACTTTCACAACTGTTTGCAAGTGGATTTTGCTATTCCCCACAGCTTCAAAGAGCACTGAAAGAAGTTTGAAAGTGCATTATTCTGCATGTGTGGAAGGAGCCAATGTAACACTTTTTTATTCTTTTCTGAGTCTTCTTTTTTCTTTGTGTAATGATTTGTGGAAAAGTAAAAAAAACTGTTTCAGGGGAAAAAACCCAGGTTCTGTAGGATATCTAAGGACAACCTGGAGGCCCTGCACCCATTATCTTGCCTTAAAAAACCTGCGGAGTCCCCAATTCTGTTTGGGATTATGGCTCGGGGGGGTGGAGGGATTCCTTTCTCCCCCCACTGCCATTTTTCAACAGCCTAAATGCCCAGTGGCAAGTTCAAAGCAACACAATTCCATTTTGGCTGCAGTGTCCCTGGGCTCTTCTCAGGGGCACTGTATTGCCCAGCTGTGCCCTTAATATCACTAGTGAATTAGATAAAGTCTGCATTTCTGTCTCTTCATTTGTGATTACCTAATTTTCAGTGCTGATGTATGGCAGGCCATGCTGCTAATAAAAGCAATGTTATTAAAGGCCTGTTTCCAAATTTTATTTTCCTCTGTAAATGCATTTAGGATCAGGTGTTAAATTAGTTTTTAATATTTTGCTGTTCTTATCATTCTACCAAGTGCTAAAAAGCTATTTATATTTTCACAGGCCCAGTTCATATGGAAGTAGGAACCTGCTCTATTATAGCATCCTGAACACTGTGAAGAGGATATTTGTATAACTATAGGCAAGAAAGAAGAAAATAGTAGCCAGGATAGTTTTTAAGAGGCATAAAGTTTTTTTCAGTTAGGAATTTAATGTTATTAATGTAATTTCTTAGATTTTCACTTCCAAATAGACAACAAAAAACATCCAAGCCCTTTGATGAAATTATTAATTTTGGTTTGAATTATGCACGCATGTATAAAAGCTTAGATTTTTCCTTCTGTAGCTACAAGGTCTGTGGAAGTATTTCTTGAAGAAATACTAATATTAATAACATTTCTTGCAAAACTGGGCCAAGTTAAACAGACGCATTCATTCAAAGGTTAAAGTAACAATGATCAAAGACTATGGTTTAAGACAGTTAAGTTTTATTGATTAAAAACAATGTTGAATATTAAAATTCATGGGGTATGTGTGCTTGGGTATAGTCAGTGGAGTGGCTAGTGATCTGTGTTAGAGAAATCTATCCATTTGTCAAACAGAGTCAAGAGCCTTGTCTAAATTATTGATGTCACATCAACACTTTGCAGCTGCATTCCAGCCTATATTGAATGCAACACTAACAGTGATAAAACAGTGTTTCCAAAAGTGCAGCAACAAATCTATGGCACATTACTACAAAGTAAAATATAGTAGGCAGTATCCTATTAAGAATATTATGTTCTTAAAACAATATAGAATTACCCAAGATTATTGACAAGTAGTTAGATGGGAGAAATTAGAATTGTAACTCATTATTTCTTGACAAGTACCACCAAATTAGCATTACTCAAACCCACTGTGCAGAAGATAAAAGGGGGTGGGGTGAGGTTGAATGACAAAGATGATTGGATCCACCCTATAGAAGGAAATGCCAGGAAAATGGGAGGCTTTGGTACTTAGAGTGGTGATATGAGCAGGATGATGAATCTTTTATAGTTCTCATCAAGGGAATCATGCTTGGTCACCAGATTGTCAGAAGCAGTATTAGATCAGTATTGGCTCTACGCAGAGCTGTTTTTACAGTTCCCCTACTTTCCTCCATTGATGTACTGCTGAGTTTTCCATGAAGTCAAATCCAACCTTTTTGGGAGACTAACCCAGGGGTCCAATTTTAGAAGCCAGGGCAGAAGTGGCACCAACTTCACCTCCAGTGCATCTCAAGTACATGACTTTAATTTCATTGAGATCAACCTTGAGCAGCATGGCGTCATGAGAGGTGCCAGGCTAAGGACTGAGAAGGATGGGGAGCATGGAAGAGCCCCTCACTGTCGTAAAGATGGCAAGAGCTTTCTATAAAGTATCATCCAAAGAAGTGGAAAAAAAGAGCTTAACAATAAGCTAACAGTATGAAAATGTTATCCCCCCCCCCTGAATTGTTAGAAGTGAGCAGGGTGTTCCTTACTGAGTGGTTAGTCTTTGTGGGGGAGACTAGTAGAAATGCAGAAACTGAGTATTGTAGCATTGCAGCTGTAAGCTCATAGTTAATGTTAGGCATAAAGAAACATCAGTCCAGGCTTCAAGCTTAAACAACAGTTCAGGGCAAAAGAACAGGCAAGTTGCTTCTCAGGATCGTCTTTATTTTAAACAACAAAACATAGTCAGGAGCAGATATAAGTCCCCCCTCCCCCCACATGCCTCAGGACTCCAAAATAATTTTTCATTTCAAAGAAGGGGTTAAAACAGTAGAGCAGTGGTTCCCCAACTTTCTGGGGCTGCTGCACCCTTGGGTTCTGGGCCACATCCCTAGCCCCCCCCCCCCCAACTTATGAACACACACCTCTTCCTTGGTATTAGGTCTACTGCAAATTCAAAACAAATTCTAACACTGTAAACAAACACGTGTGTTTCACAAATAAAACAGGACCTAGTAAAAGTAAACCAATTTATTGAGCTGTTTTCGCAATATAAAAGGGTGTCTTTGTATCTCACTCGTTATGTCTTCACAGTTTTAATGAGATGGATGTTCTTGGTGCAGGGTTATCAGCTTCTCAACATCAGGCTGTGAGGCACCAAGAAATAGTATTGGATTCCCATATCCAGTAATTTTCAATCTGTTTTCTCTGCTTGGAAAGAAGCTGGATGATTGAACTTCTCTACTAAATATAATGTTGGGAAAGAAATGATGTACATCTTTGTCCCACAGGGCAAGGTAGCAGTAAGGGTGGTCTTTTTGACAGAACCATTTAAAAAGGGCACAGAAATTGAGTAATAAAGATAGATTTGCTGACTCTTTGCCTTAGCTTCCCCACACCCCCACATCTACACAGGGAGGAGACTGACTGCTTTTCCTTTTAAAGAAAATCGTGCCTTACAAAGCAGAAGCAATGGGGCTTTTTGCCTTGGCTCCACCCCACCGCCAGGGCTACACTGTGAGGAGAATGTTATTGCAAAAGAAAAAGAAAAAAGGAAACTCCATGGCTAGTAGCCATTGATGTGTGAATGCCCAACCCCCTTTTAAAGCCATCTATGTTTATGGCCATTACTATACCCACTCCTCTCTTCATGTAATGACTATATAATGTACTTGAACTGCTGAGTTACGTCCTATCACAGAAAATCAGGACATCAAGACTATTTTCCAAGCTATTATAATATTTTAAGACAGAATGCTACTGAAGGAAAACATAGAAAATCCTCCATATTTCTCTACCAGTTAATTGAAAATGAAAATGCTAGAAAGTATTTAAGAATATAGGTAAAGGAAACGTTTAAACATTTAGCAATTACCTCAGATAAATTTCCTAGGGAGAAAGTTTTGTAGCACATATATATATGACAGGTAGCCATATGCTTCCGTGTGGCACAAGAACTTTTGTGTATCATTTTTAAGTCACTGAGTAAAAGAAGATTCACTCAATAACATCTACCAGTGACAGTTGTGAGGAACGAAGCAGTGACATTTAGTATCTTGAAAAGATATTCAGCATCATGCCAGCTCATTATTTCCTCATGCTGTTAGAATGCTTCTCCACTCAAGTCATAACATGAACACAAACAGCAGGCAGTATTCTCAGTCCCTAGAAATGGGCAGACTGGAAGGAAGTGGCTATGGTTAAGGACCCTGCCACCTAGCCTGACCTGTCCCATCCCCTAAAAGAGGGAGGAAGGGAGAAATAGACTTGAAATGGCTCTTGAAAGGAGAGGGTTAATAGGTTGGTTAAAATCTGGAAGTGGTCAAAATCATCATGACCTCCATCCACCCGATGTACAAGTATTTACAACACCTCATGAAAGGCTTTCATGAGATGGTTTCAATGCAACAAGGTAAATCCATTGAACCCAGGATTAGGTCAGTTGTTCCTTTGAGATTGGGTCCATCAGCAATTGAGGGCCTCCGCACTACATCATCAAGTGGTGGTGTTGCAACTATTATTCATCAAATAGCAAGAGTTCCATTATTTCATTTATCTCAAATCCCTTCATGGCCTCCCTGTCCACTTTCCCTCCCCTCCTCCCTCCCTTCCCTTTTTTGTTTTTTCCTTTTAAATAATCTCTCTCTCTCTTGTTTCCCTCTCCCCACTGCACCCCCTCACTTTGCCGATCCTCTTTGCAGGGGCTTCACTTTGACCCAATGATTCAGTGGCAGAGGGAGAGATTTCAGCATTTATCATCTGATGGCTGTGATAGTTTTCTGTCATTGATTTTAGATTTTTTAGAGAATGAGTTTTTAAATATTTATTGTGATTTATATTGTTTTAACTGAGGTTGTAAATTGCCCTGAGCCTCCCAGGGAAGGGCGATTAAAAAAAATCTAATAAATAAATAAATAAAATCTTCTCATTCCATCCTTAAGACATAAATTGCAGCCTCATGCCTCAATTTGCCTTGGGGCCAGTCAGAGAGAAAAAAAAGTATTTATTCCTTCAGCTTGCACTGTGTTTTACTATTCAAAGCCATCTGTCCTACATTATCATTTGAAAGGAAGAAATATATATTTATATAACTGGTTCAAGATCTCCCAGATCCTCTAACTACGATGCCACTCCAATTTTCCCAATACAATTTCACATTTTATTGGGAACCTCTTACTGTTAAATAGTGACAGTTGTCAAGCATGTGCGCATAACGAATTGTTTACCATGCAGCACACACAGCAGATGAACATACCAGTAAACATGGTGACAGCAGGCCATTGAAAATATATCTTTTTTAGAATAAAATTACAAAGAGCTGTTCAGTACATGTCAGAACAGGGAATCAAATAAGATGACTGGCTATACACTTTGTAATTTCAAAGGATGGGAGACAAGACGGGAAAGAATGCTCTCAATATTGAAAGAAGATCTTCTTTACAGTCCTATGGTACAATAGAATCATAACATTTCATAATACAAAAGAAGCAGAGATCCTTAGAGGAGAATGCTTTTTTTTTCTCTAGACACCAGGTTATGAAATCTGAGAACAATCTTTGCTTTGGAACAATGGGATCTGAGAACAGTCTTCTGCTTTGCTTTGCACTTTTTATTTTATTTTAGGACAGTCCTTTTTCTACATGTATTACTAATTGCAACAAGAGATAGTGTGTTTTGAGCACAACAGAGAACCCAAGAAACACAAAATGACTTTCCTCTAAAGCTAGAGATGTGAATTCTTTAAGATGTACTGCTTCCTATGGACAAAGCTTATGGCTATTTACTTAACAATCCCAGTTACAGTTATTCCAGCACAGTTTGAGTTAGTGTCTCTTGTTATGATGTGATGTAAGCACGTGATGTATGTACTGCCTTTGTGTTCGGCTATGGTACAAACTGCCATTACCTCACCAAGAAACATCTGTAATGTATAAACATTGACTTCACGCTAACCTTCCTGCCTGCCTTCTACATATCAATGGCTGCTAAAAAGGACACTGCTGGGTACCAAGGCCCAGTCAACAGGCTAGATTGATGAAGGCCGGAGGATTACTACACCTCTGACTGCTAATCAATAGGTATTGAGTGCAACCCTAGGCTCCAAATTCAAGCAGGTTAATAAGTGCCTACACAAAACAATGGCCTGAAATACAATCTTTCCATTGAGTGGAGCAATGTTTGCTTCAGCAGCTGCAGATAAAGCCCACTGAGAGACAAAACTATCTTCTCGCCAAGTTTGGCCTGAAGCATTCTTGTTTTGCTAAGTATGCTGTGCATTAGAGGCAGCTTCGTGCTGACACAGGGCGACACCCCACAGTATCGCCTGCTTCAGTTTCAAAAGAGATGCTTTTTAATGATCCTCCAGTGAATTCAGTGGCTGCATGAACAAGTCGCTACCACTATTTGTACATGAACTTTTTAAAAAATACACTTGTGTATTCAACATGCAACGTGGAAAAAATACAAAGCATAGCTGGAGGGTGAAGGGACAGTCTGAACGAAGAACTGTGGCAATGCGACTTTCCTTTAAGTAGGCAGCAACACATTCTTTACATGGAAAGGGAACACTCTGGGTCATACACTACTTTGATTTCTAATCACTCAAATGGCACACTGATTCGGTTTGGGGGCAAGAGAGGAAATCCTTCAAAGCCTGTTAGTGATTCTCAGTTTGCAGTTTGGAACTGTGCACCAGCTGATTGTAGGCATCCACACAATGAACATTTTTCAAATGTGTTGACCTTTAAAGGGACTGGCTGTTATGTGGAAGTGTTTCCAGCAGTGTGTGTGTGTGTGGCATCCAAAATGCCTGACTCAACCCTCCATTTTCTTACCATCTTTCTGCCCCTAGCAACAGTAGCCAGCGTAGAATGGAGGAGGCATCTGAAATCTCAAAGGAATGTGATTCCTTTCAGCCTCTAGCCTCCTTTCTTTATTCTTGTGAGCTGACTATTTTGTTCAAACATGCAAAAATCATTGCTTTGGTGGGATTAGATTTTTGGTAAGCCAGATGTGGCTGCTGCATCTCTTTTTGAACTGTATAGATAACAAATAATGTATTTTGCACTAATTTGCAAACCTCAGCTCCATATATTTGTGCGAAATATATTTAATCCCTCTCATGACTGCATATGCCATGCTAACTAAATAAACTCTAACAGGTTGTCTGACACCAACATCTACCAATTATAATCAGTGCAGATATTCTGTATTTGCACTGGTTTATTCTAACAATTTTTGAGTGTATCTTGGGAGAGGAAATCTTAAGAATTTTATACTTTTATTGAGCACTGCAACACAAATGGATGATTTGTATATATATAGGATTAGGAATGTTTAGGCTCTGTATCAACGACTATCTTCAGCAGATGATGGATTTTCTATAAATGGGTATGTCCTTCTCCTGATCAGGTTCGGCTGTCCAAACATTTTCCTTGTGAAGAGAACCTTTTTTTTTTATTGGTAAATCAGGGAACTTTATGAAATTATTCAAAACAAAGAATTCACAGTTTTCTTCTGTCACAAATTTTCTCTATCGGAACAATTGAATCCACAAGGTTACGGAGCGCTTTCGCTAGGTGGCAAGTGACAATTTTTCAGAAATATGATGGAGGAACATATGAGACAAAATTAGTAAACCACAAGGAAAAATGTTCTGATTTACTACTAGAGGTGAACTCTGATCTCCTGACCCTGAGATACGAGTTGATAGAAATGGGCAAAGGCTGACTGAATCCGGCTGTCTATTTAACACTTAAAACAACTTTTTCACAGTGTGGATGACAAACTCATTTATTTAAACTGCTCACATACAAACAAGATTGTCCAGAACAGTAAATCATTTCATCCCCTTCTGCCTTGATCAGGGTGACACCTGCCATTCACAGGAAAATCCATATCAGATACCAGCAGGGTGTGTTTGTGTATTTGTCTACTTAGGACCTTTTAAACTGTCATTTACAACTTATCTGGTTCAAATACCTGGACAAATGTAAAGAAAACACAGGACTCAGTCAAAAGTGCAAAATTATTAATCAAGTTGTGCAAACAAATAAATCTCTCTTCAGTGGCTTGCCCACAGAGAGATTTCAGGAACTTGCACAAATGAAGCCAGGGGGATATGAGAAGCTCTGTTGCTTATCAACCTAGTTTATCTTAGCTTCATGTTTACTCTTCATTAGCTCTAAGCAAAAGACAAAATTGCCTGGAAAAGGATGCACAAGGCCCGTCATGTGCTGTGTGCTCTTAATTGCTAACACCATTCATTAATCAAACAAAGGCAATCCATGCTTAGAGGTACCACAGGGGGACTGGCATGGTTTGGGCCTACCTAGTTGAGTATGGTAATGACAACCGATTTTGTTTTAATAAGCCAGTCAAAAGCTACTCCCTCAAATCTGTTTTAAGCTGCTGTGACAATCAGAGCATACAGTGACAGCTGTGAAGTCAGAATGCCGCATCCCACACCGAGGGGCTTGACGCTTCCTTTTCATATCTCCTGGGGAGTCCAGCCAAATGGTGGATGAAGCCTGAGACAGCAGTAACATCCACTCTCTCACAGTCTTGTAGGTTATGAATTTCAATCAATATGCATTTCTCAGTGGCAAAGAGGCACAGAGGCGAGGCTGTGATCAGAAGTAAGAGCAGCAAGAAATAATCTGTGCTACGATTTAATGAGCACAATAAGCATTCAGCTTCCTGCAAATAGCTATTTTTCTTTAATCCCATTATTTTCGGGATTGCAGCCTTAGCATACAAGAGTTTTAATCAGAATGTGGTTGCAAGCCCCTGTATTTAACAAGCTCCTGTATTTTAACAAGCCCCTGTATTTAAACCCTATCAGTCTGCATCTTCTGTTAAAACACCTTACTATAAAAGCCATGTTTAATGTAGAAGGTATGCTGTTTCTGAATCCACAATATTTTGGGATTTTACACACAAACACACCTACACCCCCCCCCCCACCACCACCTTAGGAATGTCTATTATAACTGATATTCTCAATTATTGTAAAAATGTTGTACATTTTTTAATCTGTTTGGATCTAGAAACATTTCCACCTAACTTTCCCTCCATTGTTTTCATGAACACTTTTACCACAGTGTTTTCCCCAGCTTCCTTTGAGCATACCATAATACTGGATCGGTGTTCATTTTTCTTCGCCTCTGATCACCCGGCCCTTATCCATTCCTTCAGTGTAATTGCTCACCCTCCCTTTCAACCCATGGTTCACTATTTCCCCATCCCCTCGCTCCCTTTTCTCCCTTCCTTTTTTCATTTTTGCAAGCATAGATTAGCGATAGAATACTGGTGTGAGTGCATGGGTCAGCGCTATGGTAACCTTCCATTTGCAACCATAGAAGATTAAGATTGTGAAGAGCTCCTTGTCTTTCCCATGGGTGCTGGAGTCCAACTCATTGACTTTAACCTCACATGTTAAAAAGAAAAGAAAAACACCCACGCTGTCATGATTAATTTATTTAGCAATGTAAATGGGAACCCAGAGAAATATACTGCAAATTTATGTAAACTTCCACATACTGCACATTGCACATACCATGCTATGTGCTCTGAGGACATTTCCCTTATTTCCCCTAGTTCACCCATTCCTCTCAACCTATGCACTTCCTTTTTCTCAAGGAAACAACCAAACAAAAAAGGTGTGCCACTGAAGGTGCAATAATTCACAGATGCATATGTGCAAACAAAAGTGGATGAATGAACTGGGTGTCTACTTTTTGAAGGGGCATAAAAATGTGCATAATGGTAGATCATAACTCAGTTTGTGGCATCCATTCTTAGTGCAAACTTCTCCAGGTGCAAAGGGGCGAAAAGTAAAGCTCAAAACATACTTGCAATGGAGAGATTCTACAATGTGCATTAAAAAAAGAACCTGGCTAGAAGTGCAGCTCAGAATCTCAGGGAAGAATGGGCCCAGTTTTTTTAAAAAAACAACAACCATGGCCTCAGTGGCCAATCAGGGCTGACTGAGAAAAGTCATGTGGATGCATTAGTAATAATGTGATAGGTCGCATCTTTCCTAGAGCACCTGAGGAAATAAATAAATAAGGGTAAAGGGGGGTATATAGAAGCTATATCTTTGCTGGGGGATTATCAGTGCAAGCTTTAATTTTGTCCGTTTGTACATGGATTCTGTTTGTACAGGTAAATTAAATATAAATTACAGTTTCAGCCTTTTATTACATTAAATGAAAAATACCTCATGTGATAAGTGTCTGTTTTAGGAGATATTACTGGGTTCCCCCCCCCCCCTTGCCTACCCAGAAATGGAGTTCATGATCTGAAATCAATTTGAGGGGACAAAAAAAGATTTTCCAAAGATCATCGGATAAGGTCACTGATGGAATGTTAAACCCACGCCAAAGGCATCAGAACGTGAGGTGCAAAGGTAACATTATTTGCTTAAGGTTTATTTAGCTTAATTCTTAAAGAGATTATCAAAGGATGGTTACAGTAGGAGGAACCCAAAGGGGGTTTGGAAGCCACCCACTAAAGAAAGTTATGGGCTGGTGTTGTCAAAAGAATGCATGCCACATTTTTGGAAGAACCAGTAGGATAGCTATTTTAGGTCAAGAATTTGTCAGGAAGTTAGATTTCAAAGCTGAAATCACTAATGCTCTCACACAAAGACTTTAATACCAGACAGTGCAATCAAAGCTTTTTGAAAATATTCCTCACAGAAGACCTTTTGTCTCACAAAAGAGCTTATTACCTCTTTCCCTCTACTTGGCAACTCTCACATTATCTACCTCGTCTGCCTCCTTCTGTCCTTCCTACACACCCACCAACCTTTTATCTGCCCTGCCACCTTCAATAATATTTATTATTTTTTACTTCATTTACAGTCTACTTATTTATTACTCACTTCATTTATAGCACACCAGCTTTCTTCGGTCTCTTCTCCTCCATTTTCTGTTCAGAACAACGCTGTGAGCAGGGGAAGACAGGGAGTAAAAAACACTTGGATATGCCCCCCGGTCGGTGGCTCAGCAGAAACAAAACTGGTATGACATAAGGGGAGGTGAACAGGCAGTGTGGAGTGGGGGTGTTAAAGCGGTTGGGTGCCCATGGAAGTGGATTCAATGTGAGATTTTTGGGGAAAAAATCAATTTTAACATTTTTGAAAACCCTGGGATGAGGGAAATAACGCGGGACAATCCCACTTTGGGACCCATGCGAAGTTCTTGCCCAAACAGGGATATTTGTCGGGATGGTATTGTCGGGATGGCCTGAGTACTGGGGAATGGAACCTGTGTAAATATGCTGTGTGAAACTATTCCTCTGCTGTTTTCTAATTGCTTATCTCTCCTCTGCTCAGTTAGTGAAGGCCAAATAGTTTGGTCTGTAGTGCAGCTGTGTGATTGTATGGTGGGCAGGGGGAATTGAGCTTGTTAGCTACTTTCAAATAGATACGTTCTGGCTGGGGACAGCCAGAAGCGTCTTTGTACGCTGTACTGTTCTGAACTATTCTGACCTGCAATAAAGGAACCATTGTTCATCAACAACTGTTTCAATTGACTGGTTTCGGGATGTTCTGACAGGTATATTTGTACTGTGTAGAATCAACCTTTGTTTACTTCATTTTATTCCAGTTTTCTTCATAGTAGAAGAAGAAGAAGAAGAAGAGTTTGGATTTATATCCCCCCTTTCTCTCCTGCAGGAGACTCAAAGGGGCTTACAATCTCCTTGCCCTTCCCCCCTCACAACAAACACCCTGTGAGGTGGGTGGGGCTGAGAGAGCTCCGAGAAGCTGTGACTAGCCCAAGGTCACCCAGCTGGCGTGTGTGGGAGTGCACAGGCTAATCTGAATTCCCCAGATAAGCCTCCACAGTTCAAGTGGCAGAGCTGGGAATCAAACCAGGTTCCTCCAGATTAGATACATGAGCTCTTAACCTCCTACGCCACTGCTGCTCCTGCTTAGTAGAGACCAAAGCAGCTTATATCACCCTCCTCTCCTTTTTATCCTCACAACAATCCTGTGGGGTAGGTTAGGCTGAAAGTATGTGACTGTCCCATAATCATCCAATAAGCTTTCAAAGCAAGAGGGGTTTCGAATGTGGGTCTTCCACATCCTCAGTGGCTTTTATAACTGCTCTTCAGCCAAAGCAAGCAGCCAGGAGTAGCTGCATCAAGCTAGTCAGGTGATATCAAGTCATCCAGAGGTTGCTTTCAGGCATAGCCTTGCCAATTTCCAAGTGGGACCGGGAGATCTCTCAGCATTACAATAACTGTGGATGACAGAGATCAGTTACCCTGGAGAAAGAGGCTGCTGCTTTGGAGGAGGGACTCCATGGCGTTATATCCAGTTGAGACCTCTCTGCTCTCCAATCCCTGTTCACCTCAGACTCCACCACAAATGGCCCAGGAATTTCCCAACTTGGATCTGGCAACTCTAGTAAGGCCTGGCCCCATAAGTCCTCCGTCAAAGGCCCAAATACACGTGTAAAGGGCCGTGCTCTCTCTCTCTCTCTCTGCCTTTTTACTCAGGGAGACCCAGCCAGAAATATTGAGGTTGCCAGCAACAGTAACGGAAGGTTTCTTAAAGCCACAGCTGTTGTCTTTAAACTTTGTGAATTTTTTTAAAAAAACCTTCCACTTCCATTTCTCTCTCTCTCCCCCCCCCCCCCCCCCCTCTTTTTTAGATTTAACCTTTTCCTTTCAAATCTGGCTTGGCTATTCCCAACTCTAGTCACCAGATTTAAACATCCAAAGATTTGGTCACTATTATTAGATAGACAAGTGGGGGCCTGCAAGAAACTTGCGGGAGCAGCTATCTAATTTCCCCCACCTTTGTTTCCTCCCCAACTTTTCTCAGTCTCTCACTCATTCTTCCTCCTGATGCCCCTTTTCTTACTCACTCTCTCTCCTGCCCATGGCTGGCATTTTCTCTCTTTCCCCTCATTCTTTGCATTTTTACCATCTCCTCCCATCACCCACCCAGCCTCCCACCTTTTCCCCTCTTCCCAGTCACCTACCTGCTTCCCCTCCAGCAGCACTGGTGGCAGCACCTCTCCTGCAATCACAGTGGATGTCCCAATTCCCAGCTGAACTGTCCAAAGAGTTGACTAACTTTGCTGTTACAATGTAAGATGATAGGATGATGTGAATCTGAAATCATGTTTCAATTATTAGTTTGTTATGTTAAAACTGCTGTATCTATTAGTTTTACTTACTGTGTTTGTTATTGAATTTAATGTGCTTCATCACGAACCAGGAATGAAACCAATATCTGAGGAAAAGGTATAGAGCCGTGGTGGCGAACCTATGGCACTCCAGATGTTCATGGACTACAATTCCCATCAGCCCCTGCCAGCATGGCCAATTGGCCATGAGTTTGACACCTATGCACTAGAGCCGTTGCAGGCGGACTTGGGGGTACTCCAGATGTTTTCATTATGGGATCATACTCCTACCTTCAGCCCCTGCCAGCATGGCCAATCACACCAGTCCAGGAACATCTGGAGTGCCATAGGCTCGCCACCACAGCTCTAGTGCATAGGTGTCAAACTCAAGGCCAATTGGCCATGCTGGCAGGGGCTGATGGGAATTGTAGTTCATGAACATCTGGAGTGCCATAGGTTCGCCACCACTGGTATAGAGGAACAAACCAAGTACACTGAGAACAAAGCACTGTCCCAAGACTACAAAACACATGTGTAGGTGTAATAAATATATTAAAGGTGCAATTTTTTTTTAAAAAAAGATACATTACAAATAATATATTACAGAGTGAGACAGAAACATATACTCCGGCTGCAAAGAATACAAAATATCTAACTGCATCAAAAAGAGTGCACAATGTAATTTATCTGAAAGCCAGAGAAAATATGTGGAGTACAATATAAAGAATACAAAAGAGGCATGTAGGCTCACAAAAAGTACATAAGAACAAATTACATCAATAAGGCTACACTGTATAGCCAAAATAAGCCAACGTTCATAAATGCAATACACTCATAAGTACACGTTCATTCCCAGTGTATAACAGATATGCCATTAAAGGTTTCATTTCATTTCATTTCAAGTACACATCCACAATCACAAGTTCAAGGTCAGACAGGCATTCTGAATAATATTCATTCATGTTTTGCTGGGAGATATCCTCCCATCTGCCTCAGAAAATAAGGGGTAGGGGCAGGCAGTGATGTTCCACAGTGTCACATGTTGTTGTGATGTCACTTCCTGTCTGTACCAGCAATAGGTAAAAATACCATAAAGGTGATCAAATCCTAGAGCATCATGATATTATTTCTGGGTACCAGCAGAAGTTATATCATAATACTGCACAACATTGTGCCCTGCCTAATCAAGGCTCCTACTAGTATTGGATAGTCACTGTTTCAGATCTTGTTGTAACTGCAAACTCATCACAGTTAATCTATGCTCACTATCTATTAAAATAATAATATTGGTCTACCCTAACAAAGTCTGGATGGAACTGCTAAGAACATATATCTGAAGCATTTTGAACACTCTGTACATATTTTGAAGACACTAAGCATTTTTGTTATTCACTGCAATGATGTTCAGAAGCCCCAACAGCTTTTTATCTAAAATCAAAGAGCCATGTGCAATTTAGATTAAGTAATCAATATTATTGTTACATCAGACCGGAGACTTATTTATCATTAAGATTAGGATGACTTATCGAGTAGAGAACATTTTTCATTTGCTTTGAATTCACAGAATTGATGTAGATAAAGTTGACTCTCCAATATTTTCTTTCTAGTGGGGAATATGTTGGATTTGTGGGGAGACGGTTGATGCAATGGTTTGATGCATACTATATATTCATTAGTGTGCACAAAGGTTTATCTGCTGGCATTCAGTTATTGAATATTATGCAAAATAGGATATATATTTTACAAGAAACTCTTCTGATGACATAATTATTCTATGAAGCTCTTAGAAAACATGAAGAACTCTCAGCTAAGAAGCTTATTAGGTCCGGCAATCTCTTCTTTGTGCCGCTGTTGCCCTCCACTTCATTTCCAATTCATTCTTCAGATACTCTTTGACAATGTCTTCCCACCCTAGCCTCACACTTGAATGGCTTCTCCTTGCCATTGGACTCTTCCACAGGCCATTCTTCATTGACAGGCTCTGACCTTTTCTTCCAGTCCACCCACATCTCTGTCTGCATAGTACAGACTCCAAGCTCTCTGGGTAGCAACAGAGAATGACTGAGAACGATAATCCCATGCACAGATGCCAGAAACACAAAAGAGTGATACTTCCTGTATTAATGCATGTCATTAACATTCAAAGAGGGGAAGGGGTTATTCAGCTTCCCCAAGGAGAGATGTAGGAAGAGTTCAAGCATGATCTCTTGTGAGGGATATTCTAGCTTTTGCTCTGAACATTAATGAGATGAACACAGGGGTGCAATGGCATTGCATTTCTTGTATCTAGGTATGTCATTATTGTCCAAAATCATCACTTTTGTGCTTGGGTTACACTAAACAGTCTGTGTTCCAAACGTGCTGTTACTAGTATTTACAATAGTATTTCCAAGCATTGCCGTGGTCAGACCCACCCCACCTCCAACTTTAGGTTAATCACAGTTCTCCCTTCAGAAAAAGTCAAACTAGCAACCAGAAACAGTAGGCTCTAGTTGTTCACAATCTTCATTAACCCTAGCCAAAAAAGCAACTTCATTCAACAGCTTAATGCAATCATCACCATTATTGGATTTTATCAGCTGTTTTATTGCTCTGCAGGTAGGAAGAAGAAGAAGAAGAAGAAGAAGAAGAAGAAGAAGAAGAAGAAGAAGAAGAAGAAGAAGAAGAAGAAGAAGAAGAAGAAGAAGAAGAAGAAGAAGAAGAAGAAGAAGAAGAAGAAGAAGAAGAAGAAGAGTTGGATTTATATCCCCCCTTTCTCTCCTACAGGAGACTCAAAGGGACTTACAAACTCCTTTCCCTTCCCCCCTCACAACAACACCCTGTGAGGTAGGTGGGGCTGAGAGAGCTCAGAAGAACTGTGACTAGCCCAAGGTCACCCAGCTGGCATGCGTTGGAGTGTACAGGCTCATCTGAATCCTCCCGATAAGCCTCTACAGCTCAGATGGCAGAGTGGGGAATCAAACCCAGTTCCTCTAGATCAGATCAGAATACAACTGCTCTTAATCACTATGCCACTGCTGAGAAGCAGTTCACATACAACTTACAAACACTTCCTTCTCCAGGTGTACTCTAATCTGGAGGAACTGGGTTTGATTTCCTGTTCTGCCACTTGAGCTGTGGAGGCTTATCTGGGGAATTCAGATTAGCCTATATACTCCCACACAGGCCAGCTGGGTGACCTTGGGCAAGTCACAGCTTCTCGGAGCTCTCTCAGCCCCACCTACCTCACAGGGTGTTTGTTGTGAGGGGGGAAGGGAAAGGAGTTTGTAAGCCCTTTTGAGTCTCCTATAGGAGAGAAAGGGGGGATATAAATCCAACTCTTCTTCTTCTTCTTCTTCTTCTACTACTACTACTACTACTACTACTACTACTACTACTACTACTACTACTACTACTATGACGCCTTTTGAAACCAGGATTTGGCTTGCAGTTACTCAAATTCTTCCCCCAGGTTATATCCCTTTTCCCCCCCAGGTTATATCCCTTTGCTCTGACCACGTGTCTCTATAGTTGTGGAGTGTGTGAAGCTGTTGCAAGGGAACAAGTCATGATTAAGCCAAGATGTCTGGTTTAGTATATCACATGAAACCATAGTTATGACTAACTTGGATTAATAAACTGATTACAAATTCTGGTTTCTAATCCTGATTTGAAAGATCCTGTCTAACTTTAGTTAATGGAGTGGCTTGGTTTCAGATAACAATACTTACAGTAATTACTTCAATTGAACCATATTTTTTGTTATGTCTGAATTGAACCACTGTTGATATGGGCTCACTGTCTTGATACGAGTTGGCCCTTGAGCAAAGGGATAAAGCTGGAAGATTGGGGAGGAGAAATCTGCCTAGCATTACTGTGCTTGGGTATTGCTGTCTATATTGTGGAGTTTATGCACTGAAAGGTATGCATTAATTATCTGCCCACTTTAGTTAGCTGAGCAATATCATCTCTAGACAACATGAACTAATATGTTGAAATAGAACTGAGATTTCTCCACCTGCTTTCTTTCCATGTGTTGCACGACAGTACCATCCCACCCCCCCCCCCACCCCAGTGTGTATAGTAAATGTCTTGAAAGACATGGTTAGAAAGAGCTTGAGACAAGCTAAATACCTTCTTAAAATAACACAGAGTGCTTTGATTTTTGCCTGTGGGAAATGCAAAAAGAAAAAAAATCAAGCCTTATTTCAGTTAGAAAGAAGCTTAGAGGTAAAATGAGTATTACGAAGACTGCCTCTGGCCATGTAGCTCTTTCAAGTTTGATGCTTTTCCCACCCACACAACTGCTTGATTCCCAAACAAACTTCTCGAATAGACAGCTGTCTGGCTAAACTTAAGTAGATCACTAGGGATAGTCTGTCTCTGCTTCTAATGGATCTCAATTTAAATTGTAGAGTTGTACATAAGAATTAAAAATGCTAGTTGTGTTAGGTACTCTTTCAGGGGCACCATGGGAAGCACTTTTCTGGGTTCATCCCATAGGGCCAATCATGAAGGTCTTTGCTAAAGAACTAATATATCGTTCCCTGTGTGGTGCCAATTCAATTAGAAAGATCATTCTGACTAGTACTGCTCATGTAAACATGGATCTTTGAACTTTACAGTAGAACCCTGCTTCAATGCCACATCTCTAATGCCTTATGAAGACCTTATTTTGTTTTTAAATTTAAAGCTTAGCCAGTTGGAAAAAAAATTAGTGACTGGTGCACATTCATTTGGTGTCAGCGGCAAACTTGCCACTGCAAAAGATATACACAATCCATGAACAGAAGAATGATCTTATATTCTAATAGAGAAATTGGCCAAATCTTTGGACACTTAAGTCAAGTGACGAGCTGGCAAGAGAGATCTTTCTAAAAACTGAAAATGGCCGCAGGTTTTAGAAAAATGTGAAATCTAAAACAAAATACTTGGAGTGTTTAAAAAAACATGGAAATGGCTTGCGAAGGGAAGAGCCCCAACAAGATATGATTCCATATGCACTCCACACTCCAAAACAGACATTTTCTGCAGGGAGGCAGATTTCTGCGGTCTGGAGTTCGGTGGTAATTCCAGAGGCCTTCAGGTTGCACCTGAGTATGTGGGACCCAAGTTCAAATCCTCATCTTGCTGTAAAAACTCACAGGATGATTTTGGACAAATCATGTACTTTCAGCCTAACCTACATCACAAGGTTGTTGTGCAAATAAAAATGGAGGAGAGGAGACTAATGTATGCTGCTTTGGTCCCCATTATGGAGAATCTGTAGTTTTTCAAGGTAGAAGGTGCAAGGAAGGATATGGAAAAGACAGAGGGGCACATCATGTTAGGTTGGTTATTGGGTGGTAAGGAGGTTTGCAGGTTAGGAAATACCAGGAGATTTTAGGAGTGGAGCCCATCGATGGTTGGGATGGGTTTGAAGCAGGGATATGCCTCAGAAGGGTATAATGCCATATACCTTACCCTCCAAAGAAGAAGAAGAAGAGTTTCTCTCCTGTAAAGAGACTCAAAGGGGATTTCCCTCCTCCCTCCACAACAAACACCCTGTGAGGTGGGTGGGGCTGAGAGAGCTCCGAAGAACTGACTAGCCCAAGGTCACCCAACTGGCACGTGTTGCAGTGCACAAGCTAATCTGTTTCACCAGATAAGCCTCCACAACTCAAGTGGCAGAGGGGGGAATCAAACCCTGTTCTCCAGATTAGAGTGCACCTGCTCTTAACCACTACACCACGCTGGCTCTCAAAGAAGCCATTTTCTAAAGTGGAGCTGGCATTGTCAACCTCCAGGTGAGGGCTGAAGATCACCTGGAATTACAACTGATTTCCAGGTGACAGGGATTCATTTCCCTGGATAAAATTTCTGGGCGTCAGGATTAAAGAGGACTTGACCTGGGGCGCACAGACTGCCGCGGTGGTTAAGAAGGCCCAGCAAAGACTGTATTATCTGAGGCCGTTTCCGCACGGCAGCGGAAACAGCTGGGTCGGCGCTTCTTGTGCCGACCCGAAGACGCTGGGACCATCCGCACAGACGGTCCCGGGAAGAGGAGGGCAGCCGGCGCCGCGGAGCGCCGGTCCTCGCACGACGAAGATTGCAGGGCCTCTGGCGCTACAGCCTGAGGACTGCTTCAGGGACACGTCTCTCTGGCGCTGCGCGCAGCGCTAGGGTAGGGGCATGTCCCCAGGCCTCCAGCGCATACGCCGGAGGCCCAGGACAAGGTGAGTGCTGTGCAGGAGGCGCTGTGCCGCTGCCATTCGCTTCGGCAGCGTTTCCACAGTGGCGGGCAAGATTCCCAAAAGAACGCTTCCTAGCTGCTTCGCGGGGAATCACGCTGCGATGCTTGAGCCAGCCGGCGGGCGTTGAAGCGGCGACTGCTACGCTGCAGCTGCGCTTCATGCACGGCGGCCTGCGAGACGTTTTTACCGCCTCCAGGCAGATCGGCCATTTCGCCCGTCGCGAAACTTGACCTGAGGCACTTTAAGGAAACAACAACTGAATGGAAACTCCTGGGTTGTCCTTTTACAGCTGTGCTATGAGAGAGTGTCTTAACCTACCGCATCATTGTGTATGGTTCTCCAGATTTTGCACAGTGGCAGATAGGAAGGCGCCCAAAGGGTGATCACTTCTGCACAGAGGGATTATCGGGCCGCCCCTCCACTCCTTGAAGAACTTCCTATAATTCCCAAAGCTTCCAAAGAAAACCCAAAATAGTTCTGAGGAGACCTGTCTCCATCCAGCACACTCTCTTTTGGCAACTGTTACCATCCAGCAGACGATACAGGCCTAATAAAACTAAAGAGGCTTAGAGACAGCTTCACTCTAAGAGCTGTGCTTATGCTTTCCACCCGTAAGCTTCGTGTTGCATTGTGTTTGGGGACTTGTGTAGGGATGGGTGGAGGAAGGGGAAAGTGAGGATGGGGTATGAGTCTGAAATTGTGTGCATCGAGGAATGCTGCTGTAAATTTCGTTGTGTGTGCACAATGACAATAAATGCTTATGCTTATTAGTGGGTTGACTTTATAGCAGTAAATCTGTCAGTTTCCCCCGTTCAGACAATAACTCACTTGATGGGTTCAAGGATTTTATTGAAGACATGAAGACAGTTCTGGCGAAAGGGTGCCAAAACTGTTGATAATATGTTGCATCAAATCCCCACCCCCACATGTGAACCAGAGCAGTAGAAAGAGTCCAGTCTGAGAGCTCGTCCCAGCCACAGAGCTCCAAGGCCAGAGAAGCAGATAAGTGGCACCTGCAAAAAGCCAAAACTCTCCCCAACAATTTCCCCTCCCAGCAAATGGCAGTCCTGACAATACCCCACTGAGGTTGCATCCCTCTCAAAGCTCCACCCCCAAATCTTCAGGAATTTCCCACCCTGGAGCTGGCAATTCTAATCCCAGTAGTTGGGAGATCCATTGTGATGCCACCGGACTTGCATGAATCTGCTAGGCTGGCTGCTTGCTACAGTTCAACAACAGCTAAATTGGGTGATTTTGGATCAGTCGTATACTTTAAACTTAAACCTAAACTACCCTCACGGGGTTTTTGTGAGGAGAAAAAAAGGAGGAGAGGAGAAAGGGAAGTAGGGAAAGGGGAGAGGCTAAGGGGGCTTTCAGGGAAGGGAAAGAGGAAATAATCTGGTGGGGGAAATGAGACGTTCTTGCAGGTACTTGTTAAAATATAAATTAAATAGGCAAGAAGAGGGAGGAGATCAACGATATATTGGTGATTGCGATGAGAAATTACCAAATGACCATGTATGTACACCTCAGTTTCTGGCATCATTTGGTAAACTGCTTGTCTTTGTGTTTACAACCAACCATTTCCTGCACATTCTGTTCTACACCCCTTCTTGCCAGCTACTGACAGAAAACTGTCTTAGAATGAGAAAGAATTGATCTTCAGGGTGATTCCATTCCCCAAGAGAAACCCTAGGTATGGGACTGTTGCTAGACAGCCTACCAGAAAGCTTCATCAACATCATGAAAGGGAGTGATGGAACGTGGTGAGATAAAGTTAGGATGACACTCACTTTGTTAATGAGATACATCTTTGTCGGGGACTTGTGGGATGAGGGGAGGGGAGGCAGGCTGGTGAATGTTTCAGAATTCCATCCAGCTGGTGCTGCTGCTGTCATAAAATGGAACATGACAGGAAACACTGAGATGAGGCAGGTGGGGGTTGGTAGAAAAAATGAGAATAGGGAAGTTATAAGAGGTATAAGGAGTAATGTATGTATATCACCTGATGTTTCATTACATGGTCTGTCTGAATGGTTTCATTGAAAAAGACTGGCCCTTTCTGCACAACGCAAATAAAATGTCTTGCAGGCTAACTTTGTTAATGAGCGTTATACACTGAAGATGTGCTGCAAGCAGAGGAAACTCTGGGCACTTTCGCACGTGCAGAATAATGCACTTTCAATCCACTTTCAATGCATTTTGCAGCTGGATTTTACTGTGTGAAATAGCAAAATCCAGTTGCAAACGGTTGTGAAAGTGCAGTATTCTGCACGTGCGAAAGTGCCAAAAATAAAACTTCTGCTCTCCACACAGCAAGCAGGAGACATTTTCAAAGCGACTTCAGGAAAGAAAGTCACTAGTTTCGCGTTTTTGCTAAAAACTGGGTTGAGCTGAAATAAAATGTTCTGAGAGGACGTTTTGGGGAAAAATACTGGGCAGTTCCTCCCCAAAATGCTTCTTTTAATGTCCTCGAAACCTTGTATTTGTGCTGTGTAGAATGGGCCTGTGTCTGCAGGTAGATAAAAGGCTCAACTAAGGTTGTAGTGCAGTAAAAATGAATAGAATATAAAAAGATTCAAATATTTACTGAAAAGTATATTTACCTGTCTGGGGATGGTGCCTGAAACTGGCATGGAGGTGGGTGCCACCTCCCAGGACTCAGGTGGGACAGCTACAGCTGCACTCTCATTTCCCTGAAGTTGCACCAAAACAGGCAGGAGCCAGCCAAACTTGCCAGCCAGGAATCATGGACTTCGGCCCAGAGGAAGAGGAGGTGCCAACCTCCCTCTACAGCACCAAGGGACAGTTAGAGACCTCTTCTGAGAAAGTTGGAGATCAAACCCCTATGAAATGGTGAACAATCTGGAAGCAGGAGTAAATTGAAAGAGGGAGATCTGAATTTCCCATCCTAGTGAACAATCATCTATAATTGCACATGATAATTAGTTTGATAATAAACTAGGAACACAGGATAATGTGCTGTGGTGGAAGTCAAAATATTACTTACAGTTTTAACAAGCTTTTAACTCTTTTGTGGAGAACAGCACGGGCAGGCAACATATTCCCACCCCTCCTCTCCTGTAGTGTTCCAAGTTGTTCTCCCTGATTTGTAGCCATTTATCGCAGCTGTGTAATGACTATAAACCGAGTCAAAGCATAAAACTTGAAAGAAAGGTGTTGAAGCCAGCCTCAAGGTACTAAATTCTTGACAGCAGCTTGTAAAGCAGTTGAGATTTAGGTCCTACAGAAAAAAAAAAAGTCCGGTGGTAGGTGAAGGAAGAAGCTGAAAACAAGCCTCCAATAAATAGGAATGACAAATTCTTATTTAGAGATTCTATAAAACATAACAGGAAAAGGTAAGTGTAATATCTAAGAACAGCAAGGACACATGACCGGGAGTCAACCTAGGTCAGGCTGGGCACATCATTTTAATTTACTCGGCATCATTTAATTCAGGATCCCACTCATCTGCAAGGTGTGACAGGTTTGGCTACAGAAAAAATGAGAGGACTGCGTACGGGGCAAAGGATCAAGCCAAACCGTGACTCAAGAGCATATGAGACAGTATTTTCTCTTCAAGAAATGCTGCATGGGAAAAGCAAGATTATTGTGTTTCGACCAGGTGGTTACTGCTTTATTTAGTGGTTGCATTAAAAGGGCAAGAATAGATTTAAATTAAACTTAAATTTTAAAAAAAGACTGAAAACTGCTACGAGTGGGACTCAAAGATGCTCTAGGAAGGCACATAGCAACATGTTTATATTTCCCTGAAGGAAAGTTCTTTCTCTAATATGCCTGAATTCATGTTGCAATAAATATGTGGTTAGCTAGTGCTATGGGACTTTCACTCATTCTTGGGAGTTATCAGTACAGCCCTTTGTGTGTGGTTGGTTTTGGGTTGTTGTTGTTTTTTGTGAAACCATTCTGCATGTGGTGAGGTTGAAGTATACTCTTTGGACAGGTATGAATAGAAAGTGTTACCATAATTCACCAAAGTATATCAGTTGAGCTATTTGGTTTAGAAAAATATATGTACTGATTGTTCCATTGAGTTATTTGTTCTAGGAAGACTGTTCAGCCTTAGGGTGACTCTGCCACTTTGAACATCTTCCTGTTATCCCTGAGAACCCTGGGTTAACAGGTTATCAAAATGCTTCCTGTTGTCATGCAAAACTGATAGTGACACAAGAGGACATCACGTCTCTTCCCATTAATTACATAATTCAGTTCAATACTACACCAGGACAGAAAAAGAGTTCTATTTTGAATTACCGTGATACAATTTTTGCATAAAAGTCAAGCCCAGCATATAAGCCAAGGCACCTAATTTTTTACTCACAAAACTGGGAAACTTATTGCACCGGAATAAGTCTAGGTGGGGAATGGCAGCTACTGGTAAATTTCAAAAATAAAAATAGATACTAATAAAAATGTTTTTAAATATTTATTTCAAAGAAAAACAGTATGGTATCAACAATGACTTTAAAAGTTCTGAAGTGGAATATAGAACTCTCACAGACAGTATCTCTTCCAGAGTTTCATAGGAAGATGCTCAACAAGATCCCCTTTACCCAAAAGTCCCTTACAGGTTTCTCCTTCAACACTGGATAGCTTATCATTACACAGTGAAGATGCTTTCAGGTGGTGATGGCGGCCACTGCCCCAAAGCAAGTCTTTTTTTGCAGGTCTGGTAAGCTCTCACACAGGCTGAGACAGAGGTCCCACCTTCTTCCAAAAAACACTGAGTGGAGGCTGAGAAAGATGTTGGTGAGTGGCTGCACCTCTTGTGCACCCTGTGTCTGTTTTGCTTGGGATTCACGCCACAATGGGCTCCACGGATTGCGGGATTTCCAATGAGTATGGCTTCCTAGCATTCATGGAGCTTCCTGACAAACAAAAATTCTGTAACATATACCCTATCTTCTATTGCTACACATACCACCTTCATGCTGAATATTCACTGGCCAAAGCCAGCCAGTCACCAGCGGAAAAGCAGCAATGCTCCAAGGCTTACCTGGAGGCTGCCTTTGTGTCCACACTTAGCAGGGAGCAGGTGCAGGAAAAACACCTCAGTTCCCAGCCTTTTTTTTGCTTGCTACCCATTCCTCCCCACTTGCCTACCACCTAGCCACCTGTTCATCACTCAAAAGCATAAGTTGAGGGTTTTTTCAGCACAAAAACTTTGCTGAAAAGTAGTACTTTACTATCTCAAGAGTATATAAGGTGCATTGCTTACGTGCTGAGGACACCTGAAAAGGCCTGTCTTTAGGTCCAGGTAATCTTATGGCAACCCAGTAGGGTTTTCAAGACAGGAGACTTACAGGGGTACCTTGCCATTTCCTTCCTCTGTATAGCAACTGTGGTGTTCTTTGGTGATCTCCCATCAAATGTTAGCAATTGATTTGAAGTGGCAAGACGGCACATAGTACGCACCTTTCACTGGAAACCAATGGGGAAAGAAATGTGGTTACTTTCTAGCTGACTCTACTCTTTTGTTTTAATCATAGCGGAAAGTGCTTGCAGAACAAGCATGCACGATTATTATTGTTTTAAAAAGAAAAGGTAACCGTGTAAATTGGTTCATTTTCATTATATCCTAAAATGTAATTTATCCCATTTAAAATATGATTTTGGTATGGCTTAGTATATGAAATGTGATATGATTTGAGTGGATTGATTGACTACAAATATATTCCCTTACCCTTTATCATCTATGGTTTTACAGCTTTTTGTTGTTGTTGTTGTTGTTATTAATTCCTTTTCATTGAAATACTATTAATAGTGTAGCTAAAATACAAAATGAAGACAAGTACATCTAGACTTTCCTCAGGAATTCCAGACAGTGCAGTAACAAACTGTAGATAAAGCACAATGTGTTTTATACAACATTCCATCATGGAATCATAAATTACTGGGCTTCATCATGCGATGAAGATTGATTGCTAGCATTTCTCTTTAAAATGTGTTTCCTTTGGCAACTTCCATTAAGTAAATACCAATGGGGACCAAAAAAAAGAAGAAGTTTGAATAGGCAACATTTGGAGTTGTAGTGGATAGAATTAGTCCTGAAGAGAGGGGTGCATGTTCAGAAAAGTCAGTTCCTCTCCAAACCACAGTCCTTATATTTCCCTTTAAGGAGATATATATCTTCAGTTCAAGCAGCTATGTGGAGTGTATGTGTGTGTCTGTGTGAACTCTTTTACTTGAACCAGCCAGGGGCTGTGTTAAGTCCCTCTGTTATGTCTCTCAATAAACCCAGTTCCAGGAAGAATCTTCAGTGCAGCAGTCTCTCTGTTCCATGTGAGAAGTGCTCAGCTTAAAGACAAAGATTGGAAGGGTGGCTATCCTCACCTCAGTGAATCTCAGGAGACTCTCACTCAGGAGACTCATCTCAGTGAATCTCAGGAAACTCTACTGGGTTGCCATGGCTCAATCCCAGTTCTTGTGCCAGCTGTTCCAAAGTGGCATGCTTCCAGGACAAATGCCCAGACACGGAGACCTAGCCTCACCCCAAAACAATCTTAGGACCACCCCACATCATACATCTCTACACTTCAGAAACTGTTCCCTTCCAGAAGATATAAAGTGGTGCCTGGTCCAGACTCTGGTTCTGGCACCACAAGCTTCTATTCAGGTTACCACCAAGAAGCCCATATTGCTAAAAAGATTTGAATAACAAACTAGGACAGTTGCATGCCCTCTGCTCCCCGAAATAAGTGTGGGACCACCATTGACTATGGAGGATTCTTATATTTCCCATAGAGATAAACTCGTATAGCCACAACTTCAGCTCCTCACTCTTCTTTGGACTCCAATCAGTCACCAGGCAGAAAGCTACGGTCATGATTAAGAGCACATTTATTTCTGCATGTCTGGGATTCCAACAGGCTAACCTGTATTTTTAGCATGACATAAGCGTGAGCTGGTATTCTCTTCCATCTAGCTTCAGCTTCTCAAATGACTGTTCATTAAGAAGTATAGGACATCGATAGGAGCAAGTAGTGCACCTTCAAATGCCTCAATCTTCTAGACAGTGGCGTACCTGAGAAAAAAATGGAGCCTGGGGCACCACTGAAAATGTGCCCCCCAAAACTGTGGGTGGAAGAAGTGATGAGAAAATGAGAGAAGTGGCAGGAAAGAGAGAGAAGCAACAGAAGAAAGAGAAAAGTAGGAAGGAAGGAAGCAAGAGAAACAGCAGGCAGGCAAGCTGGTTGTTGGAAAGCAGGCAAGTGAGGGAAGTGGCGGTAGAATGAGAGAAGTGGCAGAGCCAGGCTAGGATGGAAGTAAATGAGTGGAGGAGTGAGTGGAGTGAGTAGAGGAGTGAGTGAGTGAGTGAGAATGAGTGAAGTGAGTGAGTGAAGTGAGTGAGGAAGCAGCTGGTGAGACCAGAGAGAAGCTGCAAGCCAGGTAGGAGAGTTGGGAGGCCCCCCAGATCTGCTTCTTAGGAAAAAGAAATGTCTCTCACCTTCAGTGTGGGTAGCTTGATTCCAAATATTGCAGCTGAGGCAATGGTGGGCAGGCAAGTGGGGGGGCAGAATGCACTTCCATGTGACCCAGGCAAATGGTCCCTTTCCCCCCTCAGATACACCATTGCATCTAGAATCTTACAAGGGTGGTATCTTAAGATACCCTACTCTGATAGAAGATGGGACCGCAGTGCATGTGGTATAGATATTCTGCATCATGTGACTTTTGAAAACAACATTTTGTCTGAGGCTAGAAATCTTTAATTTTTTTTCCTTTGCTCCAAAAAGGAAACAAAGGAAGACATTGGATCAAGCGGAGACATTACCTCTTTTATCATAAGATAATAGTACACCTCTTACTCTTTCAGTTGGGAAATTTTAGCCCTTGTGTATCCTTCCAGACATGGTTTAGTTTTTAAAAACTATTTTAGTAAATCTGCTTAAAACTAACGTTAGGAAGCTGTATGAGTTAGAGAGAGCAATGCTGATTCTAAACATGCATTTAATATGCAGCTCTTGAGTGAAGAGAATATCAGATGTTAAACTGATAAGAATAGATTAAATTTTATTAAGAAAATATTTCAAATACCATGAGAAACAGTAAAAATGAAGTGAATATAAACAAGTCCTGGAGAACACAGGTACATGTATCTGGTACAGTGTTTCCCAACCTTTTCAACATCATGGTACTCTTGACCTCACTCTTCATATCTCACAGTCCCCCTGCCATCCCCCCACCTTCCCCTCCCAGTGCTCCTTCTCTGCCACTCATTCCCACACCTTCCTCCCAGGGGTGAAGGGAAGCACTGGGGGGAAGCGGGAAGGTTGACCTTGCGGGTGGCTTCCTGCCCCCCCCCAGGGCCAGCGCCTATGTCCATGCTGGCACCATTTGACCCGGGGAGACACCCACAAAAAGTGAGGGGGGCTGGGAGGCGGCTAGCGTACCCCTGGGACATGCTTCACGCACCCCAGGGTACCAAGGAGACCCTGGTTGGAGGACTAGAATCACTGGATTCAGCACACAGAGGTATTAAGATGGGCCTCCAGTTGCTGGAGTCTTCTGAATTTCCTTTTTTGTGGGCCAGCACCATTATGGCCTTCTTCCAGACAGATGGTGAATGGCCAAAGTGCTTCCAGCCATTCAGGATGGCCACCAGCACATGGTAATGAGGGTCCTGGTGCTTTAGGAGGTTGTAGTGGGTGCAGTCTTTAACAGGAGAGCTCTCTCAGCCCCACCCACCTCACAGTTTATTTGTTGTGAGGGGGGGAGGGCAAGGAGATTTGAGTCTCCTGCAGGAGAGAAAGGGGGGATATAAATCCAAACTCCTTTTCCTCCTCCTCCTCTTCTCTTCCTCCTCCTCCTCCTCCTCTTCCTCCTCCTCCTCCTCCTCCTGGTGCAGTTTCATCTCCACTTCTTTGATGGTGAACTCTCTTCCCAGGAATGGGTGGCTTGACTCCAATGCTTCAGCACTGACCGCATTGGCCCATGTAGGACGCCTGGGCGCCAAAAGAAGCTCCAGGCGTCGCCGTTTTCGCGACTGAGCACCGCTGCTGCAACGAGCAGCGAAGTACCTGACTCTTTCTTCCCTCCACCCAGAGGCGTGGCAAGCTTCGCCTGGCTCCTAAACAACAACCTTTCTTGTTGGGGTTGTTGCATAGAGGAGCTGCCTTCCTGTGGCCAGGCCGGGTGCTTGAACCGGCGCGCGGAAGACGCCATTCGTCTCGGCTTGATTGACGCCGGCCCACGGTGTCCTGGCCGGCATTAAGCACCTGCCCAGGAGTCTTCGGCCATACCGGTCTCCTCCCACCTCCAGGGATCGGAGAGGCAGCGTCGGCCAGCACTGGCGCCTTTCCACAAAAGCTGGCTTAGCTAGTCCAATCATGAAGCGAGGAAAAGCACCGAAGTGGGGCTGGAGGGCGAATAGGAACCGGCTCTGCAAATCTGCCGGCCATCCCGGTTTCGCCCTGCTTCGCACACTTGCGTGGCGAGCAGAGCCTCCATGCTCCCCACGGCCAGGCAGAACTGCCGGCGTGGGAGGCGCCTTCTGGCACCACGCAAGTAGAACGGCCAATGCTGGACAAAGGAGGGAAGTTTTCAGGGCTTCTGGCCTCTTGTGCATCATCCTGGTTGGAGATGCCACAGAAGAAGTGAAATTAAAATAAAATATGAATCTAGCTAAGTTACAATACAAGAGTATTATCTTTGATGGAGCAAACACACCCCAACCTCCTTAGGCCCCCTGGCAGAAGAGGATTGGTTCCACACGTCACTGCATCTGGGCAAAGTGTTTGCACCCAGAACAAAGGAAGATTCCACCTTTTAAAATTCTGTCTGCTTTGGTGACTCCCTCCTCCCATCCAGAGTAAGGAATGTTGCCTTTCATGGGAGATACTTTAAGCTCTTCTAATCAAGTCCTTTGTCACGTAGCCCTCGTATCTCTGTCCCAATCAGGTTTTGGCAGGTAGGCCAAATGGGCTTTTTCCCACTCGAACTCAGTTCTTGTTTTTCCTGACTCTCCCTCTCTTTTGGAAATAAACAGTTGCCATGGTTTTGAGTCCCCAATCATAACAAGGAGTGCAGGTACAGACAGGTGGCAGGGAAAGCACACAGGTGGGGATCACCAGTAGTGGGTCCTACCAGAAGCCTTGGGCCTGGCAGCTATTCCATCTCAGAGTATGCTGACACAGCTCTGTTTACATTTACACCTTTCTGGTTCCAACCTAATTTTTTTCTTCCAAGGGAAAGAGAAGTAAATTCACTTGAAAATGAGTCTTTAAACCTTGGCTAGATCTCAACTGGGCCCCATCTTTCTGACCAATAGCTCTTCCCAAACTTGAAATGAATTTGAAGGTCACTTAACATGAACTTCAGTAGGAAGCAAGTTAGACTCACTATTACCCAGTGAACTTCACTACCAGGAGGAGATTTCATCTTAGATGTCCCAGTCCTAGTCCAACATTTTAACCCCAACACTGGCTTGTGCCAGCTGATAGACAAATAAATCCCATCTAACCATTCTAAAAGAGCCATTAGCAAACTTGTAATTTTCTTTTCTTTATTTTTCTTCAACGAATAAGCAAACTTTGACAGATTTTGTGCAGCTGGAAAATCAAAAGGGAGACCAGCTTTCATTTCCCCCCTCTTTATTTCACTACTGTGATGTTAAGTGCTCACATCCAAAGATTTCTTTGATGCAGAAATTTAGCAGCTGATGCCCCTGTCTCCTGAGATATCTCAGCCACCTTTTTTTTCAAGTTGTAGGCTATTTTTCCATCACTTGGTGGTCTTTTTCTGATAAAGAAAAGCAGTTGTTAAGAGAAAGGACCGCTGTGATAATATTTAACAAAAAGACCTTTGTTTTCTGTTCCCCTCCCCACTCCAATTACCTAAAAAGATACCATCTTTATATTTTGGGGTTTCATATTTTGAAGATGTGAAGTGAATGCATTTCATAAAACACACTGATGATATACTTAATCCTTGGTGTCAAACAGTAAAAATCAAAAATTGCATGTAGGCTTTAAGTAGTAAAATTAAAAAGCTGTTTTCTTGGTTTGGACTTTTCCATTTTTCCTCATTATATGACAGTCTTCAAGCATGTTTGTTTGCTTACATGGCAATCTCATAATTAATGCCTCCATCGGTATCTGGCAGAAGGGAGAGAATATTCTTATCTTTGAAGAGATATAGTCAAGTAGCCCAATGGGCCCAATTAAAGCACAAAATGGCAGTGGTATCCTAGAAGAAGTCATCCCACTATGTTTTCATCATTTTTCACTGAACAGCATGGAAGGGGCATGATGGAAAACCAAGAATAGAATCATAATATTGAGACTCCATTTATATTTCCTATGTGAGAATGCTTCTATGTAATCAGCTTTGTGCCCCTCCAAATCTATTTTTCTTTCTAGCTTATTTCAAAAAATGTCTTGGGGGTGTGGGGCAGGAGGACAGATTAACACATTAATCTACAACACCTAATTAGCAAATTGCTGAATGGGAGGGACAGTGATTCAGATATAAAGTCCATGCCTTGTATGCAGTATCTGTTGAATCCCTGGCATTCACAGGCACAGAACCCTAACCCTTCCTACTTCCCTGCCATCCATGATTCCCCCCCCCTCTCTCCCCCCTTCCATGTTCCAACTCCTTCCTGCTTCTGCAAAAACTCATATAGAGATATTGATATCTCAATATAATAATAACAGAGAGGGCTTTTCCAAAGAAAAGTACAAGCAGGGTCTCTTTTTAGCTCCACTCCACCTCCCCTGCTCTACTTCTTTTACAAACTTTATTTCAAACAAGCCTTTATTTTAAAAGAAGCCTCTCTGTTCTCCTGCAGCAGCAAATGCGGCAGGCGTGTGTTTCTGTGTGTGCAGGAGTGAGTGCCTCCTTGCGTGTAAACAGAGAGATGCGAGGAGACGCCACTATAAGCCCACTGTGCAGTGAAAAGCCCCAAGGTAAGCATTCCATGTATAATGGACCTTAGTTCGTTCACATTAGTCATTAATCTTTCCAAAATAAAATGGTGAGTTATCTCTAGACTTGTAAATTAGATCCACTTAGTCTCTTTATATATCAGAAAGATGAAGGTCAAAACACAGTCCAAAGTTACCCAAAGCTATTAACTGAAGTTTTCAGATAATGGATAGTCAAAGTAAGTTCTATATAGTATATAGTACAATTAATTGGAGTTGGCAGACTTAAACAATAGCAGACTTTAGTGTGGATCTCGCTGGCATCCTCACACATCGGCTTTGGTGTTTGCAGCATGGAAGAATTATCAGTTCTTGTCATACACTGAACATGGGGGCCTTTCCAATAATATAGAAGGGGGCTGAGGTTCTTTTCAACCCTGCCTGGCAATTAATATCCTTACTTTAGGAAAGCATAAAAGGACATAATGAATGTACTTTCAGCCAGACACCATCCCTAAATCTCTAAGTCTCCATGCCATCCCTAAGCCGGCAATCTCCTGGAATTTCAATTGACCTTGCTTTGAAAGGTAGATTCTGTGGCATTATACCCTCTTGAAGTTCATCTCCTTGGCATCCTCCAGGTATTTCCCAACCCAGAGTTGGCAACCCTATGAATGGCAGTGGCACTCTCACAGAGGGACTCCCAGCTGCATGGACTTCCTAGCATTAGTGGGGAAAGGCATGTGATCACTGGGAGGGCTGAAAAATGAGTGAGTGTGTGTGTGCGGGGAAAGCAAGCACACAGGTGGGCAGGAAGGCACAAGAAGGCATAGTGGTTGGCAAAGGACAGGAAGGTATCACTGGGCACACTCTTCCCAGAGGACACCAAAACCTGTAATAAACTCTGCAAGCTGTTGAGACAATTTAGACAATCCTAAAAGACAATCCAAAATGTCCAAACTATTTTCCTTTCCACAACTCTTTTTAGGGGCTCAACTTGCAGTTGTCTGTTTCGAAGTTTAGAACATGCCTTTTAAAAAGAGTTATCCAGTTGCCTAGAAATAATTCTTACTTTTTACAGTTAACCAAGCAGCTATCTATTTAGAAGAAGCAGGTGAGTTGCTTTTTATACCCTGCTTTTCTCTACTGTGAGAACTCTCAAAGCTGCTTATACTCACCTTCCCTCCCTCCTCAACAGGCACCTTGTGAGGTCAGAGGCGCTGAGAGAGTTCTGAGAGAACTGTGACTAGCCCAAGGTCAGCCAGTAGGCTTCATGTGGAAGAGTTTGGAATCAAACCTGGTTTTCCAGATTAGAGTCCGTTGCCCTTAATCACTACATCACACTGGTTCTCTCCTGACTCAGGTCGATTCCGCACAGCATAATTATACAAAGTTACATTCAGTAGTTTAAAAACCGGTTCTATTTTATCCTGGTTTCTCCCTTTGCATGGATGTCCGTTTTCGTGAAGGAATCGCGTTAAGACCTGGAGGAAATACTCCGATTTGTTTTGCACAAGCCTGGCTTTTTTATATTTGCACCTCAAGCGTAACCATGCATGCGGGAACATCGCCACTGTCCTGCTTTCTGATAGGCTGTTCCTTTTGGGTGACAGCTTGAATGATGACAGACTTCCCTCTGTGATACACCTCTGAAGATGCCAGCCACAGATGCAGGGGAAACGTTAGGAACAAGATCCACCAGACCACGGCCACACAGACCGGAAAACCCACCAGAACCAGCTTGAATGATTGTTTCTGCCCTGCCTTTGAGTTGTTGGCGCCCACCATTAAAACTACTCTGTGACAGGGGCCGGCACAGCCCACAACATGGCAAGTGGTAGTCAAAAACTAGAGCAACAGTGGGACAGAGCATCACGTTCCCACTCATATTCTCTTATTTTGCAGAAAACCAGACACCCCCCCCCCCGATATGCCCAGTAACATTCGACAGAAGGCATGCATCTCCCTAGCTATGTGCTCTGAGCCACCAGTACATATGCAAAAAAGAAAACTGTGACATTTTTGGGACTTCACTCCCAATTAACTCCTGATTGACCTAGGTGAAATGGCACTCAGCTGATACCATGAGCAAAAAACTTGCTTGGGAAAACATTTCAGGAAGTGTTGCTGCCATGCCAGCCGGTGGCTCAGCAAAGATGAAACTGACATGACAGCAGGCGGGGAGATCAGTGATGATCAGGCAACTGAGTGGGAAAAATAAACTGGTTTTGCTCCCATGGTGTTTGCATGTGTAACCTCTATCTGTGGGTTCTGTGGGGCAGAACTTGGAATGAGTTTGCAACAAAAATTTTAAAAACAAAATGGTTTACTTTCTTAACATATAACATCAACATTTAACATCACACTTCAAGGTCCTGTTCAGGTTGCATTTTCAAGTCCTTATATTTACAGCCTACGGCACGGGTCAGCAACCTGCCGCTCTCCAGATGTTCATGAACTACAATTCCCATCAGCCCCTGCCAGCATGGTCATTGGCCATGCTGGCAGGGGCTGATGGGAATTGTAGTTCATGAACATCTGGAGAGCCGCACATTGCTGACCCCTGGTCTACAAATACTGCCAAGTCCAATTCTTCTTTGCAAGTGGGTTGGCTCCTGAAGACTCCAAGGGCTTGATGAACAGGATTCAACATAATGAAGGTTTCCAGGAGAACTCTCACCCATTACAACCGCAAAAAGAAACACTGAAACAGTAAACTCCAACATTTACAACATAGCAAAAAAATAAACTACCACCTTCCCAGTAGTTCCCAACAACATTGCAGTTACCTTAACAAGGTGTTAAGGGCTTATACAAACCAAGGTCCGAGTCTGGTAGCCTTGTCTCCTCCAAACTACATGAGCTCTGCAGCCTCCTGCTGCTTTGAATCTCCACCCCTTTTCTGGGTCAACCCATTCTGAGCATGGGGGTTACACATGGAAGCGGGATTTTGTAAAAAGAGCATGGGAGTTTGTAAGTGAATCCAACAGACTAGGACAGTGGTGGCGAACCTTTGGCACTCCAGATGTTATGGACTACAATTCCCATCAGCCCCTGCCAGCATGGCCAATTGGTAATTGTAGTCCATAACATCTGGAGTGCCAAAGGTTCGCCACCACTGTCCTAGTCTGTTGGATTCACTTATTGTCCTCATCTTAAAGCAGCTGCCTGAACATTTACAGTTCCCCTTCAATGACCCCCCATAATAACCCCCCCAAAAGTGTTTTTGCTGCTACCATACGTTCTTGTTCATACCTGCACTGACTAGGTCTCCCTCCCCCCCCCCCCCCCCCCCCCCCCCCGTAGGCCTTACCTTTAGCACTCCAGAACCTGACAGCACAAAGGAAAACAAGTTTTAAAATTGCCATTGGCATGACTTCACTTTTGGGAAAAACTTAAAGTGACATCACATCTCTCTAGGAAGTTAAGAACATAAGAACTAGCCTACTGGATCAGACCAGAGTCCATCTAGTCCAGCTCTCTGCTACTCGCAGTGGCCCACCAGGTGCCTTTGGAAGCTCACGTGCAGGAGGTGAAAGCAATGGCCTTCTGCAGCTGTTGCTCCCGAGCACCTGGTCTGTTAAGGCATTTGCAATCTGAGATCAAGGAGGATCAAGATTGGTAGCCATATGGAGTTCTGGAAACTATGGATTTCCCAGTGATTCCTAGAGAAGTGTGATGGCACTTCAGCTGTCCCGGAAGTGATGTCTTATTGTCACTGCCAGCCAACCCCCATGTCCTCTCCACATCTGTCTCTCAATGCTTGCCAGGCTGGACCTGGCAGCAGTAGATTCTAGACACAAACATACAGTTTCTCAGACACACAGCGGCATTTTAATTGTGTTATTTTGTCTGCCTGCAACTCTTGCTCAAGGACATTGGGGAACCGATATAACATCATACTTTGCATTGTTAATCATGTGAGTGTGTTATTATGTGTCAGTCTGACACAATTTCATGCTGGGGAATCGAAATAGAGTTTCCTGCACATAGAAAACTAGCATGTCATGCTGAGAGAAAGATGAAAATGTCTTTTCAACAGTGCAGTTCTAAGCAGAGTTACTCCTTCAGAGCTGACTGACTTTGATGGACTTGAAATGGTACAATTCTGTTTAGGATTGCACTGTAAGGATATGCACATAGTTAGGATATATATCGGGGAGCACACAAACAGGCAGTGCACCTGTAACCTGAAATAATCCAGTATAAGGTAGTATCAGGTTACTTTCCTGATCTTGCATTTTGGCTGTTGGAATAAGATGGCAAGCATGGTCAATGTGTTCTTTTAAGCATATGATATTCTACTCAAGAGCCTTTTACAGCTATCGTGGCTTCTTAATTGGGGCTGAATTGCCACTGAAGTATTAATCTTGTAATTAATTAAATCCTTTTACTCTCATTTTCTAGGTCATTTAAAACTCACTGTAAATGTAAACTATTGCAGTTCCTGTAAAAGATTGAACTCGGGATGGTAATCAGGACCCCGGCAACATCGTGGCTGAATATAAAATTGCAGATATAGCAAATTCTGGCTGCTCTGTAATTTTCTGGCACATTATTTAAATACACATTTGGTCCTGTGCCAATTTTCTTCCCCCCCCCCCCCCTTTCCTGGCCTTTGCTACTTTCCTAAAACTAACAAGAAGCCCAGGGACTTTTTCTTTCTTGGGCAGTGTCTGACATGCATACCTGGTTTGCAGAAAGCGTGTGTGACCAATCCTGACCTAAATAGCTGCAGGAACATGCAAGCAAGCTGCAGAAACATGTGAGGATAACTCATCAGATGGCACATGAAGCAGAAAGAAAGGAAAGGATAACCATGGATGGAGCTAGAATAGCAAATGAAATGGCGGACTTGGTCAGCTATTTGTCAGACCATCTTTTTGACTAATAAGCAGAAGATTTTGGAACAATTCTTTGACAGCACAAAGAACTTCAGCAAAACAGACCTCAACTATGTGGGCCTAGAATGGCAGATCTGGGAATCATTCCAGCAATGCAATCATACTCAGAGGTACTTCAGTCTAAGACCGCAGTATTTTTTGACACTCATTGACCAGGATGATATCAAAGGGATTTACATACATAAATGTTAATTTTAAAACTACAAAAATACACTTTACATTTAAAATTAGGATGAAAACTTTGCCAATCAAATATACTAAATTAAATTCATACCTAATTATCTAAGCATAGTCCTCCTAGTTATACATTCAGGCCAATTCAATTCCCATTTTTGCTAATTAAAAACCATATTTATCGGTATAAACTTTTAAAACAGAATTTAATAGTTGGAAACAATGCCAGTCGCAAGTAACTAATAGACTAAATTAATTAAGACTGAGTAACTGCTCAGGCTTGCATCGCAAATCCCTTTCTTTGCACTTGATGAGTAACTTTCTAGGGCACAGGTGTCAAACTCGTTGCCCTCCAGATGTTATCGACTACAGTTCCCATCATCCCCTGCCAGAATCATGCTGGCAGGGGATGATGGGAGCTGTAGTCCATAACATTCGGAGGGCTGCGAGTTTGACACTATGTTCTAGAGGTTACTGTTTCACATGCTCCAGTCCAGAGGAAAGGAAGCCATTTCCAGCTCTCTGGTCATTGGATAATATTATCAACCTGACCCTCCAGTGTGATTTCTAATTCTCACTTTCCTCTATTCTATGGCTGATCGATTTGCTACCGATTGAATAGTTCTGGGATACATTTTCCCCCGTGAGATAATGGCATTCTTGACATCTTACTTTTCAGGTGCATCCAGATGTGTCTATGTTATGCCCAGTATTAATTCTGTGAGAAATAACTTCCCTCTTGTGCCAGGATTAACTGTAAAGATAGGCTTAGAGCAGAGACTCTCTTCGTTTGCATCTATTGCTACCTACCTCATTCAAACAGCTTGGCGTTTTTGTTCGCTTCTTTTTCTCAAAACTGCCTTCTTCTGACTGCCCCTGTTTTCTGACTGCCGCTTTTTTCTTTTTGGCCTGTGTTATTTCTCTTCCAATTGCTCAACCGAGTGTTTCACAGAGATTCTCCTCAAGGGTTCCACAGGCATAATCAGGTTAGTTTGCTGCAGCAAAAATAAACCAGAGTCTCACAGCACCTTGAAGATTAACAACATTTCATTCCAAAATAAGCTTTCCTGGACAAGAGTTCCTCTCCAGGGCCGATTTTTCACAGTCAAAATGCCCTGTGGTAGATCCAGGGAGCGTGCCTGCCATGGAGCTTTTGGCCCCGCTGTTGACTCTTCACTGCTCCCTGGTTCTTCATGGGATTCAAGGCAGAGCAGGCACATTATGCCCCAAATGTTTCCTCACTAGCCTGGTGCTTTTCTATTTGCACCGCGAGCTCTTCCGCAATGTCTACCACGCATGCGCGGACAGCCTCTGTTTCCCGTGCTTTGATTGGCCGAATCTCCCCCCATTCCCCCACTCACTTTCAGTATTTTAGTTTTAAATGACTCTGAACACAAAACAGGTGCCCTCGTGGCCCCCCATCTAAAATCCTTGCATGTGCTGTCCTCTACCCCCTCCGTCTGAAATCTAAATCTAAAATCCTTGCGTGTATGAGAGAATTGTCGCCCTCCTGGGCGCAGTGCCTGCACACACCGCTTTTCCGCCTGAGGTTTCTCCCTCCTTTCTAAAAACCAAGGTTTCTTCCTCTGTTTTTTTCCACTGCAAGAGGGGGGGGGGAGGTGCCGATTCTCAGTGCCTGTCCATTGGTGGGGTGGGCCAGAGCAGCGAAGTGGGAAAAATGGCCCCGGTTCTGCTACAGAGGAGTTTTGCATGGCGGCGGAAGCCTCCGGAGCAGCAAAGGGGCATTTCAAAAGAACAGCAACCTTTGCGGTTCAGGAAATTCGCAGAGCAAAGCCAATGCTGCAGGTGGCTCCGGGGTAAAAACTTGGCAGCCATGCAGCAGCAGCAGGTGCAGTGAACAACTCTCAATTGCACCGGGGCATTTCCCATGGCAACAGAGGAGCAATGTCTCCATGCAAAATCAGCCCAGGTTTACTCACTGCATCTGAAGAAGTGAAAATGAACTCTGGTAGCCGGTGAAAGCTTGGGCTGGAATGAAATTTTGTCAGTTTTTGAGGTGCCCAAGACTATAGGGGGCATTGTTTGAGGTAATACTATATCTGCAGTTCAGGCCTAAGCAGAGTAACACACATTTAAACCCACTGACTTCAACTGACATGAAAGAGTGTAACTCTGACGCTGCATTGTTGGTGGCAACAAATTATCTACTACCATGCCAGCCCCACCACAGCCAAGACATGCCCGGTCATGTCTGGAGACACATAAAGAGGCTGGCATTCACTCCCCTGTGATGGTGGTGAGGGCGGAGATGGCTGGGCATAGCATCAAAAATTTGGGAGGGAGGTCAGAATAGTACCAACCATGGGGTGGAGGGAGCAGCAGTGGCATAGTGGTTAAGAGCAGGTGCATTCTAATCTGGAGGAACTGGGTTTGATTCCCCGCTCTGCCGCCTGAGCTGTGGAGGCTTATCTGGGGAATTTAGATTAGCCTGTACACTCCCACACATACCAGCTGGGTGACCTTGGACTAGTCACAGCTTCTCGGAGCTCTCTCAGTCCCACCCACCTCACAGGGTGTTTGTTGTGAGGGGGAAGGGCAAGGAGATTGTAAGCCCCTTTGAGTCTCCTGCAGGAGAGAAAGGGGGGATATAAATCCAAACTCCTCCTCCTCCTCCTCCTCCTCCTCCTCCTCCTCCTCCTCCTCTTCTTCTTCTTCTTCTTCTTCTTCTTCTTCTTCTTCTTCTTCACTATATCAATAGTGGATGGTATAGCAATGGTGGGGTAGATCAGCGAGGATAGGTCTGGGATGGGAAGGAGAGGAGAGGAAGTAGAAAAGGTAAGTGGCATCATGGCTGAGAATGGGTGGGGGTAAGTAGTGAAGGGCCCAGAGCCCTTTGGGAATAGGGCGGGATGTAATGGATGGATGGATGGATGGATGGATGGATGGATGGATGGATGGATGGATGGATGGATGGATGGATGGATGGATGGATGGATGGATGGATGAATGAATGGAGATAGCATTGAGGATAGGATGAGGGAGTGTGAGGAAGGAAAGGCAGGAAGAATGGGATGCTCCCTTCCTGCATATTGTTTGCAAGTCCCCACTTGTTTAATCTAACCACTCTGGGGAATGTGCCCTCTATCTAACATCCTGTTGAAATATTCCCACTCAGTTTGAACAGCTTACCAGCTAGTTTAATGTACTGCTGAGTTTTCTGACATGTGTGTTTCCTTCTCATAATTAAAACATTTGACTGCCCCCTTCCAAACAATATTTTTGGCCTGAGTCCAGTGACAAGCAGTTATCAGCCTGATACCCTGCTGCTGCCACCAGAGAAAATGAGTTATAAAATTCACTGGCTGCAAAGCTGCGATATTAATAAGGCTACTTATTTGGAAGTTAATCCCATGCAACTCAACTGAATTTGTTTCCAACTTGTAAACATGGTTTAGCATGTGGCTGTAAGAATGTCTTTTAGTCTGGAATGAGTCAGTTCTGAATGCTGTTGATGCAGAATGCAAAATACACAAGATCTGTTGAAGGCTTTCACAGCCGGATTCAACTGGTTCTGGTTGGTTTTCCGTGTGTGGCCGTGGTCTGGTGGATCTTGTTCCACTCAAACACTTACTGATTGGTTCTCCACCCTGGGACATGGACAATATATACCCCAAACATTTCCTTCTCTCTGGACACAATGTGTAACAGACTTCCCTCTGTGATACACCTCTGAAGATTCCAGCCACAGATGCAGGCACAAGATCCACCAGACCACAGCCACACAGCCCAGAAAACCCACCAGAACCAGTACACAAGATCTGTTAAAAATCAAATATGCCTTCAAGCTAATGTAGGTTTTACATTCAAATTGCAGAAGTGGAAAATGCTAAAGCCAGTTTTGAGCATCGCTTGTAAAAATGGTTTAAGCGAACTGAAGCATAGTCAGTTTGAGGTCTGTGGCCAAAGCATATAGTTTGCGAGAACATAATAAATGTCAAGCCACGCATGGCAGACCTATGGTATTATAGAATGGCTAACCTAAATTGTCTTGCTAAATCTTAAAGAGGGGTTGTGAATGATTTTTATTTAGTCAATTTGCCCTTCTGACAGTGCAGTATAGTAATTAAAGTGCTGTTCTGGGGGCCAGGGAGGCAAGAATTCAGATCTTGCTAACCATGAAACTGATGGGTTTGGCCTTAATCCAGTCATTTTCTGTCAACCTAACCGGCTTCATAGGGTACAATGTAGATAAAGACAATCACTGCCCTAAGTTTCATAAAAAAGGAAGGATAAAAATGTGCTAAATGAATAGATTCATTTTACTTTCTTGAAGCCTTGAAACATTTTCTGTTTTGTAAGGCTGTCTTATATATCAGTAGACTCCATTCTAAACCTTTGCTGGTAGTGCTGGAAAGAGTAAATATGGGAACATAACTGCTAGTTGCAATAGGCTGAGCTTTCCCTTCATATTACAGGTATTTAAACCTAGACATGTCAAAGGCTGAGCTTTTGGTGTAAGATGAAGGACAAGAGACAAAGGGTTATTGGATTTTGGGCTTTAGCCTATGGCCCTGAATTAATTCATCCTCGTGGATCCAAAGTGGGCAGTCCATAAGTTGGATCTGTACTACGTCTATGTGTTTTTCTTATTAACATGTATCTAAATTATATCATTTATAGGAGCCAGTTAAATTACTGGAATGATCATGGGCCTTTCCCCACTCTCGTCGTTCCCCTCTATGCCGCGCGCTGCTCCCAGTGCGCAGCATCCCAGGTGCGCGCCCGGCCGTCCCCACAACCCCGCGCTCTGCGTGGGGCCATCAAAAGGCGCCCTTAAGAAGAGCGCCTGGGATGCTGCGCGCTGAGGGGCGCGACAGCAGCAGCTTCAGGGTGGCTGCGCTGTCGCCGCCCCTCTCAGTGGGGAGTGCCGAGGGACCCCGCTCTACTCTCCTCGAGTAGCGCGGGGCTTAAGGTAAGTGGGGAAAGGCCCTATGAAGCCAGGATACTGGCTCATTCCACACAGCACAAATAAAACATCTCCTTGGATTCAGCATCCTGGCACCATCTGACCCTGGCACTGCTAATTTACAGTCTAAGGCTCCTTCTGCACATGCAGAATAATGCACATTCAATTCACTTTCACAATTGTATGAAAGTGGATTTTGCTATTCTGCACATTAAAATCCAGCTTCAAAGTGCATTGAAAGTGGATGGAAAGTGCGTTATTCTTTTTGTGCGGAAAGGGCCTAAGTCTGCAAAATGCTGGATATCTTTGAGTGAAAGGGTCTGTGATTATCACACGGATTGCTTCATTATTTAAAATAATGAGAAAATAAATATTTCCACAAAACAACGAGATAGTGAAAACCAGCCCAGAAAAATCACATATAATGCTGATACTTCTTTACATTTTGGTTCTGATGAGCTGAAACTGGTTGCCCTTCATATGTATGCCTGTGTATCCTGCATATTACAAGGGCTATGGTTTTATTATTCATTACAATCTCACCTTTCCCCCCCCTTTTCTTATGTGGTAGGAAGTGATGAAAGCTCCAAGCGATTCTCCACCTGAACGGGCCCCATTTTATTGTTTTAGCAAACTTTAACATGAATTGTGTTTTAATTTAGGCCTGTGCAAAAATTTAAATAGATTTAAGCACTAAGCAAGTGCTTGACTGTCAAGTGAGAAAGCAAATGTCAGTGCCAAGAACATTTTTCCCTATCATGTATAACAGGCATTTCTCTTCCAACAGGTGCTCAGCAGAAAGTCTTGAACATTTAATTTGTCTAAGCATTTGCCCATTTGTGTTACACTTTTAGATTATGCATGCATATTTAAAAAGACCTAACACACATTCAGACACTTCTGCAAGTTGTACTCCCCTGACGTACATCGTTCAAAGAGCAACCAAAGGCTAGCACTGCAAACAGACAATTTATTCAATTTCCACTGGCCCAGTTTGCTAGAGCATCAAAACAAATATGCTGATTTTAAAAAGAGAAGATCTCGGGCAGTGTGCCGGGGCCCTTTGTTTGAACACAAACCGAAGGATTCCATAACAGATTAGGGAACAGCCCAAGTGGCATAAGACATACCAAGGCACTTAAGCTTAAAATAGTTTAGAGATCCCATAGAATTGAACAAAAATGGTAATTTGGTCATTTTCAGTCTTTTGTTTAATTTAATTCCTAATATGAGCCCCCATCTTACTTAGCTTGTGCATAAATCCAGTTCTGGGCCCAAAATGTGAAACCATAGCTTTGTTCAGACATTATATCAAATCATGATGGAAGGAAGAACAAGAATCAGAAGCAGCTTTGAGTTCTCTTATGGGACTTCCCCTCTTGTCTCCAATTGTGTACAGTGACCTAATTAGTTAGTTTATGCTGAGCAGCAAAACACAGCTTGTTGTTAGCGGTTTAGACTTATCTTGCAAACTGGGAGCGAACTAGGGTTTGTGATCCTGATTTAGAACAAATGCAAACCATAGTTTGTTGGTTCAGATGTAACAGCAAATTCTGGTGCTGTTGGGGTTGGTTTTTTTTACCGCTACGCAGGATGTAATTCATTAGGCTTTAAGGGAAGAAAGGATTGCATGAGGAAATCTGAAGCTCTTTTCCGACTTCTCACAGTGCCAAATGGTGCTTTGGTGATATTCTATCTGAACCAATTGTGTAGCTTGATGGTTTGCCTCGGCCGCCTGTTGAGTTCTTGGCTGAGGTGAGATTTGATCTGAGCATTTCCTGAATTTCAGAATGACTTCCCAAACCACTGTAGTGCACCGGCTCTCACCGGCTTTCTCTCATGCCCATGTTTCTCCCCTCCCATTTTTTCCTTTACTGGACAAGCAGTTCAAAGAAGAGCGCCAGTAAACTTAATAGGTTTCTCAATACTTTGTGATGTTTTAGTGCATTCTGATCAAATGTGTAGAAGAGACTTTTAAGGGGGATATATGGGACAACTTTCTTTTCGACTCTTCTGAGTACTTGCCTTCTCACATACTAGAAGATGGTGGGTGACCAATGCTGAAGATCATGTTTTAATAAAACCGAGGTGTGTGGCATCACTGCAGGGGTACAAGATTAAAAATAAAAAGGCCACTTGTAGAACATAAGAACTGGCCTGCTGGATCAGACCAGAGTCCATCCAGTCCAGCACTCTGCTACTTGCAGTGGCCCACCAGATGCCTTTGGGAGCTCATATGCAGGATGTGAAAGCAATGGCCTTCTGCTGCTGCTGCTCCTGAGCACCTGGTCTGAGCACCTGGTCTGAGCACCTGCTCCTGAGCACCTGGTCTGAGCACCTAGAAGTGATCTATGATTCTATGGCAAGTGACAGGAATAGAAGTTTGCCATCTTACTGAGTAATATGAATATTGTCATGCCACAGTGTACAAGCACTTTCTAGCTTGCTTCATCAGGCATTTGCAGGTCCACTTGAGAGATGCTAATATATGAAACCAGGTACCAAAAAAGCATCCAACCTGAGCGGACAGCCTGACAATCATAAGCAGCTCGAGAACAAAGCAGCCACAGTCCTCCCTTGAGAGACCAGACACATTTTGTCTGTGACATGCTCACTCCCCATCTGCTCTGAAAAGAGAAAGTTATCCATATGGCAGCACACTGGGCTACCGAGTCAATGCTGTGACTCCCTGACATCGTTGAATGTTAAGTAACTTAAGTCAGGTTTAAAGGGAATAGAATCCACATGTTCCGTGATGGTGAAATATGTAGACTCGGAATATATTGCTCGATTCTTCATGCTCATAATGGAAAGTCATAAATCACCCATTGGTTCGTAATTATTATGTTTAATTTAAATTAATAACTTTGAAGCAGGGAGCAACGTGCTTCCTGAATTATAGATTTAGGAATGAAATGTAGAGCGCCCTCATTTATGAGGCAATGCTGTGGTTTTATTTGTGCACAAAACTGTGTTATTGTATTCTCCTGTTTGGAAGAAACCAGCATATTTGGACAGTGGTGATTATTGCGATGATAACGTTTTGCTAGTTATCTGGAATACAGATTTATTCTTTGTGGGAAAGGAAATCACACTGATGCAGAACCACTTCACATTGATCACTGAATGCAAAAGAAACTTAATTGTATTAATAAAAATGTAAATGTTAACTCTCTCCTCAGAGTCTCAAGGTCCATATCCAAGCAGGGAAGATCCTTGGCAATTTGCTTAGAAATTAAAGTTGCAGTAGTTCTTTAAGAAGTCTTTATACTGATTTTATTGCAGTCATAAGTTGCCTTCACAATACAGTTCTATGCATCTGGCTTTGCTGACTACTCAGGCTAGCGATGATGTCACAGCTAAGCCAGGCGCCATCTTGGGTCAGGCCTCGCTCCCTTGGGAGGGGGCGTTGAGATGGAGCAATCATGTCAAAGAAAGGGGATGGCCATTTCCAGGCCTGTTTGGCCTCCCAGTCTGTCCCAGTCTGGAAACTGGTTGTGTGGCACGGCAGAAGTATCTCCTGACTGTTCTGATGCACTTCATCAAATAACAAGGATATTTACAGGTTCTAATCTTGTTACCAAGGGAATGCTGTCTGTGCTGTTCAGGATCCACAGATCTCACTGTCAGTAGACTGCAGATTGGATGTGAGAGAATTCCTTTGCTAACTCTGGTTTGTTCCGCGCAGCTGAAATAAGACATCCTGAGGATGAAAAAAAAAAGGTATCCTGGGAAGGCACTCTGAACAGCCATTTCTGCCAGTCATCCACAGGATGCCTTATTTCTAAGACATCTTTTTTAGAAAACACTTAAAAGCATCCTTGGGGGTGGGGGGGCAAGTTGTCTGCAAGTTCCCTGCTTTTCTGTGCGGAATGTCGCCCTTGAGACAATCTTAATTCTTCCACCCTACCTCACAACCCACCCATGCCTTTATTCAGCCAAGGTTGCAACCTCCTGGTGAAGGGGGCAAATCTCTGGGGGTTCACTGTGAACTGTTTGGGTGGGGCTGTCGTGGGGAAACCCCTGTCCTGCACACTTGAGGGAGGTGAGGGAGAAAAACCAGATGTTGGATGCTCTAGAGTAAAACCAAACAAGATTACCTGTGCAGGAAAAGTCTCTTTTGCACATTGAACCATCCTTCTGTTTACTCATGTGGGGTGTTTTCATATGCTTATCTTGTTAGTGGGCACATTGGATTTTGAGGGGAAGACCAGGGAGTACAGGAAGGTATCAAATAAATCCTTCTTCAATCTGTTAAATTTGGTCCAAGAGTCTGCAGGAAGCCAGTCTCCAAAAGTGCAGAAGAGCACCCCATACACCCACTTATTGGGGATATGGGTGCTCCCCATGAGGAGCCTGGCATATCCCTGGCTATGCACATTTGAGAGGAGGAGGTCGACCACCTCCACTTGCCAAAATGTGCCTTTTCAGCAAGTGGCCATCTTGCAAGTGTTCCAGGCTGGCTTCTGTCATTGGCCACACATGGACGAATAATTGAAGACACTGGGGTTTTTTTTTTGAGACTGCTTGACTACTTCCTGGTTTTTGAATGAGGCTCCTGGAATTGATTCTGCTGGGATGGGAGTGTATATGTGTGGAAAACTGTTCCACAATAGCAACTCCTGCCAACTGGACAGGCTTGCTTGCTAATTCCAAACTTGTTAAGGCCATTGGAAATTCTCTGTTGTGGAGGGAGTTGGGAATTTTCTGAGCTGGAGTTGGGAACCCATGGAGATGTGTTCTGGCTTCAGGGGTTTTCTGGGACAGTGGACCTGGTCGGTGAAACCCCCACTTACCCACCCACCCGCCCACGCACGCAAATGCTCTTCCCCTGTCCAGGCAGAGAAACCTCATGTCGAGGAATCTCCCAACCTGGAGTTGGGAACCCATGGAACAGTCTGGTGGTAGGCCAGCTGCTTTGAGATTGTGCAGGGGCATTCCCCACATCCCATCCATCCATGTGGTGGAGCAATGCTGCTTTCCCAGAGGATTGGCAACCTCCAGCTGGAGTCCAGAGTTCCCCAAGAATTTCATCTGATTCCCTGGTTCAGAGATAATGAAACCAGCAACAGCAGCTCTTCCAGTTGCATTTTCCAAATCAGAGAATCAGCAACATGAACCCTGGCAAGGCAACATGCATTGATCAATAGAAGCAAGGGGGACGGTCAGCAACACTTCATCCAATAAGTTCGCAAGCGACACTAGCATCCAATCAGAGAGCGCCCAGAGAGTGGAGAAATCACCATGGCTGTGGAGAGTCATGTCTCCATATCTTTTTACCTAGGCATGCATAAAAATATTTTTTTAAAAGCCAGCCGAAGGACACCTTAGCAGTCACAAATGCAGAAGCAAACCAGAAGGCATTTCCTTTTAAGACGTCCCCAGACATCTTAAAAATAATGAATGTACTGAAAAGAAGTTGCCTCTTTTAAAGATGTCCCTCAGTCATCTTTTTCATGCTGTGTGGAATGGACCTCTGTTATGGCTGCAAGTACACATAGCAGTAATTCCATTAAATACAGACGAACATACTATTGTGCTTTATTGAATTTTCCAGCTGTGTGTTTATAGTGCAATAAGTCAGTGAGACACATGTTGCTTTCAGCTGCAGTCAGTTTGCACTTTTCATATCACGGAAGCAGGAAGAACTAGGTCTCAAATGGCCAAGTTGGGATTAGGTAAGAGCTTTTGTAACTTGCTTGCACAGTCTGAAAGCTGAAATTCATACAATCAAACTGATGCACACCTTGGCCATGGTGACCTATTCATTAGAAATCCATTTGCTGATGTGCAGAAATGAAACTGAGTGAATCATTGGTGTGAGCTTATCAGGTGCTTGACTGCACAGAACGGAGATTGAGGTAAGATGGATTTTCAGGTGCCTGATTTGTGAAAACCATCTTGTTTCTACCAAGCAGGGTCCAGTCCCCAGAGCCCTGATTAGTCCTTAGTAGCATCCATAAGTCAAAGAACATCTGATCTCTTGTTTGTCTAACCCAACCTGAATCAACTCAAAACAGGTGCAAAGGAGATGAATTTGAATTTTGACACGGCTTCAATCTGAGGTTGGTCACCGAGGCAATGAAAATGTAGATTAATTCAAGGCAAGGATACCTGGTATACATAATTAGTTTCACTTCCAGCCCTCCAGTACTGTGATTCTGTGTGCTGGCTTCATGTGAATGCCAAACAGACAGAACAATTCTTGTTTTTTCATTTGAAGAAAGCAGACATCCCCCCCCCCCCCCCCCAAAAAAAAAAAAAAAACCCTGACCTTGCATAGCTGGCAAGACTGGTGGGAATTAAGAGCAGGACCATTCTGGCTCTCAGGAGTAAAAGAGTCAGATTTATCACCACTGTTTTCATACTATATCGTCGCATGCATGATAGCATACATTGTCCAAACAAGGAGGCCTACAGGGCTACTACCATTTTGAATGAAAAATAATTCTTCTATATGGTACATAACGCTGTACAGATGGCAAGCTGTGTCACCATTTTACTGTTTCTGTACATTACCCAAGCAATAAATACAGGTCGAATCAAGCAGGCCTTTACGAGGTACAATATAACGTCTTTTGCTTATATCCACTGCTGCAATTCTATTTTCCCAGTAGAATCCGCTTAGGTCTCTAGGTTTCACAGTCATTTCAAAGAGAGCTAACAAATTAAAGTGGGGGGGGGGGGGGGCGAAAAGGATCTTGGCTTTAGTGTCCAGTCTGCATTTCCAAGTGGTAGTACAAGATTTTGCTTTGGTTCTGCCCCATTCGCTGCTTTCTTTGAAAGAGTATAATTGCAGGGTTTGATGGCAATTCTGTGTAACAAGCATACCATGTTTATTAAATCCATATTTATTAAATCCACTTAGCAAGTGTGCAGGTGCCAGTTTGTATTGAGACCATGCATGCTGAAAAGGGGCAGAGCTTTTGATCCTTGACCAAAAATGGCCCGAGGGGAACACTCTTTACCTGTTTACCTCCCTGGATATTTGTATTAGACACACATGCTGTTTCACACTGGGGCAAACAGTTATTCCCCAGGATGATTTTTGACCCGAAAATGGCTTGGGGGAGGCGGAAAAGTTGCCCGATCCCTTTTTGAGTTGGGCCCCTATTCAGTGGCTAAAAAAATGACCAGTATTTTCCAAAAGTTTGAAATTAAATTGCAGATGTTTTGCACATACAAATTCTCATGCTGCTTTTCCTAGCTGATGTTCCTCATCTTTGTCATTTGTTAAAATATATATATATAAAAATAAAAAAGGTGTCTTGATCCTGCTCGGGGAAGGGAACTGCTACTCTTTTTCCCACTGGCAAACTTGATCTTTGTTCATGGGTGCCTTTGGGTCTGGATTGCAAATATTCTGTGGCCGTTTCCACACAGGCAATTAATGGCGGCCTGGAGACGGCAAAAACGCCGTCTCCAGGCCGCCATCCGCACAGGGGGCACAGCTGCAGCGCAGCTGCGCCACCCTCGCACTGCGAAGCCAGCGTTTCCCCAGAGCTCTTGGAAGCGCTCTTGTTGGGGAAACGCTGCCGTGAAGCAGCTGCCGAGCGAATGGCAGCGGCTTCACAACGCCTCCCCCACCCGGCACTTACCTTGTCCCCGGGTCTCCAGCGCATCGCAGAGGCCTGGGGACACGCCCCCTGCTTGACAAAGGAGAGTTCCCTCTTCTGCGCAGAATTAAAAGAAAACAATAAATTTCTGAACACTGAAGAAGCTTTGAGATGGTTATTCATAACCAGCTATTGCCTTGAGGGCAGGGCTTTTAACCTGTACCTAACACCTTACACTGATCACAGTCCCAGAACTTACAGAAAACAAGTACAGTTTCTATGAGGCAACACAATGCTGCCCAACTAACGTAATAGAAAGTTACCAGCCTTGGGAGTCAGGCAGAGAGGCAAAATGTGCCAGGTTAGGACATAAGAGAGAGAGAAGTCACACAGACTTTTCTCTTCCTCCTCCCCACCCCTGAATCTAGACAACAAATTAAATTGGGTTTTTTTGTACAACATTTTTTTTGTCTTAGGTGGATAGATGGAGGAGGGGAACACTCATAGGAATACAGACACAGAATATTTACACAGAATAGACACAGGCCGTTTCCGCACGAAGGCGGCCGGGTCGGCGTTTCCGACGCCGACCCGACGACGCTGGGACCGTCCGCATGGACGGTCCTGGAAACAGCCGGGCAGCCAGGCGCGCAGGGCCAGGGGGGCGTGTTCCCATTCCTCGGCGACGCGCCAGAGGCCCGGGGACATGCCGGGTCGGCCGGGCGCCGGCGCTCCGTGGCGTCGGCTGCCCGGCTGTTTCCAGGACCGTCCGTGCGGACGGTCCCAGCGTCGTCGGGTCGGCGTCGGAAACGCCGACCCGGCCGCTTCCGCCTTCGTGCGGAAACGGCCTGTGTCTATTCTGTGTAAATATTCTGTGTCTGTATTCCTATGAGTGTTCCCCTCCTCCATCTATCCACCTAAGACAAAAAAAATGTTGTACAAAAAAACCCAATTTAATTTGTTGTCTAGATTCAGGGGTGGGGAGGAGGAAGAGAAAAGTCTGTGTGACTTCTCTCTCTCTTATGTCCTAACCTGGCACATTTTGCCTCTCTGCCTGACTCCCAAGGCTGGTAACTTTCTATTACGTTAGTTGGGCAGCATTGTGTTGCCTCATAGAAACTGTACTTGTTTCCTGTAAGTTCTGGGACTGTGATCAGTGTAAGGTGTTAGGCACAGGTTAAAAGCCCTGCCCTCAAGGCAATAGCTGGTTATGAATAACCATCTCAAAGCTTCTTCAGTGTTCAGAAATTTATTGTTTTCTTTTAATTCTGCGCAGAAGAGGGAACTCTCCTTTGTCAAGCAGGACAGAGAGGAGGTTCCGAGTGCTGCCGTCTGTGTAACATAATTTATATCTGTAAAAACATACCTCCTTGTCTTTTGCTCATTGGTTTGAGTCAAGAAGACGTACAGACCTGGTCATTTCATCCCACCTCTTATACACTTTGCCCACTCCCATTTTTAGTGAAACTTAAGTTAAAAACCCCTTACATAAAAGGTTTCTATAACAACTACTGGTTTCTATACCAACTAAGATTTTACTTCATTTTTATCATATCAAAGGTATCCCATTCCTCTCTGAGGTTTATGATTAAAGGCGCAGAGCACTGATTTCAGTCACAGGGGCTGTCATTCCACACTGGCCCTTGTCATTCCAGGCACAGAACACTTCTACTTTTCATCATTCTACTCTGGCATGTTCAGTTTGTGCAGGTAAACACCAGGAATTCAGGTACCTCTGCCTATACCTTTGCTACTGAAAAGCCAACACAGGCTCATTGCTACTTGGTGATGCTCCAAGATTTGTACACAAATAAGACTTGAGATTTTCTGACACATTGTGCTCTTTGGGATTACCAAAACCTGAGATTACTTCCTAAGGTAATTTTAAATTGCAGTGCTATTATGAAATCGCAAAGAAATTAATTCTTACATAAAATTAATAATCTCACTGAGACAAATAGATAAAATAAATAATGTCATAAATTATACTTTTTAAAAAAATCATAATCTAGCCATGACTAAACTAACCGTCTTAATAAACAGGACATTTTTTTTCTGTTGCTTCTGTTTAATTCCTTTTGATGAACTAGCATGGCCCATCTATATATCAAATTCCAAAGGGGTGCTCCCTGCCTGCAGCTATTTAAATCTTCATATAGGGGCATACTCCTCCCCCCCCCCCCCAAAAAAAACCCCAGGTTTTCTGCAGACTCCTGGGTCTGTAGAACAATATTTTTAAGGGGAGGGGGTCTAAATCCCCCTGATTATTGAAAGGTTATTGTCTGCACATGCTTTGCTTGCTCCTAGACTTCTTGAAAATTGTGCAGGTGTGGAATATGGGTTTTAATGTTCACCCCATATTTCTGATATCTTAGTCTTCAAAAGAAATACTTGTTTGTCCTGTTTGCTACTACTCATTACCTCCTTTTCTTCTTTCTTTTTATTATTAAGCTTGTTTGGCCAAAGGACTTGAGCATAAAACCAATACAATAGAATAAAATAGAACACATGGCAAGATAATATACTGCAATACTGATTTACATTTCTCCCTAAAGGTCAACAAATAAGAACCCCTCTTTGTAACATTTTAAATAGATCACTGTTGCCAAAAACATGGTGACAGAGTTATTTCTGTGACAGAATCTGCTGACAAAAGAGATATCAACCAGAAAGCTGATATCTAGCCAGTATAGGAATCTCCCTTGAACATTCATTATCTATCTGTACAAGACTGGTGTTTTGAACATGCGTATTAATTTCTACTCTGATATCCTTGAAAATGAGTGGCTAAAGCTGGTCTTTGAACTTTAAACATAGACTTGTACTGTGAGTGTGTGTGATTAATTTCATTTGTATATCTCAGTGTTCAATGAAGTTAAATGAAAATATGCCAGTAAGATAACTCAACTTTTTTAGCATGTTGCCTTGCCTTTCTAACCCACACTTCACCTTTTTAACAGGCTGACACAAATACCTGTTTCAAATCTATTTCTGTACTTTATGACATCAAGGTACTAGCTAGTTTTTGCAAGTTCTGAAACAAAACCTTTTTTTTAAAAAAACTCTTTTTAAAATGGGATACTTTTTGTCCTTTATATTTGGTTAGCAGGGGAAAATGTTCATTCTCCTCGACACATCAGTAACTGCTGATTTGAAAGAACTAGCTGTAAAACCAAGTAATGACAGGAGTCAACGTGATTATGTACCTGCAGGTACCAAATGATCTTCATTAAACACAGGGACAGACTCATCCTCCAGGAGCTTTGTAAACGGAATAACGCTACCTCTACACTAACTCATTCCCTGTTTTTTTTCTGCAGCTTGCCCTATTTCACTTCATGCTATTTAAAAACTGATACCGCTGGAGGGGGTACTTGCAAAGTTCAGTGTGGAGAGGAAAGGAATTCAAGACAGCTGGCAACCAATTGAAAAGGGAAAGAATGAGCCCTGTCAACTTTAAAGTAAATGGATGTGCTCTGTGAAAGCTAGCTGGGGAGGGATAGTTAATGATGCTAATTTAAAAGATGTGCTTTTGTGCTAGTTCCAGAAAAGAAACAAAACATAGGGCAAAAAAGAAGAAGATTTGATCATTTGTTTTTCACATGCATTTTTACAGTTTCACCGGCAATGCTGGGGTGTGTTCTTTGCCATCTGGGGAAACACATTTTGAAATCCTCCTTTAGTTGTCTCCCCTCTCTTTTGATAAAGCAGAATACTACTCAGAATACTACTACTATTCTACTCAGACTGAACTTTCAATTACCAATTTACCTTGGTTTACCAGCCTCCAGGTGGGGCCTGGGGGTCCTCCAGTGTTGCCACTGATCTCCAGACTACAGTGAGTAATTCCACTGGAGAAAATGGCTGCTTGGGAGAGTGGACTCTATGGCATTATACCCCATTGGGGTCCTGCCCATCCTTAAACCCTACCATCCCTAGGATCCACCTGAAAATCTCTAGTTGACAACCCTAAATTTACCTTAAAAGTAGGGTTGCCACTCCTGGGTGGGGAGATACCAGTGGTGGGATCCAAAAATTTTAGTAACAGGTTCCCATGGTGGTGAGATTCAAACAGTGGCTTTACGCCAATGGGGCTGGGCGGGGCACGACGGGGGCGTAGCTGGGCATTCCGGGGGCGGGGCATTAATAATTTCTCTGTTACTGTAAAAAACTCTTACTGTAAAAAAAAGTTCCTAATTTCCAGCTGGTATCTTTCCGTCCATAATTTAAACTCATTATAGCAAGTCCTATCGTCTACTGCCAACAGAAACAACTACTTCTCCTCTAATTGACTGCCTGTCAAATACTTAATACTTTCAAATACTTAATTTTGTTTCTAGAAATCAAAAGAAGGATACTTTCCTTAAACAAGGAACTTTACCATATTTCTAAAACATGCTTTTAAAACAGCCCAACAGGGAGAATTATCCCGTTTTCTACCTTCGCTAACCAGCCACATAGGAAACAACAGGACTTTATGGTTTTTGGACCTAATGGAATTTCTAACGGAAAAGCGGACCCAATTAGTAACCCCCTCTCGGCACACACAGATAATTAGTAACCCACTCTCGGGAACTGGTGAGAACCTGCTGGATCCCACCTCTGGGAGATACCTGAAGGTTTTGAGGGTGGATTGTGGAGATGGCAGGGTTTGGGGAGAGGAGGGACCTCATTGAGCAAAATGCCATAGAGGCCACCTTCCATAGCAGCCATTTTGTCCAGGGGAACTAATTTCTATAGTCTGGAGATTAGTTGTAACACTGAGAAATCTCTAGGTTGGCAAATCTAGGGCTTTCTGGGGAATGTTGAGAGTTTTTTCCAAATAAAAAAAATTAGACTTAAAGCATCTATCTTGGCGCTATCTTTTTCACCTTTTTAATTTCCCCACTGTTTCCTTCCATGAATTGTGGCCATTTATGCATGTGCGGTCTCTTTTGTTTTGAGGGTACATTCCCTTCAGGTTTGATTCTCAGTTACACACACATTTCCTCCTCTTCAGCACTCACCCTGCTGTCAGATATGAGAACCCCTGTGATTTCCAAAAACCTCTTTCAGTGTACTTCCCCTCCCTTCTCCCATAGGAAGAAAAGCAGCACATAAATATCTAAGCATACACATAAATAAATAAGAAATACACCATTTCCCCCATACTAGGCCTAGATTTAAGAATGACAGCCCAATAAAGACTGAGGATTAGAACAATGTCGGAGAGAATAGCTTGATCAGTCTAATATCTTGAACTACAACAGCTATTTAAAAGCCCAAAGAACATCATCACACATTACAAAATACCGACTAGTCTTCTGTACATGCTTTTCATAGCAATTTTGTTTCCCATCAGTGTCATTAACTTATGCTAATAAGTAGTTGATGTTCACCGTGCTTTATACTGTCTCACAATCATATCAGAATTTCTATAGAATGCCACTCTCATCAAGAATGGCAAAACCAAACAACACCCTTTACTGTATTGTTGAAGGCTTTCACAGCCAGATTCAACTGGTTGTTGTGGGTTTTCTGGGCTGTGTGACCGTGGTCTGATAGATCTTGTCCCTAACGTTTCGCCTGCATCTGTGGCTGGCATCTTCAGAGGTGTATCACATAGGGAAGTCTGTTACACACCGTGTCCAGATTACACGCTTTACCCTCTCATGCCTTTGTTCAAGGATGTTCCTCCTAAGAGAGTTAACATGGCCAGATTGGTAGGTGAAGAAATTCACTCAAGCTGGGGACACCACTAATCAATCATATTTCTTCTACCTTATCATACCAGGGGTGGAATAGTGGGGTCTGGACATGGTTGATCAGTCACACGAAGAACACTGCACATGTAGTATGGAAGCTACCACATGCTGAAGTAGTTATATAAACAGATCCTCAAAGAAATTCCTGGAGATGACAAGCAATAGGTTAGTCAGAACACTTCCTAGCCCTTCCTAGCAACTTATTTCTCCACTGTGGCGTTTGCACATCCTTTGTTGCAGCTGGTTATCTGATTCTGTCCACTATGCTGAGCCATTAAAGCATTGAAAGCTTACATAATAGCAGCGGAATAGGATGATAAATAATGCACAGAGTGCAACTATAAATCTTTATTGCTCCTACGTTTACAAATATGACTTGTTTATGCTCACTCTGAATCTTTACATGTGGCAAGCTTAGGAAAATGCATAGATGCCTTGTGCAAATTTAGTATTGCAACTAGGCTTCATAGAATAGGGAAAACACAGGCATGAAAATGGGTTATAGATTCATGGAAAAATTATATTGTTTTAATTTATGATAGACACTTATTTTTTTAAAAAACAACTTAAACAAATGTCAAATTCTCCACAGTGATTAATTTCTGTAGGCCACCTAGTGGATTCTATCAATCAGTGCAGTTGGAGGATAAATTATTATTTCCTGGGTTGAATTTGGGGCAACAGTGTATGGGGCAGGAGGTATGGGGCACATTTCCACACATTCCACTTGCACATGTATGGAATAATGGATAGTAACCCCAATTTTTTAAAGAGTAGCACTCACCCAAAAGCCTGTGAATGAATTAGTGGACAAATGAAGGCTGAGAATGGGATGATGGTAACGCTAAAATAAGGGTGCAATCCAGAGTGGGAGGGCTGTGGAGTTGGTATGACTCTGCTACTGGCCTCAGTTCCAGTTGAGAAGGCGTAAGTAACATCGAGAGGGGCATTTAATGCTGACAGTAGGGCACTCCACAATTTCACTGTACCCAGGTGTGAACACTGCCATGGCACTAGCACTCCTCCACTGCAGGAGCGCGCACGGACACTGATGGAGCATTCCTGGGGGTGGAGCCAATGTTAGTTGATTTCCTGGGGGCTTTCAGCTCAGGAACTTACGTTTGCAAAAATACAAGTACAGCCCATTGATGAATAACAGTGAGTCTCAGACTGTGAGTTAGTTTTTTGGGTTTTTTTTTATTTCTGCACCTCTGCATTCCTCTTGGGAGGCAGTGCAGCCATACTGTCCCTGGCCACCACAAAACTGCCCTTCTCCCCCACCAGTGGATTGGGCTTCCTGTTAATATGTGGAAATGAACAGAGGCTGACTATTGGCTAACAAACCAGTTAAAAGATGAAGATTGTCATGGCATTTTCAAGTTGTGTAAGTTTATTGCCAATAAGCATTAGTAGGCAAGACCCAGTTTCATTAAATTGATGAATTAAATTAATAGAGATAGTATGGAGGTTTACATATATGGATGCGTGCATACTTACATTCACACACTGAGGTAAAATGAAGAATCTCAGAACGTAAGAGGTGCATTCAACCAGGAAGATTCAAGCTCCTCTAGTGAAACATTTAGAACATAAGAACATAAGAACTAGCCTGCTGGATCAGACCAGAGTCCATCTAGTCCAGCACTCTGCTACTCGCAGTGGCCTACCAGGTGCCCTTGGGAGCTCAAGTGCAGGATGTGAAAGCAATGGCCTTCTGCTGCTGCTGCTCCTGAGCACCTGGTCTGCTAAGGCATTTGCAATCTGAGATCAAGGAGGATCAAGATTGGTAGCCAGAGAAATCAACATTTCTTGATTTCAAGTATGCATTTGGAGAAACAATTAGGATTCTGGGTGATAGAAAAGGTGTCTGTTTGCACATGCCAACTGGATCAGATCCTGTGGGGGGTGGGGATTTTGGATCTTTAACTTGGGAACTTTGGTGCCTCAAAGCTTGAATGAAGAAACTGATTGGTTGTCAGTTGTTTGAAAACTTGCTTTGCATGTCTTTGTATGCTTAAATTGGTTTTTTTTTTTTTGCTATGGGGTTTGCTTCAAGAATTTGTTCATGGTTCATGGAGGGAGGATTGGTTTAGCAGCCTCCTTCAGGTGTAGGCTGTATAGTTTTGGATTTATCTTGTGATCAGCATGACCCCTCTTTAGTTTTTTGATATTCGCATGGCAAGATATACACATATATTGATGTTGTTCTTTAAAATGGTGATTTTATTTTTTCACTAGCTCGTTGTGCGAAACAATACAATGGACTCTGGACAGCTGTTGGTGGTGGGCGCATCAGCAAAGCAGGATCAGTTTGGATCAGCAGTGAATGTTGTAAGATCTCTTTGTATACAATGTTTTTTGGAAAGATTTTTTTCAGAATAAGGAAGTAATTTGCCTTGTTGTGGTCCATGGACAATTTGCACTATGACATTGGCAAAGTGTCAGACTCTTGAGAACACTACATAAAGTTGTCCATGGCTGAAGACTGGTCCTGTTAGGTAAAGACCAACCCTTCCGCACACACAAAATAATGCGTTTTCAAACCACTTTCACAACTGTTTGCAAGTGGATTTTGCTATTCCGCACAGCTTCAAAGAGCACTGAAAGCAGTTTGAAAGTGCATTATTCTGCATGTGCGGAATGAGCCCAACAGTTTTTACTTTGACATTTATGAAAGGTTACAGCAAAGGTAAATGTTAGTTGTCTTCTTAATGTGAATGGAGAGTCAGTGTTGGTAGGGGAGGTGGTTTCTCTGGTCTGGAAAACTGTAGATTTGCCAAAGAATGTGCACAACCACAACCCAGCCATGCAGTCTCCCCCACCCCCTTCAAAGCAGTCATTGGGCCCACCCCCTTCAAAGCAGTCATTGGGCCCAGGGGAAGTGGTTTCAGTGGTCTGGAGATCAGTTGTAAGAACAGATCTCCAGGCCCCACCTGGAGGCTGGCAGACTGTTGGTGCATGGTTTTTTTGGTAAAGAAAATGTGGAAACAGCTTTACTCAAGAATGGCAGCTTTTGCTCAAGAATATGCCCAAGCAGTCCACCCTCCGAAGAAATGCCACATGAAGGGAAAACTCCAGCTTGTCTAACAATGAGGCCTAGATCAACCAAGCCACATGAAGTAACACTTGCCCTAAAACTATCAAGCCACATGAAGGAAAAAAATCCCATCAGGGTGGTTGAGGGGAAAGTTCTTACCAGGCAGCTATGTGGAAGGTTTGGAGGTGTCCAGCCGCAACAGGTAGGTGTCTGAGGCATCAGGCAGCAACGTGGGCACTGGATAAAAGGCGGGCAATGTGAGTAGCACTGTGAGGCAATGGCCAGGCAGCAAAAAGGAAGAAAGGCACAGTGGACAGGTCTGGTACTTTGTGAGCCATCAGGCCGTTGGAAAGGAAGAAAGATGTGGGGGACAGGGACCAACTGCCGCATAGGACTCAAACGGTTTGATTGCAAATGAATCCTGTGTGGTGATTTTCAGGGGGTTCATGGTCACGACGTTCTACTCCAACAATTATGGTTTAGGATTTTCTAGAGACACCTAGATGTGAAAATATATGAAGCTAGGATTGTATCTAAGGAGTATATAATTCATTTCAAGTATGCATTTTTGAAAATTCTGATGTTTTTAAATGTTTAATTTTAGTCTTCCTTTTTTGACAGGTGATTAATTTTTATGTCTTGCTGGTTCTTTTTAATTTTTATGTCTTTTACACTGAGTTAGATATGATTGGGCTAATTATGGTTATATGCCACAGATGAAACTTTGCGCCAAAATGCATTTGGCATTGTATTAGTCATGTGTGTTATTGTGTTGTTACATGCACAATTGTTTCCTGTTTTTGATTCTTCCCCTTTTTAGGGTGATACGAATATGACATACCAGTCATTTTACGCTAGGAAGGAAGGGGAGTTTAGGGGAGCATCTCTTCCCAATTAAACAACATCTGAACTGGGTTTCTGATCCACTTTCCATTGACAGGTATTTAAGCCTGGATATGGCCAATGGCGTCTTCCAAAGTCAAGGGCTCTTGGTTCACAATATGTAGCTGTGAGTCAGCCAGCCATCTGGATCCAGGACCAGCTCAGAATTTAGCTTATAGTACATCTAATTTTTCATTTTTCTTGGTTTAAATTTTATTTTTGTAAGTTGTTTTAAGTCACCACATGGGAGAAAACTATGTTAAAAATACCAAAACAAATAAATGTGTATACTTACAGGGAGGAATACCAAAAAAAATCCATTCCTCTATCAATGAGACTTTCCATCAACTCAAGGAGCCTTTTGCTGGTACAAGGAGATTTCCAAAGCTGGAACTCACTGCTTCCATCAGACTACAACATAGCATAAAACCACAACAATCATTAAAATTCAACAGTAAAAAAAACACTTTAAAACACCATAAAATACAGACTACTCTCCTCTTTCCATTTTGTGGGGCATTGATTCACTGCAGTGATTCCCAGACTGGAGTTAGTGTGAGTAAAGTGCAGGGCACAAGAGAAAATGTTATCATATCCAGCAGTCCTTAGATATAAGTTGTTATCATATGCACCTTTCAAAATGATTTGCTTCACACTTAGCCAGAAATGTTGACCGAGGTCTCCAACTTGGGACCTGCATTAATATATCAAAAGGATGCTAAATACTCCAAGGTTCTGTCAAGAGCTACAGGGGACAAAAGGGATTTGAGGTTGTTTTATGGGGCCCTTGATTATTCAAACATGAACACAGCTGTGGAAGGATGTCTTCAGCTTCTGTGCTTGATTTATAATCTGTGTAGACTACATTCCCACCCACTCTTCCTTTTCTGTACCCTAAATTCACTTAACACAAGTTCTCTTACAGAATAATGTTAAACTTTCCTTTGTTCCATTAAACAGACTAGAACTTCACTACAGCCTAATCTAAGCCTACCAGAGAATACTGTAAGTTCCTCTAACCAAAAAGGGAGACCTCAGAAAAGTCTTCAGCATCAGCCGGGCTGACCTTTTGCAATAGCATAGGTTGGTTTAGCTGCTTTATGAGGTCACCATTTTCCAAGTAGGAACTAGAATTCTCCAGGAATTAAAAATTGATCTCCAGACTGCTCCCTTAGTGGAAATGGCAGCTTTGGAGACTCAGTTCCCTCCCCAAATTCTGTCCTCCTCAGACACATCCATCCAATCTCCAGGAATTTACCAACCTCGAGGAGAAGAAGGAGGAGGAGGAGGAGGAGAGTAGTAGTTTGGATTTATACCCCACCTTTCTCTCCTGTAAGGAGACTCAAGGTGGCTTACAGGCTCCTTTCCCTTCCTCTCCCCACAACAGTCAACTTGTGAGGTAGGTGGGGCTGAGAGAGTCACCTACACCCAGCAGGAATGTAGAAGTGCGGAAACACATCTGGTTCACCAGATAAGCCTCTGCCACTCAGGTGGAGGACTGGGGAATCAAACCCGACTCTCCAGATTAGAATCCACCTGCTCTTAACCACTACATCACGCTGGCATCACTTCTGCTTTGCTTTGTCTTATCAAGCCTGGATAAAGTGCACAGGTTGCTACATGCCCAGTGAAAGCATTTACAAAGAAACAATACCTTAATGAGAATAGCACCCTACAGTGACAGTCAAATATATGCTGCTGTGAACATGGGATTTTCTCATGTTATGTTAATTTGCAGACTCCCATCTTTAACTGGCACAAAGGTGAATTACAAAGTTGCTGACTCACAGCTGGATTACAAGCCCGGGGCAAAGAGAATTTTAAAATCCGATTTGGAGTGTTATGGAGATTATAATAAGTAGCTCCTAGCCTATCCTTGCTCTGTGCCGTGTGTTTGATTCTTTTTTACCTGTTCATTTATTACCGGCCATAGGCTTCTGCAAATAAAGCCGGTCCACAGGTCGCATCAAGTTTGTTTATATAGACTTGGACAAGTATGTAAGATAGTCCACATAATGTCACAGACTTCTTCCCTTTTGTTCTCCTGTGCCCACAGAAAAGTTGCTGCTGAGCATCAGGTGACCTGTGCCCAAACTGTGTCATGTGACATGAGTGGGAGGCCTGAAGCAGGACTCTTGCACAGTCCTGTGCAAGAAGAATGCAAGTTATTAGAGATTAATTTGCTGGCGCAAGAAGATGGGGGCTCACCCAGTTCCCTTCTTATTGCAACCCCCCCCCATGTCAGATCAGATGCTGTTACATTCATACTTCCAACACCATGATGTTGCGATCTTTCAGAGATGAGCTACATGTTTCACAAATTAGAGAACAACAAAGAAAGGATGGGTGCAACGTAACTAACCGGGAAGGTACAAAATGTATTGAACACCTGCAGAAGGCAGATGGCGGCCATGCCCATTATGGGCAAAGATGTGACGCCGGCGTGGCATCATGACATCATCAAGAGGGGCCAGCCAAGAGCCTCTATAAAACTTCACCTGGCCCTGGGCCCCTCCTTTTCGAGTGGGATGGCCACAAGCCTTAGTGCTTTCTAACACAAATTGGTGGTAGCCCAGGAGATTGCAATGAGATGACATTGACCAACATTGCCACAAAGTGATCCAAGTCAAGCCGCCCTGAGGCACTGGAAGAGATACTGGGGTTTGGCTCTGCTTATTGGTAGCAGCCAATGATCCTCTAGGGCTGCAGTCCTCCAGTGAATTTCCCAGCAAATTAAATGTCCAGTCGACCCTTCCTGGAGGGAGATTTGGCAAAAAACAGCCCTCTCCAAAAAAACCCACCCCAAACCTCCTAGGATATATAGATGAACCATAGTGACTAGTCTTGATTCATAGGTGCACATTTATTTGCTTACTTATTTTGCTAAATTTATATCCCACATTTCTGGCCTCAAAGGACACCAAGACAATTTAAATTAAAAACATGCAAAATAAAATCCTATCTTTAAAATGATTAAAATCAAGATAGCTCCTTGAAATTTTTTTTAAAGGAAAACAATAGATTGCTGGAATCGGCTGGAACAGCTGAGTTGTTTCATGTAGTTTATTTACTGAAAAGAAGCCCAGGTGAGATGTATGCAGAGGAAACATCCCAGGGCAAGTTCCGCAAATGGCCGGTACAACAGAGGATTCAAGTGGCAGAAAATGACAGGCACCATCAAGCGAGCTTTACTGGGCGAGAGACATATGTCACCTCCTGAGTTCCGCACAGCAAGTAGGAGACAATTTTAAGTTGACTTCAGAAAAAAGATTGCTAGTTTAGTGTTTTCTAAAAAGTGTGGGTTGACCTGAAATAAAACATCCTGAGGACATTTTGAGGGAAAGGCGCGTGGAGTTCCTCCCCAAAATGTTTCTTTTCACTTTCTCAAGTTGTTTTATTTGTGTTGTGCAGAAAGGGCTGTGGCAGGTGAAGAAGTACTAGTGGCGCTGAATACTTACAAGACAAGGCAGATAAAGACAGTTTATCAATGTGAAGTGTACTGCATTTTAGAACTACACAGTATTAAATGAACACTGTTCCTCAATTCCACTGTCCTGCTGCAGCACTTGCTAAAGTTTACAGCTGTATTACATGTTTTTGAATACAGTTTTCCTCCCTCCTCACACCATTCCCTAGCAATTGGCATAACACCTTTCCCATGAATTTTCCAAGAAGAAGAAGAATTTGGATTTATATCCCCCCTTTCTCTCCTGCAGGAGACTCAAAGGGGCTTACAATCTCCTTGCCCTTCCCCCCTCACAACAAACACCCTGTGAGGTAGGTGGGGCTGAGAGAGCTCCGAGAAGCTGTGACTAGCCCAAGGTCACCCAGCTGGCGTGTGTGGGAGTGTACAGGCTAATCTGAATTCCCCAGATAAGCCTCCACAGCTCAGGCGGCAGAGCTGGGAATCAAACCCGTTTCCTCCAGATTAGATACACGAGCTCTTAACCTCCTACGCCACTGCTGCCCACAAGGCTGTTGTGGGATCAGAAATATTGTCTTTCATTAACAAATTACTAGTTTCATATTATGTCTTTCATTGTTAACAGAATATAATTTGTTCCTTAGACGATAATGGTGATTTTTTTTTCAGACCATAAGAACTTGGAAATCTGCAGTTATGCTACATACATAGCTTAATCCATATTTTTATTTTAACTATCTACCTAATTCTTTAAGCAGAACTTTTTAAAAAGATCCCTCATTAAAGAACTAATAATAGGTATCCGCCATCTCTTCTTTATTTGATTTTGACATAATAATGTTAGCTTTGGTAGATTGCTCAGAATTATTTGAACAGCAGCCAGCTGATACGGCAGTGTGACGGGCCTTTTCTACCAACTAAAGGAACCCACACAGTCCCTTATGATTTTGGGGAACAGGTTTGTTTTAAAAGGTAAGTCTTCCCCTCAATTAACAGATTTCTTAAGATAGCAAGAGTAAAAGCTTTGGGTTTTCTGCTGCAAAGTAAGTTTTGTGATCACTGAGGCAGTTGTATATAAATAACAAAGAAGATTTATTTATGTACAGGTTGGAAAAAGACCAGCAGCAGAAGTCTCCGGGCAGTCAAAACTGGCAGAAGCAAATTTAAGTTAGTTTTGACTTCAGAGTGGGACTTTTAATGACTAGCCACTAACCCTTTCACACACAGGGCGTCCTCTTCTCGGGAGACAAACTGCATGGTATCAGATATGCTTATTGGTCTGAGACAGGCCTAACAATTGGGAACTTTATTCTTTCCCAGAGACAGAGGTAACCTTCCACATGGGCTAACCACAGTATAAAACCCCTGTTGGGGGGAACTTCGTACTGATCCTGCTCCTAACACGAGTCCACTCCACGTTTCCCCCCAAACCCAGGTTTTTCAAGAATCACAGTATCAGTTATTCTTTTGTGTTAATGTGGATTGCAGCCAACCGACCAAGTGAACGGCTGCCCTAGGAAGCACGTTACTTGGCCTCACTTCCCTGTTTTTCAAGTCCCTGCCTCTCTGCTGCGTAGCTATGGAGGGGCACAGGGATGGCAGCATGGCTGTGGAGGTCCATGCCTGCCTGGCTTTGTAGCTACACAGCAGAGGGAGGTGAGTGAAAAAGAAGTGCCTCCATGCGAAGGTGTGACAGCAACCTGCATTGCCTCTGCAGTAGTGGTGGGATTCATCAGGTTCGCACCACTTCAGCAGAACCGGTTGTTAAAATGGTGCTTGTAAACAGTCAGTTGTTAAATTATTTGAATCCCACCACTGCTCCGCAGGCTCTGTTCACTGCCTGCACAGAGGCATGCCAACGCCCCAATGGCAACGTGGATTGCTTAATTCCGACTTCAACCTGCTGTACTTTGCCCGTGCGGAAATACTACCAGCAGAACTACCTTTCAAACTGGCTTTTACTGAGGTAGACCCAGACTATCACTTCCCTCTTCCTGAGGCAGATCTCAACTCCATTCTCCTGCACTTCCCTCCAACATTTAATCCCCTGCCCCCCCCGCAAAAGGTTATTGGATGCTGGAGCAGCACTCCCATAAGCTCAATTGAGTGACAGTTTTTTTCCTTCAAGGACAGGACAGTCTCCTGTCCATCACAGGCAGTTGTGATTTTTCAAAATTCACATGACAATTCTCTCCACAGATTTTGTAGCAAATTTGTCAATGCTTATTATTATTCAGAATTAATTTCTGTGTTACTTTAGTGGAAATATCACAAAAGAGGGGCAAATAGAAATAATTTCGAAGTATCCATTTAACCTATTTTTGTGCATGGAAGTAAGTGTTCTTCTAACACTTTGCTAGCCATATATGTGGTGCATGGCAGACAAGATGTGTATAGAGAAGTCTTCATGTGTAAAAACCTCAACTGTGCATGCTATGTGATCCCAAGACCTGCAACATTTATGCTTTTGCTGAGGTGCAAGGACTCACTCCATTGCTCAACTCCCCGCATTTTTCTGAAATGCAACACAGTTACATAGCCCTTCTGCATAGCTATGCAATATGTGTGTGTGTGTGAGAGAGAGTGAGTGAGTGAGTGAGTGAGTGAAGAACAGTTCTACATTATATCTGTGGTTTTGATCCAAAGGGTCACAACAGCAGTCATAGTCCTGCATGCATCTGCAGATAGCCACTATCAAACATAGGCCCCTTCCGCACACACAAAATAATGCATTTTCAAACCACTTTCACAACTGCTTGCAAGTGGATTTTGCTATTCCGCACAGCTTCAAAGAGCACTGAAAGCAGTTTGAAAGTGCATTATTCTGCATGTGCGGAATGAGCCATAGTGAGCTTGCATCCCACTCAAGTGAAAGTACATGGAGGCCTGGAGACAGAAGGACTTTCCATTTGATCCACAACATAACCTCCCTTTTCTCTGTAATTAGCAATAGAGGTTTAGCAGAATTCTCCCCCTTAGGTACCCAATGGCTCATTCTCATTGGCTGGTGCCCTGAAAGTGAGGAGAATTCTGCCAGAGTCTCGGATGATGTTTACACAGCAGCAGTGAGAAATGGGTTCAGGGGTTCTTTGCTGTCTCGGTTGGTTTCTTCATCTTTCAGGTTGATAGCATTTGCTTTTGTAAAACTGGCATCAGCCCGTTGGCAATGGACTCTTTGGGTCATTGTTTTCATGGGAGTTAAAAGGCTGGACAGAGAAAATGTTGGTCTTTCAACCCTTGGTCAATTCCAGTTGCAGCTGCTAGGAAAATTATGTATGTATTATTCATTCACACTTATTATTTATGTCACACTTTTCTTCTAATTGGGAAACCAAAGCTGTTTACAACATTATTCTTCCCTCATTCATTTTATCCTCGCAACAGGAACTCTGTGAGTAGTGAATGACTGGGAGTGAATCACCCAGCAGAGCTGCCATAGCAGAATGGGGTTCGAACCTGGATCTCTCAGTCCCTAGTCTCACCCTCTAGCCAGTGTACCATACATCAGTTGCATAATTAAAAAGCAGTTATTATGTGTTAGCTCCCCCCCTCCCCCACACCTTCCAGCAGAATTCTGTGTATTTACAACAAGTCTATTGGCAGAAAGCTATTTCTGCATGTACTTCTCATTCATTCCATTGGGGCAACTGTCTACCATTGCCATATTGAAGCTAAAAGATACTTATCTCGAGTCAGTCATGTGGATTTCATTTTTATTTCAGCATTGTGCTATACCAATTCAGACTGGAGCATTATTATTATTTTCTTGAAAACGAGAACAGTGCAAGCTCTGTAAACGACAAAGAAGTAGACCAGAAGGCTCCATTAATTATTAGATCAGAATTGGGTTGGGATTTGGTTTGTGCACTGCTAAATGGTTTAACTGGAAGAGATGGGTCTGTTGATGTCTCTAAATGACCTTCCTAAAAGCTCGTTTTCCTACCAACTGCTTGTGTTGAAGCCAATTTCAGAAGTCATTCAAAACGGGCTGTTTATTACTTCCTAAATGCATTTATTGCACGCCAGATGTCTTGTTGCACAGGGTTCTGCTGTGTGCCTTTTTCAACTGACCATATACCAAAAGACAACTGCCCATTTTCATTATTGTGAAAACAGAGTTAGTTGTGAGGAGTATATTTGTGATGCATTAAGTACTTGAGAGATGTTGTGGATGCTGCTAACACAGGAAGCAGTGGCTGAAATGAGCAGCCCAAAGGAAATGTAGACCTTACCAGATATGCTGTGGCTCGCGACAACCGTGTAAAGTTAGGGGATTATATTTGCTACTACATTTTAGTAGCTACTTGTTGTGTGGGAAAATACTTATAAAGCAGAGTTAGTGCAATAAGGCGGCAGACACAGTTGCTTTACTCAAATAAAGTTTACTTACTAACAGGAAAGGGTAACTTGGAAGAAAACAAGAAACATCTTTCTAACTAGCTAGCTCCAACAGCCAGATTGCTGCTTAGAGTAGACTATCACATGGCTAACACTTAGTGATTGATCACATGCAGAGTGCAACAAAGAACATATATCTAAAGCCTACCTACAGACCTGCATGTAGCCCACCCTAGGTCTGCTCAACCAATAGGTATCAATTACCTGGTCACTGACTTCTGACCTCACTAACTAATTAGCATGCAACAATTAACTCCTTCATTACTGGATTGTGTGACTGGCACTTGCCAAATCCCAGCACTACTACTACTACTACTACTACTACTACTACTACTACTACTACTACTACTACTACTACTACTACATGTTTTTGTAATATATGATGCTTTTCCGATGAGAGAAATTGATAATATTAATTTTGTTCCAGCTGTATGAGATCACAGCTGAGCTTGAGAAAAAATAGAATGAACAATGTGAATTTTTTTTTAAATGGGCCATATCCCAAAAACTTTTCACCTGCAACGTTACAAAGCATCTCCTGAACAATAAATAAATGGCTTCTGCAAAAGCAAACCAACAAATGTGACAAACGAGCACAGTTAGACTGTTGTTTTTCGTGTTATGGTTGCAGATAGTTTCACCAGCACAAATGTTTATGATGCCAGTCAGAGGAATTTCCTGCTTCCACTTCTGGCTTTTAAAAGCATTGCTGTACATGACAATCATATTGGCAATAAATTCTAGAGAGAATAAATTCTATTTGGTTCCCATCCTTTCTTGACACTGATGTTGCAAGTAAGTCCGCAGAGAACACACTTTGTGTTAGAAACATGCCCAGCCTTGATTGTTGTAATATGCATCTTCTGCATTTGGGTCACAACACAGTCCTGAGCTAACGACCAGTGTCTTAGAATGGGGGTTTCTCTTCAGTTGAAATCATAGAGATGGGGAAAATGCTTTAATTCATTTGGGATCATGTGACTTATTCAAGGTATCGATGTTGAGTTAACATTTATGGGCGCATGTGCAAAATGACTTCTTTCTGTTGAAGGGAGAACTCTACATAATAATGGGCAACTGTCCTACTGCAGGAGTTCAACATGTGGGTGGCAGAGGGAGTGTGAACCAGAGATATTCCAGGGCAGGCATTGAACAGAAATACTGCTACACAGAATGATCCCAGTGTGATTCCAGCTTTAATGGTTCCCAGTTTGTTTCTGAACCCCATTCAAAATGCTGGGCTTGATCTTTAAAGCTCCAAAGAGGTTGGTTCTTGAGATCATGTGGGAACTCTTGCAGTATTCTTTATGTACTTCGGATTATTAGAATTTATATTAAGAATAGCCATAATTGGTAACTGTGTTTTGATTTTTATATAATATGTACAATTTGGTTTTGTCAGTTTCTAGAACTAACTGATGTCACTTGTTAATTTCTATCTATAAACTTTCAAAAAACTTTGAACCATTTTTCTAAATCTTTAACAAAACACATTGGGCCTTTCCCCACTCACCATTTGCTGCGCACTACTCTTGCCAAGTAGCGCGGGGTCCAGCGGCACCCCGACTCTGCCGCTCTCGTGTCCCCTCAGTGCACGTCATTTCTGGTGCTGCTGAAAACGGCGCCTTTTGATGACCCTGCGCAGAGCGTGGGGCAGTGGGGAAGCCAGGGAACGCAATCCCCACGCTGAAAAGGTCCATGCCGGATGAAACCGATGTAATTTTTAAAAGTGGGGAAACGGCCATTGACTGCTAAGGGTAACAGTTCAGGGACAATTCACCCATGAACTGATACATATTGGGAAACTGTCCCCTAGCCATTTAGTACAGAGAACTGTTGTATTTGCTTGATAAGAATGAGAAGTGGTTCACCCATTGCTCACAGTGTAGTGTATAACTTCCGGGTTCTACAGTAGGAGACAGCTTATTTGGGTATAGAATAATATTTCTTGTGGTGGTGGAAAGTGCTGTCAAGTCACAGCTAACTTAGAGTGACTCCACAGGGTTTTCAAGACAAGACACATTTGAAAATGGTTCGCCATTGTCTGCCTCTGGGTGGGATGAGAGAGTTCTGAGAGAACTGAGACTGGCCCTAGGTCGCCCAGCAAGCTTCATGTGGAGGAGTGGGGAAATGAACCCCGTTCTCCATATTAGAGTCCACCACTCTTATCCACTACACCACACTCACTCTAACATCTCTTAGTCCTCTTACAATTTAGAACATAAGGAAAGCTGTACTAGATCAGACTAAAGGTCCATCTAGTTCAGCATCTTAGTTTTTTTCAGAACACAAATATGGGGTGATTCACGGACAGGCAAGGTGGGGGTGGGAGAGCTGACTGTAAACATATGCTGTCGTGCATGTTAATTTATCAGTGAGATTAAGGACTCTAATCTACAAATGCTGGCCCCATTCATACAGTCACAAAATCCAAAGATTTAAAAAAGTCCTATAGGCCATCAGATCCAGCCCTGTGATCACTGCAGGATCCCAATAGATGGCTCTCCAAATTCTTGAAGATCTCAATGAAGGAAAGCTCCCCTCCAAGGTAAATTGAATTCATTATCCTCATGGCTAGCAGCCGTTAATAGATTATCCTTCATGGATTTGTCTGATCCCTTTTAACAATGAGGATTGTAACTAAAGATGCCAGGGATTGAGCTGAGAATATTATGTTTGCAAAGCACAGAGTTAAGATCTCTCCTATTAGTTATTTAGGATTGTCTGATTAAAAGAGCACTCAAAGCCAATTTAATTATTTACATCCCAGATATAATACCTCACACCTTACTTTTGCCACAAGGAAAAACAGTGCAGGTGAAAGCTTCAGAAGGCATTTTAGGCAACTTATGTAATTTTTAACTTTTAATTCTCTATAAAGTTTAGCAACGGAACATAGATGCAGTTCCTTTGGTAAATTGTCGGTGTCAGAAAGACAGCAGTTCCTCCCACTATGATAAATCAGTTGTTCCAAACAATTAAGAAGAACAAAACTGTCAATCATGCAGATGAGGATGGAAGGTCTTAACAGTGTGTTGGCATGTACACAAGAGGCGCTGTCTGCTGAGAACAGATTTCTAGTGAGAGACTATTTGAAACTGTCTTTGAAGCAAATTCCCTAAATGTAGATTTTGGGAATGTTGCATTACAAGAAAAGAAAGGGGACAGAGAGTAAATAAAATAGTTTCACCCATGTGAAGGAACAGATGATAAGTCTTTTCATGTTTCTTCTGGTTAGTCCTGGGGAGGTCAGAAAAATCCCATGACTGTCCCACATCTTTGCCTGGCGACATCACCCCTTTCCCTTGCTCAAACTGAGCAACCACCTGCTGCTGCTGCCAATGATTCTGAAAGGATCTCCTGTCAGCGCAGAGGCGTAGCAAGGGAGTGAAATGCCCAGGGCACTGGTGCGTCCTCCTTTACGTCCTGCCCTGAAACGCCCCCATCTCACCCCCACCATGCCCCCGGAATTCCCTCACCACACCCCGACAGCGCCGTGCGCCCGGTTCATCACGCACCCCCTAAGCCCCCTTGGAGCTATGTGGAATCTTGGAGCTGAATGGCCTATAGTTTCCTAGGTCATCCCTCCTCCCTTTTTTGAAAACTGAGATACCATTCACCCTCCTTCAGTCTTGTGGCACATCTCCCACACTCCAAAAGGTCTTGAAGATGATGGACAAGGGCTCTGTAAGCTCTCTAGAAAGTTCTTCAAGTAGAGTTGGGTGCATTCCTAAATATGAGATAGGTTCAGAAAAGGAGGTTCATTTTTAACTTAGCTGAAAAGAATGAGTCATCTGTGGAAAGATGAAATGACTCATAAGAGCTGCTGAAAGGCATTTTAAATTTATTTAGATCTTTCAGAGCAAGATTTGGGAATTCCACATTTCAACAGAATCCAGTGAACCTATGAGCTATGGTTTGCTCTGATACCCCTGTCAGAGAAGTTGACAATGGCCCTTTCCCCACTTACTTTAAGCCCTGCGTTACTCTTCTCAAGTAGCGCGGGGTCCCGGGGCACTCCCCACTACAGGGGTGGCGACAGTGCAGTGCCCCAACACTGCCGCTCTCGCGCCCCTTCAGCACGTGGCATCCCTGGCGCTCCTCAAAATGGCGCCTTTTGATGACCCTGCGCAGAGCGCGGGGTCATGGGGACGCCCGGGCGCGCGCCAGAGATGCCGCATGCTGGGAGCAGCACACAGCAAAGGGCCCACAAAGGGGAAAGGGCCAATGTCAGCACTGGATGTTAAGCATAGCTACCAAGTTTAAGCTAAGTGTTTCAACCTCTTACTCTACTGCGGTAAGTTTTTTTTCTTGAGAAATCCTAGGCCACATATACAAAGATAATGTGGTTTTAGGCCTGATTCAGCTAAGCAATTCTTTATGTTATCTTGTTTCAAATATGCATATAACAATCAGATATAAAGGAACAACAAAGTTTCTTCAAACTGTAGTGTTTTTTTCTTTCCTTTTCCTTTTCTAGATAAGTGTCTAGACCTGAGGGCTTTAAATCAGGTATAAGACTGCTTTAGCAGCATTTGATGAAATCTCAGAAACAGTTCAGACACAGATAATTAAGATAAAATGATAATTAAGATAAAGTGATATATTAAAAATAAGTAGATAGGTATTTTAGCCTGAAACAAATAAGAGATAACTCCTAAACTAGAATTTTCAAGCTATATTTATATAGTATTTATTTTTATTGTTATATTATTGTAATATTCTACATTGTATATTTAAAAAGTTGGAAACCGCCCTGAACCCAGAAGGGGAAGGGTGGTAAATACATCTCTCTCTTTCTCATGCACACAAACGCATGAACACGCACACACAAAATAAACAAGACTTCTTGTTCAGGGAGGTGGAGGGAAAGGCTTCTAAAATACCTTATTTAATTATTTGTTTGTTTGTTTGTTTAATCGAATTTATATACTGCCCTTCCCTGAAGGGCTCAGGGCAGTGTCCAACATCATTCATAACATTAAAATAAATTAAAACAATTTCTACCCATAATTAAAAGAACCATATATAAATGGCAGACAGCTTCAAACTCCCATCCCTCCCCCTTTCTTGCCCCCACAGGAGGCCAGATATTTACTACAGTGTCTTATATTAATTTTTGCTCCCAAAGATGCACTATGTTTTATTTTCAGGGGATGTCTTATTTTTCTGTGTTCTGTTCGTCGGACATGCTTCCAAACAAAAACTTTGCTACGTCTTACTTTTGGGGGATGCCTTATATTTCACACTTCAGCAAAACCTCTACTACGTCTTATTTTCCGGGGATGTATTTTCGGGGAAACGGGGTATATAGCAGGATATTGATGTTACTCCGGCTGGCCAAATGCCTGGTGGAACAGGTCTGTTTAACAGGCCCTGCGGAAACTCTGTATATCCCGCAGGGCCCTGATCTCACCTGGGAGCCTGTTCCACCAAGTAGGTAACACCAAAAGTAACAAACAAACGACATTCAAGCACAGTAATGGAGATTCACTATCTTTTCATTCAGATTGGTTGGTGCATAATTCAAAAAAGTTCAGTGCAGGGTACATTCAGTTTTAAGAGGACTGCTCTGTAGATATTCACAGGTATCCATTCTAGGGATTTGGAGTGCTCGTCCTACTTCAGTGCTACGGCATACAATGAATACCAGAGTCAACCGTCCAACCGAGGAAGTACTTTTATTTTTCCTGCCCTTACAGCGCACTTGCCATGCCATAAATCCTGCCCTTTCCATTCTTCAAGAGTTATGAGATGTCTGCATTCCTGAGAGACCTTTGTTAGTCCACTGGGTCCATTTAAGGGTTGGCAGCAAAACAAACATTTGGAACTGAGCTTGTCTTACAACTGCATCGTGTCCTCTTTAAGACTGAAAAGTGTCATCCTTCAGCAGCCCGGCCTGCTGCCTCAGAAGTCCAAAGCCTGGAGGGCAAGGCAGGAAGAATGGATATTACTTTTTATTTTCCGGAGACTGGAGATACGATTTATTTCTTCTGATACAGCCGGTATTGGACAGTTAACTTGTACAAGTTTTCCGGTATATGTTCATATAGGGAAGTTAACAGAAAATAGGAGACTGCCTATTCTGTCTTTTTGCTAGCAGTGCAATCCAAAGGACACTTCCATGGAAGTTAGCCCTGTTGAATAGACTTAAGGATTCCAGGGACATGTCTGGAACTCCTGGGAAACTTTAGAGGGGGTGGGGCATTGGGAGTAGTATCAGGGTCCACGAGGCGGCAACAGGAGATTTCCCACCATGGTGGGTAAGTTGGCAATGCTTAAACAGATTTGAGTAAAATTCAGGTAGCCCAAGATGGTGAAGGCTCCACAAAGATGCCCAAGAGGTTTCAGGCATTGTGGAGAGGAGGGAAATTGAAAAACCCTCCTGCTGCACAAATAGCCCCATAGGCTAAGCAGGCTTATGCCACACTTTCTGGTGGCATAAGTCTGTGCTCATGAAGGGGGGGAGGGGTGCTCCCAGACTGAAAGCCTGTTAGAAGCCCATTACTGAACACTCCTGGCCCAACCCCTGCTGAGCCCGTGTGCTCTGTTATGCCAGTATAATTTTGGAGTGGTGGCCTCTTTTAGGTTCGGGCACAGTGGAGTGTGCAGCATCCCCTTTCTGGCTTTGCTCTCTCTGCCAGCATAGGGGCCACCTATGCTGGTAGGGTGGGCAAAAATGCCAGTGCATAATACCTACAAACTCAATCACATTAGAGGTGGCATGCCTACTTCAAACTTCTTGTATTATCCAATGCATGGATCTTAGCAGATCTATTCACACTATTAATTTCCCTTGCTACTTGTGTAGGAGAAGGCCTCCATTAACTCCCTTTGCACATTCAGAACTTAACCAGCCATGTCACTGCAGTCTTTGTGCTGTAAATCCCTTAACAGCCTCGTGTGCCTGTTTCAGGATTGGATCAGGCTTTTTGGCCACTGCAGATTAGTGCTTAGCCAACTTGATTCATTTTTTTAGTCCGCCTAACTGGGCCTTCTGGTGTTTTCAACACTGCTCTACTGTGGAATGTGATAAAATTGTATCGGTCTACCTGTAAACACCATCACTGGTCCCCCTACATTAGTTTAGCAAACCTGCTGAAAGGATCAATGTGAAAATGAAGTATGTGCATAGGCTCGGTCTGAGTGATCAACGGGGCCATTCCAGACACTTCAGTGGATTTAGAAGAGTGTAACTCTGTTCAGGACTTTGGGAATTCTCTGTGTGGATAAGTAGAGGGTGCTACCAGCGATCTCTGTCCTATGCCTCCTTTTACATACATTTAGTAGAGAAACAAATAGTCCCTACAGACCATCAGGGATATTTGATGGGAAATGGAAGAACTTGTTGCAAAAGCTGGTAACTATCGGACTAAGGATCTTGCATGCGCAATCGTGCAAAAACAATGGGCGTTCTGCACAACTTCATCTGCTTTTTGAACTGTGTCTATATTTGAATGTTCTATATTCGAATCACATGTTTCAAATCTGTGGAAATAAGTCAATTGCATGTTGCCACCTGAAATAGCCTCTCTTTCTGTCATTCTAACGCATCACAGGATTGTTGTCAGAATAAAAACGGAGATGAGAACATACATGCTGTTCTGAGAAAGGATAGAGTAAAAACGTTATGAATAGATAGCCATGTTCCAGGTGTTTAGTTGTTGCTCTCCCTGACTTTAAAAAAAATGCTTCAGCCCTCTTCTCTAGCTTCCTGTGACACACAACCACCCACCCGTTATTGCAAGGAATATGTTGACTTCTGTAAACCCCATTATGAGCAGGACTATCTCACACCCCACAGATTTTTATGTGAACCTGAGGCACCTTTCTGTTGGACTGACAGTGTGACAGGTGCTTCCTCCGAATTTATTTTTGACCTATCAGTACAATGTTGTTAATGGTCCTTTCAATAACAAAACAAAACATTTTCACCTCTTTTGTGGCACAGATTAATGATTTACGTGGTGCCTCAATTGGTGTTCAAGGGCTCTGCTTCCAGCACTGGATTTCTGAAGTCCTTGTTTTTCACAGCTTTACAGGAAAAGCTTTTCCCATCCTGCCACTCACTTCCTACCTACTGATCCAATTTTATTTGTATGACTAGCAGACTATATGTGGGTTTTGTAAAATAAAACCAAGTAACACAGTACAGACTCTGCAAGAAAGCTATCCTAAATCAAATCTACATCATGTTATTACACATGCACCGAGAAATTATTAATATTGGAAACTGAAACCTAGCCTTTTTTCCAGTGGAGGGATTTTTTTCCCTCCCACTTTTATTTAAAGGGCGATATTGGAGAAGACTCCTCCAGCCTGCAGCATGTAGAATCTCATAAAAAGAGGCAATTGAAATTCTCCAGCTGCAGCTTGGCTTTAGGATGTAAATAATGTTCAGATACTGATTTCCAGAAGCTCACTGAAAGCATTAAATTGCAACTTAAAACTATTCACTGGGAAACTGCGGGGCGGGGGGTGGGGGAAGGCTCAAAACACAATTCAAGGGAGGGTGAATGGGATTTCTGCAGACAAGCTCTGGCTTGTCCGGCAGCGTCTTCCTCACCGCTCAGACTTAAGCTTGCCTAAATGCTTCCCCAGTGAGAATTTATGTTCCAATTTACCACAGATTGGCCAAATCTCACTGATTCTCAAGAGGCGGCCCATCAGTCAGGAATGTGTGCAGGCAGAGGCCAAATGTTAATACCTGGGCTATCCACAGTGGGCTCTGAACAATCATAGCCTGGCAGGCCATGCAAAAGCTGGTGTCCGAAAAGGCAGTCCTTTGTGCAAAGGTAAGGAAAACATGAAATGATGAAGAGGAGCTGAATGGAGGAAGAAGAACAGTGCCAGAGAGAGCCCAGCAGCTGTGACCCAGGACTGGATACAGCTATCCATTAGTTCAAGGATTGTAGCAAATCTTCTCCCACCTTTAATATTGCAAGTCCAATAGCCAAATGCTGGATCCAGACCATAGATTTATATTCATCATTTAGTCCTATGATGAAAATCTTCAGGAAAATTTGCTTGAATTTACTGAAAACATTTGCGCCCTGTTGGAACATCCAAGGCAGGTTATAATGTTGATAAGAAAGACAATAATAAGAACAACAATCGCCCCAGCTTCAAAACAACAAATCAACACCAAGTGAAAATAATAACCATTAAAAACAAGTTAAAAACGAGAGCCACCAGCTAAAACAAATCCATTAGGTAAAATAGCAAATAAAACTACTGCATTTAAAATCAGGAGCATCCATTATTGACATAAGTTAATAATATATTTGTTAAAGAGAGGGGCATAGATTTAAAATGCCCCAATAAGACTACATAGGGGAGGTTTTTTAAAGGGTCTGGAGAATAAATGTGGTGAATCCCAAGATTAGTCCATTGGGTGCCACATGAATGGCAAAATGTAACAAAACAAACGGCCATAAGAAATTATCAATGAATAACTGCCAACCACAACAATGCAGCAAGGAAAACTATAAATATAACTAATAATTGTACTCTGATGAATATTCATGCCTTCAGCAGGTTCCAGTGGGTCACAGTGGGAAGTTGCTGTATCTCTGAATAAACCCACCATCTGAACAAGCAGGAAGCAAAGGAAAGCCCCAGTAGTAAGCCACCAAAATAAGTTTTATTCTCTTCCAACACATAGGCTGTGTTTCTTTTTTTTCTGATCCTGAAAGCAGTGGTTGAGAAAATGGCTATATACCAAACCTGGAAAGATTGAAGACCACATGTAGAGTTGATACAGAGCTTACGTTCCTTCAAGGGAAAAGGACCATACAAAGAGTCTCATGGATCAAAGATGAACTTTGAACCAGTGAGCAGGTCAGGCAGCAGGATTTATATGAAAGCCAAGCCAAAGAACTTGAGTTGTCATGTGATGACATATTGAAAGTCAGAATGGGATAGCTGAGGCTATTCATTATGACTTGAGGCTACAGTCTCACCTAGCTGTAGACATCTGTTATTTATTTATTTACAGAATGTATATGTAACCCCAATTCTCAGAATGGGTTGACCCAGTAAGGGGTGGAGACTCAAAGCAGCAAGAGGCTGCAGCAGACCTTATGTAGTTGGAGGAGACAAGGCTACCAGACTTGGACCTTGATTGGTATAAACCCTTAACACCTTGTTAAGGTAACTGCAATGTTGTTGGGAACTACTGGGAAGGTAGTTGTTTATTTTTGCTATGTTGTAAATGTTGGAGTTTATTGTTTCAGGGTTTTTGTGTTTGTAATGGGTGACAGTTCTCCTGGAAACCTTCACCATGTTGAATCCTGTTCACCAAGCCCTTGGAGTCTTCAGGAGCCAACCCACTTGCAAGAAGAAATGGACTTGGCATTACAAGACTCTAACTAGAAGGACTTGAAAATGCAACCTGAACAGGACCTTGAGGTGTGATGTTAAATGTTGATGTTATATGTTATATGTTAAGAAAGTAAACCATTTTGTTTTTAAAAATTGTTGTTGCAAACTCATTCCAAGTTCTGCCCCACAGAACCCACAAGCTGAGGTTACATATACCCCACCTACCAAGACAGTTAACAATTGAAAACAGAGCATTAAAATACAAATGAAAGCACAAGCAAAATGCATAAATGAAAGCACAAAACCAACAATTAAATGATAGGACAGGAAGGAGAGGGAATGCCAGATGACACAAAAAGTCCTCACCTGCTGGCTGAAGACCAGGGGACAAATGAGTGCTCCTGGGGAGAGAGTTTCACATTTTTAGTGGCATGGCTAAAAAAGCCCTCTTCCAGGTTGCCAATCATCTAACTTCAGCAGGCAGGGGCAACCAAAGCAGGGCCTCAGAAGATGATCCTAATGATCTGGTAGGTTTATATGGGAGAAGGCAATTTTTTAAAGCATGCTGATCCTAAACCACATGGGGCTTTAAATGTCTGCACCAGGTCAGCATCTTGATTTTGGCCTGGAAGCAAACTGGGAGGCAGTAAAGATAGACAGAAACTGGAGTGATATGGTCCCTAAAGTCTGTTTTAGGGAGTAGGCCCATCTGAGTAGCATGCATAGAATGTATTGCTATTGTTCAATTTGTTCTGACTTCACCACGTCAAGGCTGGCATTTCCGCAAGAGACAAATGGCTAACCAATATACTTTGGCTCTACGAAGTGTAAAAGATATGAAACTAGGCCCAGCTAACATTTTAAATGTTCTTTTGGAAAACATATGACATTTCTTCCCCAAGATTCCCAATGGGATTTCAAATACTAAATAATTCAAAGGATTTATAATTACCACTCACATGAAGAAAAATAGTAGAAGTTAATAAATCATAAATAGAAAGATAGCTTCTTAATTGACCTCACTGTTTTGAATCCTGAGATGATGCCGCTCCATAGTTCAGCAGCTGCTGGTTCGAACAGTCAGTGAATGAACAATCTTTACATAATGCAGCAGCTACATATGCTGCCCAGGTGTTCTAGCCAGAACTGTGTTCTTTTGTCTTGCCAGAAGCTGACTTTTTTTCAAATGTGCAGTGTGGAGAGAGTTTTATTGTATGTGTAAGACAAAGATAAGTTATCATTCCTGGCATGGTGATGCCAAAAGTTTAACAAAGGAATTCAGTTCAAAATTTGCTCTGATTTCAATTGTTTATCTCTGCTGGGATGTCTTTGCAAGTGTTGTAGGAAATGTTCCTTGCCCTGCTAGACAATTGCCAAATAAATGAAAACACATCTCATGCCAGATTAGATGCTCTGCTGTTTGTACCTCATATTAAACATAAACCCATCATGAGCAATTCCAGTGAAGGGGCTCTTCTAGCAATGATTCTGCCTTTTGAATCTCTGGCTCTCTATCCTATCTTGTGTTATAATTACGGATTACTTCATTTATACCCCATCTTTCTCCTCAATGGGGAAGAAGAATTAAGAAGAGTGTGGATTATACCCTCATTTCTCACCTATAAGGAAACTCAAAGGGGTTTACACATTCCTTTCCCTTCCTCTCCCCACAACAGACACCTTGTGAGGTGGGGCGGGGGGGCTGAGAGAGTTCTGAAGAACTGTGACTATCCTATAGTCACCCAGCAGGAATGTAGGAGTGCGGAAACAAATCTAGTTCACCAGGTAAGACTTGATTCCCAACTCCTCCACTACTCATTTGGAGGGGTTGGGAATGAAATTCTGGCCGTTTCTGCACAGCCCCAAAACAGCATCCTAGGGATGGTAAAAACGATGTCTCTGGAGCGCTATTCGCACAGCTGCTGCAGTGCAGCAGTGCCGTGCTCACCCCTCCCAAATGGCGGGAAAATGCTGCTTTCAAAACTCACTCAATGAGCGAGTTTTTTGGAAAGTGGTGTCTTCCCACTGGTGCCGTGCGAAGCACACCGGCATGACAGTGCCACTTTTAGGCACTTCCATTTTGTTGTGTGTACCTACCTTTTCTCCTGCTAAGCTCTGGACGGAGGAAGGGACACGCCCACACTGCCCTCCAACTCCCGGGGGTTGGAGGGCAGCATGGCATGTCCCTTCCTCCATCCAGAGCTTTACAGAGAGAAAAAGTAGGTACACACAACAAAACAGAGGCGGCTCCATGTGGAGCTGCCCTTGTGGGCTGTGGCAGTTTTGGGACCACCCACATGGGACTGTTCAATCGGTCCCGAGGTTCTACCAGCATAAATTATTCTGGTGGCTAGCTACTTCTGCTGCCGTGCAGAAACGGCCCCAGATTCTCCAGATTAGAGTCCACCTACTCTTAACTGCTACACCAAAACAGCTTACATCATTCTTTTCTCCTCCACTTTGTGCTCAGAAAAACCCTGTTTCCATAGCAGAGTGGAAATTAAAACTTGGGTACCCCAGTTCTAGTCTGACACTCTTACCACTACACCACACTAGTTCTCATATTTATTGGTAAGTATCAAATAATCATGCAACATTTCATGCATTGACAATGACCACTTTGCAAATTTATTATTTCAGGAACTGCACATTGTATGATATCTCCAATATTTTTGCCAAATTATATTGAAGGAGGAAAAATACAGTGGTAATTCCACTATTTATGAATGTACACATTTAAGGAGTCCTCAGACTACCAGAAGTGATAGTACTGTTTGCATTGGAACAGCATGACAGGGAGAAGATGGTTGAAGCAGAAGCTACACATTGAGCAATAACCAGAACGTATAAGGGACATAATCTATACATAGGGTTCCCACACTGCCTCTATAGATGCCAGGAGGTGGAGGGGCAGCATCTGGCAAAAGTGGAGTTTGTAGAAGATGTGATATCACTTCTGGGTGATGCTTAAGGCTACCTCCCCTTGTCTACTGTAGATACTAGAGGAAATTCATCCAAATGTGTAGGCCAATCCCTCCCCCCACTGCTTAATATATGGGGGGGGTGTGAAGTTGTGGCTGGGAGCAGGTACCTGGTCCTGGACATGTCCTGGACAGGGCAGCCTATCCATCACACAGGTTTACAGTACTGACTTCCATTTTTATTACATTGGCAACTAGCAATATAATATAAAGCCGTCACCTACTGGTTGTCATAAATTGGCTGTGGCTTGTTGGCACTTTACACACACGCACGTTTTGATTGCCTCCAGGGGTGGCAGATGAGTGGTTTATTCTCCTCTATATTTGCCCTGAAACTGAAACAGTCGCCCTTTCCCCACTTACCTTAAGCCCTGTGCTACTCTCCTCAAGTAGTGCGGGGTCCTGGGGCACTCCCCACTACAGGGACAGCGACAGTGCAGCTGCCTCGACGCTGCCGCTCTCGCGCCCACTCAGCGCGCAGCATCCCTGGGAGCAGCACACAGCAAAGGGGCCACAAAGGTAAGTGGGGAAAGGGTCAGTGGCTCCTCCCACACATGTAGAACAATGCACTTCCAATCCACTTTCACAATTGTTTGCAAGTGGATTTTGCTATTTCGCACAGTAAAATCTAGCTGTAAAATGCATTGAGAGTGGATTGAAAGTGCATTATTCTACATGTGCGGAAGGGACCAGTGTCTTGCTGCATTAGCGGATCACTAGGCCTCAATCAGAACCTTTTCATCAGAGGCTGGAGAATCCAGTTTTTCTTTCCCTGATAAATTGTAATGAAATATTTTAAATTGGCAAAACTGCTATGGTAGTAGAAAGGAGATTTGGAACTATCACTAGCATCTGAGGTTTCACACCAGGGACCCTTCACTCAAATCGAGGCCAGGTTCCTTCCCCAGGTTCTGAGGAACATAATTTAGCTTGAATAACGCAGAGGCAAATTAATACTAAGAGAAAGTAACAGACCAGGGTACTTTTCCATGGTCATGCCCAATCTTAATCTTTCACAGTCTTTGTGATGGTCACTCTATAAACCTGAACCAATGTCTCAGTCAACAGATGCCTTGAACCAGAGAATCCCATGCAGGGAGTCCCTCCATAGATGCTGGTCAGAAGGAGTCATCTCTTGCTGGCTCAAAACTTGGTCAATGTGCAATCTGAGGAAGATCATTTGGCATACCCCTACAAGAAGAAAACAGTGCTTCCCTCTGTCCTTGAGGCTGAGAGGTGATCAGGACTCTCAAATGAGCAGCCGGAATCTGCAGCTCTATCATTTCTGCAACAGTTGAAGGCCCCTAACTCCATCTAGTAGGGTAAATTGAGGCCTGGAGTTCACCCAGGGTTTTAACTGTTCAAAGAAAACTGGGATTTCTGGAGTGCAGACTCACCACATTCATGCTGAGTTTCTTCTCAAATTCTTTCTGCCCACAAATCTCCAGGAATTTTCCAAGCTGGTAGAGGTGGAAACTCTAACATGTAGAAGAGACCAAGGTTACACCTGTAGGCTTCTGTAACAAGTAGCAATACTTATTTTGTTGAGAACTACTCTTAGCAAACTTACTACCTCCTCTTTCTTTCTGCATTATGCCCAATTTAAGAACATAAGAACATAAGAACAAGCCAGCTGGATCAGACCAAAGTCCATCTAGTCCAGCTCTCTGCTACTCGCAGTGGCCCACCAGGTGCCTCTCTGAGTTTCTCCTCAAGCTGACAGTAGAAGAGAAGCTATCAAGGCAGCAATGTCTCAAACAGCTGCATGTTGGGAGTCAGAACACAAAACTGTAATGCTTACCATCAGTGGCTGTGTTGCAACTTTAGTATATGCCAGAACATTATCTGACCAGCAGCTAAATGCACTTAACAGAACATAAGAAGCAGGCCAGATCATATACATAAATCATGTGTAGGTTTTTGTGGGTATCACAAACCATGTCCAGACTTCCAGACAAGAAGTACTTTGGGATGGTGCCAGAAGATTTATTGCAAAGTGCAGATGTGATTTTTTTTAAAAAAAATTAAAAGCCATATGAGTTTAATTCAAAAGTGAAATGGAGTTAGTTCTGCATCTGCTAGTGTTCCCTCTAACTTTTTTCAGTACGTATGCCTGGTCTTGATGGTTTTCAACAGAAGATGTGTTTGCAGGCATTCAGCATGCTTATAACAGATGAAAACAAAATCCTTCAGCATTAATCCAAGATTGTGTGGAATAATAAACGAATAGGTGAATAACAGTGGAAAGAAGCAAGATAAAAGCAAATAACGTGAAATATCCAGCATGATATGTGAATAAGTACCTATACCTAGATCTGCTTGGATGAAAAGAATTTCTTTTGCTCCCAGTCAGTAATTGAAGTGTCTCAAGGTCAACCAATATAATATCATGACCAGCATTAGCAATTGGCATTGCTGAAAATCAGAGACTTATTTAAAAAACTCGCCAAGGAGACAGCAGCATCTCAATTAATATGGGAACAATGTAAATAAAATAGAATATGCAGTGATTTCTCATTTGGTGCGGAGTACTCAAAATGTCTGGAAACAAAATGGGTCTCTTTCACTGCCATGTTTTTTTTTCCTGGGCACCTTGGAGAAGTGGCCAGTTGTGCCCCGCCCCCCCTCCCTTCCAAGGTACTTAGAGAACTCTGGAGGAATGCAACCGTGGAGAAACAGACATCTATTTGAAGGAGATATGGTTCAGGAAAAAGTCAGAGAATACCCCAGAGGATTTGGGGGTTATTCTTTCAGCTTGCCTGCCCTGACCTTTAATAACTAAGAAAACTCACTGAGAGTTTCTTGCTTGGGTGCCTCACAAATCCCAGATCTGACTTGGACTTGGGACTCTGAAGGGATGAAAATATTGCATCAAGATCCTAATTTGTCAGTTGTCATTGTGTTTGGGGAAAGTGAATGGATGTGACTGAATGAGAAGGAAGAAAGGGGGAGGAATTCAACTGTCTAGTAAAACAACCACATAATTTTATTCCATACAAATAGCCCAACATCAAGTGGTGGCAAAATTGGTTATTTGCTGAGGCTAAAATCTGACAAAGGACCTACAACTGCTAGAAAGCCTGAACTCTCCCTTTTGTGGGGCATCTGAAAAGTGTCAATTGTCAAGGCACCATGATAGCATTCTTGTCTACTGTCCTGCTTCTTGTAGATTTCGTTGAGGATGTTATGCCCAAGAGCTCCCCAAATTTGGAATTCCATAACAGGAAAGACCATCTGAGATTTACTAGTCTACAGTTCACCAGCCCAAAATTGGTCTTGTGCGCTGGTCTTCGGTTATTTGACTAGTGGCCAAGAGTAGGGTTTTTCTCATTTTAACTTTTGTATTATGTTTATTTTAAGCCCTACAGAGATAGTTGTATTATTCATATCAAGAACACATGAAAAATTGACACAAAATCCACACTTTATTTATGCAAAGTTTTGATTAAATATTCAGCTGCTGTTTATCCTGCTGAACCACTGAGACTACTGCTCATTCTGGCTCTTTTTTCCCCCGGTTCAACTTTATGTATTTTCACTTTTGTGTATATGTATCCCCCTTTTTGGGAGGGAAAGAAGCATGGTATACCCTGATCTTGTCAGATATTGGAAACTAAACAGGGTCAGTACTTGGATGGGAGGCCACCCAGAAAGACTATGGAAGAATGCTATGGCAAACCACTCCTGCTGCTCACTTGCCTTGAAAGCCCTTTGTTGGGGCACCATAAATTAGTTGCATTTTGACAGCATGTATATATGGATCCCTTTTTTCTCTTTTTGTAAAATATGCACCACTATGACCAACTATGCTGCTTTTTAGAAGTCGTAGCTGTAGTAGTAGCTGTCATAAACCCAGCCTGGGTGTTGTGTGCTTGTGTGCACGTGAGGCACGATTCTCTTTATTGTGTCAACACCCTCGCCCCCAGGTGAAGAACTCAGCCTCCCACAGAACCAATGACTTGGGGAACCCTAGTAAAGGCTGCCTTTGGGCAAGTATGAAGGGTAGGTTCCCAATTACTTCAGTCCCTCTCCTGTGAGTACATGTGTAAATGCAATGAAGCTAGAGTGTGTGAGGAGGAGTTTGACTCTGTGGCCTATTATGCATGCAGGGCTTACCATGCGGCTCTTTTCCTCACAGTGGGTTTTCTCCACAGTTGTCTGGTTAAACTGGGGATCCTCCCACTGTGTGGCATCCCGACCAGCCTCTGCCAAGCCTCCAAAGCCGAAAAGAGGCAGCGCCAAAGCTGCAGATGCTTCTGATCCATCTTTTGTGGGTTCCGAGGGGGAAGATTCCGGTTGGGGACTTGTGACCGTACCGCTCGCTGGCCCCGACAACATTCGTTACACTACTACTACAATAGCTAAAGTTGAATAATGACTATTTGAACACTCTAAGATCGAATCCCCACTACCGTCTTAGCCAGGTTTCAGAACACAAACGATCTCAAACCTGGTTAGTTTGTGTTCTGAAACCTGGCTAAGATGGTAGTGGGGATTCGACCAGGGAGATCGTCCCTCAAACCTGGTTAGTTTGTGTTCTGAAACCTGGCTAAGATGGTAGTGGGGATTCGACCTAAATTGGCTTAGTTGGTTAGTTCTGCTGAAATCATATTTTGGTAATGAACACTACGAAGACTTATTGAAAGATATTTTATGTTCTTTTCATATCCACCGCAATACAGTAATGAGCATAAGAACAATTAAGACATTTTGTTTGTTGTTATCCTTTTTCTTTAACTTTATCCCTGCTCCCTTTTAAAATACCTATGTATACTTTCCATGCCAACATCTTTTCCTCATCTTCAGTTTCAGAATGTAACTCCTGTCCTGAAGATTATTGTAGTATTATATTTTTTTGTCAAAGAGCACTTGTTACCATACATAACACATACTAAATATTCTTTGTTTCTCTTCTCTCAATAGTTCTTGTAAATCATTGAGGAATTTGGAGGAGAAGAGATAAGCTGTGTGTATTACACAAATATTGAAAATGAAGGACCCAGTCTTTCATGTGAAGTGAGAATGTGGTTTCAATTCAGCTTCTGGTTTTCATCCCACAAAACCCACCAGTGGGATTTCTTTCTTCGAAATGTTAGCAGAGAAGCCGAATCAAAGGCAGTTAAACCTCTCCTAAGAAACACCACTGATCATCTTAAAATTCTTTTTGATTCTCTCACAACCCCTGAAGAATTGAAATGAGCTCAAAATTCACGTAGAAATTTTGCTTTAAATGAAAGTTGGTGATATTTCTAAACAATTTTCTTAGCCATTTCATTTGTTTTCTCTAAAGCACGGTATGCAAACCAGCTAGCTTCACTGACTTTGTTTGCAACACGAATGGTATTGCCCAGCCTAGACATGGCATTGGGTAATGGCATTTTCTGCTTTGATCTAAATAGATATATCTGTAAAATAATGATATTTTCAAAGGTTTGCAAGGTCTGAAAAGACACAAATATGGCAGCAGATGAAGTCTGTCCAGTTAATGGGATCATGGTCAAACCAAGCAGTGGTGAAGGGATGGAGTCCATATGTTTAGGGCCACAGTTGAGGGACAAAATAATGAAGCAAACTAAAAAGACTATTCTTTTAGGGTTGCAAAGGTTTTCCATTTCAAGTCCTGCTAAATAATACATCCATACATGAAAACAGGACATCACAGATTATCTGCCACAGTCCAGACTCCTACTCTTCCATGAGCTTAAAGCAATAATTGAGAGGGCATATAAGCTAGTGAGATGTAGCTTGCCATCTATGGAGGGTAAACATCCACTCTCAGCCCCAACTCCCTGCACTCTAGGAATGTCCCCATGTCACTGTGGTCTTTATCATATGGATTAGGGACCATAGTATTTCCAGGACTGCTTCTCCCCATATTGTCCACAGAAGACCCTTTGATCCTCTGACAGCAATCTACTTCTGGTTCCCAGGCCCAGGCACATTTAACTAAGTTCCACCAGAGTCAGGTCCTTTTTGGCACCATTTTGCCCCAGGCCTCCTACGCCTCTGCCTGTGAAGATGGGGCATGTTCTCCCCATCTCATAGGCATGGGGGGTGCCCCCCACTATTTGCAAAGCTGGATTCCCTGTTTGCAAAGCTGGATCTTGGCTTTGCAATGGCGGGAGGGAGGCTGCTGACTTAACTGGAAAGTTGACTCAGGCAAGGAATAGGACATCCCTGCGAGGACCCCAGAGCTTTTAGAAGTGTTACTGGCTGAGTGAGAAGTATTGTGGGAGTTGTAATCCAGTCAGCCCCATTTTGCTCAGAAAATGGAGACCTCTGGACTACATCTCCCAGAGTCTGTTGCTTTAAGAAATACGTTGTCTGAAACACTCTCGGCTTTTATATAGTAGGATAGAACATACATACATACAGCATAGGAATTAAACAAAATAAGTATTTAGCATTTATAACATATTCTGGGGAAAATTCACACATACATACACCCCTCTGTCCAGTGGTCCTTTGACTGACTTGCTCTGTCAGTTGTTTCTGATGGAAGAAATCTTTTCTTCTGATGGATGAACCCCTTGGCTGCCTACCACCCTATCCAGGAATTGTGGTGGTGGGTAGAGTGGAGAGAAAAGAGAGAAGGAAAAATAAACCTAGCAAAAGAAAAGAACCAAGGGGGGAGATAACTAGTGAAGGCTGCTAGTGATTCTGTCTCCTTTCAATTAAAAATGATGGCCTAGCCGTCACGGGAAGAGGGACATTTCCGGGGGTTTGGTTATACCTTCTGAGCATGCATAACTTGCAGTGTTGTTTTTTAAAAATTCTGGGGGAGCAAGGAGAGAGCAATAGCAATTGCAAAGGGGAAATCTGTCTGGGAAAGGACAAACTGGCTTACCATTATGTAGCTTCTTAATATAAGATTCCTAAACTTGTTCCCTTTGACCTGGAATACAGAGGTTGATAGTCAATCATCCTGCACTGTGAGGGACTTTATTACATTTTTATCTCACCCTTCCTCTAAGGAGTTCAAGATGAGATATAGGGTTATGAGAGATCCCCTGGCAACCTGATTCGTTGCCCCCTGACCTTTGAAGCACAGGTGAGAGGAAATGTGAGAAATGCGGGCACCAAATGGCATGATGTCATTTCCCATGAAAATCAGAAATGCCCCCACAGGACATTCTAGGATTGGTAAAAGCTTTATGGTTTTGCTATACAGTTTTACAAATCATAGAACATTTCATGACATTGCTTTCAGTTTTCACTAGAAGTGATGTCAGCATGTCAGAATAACACCAGTGTGTTATAAATGTTCCTAGAGGTTGCCAGTATCATCCAAGCAACCGTGGCTGAGATACATACTCTTACTGGTTAAAGCTTCATAGATTAAAAATGTAGGAAATGTGAGATGTAAGCACTGGCCAAAAGGAAGAAGTTATTCTTATAAATAAGACTAATTCAAATTGAGAACAGAGCAATCTTTGCAACAACATACCAGAATTAACATACCAGAATTAACAATTAACATTCTGGTATGTTTGGGAGACTTGTCAAAGGATCCTGGGGTTTAAATAGTGCTATGTATGATGATAAAGCAGGAATGTAAATGTGGAATACAGCAACTAGGTCAGTGGTGGCGAACCTATGGCACAGGTGCCAGAGTTGGCACTCAGAGACCTCTCTGTGGGCACAAGTACACAGAGTTCGTCTAGGCTGGCCTGGGCCGCTGGGCACGACATGTAGGTAACCCTGTTAAGTGCTGTTAAACCCCACTGATTTTCATGGGAAGAACTAAAGCACAATCCTTTACCTGGGAGTAAGCTTGGTTGCTGGCAATGGGGCTTGCTTCTAATCCTCCTAGGGTCGTGATTCGCCCATTCAAAGCGTTGCATGGTTTCTTCAAAGCAAAGCCACCGACTACCACCAAGTTTACTCCCAAGTAACGCACGCCTTGGAGCCAACCGTTTTTTTCTAAACTAAAGCCTCAGTATTCAGGTTAAATTGCCATATTGGCACTTTGCGATAAATAAGTGGATTTTGGATTGCAGTTTGGGCACTCCGTCTCGAAAAGGTTCACCATCACTGAACTAGGTTCTTATCAAGCCAGTTTTTAATTTTTGACAGGCAAATATCTACTTCCTATTCTTGCTGGTTAGCTGTAAAAATGAGTTGCAGATTATTTGATAAAGTCATAAACCTATACCAGATAGCTGATGATCGGAGAAGATGTATCTAAATTTATTTGCTCATAAATTGAACTACTCACTTTAATAAGCAGGAACTAAGGGTAAAAACATGTTTTTAAAAGTTAGTTGAACACAGTTGCTTGACATTTTTTGGCATAATTAATACAGGGACGCACCATATATGAACTGCCTTCCTGAACTAAGACAAAAGGATTAGACCAGGGGTCTTCAAACTATGGCCCTCCAGATGTTCATGGACTACAATTCCCATCAGCCCCTACCAGCATGGACAAGTGGTAGGGCTCATGGGAATTGTAGTCTATGAACATCTGGAGGGCCATAGTTTGAAGATCCCTGGATTAGACTAGGGTTGTCAACTCCTGGTGATTTGAGGGTTCAGTCTGGGGAAGACAGAGCTTTAGAAGGGGAGGGACTTCAATAGGGATGTAACTCCATACCTGCATCCTCCAAAGCCGTCAAGAGGAATGAATATATGCAGTCAGAAGATCGACTGTAATTCCAGAACACTAGGCCCCGCCTGGAGGTTGGCAAGCCTAGAAAGTGAGGTGATTTGGCAGGAGCTCTGTCTGTCATGTAAATCCTGATCTCATTTAGCTGCTGAAGGATTCACTGTGAAATCTTGGTTCTCCCTTTCTTCTCCTTTAGGTAGCTTGTCTTGTAACTTGCATTTTTGAGTAAAACAAAAGCAAAGGTTAAGATGGACTGACAGCTGTTTCTATTGTGGTCAACACACAACAGCCATTTTAAGTTTCACACTTTGTTCCTCTTCTGGGGGCAGAAGCTCAATGTGTAGATTTTCTTCACAATACCTCTCACATCCTGAGAAGAAGAGCCATTAGCTGTAGAATGGGGAAAATGGCCTGAATTGCCTGATGAGAATGCAAATGACTTCCTCTGTGGAATTGTTTAAAATGGCTTCCATATGGCAGCCATAATGTGACTCTACTGTATTTGCTGACAGGAATCACAGGTCCTGGATGTGCAAAATGTGTACAGTGTGTGTTTCAAACAGCAAGACTTTTTTAACATTCTTGAGAGTACAGTACAGTGCAGTAAACCTTTATTAGGATTCTTGAGAGTAGAAATGGATTCTGAAAACAGTTCTCAAAAGGAGTTTGAATCTGATTCTTGCACCATTCTGAGGAAACAAGAATATCATTAATAGAGGCTAGATCTTCACAAGCAGGCAAGGAGATTTGCAAAAAGAAGGAAGGGCCTAGAGAAAGATGCAATACAAATCACAGTTCTTGACTTGAACAGCCTATCCACAGCTGCTAGGTTAATTGCATCTCCCTTTTCTGTTTTTTTTTTTTTAATGCCTGATCCTTAGAAAGAAAAGATAAGAAATTCTTTGGAATAATTATAGGCTGTTCTAGCCTTATGGTAATAATACAGAAAAAACATCTGACTGGCTTACTGAAGGAAGAGACAGTGACAGTAGTGATGCAGGTTTAGGGGAATAATTAAAACCAGCTCTTTCTCCCTATCTGCAGCGAGCTGCCAATCAATCTCAGGAAGAAAAGAAATGCTAATAAAATATTAATATGCCCCTCTTTTCAGTTTTCCCTTTTTTTAAAAAAAGAAAAAGAAATCAGACTCTTTTGTACACCACACTTTTTCTTGTTTGTCAATCAAAAAAGTAAGAGGCTTGAGGAAGACCAAGCAATGAGGCAAAGTTGTTGGAGGGAAGGGGGGGGGGAGAGACTGACTGGAAGATGGTGGCCAATCATGCATGACCTCGAAGGATTTATTGAAGCATAAAAGCAAGTGTCATTGGAAAAGAGCTTCATGGAAAATCACTGAGGATGCTTTCACTTTTTAGAGGCAAATTATGCCAACGAAAGAATGTAATTTCTTACTGACAGTAGCTGTGTGTCAGCAATCATGATATAATCAGTACTGACTGTACTAGAGTTAAGTGGCTTTAAAATGTAGACTTTAGACAGCTTTGAAATCTAGACAGTAGGAGTGTGTCTAATATACAGTGGGAGTGTGTCTCATATATATATATATATATATATATATATATATATATATATATATATATATATATATATATATATATATGAGGCAGCATATATATATATATATATATATATATATATATATATATATATATATATATATATATATATATATATATATATATATATATATATATATATATATATATATATATATATATGTTGTATATTTGCCCACACAGCTGGTTTTATCCAGCTATTCTGTTCGGAGGTCTTAACTACATTTTTATCTCTGAAAGTCGTCCTTCCCATTGCAGATTTTACCTCCTATATTATTCCTTATGGCCTGTTCACACCAAGGACAAAAATTGGGGGGGAGGGCACTCTGTGACCTGCAGTTTGAAGGGGATATGAAAACATGCTGCTTCGTGAGGTCTTCTCCAGGATAGATACAGGTGATTGCCGAACATGAACCTGGTCTGTTTTCACTATGATTTTTAAGATTTAAGCAGTTTGCTATTCCATATATCATTATGCAGCAGGCAAATAAACATTGCTCACCCTTGCACTTGGGCATACTGTTAAAACTGTATACCATGGCCAGATATTTCTATTTGGTTTTAGAACCCAAATTGCGACGAACTCTAACTCTTGCCAGATGCAATATTCTCCCTTCAGCTACCACTCAGGGTAGAATACAGAAAGTGCCCTTCAACAAAAGACTTTGTCCCTGTAGCTCAGCCTATGAAGAATCGATCCAACATGTGATATTATATTGCCCGTTACATAGCTTAGCTAGAAATAAATATCGACCCATGGCTAAGAACTCCCATTGATTATATCGATCTATCAATTGTGGTAACCATGTTGGATTGTGGATTTGCAAGAGTATTGGAAGCGTTGGCTAAATTTTTGTGCTCTGTTATTAGCAAATGGTCATAACTGTATTGGAGATCGTATTTATCATACTGGTGCTGCCATTGTTATTATTATCTTGCTGTTGTTATTTTAATTATGCCATTAAAGGTTTATATATACATAACGCCCCCCCCCCAAAAGAACAACAACCCAAAGCAGTCTCTTATATTATTATTCTTGGTCAGTCTGTCACACATGGGGGCTAATTATACATTTCTCTCTGACCAAGCCTTTATGTATTGTCTGTACACCCTTAGTTAAAAACTAAGATGGTCCAAGGAGGGCAAGTCTACCCAATGCTTCCCAATGGGCAGAAGAGCAGTCTTCCAAGCAGCTAAGATTCTCATGTGTCGGGCCCTTTCCGCACGGGCGTTTCATGGCGGCCTGGGGACGGCAAAAACGCCGTCCCCAGGGAGCCATTCGCACAGGGGGCACAGCGGCTGCGCCGCCCTCGCGCCGCCCGACCGGCACAAAGCCGCCGTTTTCCGACCTCGCTCAGGGAGCGAGGTTTTCGAAAAACGGCGGCTTGGAGCTGCTGCCGTGTGAACGGCAGCGGCTCCAAGGCGCCCTTCCCCCCTCCTACCCTTCACTTACCTTGTCTCCGGCCCTCTGGCGCGTCGCCAATGCCTGGGGACACGCCCCTACCCTGTGATGCTGAAGCAGGCGCGCAGGGCCGGGGGGCATGTCTCCAGGCCTCGGCACCGTGCCGGAGGGCCAGGGACACGCCGGGTCGGCCGGGCGACGGCACTCCGCGGCGCCGTCTGCCTGGCTGTTCTGGGACCGTTTGTGCGAACGGTCCCAGGGGGGTTGGGGCGGCGCGAAATGCACCGACCCAACCCCCATCGACACCGTGCAGAAACGGCCTCTGTGTGGTTATGAATACAGCTTCTCTGAAATAACAGAATAGGAAAACTATATATTGCTAGAATCAGCAGGAAGAGCTAAGCACAACTATGTAGTTTTTGGGCTGAAAAGGTGCCCGGGATAGGAGCCTGCAGAGCAAACATCCTGAGGTTACTTTCAACAAATGGAGGCAGGGAGAATCCCATCAGCAGCACACAAAATGTCAGGAGCAAGTGGAGGGTGAAACTGACCATACAGTGAAACAGCTAGGTGGGGAAAAGCCTCATTCTCCCTTTGATGTCTGTACTGTCAGAAAAAAAAATGAGAGGTGGCTTTTAAAAAAAAAACATCCCCAGGACTTCTCATTTTGAGTGTGCAGAGTGAAATTAAGAAGTGACCTCTTTTTAAGACATTCCCCAAACATCTTTTTTTGTGCTGTGAAGAATGGACCATTGTCTTGTTATACATTATGTTAAATTGCTATTTAATATTATATGGAAACAAATAGAGAAGAAGAATTTTAAAAGAGTTGGATTTATATCCCCCTTTCTGTCCTGCAAGGAGACTCAAAGGGGCTCAGAAACTCCTTTCCCTTCCCACCTCACAACAAGCACCCTGTGAGGTAGGTGGGGCTGAGAGAGCTCAGAAGAACTATGACTAGCCCAAGGTCACCCAGCTGGCATGTGTTGGAGTGCACAGGCTAATCTGAATTCCCCAGCTAAGCCTCCACATCTCAGGCGGCAGAGCGGCAGAGCGGGGAATCAAACCAGATTTCTCCAGATTAGAGTACACCTTCTGTAAACCACTACGCCACTGCTGATGAGTAAAACAGGATTTAAGATTGAGAAATATTGAAGTACCTTGGTGTGGTGTTATCAAATAAGAACTGTTTGCTACTTCAAAATAATTAAAACATGGAATGAAATTAATAAGAATTTGACAAAATGGAGTAAAGTACGATTATCACTCCTGGGAAGAATTTCAGTGATTAAGATTAAGATTAAGATTTTGCCAAAAATGTTATTCTTATTTCAAACAATACCAATTTTGTTAAATGATACTTTATTTAAACAATGGCAGAAGGATATAACAAATTTTATCTGGGGGTGGAAAAGACCTCAGATTAGGTATAAATTACTCCAAGATGCAAAAGAAAAGGGAGGGGGAGTTCTACCAGATTTGAAGTTGTATTTTGCTTTCTGTTGTTTAGTTTGGATGAAAGAATGGATGACATTAAAAAATAGAAGATGACTGGACTTAGAAGAACATGACTTGAAATTTGGTTGATATACCTATTTATGGTATGATGAAGTAAAAGTGAACAAGGATTTTAATAATCATTATATCAGATATGTCTTATTAAGAGTGTGTGTGTGTGTGTGTGCGGGGGGGGGGGGGGAATCAAACCTAGGCTTTGCCAAAAAGCACCAGGGTGGCTCTCACCGCAAGAAGCACCATACAGACATGACATAACTTTGAAAAGAAATTGGTTCTGTATAGTGATATTGTAGATTGTTCTCAGGGAAACTGCAAAATGAAAACTAGTGAGCAATTACAGGCAAAAGGTATCCATTGTGATTGGTCTTATGCACAGTTACAGGACAGACTTCAACTAGACAAAAAAAATTGTGTGGTTTTGAGGAAACCAAGATGGAATTTAAAAGGGAACTCTGCACAAATAACAAACATGTTATTGCTAAGATATACAAACTTTTGTTGAGACTGGAAACAGGAGAAAGGGGCCAATAATGCATGATAAAATGGGCTACTAACTTTGGGTATAATATCCAATTTGAACAATGGAGTATATGTGATCAATGTTCCAATTTGAAGTAGAACTTTTATAAAATGATTTATCATTGGTATATGACACCAGAAAAACTGGCAAAAATGTATTAAAATGTTTCAAATGCTGGAAATGTGAACAGCAAGAGGAGACTTTTTATTACTTAAAGGCTGAAATGATGTTGCATATTTTGTTTGATTGTCCTAAATATCTTGATTTTAGACCTGATTTCCAATGTGTTATTCTCCCTTCATTAAGGAATTCTAGGCCTAACATGTGGGCTTGTTTTTTTTGTTAAATAACAGTTCAACTGAAATCTTGGAGCTGGTTGCTGAATTCCTGGGAAGAGTTTTGGATTGTTGATCCTTTGGATTTCAGATGTTTATACTGCTTTTGGATTTTATATATAGTATTCATTGATGCCTATTAAAGGTTTATGATATGACTTAAAGGCCGATTACCCACAGGGCAGCTGCTGTGCCCTGGCAGCTGGAGTGTGTTGGGGCAAGAAATCTTGTCCAGACATGCTTCCTCCCTGTGGTGCACCAAGAGAGAAAGAATGTCAGGGCAAGATTTCTTGTCCCAACAGGTTTCCTCTTGCTCCGCCTGAGCTTCTCACTTTCCCTGCGGAAAGCAAGAGCATTTTTGGCACAACTTTTGCACCAGAATGGGGCAAGGGGGGGAACAGAGCTGGCCGTGGGTGGACTTGTAGAAAGGGTAAGGAATTTTGGAGGTCAATAAATACAATAATAAAAAAAATTAAAAACTAATTTACAAATGAGGTTTATCTGCTGAGACTTAAGGACAGATCTGTGGAAAGAAAACATGGAACTTTGTTTTTAAATATGACTGCAGCAGCAAGAATATTATACGTACAGAAATTGAAAACTCCAGCTATACTTACAATTGAAGAATAGTGGGTAAAGGTATTAGAGCTGGCAGAGATGGCCAAGTTACTTCGCTGCTCAAAGAAAAGAATTTAATTAAGTTTATGGACAATTGGAAACCCTTGATAGAGTATTTAGAAACAAAATCAATGACTCATGGTATTGAAGATTCAGGACTGTTAAAATAAGAGCCAATAGAGGAAAGCGAGACTTTTATTAGTAATGATGCTAAAGATTTAATTTTATTTTGATGCGTAATGACCAAATGCTGAAAAATTGTGTAGGATTTAATGGTTAATCTTAGGGAGTACTTTATAAGTTGGTGAATGTTTGTCTGTGTGCGCGTTTTGAGTTTTGCAAAGATTTTGAAGTGCAAATGAAAAACTGATATTATTTTTTTTTTTAAAAAGTGGGAGGCTTTCAAGACTTTTGGGGGGATCTCATCACTCCCCATCCTGGCTTCAGGCCCCTGCCAACTTCCTTAAGGCTGCCACCACAGCAAGTGGGCCCGGACCTTCTGCCAGAATCCAATGTAGTGATGGCTGGATCCAAAGCCACTCCAGGTGACTGCTGCCACCACAGCCGCTGGACTCAGAGCAGTTCCAGGTTTCTGTTGGGCCCAGAGCCATTCCAAGCATTTATTGCTGCTGCTGCACCTGTCACTTCGGGCATCCACTGCCACCACTGAGCCTGGAGTCATTCCAGGAATCCACTGCAGCCAGGGCCACATGCTATTCCACGTATCTGCTGCTGCAGCTGGGCCCAGAAGGGATAGCTGCATCAGCAATAGCCACCAGCATTTCAAAAAGTGCATTTTCTATGCTTGCACAGAGAACACTTTTTGATTTGGAGGGAATCTAAACTCCCATTTAAAATATATAATTTTTTTTGCAAGACTAGGGGGTCTCCCAAGCTTGCAGAAACATCTATTTGGGGTAAGTATGGCCCCAATCCACAGATTTAGGTATCCACAGATGACAGCCACACTTGGGAATTAGATATATAGATTACGGCATCTACAAATGTTTAAAAGCCAAGGTAATGTCAGTGGTTACTACTGTTGATGATTTTTTTTTAAAAAAAAGTGCAATCAGGAAACCTAACAAATAGTCAGTGAAAATATGATGTAGCTAGGGTTGCCAACTCTGGGTTAGAAGATTTCTGGAGATTTGGGGGCAGAGCCTTGGGAAGGAAGAGTTTGGGGAGGGGAGGAGCATCAGTGTGGTGAAATGTCATAGAGACCACCTTCCAAACCAGCCATGTTTTCCAGGGGAAATAATCTCTGTAGTCTGTAGATACCGGTAAGTGATAATTCCAGGAGATCATCTGGCCATTACTGGAGGCAGGTAACCCTAAATTTAGCCATGTCAAGCTACACAACCACACAAAGCTGCCTTATACCAAGTCAGACTATTGATTGCTCAAAGTTAGTATTGTCTTTTCTGATAATCAGGAGATCTCCAGGGTGTTAGAATTCTTTCCTGTCATCTTCTAAGGCCTGAGCCTTTCAGTTGGGCATGCTTGGGATTGAAACTGTGACCTTCTGTGTGACATATACTCGCTTAACTATCAAGCCTCATCCCCGCCATTATCTACAGTAGATCTCCAAGATATTCCTAGCATTGCCACCTAAAATTCACATAACTGGAGATGTTGAGGATAAAATCTAGAATCGTCTACTTTCAACACATGCTTTACAATGAAGCTGCAGCTCCTCCACTATATAGGAAACTGGCAAAGAACCCTTCTTTGATCCTCAGTCTTCCATTGTGCCTTTCCACTTTTACTGTGCAAATCCTATTTATAAATGGACCCTCTCACCCTAGACATAAAATGGCTGTTGATCTGCAATCATTTTGGAAGATACCAACACATGATGGTCAGTTCAGAGGAAGGTGAAGGCTGGTTGTCAATTTGTGAAGCAGTATTGTTAAGAACATAAGAACATAAGAACAAGCCAGCTGGATCAGACCAGAGTCCATCTAGTCCAGCTCTCTGCTACTCGCAGTGGCCCACCAGGTGCCTTTGGGAGCTCACATGCAGGATGTGAAAGCAATGGCCTTCTGTGGCTGTTGCTCCTGAGCAGCTGGACTGTTAAGGCATTTGCAATCTCAGATCAAAGAGGATCAAGATTGGTAGCCATAAATCGACTTCTCCTCCATAAATCTGTCCAAGCCCCTTTTAAATTTATCCAGGTTAGTGGCCATCACCACCTCCTGTGGCAGCATATTCCAAACACCAATCACACGTTGCGTGAAAAAGTGTTTCCTTTTATTAGTCCTAATTCTTCCCCAGCATTTTTCAATGTATGCCCTGGTTCTAGTATTGTGAAGAGAGAAAAATTTCCTCTCTGTCAGCATTTCTACCCATGCATAATTTTATAGGAGCTTCAATCCACTTATCCCCCTCAGGCGTCTCCTCTCCAAAGCTAAAGAGGAGTCCCAAACTCTGCAGCCTCTCCCTCATAAGGAAGGTGCTCAGGCCCTCAATCTTCCTCCGTTGCCCTTCTCTGCACTTTTTTTTCTATCTCTTCGATATCCTTTTTGAGATGTGGTGACCAGAACTGAACACAGTACTCCAAGTGCGGTCGCACCACGGCTTTATATAAGGGCATGACAGTCTTTGCAGTTTTATTCTCAATTCCTTTCCTAATTATCCCCAGCATAGAGTTTGCCTTTTTCACAGCTGCCATGCATTGAGTTGACATTCCCATGGAACTATCAACTAAGACGCCCAAATCCCTTTCCTGGTCTGTGACTGATAGCACTGACCCCTTTGTTGGCTGTGTTGTGGTGCTCTCTGTGGTTAACAGGAAGTATAAAGGAGATGTTTGGTTTTCATGCACTCATAGTGATGCCAACCTTCAGGTAGGACCCAAGAATCCCCCAGAATTACAGCTCATCTGCAGTTTTGAAGAAAATTGTGACTTTGGAGGGTGGACTCAATGACATTGTGCCCCACTGAGTTCTCTGCCTTCCCCAGGTTCCACTCCAAAATCTCCAGGAATTTCCCAACCTGAAGGTGACAAACTTATCTTCCCACCTCCTGCTAGTGGCCAGGGGGACTTGGAAACCCTATGTGCTCAGGGGCATGTACCAGGGAGATGATGATGATGATCATAGTGAATGACAATACCAAGGTTTGCTTATTTAGTTTGGAGAAGTAAATGACAGACACTGCTCTGTGTCACTGGCCCCTTCCGCATATGCAAAATAATGCGTTTTCAAACCACTTTCATAACTTGGGTGCTGTGTGGTTTCTGGGCTGTATGGCCGTGTTCTAGCAGCATTCTCTCCTGACGTTTCACCTGCATCTGTGGCTGGCATCTTCAGAGCCATACAGGCCATACAGCCTGGAAATCACACAGCACTCAAGTGATTCCGGCCGTGAAAGCCTTCGACAACACTTTCATAACTGTTTGCAAGTGGATTTTGCCATTCCGCACAGCTTCAAAGAGCACTGAAAGCAGTTTGAAAGTGCATTATTCTGCATGTGCGGAATGAGCCACTGACAGTCACCTTAGAATGTGATTCATAATCGCAGACCCATTGAAATCTCGTGGGATACACAGAGGGAGTTTGTTAATATTCCAGCTAGACTAGAGGTAGTTACTTCAGTTGGAGGGTGTGTGTGTGTGTGTGTTAAGTGATAATGATTTTCCACATAGTCCACAGTGGGCTCTTGTCTCACTGGATCCATATTGAACCTGGATCCATGCTGAACTCTCTATTTACCAGACTTTACCAAATCTAATTTTGCTGTGAAAGTTGAAGCGAAAAATCTTTTTTAAAAGAGCATGAGGTTGATGCTGAAAGGAGCAGTGTAAAAATCAATAGCGTGTAGTTAACTAGAAAGAGGAAGAAGAAGCTGGAAAAAAACCTCTAGACAGAGGATTTGTCAGTTTTGTCATGCATTGCTGTTTGCAGTGGGGAAAAATGCTTGGCGCTTTTCTAAAATACTGTATAAACACAGATGAGCTGAAAACACTGCTAAGAAATCATTACTGGCATTCACAACCTGATCCCACAAAAAATGGTCCAATTGGATATGGTCACGCAAGCTTTCTATGTCTCCTAAATCCATAGCATCCTTCGGAATTATGACTTAACATGAAGAAAAACCTTAAATACGAAGTTAATGTGTTAGCTCCGTTATCAGTCACGCATTCAGAAAAAACATTTGCAAGTGACGAGGGCTTATTTTTCCAGTATGGAATGCAGTCTTTCATGCCCGATTAGCACAAGTATCTTCTTATTTTTTTAAAAAGAGGATGTATTAAAAATCTCATTCTGTCGTTTTATTTCACAAATAAACTAACAAACTAATACATGCAACAATGTCAAGATACAGAAATGGGTGGAATCATCTGAAGCGAACATCGTTGAGGGAGCCCATACCATCTTCAGAATGGGTAATCATCTCCTCATGAATGGGATACTGGTGAATCAAATATGCAGCCTGTTACTCTTTTGGAGTCATGCTTTATACTGGATATACAGGTGGTGCCTAGAATTAAAAACCTATTCTGACCTCTCCATGGGGTTATGGAAAAACCTGAATTAGCCCCTCTGCCCCCCCCCCTCAACTTGATGGGCCTTTGGCTAGTATAACAGCAGCAATATTAATATTCATAACAATTAATGTTCATAACAAAATAGTATACACTCATCACAAGACATATATCCATACCATATTCCATTGTGATCTCCTGGAAATTACTAAATGCCAGTAGATTTCCTTCGTCCTAACATGTATATCCTGTATTGTATATGCTTTTTAATCTGTTTTTATTATTGTTGTACTGCTGTCTATGCCAATAAAGGCTTGCTTAAGCTTAATGTCCATTCTTAATCATATGATCTGTTCTCTAACTTTAGTGTCAAAATATAACCTTAGCAAAAGTGAAATTGATGTCATTATATGGATAAAACTACACAGTACTCTTACTCACTATTTCTTGACTTATGCTGAAAGGGAAACTAGGTTCACACTATTTGCATCAGTTGAAGTCATGTCTTAATTCATATAATGCAAGTACATTAGGAAATCCATGCTTGGGAGGAAAATAAATCTAGATTCTTCTTTTGTTCTCCTGTTTAAGACCCAGCGTTTATCAGGTGCTCTTCAACCCATTGCTGTCTCTCTGCATTACCAACACCACGGGGGTTCAGGAAAGGACAAAAAGGGAGAAGCAGAGCTGCAGAGTTTCCCACCCTGGGACATAGACAATGTACCTCACTAAACTTTCCCTTCTCACTAGACACAGTGTGAAACAGACTTTTCTCTGTGATACACCTCTGAAGATGCCAGCCACAGATGCAGGTGAAATGTTAGGAAGAAGATCTACCAGACCACGGCCACACAGCCCAGAAAACCCACCACAACCAGAGCTGCTTAAGTTCTCCTGAACTCCTTGGAGGAAGGATGGCCTGAAAATGGATAGATCAATATGTAAACGTGTGTGTGTGTGTGTGTGTGAGAGAGAGAGAGAGGGGGGGGGGGAAATCTTAGATGAGTATCAACTCCCCAAACTGATAGCAAGAAAAACTAGGAAAAGATTGTGTTGTTTACGTCTGTGGTCCTTTTTCTCTGCCCATGCTTTTAGGAATGAATTTAATATGACATTGATTTTAAAATGTCAAATACACCAAAGCAGTATTTTTCTTGTTAACAGTAATAACTCACTGAATCACCGCTTTAATAGGCACACCATAAAAATACTTAGGGACAGAACTCAGCAGGGATGTTAACAATGGAGTACATATCTCACATGTAGAGGCTCTTCCAGATAACATTTCCTTACCTTTAGATGTGAGGCCCCACCGCTATAGCAGCAGCAAATCATGCTTGAATTTTATCACTTCACTGATTTCCCTACCAGTCACTACAGATATTGATTGCCTCCATTTAGAGATGCACCCAGCGTGTGCAAACGAAAAGTTATTTACACACACAGTATGGCATTTCATTCCTTAAGCAGACAGTCAATGTCTGCTAAACAATGTCTGCTTTACTAAGTGCCAGTTCTGGAGGTGGTAGCAAAACTACATAATTCAAGAAAACCACTGCTTTAAAGATTTTGGGCTCTGCAAATATTACAAGCTGATGTACTAGATGGAAAGATGCCCTGCTTGGTACTTAGTTACTGGGCAAAAAGGAAGCCAAACTAACAGCAAGAAAAATGGGTGTAGAATTTTCCCTTTGTTACTCTTATTGGTTTCATCACTGAAACTATCTCATGAAATCTCTTCGCTTCAGAGCAGAATTCCTCTAGTAGGATTTTAATAAAGGCCAATATCCAGGATAGAATAAAATGAAAATTCAACGCTTGGATTTTGACTTTGAAACTGTTTTAGAATATTAGGCAGCTTGGTTGTGGTGGGTTTTCCGGGCTGTGGGGCCGTGGTCTGGTAGATCTTCTTCCTAACGTTTTGCCTGTATCTGTGGCTGGCATCTTCAGAGGTGTATCACAGAGAAAAATCTGTTTCACGCTGTGTCTAGCGAGAAGGGAAAGTTTAGTGGGGTATATTGTCCATTGTTCATGAAGTAGGTACTGTTATTAGTTTCTCAGGTGGATAATTTGATTTCCCAACCACACATCTATGCACAAGAGCACACACCTCTCACCCACATTTTGTCCAGCCAGAAGAGAAAGCCAGTATGAAACAGAGATTAGGATGCTGCACTATACCTGGGGAGAGCAGGGTTCAAATCCAACTCTACCATGTAACTTGTTAGCCTTGGGCCATTCACAACCTCTCAGTCTAATCTACCTCACAGGGTTGTTGTGTTCATAAAACTGGTCAGAAGATATTACCAATTGCTGTGGGTTTCTAAGAGGAAGGAGAGGATAAAAAAATAAACAAAATCCTTTTGTAAGGATCTTGTCCAGGGAGGTTCTATCTAATATTATTGTCAGATGGAGATTGGTTCTGATCTGGTGGCATTCTTTTGGGCACATTCAGTCAACTGTTTTTGAATAGCATCATAAAATGCAGACTGCTAGCTGCTAATTAGAAATATATAAACATAATGAATATATATGTACACATACAGAAAATATGACTTTTTGACCCCTTCTGCACACGCAAAATAATGCGTTTTCAAACCACTTTCACAACTGTTTGCAAGTGGATTTTGCTATTCCGCACAGCTTCAAAGAGCACTGAAAGCAGTTTGAAAGTGCATTATTCTGCATGTGCAGAATGAGCCTTTGAATAAATTGAAGGAGAAAGAAACCGACTTAAAAACTTTCTAAACAGAACTGAATTTGCAGAAAGAACGGAAGACTGAGAGCAGATGAGTTTGTTAAACCAAAAGTGCAGGGAGGGGAGAAAAGAAATTCACTGATGTCATGTCCTGCCTTCCAACCATTCATTAAGGGCCCTCATTTTGTGAAATATTCTTACATGCACTGGATAAACATCAAATGTCTCAGCATAACTTACCTCATAGGGTTGCTGCAAGGATAAAATGTAGGAGAGAATAGTGATGTAAGCTACCTTTGGTTCCCATTGACGATAAAGATGGGGTATAGATGAAATAAACATACATAGGAAAGGTTGCCAGCCTCCAGTAGTTTTCTGTAGTTTTCCCAGAATTTCCCAGAAGTCTGTAGTTTCCCCAGAATTACAACTGTTCTCCAGACTATAGAGATTACTTGCCCTGAAGGAATTGGCAGATTCAGAGGGAAGTTTCTATGGCATCACATCCCTGCTGAGTTCCATCCCTAAACCCCACCACCCTGGTCGTGGCCCCCAAATCTTCAAGAATTTACAAAGCCAGAATTTGCAACACCAGGGAAAAGACCTAAAGAGAAGTCTGTCAGAAGAAGAAATCCTTCTTCCAATGTATATTCAGTTCTATTTATTATGATCCAGGATCAGCAAATGAACCAAACACAGTGATTTCTTGCATTGGAAGAGTGCTAACTTAACTGAAGGGAAGCATTAACTAACTCCAAACCCAAGGAGTTGTACATCACACTGTTCTCCAAAAACCTGAAGAGTACAAACCAAGTTTCCATTGTGTCTCCTTAAAAATAATAGACCAGACACGCATAATTTTTGCACAACCAGGAATGAGCCGGATGTGGTTTCAAGGAGGAGAGTGTGCCCTCTGTGTCTCTCTAGTTACTTGTTTGTTCCTCCCTGTCCACTGTCCATGCTCATCTCATTCCTTAATATTGTGCTAGACCATATGGAGGTGCCTTCTCAAAAGGTGATAGTGAAAAGCCAGCAGAATTATCTCTCTGCAAGGATGACAGCAACCCTTTGCACATAAGTTACACTAACGGCTAGGCTCCAGGGAGTCTTCCCTGCTCCCATCCTTCTTAACATTCATTTATAGGATTGTAAATACCAGAAATAAAAATGCTGTGTCACCGGTATCTTTATAGAGACCTCAAATGCTGTATAATGTGATGAATCAGTCCATCTGTTATACTGGAATTTGTCTGTTGCAGGAACTGAGCACCTTGGGCCTAGGTCAACTCCTTCCATAACAGAAAAATTAATTTTAATTAGTTTTTTCAGAAAGGCACAAGCACAGACACTCTTCTTTTCTCCTTTCTGCCCCCCCCAGAAGAAGAAGAAGAAGAAGAAGAAGAAGAAGAAGAAGAAGAAGAGGAGGAGGAGGAGGAGGAGGAGGAGGAGGAGTTTGGATTTATATCCCCCCTTTCTCTCCTGCAGGAGACTCAAAGGGGCTTACAATCTCCTTGCCCTTCCCCCCTCACAACAAACACCCTGTGAGGTAGGTGGGAGAACTGAGAGAGGAACTCTCGGCAGGAAAGTGTGACTAGCCCAAGGTCACCCAGCTGGCGTGTGTGGGAGTGCACAGGCTAATCTGAATTCCCCAGATAAGCCTCCACAGCTCAGGCGGCAGAGCTTGGAATCAAACCCGGTTCCTCCAGATTAGATACACGAGCTCTTAACCTCCTACGCCACTGCTGCTCCCTGAGCAGCTTGGGCCTAAATCAACTCCTTTCATAACAGAAAAATTAATTTTAATTTGTTTTTTTGGAAAGGCACAAGCACTGACACTCTTCTTTTCTCCTTTCTGCCCCTCATAAGTAGACGACACAATGAAATAAATCTGATAAATACATTTTGGGTTAAAAGAAAGCACACCATTGAAAGATGCTAGAGGTGGGTTGGAGGCAGTCCCACCATTTTCAATCAATGTACCATTTCCTCTCCCAAAGACCTTTGTCAGAGTGAAGGATTTGAATGGATGAAAGCTGGCTGTGACAAGCACAGAATGTTTAGTGCCTGTGTACCTCCTCCAGTCCCTGGACTAAAGGCAGTTATGTCGGCTGTGGACTGTATTTGGCTGACTGGGATGGTCACAAGTTGTGCAGGGATGGTCACAAGTTGTGCAGTATACCCTTCTCATTCAGTGGCATAATTGTGTTTTGTTAGAGACTGTAACATGCTGAGTAGGATATTGTGCAGTTGGATATGCCCTCCCCTTTCAATAATTAAGAACACAGCATCTTTCAGCCTAAATTTCTAATCTGGATTCCAGGAATCCTAGCATACAGTTGTGTGAGAAATGCATACAAAACACAAGACGGCATAAATGAAAATTGGATATTTTATCTTTAAGCAATGTCTGCTTGTTCGTGTGGTTCCAAAGGGGCAATTTAGGTACATTTCTTTGAATATGGAGGCTTCTATCAGACTCTCCACACTGTTGATGATACTTAGTGTGCAAAGCAAATCTGTCACTTGTTTGTCCCTATAAGGCACTTTATTGCAAAATTTCAAGAAACAGCACATGAAAATTTCATGCCTCCAGGTGCTCCATGGATTATTCATGAAGCTTTTGGAGCTGTCACCATGGGAGCCAATGGGTGAAAACGTATTTAGCATATTCATGCCTTTTTTTTTATTTAGAACACAAGGAGCTATATCACACCACCTGGAATGCAAGTGGCAAACTGCTGCTGCCTCTAATAGCTTTGCAATGTGAAATAAGGATTGGGGAATATTTTCTGGAGGCAATCTGTGTGTGTGTGTGTGTGTGTGTGTGTGTGTGTGTGTGTGTGTGTGTGTGTGTGTGTGTGTGATACACACAGCGAGAGAGAGGGACAAACTTCCATTCCCAAGCACAGTCTTTCAAACGAAATGTGCACTTCCTCAAGATTTGTTTTCGCAATAACGCTCGCTTCTTATCTGCTGTAAGCCTGGGCTCATTACACGGTCTGTCCAATTGCTGGAGCACAGGCTCTGGAAAGGTTTTAATAGGTAGCCCATGTGATTTGCCAGACATTACATCAGAATGATTTAATACACCAAGGGCAAGATTGGATGTCAGGTCCAGCTGCTATTCCAGTTTCTTCAGCAGGTTTGCTGGATGGACTTCAGAAAGCTGCTACCAAATGACCACCATTCATATTCTGTTAGGGATTCTTAACAAGGATGGAGCTCTGACAATGTACTTTCCTTGCCCATCTTGCTGGCAGTTTGAGTGGAGGTCTCTTGTGCTGCTGCCAAAGGAGCTTTAAGCACTTCATTGAAATGAAACTGCCAAGAACAAGGAAGGTAATGGGTGTGTGGAATCAGAGTTTTTTTTAATTGTACGTATAAAGCCATGTTAAACATTCATAGCCTGAGCATTAGCAATTCACTTTGATATGCACACCCAGCCCTAATACAGCTTTTCAAGACAGAACTAGAGAGAATGTCTTCCTGTCAGAGGAAAGAGGAACATGATCTTGGCATTTTTAAAGAGAGGCAATATGGATTTATCGGTGACCATTTCACTGAAATAGAGAGAGACGCTGTAGTGTGCTTGTCAGGATGTTGGACTAGCATTTGAGAGACCCAGTTTTAAATCCTTACTCTGCCACAGATTCTTGCTGTATGACTTTTGGCCAGTTACACTTTCTGAGCCTTGCCTACTTCACAGGGTTGTTGTGAGGTGTCCAGGGATCAGGCTGCCTCCCAGCACCTGACAGCTTGTTCCACCCTTATCCTTGTCCCATATGTCCTCCCAGGGATGCTGGACCCCCCCCCAACTGGTAGCCCCCCCTGGACTTCCCAGCAGAGGCAAGGACCTCCAGAAAGCCAGAAGCTGGGAGAAACTACAGAGAACAGGTAGGAGGGCCTGAGCAGCAACAGCATAGAATCATGGAATCCTAGAGTTGGAAGAGACCCCAAGGGCCATCAAGTCCAACCCCCTGCAATGCAGGAACACATAATCAAAGCACTCCTGACAGATGGCCATCCATCCTCTGTTTAAAAACCTCCAAAGAAGGAGACTCCACCACACTCCTAGTGCATTCCACTGTCGAACAGCCCTTACTGTCAGGAAGTTTTTCCTGATGTTTAGGTGGAATCTCTTTTCCTTCACCTTGAACCATTACTCCTTGTCCTAGTCTCTGGAGCAGCAGAAAACAAGCTTGCTCCTGCACCAACATGACATCCCTTCAAATATATAAACATGGCTATCATGTCTTAACCTTCTCTTCATGAAACTAAACATGCCAGCTCCCTAAGGCCCCTTCTGCACACGCAAAATAATGCGTTTTCAAACCACTTTCACAACTGTTTGTAAGTGGATTTTGCTATTCCGCACAGCTTCAAAGAGCACTGAAAGCAGTTTGAAAGTGCATTATTCTGCATGTGCGGAATGAGCCTTTGTCTCTCCTCATAGAGATTCCAGACCTTTTACCATTTTGGTTGCCCTCCTCTGGACCTGCTCCAGCTTGTCAATATCCTTCTTGAATTGCGGTGCCCAGAGCTGTACACATTATTCCAGGTGAGGTCTAACCAATGCAGAATAGAGAAGTACAATTACATCCCTCGATCTAGACACTATACTCCTATTGATACAGCCCAGAATTTCATTGGCTTTCTTGGCTGACACATCACATGGCTGACTAATGTTCACTTTGTGGTCTACTAAGACTCCCAGATTCCTTTCACATATAGTATTGTCAAGCCAGGTGTCACCCATCCTACATCTATGTCAGTTTCCCCGTTCAGACAATAACTCACTTGAAGGGTTCAAGGATTTTACTGAAGACACTAGCGGGGCCCAGCCACATGTTGCTGTGGCTTATTGTGGTGAAATGGAAAAGGAACAGTAGCAGCAAATCAATTGCAGAGGCCAGCAGTACGTGCTCATGCAAACACGCAGCCTGATACTGTGCGATGTCATTGATGTGTGTGCCCGCATTCCTTGGGGGGGGGGGAATGGAAAGGCACCCCTCCCACACATCTAGGCTGGCTGGTTATGATCCTTTACCTGGGAGTAAGTTTGGTTGGTGGCAATGGGTGTCCCTTCTGAGGAAACCCTCTGAGGGGCGCGACGCAGCCATTCAAAGTATGTCACAGTTGCTGTACCGAACTTACTCCTGAGTAATGCGTGCCTGGTTTTCTTAACTGCAACCACAGTATTCAGGGAATCTAGGGTGCCTGGCCCCTCCCTCCCGTCCCTTGCATGTCGCCCCTCACTCTCTTCCCTCCCTCACTTCTCTTCCCTTGCATGCCACCCCTCCCCCTCCTTCCCTTCCCTTTCCCTCCGCTAGGGTGGGTGGGTCATATCAAGATGCTGGGCCCCCTGCCTCCCCTCCCTTGCATGCCACCCCTGTCTCCCCTCTCTCACGTCGCTTCCCTTGCATGCCTCCCACTCCGTCCCTTTCCTCTCCCTCCCACTCCTCCCTTGCATGCCACCCCTCTCTCCCTCTCCCTCCCTTCCCTCTCTCTTGTGTGTATGTGTGTGTATGTGTTTCACTTCCACTCGAGTTACTGCCTATGTACTGTTTTCACTGCTCATATCTGGCCGTCTGAGTGAACATTCTAAGTAGCACGAACATTCTAAGGGTGACAGTTACACACAGGCAGCTGCACGTCCTTCACCAGGGAGCGCCAGGAAAAAGGCATTTTACCTGGGCCAGGTGTGAAATTTCAGGTATGTGAACATATAAAAACACTCTCGCCTGGCTGACTATAGTGGCTGGGAATTTTCAGAGGAATTGGCCCAGCAGTTACTGAGGTATACTGTCATCAACAAAAACACTGTTAGCTTTTTATATATATAGATGAGAGAGACAGGAGAATACAGTTCTGGAGAAAAGGCACCAAAGCAATTGATAATATGTTGCAGCAAATCCGCACCCCCCACATGTGAACCAAGACAGTTAGAAAAGTCCAACCTGAAGGCCAGTCCCAGCCGCTGAGCTCCAAGGCCCGGGAAACAGATAAAGCCACACCTGCAGAAACAAAAGCAATCCCCCACAATTCCCCCGCCCAGTAATGGCATCCTGAAAATCTGTGCATTTCATTTTTTCTGTCTAAGTGTAGTATTTTAATGTATTGTCGAAGACTTTCACGGCTAGAATCACTGGGGTGCTGTGTGGTTTCCGGGCTGTATGGCAGTGTTCTAGCAGCATTCTCTCCTGACGTTTCGCCTGCATCTGTGGCTGGCATCTTCAGAGGATCTGATAGTAGGAATGGAGAGCAAGTGGAGTATATATACTGTGAGGTCAAAAGGTGAGGCCCTCTGAATAGAGTAGTCTGGTATGTGAGTCACAAAGAAGTCTGTAGCCGGGAGTAACAATGAAGATAGCAAGGTCAATAGGTGAATGCATCTGAATAGAAGTATCCTGGTCTTTGTTTCCTTGGTTGCTATTGTCTATAGTTGTCCCATGTTTGTGTGGAGCTGATTAGTCACTGTCTTGATTCTAGAGCAGGGGTAGGGAACCTGCGGCTCCCAGATGTTCAGGAACTACAATTCCCATCAGCCTCTGTCAGCATGGCCAATTGGCCATGCTGGTAGGGGCTGATGGGAATTGTAGTTCCTGAACATCTGGAGAGCCGCAGGTTCCCTACCTCTGTTCTAGAGTTTTTCAACACTGGCAGCAAAATTCTGTTCATTTTCATGGTTTCTTCCTTTCTGTTGAAATTGTCCATGTGCTTGTGAATTTCAATGGCTTCTCTGTGTAGTCTGACGTAGTGGTTGTCAGAGTGGTCCAGAATTTCTGTGTTTTCAAATAATATTCTGTGTCCAGGTTGGTTTTTCAAGTGTTCTGCTTTTGCTGATTTTTCTGCCTGAAATAGACTATTTCAGCCAGAAAAATCAGCAATATCAGAACATGTAAAATGAAAAGGAAACTTAAGGTGACCATTGGAGAACATAAACATAATATCTTACGTTTAAAACATCACCATTGGTACAACATCTTTTAGAGCACAATCGTATCCTAATTTCTTCTTTTGGGCTAAATGTAGATCTGCTAGCCAGAATGATAAGATTCTTCATAGGAGGGAAGCAGGGTTCTGAAGTTAACCACCTTGGTACCACATGGGTTAAATGAAAGCATTTCCTGGCTGGCTTTGACTCAAACAAATGCAGGTCATTTACACACATGTGATCTCCTTTGCTTTGAGCAATTTTGGGTTTGGTTCTTGCTTACGCACATGTTTCTCCCTCTTCGGCAGTTGCCCCCACTGTCAGATCAGAGAATCCCACAGTGTCTGAAAGTGAAGGTAAAGCAAAGGAGAACCCCATGTGTTTTAGCTTTCCTCCACTGTTCTTGCTCCTCCCACCTTCCCCCACCCTCAGGATCAGAAGGATTTCTTTTTTATTGTCTTTCAATCCTGAAGTCTATCACTGGAGCAGTGAATGAACCCAAGTGAAATTGATAAGCTGGTGCAGCAAAGTAAATCTAGGCCAAAGATGACAGCAGCAGCAGCAGCAGCAGCAGCAGCAGCAGCAGCAGCAGCAGCAGCAGCAGCAGCAGCAGCAGCAACAACAACAACAACAACAACAAGGCAGCAGGCAACCTCCCTAAATGGAGAAACAGGCAAAAGGTGGTGGGCAAAATAGTGACTCAGCCTGGCTGGAGACAATTCCCAGGAAGGTAACCTGTGTAAGCAAAGAAACCCAGGGAAACCCACTGTGAAGCAAAGATAGAGAAATGATTGTGGGGTAAGTAGTGCATGCATAAATGGCCATAGAGTAAATAGAGCATTTTCTTCAAAGTTGGTTTAGTGGGAGCATAGCTATTTTATATACTCCACGGGTCAGTATAGATTATTAGTTTCACAGGGTTTATTCACACTATTAAATAACTTTTGAAATTATTTGTTTTTTCATGCCTGCCATAATTATTATACATTATTCTAAGTTCCTACCAATGTTTCTAGCAAACGTTTCATAATTAAGCTTTTTTGTACATGCTCAGAAGTTCTATCTTTTAAAACCAGTTTTTATTATTGTTTTGATTTTTTAAAAAACAAATAATTACGAGAAACAGTAGGGGCTATTAATATTTTGGAGAACAATTTTCTCCATGCGCCACCACTGTGTTTTCTTTGTCTGTTTTCTCCAAATGTGGCAGCTCCTGCGATGACAAAATATTTGGGCCTAACTTACAGCGTATACTTAATACAGAAAGAGAACAGTTTTCTTTCTCTGTGTTGCGAGTCCTTATACCCTTCAGCCCAGGTAGGGAGGTGCATGATGTGGCAATCTTGTTGAAAACAAACAGTCTGAGTCTGGTCAGTGCCGGAATGGAAGACCACCTGGAAGCTTTATAAACATGGCCCGTGTTCCACATTGCAAAAGGGGAGAGAGGCAGAAATGCAATAAATAAATCCTTCCTTCGTTTAAGCCAGGCACCGTTTCAGTGCCAATCACACTGTGTCAATGGGAGGCTTAAATTAATGAGAGGCTTGAGTAATGCAAGGCAGTTAAGGAAAGGAAGGCATACAGTTTTTGATAGTGCTGTTTCTCTGGTCTTAGCACGTGCAACCATTTTTTACTTGCACCGAAAGTCCTTAGATTCTTGTATATAACTGACTCATCCAATGAAGGCACAATTGTGCTGAAAAATGCTGTTTCTGTCAGAAAGGGAAGGAACTTGAAGTAGAGGAAATCCCAAATATGACTTTAAGTCCTAACTTTTTCTGCTGCTATTCTATTGTGTGTTATGCATATACTGCAAAATACTATTGTATTTACCAGAGAACTGTAGGGTTGTAGTCGCAAAGACAACTAATGAATGAACATTGTAGTTTTTGTGACTAACACACAAGAGGCTAGTTGCTTGCTTTCTGTAACCCCATTAAAAATGAAGAGTGCTTGTGATATTTTAAATGACAACCTCATTAAACCAAAGGAACATAATTGCTAAGATAAAGATCAGAGAATCCAGAGGGGGCCAGGGTTTGAATAAATCCACCGCAGACATTTTGAAATACATATTTTTTCAATTTACATGATTTGGAAGGCCACGCAAACATGTTGCTCTAATTAGACAACTGTACTGTTCAAAAATAAATACTGACATTTGTCAGGCGTGCTGCATTTTGTTGGTGGATGAAATCTTCCTGTGCTTACTTTGCATTTCATTTGGATGCCTGTTTGGACTTGTTTCTCCTTTTTTTTTTTAAAAAAAATCCTGTCCTCAGTTCCCTAAAACTGGAGTTACAGAGTCATGTCTGATTCTACATTGTTTCCTTTCCTTTTGCATCATTGCAAGTATCCAGATGATTGATTTTTTTCCTACCTCCCGCTCACTTTCCTTCAGGCTGGTGATCATTGAAATATAAAGGAAAACCCCTTTTGAGGGACAAGAAACCTACTTCTTGCCAACTGCCTCTAGCCCTTCAGTTCCTGAAATCTCCTGCCACTGCCTCTAGCCCTTCACTTCCTGAAATTAGTAGGGAGGGGATGTTGTATACATCTCAATGTCACTTCCAGATACAGTCCTGGAATGACATTACTGCCATTCTAGGATTTTGCTGACCTCTGTGGTTTATCATAGATATTGACAAAATCCGAAAATGTTGGTGATGTTGACATGCATATGATGTCTTTTTTGCCGTGTCCTGTCTCCCTGCACTATGTTCCTGGCATATGTCTGATAACCCTTGATGTAGATCCCACTGGGGCAAATACCATCTTCTTGGATCATTCCATGTCAGGAAAATAGTATGGGAGAGTGCTTAATCCCCCTCTTCCCAGATGCCATGGTCCTGACCTGAACTGTGGCTCTGTGCTCTTGGAAGTATAGAGGACACATTGCCTGACAAGACTATAAAGGTTCAAGTGCCTGGACTTTTGTCAAAGACCTCCCCGCAAAGCATGCATTCATCCTGGATATTGTCTGAAGAACATTCAATATAAAAATCCATCTAATGTACATCTGTCACATTTTTAATCTATCCTTCTTTGTATTCTCACAAAAATGTCTTTCTTTCTTCCTTCCTTTCTTCCTTCCTTCCTTTCTTTCTCTTCCTTTAAAAAAGCAAAAAAAGTCTTTCTTTCTTTCTTTCTTTCAAAAAATTGGTCCAGTAAATTTGAATCCGAAAAAAATGGTGCACAGCCCAAGTTCAAACATCGTCACAATCCAATACTATTTTTGTTTGGTGGAAGGGTAACACTAAATCCAGCCTATGCTCTGTATCATATTTTATGGGTGACTTCCTTGGATTTTTTTTTCCCCACCATGCCCATGATTAATCAAATTAATGTTTTGTCAAGCATGGAAGTGTGCTTGCTTACAAGTAAGAGGACTAATCCAAGCAAGATTGATCTGGGGTAGGGAAAACCTTCATGGACACACCCTCCCCACAAAAATTATGGGTACTGCAAAGAGGATCATGGGATCAGGTGAAATTATCCCTCCCAGCAATTCTGTCAGCAGCACTTCTGCCAGTGCAGGAAACTCTGATGGCCTAAGAGGCAGAGAGGTGGGATTTTGATATGTGTGGGTTTTGTGGGGGTTTTGCCCTCTGACCTCCAGAGTTTCAGCATTTGGCAAATCAAAAAGGGATGCTGGAGGATAACATCTGTTGAAGAACTTGCAGGATACGGTCTTTGGACTGTATTGCCTTTGAGTCCAAATGGAACATACATGTACTTTCTCAAGCACATTGTGTCAGCTAAGGGTGCCAGCTGTCAGGTAGGGTCTGGGAATCTCCAGGAATGACAGCTCATCTCCAGATTACAGAAGTAAGTTTCTCTGGAGAAAATGGATGCTTTGGAGGGTGAACTCAACGGCATTGTATCTCGCTGAGTTCCCTGTCTTCTCCCGGCTTCATCCCCAAATCTTCAGCAGCTTCCCAATCTGGATCTGGAAACCCTACCCTCGTGGTGGCGAACCTTTGGCACTCCAGATGTTATTGGCCATGCTGGCAGGGGGCTGATGGGAATTGTAGTCCATAACATCTGGAGTGCCAAAGGTTCGCCACCACTGCCCTACCCCTACCCCGGCCCCATCCCCTGCAGGTGGTCAAGAGGGAGCTGGCAACTCTAGCATCATCCCAGGTCAGCAAACAAGAATACTAAACTATGCTTACCTCTTATCCAGAATAATGCCTTGTTAAAGCAGCAGATGATGAACTCCTTTGTACCTGTTTAACATCTGCTTCTTCCATTTCTGCCATTTGCACTATCTCCAGCAATTTTTTTCATTACAAGAATTAAGTGTAGATAGCTGGCTCCAAAATATATTCACTGCATTGTAATTACAATCCTGAAGTTCAATAACATATTTTTAAAACATTGAAATGAGTGGGGAGAAACTCTCAGATCTGAGACCCTCACTTTACTTTTCTCAAACACCAGGCTCGAACACAGTAGAGCAGGCATAATTTTCCATGTCTTGTGCTGAACACTGGGTTTCTTTCCTGCCCCCATGGGAACAAAAACGTTGAATGAGTAAATAAATGAATATAGCATTATTACCAGGCTGAATAAATGATAAGAGCAGTTTTCCACAGCTCACAAGTAGCACTTCTTGGTTTCAGGTTGCTCAGAATCTTCAAAGAGATGTATTAGCTGCCCCTGTAACTTCTTTGTTCTCTTCTGAGAAAACAATTATGGGCCAATTTCTTCTTGTTTAGGTTGTGTGCCTTGATTAGAGCCATGCAATCTTGCTTTCACGCAAGGGATATAATTTTGTGTGGGACAAGCATTCAGCCATCCATCTCTGGATTACAACAAATTGCTCAATTTTGGCTTTGTAGTTAGAGGCATTCAATTTACCAGCTCTTTTCCCCTTTTCTTTTCCTCCCCACCCCCCTCCCCTGACGTATGCATTAGTAGTCTTACTAATGAATGCCATTTTAATGCCTGGAGCCTGAAGGAAAAAAATGTTTTGATCTGCTATCCCTCACTTAGCTAAAGATTATACATAGTAAAACAGACTAAGGAACTAAAGGCCTGAAGTGAGATGTAAACTCTCCTACCAGTGCCATTTTCTGGGTGAGGCCACTGGAAATAAAAAAAATCAAGTTTTCTCTAAGAATATTCAGTTCTCACATAAAAACAATGTGACTTTTTGGTAAGGGAAGAAAAGCTTACAGTGGTTTAAACTGGAATGGGGGGGGGGAGAATGACAGTGTAAACTGCCTTGGGCCCCTACTGGGGAGAAAACTGGGCTATAAATATCTATCCATCCATCCATCCATCCATCCATCCATCCATCCATCCATCCATCCATCCATCCATCCATCCATCCATCCATCCATCCATCCATCCATCCATCCATCCATCCATCCATCCATCCATCCATCCATCCATCCATCCATCCATCCATCCATCCATCCATCCATCCATCCATCCATCCATCCATCCATCCATCCATCCATCCATCCATCCTGGTTCTGGGATGGCTATGTTGTAAGAGTAATCATGTAGGGTCTCCTTAACAGTAATGTCCAAGAGGAATTTGGGAAACCCATATTGTCATGCAGAACTCCATGTGTGGGAAAACTGCACCAGCTACAGTGCCTAATTTTACAAAGTAGGGTTGGCGGTCTCCAGGCAAGGCCTGGACTTCTCCCAGAATTGCAACTGAACTGCAGACTATGGACATCAGTGGCAGTAAAGAAAATGGCAGCTTTGGAGGACAAATTCTATGGCATCACATCCCAGCAGATCTCCTTCCCAACCCAAACATCACCTTCCTGGGCTCCTCCCTCAAATATCCAGGAATTTCCCAACTTGGAATTGGTAACCAAAGTACAAAACTATAAAGCGTTCTCAGAACTGACCAATACAGTTCTCATAGACTAGCCTCACTTAATTGGAGATATGCTGTCATTTCACCACCACTTGCTTAGCAGTCATTTATGGGCATTTTTGTGGCTAAAATTATGTTGAGATTAGTGGCAATGAGCTGTGCACATAATTTTTTGGGGGAAAAGATGCAATCCTACCATCAGGAATAGACTCAGTAGGTTAGTAGAAATTGAGTTGTTTAAGCAGGTCTAGGCCGAGCTGCAATACAAACTAGTGTTAGTTTTAAATCACAACTGGCCTTTGCTTCTCCCAAGGAACACACTTGTCAGATGTGACAATCTCCTAGAGTTCACTGGAAAGTGGGAATTACCACTAGTAAAATGTTCAAGGCTTTGATGTAGGTATGTTCCAATAGAAGGGTTGTAAAGGGCATATCACATAGAAAGAGCTGCAATGGTTTCTTGTATATTCTCTCTCACACTCTGACATTTATGTCCATGTCTACCTAGAAAATATATATATGCCACCTCTATAGAGACCTGCTCAAGGGAGCTAACAATGTTACAAAAATCATAAAAACAATAGGAAGAAAATTTTTCAGCATTTAAAAATTTGTAAAATAGTACTCAGGCTTGAAGCAGAACATGAAAATGTGAAAGACGGACAAATATTCAGCTGGTACCTAAAGGACAATAAAGTAGGTTCAAGCAGATCCTCCAGAGGAAGGCCTTCCAAAGGCAGGGACCACCAATGAAAAAGGGTATTGCTGGTTGCCAACTGCAGGTGGAGGAAACAGACAGCAGGGTCTGAGAAGAGGATACTAACTGGCAGGTAAGATGATGGAGGAAGAAGGTGTTCTTTTAATTGCTGTGTCTGGTGGATTCCGCATGGGCCAAAAACAGCGGTGCGAAAACGGTGTAAACTTTTACACTGTTTTAAACTATTTTACACCGTGTGTTTTCACACTGCTGTTTTTGACCCATGCGGAATCTGCCTGCCTCTCTCTCTCTCTCTCTCTCTCTCTCTCTCTCTCTCTCTCACACACACACACACACACACACATTCTGGATGACCCAAGTATGTAGGGAAAATTGGTTGATTTAAAAAGAGAAAGAAAGTGAGAAAAGCATCACATGCAAAGTATCTTGATGAAATAAGATGACACACAGAAGGCACCTGAAAGTACACTGAAAAAAGGAAAATGCGGGTGGGGGAGAAGCAGGGGAGTAATTTCCCCCATAATTTATAATATCCTGGGGGAAGTTATTAGGGCTGAGGAATTCTTGCCATGGTAGCCAGTTCCTAAAATTCCCTGATGCTCTAGTATAATCAAGAACCAAATCCTAAGGACAGGCTATGCAAATTAGGCTCAAATGTTCTTGCCCTGCTTAGAACAAACATTAAATAATTTTGACCTAATTTTGCAGGGCCCCAAGAAAAAACTAATAAGTAAAATTTACAAACACCTCCTCCAGCTAGAATTGGAGCGTGAAGTCATCAAAGATGTTATGATAAAGTGGGCCCAAGACTTGGGAAAGAATATTCAATATAGTAAGTGGGAGGAAACATGGAGAAAACACCATAAATTTACTCTCAGCACAGACCTAAGAGAAAAGTTCAGTAAGGTATTCCACAGATGGTATCTAACACCAGTTAAATTAGCCCAAATTAATTAAAAAAACACTCTCCATATTGTTGGAAATGCAAGGAAAAAATAGGATCTTATTACCATTTATGGTGGAATTGCCCTAAGGTCAAAAAGTTTTGGAAGAAGGTACATGAAACAATACAGAGTATTTTGGGTCAAAATTTTAAAATGCTGCCTGAAATCTACCTATTAACTTGTTAGGAATTGAGGAATTGAGTTAACCTATTAACTTGGTAGGAATTGAGAACCGAGAAACACACAGCATTCTGTAACAATCATTGAATGTATAATTCTTGTACCGAATGTATAATTTTAATTTTTATCACTTAATAAAGATAATATTTGAAAAAAAATGTTCTTGCCTTGGATAGTCCGGGCTAACCTGGTCTCATCAGATCTCAGAAGCTGAGCAGGGTTGACCTAGGCAAATATTTGGATGGGAGACCTCCAGGGAATGCCAGCATCATGTTGTGGAGGCAGGCAATGGCAAACTACCTCTGAACATCACTTGCCTTGAAAACCCCACCAGGGGTAGCTGTAAGTCAGATATTTACTTGACAGCAATAAGGAAAAAAATTGATTGTTTGTGAACATAGTTTTGTTCCACTTGACTAACTGGTCTGATGGAAAGATGAGAATGAGAAATGCAAGGAAGTCCTTATTTCTTCCATTTTCTGTTATGTTTGGGTAAGATTTGCCAAGTTCATTCCCATTTTATTATCTTGGATGATCTTGGGTTCTATGGTATATATTCTCTGACTACAAGTGTGGTGGAGGCAAGCATCGTTGTTACAAAGTGATAATTCGTATGGGAAGTGAGGCTGGCTTGGTGAGTGGAATGCAGCAGTGAGTGGAATACAGCATAAATTTCAGCAAGTTAGAAATTACTGAGGAATCAGAAGAAGGGATTGCTTTGGGATGTTTCCTTTGCTGAACTGGTGTCCTTTTTGGATGCAGCAGCAGAATCATTCAGCAAACCCAAGAACAATGTCAGGCAGACTCATAGGCCCTTTCTGCACAGGTTGGAATCACCGATTCCGGCCCAGTTAAACATCGGGCTGGACCCTTTGCACAGGCAGCGCTGAGAAAATGATGCAGCACTGCTCCCCCCCACCCACAAAAAAAACTGATGTATTCAAACTTCGCTTGGGGAGCAAGGTTTTTGGAATACACCAGCTTCCATCTGGTGCCGAGCAAACGGCACCAGGTGGAAGCCGGCATATTCCCTGCGCCAGCCCCAAACGCCTCCTTACTTCCTCCTGGTTGCCGTCACTCTGTGGAGGCCAGGGGACATGCCTCTTGGCCTTCATCCCTGCAGTTTTTGCTCTGGCCGTGGGGGGGGGGGAGTGTCCCCTGGCCTCCACAGAGCGATGGAAGCCAGGAGGAGGTAAGGAGGCATTTGGGGGGCTGCACGGCCATGTGGAGCTTGCATCGGCATGAACCATGCAGAAACGGCCATAGAGTGTTTGCTTAAACATTTCCTTATTCTCAAAAATCCAAGGAATCAAATACGTTGCTCTACATTATTTCATAAGATTTGCAGTTAAGGCCTAAAAAGTAGCTGGTGCAACTGCATTGCAGTCAATTGAGTCATGCCAGCAGTGTGTTTGCCTTTTGAAAAGTCAGGAAATACCAAAGTCATGGTTGAAAGCAGAGCAACACAACCAGAGTTTTGCATACTTTCTCACTCTCACACAGCTCAAGGGAATTTATCAAGGAGGAATTTGGAAAGATGCAGAAAGAGCTACTGCAGCTCTCAGAGTATCTAAAGAATGTTTGATCTTGTAACCAGTACGAAGTACTTATTTGTTAACAGAGTACATACATACTTGGTTTCAGGTAAACATTTCTTTCGTGGTATGATCCTGTGCATATTTATCCAGAAGACATGTCCATTGACACCAGTGCAAATGAGGAATAAACCTTACATATACATTATGTATTTCCAGCACAACATAGAAGTGGAAAGTAATACCGCAATAAATATAAAATGTAATACTAAATAAACAGTAAAATCAACTGTACCCAAAGGTTATAACATTCATGAAAAAAATGTTAGGAGTTTTTGGAGAATGCATACACTAACTAAATCAAACATGGGGTGCTGTGTGGTTTTCCGGGTTGTATTTAGTAGATAAAAGCGTTGCATCTGTGGCTGGCATCTTCAGAGGATCTGATAGTGCCAGCCACAGATGCAGGCGAAACGTCAGGAGAGAATGCTGCTAGAACACGGCCATACAGCCCGGAAACCACACAGCACCCCAGTGATTCCGGCCACTGAAAGCCTTCGACAATACATTAAATCAAACATGGTTTGCTTTGGTCTGCCATCTATTTTCTAAGGATGATGGCCAGAACACAGACCTCCTAAAGATGGCAATTGCTGTGGTGGATGATCTTTTTTCTGAAAGAACCTGGCAGGCTGCTAAGGTGGTTGGTTCATGCTAATAATACAGTGACATGCAGGGCCAAGTGTTATTATAAGCAGATCAAGCATCATTTAAAATTAGCTGTAGTGTGAGAGCCAGTGTAGTGCAGTGGCTGAGAATGGCAGACTCAAATCTGGAGAGCTGGGTTTGATTCCCCACTCCTCCACGCAAAGCCTGTGGGTGACCCTGGGCCAGTCATAGTTCTCCCAGAACTCTCTCAGCCCACAAGAAGGCAGGCAATGGCAAACCATCTCCAAACAGCTCTTGCCTTGAAAACTCAATGGAGTCAGTTGTGACGTTATGGTGCTTTTGTACCCACCTACCTATTTGACTGTGTTCTGCTTTTACAGCAGTGTGGTCAATAGAATTAATCCATCATACAGTACACACTGAGTTGGTGCATGATCAGAATTTACAGGATTGATTACAGGTCCCACGTGACAATATTTGTGGTCTAATTTAAAATACCCAACTAACATGAGTACACTGGGGTTGGGAGTCAGCTAAACAAACAAAACAAGGCTGAAATAATAGAGAAAACACAGAACTTTCTCTCCCCCCACCCCCAAACATGCACCAGTAGATTCCAGACAGCCTAGGAAAGCACATTTTGTAAGTTACACTTTTTCAGTTGTGTGGGTTGGCTAGATGAAGGAAGGAAGGAATAGGGACAGCTGAGGGAGAGCAATGCAAGAAGGCACATCCACAAAACATTACAATTTAGAACCATTTCCAGCATTCAAAAAGAGAACTTTTTTTAGTATTTGGGGGGTGCTGCTTTTCAAAATGAAAGTTCTGATTTTTAATGTGTAAACCAGAGATTTGCAGAAGAGAAACCATTTATATTCTTTAAAAAATATATATGTTAACTCTTTCATGCATGGAAACAGCTGTTTATACAGCTTTAGTGCTATGAAACCCATGATGTAATGTGTTTTTAAGAAAAACATCAATAGTCTTTAATGGAAGTAAGGTACTTTAACAACAAGGCAAACAGAATCAGCTGAAATCTGAAGAGGCAGATGGCTCTTCCATGGAAATTTGTTGCTCAGGGCTTGGAAAATAGAATTGAATGTGGCAGATTTCACATCTTGAGTACTTTTAAAATGAATGGCTGCTTTTCTCAGTGTCCTTGACATAAAATAGGATCTTTTTGCCTTCTAATATTTTTTCTATGTAAAGTTGACCCTATTTATTTGAACTGATTTAATTCTATAATTTAATATGCACATAAGTTAATTACATTCCTTGCCTCTTCTTCCTTACAACTTCTCGTAATTAAGTGTTTATATTTTTAGCAGCTTACAAAGGCTACTCATTCTTTTCCCCAACCCACTTCCAGAGATATATCTTATATGCACTCCAAAATAAATTGGAGAAATGAAAGCAAGTGCTCTATAGCAGGCTTTTAAAGAACTGGTATGTGGCTGCTACTATTAAATCTCTTTATTACTTTATGCTCAGTGAGTGCTGAAAATTGTAGAATGCAGAATTCACCTGAGCCCAGGTCAGAGAGCTTAAACATGGTTCAGATGCTTATAGAATGAAGAAGCAGGTACATCTTGCCCGTCATGCACTGAATTTAACCTGTTTTGGGAGATTCTCAATGAAGGAATGAACATATCAAAATGTAATTTATGTGATTTTTCTCCTTCAAAATGGAGCTAGGAGGCCATGTGAATCATGTGACTGACACCCCACACGAACTATACACATCATATATTAGGTGCCTGTTCCAGGGGAGGGGATGTACTCATTGCACTTCAAAAATAATTGGGTAAATATTGACTAAGGTCATAGAACTTCTGTGTTGTGCTGACATAGACACACTAAGTACTTCTTGGTACAGAGTTTGTATGATGCTTACAAGAGTAGGACTCACTGTCTGCTTATTCAGAGTGCTTCTGTCTACTAACAGCAACATGGCTATCTACGATACAGTAAGTAGAATGAACAAGAACACGTAGAGAGGACTTAAAGCTAGAAAAATAAGAATCAGTATAAGATCTTCTGGGGGTTGTGGAATGCAAGGATGTAAGTAAAGGGGGGTTCCCGGGTTTAACCCCCCCATTACATATCCGAAGCTCCGCCCCTGTTTGTGGGTTTTTTTGTATTTTTTTTAGTGTTTTTTAGTTTTTGGCCTGCAGGGGGCACAGTTTTTAGGCAAATTTCAGGAATGTTTCAGGAGACTGTTCTGATGATACCACCCAGGTTTGGCGAGGTTTGGTTCAGGGGGTCCAAAGTTATGGGCTCCCAAAGGGGTGCCCCCATCCCCCATTGTTTCCAATGGGAGCTAATACATGTCACTGGTGTAATGGTATACTATAGCCCAATCTCACCAGATCTCAGAAGCTAAGCAGAGTTAGTACTTGGATGGGAGACCACCAAGGATGGTTCTGCAAAGGAAAGCAATGGCAATCCACAACTGCTTTTCACTTGCCTTGAATGACCCTACGTGGGGTTGCAGACACAGGAGCATGCTAAACCTGAATTTTTACTGAGGACCCAACACAGGCAGGGGCATACCATTATAAAATGGTCCCTTCACTGCACCCCAGCCCAAACTCTCTGCCTGCCTGCCACACCTACTCTCAAGTTGCAGGGCAGAGGGGCAGGGGGCATTAGAAGCAGTAGGTAAGGCTACAGAAGCTGCAGGTCAGGAAGCAGAAGTGGTGAGGGAGGCAGAAGAAGAAGAAGAGTTGGATTTAAATCCCCCTTTTCTCTCCTATAGGAGACTCAAAGGGGCTTACAAACTCCTTCCCCTTCCCCCCCCCCACAACAAACACCCTGTGAAGTAGGTAGGGCTGAGAGAGCTCAGAAGAACTGTGACTAGCCCAAGGTCTCTCCGCTGGCATGTGCTGGAGTGTACAGGCTAATCTGAATCCTCCAGAATTCCCCAGATAAGCCTCCACAGCTCAGATGGCAGAGCAGGGAATCAAACTCGGTTCCTCCAGATTAGAGGATTCACCTGCTCTTAACCACTACGACATTGCTGCTCCTGGTGGGGGTGGGAACAAGTAGTGGGGGAGCAGCAAAAGCCACAGGCGAGGTAGGAGAAGCAGTGGGTGAGGTGGCAAACATGGTGGTTGGGTGGCAGAAGTGGCAGGCAAGCAGCAGCTGATGGGTGGGGGCTCTGAATCCTCCTGGAGGAAGGGAGGTGTACCAGCTGAATGTGCCCCCATGTGACTCTTCAAATTGGCATCTGGGTCATTTTCCTTCTCTACCCACTGAACACAGGGAGACTTTCGTCTTCTGTCACAAATGGAAGACTCCCATCCTGCTTTTCTGCATCCTTTCTCCTGTCAGGGGAGACAGAGTATGGAGTGGGGCTGGGCTACATTCCCTTTGTTCTTCAGAATCTTCTTGTCTCTACTAACATTTAATGCATGCTTCACAGTAACCATGCTCCTTCCCTGAAACGTCCCAAAACGTTTTGCATGAGGCAACCATGACCCACCACCTACCAAGGGTAACATTAGAGGATCTTCTGCTGGTACATTTCTGCCTGTCTGAAAGCTTAAAGGGCACAAAGTCTCTGTCAGGGTGTGTGTGTGTGTGGGGGGGGGGGGGGAGCCTGTGCCTGTATGCTGCAATCATCTGCCCCATCTAGTCATATCACATCCTGTTGACATCAGCAGGATTTACATGTATAAAATTGAGTTCAAGATTGCCATAGTAAATTGCAAAGTGTTTGCAATGAAGGCCATGCCTGCAGCCTAAACCCATTTGTCCTCAAAAATGTCATCCAGGCAAAATTCTCTCTTTGCAAAATGCCTCATGTAAATCAAAAGTGGGCCTGCTTTTAATGGTTTATGTGCAAGAGTAAGGAGCATTACATTCATAATCCACATATGGTATTCTGATTATTCCTGAGATGATTTAACTGCCCTGAGTGGGCTCTTTTAAAAGGCTTGGTTGGCGTAAATATTGGGCTCACTCGTTTTCTATTTATTAAGTAAGAAGAAATAAATAAAATGCAAATGCTAAAGTCTGGTTTATATTATACCCATGCATGCACATTCCTTTTTGGGTGGTTTGCTATATTTGTTCCAGTAATTATCACTGAAGTGTGATGTACAAGGTGGCTTACAGTACTATCATGTAGCTGGGGAGCCTTCTGCAGATGTTATGATGTGCAGAATGGGAGGGGAATTTCAAGTTTCTCTCTGAACTTTTGAAATTTAATATGTGCTGAGATCTGTCTAAACTAGGACCATTAACAATTGTTCTGCTAAGGAGGTAATCAAATGCAGAAGAAGGTAGGACTCTAGTTCCTTTATAGCACAATCTTTTGCATTTTTCTTTGGAAGCATGACAGGCTATTTAGAAATTACAGTTTCCTCTTATGTGTGGTCACTGCACAAAGCTTAGAATTCACAGCAAGTGTTCTAAAAAGCAACCCACTGTGAATCACAGTTGGCATTCTCAGAGCCTTCATTATTTGTAGTGATGTATGGAAAACAGGCAGCCATCAGAATGGAAGCCTTGTGTTTACCTTTTCTAACATCTAGCAAAGTGATATTCAAGCCATGGATTGCAGGGGCATACCACCCAATGGGACATATGGGATCAAATGTTCCTGGGCTGTGGCTGTTTAGTCACGTGGGGTGGGTGGGTGGAAAATTGCCTCCCACACCCCTTCTCCTTCGCTGATGATCTGGTGCAAAAAAAGTTGTTTGGTCGTGGTGGGGGAGGGCAGCCACCCACACGGGGTGGAGGGGCTACAATTTCCCTAGATACACCTCTGATGGATTGTGACTCTCAGGAGGGAAGAGGCCTGTTCTGACTTGATTCTCACTGTGATTTTATCTTATACTGCTTGGCTTGTATTTCCGGTTCCTGGCTTTCTTTGACTGCTTCTGTGTGGGCGTTCCACCCTCAACTGTAATGGTTCCTTTACAATATCACATGTGCAGGTTCCCCTCCTTCTGGATCAAAAGCGGGACTTGCAATCTGACTTGGTTGCTTTAAAAAGAGACATACCACAATGCCCTGGGCCACAGTGATCAAGCATGCCTGATCAGCCATTACCTAGCCAAGATGCCAAATGCTGTCATTGTACAGATGAAAAACTGCTTGTAACATTTCTTGCAAACAAAATTTAAGCAATCAAAAGAGTGACTTATCGTGACAACAGAAGGCATCTTGAGCAAAGTAAGGCTGAATATAGATTCCAATTTTTGTGAAATTCTCAATCTCCCCAATCGCCATTTTAAGCAGAAGATTATGTTCTTTTCAGAATCAGAACAATGGTGTGAGTCCATCCACAGCAAATAGAACTTGCGCACATGCAATCAAGTAGTATTATTCAGTGATATAAAAAGAGAAATTTGAAAGCTGATCATTTGTAATTTAAGTAATTTACTATCAGAATTAAAGCTGGCCATGTTAGGAAATCACCTGCTTTTACAAGTTTCATTAGGGAAAACATATTTGCCATGAAATAGGTTCTTGTCCCTGAACTAAACAGAGCAAAATTCTTATTGGCAGGGGCGTTCCTAGGTGTGAGTCTCCTGAAAGGAACCAGCCAACTTTGCTAAAGTTTGCCTGGGATGGCCGAATGCTGTGGGCATCAGGTTCACCTTCAACTTGGTGCCCACAGCATTTTCCTCTTCCACACACATTTTAGCAAATTTGGTTGGGTCCTTTCAGGAGACTCATACCAGCAGCCCTACAGGAAATGCCCCCACTCAGAGCAAGACCCCTACCACAGTGCCTCCCATTGAAACCTCTACCACAGAGCCATCTGGGCATAACAGAAAGCCCCATTGAAGTCTATGGTGGTAAAAGTAATTTTTCCCACCACAGAACTTGCTGAAGAGTCTGGCAGATTCTGGGGAATTTCTGAGCGTGTAAGCACTGGGTGCACATTTTTGAAGACAGAGGCACCAGACTTTCAAGGTGGCTCCAAGAGGTCTTGGGTAATAGCATCCAAGCTTGGTGAGCTTTGCTTCTGGAGTGGGGGGAGTGGGGGCGAGTTGAGAGAGTTCTGGGAGAACTCAGCCCGCAGGCTTTCATGTGCAGGAGCAGGGAAACAAAATAAGCCTTTTGGGGGCCCATAAAATTGAACCCCCAGAAGCAAAGGTCTCCAAACCTGGATGCTATTACCAGGAGGGCTTCCTGGAGCCACCTTGAAAGTCTGGTGCCTCTATCTTCAAAAATGTGCAGACTGCCTACACACTCGGAAATTCCTCATTGCCTATAATGGAGCAAAGTCACTGCAAAACAAAGAATCTTGGGCAAATTTCTTGGGGTGCCTGTAAGGGGTGTATCTTTAAAGCTAGTGACACCAACACTTCAGGGTATCATCTGGTAACTATTCTTATGAAGCCACCCAAGTTTGGTGAAGTTAGGTTCAGGGGGACCAAAGTTATGGTCCCTCAAATGGGCAGCCCCCATCTCCTGTTAGCTCCCATTGAAAACAATGGGGATGGGGCACCCCCTTTGGGGGTCCATAACTTTGCTCCCCTTGAACCAAATATCACCAAACTTGGGTGGCATCATCAGGACAGTCTCTGGATGGCCCCCTGAAATTATGGTGCCGCTAGCCTTAAAAATGCGCCCCCTGAAGGCCAAAATGTAAAAAACCCTAAAAATGTTAAAAACACACAAACGACCCTGAAATGGTGGCACCCCCCATGTAACCAAATGTGGGGCACCCGGGGACATAGGGTACCCCCTGTCCCTAGGCAAGTACGCCAGTGCTTATTGGTTATTTCCTTCAGCCAAGAAAGCTTCCTGCCCAGTTTTCAGACAGGTTGGGGGGGAAATCTAATTGACTTGCTAATCTAAAAAATCTAACTAACTTGCTAATTGAGCAGCGGCGTCCACCTGGAGCCGAGTGAACAGCACCAGGTGGAAGGCGCTGTTTTCCGGTGCGCCACTATTTAAAAACTTACCTCCACTTCCCTGCGCAGCTCTGTTGGGATGAGGGGACACACACCCTGCCTCCCGGGCCAGGGCCACCAGAGTGTGTCCCCTTGTCCCAATAGAGCTATGATGGGAGGAGGAGGTAAGTTTGAAAAAAATTGTGTGCCTCCATGTGGAGGCACCACTGGGGGCACCAGTCCCTGCCGCTCCCAGGCCCTATGCAGAATCTGCCACAGACAACAAGGGGCCAGAATAACATCCACTCCTGAACATCAGAAACAATTTTTGCCTAAATTCGGGGTGTTTCTGAAATGTACAGCTGAGTATTGCCTGGGCTGGATCTTGATCCATATATTTCTGATTGCACATCCCTATGATGCACTATTTCCATTTTGAATAAATGCCAGCTTGGTTAGACATTCAGTGCAGCTCTGTTACAACCCTCGACATTGCCCTTTGGGTTCATGTAATGCTATTTGTCTCAGGAAATGTGAAACATTGATTTTTTTTATCTCAGTCCCCTTCCCCATATAGGACTACAAACAGCTTCTCCAATGGGCTTTTTCTTAATTTAAGGAGAGCCAGGATCTGCCACCCGTAATCTTCATCACTGTGAGTGTGATTCTGCTCCTCACCCCTGTATTTTAATCTTTACATTCTTTTTTGTATTCTCACATCTTCTTCCCTGAAGGTTGTCTGCAGTGAATCCGGAATGCATAGGTGAAACACATAAATAATTTCAGTTCTGCAAAATGAGGGGGGGAAAGAGCAGTTCAGGTTGTGCATTTCTCAAGTGGATTAAATCAATTAGAAATAAACTACAGCACTGTTACAAGCCTGAAACAAATGCTTGGGAAGTGCTACAAGAGAATTAAGCATTGTTAGTAATATTGCTATTGATTAAACATTAAAATGCCTGGATTTCCTTTGCCTCAATATCTCGTTGCTTTGAAAAAGGTAATATAACTTTGAAAGCGGTCATACAATTCATTACTGGTCCATCTTCTCAATGATCCTCAAAGGTTTGCTGGAAAACTTGAAGAATAGGAAAACATAAAAATCAGATACCAAGAAAGTACTTGAGATGAAACAGGGGGCTTTCCCCAAGAGCACTGGACTATGTAAGGCCAGATAAATTCTCTCATGGGCTATTTCCACACGGCCAGAGCAGTGGCTTTCCACCGGCTTAAATAAAGTCCCTCGCACGGTCCCACGTGGGCAGTCACGACGTTGACGCTGCCCGCAGGGGACCCTCCCTGGAGGTCGAAGGGCGGCGTGGGTGTGTCTTTCCAGCCATCCAGAGCAGTTCACACCGCATCGGCGGGAAGACACCGCTTTTGAAAAACCTCGCTCCCTGAGGGAGGTTCAAAAGTGGTGTCTTTGGGCCACTTTGGTGGCATGAGCATGGCGCTGTTGCGATGCAGCAGCATCAGCTGTGTGAACAGCGCCCCAGGGATGGTGTATTTACCATCTTTAGGGCACTTCTATTGGGCTGTGCGGAAACAACCTTAGATTTATATACTGTATCTTGTCCACAAACATTCTCAGGTGCTTCTAAGTCAGATGCACAAATATATCCTTATTATTTTGTTCAGGTATGTGTCCTCGTGAGCCCTTTCATTTTATCCATTTTCATTGTTAGTGTTACCAGTTTGTTTGTTCCTTTATTGTCATTTTTACACTATTTGTATACCATTTATGTATTAGTTGCCATTTGTATATAACTGCTACAAAAAGCACATTGGACCCATATGTTTAACAGGAAAAATTAGATGGAAGAAAAAATTGCAGCAGCATCAGCTGTGTGAACAGCGCCCCAGGGATTGTGTATTTACCATCTTTAGGGCACTTCTATTGGGCTGTGCGGAAACAACCTTAGATTTATATACTGTATCTTGTCCACAAACATTCTCAGGTGCTTCTAAGTCAGATGCACAAATATATCCTTATTATTTTGTTCAGGTATGTGTCCTCGTGAGCCTTTTCATTTTATCCATTTTCATTGTTAGTGTTACCAGTTTGTTTGTTCCTTTATTGTCATTTTTACACTATTTGTATACCATTTATGTATTAGTTGCCATTTGTATATAACTGCTACAAAAAGCACATTGGACCCATATGTTTAACAGGAAAAATTAGATGGAAGAAAAAATTGCTACCGTGTTTCCCCGAATATAAGGCATACCCATGAAATAAGACATAGTAGAGGTTTTGCTGAAGTGATCAATATAAGGCACCCCCCGAAAATAAGGCGTAGCAAAGTTTTTGTTTGCCCGCCACGGAACAGAACACCAGAGCAGGAAGCTGTGGAGCGGCCCCTGGAGGAAGTGCACCAGCAACAGCAACATTTGGCTTTTTACCCCGCCTTTCTTTCCCATAGAAAGAAACCTCGGGCCACCGAGGAAAGAGCAGCTTCTTTGTGCACGTTGGGAAAGGTCGTCGTGCCTCTTTTCTCCCTCTCGCCTTCTACTTGAAAGCCACCTTGAGTCTCCTTACAGGAGAGAAAGGTGGTTTATTAATCCAAACTCCTCCTCTTCTTCTAGTAAGTTAAAAAAACCCTTCTAATATTTTGAGACGTTGCTGCCCGCCCCCGAGCTAGCTGGCCGAGCAGCAAGTGGGCATTTAAACCCGCGCTCGAGGGCCAGTCCAGCCTCTGTTTCTGGCTGGTGGGGCTGCCAGCGGCAGCGATGGCAGCGCCCAGGCACAGGAGCAGAGTGGGCTGCTGCTGCCTTCCTCTCCCCCTCCCCACGCCTGCAAGGCTCGGGCTCACCTTGGGGCCTCGGCCGCTGCCCCCTCCGCCACCCTTGCTGCCTCTCCCGCCGCTGCTCCTGCCCCTATCTCCCCAGGAGGGATGATGACAGGGACGCCTGTTGTGCTGAGGGAGGTCGTCGAGGCGGTGGTCAGGAGCTTCACCAAGCACACGCAGGGCTCCTTCTTCCTCCTCTTGTTTACCAGCCCGCTTCTCCACCACCTCCTCCTCCTTCCCCCACACCCTGCAAGTTTGCAAGCTTCAGCTTGCAAAAAGACCCCAAAGTTGCAGCCTTTCCCTGCACCCCCCACAACGGCCCGGGGGTTGCATTGCCCTGCGGTTTGCAAGCAGCAGCGCTGGAAGGATCGTGGGTATTGCTCCCTCCCATTTTTTTTGCAAGGGATGCCTGGAGATGCAAAACTGCGAACTTGCCCCCGGGCCTGGGCACATTTGGGTTGGTTGGAAAGACTGGCCCAGGCCGGGGTTTGTTTTGGCAATGGGTCCCTCCCCACTCGGTCGGGCGCGCGGCTTGCAAGGCGCACCGGGTCGGTTTCTGCATGCACGGCTGAAGTGGGGAAGGGGGACCAAACAGCTCCCTAGCGGTGCTGGATTCTGCAGCGCTTTTGCACCGCTGCTTAGGCCAGTAGGGAGAATTAGCGTACTTTTAGGCCCCGTTGGAAGAAGCAAAGAGTGACTTTTGAGGTTTAGGGTGTGGTTGTTCATGCAGGAGATGGAAAGGGGCGGACGGGATTCCCCCTCTCAGGACTTAGCAGCCCTAACCTGCAGCTCACTTCAGAGCCCAGCAACAGCTCAGCCCAAGCCCCTCGAGTCTTCCAAGAGGGGGAGGAAGGGTCACTGGGCTGTCAAGAAAGCGGGCGGGATGAGACGAGGAGGCTGGCGGCGTGCAGCCAGTCCGGCCGGAGGGGACAGCTTGGGGGCAAGCAGGAGGCGCTGGGGTGGAGGAAGGAGAATGAACGGAGCAGGGAGAAAGTCAGAAGGAAAGAGAAAGAGAACGGAGCAGAGAGGGAGCCAAAACAGAAGAGAGAGAAATGCAAGGGGGGAGAGAGAGAAGACGAAGCAAGACAGGGAGAGAACAGAGAGAAACTGCAAGAAAGGGCTACCAGGAAGGGAAGGGGGAATTGGAAGCCCTGAGAGTCAGAAGGAGGGGAAAAGAGGAGGGTATCTAGGGAAGAGGCAAACCCTGGGTGGTGCCTCTTCAACAACTCCCGGGACATCCTGCAGTCTGGAAGACGGGTGGGACAGCAATCACTCTGTGGCTAACAGCCTTATTGAATGACAGACTCCCTAAAACCGGGGTCTCAGACAGGGACAAGACCACCCCAGATAGGGAAGGAGGGAAGGCACAAATTCTTGATAGGATTCACATTTTGTCTAGTTATGCTGGTTTGTGATGACAACTACTGTACAGTATATAATAAATGTTCATTTTTTTGTTCAACAATAAATGTGAATTCTTCTTCATGGAAAAATAAGACATCCCCTGAAAATAAGACATAGCGCATCTTTGTGAGCAAAAATTAATATAAGACACTGTCTTATATTCGGGGAAACAGGGTACTAAAATACTCAGGTTTGATTCACACACACACACACACACACACACACACACACACACACACAAAACAAAGCAAAACTTTTGTGAGTCAAATCAGTGATATTTGGGAGCATTCTTAATCACAAGTAACAATTTGCTGGAAGGAGGCCACAAACATTTGGGGCATCTCCACCATATAACAATATGGCAGGTATGGTTTTGTTTTCTATGCCAGAATTGTGGGAAGCAGGAAAAAGCACATAATTCTATGAAGCTGCTTTGCTTTCTTATAAAGGCCTGCAATTATCTCCCATTGGACTAGTAATACATATGGTGTGTGTGTGTGTGTGTGTGTGTGTGTGTGTGTGTGTGTGACGGATACATTTCCATTCATTTCACATGACAGGCAGATGAGGCAATTGGTATGTTTATCAGTCATATTAACAAAGAGCCTAAACACAGCTTCTCTTGTTGAATCATATCTTGTGATCTTTCATCTACATAGTATAGCTGTGTGGTATACAAGCGACCTTCAACTTTTTTAGACTCAAGATCCAACATGCACTGTGGGATCTTCTTTTAATTCTTTAGACTCATAATATTTACCCTTATTGTGGCTGTAATTTAAAAATCTGCAGACAGCAGAGACGAAGCGAGGGGAAACTGCGCCTGGGTTGCACGTGTGCCCTGTGCCCCTGCTGCAGCATCACCTGCCCCCACCTCAGAATGCCCCTGCCACGCCCTCTTGACGGCCCACCACGCCTCCGCCATTGCTCTGCCTGGGGCATCGCACACACACACACTCCGCGGGCGCTATGCCACTGGTGGACAGTCTTTTACATGTTCGCTATGGCTTATGAGACTCCCCTTTACCCCTGCAGTCCCTTCTTCAACAGAAAAAATCATTCTTGAAGACTGTGGAACCATCTGATGGGCTTCAAGTGTTTTGGGATACTCTTGGCGATCTCTGGATCCCAGCCTGCACCTGTGTGTGAAGATCTGCCTTTTTTTCCTAATCTTTCATACCTGTCCCCATTGTTCTCTTCCTGTCTTTTACAGAACAAGTGATGTTAAGGTGCCTTATGTTGAATCAGAGCATCAGTCTATCCAAACACAGACTAGCAGCAGCTCTTCATGGTCTCAGGCAGATGTTTTTCACATATCCTGCTACCTAATACTTTTATTTGGAAATACAAGGGATTGAACCTGGGACCTTCTGCATGTGAAACAGAGGCTCCTCCACTAAACCACAGTCCTTTTCTTCTTCTCTCTCCTTTTCTGTTTCATCTTTTTGCTCTCCATAAGAAGTTTACAACACCATCAATGCAACCTGCATTGGAGTCAGTAGCGGAGGGCCAAGGGGGCAGGGGGTGCGTTGCGCACCGGGTGCAAAATCACCCCCTGGCCCCTCCCCCTTTCCCCTGTGACCCACCGCAGTCCCCCCGTGCCCCCCCCGTAGCACACACACACACACACACCACCATCCTTCCCACACTTACCTACGTTCCTTTTCTGTTTGTAGTACTTTTGGAGGCTGAAAAAAAGCGGCCTAGTTACAGTTCAGGGGAAAAACTGCCTGAGGAACTACAGTTCCCAGGAGACCTTGGGGCTCACAAGGTCTCCTGAGAGGTATAGTTTGTCAGGCAGCTTTCTCCTTGAACTGTAACTAGGCCACGTTTTTCAGTCTCAAAAAGTACTACAAAAAGAAAAGGAACGTAGGTAAGTGTGGGAAGGGGGGTGGTGTGTGTGTGTCACGGGGGGGCAGGGGGCGGAAAAAACACTCTGCGCACCGGGCGCAGTTTGGCCCAGCTACGCCTCTGATTAGAGTAGTCATAATTAAGTGGGAAATAACTGTGAAGGTGTTCTTGTGACACAAGACAGTGTATCTCCTCTCCTCCATCCCATTCAAAAGTGCCGTATCATTATATTGTTCAGCAGATAAGTGACGATGCCTGAGTCTCAGGACTGTCCTGAAGTCTCCAGACAATGGAAATGAAGGTCTGGATAATCATGGAGAAAGCAGAAAACGAATCAAATTCCATATTGTATCACTTCAGCTTCAGTCTTTTGTTCCTTTTCTTCCTTTTATGCACTCAGGTTTTTCATTGTAACTTGCAAAACGATCGAAGCTTCCTATCTCACAAGGGTGTTGTGAAAAGAGCATAACATTACAAAAAATTATTAAATACTCCAGCAGTATAGCAATTTAGCACCTATAAAAATATGGCAAAAGAACCTTTTATGACAAGCACACCCAACTGGTGCCGCATGAATAATGCAAACAGAGGAAGCAGAGGCAACCACTTTCAAAGGAATATTCAGGTGATGAAAAGTTAAACTTATCTGTTTTTTTTTTAATTAAGAGTCTCCCAAACACATTCTGATATTTGGGGTTTCTGCTGAGAAGCTGGGATGACGGATGCTGCACTGATATGAAAGACACTGTTTAACATTGATTTTGAGACTCAGACAATGTAAGGCAAGCAAAGTACATGACTTTTCTCAAGTGTGTGATGGAGTGTAATTATCCCAAGGCCACTGAAGGAAAATAGAAGCAAAAAATTATATACGTTTCTGTAATGGCAACCTCGGAGTTTGAACTTGAATTCCGTATACATTGAAATGTCTTTTCACATAGCTCTGCTGGGTATCAAATGAACTTTATTTTGAGTGACAGTCTGCTATTTTCTCCTCCAAAATTTCAGTCTAACTCTATTTCATGGTGTGTCGACTCCCTATATGATTGCTCCAATATTCAGGTGCAGAGAAGTAAATGTTTCATGAAAGTGGTGTCCCTGTCAGTAGTGTGCATATCATCTTGGCCCCCTGAGCTGTCAACGAACAGATTGTCGAATTACCATTAGAATACACGAGCCCATCGCTGCAGGCAGTAAATGGAGAGCCAGTAAGCATATGTCGGCAGCATGATATTTTAGCTTCGTATGAATTTGTAAAGTGGAAATAAGCCAGCAGTACAGCAGCAACTGCTAACTGTTCTGTCTGCCCCATTTCTACATTATACCATATGTTTGTGAAATTTGCAATACAAGGGGTTTTTTTAAAAAAAAAGAAACAACAACACTACATTTCGCATTTCTAAAACACAATGTTACAAAATGGGTGTTACGATAACAACATATTCAAACCCACATCACATCTCAATAACACTGGGCAGTTTTTTAAGTGTTCTTGAAGCTGTGGCCTTAAAAAAGACTAAGAAAAGCCTGGTCCACTTATATGTTCATGAAAAAGAGGGATACCTGAAGATGTGAAATCAAATGACTTCTTCCCTTTATGGAGGATAGCACTTTGCCGGAATACTATCCATTTGGGCCTTTATGATGACTGAAGATTACCATTCATTGTTACTTACTACCACGTTTGTTGAGTTCCCCAGTGCTAGAACGTTATTTAATTTATTGCTTTTAATTAAACTGAACAGCCTGTGATAAAAGGAGGCTTTTATCCTAAGCACCGATCTCTAAGTCATAAATATGCAGATTTTTCTTTCCCCGGCCTTCTGCTGATACAAATTCCAAGTTTTAATATACAGTTAAAGTTAAGGAGAAGCAGTTGTCATGAGACCTTTTCACACGGTAATGGAAAGTGAATTACATTAACATAAATAGGATTGATGATGGTTCCGACCGAAGCATTGTGGCAAGAATGCCTGCTGGTTTGTGAGATGAGGGGTGATGCTGTACTGCCTCTCAATACAAGGCACCTTGGCCTATTGAACAGTTTGGGGAAAAAATCAGTCTGGCACTCCTCTGAGGCAAACATAGGCCCCTTCCGCACACACAAAATAATGCGTTTTCAAACCACTTTCACAACTGTTTGCAAGAGGATTTTGCCATTCCGCACAGCTTCAAAGAGCACTGAAAGCAGTTTGAAAGTGCATTATTCTGCATGTGCGGAATGAGCCATAGAGCCAGCTGGGTTTGGTTGTCCATTTCCTATCAACTGACTTTCCTGCTCATTTCCCTCCTAAGCTGGATGTTCTCTTGGGCTCATTCCGCACATGCAGAATAATGCACTTTCAAACTGCTTTCAGTGCTCTTTGAAGCTGTGCGGAATGGCAAAATCCACTTGCAAACAGTTGTGAAAGTGGTTTGAAAATGCATTATTTTGTGTGTGCGGAAGGGGCCTTGGTTCCGGAGGACACAACTAGACTCTTTAACACCAGGGCTTTTTTGTCATAAAGACACACAAAGGTAGCCAGAATGCTGGCCCTGGTTGAAAAGCAGATGGTGATCCAACATGCAATCCACTCTGGTTGTTCCTAAAGAAGTGAGCTTCTCTAGAAAGGACCAGGCAGTGACTCCCCCCGCCCTCACACCATGTAACTTAGGCTCATTCCGCACATGCAGAATAATGCACTTTCAAACTGCTTTCAGTGCTCTTTGAAGCTGTGCGGAATGGCAAAATCCACTTGCAAACAGTTGTGAAAGTGGTTTGAAAATGCATTATTTTGCGTGTGCGGAAGGGGCCTTGATCACAGTCCATTGATTTCCCAATCAGAGCATTTTTTGGGAATATGTGTGATCACCTCTTTATATTTCAGAAGGAGGTGTGTCTAACCTTCATATATCATTTAGCTAAATAATGCTTTTTAAAATGCAGTTTCAGAGGGGTTTTTTTTTGTGAAATTAAAAAAAATATATAACTCTGGGGTTACCTGAGATGAAAATCCTCCCTTTCAAATTTTAATTTCCCCTTCCCCAGCTCAGCAGTCCTTGATGAATGAGCTTGCCAAATTCATGGTTCCAGCTCAATGGAAATGACAGAAATCAGCATTGTGCCTGCAGCAAAAATGTTCATTTCCTTCTATGCTTCCTAGTCACAAACAGGGCTGCTGATGACCTTTCATTCCCAACTTGGAGAGTTTGTCTGCACCTTTACATGCATACTAAGAACCTTTCCCCAGATGTCATGGCTGACTATCCCATTGATTCTGATGGGGGGGGGGGGCGGGGTGAGTTTTGCATTTCCATTGGGAAGATAAGCTTTGTTGGTTAATCACAGTCTTTGTTTAGTTGTTCATCACCAGTTCTATGGGCTTCTCTTACAATGTGGAAACAAATAGCATTTGTGCTTTTCCTTGTGGAAAATCCCCTCTGAACCATTCCCCTCCTTGTTATTGTATACTGTTTTATTTGTCATCTTCCTGCATTCTGTCTCTCCATACATTTTCCAGCCTTTTAATATCTCAGTTTGCCATATCTTTACAAATATTTTTTCACTGCATGAAATGGACCTGAATGTAAAATAGACAAAATGCTAGAAGGCCAGTGAATGATTTGTTTTAAAAAAGTAGATAGCTTCACTGAGAGGTATTCAGTTTGGGTCTGTGGGGACAGGCATTAACTCTTCCCCTCATCTTGACATTTTACTGATCTGTAACATTTCCCATGAACTGCTATTTGCCCTGCGTAGTTTATAACTTAGCATACAAATGTATTTCTCATTTTTTGAATTGAGAGGTAAAATAGTACAATACTATGTCTATTTACTCTGAAGTGAGTTCTATTGAGTTCAGGGAAGTTACTCCCAGGTATAGGTTTTCAGCATAAGGCATTGAGAATGCAATCCTAAGCGTACTTACTAGGAAATATATTGAGAATAGGACAATACATAGGGTTGCACTCATTGTTTTCAGCAAGCAATATTTCAGGACTGTAAACTGCTGCATCCTATATGCTTCCTTAGTTAGGCCCCTTCCGCACATGCAAAATAATGCATTTTCAAACCACTTTCACAACTGTTTGCAAGTGGATTTTGCTATTCCGCACAGCTTCAAAGAGCACTGAAAGCAGTTTGAAAGTGCATTATTCTGCATGTGCGGAATGAGCCTTAGTTTTTGCTTTTGTAGAGGCAGGAAATAGTAACAGGTGAAAATTTAAAAAGTGTTTGTAGTAAACAAAATAAAGTATGTGATATATGGTCACTATCGGTCTAGCAGCATACTAGTGTATCAAGACACTTTATAGACTGAAATCTTCAATATTGTATCATCATACATGTTGGAGCACAATAGTTGTGGACAAACGAGTCACAATGAATGCATCTTTGAAAATATGTTATGTTATCTGAGTAAATATTATTCTCCAGTGCTGTGGACTAATTTATACAAATATTTTCATACTATGGATTTTGAGTAACACCTCATCTTAAAATACATTTCATTTAAACCAAAAAATATTGTATAGAAGGGTTTCCCCCCTCAAAAATCCCCTAAATTTTCATTTTTTTTCCTATTTGAATAATGGGAGAGAATCATTAAAAAGATAATAGGGGTGTATCAAAAAAGTATGGGCTTTGGACTAGCCTGGAGTCTGTGGATCTACAGGGGATGAATTGAACAGTGGGGTCAGGTGCCAGCTATGGGACATGGAGGTTTGGCTGCTCCAACAGCCTGGAAAGACACTGTGTCTGTGAGGGCTCCCCAGCACCTCTTCCCTCAGCCCAGCCAATCAGGTATGGTTTGACATAGCAGGGGGCAGGACTCTTCTGGCCAGTATGTATCCAGGCAGCCGCTATGCCAAGGCCATTCTGTCTCATGGTATTGTTTAGGAAGCAGCTTGTTTGCAGCAACAACAAGGATGTAGCATAGGGTCTCAGAAACTGAATCAGTAGTGAAACTGATGTTGGCAACAAAATGGTGACACCAGCAGAAGCCGTGACAGAAGTGGTGAAAAGAAGGATGCTCCGTGGTGCCAGGAACACTGTAAAGTGGGCAAACAAATGCCTGACTTCCTGGGAAAACCTCCTGTGGGAACAGGTCAAGTTCCTCTTCACTTTGGGCCATGTGAGTGGGCAGTTGAAGGCCTTATTTTTCCCCACAACACCTCTAAGTGAAAAGGCTGTGGTGCAGGGGCGTACCAGGGGTAAATGGCGCCCCGAGACAATAAATGGCGCCTGGAGCGAACCAATAAATAGAGTTAAAACTGGATTTACAAGTGAAACTGAACTGTGTGTTCTGCTTCTTCCAGTGTTGAGTAGACAGTCATGATAATACCCCCAAAACTCAGAACTCCACATGCCAGGTGCTCCTATTTGGCTTGCCTTAAAAAAATTTCACGCATTCCAAAAGAGAAAATATTTCAGTCGAGTGCTTTTTAATACTCCCCCAATCCCTGCCCCCCTTTCCATTTTTTCCATTCGACATTGAAAAAAAATCCTCAGGGAAATAGTTTTTATCTGAATTTTCCCAGTTTCTTTGTAGATCATCACATCTCTTTATTAAGGGAACTGAGACAGAATAAAAAATCATGAGAGAAAAGCATGGTATGTTCCACAAAATCACTCTGAAATATTTTCTAGAAATATTTAGTAGCATTTTTAGAAGGCATATTAAGACAAACTTATTAAGCAAACTTACTATGGAGTAACTGCCACTGAATTAAATCGGAGCATTTTTGACTATGTTATGATTGCAGTTAATAGCTGCTATCCTATGCATACTTTGAAAATAAACTATTACATTCAGTGGGTTTTGCATCCTAGTAAGCACGCCTAGAGTTGCGGCTGAACAAATGGTTTCATTTGGGTGTTGTGGAAATTTTCTAGAGAGTAATGGATGAATCCCATTCCAAAAGTGGATCGTCACCCAAGTCTTTGAATCCCATCCCAGTCTTAATGAAGAGCATAAAGCTTGTCTTGCACGTCTGTTGCATGTTGGGAATTTCCACTATAATTATAATTTACTAGTGTGGCAACCTAAAATTATGGAACAGTAGCAGTGCATGTGTATCCAAGCCACAAGACTTTAAACATCCTCTTGTATTTCACCAGATAATTTATATGATATATGCACTAGGTTTGTAAATGCAGCTTGGGGTAAAACAAAAAATTGGCTTGGTTTAGCTCTGTGCTCAGAAGCCTTGAAGCTGCTACTATGGCTGGTTTGAGACTTTGGAGATGCTGCTGCTGTCTGGATCCCTGCCAGTTTCTACAAAGTTTAACATTTAACCAGGAACAGCGTAAACATTATTGAGCATGAGCTTCATAGAATCTAGTGAGGATCTTGGTATTGTCAACTATCCTTCTTAGAAAATGCCATGGATTGGTTATTCACCAGAATGGCAGCAGTGGCGTAGTGGCTAAGAGCAGTGGCTAAGAGCAGGTGCACTCTGATCTGGAGGAACCGGGTTTGATTCCCAGCTCTGCCACTTGAGTTGTGGAGGCTTATCTGGGGAATTCAGATTAGCCTGTACACTCCCACACACGCCAGCTGGGTGACCTTGGGCTAGTCACAGCTTTTCGGAGCTCTCTCGGCCCCACCCACCTCACAGGGTGTTTGTTGTGAGGGGGGAAGGGCAAGGAGATTGTAAGCCCCTTTGAGTCTCCTGCAGGAGAGAAAGGGGGGATATAAATCCAAACTCTTCTCTTCTTCTTCTTCATCCATGGAAATACAAGCCACCATCAGGATGATGCTACCAAAATCCCATAAACCGAAGCGCTCCAGATGCCTGGGTGGTAAACACCCATAACGTTTCATTGAAAAGTTTTATCCAGCAACGAAAAGAGGAGGCCTTCCTTTTTGAAACAATATTTCAACCTTACCCAGGAATAGTCATACCAGAAGAACCTTCATTGGCAACAGGAAAACAACTCAACACATATGTGAGAACACACAGAAACAGAACTTGTGACAATTTGTAAAAATAAGATATAAATGAACTGAAAGCTGTTGCAGACTGTACATTCCCAAATACCAGAATTAATTCTGTAAATTCTCCTAATCAAACAGGAACTATGAAAGAGCAGAAAGCAACCATGGGCAGAATTCTTAGAACTAGGTGCAATGGGTGAAATCTGCTCATCCCTGAAAGGTCAAAAGGACACACACTGAAGAGACTGCAGAAATATTCAGGTAGCGACTCTGGAAATTATTCCTTCCAGACAGGCTCCATTTCAGTTCTTTTGGACCAGACTTGGAATATGTGCAGTTGGGTTTTGTTTAATTAGCTAATTCAATCATTTTCTTTGATGATTAATTAAAACTAAATGCACACCTTTATTCTTTCACTCAGTGAGTAAATCGTTTGGGATTCAAAAGAAGTATGCTTTCAGTTTGGGTTAAGTAAAAAAGTGTCCTTCAGCTGTTTGGGAAATACTGACTTAACGGAACAACAGCTTAATGAAAATTTTAAGCACCAGCTATCTGTTTGTCAGCACCACCTACAATATTACAGCTGAAAAGATTTTCCAGCTGTGATGTGGTCCGAGTTTGTGAAGCCATTTCCATATATCATTTCTCCATATGTCTGTACTGAATAATGAAAATGGAAAATGCTGGTCGTAATGGCTTCATTTTCTGGTGCACCCTTCAGATACAGGGTTGCTAGGTCATCATTTAAGGGTGTAACTATGCTGTTAAAAGTTCCACTCGACAAGACACTTCCCCCAAGCCTTTGAGCTGATGTCCCTCCCTGATATCTTACTTTCTATGGGAATAACTTGGGAGACCTTTTTGCTACAGCAGTTGCAGAGAGCAGGGTGGGCAGTGGAAAAAACTGCTAAGTGGGATGTCTTGCAAAGTGAACAGTGCCATCCTAGGCAGAGCTTCACCCTTATAAGTCTATCAACATCAACAGTTTTAGAGGTATCCTCATGGAGGAAAGCTGTATCAGTAGCTACTAGCCATGGTGACCAAAGGGAATCTCAACAAATCCTCTCAATACTAGTGCCAGGAGGCAATATCAGGTGAAGGCCTTGACCTGTATGTCCTCTTGTTCGTCCTCCAGAAGAACTGGTTGATTGCTGTGTGAAAGCAGATGCTCAGCTAGATGGACCATTGGTCTAATCCAGCAAGAATGTAAGTCTTCTCAGGATTGCACCATAATAAACACATGAAATAGCTGAGTAGAAAATGCTGTGGTGGCATCTCTACCTGCTTCTTGGACACATTTAAACATATGGACAATCCTCCTGACTGCAATCTGCTAACCATATGTAGGTATGATTTCCCACAAACGGGCATGCATTTTTCAGTCAGAAAGGAACCTTAAAGTTTTTGTTATTTCATGTTCTGGTTGAAAAAGAACCGTGAAATTAGTGTGTCAACATCATATCACAGAAACAGCTTGGTAATATATGTCGGGATTACAAAACACTGAAAGTTACAATTGTTGTGGATAAAACCATTTGCTAACATGTATCTACATTACAAGAATCTTAAGGTTACACTAGCTGTACAGACAAGTTCCCAGGCATGACTCATTTCAAGGGGAAATAATCTTCAGTTACTGTAATTATCTAGAAAAAGAAAAGTGGTTCACATAAAGTCCAATAGCCTTGACCTAGAATTCATGAAGGGCATATACCCATGTAGTCAATAAGGATGACTCATCAACTGAATAGGTAACCTTCTCTTTAAACAGTTTGTCCTCAAAATATGAGATGAATTAACATAGTTATAACTTGAACCCCCTCCCCAAAGAAGTTCAGAACAGTTAACAGCAAGAATTGAAATGCAATAATGACAAAATCAAAATAATGTACATTAAAATCGTGGGGGTAGTGTGTGAACTAAAGTGGACAGGATTAGGGCATTTTCAGTCAGAAAATTACAAAATGTTTTGCTCAGGGAATGATAAACATAGGAGGTGCTTTAATAGTGAGACTTTAATAGTGAGATATAGCACAGGCAGTCAGGAGCTATAATGCAAAGTGACTGAATAATATCAGTCAGACTTCAGGGAAAGCCTCTCAGTATAACCATTAATCAAGTTCATGCCTCAGCTGTAGATGCTGATGAGGAAGAAACTGAAAGCTTTTATGCTGGTTACAGGAAAGAATCAATCACACATCTAAATAAGATATGCTGATAATCATAGGTGACTGGGACAGGGAAGTAGGAAACAAAGCAGAATCAAATATTGTTGGCAGATTTGGGCTAAGAGCATGAAAAGAAGAAAGAGAGAAAATCATAGTGTTTTGTGAGGACAATAATTTGTTCATTCCATCACATTTCAGGAAACCAAATAAATTATTCTACACATGGACATCACCAGACAACCAATACAGAAATCAATTACATTAAATAATTGGAAGTAAAAGATGGAAAAGCTCTATTCTCTCTGATAAAACAAGACCAAGAGCCAACTGTTCTGCAGACCATGAGTTGTTAATATCAAAAATTAGATTAAAGCTGAAGAAAAACACCAGAATAATCATAATGCCAAGTACAATTGAAGCAACATTCCCAAAGAGTTTAAAGAACATGTAAAGAATGGATTTGCATTACTAAGTTCAAGTGAATGTAAAGCAGAGGAACTTTGAGTTGAAACTTTAAGATGTCATCAGGAAGAATACACAAATACTATTCCTGCAGCCAAAAGAAATGAAAGGTCTCAATGGATGAGTGAGGATACTCTTCAAATTGCTAAAGGTAGATGCGTAAGTGAAATATCACAGAAACAGAATCCCAAGTCTAAATAAAGCATTTTAGTGACTCGCATACAGAGACAATGTCAACTATTATAAGCAATGAAAAGAAATAGAAGCAAACAACAAAAAAGGAACAAGTGATCTGTTCCACAAGATCTAAGAAATCAAATAGAAATTTAAAGAATGGGTAGGTGTTGCTCCCCAAAGCACCTTCCCACTTTCCACCTGTGCACTGAAGATATTCCCCCCCCCCCAAAAGTTCCAACTATCAAGTAGGAATTCCAGCTAACCCTTAGAAAGCCAATTGTTTTCTCTATCTCTATATTAAAATCTACCACTCTCAAAAGCTTTACTGCTTAGTACCTAAGTGGGGGTTTCCTCAAAGAAAAACAACCAAGCAACCTGTGTTTATTTAGTGGCACTGTGTTTGCTAACACCAGGGATGTAGTACAGATTAAACATGAGCAATACCAAAACAATTCAGAAAAATTTGGATTCGGCTTGATTTGGCTGTAAAATTATCAGTATAACTGAATCCGCCGAATCCCTGATTTGGTTTACCCAAACCAGAAAAATTTGGGTTCGTTAGCATTTTTTTTTTTTGCATTTTAAGTGTTTTTCATTTTTGGCCTGTAGGGTGACACATTTTAAGCTAGTGGCACCAACATTTCAGGGTATCTTCAGGAGACTCTCCTGATGACACCACCCAGGCTTTGTGAAGTTTGTTTCAGGGGGTCCAAAGGTATGGACTCCCAAAGGGGGTGCCCATCACCCATTGTTTCCAATGGGAGCTAAATAGGAGATGAGGGCTACAACTTTGAGGGTCCATAACTTTTGACCCTCTGAACCAAACTGCACAAAGCCTGGGTGGTATCATCAGGAGAGTCTCCTAAAGTTACCTTGAAATTTTGGTGTCAATAGCTTTAAAAAGGTGCCCCTGAAAGGCACCCCAAAATTTCCCCAGATTCTCTGCTCTGAATTGGCTCCATTGCTGCCTATGGGGAATTTCTAAGTGGTTAAGCAGGGTGCACGTTTTTCAAGATAGAGGCACCAAACTTTCAAGGTGACTCCAGGAAACACTCCTGGCAAGAGCACCCTGGTTTGGTGAAGCTTGGTTCAGGGGGTTCAATTTTATGACCCCCCCAAAAGGTATGGTCCATCTTCCACCATCCACCAAAGCAAAGTTGTATCATCAAGAGATTCTCCTGAAGATAGCCTGAAAGTTTGGTGCCTCTATCTTGAAAAATGTGCACCTCACAGACACCCCCGCAAATTCCCCATTGGCTGCAATGGAGCCAGTTCACAGCAGAGAATCTCCCAGGCTCTTCAGCAAGTTCTATGGTGGGAAAAATTAATTGGTTTTTTCCCCACCATGGAATTCAATGGGATTTGCTCCCTTTAAATCCACCGCCCCAATCAACGCAGAAACAACAGCGTGGATTGAAGGGGTGGATTGAAAGAGAGCCTCTGGGCTCCCTTTAAACAACATGGAAAGTGTTCTTTTGGTGTAGATTGGGGCTCCCTTTAAATCCTGAGCCCCAATCCACACCAAAAGAACAACATTTTCCATGTTGTTTAAAGGGAGCCCAGAGACTCTCTTTAAATCCCCCCTTTGATGTTGATTTGGAGGGGGGGGCTTGGATTTAAAGGGAGCCTCTGGGCTCCCTTTAAACAACATGGAAAGTGTTGTTCTTTCATTGTGGATTGGGGCAGAGGATTTAAAGGGAGCCTCTGGGCTCCCTTTTAACACTCCTGAATCCATTTGAATGCCCGAATCGCAATTTGGATTCGGGCATTCAAATGGATTCGGATTTGGCTTGCATTGGGGTAGCTTGAATTTTAACTGGACAAGCCAGGGACTGAACCTGGGGCCTTTTCCAGTAAAGCAGAGACTCTGTCACTGAGTGGCAGCCCTTTCTTCACACCTATACAAGTGTAAATCAGGAGTGGGGCAGTGTTTAACAGAACCTGGGACCTAAGGTAGCAGAACCTAAGCTCTGCTGATCGACAGAACAGTCATTAATGTTTCAATATGAGCCTGAACAGTTTTTTCCGTTTCAGTACAGAGAAACAATGTGTTTCTGCCAGCCAAGACAAGAAGAGATATATCCAAAAGGCCAAATTGCTACACAATGAGGAGGACTTATGTGACTGCTTGAAAGCAGATTGCACAAGCCCATCCACTTGTCCTTGCCCTAAGAATAAATCAAGGTAACGAAGAAGACAGTGCTGCAGTAGTTGGAAGTTAGAAGAGAAAATAGAAAGGGAGATCTTATCAACACATGGCCATTTTTTTTGCTTCAAGTAAAAATACAATCTGTGGACCCACTTCCTACTAATTGCACAATCACTCCATACATATCTCTCACATTGGTTTCAGAATGGATTTTCATGTAACTGGAATCAGTGTGGTGAAAAATGTGTTTTTTACCTGACATGTCTGCTACCTTGGCCAGCCACCAGTCATTATTACTAGACTGCCATCAACAAGCTGTAAACTTTGGTTCTAAAGGTGAAAATCATTTTTCCTTTTAAAAAATGTGCTCCTTGCAGACAATATTTAGAAGTGGAGAAATCACACACACACAAATAATTCTCTTTATCAGACAACACGCTATGAGTGTCGATTGAAACTAACAATGTCAGTACTGAAAGCAATCACACTTAAGGTTTTATGTGTTTCTTTAAATGTAATCTCACATTATCAATATCAATTTCTCCTGAGTAATTCCTGAGTAATATTTCTAAACTAGCTAAGCTGAGGCCAATAGCTGTAGCATTCTTTGAAGACAAAACAGCAGTTCAGTAAATCCAAGATAGATCTTTTCTTGAAAGAATTAATCTTCTCTTTCCAAGGAACTAACATGGATCCAATATCATACGGACATATTTAAATTCAAAAGGCAGTCATATAGTCACAGAAGCTTTGTTTATTTCAAATGAAAAAAGCCCTAGGTGATTATTGGGGAATGCCATGAGTGCTAACAGCATTTATCACAGCCCCACTCCCCGCCCCGTTCAACACACCTTTCTGAGAGAGAGAAAGAGAGAGAGAAATACACACACACACACACACACACACACAATTGGGGAACAGCAATAGAAGAGTAGCACAGTATACTGAATTTTCTGGTAATAGAGCAGCTGAGCCAAAATGTACCACATTTAGAAGAGTCACAGAGGCAAGAAAACATTCACATACAAGAGCAGCCACGACTAAGCGTGGCTGCCATTGCCACACAGGAGGGGCGAAAACTGTGAAGGGGGAGGCAGGGCTTCTTGGAAAATTAATTAGAAGGGGAGGATAAAAGCGCCAAAACAACATGCCAAAAAGAAGTCCCATGACATCCAGGAGGGGTGGAGCAGGCCGAGGCTTAAATAAGCAGGCTCGGCTCTCCACCTCCTCCTTCCCTCCAGCAATGGCAGTGGTGAGCTTCCCAACCACCTCTCCCCTCTTTTATGGTTTTGGAAACATGCATACTTTTGTCATAGTCAGATGGGCGGTTGTGCATGGGAACTGAGCTGTGGAAGGGGGGGAGCCAGGGAGCTACTCCCCCCTTTTGGGGAACCACCAAGGGAGGTTATAGGGGGGAGTAAGCCAGGGGTCGGGATGCCCAGCGGGGGCTACCGAGGCTTGTGCCCTGGAGCGTGAATGGGCACTCAGCATGGGGCCAGCTGCCCAGCTGAGTCCCATGGCAGTTCATCATGGGGCCTGCTGCCCAGTTTTGGCCCAAGCTGGTTCAGCATGGGGCTGGTTGCCCAGCGGAAATATAGCACCATGGAGGGCGAAATCATTCTCCAAGAAGGAGTTGGAGAATAAGAGTGCTTGGCAAAGCCCTGGGGGGCTGCCCAGCATTTAGAACGGCTCCCATGCTGCACTCTCACGCTTCCTTGTTTTTTATAATGATGTTTTTTATAATAATGTTTGGAGAATGATGTCACCCTCCATGGTGCTGTATTTCAGCTGGGCAGCCAGCCCCATGTGAGCCACTGCAGGAAAAGAGTGTAAAACAGCCCTCAGACAGCATGTATCTGTGTACCCTTAAAACCATGGATTGCTTAAAATTATTGTTAAATTTTTTAAAAATAAAAATAAACATTTATTGATTAAAATTAAGCACATGGAGGAAGTGATGATCCAGAAAGTCTCCGTCCTCAGCCATAAACTAACCAGGAAAACCACAGCTTTTTATTTTCAGTCCCTTCATCTGCAATATGGAGATAATTTTACTAATCTATCTTGCAAAATTGCTGTATGAATTAGCAAGTATTTTGAAGGACTGCCCGAGCACTTTGATCCCTCAGTATCAACACTAAATATTTAAGTAATGTGAGTTTATATCCAGATTTTTTTAGTGGAACAGAAAAGATGGCTGAGTGTATTAAAAAAACCTAATAAACAAAAAAGACAGGTGGAATTGTGACAGTGACAATTAACAAAAGAACCTGAAATTCTAACATACTTAACGAAGTCTCTCTTTCTTTGCCATCTCCCATCTATTTTCAGCAATAATATATACATGGAAATCTTGGTCCTTGATTAACCCCTGAGGTAAAAGTCACCTTCACCTAGACAGCTCTGCTTTCAGAGAAACTGGCCTCTGTAACCTGAACCTTTCCAATTAATTCCTGTTCAAAGTGATCTGGTAACCCAGGATGTCAGGTTTAGAGAGGAAGAGCTATAATTTGGAAGCAACTTCCTGTTTGGACATTATTTGGGGTTTTTGATCTTGCAGCATCATGAATGGAAGGAAATTATGTAAAGGATACACTTTCTCCATCTGTGTTCCAGATTATTATTTGTAATTACATAATTTTACAAATGGGGGTCAATTGTTCACTGTGTCTGCTCTTAGAACACTCCTGGTATGTTTTTTATGGGTTTCCTCTTGGCTACATTGTCCATGGTTATATGTACCCTTTGTGCATCTTATGTTTCATTAGAATCCTTGTTCCCAGCCAGAAATAGTGTGGGTGATAATAACTCTAAATCATAAGCACAGGCAGTTTTGAGAAAATTAATGTGCACCAATTAAAGTTATGTTTTATTATCTTTGATAATACTGGATGAAGTTAACATGCTAAATGTGTAACCCTTAGCAGGGCAGAGTTTTTCACAGGGTTGAACAAAATAATAGCATTTTATTCCTTAATGGCTGTCTGTGCTTGACACACTGCTTTGAAAATAATTATGTCTTTCAGTTCTTTGGTTTCCAACTTTATTCTGAACCTGATTCTTCTCCCCGCACGCCAGCATTCAATGCTTTTTCATCTCCCGAACATCCAATAGTTCATAAAGAAAGTGTCTGGATGTTGCACAGATGCATTCAATATTCTTTGCAATCTTTCTACACTGCTTAACTTAAGCTCCCTTCATACACAAATCCTCAGACATTTGTGAGTGGCACAGACAAACCTTTGCCCAAGTGGAAAGGAATTTGCTGGATCAAACCCCCTGGGTAATTGGGCTTGGTTTTTCATATATTTCTGGGTTTCTAATCCTTTACCACTTTTGCCAGCATATTTTCAAATTTATCTTCAAGAATATAAATAGCTGGATTAGAAACTTCACATTTAAGAAATGATAGGGAGGATTTTTAGTATAATGTTGCTGCTGCTTATATTTATGAAGAGAGGTGTTTAAGGTAAAAGTGAAGATTCTAAGAAGTCACTCCTAAATTCAGGACAGTCTTACAGGAATTTACAATAGTTCATCTATATATATATAAAAAGCTAACGGCTGGACGGATCGCCCCCAAATTTTCACATGACGTTCCTCCCTGTTGCGGGCAGGTAATTGAACCTTCAAATCACCGAAAGTCCATACCTGAGCCAGGTAAAACGTCTTTTTCCTGGCGCACCAGGCCGTGAAGCTGGCTGTGTTCAACTGTCACCCTTAGAATGTCCGTACAGCCTGTCTGTCTGTGGCCTGAGGGCTTGGGATGAGGGCTTAGGATGTCCGTGCAGATGGGCAGAGATGAGCAGTGAAAACAGTAAATAGATAATACGGTTAGGTAATACGAGTGGAAGTGAAACACATACACACTTTGCCATATGAGATGTCAGGTGGGGTCCCCCCCCCTCACATGCAGGTAACTTTAACTCTCTGTGCCTCACCCACTACTACCACGCAACACACATCCAGCTCATCCTCACCCACCTCACTCTGCCCTCCCTCACATCCAACCACCACTTACCCACTTCCTCACCCATATTCGCCACAGCTCTCTTTTACTAAAAGCGAGCTGGAGTTTGCCTTTTTCTTCTAAAGAAATCCACGGGGTGGGGGCGAACCAACACTACTGGCTCCACTTCTTTTGCACATGGCCCTTTAAGAACCCAGGGAGCTGGCCTCAATCTGAGCGCCTCACCACCCTGCCTCTGCTGTCTGACTGGGATAGCCTCCTTGCTCCTGTTCTGCCTTACTCAAGCCAGGACTGTGCGTGTCAACCAGCCTCATGGACTGCGGGATTCGCACTCTGGACAGTTCCGTTGTGGAATGGAAAGGGTTACCTTATACTAATAAAAACAAGACACCACCATATAACAATGTGAATTGAAAAGGGAAAGAGGGATTCCATTTGACCACCCCAAAAGGCTATCTGGGAATCATTGGACCTGCATGGAAATCTGTGTGGGTTGCAGACTGTGATGAGAAGGACAATTGCCACAGCAACGCGTGGCTGGGCCCTGCTAGTCTATATATATAAAAAGCTAACAGTGACTTTGTTAGTCACTCCGTAACGCCAAAACGGCTGGACGGATAGCCCCCAAATTTTCACATGACGTCCCTCCCTGTTGTGGGCAGGTAATCGGACCTTCAAATCGCCGGAAGTCCATACCTGAGCCAGGTAAAACGTCTTTTTCCTGGCGCACCAGGCCATGAAGCTGGCTGTGTTTAACTGTCACCTTTAGAATGTTCGTGCAGCCTGTCTGTGGCCTGAGGGCTTGGGATGAGGGCTTAGAATGTTCGCACAGATGGGCAGAGATGAGCAGTGAAAACAGTAAATAGGTAATACTGTTAGGTAATACGACTGTTCAGGCTAATTCACAGTTCAGGCTAAAAACTGCCTGAGGAACTATACTTCCCAGGAGACTTTGTGAGTCCCAAGGTCTCCTGGGAACTGTAGTTCTTCAGACAGTTTTTGAGCCTGAACTGTAAATAGGCCACTTTTTTCTGCCTGAAAAAGTACTAGCAAAAGAAAAGGAACTAAAATAAATGTGGGAGGGGGATGCCGCAGGGGGGTGCTGCAGGGGGGTCACAAGAAAAAGGGGGAGGGGCCGGGGGTGATTTTCCAGCCCCCAGGCATGCGCCCGGTGCGCGTTGCACCCCCTTCCCCCTTGCCACTCCGCCGCTGCCACCACCAAGGGGGGAAAACTCACTTGGAAAGCCCCTAGGGTTGCCAGTTCCAGAATGCAAAATTGCTGGAGATTTGGAGGTGGAGCTTGGGGAGGGCAAAATTTTGGGAAAGGATGCCCACTGGGGCATCATGTTACAGTGTTTACCCTTCAGGGGAACTGAGGTGTGGAGTTTGGAGATCAGTTGAAATCCCAGAACAATTCCAAGTTTTATCAATGGGCAGTGTTAAACCTACTTTCTCTCAGTCTAACTTCCAGGACAAAATAATAAATTCTGTAACAAGCAACTTGAAAGTTCCATGGCAAAGTTAAGTATGTACTTTACTACATTTAAAAAAAAAGAAATGTTTCGTAAATGTTTCAATTTGAATAGGTGGTACGCATTTTGTTTCATACCTATTCATGACGCATCTTTTGTGTTCTCATAACCATATAATAGTCGCATAGCATTTTTGATGTCATGTGTCTCGGACAGAAGCTTTTCAAAACAAGATCCATTTACATTGTGAATATCCAAGAGTCACATGTTATGCTTAAATTTTACAGTCTCCTCCCCATGGTGTAATGTAGCTTATGGTGGTTGTGCATGGCAACTTGAAGCATTTCCAAGACCTCTGTGGAGAATTACAAGAAGGTCTACATGATATTCAGCAAAGTTAGTCATGACTCCCAATCTCCTGATGGAAATCTGTTTCCTGATTCTAAGACAACAGAAATCGACCTGAATGCTCCAGAGAGTGTTACGTCAGCCCTAATTAGAGAGCTGTAAAAAGTTGCTTGGCTTAACCTACTACCATCTCAAATACCCTTCTGTCACTTTGACCTTGCTCTCATTCTACCACTCTAAAACATAGTTCAGAATCATTTGTAATTGGCATGTTACTTTTGTGCAGTACAGACAAAACAACAAATGAAAGCTGAGAGTTTTGGGGAAACGCCTGAGAAAATGCAAATGGCTTCACACCAGTACATAAAACCTAACCATGTTTCAGAAACCTATATTTTAGAAATAGGGCACCCATTTATTTTGGACAAGTCCACACCAATCTCTCATAGCTGGATTGTTGTTTCTGAGGTTAGCCATGTGGGAAGGACACAATTCTGGCTAAACATCACTTTGAATTTACAACTGAACATTGCTGTTTTGTATCTTGGGCTGATTCCGTATGGGCCAAAAATAGTGGTGTGAAAATGGTGTAAAAGGGTTTAAAACAGTGTAAAAGGATTTATACCGTTTTCACACCGCTGTTTTTGGCCCATGCGGAATCAGCCTTGGTTAGATCAATACAATTACTCTCTGCTTAAGTATCTGACTTCTTCATGGGTAGTGATATTTATTTCTCTAGGAGGTTTATTTCTGCTAAGCCCTAGCTGTGCATACATCAGGTACCCCCTGTCCCTAGGCAAATATGCCTCTGCATCAGGCTCAAAGAGCCCTCAGAATGTGTCTGTTGGAGGTGCTCTCTTATTACACAAGAACCCCTTCCTTCTCTCTGCATGATAGTGGCAGACTTTCTCCTGGAAATTACTAAATGCCAGTAGATTTCCCTCCACTCAACATTTATTTCCTGTACTGTATATGTTTTTAATCAGTTTTTTTACTTTTGTTGTTGTTGTTTATGCCAATAAAGGCTTGCTGCTGCTGCTGCTGCTGCAGAGTGGTTTGCCTAACAAGTTTGGAAACAAGTTTGGCAAACAAGCATATTCCTTATGCCACCAGACTGATGCATGGATGTAGCATAATATACCCCTTCAAAGTAGTATGCTTGAGAAAGAACCTCCTTTTGGATTTTACAATCATCTTTGGAAAGGTATTCACAGTATACATAACTGGATTTTAAAATACAAGACAACAGGCATAACTTTATTCTGCTATGTTTTCAGCATATTGGATATTATCAAGTCAAAGAAAAATCCTTTAAATCCCATTGCTTTTATGGCAGACACTGAACGTTGTCATTAGCAGCCTTACTAGAATACACTTAAATGTGTTTTATGTCTTGGCTGGATCATGCTCTCTGCTAGTACTGTATAATAAACTATGCTAAATCCCATCCTTTGGGGAGGGGTTTTTTTGGAGATTTTTATACATACACACACACACAGAGATAAACACATGTGTGCACACACACACACACGCACACGCGCACACACACACACTTGGAAATGTTATGTCTTTTTGAATAAACATGACAAGCAAGTCATATTATGACTGCTGGGAAAAATTCATGGGATATCAAGCCTTATTTGATAAAACATTGCAATTAATCAGTTCCCTAAATTCTGATTGAAATGTGGCTTTCTAAACAGATTTCAGTCTGTTATTCCCTGCTGCCCTGTTATCTAAGAAATGTTTCTCAGTGCTGGTGGCAACTGCAATTAGAAATAATCTGTTTCTATCGTGATTCAAGTATGGTTGCCAACCAAGCACTGGCAACCCCCAGGAGATATGGGGAGTGAAGTCCTGCTGATTGGTGCTGCATCAACCCTGTGACTTAACTTCTGGCACAATCCCAGAAGTGACCTCACCATATCAGGCTAATGCTGCAGAATCTGCCCAGATCCACTCCACTGGGGCCAAAGCACGGCAGCAGGTCTTCTGTTCAGCTCTAGAGTCATACATGATATTTAAGGATGAGCAGAGACATCAAATTTTACATATAGTAGAGATGGTTTTGTTATGGTATGTGAAAAAAAAAGAGGGTTCATCTCCTAGGTCGCAGATAGCTGGGTCAGCAACGGAGCTGGAGCCAGAGAGTCTGGAGCAACTTGTGATAGTCAACCTTTAATGTGATTGGTGCAAGAGACCAGGGCTGTTTCTGCACAGCCAGCGAGTGGGGGTGCATCAGCATAAATTATGCCGATGCATCTCCCCGGGACTGTTCGCACAGACGATCCCGGTAGGGGCGCAGGTGAAGGCATAGCCTTCGCATAGGCTGCGCCTTCTGCAACCAGCTTACCTTCTCCTGCTGGCTTCCATCATGTTGGGGAGGCCAGCCCCCCCCCCCCCGGCCAGAGCGACGGCTCTGGAGACCGAGGCCGGGGGGGCATGACCCCTGGCCTCCACAATGCAATGGCAGCCACCAGCAGGAGAAGGTAAGCTGGCTGGGGAAGGCAGGAGGAAACGCCACCTTCCACCCGCTGCCATTAGCATGGCAGCAGGTGGAAGGCGCCACTTTTGAAAAACTTTGCTCATGGAGTGAGGTTCAAAAGTGGCGTTTCTGCGCCACTTGGGCGGCATGAGCATGACGCTGCTGCATTGCAGCAGTGCCTGCTGTGCGAACACCTCCTCAGGGATGGTGTTTTTGCCCGTGCGGAAACAGCCCAGGACTCTGTTCCTATGGAAGACTGTTGCTGGGCAAAGTGCTAGCTTGACCATTATAAAGGCAGTGTATAGAACTCTGTATGTATCTTTAGGCTTCTTACTTATCTTAGTGCTTAGTCCTGTGTAGCTTTAGAACTTTGTATAGTGTATTGTGTGCTGCAACTACCAAGTAAAGCCTTCCTGTGGAAAGAACATCTCATGTGAAGTGTCTTATTCCAAGAAGGTGGGAGGCTGCTGAGTTTATGCAGTTGGACTACTAGACCTCCTTGACTACTATAGGTAGCTCCGCTCTACTCTGCTGATAGGTTTGAAGTAAGGTTTCCAGCTGAGCTGGAGAAGAACATCCTGCCTCTTGAATAAAGACTTGGTGTGCAGAAATGGGCAGTTAATATTTTTCAGGACATGAAAAGTTTTCATAAGTAACAACTGGTAAATAATTATTTTCCCCAGACCAGCTGGCAACCCCAGTTTGAAGGCACCTTAACTTGAAAAACCAAGTTTGCAATTTTGAAGAGAGTTGGGGAGAAGCTAGTTGTGATGGGAGCCTATTGGCTAGCATCTGTGATGTCTCAAAGGGTGGTAATTTCAGAAGATCATTTACAGTATGGGTAACATGATGAAGTTTGCTCACTTCTTAAATGGGCTTTAAAATGCTGCAATACAGATGATTGCACAATAGTAAGTGATTGCTGTTGCACCACTATATATTTGTTTTGCTACAGAATGAAGTTATTAATTGCCCCCATACTCCCATGGATTATCACAGCATTTTGTTACTACCTCCTGGTTCAGTGTTCAGTTATAGATAATTGGATGGGAGGTTAAAAGTACAGTTAGCCAAAGCTTATACAAATTCATTAGTCTTTGTAATACAGATGACAAAGCAACCATGTAGCAGAAAAGAATACCATAAAGTAGTTGCCTGTATAGTGTAGGGAAATATATACCTTAATTAGATTAGAGCTAAGATGAAAGATAGGAAGGAATTATCACCAACATTTAGGTATCCCACTATTTAGAAGATCTCCAAGTCAGCAGACAGGCAGGGTGGCAGCCTGGTCATTGTTTTTGATGACTGACTAAATTTGCAGGCAAAACTTTTTCTCAGTTCTAATCTCCCCCTCCCCAAATGGTATCTGTTGTTACACTACAATGCTTATTTTTACGTACCTGATTAATTAGACAAAAAGCAAGATCTTGATTAAAAGTTTTTAAATGTCACCACAATGTTTATGTTTTCCTTGAAGACAGCCTGTAAGGATTTGGTCAGATTACTACTCTTCTGTGACCTGACCTACTTCAGAGTAACTTTACTAAATCTGTGAAAGAGGATCTGGTTGAGTAGTACTTAATTAAGAACAGGGTTTCAATCATTTTGCAGAAAAATACAGTTTAGGAAATACATTTTCCTTGCTCTGTTAACAGGATAGCTAATTATACAAAATAAGGTTCTGTTTTGTCTCTTTAAGAGGTCCGAGTGGAATGTGTGGAATGTAAGGATTAGTGGCATAAATTACATCAAATCATAACTTTATAGAGGGGCAAGTAAAAATTGCTTGAATATGCTGAGAACTGAATACAAATTTCTTATGCATTCTTTAGCTGTTCTTTGAAAAACCATTTTGTTGCATATTTTTGCCCCTCTTTGCCCTGTCTCCACCACTCTTTTATTTATGTCCCAGCTCTCATTTCCTAATCTACCTATTTACCATTCTCTGCTTCCTTAGCCTTTTTCAAACTATTACTTTTTAAAGTCCAGGCCTTTTCTATCCCCCTTTGCCTGGACGGTTCTGTCAGGACTTCCCTTCTGTGGTACCCAAGCAGTGGCAGTTCGGCCAACGGACGCCAGAATGCCTACAATAAGAGTACCTCAGCTATTCAGCGTCAAAAAATGTATTTATCTGTTTGTTTAAATATCTTTATTCCACTTTTTCTTGTATATGCAGGTAGCCAATACATCACAGTAGAAATATTAAAATTTAAAATCAATTGATTAAAACCTCAGGTTACCCCCTTCAAAAAAGATGGCTGCAATTTAAAGTCCAGTAAAGGCCTGGCAATCAAAATGGCCCTGCGTCACTTCCTGAAGATTTCAAACAATATCTCTCTCCACAGCTTTGCACGGAACCTGTTTCACAGAGTGGGAAGTATAATGGAAAAAGAAACCAGAAAGATCACCGAGTCAGCAGACTGGCAGGGTGGCAGCCCAGAGAAGAAGAAGAGTTGGCTTTTATACTCTGCTTTTCTCTATCATAAGGAGTTTCAAAATGGTTTATAATTGTTCCCCTTCCCCTCTCCACAACAGACACCTTGTAAGGTAGGTGTGGCTGAGAGAGTGCAGAGACTGTGACTAGCCCAAGATCACCCAGCAGACTTCATGTGGAGGAGTGGGGAATGGTTCTCCAATTACCGTATATACTCATGTATAAGTCGACCCGAATATAAGTCAAGGCACCTAAGTCTAAGATGGAAAATGCATCCACTACTGGTAAATTTCAAAAATAAAAATAGATACGGTCGGGCGCTATTTGGGGGCTCTGTCACTGACTCCCCATCTCACCAATCCAAAGGTCTCTGCCACCGACCTCTCCATCCCGTAGCTTGTCCAGCTCACCCAGGTCGACTGGATGTCACCTGCCGAAGCACAGAAGGAGGCTGAGAAAGCGGCTGAAGGGGGGAGGCAGAGAAGAAGGCAGAGGAAAGTGAAGCAGAAAAGGAGGCTGAGAAAGTGGCTGAAAGGGGAAAGGCAGAGAAGAAGGCAGGAGAGAGCAAAGACAGGAGAGGAGGAACGCCACACAAGAATTAAGTGGGACCCTCACTCATGTATAAGTCAAGGGGAGCTTTTTCAGCACAAAAAATGTGCTGAAAAAGTAGACTTATACATGAGTATATATGGTAAGTCCGCCACTCTTAACCACTATATTACATTGGTGACCATAGCTGATATACAGAGACATATGGGATGAGACCATCCTTTAGATATATTGTTCCTAGGCCACAAAAGGCTTCAAATTACAGCTATCATGGTGACAATGCAAAATACCGTATTAAATTAGGGTTGCCAGATACCAAAAATCTTGAGAGTCATAGAATGTGACCTACTGATGTCATGTAGCAGGGACAGATGATAGCACATTGAATATCAGTACTACTGGTAGCATTTCACACCCAACCAGAAACTGTAGCTTGAGATTCCAACTTCAAAGTGGGCCATGTAGAGGTGTAGCTGGTGAAAATGGAGCCCGGGGTAGACTCTGAGTTTTCCGCCCCCCCCCCCATGTGTTCCTGTGCCATGCCTCCACACCACACGTCCCCATGCCCCACTTGCCTCCTGGGCCCAGGGTGCTGCTTTTCCTCCTCCTGGGCCTGGCAGCAGCCCAGCCAGATTCCTGACTGGGGGAAAGTCCCTCCCTCCCTCCCTCCTCAGCCCTGGGGAGCTGCTGGGGGCAGTCCAGCCAGACTTCAGGTCGGGGGAAAGCCCCTCCTTGCATCCCTCCCTCAGTGCTTTTTTTTAAAGCTGAGGTGACTCCCGTCTTTAAAAAAAAGCGTCGAGGCTGGAGCTCCACTCCCTCTCAGAGAGGGGGGCGCTCCAGCCTTGGCTTGGAGTGGGAACTGGTGCAGCTGCAGCTGGAGCACTCCAGCCACAGCCGTGCTGCTTCCTGCTCCCATGCTCAGTGGTATAGTCACACTGGGGGCATTTTGCGCCCCCATGTGACTAATTGGCGTGTGCCCGGGGCACATGCCCCACATGTCCCCATGGCAGCTGCGCCACTGGGGACATGGCATTCTCCTGGAATTATAAACTGATCTCCAGATTATAGAGATTAGGTTTCCTAAAACAACCTGCACCTTCAGAGGATGGTGTCTATCATATACCATAAAGTCTAGGACAAATAGAAGTGCTAGAATGACATCACATCCTTGCTGAGCATCCCCTTAACCCCAGAAAGCATCTTCCCCATGCACCACACCCAAATATCTAGGAATTACCCGAGTGAGATTTGACAACTCATTTGTGTCATATTGAATCTGAGAATGTCTGAAATCACAATCATGTTACTTTGAAGAGGTAGCCTATTGAGCTTTCACATGTACATATGGAAACTAACATATGGAAATTAACTATGCCTAAATGCAAAAGGTGGTCTAGCTGCAAGTGCCAGATAATTGTCCCTCATCTTCTTCCCATGGACAATCCGAACACAAGTCAGAATATTTATAAGTCTTAAAGAAGCCATCAAGGGTATAGGCTAGTGAATGTCCCTGAAATTTCAGCATGGTACCCTGAGTCCAAGCCAAACCCTCAGCAGACAGAATTATTTCCACCCACAAAGTACAATTTTCTCACTTCACCCACCCACTGCAGTCAACAATTCTACCTGAAATGCTCCTCTGCCCCCCAGAAACAGCATTGGTGGGGCATGGGGCTGCAGTCGGAGGTGGAAGACAAAAAAAGTCATGTTCCACTAATATAGATTATTCCATCAATGGCAATACTTCACTGGACTCCAACATCAATCCCACCAAACCCAAACAGTGAGATTTTGGTATTTCAGATGAAAAACTCATGGCATAGATATCCTTATTTGTGCAATCAAACCCAGTGGCAGGAAGTTGATCTGGGGATTAGTATCACCCATGAGCATGCTTGGGTGACAGGCCACCAACATTACAAGCTCCAGACTTCAAAGCTTTTAGACAAGGCTTCTTTTATTGCTTGTGTTACAGAAATACTTTCAAGAAGAATTGTTTCATGATCTGAAAACACATCAGATACATTCACAGTGATGTTAATCAGATTAATCTATGGAGAGAGGCGGCTTTTTATTGGACATGAATACTTGCAGGTGTTTGGAGGGAAAGCTTTGGTTGAAATTTTCTTTAAAAGGCAACATTAGAGCAAGATGTGTTTTGTTCATCTCTTTTTTTTTGCCCCGTAACTCTCATCATGTTTAATGTTGTACTATTACATAGCTCTTATTTTACATAAATACATCATGATTATAGCTGTATAACCTTGGCAACACACTGGCCCCTTGAGGCTGCCTGAAATAGAACAGAAATGCAGATTATACCATGTAACCACTCTACTGGGAACAATAATTTATTGTGTTTTATTTCCTTTTCCATAAGATTCAGTGAAAATAAAAGTAATTTAGGTTCTGTTAAAACAATATACTTGCAAGTGGTGAGAAAATGCAAAGAAATGTATGCCTTTGCCATAACTAGGTGAACATTTCAGAACAATAATCAGCCCGTGTTCTGGGATTTGTGAATTTTGACTTCTACAGATCTGAAATGACTGATAGGTGGCTCATTGGTATATTTCATACCTTAATTGTGGCTCAGTTTGGCTTAAATTAAGCAACTCTGAGCATGCATGTTTTCAGCTGGGAAGAGTTAAAAACATGCAGTCAATTTTATCATTGAAATCAATGATTTAGAGTGCCTGTTTTTGGAAGAATCTTCCCCTTTGTTATTAGTAAGTGACGTAAAAACAGAAATTTTTGTTTTCCCTTAGCTTGAAATATAACATCTTCAGAATGGGGCAATGATATCACTTTTTGAAACAGATGACCAAAATGATTTAAATGTGATGTCAACACTAATCTTTGTTTCAGCTTTCCACATTAGGTTAAGCTTGTTGAGTGATATTTATACTCAGGCAGTTTTTGCATGGTCAAAATAGAACTAGAATCTTATTGCAGCAATTTTGTCCCAATTTCTGCCTCCGCATGGCTCCCCACTCCTTCCCAGGAGTTGAGGCAGGACCGGGACAATATGCCCCAGCTGTTTCTGCACAAGGTCAGGGCTTTTTTCATTTGCACTTCTGAGGTCTTCCGCACATGCACTAGCAACCTCCGTTTCCCGCATTCTGATTGGCTGCTGGTAGTGTTACACAGATGGCATTTTTCTCTCCCCCTTCTCCCACTCAATTTTGCCAGTTGCTCACTTTCTTCTACAGGCTCTTATCTCAAGTGTTTCGTTTTAATTAGCTGTGGACCCAATTACACTGAGAAAACACCTTTCGTGAAGATAAGAGACATGGCTTAGATTGCACAGAAAAAATCACAGAGGGAAAAACCATGGATTCAGAAAGAAGAGGGGGGATGAAAAGAAGAGGAGAGTGAGAGGTGGCGCAGCTCCTCCTGCATCCCCCTCCTTGTCACATTCTTGCAGTGTCGAGAGAGGCATGCCGCTATCGCTCCTGACCCCCCCCCCCCTTTGCGCTGGAAACCAGCCTCTGCTTAATAAAATCAAAACATTCCCCCATCTTTGCCTTTAGTATTCCTGGCTTGTGGCCCCTCCAACAAAAATGCAGTGTTTATTGATTGCCCTAGTTCGGTTCCTGTGGTGTTTGCATGGCAGCGGGGTTATACAGGGGCATTTTAAAAGAACCACCAATTTGGTGGGTTTTGAAAGTTGCAGGGCAAAGGAAAAATAGTGGGGCAACACCAGGGTAGACACTGTGCAGCTTTGGGAACCGTGCAGAATTCCTGGCTGCACAGGGATATTTTCCGTGCTCACCCCAGGATATTTTGACCGTGAGGAAATGGCCTCAGTTTCAGTTTGTCACTGATTCCATATAGCAGCCCTTACCCATTCTCATACTGAGGAAAGGGGAAAAAACTGAACATTTTTACACTAGGAAGTAATGATTACACTAGGAATGTGATGATAATATGATGTAAAGCTACTTCCAGATTTTATGGAGGCCCTGAGCCATAAACCCTCCACTTTCCCATTCCAAGATGGTCCATGACTCCAAGTGTTTCCCTGCTCTCTAATTCAGTAGGCTTATTAAGTGCCTGTTTCCAGTGGGTAGCCTGTGGCTACACTTACATTCCCACCACCATTGATGTTTGCAGTGGGGGCAGGGATGGGATCTGACTCAGAAGTGATGTAACTCTGGGGTGATACTCTAGAAATCTCCCAATATTTGTGGTTTTTACCATAGCGATTTGTGATGTCACTAGTAACCACTCTCCCCAGGCCCTGACCAAGCAATTTCTTGAGGGCTGCAGGTAGAGGATTGGCAACCCTTATCATTTGAAAAGGCAAACTCTATGCTGGGGATAATTAGGAAAGGAGTTGATAATAAAACTGCAAGGATTGTCATGCCCTTATATAAAGTTGTGGTGCGACCGCACTTGGAGTACTGTGTTCAGTTCTGGTCGCCACATCTCAAAAAGGATATCAAAAAGATAGAAAAAGTGCAGAGAAGGGCAACAAAGATGATTGAAGGATTGGAGCACCTTCCTTATGAGGAGAGGCTGCAGCGTTTGGGACTCTTTAGTTTGGAGAGGAGGCGGCTGAGGGGGGTATGATTGAAGTCTATAAAATTATGCATGGGGTAGAAAATGTTGACAGAGAGAAATTTTGTGATTATTGAAAATGCTGGGGGGAAGAATTAGGACTAATAAAAGGAAACACTTCTTCACGCAACGTGTGATTGGTGTTTGGAATATGCTGCCATGGGAGGTGGTGATGGCCACTAACCTGGATAGCTTTAAAAAGGGCTTGGACAGATTTATGGAGGAGAAGTCGATCTATGGCTACCAATCTTGATCCTCCTTGATCTCAGATTGCAAATGCCTTAGCAGACCAGGTGCTCAGGAGCAGCAGCAGCAGAAGGCCATTGCTTTCACATCCTGCACGTGAGCTCCCAAAGGCACCTGGTGGGCCACTGCGAGTAGCAGAGAGCTGGACTAGATGGACTCTGGTCTGATCCAGCAGGCTAGTTCTTATGTTCTTATGAAAAGAAGGAGCCTGGTGATGGAGGCTGCCACTACTAGACTCCAGTGATGCCTTATGCAGCTATGTGATGGTGGCTAGAAGCAGTGGTCCAAGCAGCCACCACCACCAGCCTTTTCAAATAATAAAACTTAGCTTTTTGAGAGGAAGAAAGGGAGTGTAGGCCATCCTTTCCAGAAATCTAGTAACTTGCAAGCATGCACTACCACCAGCTACTGGCTGGCTACTTATGTGATTATGCCATGAACTACACAGACACAAACATGCTTAAAGTACTGTGGGTAGAAAATTATGACAAAAATAATGAGTGCAAGTATATGAAGTACTCTGTAGAGATGTGCACCTCACAAAAAAATCTGTATTTTTTTTGGATTAGGCTCTCAGGGAGCCAAAGAAATTCCTGGTTATTTGGATTCCAAATACTGGTTTGGTATTTGGAAATAGAGGTTTTTTTAGAAGGGGGAATTTCAATATTATTTGTCTCCTTCCAGAGGGCTGGAGAAACTGTTTTTAAAGCAAATGGCACCAACATTGCTATAATTATGCTGATGCCTGTCCAATAAATAGTCACAGAGTTTCAAGTGAATTGGACTGAGAGGTCCAATTTTATGGGCCTGTGAACAAGGTGCCCCCAACCACCCTCCATTGTTTCCTATGGGAGATAAATTTCAAACTTTTTCCAGAAAAAGATAAAACCAAACACACAATAGCAAGCAAAATGACTGTTGGACAAAAGTCTCTCGGGGCAAACAGAACGAACAGTTTTAAAGAACTGATGCAGAAGCTTGAAATCACAGCAGTAGCTTGAGACACAGTAGCTTGAGACACCTAACACAGCAAATGCCAGAGAGTCCAAGATAATGTCAAATTAGAGAATCCATAAAAAAAAAAGCTGAACCAGGAATGTGCTTGCAATTGTAAAAAATCAAATCAGAGAATCATGACAAACATGAATGAGAGAATCCAAGCCAATATCAAACCTGAGAATCCAATGCAAACCAACATAAGCTCAGAACATAGTGTTGCAACTTGTAAGATCAACAGAACTAATTTTAGAGTATAGAATCCAGAACAAACTAACCTGGCAAACTGATACCAAGCCCTAGAGAGCTGGACTTGGGAAAATTAGGCAAATATCGCCCACCACTAGTTCCTCATCTATAAAACAAGAACAGAAGAAGCTGACATCAAAAATAGTAGTGGCGTGCTACTACCAGGTGCTAGTAATAGCACTCAGGTGATAGTGATCAATGGATGAAATTTTTACAATTTGATTTATAAGAGCAGGAAACCCCTAATGGGCATTTACTGACTGAAATAAATTCTGCATGGCTGATTGCCATATGAGGCATCACCACTGTTCACCAGAAAATGAATTAAGTCCATTAATATTTTATTTTAAACACAAGATGGCTTTTCGAACTGAAAGTATTGCAAACAGTGGCTTATATTAATTAATAACAGCTTTGTTAGCTGTTGCAAATTGAAGAATGGAAAAAGCCCCAGTATTTTTGACATTATCTATGAAACTTGATTTGTGGTAAGTTCCTTCTTTCTTTTGGCTGCTATGTCTACAGTAATGCTGAAACTCACTTTATACACGCATCAGCAAGACGCTACTTGCATGTACACAATGGCCAGTCACTACACACACTAAGGAATAAAAGGACCCAGCAGCAGATGCTGTAAATTATTTATTCTGCAATCCAATGCCATATACGTTTTGACTTATCATTCTTCCTCAGGGTCAATTTCCATATAATCAAACCCTTCCAGTCAAGACATATATTTTCTTGCTAGAGTGTCCTATATGTTTTGAGCAATTCCTTGAAACAATAACTCTAAATGTAATGGGCACTGGAGTTCAAAAAGTCATTTATAGCACTAGGAGATTATTTTCTTTTTTCTAGTGGATTTCTGCTGTTGCAAGGACAGCTCTCTTGTATTTATTCATTATTTTTTGCAGAAAACAACTGAACCATTCCAGACAGCAGTGGTGTGAATAGGCTCAACAGAAATGTTCTATTTAGATATTCCACAGTTATCTTTGCGTATACTCCAAAGCAGGTAAGAAGAAGAGGAAGATGCAGAGGAAGAGTTTGGATTTACACCCCATCTTTCTGTCCTGTAAGGAGTCTCCAGGCAGCTTACAAACTCCTTTCCCTTCATTTCCCCACAAAAGACATCTGGTGAGGTAGGTGGGGCTGATGGAGTCCCAAAGAACTGTGACTAGCCCAAGGTCACCCAGCAGGCATCATGTGTAGGAGCAGGGAAACAAATCCAGTTCACCAGATAAGAGTCACCACTGATGTGGAGAAATGGGGAATAAAACCCAATTCTCCAGATTAGAGTCCACCATTCTTAAGCAGTACACCATGCTGGCTCTCAGCCTTCCTCCCTTTCCCCTGCAACAATGCTGTAAGGTGGAATAGGCTGAGAGTATGTAACTAGCCCAAGATTGCCCAGTGAGCTTTCCGGCAGAGTGGGGATTCAAACCTGGGCATCCCAGATCCTAATCTGACACTAACCTACAACCATGCTGATTCTTATATCTTTATGTCAGCACAGTATCTACACAACAATTTGAAGGTTCAAAAGTGCAGAGCAACTTGAAAGCTAAAGAGCCACTGGCTGCTTCCAGTGAGCTGAGAGTTTCATCAGAAATGCCTTATACCTAATCTGACATTCAGAGCACAGAACTCATACTGTATACTGTGCGATCGCTTCAGCATAACAATAAGGAAAAGGGAAATAGGCAAGAACATGAAAGAGTAAAATGAGCCCCAAAATATAGTTTTAAGTATGGAATTTTTCAAGTTGGAAAGAATGTTCTTCACCCATCACTGGATGGTGCTGTTAGCCCTCATCACAGAGCAAGTGCTTCATTAACATGTAAGCCCATTTATCTCTCACTTGGCATATGAATTCCCTCTTGATTTGAACATCTGCCTGGAAGGCGCATCTCTAATTAGAGCAGACATGTTATTCCATGATTAAAATAAATATCAAAACACGTTTCTGCTTCTTCCAGTTAGCTTTTCCTCATAGTGCCATAGCTGAAATAATCGTGGCTAAAACTTGTCAACTCTCAGTGGAGCTAAGATTTCATTAAGAGGGTGCAATGCAGCACAGTAATTCAATATATATTTATGGGATAAATGTCCACAGGGTTTTATTACTGTGAGATCATGGAGAAAACCAAACAAGCTTCTTGAAGTTCAGTTTCCCACACTTTAATATCCAAATACCTTTAATTAACTAATTTCTGTTGAATGCTAAATTATTAAGCATAAAAATTACTTATAAGGCACTAAAGAACAAATTCCCAGTTTCATATATATCACATGTATACAGCTGGATTCCCCAGCACCTGAAAGTTACAGGCACAAAATTCTTGTATGGGAATGTAAGCATTCTGAATTCAATTTCTAGGGTCCCTGTGAGAATTGCATCAAGTCTTAAGTGTGTCTTAGTTTTCGGAGTACTGACAAGGCCAGAGACAATTATATAGGGTTTTGTCTGGAGGCAAAAACTCTGAAGATTTATGGTATATTTGTATAATAATAAGAAAAATATCAAAACAAACTTTAAAAAGCAAGCAGACCCTCCCACAGGCAACCAAACCACTAATACTGCTTAAGAATTCCCCAAACAATTGCAAGGACCCTGACAGCTTCCCAGATTATTTCTACTCTATCTAATTACAGATAAAAACTAATCTTGCCATCAATATCTCGAGTTCTTGGCATGGTGAAATCTGTGGATATCTAAATCCAGATATTGGAGCCATGAACAGAAGACGGATCTTTCTACAAACCTGAAAATGTCCCAGGTTTATAGAAAAACCAGATTTCTTTTTAAATGCCCTATCCATTTGTCTGACCTTTTTGGCTTTTTGATCTTTTGCCATTTGCTACCATCCACCTTGCATGGATCACCCAAGTCCACCTGCATGCTGCTGTTCAATAGCAACCACCCTATGCAAGCCAGTGTGAAGAAGAAGAGTTTGGATTTATAGCCACCATTCTTTTCTGTAAGGAGTCTCAAAGCAGCTCACAAAGTCCTTTCCTTCCTCTCCTTACAACAGGCACCATGAGAAGGAGATGGGGGCTGAGAGAGTTCTGAAGAACCGTGACTAGCCCAAGGTCACCCACCAGGCTTTCATGTAGAGGAGCAAGGAAATAAGTCCAGTTCACCAGATAAGAATCTGCTGCTCATGTGCAGCAGTGGGGAATCAAATCAGGTTAGAGCCTGCCACCCTTAACCATGACACCATGCTCGCAGAATGGCTAGTGTTTCAGACTAGGATCTAGGAGATCCAGATTCCAATCACCAGTCTGTCATGGAAGTTCACTGGATGACCTCGGGTAAGTGAAACATTCCCAGCCTAACTTACCCTACTTAAAAGATTGTTGTGGTAACAAAAGCTACTTTGTGTCCCCACTGAAGAAAAAGGTGGGGTATAAGTAAATAAATAATAAATACAGCTGAAGTTGGAGGGTAGATAAAAGGTAGGTTATCTGGAGAGTGGGAAGGGAAGAAGACAACAAGAAGAGGTGAGAATGTGGAAAGGTTAGAAAGAGGAAATGGTGTGGGGAAGGGGCGACAGCAAAAAATAAAGTGCCCCCTCCAGTGTAAGCAGTCAGACCCCTCCTGCTAAGGGGTGCCATGCCATGAGATCATGGGGGCCAAAGCCTGGCACAAGAGTAAACACTGCTTCCCACAAAATGGATGCTTCAGAGGTATGAGATCTATCTTGCTTGTCAAGCCTGGGAAGGAACGTTGTTGGCCACTGAACTTTTCCCCTGGTCATAAGATGTACCTGGCTGGATAACAGGGCTAGCTAAACGCTGCTGTGTCGTCCTCAGGCAATTCAATCAGCACCCCAAGCAGACCGTTACTTACCCTATCTGCACCCACCCCAGAAATCAACCAGTATTCAGAAGAATAGCCCAGACATTCTCTTGGGTCCTGATGACTCATCAACCCTCTCCTTTCTTTTTGTTTGAGCCCTGAAAAAGCAATCAATTGTTTGCCTCTGGCTTTCCTGCCAGTTTACTTCATAACTGTCTCAGGACCATTTAGAGTAGTGGTTCCCAAACTTGGAAATTTGAAGCTCCACTCACTAATTCCCCTTTCCCTAAAAAAATATTTACTTAGCTTTATGAAATGTTATTTTTTTAGAAATTTTTAATAGCAATTAAACAGAAAGATATATGTATTAATGTTTCTACCTGTGCTGGCCATCACAGCCCCCCCCTTGATGCACCGCTGCAGCACCCAATTCAGGTGGTGGTTGCGCTAATTTTGGGAATCCACTGATTTAAGGAAGGGAACAGAACTTAATTGGTCCTTTGGCCATTCACAGTGAGTGTGCCCCTTTTGCTCCTGGAAATGCTAGTCATTTTCCAGTTCAGTGCTGCTTTCCATGGATGTCCTGTCAAGACTATCCCCCCCCCCATCCCTGAAACCCTATTCAACTTAGTCCCTTTTCTCTTAGTCAGCTCTTGTATGCTTTTTGTGTGCATGTTCATTGCTAAATTGTATTTCTTTTACTATTCTTATTCTCTAATAAACCAGTTTTAATTCTACAATCGCTTGTTCATTTACGAGTTTTCACCCAGGACAATCCTGGTATACACAGGTTTCTGTTACTGCCCCTTGGTCCTTTACTCCAGCTAATTCCTCCAACTAAAGTCTATTTAGGGTAACATCACAAGTCTTTGTGGCTTCTTTGTTGTGCAACCAGACAACTAGGGTTACGGACTGCAGGGGGAGGGAAAGACAGAAAGCTGAAGACTGGGGAAAGATAAAGATAGGATGACTACTGGTGGGAAACAATGAAGGAAAAAAGAAAAGAGGAGAGGCCATGGGAACTTTTTGGAAGTGGAAAGAGTAAATAGTGGGATAGGTCTGCAGGCTGTTTCTGTTTGCCTTACAAACTGATGTGTATCACATTTTGAGATGCTGCAACTTTCATAGTGAGCCTACTCAGTAGCTGAGTACACCTTATTGTATAGCTGTGATCACTCATGAGGCAGATGACTGACCCATTCACTTCTCCACCAACCACTCTGAATGACTATCAAACAGCTTTACAGTTGCGCAGTAGCTTTGGTGGCAGAATTTTATTTCTTTGCCATGATAGACTTCATTTATTTGCCTCGAGAGGGCTTTTGCATCAATTCTCCTAGGTCTGTGGTGGCAAACCTTTGGCACTCCAGATGTTATGGACTACAATTCCCATCAGCCCCTGTCAGCACAGCCAATTGGCCATGCTGGCGTGGGGAGATGGGAATTGTAGTCCATAACATCTGGAGTGCCAAAGGTTTGCCACCACTGTCCTAGGTCATGAATAGTCAGATCATTAAATGATGTTGGGGGGAACTATAACTACTGTTAGGCTGTAAGAAAATGCGCATGTGTGAATAGTATTGATAATAATACTTTACACACCAAACGGTAGGACTCTTAAAAATACGGAGCATTTGCTTATAACCACTGCCTTATTGATTTGCTTCCTATTTATTTATTCTATTGGCTGCTGAACCACACGCAGTGACAGCAAATCTGCAGGGGAGAGAAGAGCACAGGATTGCCATTGGGCACTGTGAAAATGCACATGCATGAAACATTGCTGATTGCACTGTACTGCACTGAGCAGTTGCAAAGTGACCTGATGAAAAGGCCTGACTGTTCATGAACAGCCAATTGATAATCATACCATGAGCTTTCTATGTGCAACCAGTGAACAGCTGGTGAACTGAACCAGCTGGTGTTTGAGCATCACCAGTCACACTCCAAAGGTAAGGCTATCAAGGCAGTTGAAATGCTGAAAGAGATTCAAAACCACTAAAGACCACTGAAGCCTTTTTAATGAAGAGATTACACAGTGGTTCCGTCAAGCAAACACCACAGCCATAGGTCCATTCCTGCTAATCAGCAGCGAGACTCACAGGCACTCCTATACCATAAAACAAACATGGAACTAAATAGGCACTCCTATGGCATGAAGAAGAAGAAGGAGGAGGAGGAGGAGGAGGAGGAGGAGGAGGAGGAGGAGGAGGAGGAGGAGGAGAAGAAGAAGAAGAAGAAGAAGAAGAAGAAGAAGAAGAAGAAGAAGAAGAAGAAGAAGAAGATTTATATCCCCCTTTCTCTCCTGCAGGAGACTCAAAGGGGCTTACAATCTCCTTGCCCTTCCCCCCTCACAACAAACACCCTGTGAGGTAGGTGGGGCTGAGAGAGCTCTGAAAAGCTGTGACTAGCCCAAGGTCACCCAGCTGGCGTGTGTGGGAGTGTACAGGCTAATCTGAATTCCCCAGATAAGCTTCCACAGCTCAGGTGGCAGAGCGGGGAATCAAACCCGGTTCCTCCAGATTAGATACACGAGCTCTTAACCTCCTACGCCACTGCTGCTCCTGAAGCGATTATCCATTCCCCAAAAAATTAATACTCCAGAAGTGGTTCCAAACAGCCCCTGAATATAGGAGTTACTGATGGATTTTATTGAAATTATACTAAATTGGACTGTTGTACTTTTAAAAAAATCCTGAAAAACCCATTTCTCTTGGGTGGTATGTGCCATTTAGATTAAGGGTAGAAACCATCGCTCTGATTTGGTTTTATAATATTTTCATAAAGCTCAATCCGATTGGCTGCACAATGCCTTGATGTTATCACACCGGCTATATGATTCTCCTCTCTCTGGATCTTGTAGCTGCTTAGGAACAACAGTGTTCTTTTGTCAAATCCTTAACTCCCATCAGGTCACACTTAAGGCAGAGCCACAGTGATAAACTCATTCACAGTAATCAAAATAGCAGAAATGCATAGCAATATGCAACTTCAAACATTTTAAAACAACATCTACTGTAATTCAAACTTTTGAATCTAAGATGTTAAACCCAACTCTGTCAAAGCCTCAAAGAAATAACCCTGTACAGCTCATGATATGAGCATCAGCAATATACTGAGGCCTACCTATTGCTGCCTATCTGAGACCATGAAAATGGAAGATGAGTTGCTAGGACTCCAGAAGGCCAAACTGTGTTTGGTTTTGCACATCACAAGTTGTGCTTACCACAGGTAACACAGATAACAGAGGTGGGATTCTAAAAGATCAACCACCAGTTCGCCCCCTGCTGCACTCCCCCACTGCATGCCCCCCACACTCCCCCCACTTGCCCCCCCGCTGCCCACTTACCAGACTGCTGTGTCCCTGGCCCCCCCTTTCTGATGTTTGGCGGGGGGAGGTGCGGGGGATGCCAGTAGGCAACCCCGGGCAGGCTGGGCTGCGCACCTCTGGGCCAGCAGCACACGCCAGCAAGCTGTGCTGTACCTACGGCCTGATCGGCAGCTGGCCAGGCCCCTCCACGGGGGGTCAGCTGGCTGCCGATCAGGCCGCTCGCCTCTGGGCTAGTGGCGCGGCCTTTAGGGGAGGCTGTGCCGCCAGCCTAGGCGCACGGTCCGATCTGTGGTCACCCTGGGATTCCAGCTGGTTAGCTACTGGTACAGCAGAACCATGCGAACAGGCTGAATTCCACTTCTCCCCCCCCCCCCCAAAAAAACCATGCAGGTACCCCCTGACCAATGTGGTATATAGCACAACTATGACCATCTTGCAATTTGGATGTTATGCCTCCATTAGATGTTATACCACAGTTCTCCTGTAAATAGGGTATGTGGCCCCTTTGCTTTCGAGCAGATCACCCAGTATACTGGAGCATTGGAAGTGGATGGCATAACCTGGCATAACACCTGATAGTAATGTGCCCAGTTTCTGTCACAATGTACAAAAGATAATTGTAGACGAGAAAATTCTGATTTGAAACCCTTTGGTTGTTGAAAGCATTTTCATTCCCTGCTTGTTATGGGGGACCTGAACCAACCCCGCAAAACACCAAAGGGATGCAATCAAGCCACCTGCAGACTCCTTGGTGAACTAATTAATATAGACAGCTGCAACTTGTTAGCCAACTAATTTAGTCATCAAGGAATATAAATAGCTGACGCCCTGTTGTATGAGACAGGCACAGGTTTCCGCTTCTGTTAAATGGTACGCTTGTCTTCTTCCGCTAGCATTTCTGTGCTTGTTTGTAGAAAAGAATTAAATATTGAGCCCACTGCGTCCCCATGGAGGGAATCTCAGCATGAAAACCTGTGTACAGGTTGGGTCTCATTGCATCATGAAGTACATCTCTCCATTGCAGTTTTCCTTATGAACACACATGAAGCAGCTGTCTACTGAGTCCGCCCATTGGTCTCCTGAGGTCAGTATTGTCTACTCTGACTGGAAATGGCTCAGAAGAGTCTGCGACAGAGACCATGGAAGGTTCACCACTCAGAGGACATACATCTGCTTAGGGGTTTACATATTTCTAGTTACCTGTTCTATATGTTATTGTACATATCACTTTTAATGTTCAAATGTTTTCAGGTTTGCTGTCTTCAAGACCCTATTTTTGTGGGAATGGTCCATAAAGATGCTTTCAATAAATAAATCTGTTAAGATTTAAGGGAGTGATGCCTGCACGGCATTTAATCATGCAGCCTCTCAGCAACTTGGGGACAATTTGAATACTTTATACCAGCAGGATTGCTGAAATCAGTAGTAGATTTTGTGAACTATGTCAATAGTGCTTGAAGCAGGCCTTTTAAAATAATTGACGGAAGACTTTCATGGCCAGAATTAACTGGATGTTGTGGTTTTCCAGGCTGTGTGGCCATGGCCTGGTAACTTTGCTCCTAACATTTTGCCCGCATCTATGGCTAACATGTCGCTGAAGAGACCAGTCATCGAGGCAGGCAAACCGTCAGGAACAAAAGCTGGCAGGCCATGTCCATACCACCTGGAAAAACCACAACAGCCAATTGACAGATCATTTGAATCAGGCACACAGAAAAGTGTTTCTTATTTGCCCCTTGCCATGGTGAACATTTCTAGCTTTTGGAATGTATGGTGTTCCCCACATCTATAGAAGTGCATATTCATAGTTCCTGTTTTGTAATATTTTACAGTAAGGCTTCTAATGGATGTAACATTTTTAGACTGGTGGGGGCACTATATCACCATTACTGCCTGTCTTACATACCTTAATTTTTTTCCCACCCCATTCTGGTCTCTGGACAAAATGATTTTCCAGATTTTCAGTATGTATGATCCTGAAGTAATAGAATTACTCTTCTCAGAAGAAAATGCTTAACAGATGTCTTTATGGCAAGTGTATATGCCTATTGGCTAGTATTGGTGAAATCACCACTGGCCAATAGGCATATACACTTGTCAATTTCTTAGTAAAGTTTTGCCACTGTTTTCAGAGGGTTTTTGTTTTGGTAATGAAGATAAATGCTTGTGACTTTATCCAGCTGCAGAACTTGGACTGGAGCTAGATCTTCAGCCACGGCAAGGAAGAAGTTACTCTAAAATAGATCCTTCTACACATCCCAATATACCACTTGACAAGCAACACTGATAAAAGTTTCTCTGTTGCTGGAACTTTTCTCTTAACCACTACAGTGCTGCCAACTCCTGAATCAGAAATACTGTCTATTGTTTCCTGAACAGCTCTGAAACAGAAAGGTATCAGGAATAGTAACTCCTGTCCAGTGCCATCTATTCAATACATTCTGTGGTAAACACAATTTATACAATTTACAGCAGCTCATCCTAGAAAGTGTGCTTGCAGGTCAGGAATAGGGTACTCAGGTTCCTGCTTTTAGGTTCACATAAGATAAACATGTGTGTTCAAAAACAACATCCATTTATTAGAAAGGAGATGCAGGAATGGGAGTAACTGCTTCGAGTAGAAGAGAGCTCAAACTCTACAACTGTAACAAAGGCCCTTTCCCCACTTACCCTTGTCGGAGGGTTGCTGCGCGCAATTCACAGCGCGCGCAATTCCTGGTGTGCGCCCTGGCTCCCCCACAAAAAGCGCCATTTGAAAAGGCGCCAGAAATTACATGCGCTGAGGGGGTGCGAGAGAGGCAGCGTCAGGGCGGCTGCGTTCTCACCGCCCCTGAAGTGGGGAGTGCAGCTGGACCCCGCGCTACTTTAGGAGAGTAGCTTAAGGTAAGTGGGGAAAAGGGCCAATTAGAACCCTGCTGGGACTCTACCACATGAGACTAAACCAATTCACTCAAATATTGGAATGGAAAAGAAGACTGTTCCATTGTAACTTACACAATAAATACACCTTCTTTACTCTGGAGTGCTGCTCAACAAACTTTATAAAAATACGAGTGGGAGGCATCTCATTTCCCCTTCCCCACTTTTCCCACTTTCTCTTTCCCAAAAGCCCCCATAGCCTTTCCCCTTTATCTACTTCCTTCTCTCAATTCCATCCAACCAATCTACATTTATATGCCCCTTTGTTTTTTTATTCCCCTCTTTCCCCTGCCCTGACAGTCTCTGCCTGGGAAAATTGTGGCTCAGTTGTGTGTTCATAGCCAATGAGCTAGACCCACCCAGTAGGAACCCTCAAGAACTTTTGGGGAGCCCTTCACATCCTCTGTATTCCCTTCTCCACGCTATTTCTTCTTTCCCTCCTCCTCTCAGCCCCCGTATTATCTCTTCTTTCCCTGCCTCATTCTTGCCTTTTCAGCCTTTCACCAATTAATTTGTCTCCCATATTTGGCTTTATGTACAATTAATTTCTTCATTTATACTTCACTTTCTCCACAGTGGGGATCAAAGCAGCTTATATTGTCTTCCTCTCTTCGTTTTATCCTCCTCACAACAATGCTGTGAGGTAGGTCAGGCTGAAAATATGTGTAGGCCCCAAATCACCCTGTGAGCTTCCACAGCTAGATGGGAATTCAAATATCCTAAAACCTGTTCTGGAGCTCTAACTGTGATACTACTCTGGTTATCATAATGTGGCTGCTATTAAATTGTAGCAAACCATCAGGCCTAGTTGAGTTATGCAAGTCGGGTGGTATCAAGTCACCCAGACATTGCTGCCAGGCCAAGGATTGCCAACCTCCAGTTGAGACCTGGAGCTTCCCAGAATTACCACTGATCTCCAGGTGACACAGATCTGTCCCCCTGGAAAAAATGTCTGCTTTTCAGGATGGATTCTATGACATTATGTACGACTGGAATATCCTGGAATTCCCTAACCTGCAGCTGGCAACCCCAAATGAGATAGTCCACAACAACCCTGGAAAGGACACCCTCCCCCGGTCTTTTACTCCCTAAAATCCAGCCTTGAATGCTGTGGGTGCTTAGCAAGAGCCACTGAAGGAAACTGTTAAAGCTGCAGACACTTCTTTTGTCATTTTGGGGTTTTAAAAATGTCCAATGTTTTTTTTTTTTTAGATTTCAGGTTTTTCTGCAAATCTGGAGTGCTTTTCAGGTTTGTAGAAGCATCTGTTTTGCCCATTCACAGCTCCAGTTGCAGGATTTAAGTATCCTCAGATTCGGCCTTGCACTAGAAATTTTCATCATCCTTTTCACTTCTAGAGAAAGTCAGTTCAGCTTCTTCAGGGCCTGCTGTGCAACATCTCAGGTTTGCCCCTTTTGCTTTGATGGCAGGTACCTCTAACCGGCATAAAACCTGAGACTGAATGTGGTGCACTTGACCTTTCAGGATTTTGGCTACTATAGCTGACATGGTGTTTGCTTCTGTTCCACTAGCCGATTTAAAACAGAGTAGTTGCCCTGCTACTGCAACAATAGACTACACAATAGAATAACTGTTCCTGGGAAATTGTTGATGGGACTCAGAACCTGTACAAAGCATCTTCGTGCCCTTTTCAAGCTTTGCATTGTGTCTTTCAGCCTGTATGCTTTTTGCAAAATGATTGTTCCTGGAGCACCGACCCCAAATTGCTCCAAAGGTTGGACCTGCCTGGTTGCTGGGGCAGCTCCCTGCAGTAGAAATTCTGTGGAGGTTTGCCTTCCCTGGGCAGAGAGCTGGGGTAGTTTTACAGCACACAGTATTATTTCTGTAGACATAGCTCTAGCTTGGGCACTGCTTAGTGCTTTCACTCTGAAAGTATCCATAGCCTTTCACCTTTTCTAGAAGTTTTTCCTTAAGCTTGCAATGAGCTTTTCATGAAGTTTGCAATGAGTTTTGCTGAACACATTCATGCCTCCTAGCATAAGGGACTGAAATGGACGAAACCCACAAAGCTGGGCTCGATAACAAAATCATCTGTTCCAGCAGCCTCGTTATATGGTAATTGACAGAACTGGTACGTTTAAAACACAGGATTTTTTCCCCCTGGGTATACAAAAAGATTTGAAAGATGTTAAAACCTCTGCTGAAGTTTTATTGTCAGTGTCTGCAAATATCCCTTGTACATCATTATAAATATCAAGGGCATTTTCTTCTACACAGTGAAGCAAGACTGCTATTCTGTAGTTCTCAGATTCTTCTTCTGCCTTTGTGACTGATGGTTACAGTTTTTAATTACTGTTCCTGTTGCTTCCCATTCTCCTCTAAATTCCCCACAATTGATAAATCTGATCTTGTATCTTTTTACATGGTCCTGGAGACTCAAAGAAATAACAGGACTGATTCTGACACCATATGATGGTCCCTCATGCTTGCAGGTCAAGAATACACTCAAGTTGGAAACCTGCTCTACAGCTGCTGGTCTGAAATGGTGGTGGTGGTTAGGGTTATTTTAATGTGATTTTTATTGTTGTTTGATTGTTATATTTATTTGTGATATTTTATTGCATTTAAAAATAGTTTTTAATCTATGTAAGCTGCCTAAAGATGCAAATGTGAGGCAGGGTACAAATATGATAAATAACTAAATAAATAACTTCTTGCTCTTAGGTTCATACAGCAAAATTGAGTGTGCGTTCCAAGCAGCAACCATTTACTAGTGAGGATAAATTGGTGCAGAAGAAACTGGTTTCAGGATAAGAGAGCTCAACCAATCTACAACTCAAATTAATAAACACAACCCAGCAGGGACTCTACCCCCATGAATCTAAAGCAACTCACATAAATAATGGCACTAGAATCAGCTAGGCCATAATTGCGACAGGGGGCAGGGCACATGGTGAGCTCTGGAGCACTGAGCATGTATGCCCTGGGCCGGCTGGGCGGCCAAGCCACACCCGGCCTGATCGTGTGATGCGCATGAGTTTAAGGGGTGGAGCATGCTCCCTATATATTAGGCAGCACATGGTTGCTCCGGCCTTCTTCTACGCCTGGAGCAAACTGACCCACCCACCCTCCCTATTTGGGCAGGGTTTTTTGATGCTTACTTTGTCGCAGCCTTGGCAGTTTGGGCAGAAGAGCGCATCCTTATGGGGAGGCCGATCTTGTGCGCCGGACCTCCTGCTGTTGGGGGCCTCCATAAGAGGCTTGGGATGGGGTGGGCTCATGGTGCATGCCGCAGAGGCCTCTGCAATCAAGTTCAACACCCCAGCAGGAAGGGGGACACAAAGGGCAGGCGTTCCGGTGGCCCAGTACCTATCTGTCCTCCCCAATATGGATTGGGTTTGATGCCAGGGTCAGCCAGGGATGCTGACCGGCCGCAAAACAGATGTGCTCCTCTTGCTCACCCAGCTTCTGCCTCAATAAAAAGGGCTGCGGCCCATTTTAATTCCTGTGATTATTCACCAAATGGAACCTCTGCACATCTGGGTGCAAATACTGGAGGGGGAAAACAGGTTGTTCCATTCTTTACAATAAACACAGAAAGAGAAACTTTCCAAAAGGCTTTATGAAACCCACTTGCTGGCTTACCTGCATTATGGCTGCTTGAAATAGTTAATAACGTGACTGTTCATTTTCAGCAATCTAAAATGCTTGCATTTATTTAATCGAAGATCCCTGTTTGTTTCAGCTTCACTTGTAACAAGACTGGGCTTGCAGATCTTTTGATATATATTAGTTTAAATGGAAGCTGGTGCTGAAATGCCACAGTGAAGGGCATGATAAATACAGCCCTTAGCAACATCAAGTACTACATGATTTAGGACAAGAAGAAATAAATAGAAAATTGCCACTCCACTGAGAGAATTTCATTTTTCACTCTTTTCTGTTAGTAGTCAGCTTAAAGCGCTGATGATATCTGGAGAGGAGGGGGAAGAATCATATCAATGACTATTCCTTTTGGGGTATCAGGGTGCCAATCTTCCCAGTCTCCAAACAATATTTTTTTTAAAAAAATTACTTTGTTTTTGGGTGTTTTGGCTTTAAATCAGAAACAACCAGTTAATGCTCTTCTAGCCACATTTGCCTGTAAAGCCATTTTATTGGGCCCCGGTAGGTCTAGGTTTGGCCACCTGGACAGTTGAAGAAGATTTGTTTATGCAAGCAGCATAAACAGCCTGTTTTCCACCACTCCCCTTCTTCTTTGACCTTCAACATCCATCCCGCATGAGTCATTGAACCTCCACGGGGTTTGAAGTGGGGGGGGGGGGAGGCAAAAGCAAGAGGAAGAGAAAAATCAACCTAGTGAGGTGACAAGTAAATCATATAAACATAAAAACCTTGGTCAGTTGAGTGACCAAGTATTAATTTTTTTCAAACAACTTTAACAATGCAAATTATTGACATATGTTGTAAAAAAAAAGCAAATTGTTCAATAGGTTCTGTGAAACTATGACTAAGTATTATAACGAATAATTATCACCCACTTTCAGTAGTGTTAGGTAACATTTCAGAACAATACTGAATAGTTCTTCCCTTTGACTTCTATTCTAGAATATTGTTAGATCTGGTACATGGCCAGCCTACAGATGTTAAGCAAATTGAAACAACATTAAAATAAATGAAGCAAAGTAACAGGAACAAAACTCTGGTTTATAGGCCCTTCTGCTAAGCAGACAACAGGCCAATTCTTCCAGTTCAGAATGACCTACAATTATAACAGGTGGCCAGCAGATATTTTGTTATGCTGCTAAAGTTACCCTGGACTGCTGTAGCCTGAGGGCTAAACAGCCCTCCTTCCTGCCCTTACTAGCAAATGATATCCTAATGAGTAAAACATTTCCTACACAATGAAACTCTTGACACTGCAAAATATTTGACAATATTTGACCTTGGTTAACTAAATAGACAGCCAACTGACAATATTTGACTGCTCAATTGCCTGGTGTACAGGTGGGCATTTCCAGTGTTATTCAAGGTCTGGAAAGAAAGTTTACAAATAATTTCTCTAGTAAGAAAACTATTTTGTTTCCATGTTGTGAGAAACACCACTGTGGTGACAGTGGGCCATTACACTGCAATATCCCTGAGCTATGCCAGCCCTGACTTGGATGGCAATCATAGCAGCTTACAGACTGACTCTATAATAGCACGGATAAAAATACTGATTAATAAACAACTTTGTGGATGCAACGTTAGGGATTAGTTATCTTCCTATCATTAAAAACGTTTCTTTGCAGCTCCAAAGTTTATATCTTAAAAAGAACTTAGTGAAATAAAAACATATCACTTTAACTTATGTTGTTTCTCTGAAAGAATTGCACACTATTTGTCTCAAAGGAAAGAAGGCAGTTGATTTGGGAAGAAAGAAAAGAGAACAAGAGTTACACCATCGACCTTTCTTGAATTACAGACATATGAGCGAGAGGTAGACCATGTCTTGCTGCTGAAGTATTGTTTTGGCCAGAAATTGGAAAAAACAGACAGTACCGAGTGTGGATGAGTGGACTGAGAAAATTTGATCTATTGTCGAATTAGACAATTTGACTTGTCTCCCAAGAGAAGACCCATTAGAAAAATTTCATAAAGCATGGCTCTCATGTATTAAATATATTAATACTCTTATGAATACATACTAATAGAATGAAGAGAAACTCGAATAAATGTTGGGAGTAGGACTGAACAATGTGAAAGTATTGTATAGAAATAAGGAATGACAATCCTGAATTAGGTCAACAATTTATTTTTAATTGAAGTTATGTAAATTGGAAATATATAGTCAACTATATATTTTAGAAAGTTTGGAAGTATTTTATTATGATGTGAAGACATCTCACAGTGAATAATACAAGAATATGCATTCTTGGGGGAAACTAGAGGGAAGTCAATGGCAACAACTTGCTGATTTTTGTCTTTTTTGTCTTTTTTGTTTTTTCTCTTATTTTTGCTTGTTTCTTCATGTAATAATGTACACACGTATTTTAAGTAATTTTCATTGAACTATGTACATTGTAATTATTGAATGTAATAAAGTTATTATTTTATTTTAAAAAGATGGCTTTGATGGATGATAATGGGTAGATGTGAGTATAACTGACAATCAGCTGTTCAGTGGGAAGGGTGAGGAATTCCTTTCTTAAAGCTTTATCACTATATAATTTTTGGGCTCAAGGTGGCTACCAACATTATAAAACAAAATACATTGTAACAAAGTAAATACTAATCACATACATAAAAACTACATCATAAGAATGAAATTTCCGACGGCAACTTAAACACCCCAAGCCTAACAATTAACTAATAACAATAACAGCAGCACTACATAATACATATCAATACATCTGTACTACATTCATACTATCAATACATTAACAATAAATCAGTATATTAGCAATACATCAACAATACATTAGCAATCCATCAGCACAACAAATACCAATACATAGGGTTACTATCCACTCACCATAAGCCGCGGGGTCACCTCTTTAAAAGCCACGGGGGTCCTGGACGCTCCCCACATCTCCGGCGCTCACTGCGCGGCTGCCAGGGATTTACCTCTCTCCCGCCTCCTGGCTGCGCAGCAAATTAGCTCCGCTAAAAAGAGCAACTTTTTAAAAAACCCCGCGGGTGCCGCGGGGTTGTGGGGAACCTCGGCTGTTTGCGCACGGCTGATTCGCTGTGACGCGCAGCTCACGGCCAATCAGGGAACAGGGAGCGCCATCTTGTTAAGTGGGGGTGTCCCCATCTAAAAGTGCGCGTAGTGATGACGTAGACACATGTCGACACCCAGTCGAAGTCACGCCTTCACGCCTCAACTTGTTCAAAGCCCGTGCCGAGCAAATGGAAAATGTCGGCGCCGAGCGAATGAGGAAGTACAAGAGGCGATGCGTATGAAGCTGGCTTCTGCTTTCACTTCCAAACACTCCTGATGACGTGTCTCCACAGAAAGCGCAGCCAACGATTTACTGCTGACGTCAGCATGTGCCGACGTCTTAATAGAGGGCTGTTAGCGCCTCTTTGATGACGTTCGCACTCACGCTCGTGCGAACCTATCATAAACAACCTCTTCCCAGCCAATCACACTGGAGACCCGCCCTCGGCTGGCCGCCACTTTCACGTAACTCATGACGCACACGTTCGACGGCCAATCGGAGCGCTCCATTCCCCTCATTGCAATGGAACTCCCGCTCTTTGCTGCCCGCGTTATTTCAAGAATTGCAAACGTGTGGGGAACAAACGTCTCCGTGGTCAGAAGCCACGGAGGCTTTTCATTGCGGGGTCGCAGCGGCGTTGCAGTTTAGTGAGGTAAGTGGGTAGTGGCCCATAGACAATACATAGACAATTCGTGTTTGTATGTGTGTGTGTGTGTGTGTGTGATATGCCCAAATATGTACAAATACACATCTGAGTTAAGGATAAGTTACTTTAAGAGCATCTGTATGTATGTGTGACTCCCAGACAGGGACATGCATGCAGAAGTTCTTTTTTTTTCATGAATACCCCTACCTGGATTGAGATGATCCAGTTCACCCATAATTATCAACATTCACTTACATTTTAAGCAGAATGTGAACATTAAAAAGTGTGGGTCCCTAAGAATGTTCATCGAAACAGCCTAAAGAGCAAAGGATACGAACAAGAAAGATCTTGGTTTTTTTTTTCTTATTTAAAAAAATGTAAGGAAACTTCTTTCTAGATTTTTTTAAAGCTAATTTGTAGAAACAATATATACCTTGCCAAATATCTGCCTGCCATTTCCTCACAATTTTCTGCAGTAAATGGACCTTAATCCCACCATTTTCTCAGCAATTTCCTAGTGACTTGGCTCATTATAGTCCCAAAATTGTTATCTCATGGACCTCATCAGATCCTTTTCTGCAGACTTGATATCATTTTGGAAGACAGAACAATTGTGAGCTTCAATCATCTTTGCTTTCAAGCCCACAAATATCCAGACACATTTATTGCACTTCTTTTACTTAGCTTTGTACAAAAGAAGGGGAAAAAGCCTCACTCCTAAAGTATTCTTTTTAAAAGGGCACGTTTTGCATTACAGAAACTTCCAAACTTTCTGTATTTCTTAACAACAGTAGCATTTTTGCACTATCAAGTTTGAACGTTTGCAGTCCTTTAGAATTTGTATTTCTAAAATTAAGTCCCTGTCAAAAGCACCATGGGCTGGCCTATTTTCTTGGCATAAAATTAAAATTAGCATTGTTTATTTTTGAAGCAGTAACCTTTTTTGCAATACCTGGATAGGTGATGAATGTGCCAGCAGTTGTCCTTACAGTCTGATATCTGTCCTTGACAAGTCAAAGTATCTGTTTTGTGATTGGAGAGAACATGGTGGGGGGTGGGGGGTGGGGGGTGCCTCTAAAAAGCTTTGGTTATGCAAATTGCTAAAGTTTCCAAAGAGAGAGAAAGAGAGAACAAATCCTTGAAAACTAATAGTGCAGTCCTAAACAGAATTACCCTTTTCTTATCCAATTTAGAAGGGTTCACCTCTATTTAGCATTGCACTGAAAATCTCTGGGTGAGGCGGTAAAACAATATTGACTCTTAATAGATATGTTTGTAAATACATGGCAATGCCATAAAATGCCATAAAATGCACTTCTTCACATCTGTGTCACAAAATCACATTTTATCCAGATATCTAGTTGTATGTTTAAGTTGCAGGTGCTCTGTAATGAACACAACCACATTCATTGCAAATTAACCTTCCTACACTTGTAAAAAACACTTTCCTAATCAGATATTAGTATCAAAAGATGCTTATTTAGTAAAAATTAGCTATATTTCATAAAGACTATATTAATGTAAAATATGAAATTATGTAAAGAATCATTGCTTATAGAATAGGTGTAAAATTATATGAATGGTATCTGGGGGTTGTAATACATTTAATGTTAATTACAGAATCTAACAGACACTAGATTTCTGCCCCTTCCGCACTGGCCAATAAAGCTGGGTTGGGAATGGTATAAACACCATTTGGGGCGGGAACTTTGCACAGTTCCCACCCTGCGAATGAATCTAAACTGCCCCTAACCCATGCCAGTGGCCTCGGAGCGGGTTACACAAGGACCACTCAATGAGCGATTCTTTTGTTTTACAGTGGAGCACAGCCATGGCCAAGTGACAGTCGCGGCTGTCAGCCACTGTAAACAAACGAATCGTTTATGGAGCGATTCTCGCACAACCCCCTCCCCGGCTCCCATTCACAGAGCCACCGGGGGAAAGGGGGCCATCCCATGGCCCAGGGGGTTGGCCCTGCCTGCGTAGTGAAGCTGTGCTTCGCAGGCAAGTAGGGACAAGTAGGGACGAGGTGGAAGGCGGCGGGGAAGGGAACCACGAATGCGCCTCCATGCAAAGAAGCATCTGTGGTCCCCAGCAGCTGCTTGGCCACTCGGATGAGCATGTGCGAACGGTCCCAAGGCTCCACTGGAGTCAAGTACATCGGTGTGAGCCCACCTCCCCGGCCTGTGCAGAAGGGGCCTTCCCCTCAAAATCTCCTCTACGAAAGTATCCTAGACTTTTTAGAAAGTACTGAATGGCTAATACCTTTTCATCTTAACTGCTACATTAAAGTAAAGTAGTTTGGAGCACTATTGGAGGCGTTTATACTCCCACAGGTGGGCAATGATTTCCATAACTCATTCTCTTGCCCCAGTTTTCACTTCAGAGTCCCATGCCATTTTATATAAACTGTTAACATTAATACAAAGCATTGGCTGAAGCAGGAATCAAAACACCATAATCAATCTCTTTATTGTAGAAGAATAAAAGTGTAATCCTGAAGAGATTAGCAGCACAATCAGAACAAAGTCACTCCAGTCTAAGCCCGTTGACTTCAATGGGCTTAGACTGGAGTAACTCTGTTCTGGGTTGTACTGTAAAACTGGTTTTAGAGGAGTCTATCTCTGTTCAGCGTTGCACTGTAAAGGTAGCATTAAATGGAACAGGGTAGAGAAAAATATTTTGCAAGCGTACAGGTAAGTGCAACTCTGTTTTCACCCTTGGTCTTCTAGTGTAGCTTCACAGTGGGATTTTAGCAAGCTACTCACAGTTAGAGGTGAGGTGATGCTTTTTTACTGGGACCAGAAATGGAGGACAGAAGAAGAGTTTGAAGAAGAGTTTGGATTTATATCCCCCCTTTCTCTCCTGTAGGAGACTCAAAGGGGCTAACTATCTCCTTGCCCTTCCCCCTCACAACAAACACCCTGTGAGGTAGGTGGGGCTGAGAGAGCTCCGAGAAGCTGTGACTAGCCCAAGGTCACCCAGCTGGCGTGTGTGGGAGTGTACAGGCTAATCTGAATTCCCCAGATAAGCCTCCACAGCTCAGGCGGCAGAGCTGGGAATCAAACCCGGTTCCTCCAGATTAGATACACAAGCTCTTAACCTCCTACGCCACTGCTGCTCTACAGCTCTCCCAATCTCAGTATCTCTTCTTGATTGCAGGAGCAGTGTTTCACGAATGTGTCTCTTGCTGCACAGGTGGCAGCTTGGCATATGTCTGCCAAAGGGATCTTCCAGTGAAATGCAGCTGATGGCTGCTGGGCTCTCATTGAGCGGGCCTTCATGTCCAGTAGACAGGATCATTCTGTAGGCTCGTAACACATTCGGGTGGCTGATACTATCCACCTGAATAAGGACTGTAAGGAGACTGCCCTGCCCTTCTTTGGAGCAGCATAACAAATAAAAAGTGCCTTGAATTGTTTGTTCCGTTAAGAAATCTGCACATATACCTCATGCTCCTCTTAATTCTCTTCCTCTATAAACAAGGATTCCAAAAAGAAATCTGGTTTTTACCTGGTTACCGGTTCTTTGGATGTTATATTGTAATACTGGGGCCTCCAAGGTATCCTAAGATATTTTTTTCTTCTATTCCATGGGTGTTATATCACAATACTTAGGATTTCTTTAAAAAATAAAATAAAAGGACGAAAATAGAAACAGAAGATGTGTACCAATTACAAGCCTTATGCTAGTACTTTAAGGACAAGGAATGATCAGGTGGAATACCACCATTATAGAATGCAAGGATTTGAAACATATAATTTGAGTGGTTGAAATCTTTCAATATAATAATCCTCTTACTGAAACTCCGGGGAGGGGGTGGGGAAACATAATTGTCTTTAGCTAATTTACTCACATCATTGTTCTTTGAGCTAGTCATATATCTTTTCTGCTACTGGGAAAACTAAGATAGTGTGCTGCAATGGCGTATTTGCCTAGGGACAAGGCGTAGCCCTAGTCTTCGGGCACCACTCTTCTGGTCACGTGGGGGAGCAAAATCGGCACCCCATGTGACCAGGAAGTCGGCTGTGGGGGGGCAGAGCCGGGGACCCTCAACCATGCACATGTCAATGACACATGGGCGGGGTCAAGGATGCTCGAAGATGACAAGACAGCAGGACTTCCTGCTGCCTTGTCTCCAAGCGCCCTTGATCCCACCTATGTCACCATTGACATGGGCAGGGTCTAGGGTGCCCAGCTCCTCCCCCCTCCAATCACCCCTCTGCCCCCCCCCCACCAGCTGGGCTCTCAGAGGCAGCCAGCAGTCCCTTCTGCCCTCCCCTTCAGGCAGGCCGGAAGAACAGCAGTCCCCGGCCTCAGAGAGCTGCTTTTATAAGCACTGAGGCTGGGGGTGGGGCTTGGGGAGCAGGAAGGGGTGGGGCTTGAGGAGCAGGACTTCCTGCTCCCCAAGCCCCACCCACGGGCTCAGTGCTTATAAAAGCAGCTCTCTGAGGCTGGGGACTGCAGTCTCTTCTGGTCTGCCCGGAGGGAAGGGAGCCGGGCACCCTTGACCCTGCCCATGTCGATGATGACATGGGTGGGGTCGAGGGCACTCGGCGATGACGAGGCAGCAGGAAGTCCTGCTGCCTTGTCGTTTTCAAGTGCCCTCTACCCCACCCATGTGTCATCGACATGGGCAGGGTCAAGGACGCCCAGCAGCAGTGAGGGGGCGGAACCCCGGGGGCATCCAGAGACAATTTGTCTCTGGGCGCAATTTACCCCCAGAACACCTCTGGAGTGCTGTCCAGGGAAGCCTTGGCAGGTGGAGCATTGGAGCCTAGCCCTCATTATGGCATGCCATCCATTGGCCTATCCAGAATTCTACAATGCACTTTCTCTTTTTCTCAAGCCCAGCATATGTATGGTCCCAGTGTATATCTTATCATCAAGGGCTACGCTTGCTCTTTGTAATTTTTTTCACATAATAATATTCCTTACATTCCAATTAATGTTCTCTGAAGTTCAACTCACCTTTCATGAAGTAATTAGCAGCAATGCTCTTTAGTGCCCATGTATTACAACCATGATAAATGTCTTCTTTCATTCTATTTTCCAAGCACAGTTATTGGAACTTTGCATAACACTAGAGCTGTGCTCTTAAAATAATGTCTGCTAAGCAAAACCAGAGATATTTATACTTTACCCCTTTTTAACATGCAAAATTTATGAGCTTGAACAAGGTACATTTGTCCATTTACAGGAAGAGCCAAGAGTCCTAGAGCTGTTAACCTTGCGTCACATGGTTGCTTAAAAATAGAATTGCTGAAGGTGGGAAGATGAGGATGTCTTGGTTCCACCCATCACTCACGGTGATTTAGTAGTGACATAAGGCATATACCTCATGTTCCTCTCCATTCTCTTCCTCTGTAAGAACATAAGAACAAGCCAGCTGGATCAGACCAAAGTCCATCTAGTCCAGCTCTCTGCTACTCGCAGTGGCCCACTGGGTGCCTTGGGGAGCTCACATGCAGGATGTGAAAGCAATGGTCTTCTGCGGCTGTTGCTCCCAATCACCTGGTCTGTTGAGGCATTTGCAATCTCAGATCAAGGAGGATCAAGATTGGTAGCCATAGATCGACTTCTCCTCCATAAATCTATCCAAGCCCCTTTTAAAGCTATCCAGGTCAGTGGCCATCACCACCTCCTGTGGCAGCATATTCCAAACACCAATCACACGTTGCGTGAAGAAGTGTTTCCTTTTATTAGTCCTAATTCTTCCCCCCAGCATTTTCAATGAATGCCCCCTGGTTCTAGTATTGTGAGAAAGAGAGAAAAATTTCTCTCTGTCAACATTTTCTACCCCATGCATAATTTTATAGACTTCAATCATATCCCCCCTCAGCTGCCTCCTCTCCAAACTAAAGAGTCCCAAACGCTGCAGCCTCTCCTCATAGGGAAGGTGCTCCAGTCCCTCAATCATCTCTATAAACAGGGATTCAAAAAAGAAATCTGGTTTTTACCCAGTTATTGGTTCTCTGGATGTTATATGGTAATGATGCTACGCATGGATCATCCCTAGTTTTTAAGCCAGTGGCTCCCAATCCTTTTGAGCCTGCAGGCACATTTGGAATTTTGGCACAATATAGCGGAGCAGGCACAGAAGAGCTGCCATGTAAGCTGGCACCAGCCACAAAATGGCTGTCACAGCTTACCTTTAGTCATACAATGAGGAGCCCTGTGTTGAGCTGGCAGCTTCTGCCAAAGTAACATTTTTTTTAAAAAATGTGCACAATCAATCTCCTTGCCCTTCCCCCCTCACAACAAACACCCTGTGAGGTAGGTGGGGCTGAGAGAGCTCCGAGAAGCTGTGACTAGCCCAAGGTCATCCAGCTGGTGTGGGTGGGAGTGGACAGACTAATCTGAATTCCCCAGAGAAGCCTCCACAGCTCAGGCGGCAGAGCGGGGAATCAAACCCAGTTCCTCCAGATTAGATACACGAGCTCTTAACCTCCTATGCACATTACTGCATATGGATTGACTATTGGGATTCACAGATGTCATGATAAATAGTGGTACCCTTTTTATTCAAGAAACAATAGATGATCTTCAGAATAAAAAATTGCTAGAATGTATTATGATTAGCCAGAAAATATGCAGCATGAAAGCCTATTATAAAACGACCTCCTGTAATTCAGTTATGGTTATGAACAGAGGAGCATTTGGCTACAACAGCTCTGGGCCGCAAAACTATGCAAAATTAGGCTGCTTAAATCGGGTTGGCTTCAGTGGGATTTAAACAGCCTGGCTGTGAATAAAAATTATGCACAGAGCTTTGTAGAGACATCTTTATTTTTGAAGGTTTCCAAAGAATGTACTTAGTACACTGTACACCCATGTATCTTAGGAAAGTTGCATATTTTTTTCATTCAGTTTCACTGCTTTTGCGGTCTTTTCAGTGATTATGTAAAACATGGCTTGTTTTCAGTCTCTTAAAAATTCAAGGGCATACTAAGGTTGTCACAGCTATCCAAGAGGGAGATCATTCTTCCACCAATAGCCTCTCGGACAATTAAAATATAGACTGGGATGATGTCACCTTCAGTGGAACATTCAAGTGATTCCCATCCTCAATAACGTTGGAGCACTTCACTTTCTGACATCAGTACTGTTTGAGTCAGAACCTTCAACATACACAAACTCGGGGACAAAATGATACGCTGGAGATCACAAAGAATCTGAAAGTGCACACTGTCTGATTCACACTGGGTCTATGAAGAGAAGAGAAGAGGGGGTTAACCAGTCAACCCCTGCTTAGTTTTGTTGTTTGAAACATGGTCATTAGCACTTCATGGGGGAAAAAAACAAGTTTGTGAAAGGATCTGTCTTTTTCCCCTTTAAAATGCAGAACTGGTTTCAATTAGTAAATCTGGATGGAGACTGAAAGGTTAAACTCTTCTCCCCTCCCTTTGTGATCCTGATCCAACTTGAGCCACATACACTTGCAATTTGACTTTTACAGATATATAGATAACTGTGTCCTTCATATCCATATATTTACTATTATTGTCTCTCAAGTACAGACACTAACAATATAAATGGCGTATATCAGAAAGGAGAATGAGTTGAAGTCCATTTTCTAGACATGCTACTTTTCCATATGTAAGTAGTTTCTGATGTGGACAAGAAATGTTGTAACAGTTGCTTTCGCTAATCAAATCCAACTGCACCTATATCCATTATTTATTCTGAAGAGTGTTCAATAACTATGATAAACAATGTCTGTTAGTGCACAAGGATACTAGACTAAAAGCTTTCTGCTCTCATTAATAATACTGTTCACCCTCCCCAGCTATTAGACTGGGGGCAAGTGCAAAATAGTGCAAATCAGCAAATGATTCCTTGCATTTTTATCTTTTTGGATCCGCTATTTGAAAGACACTAAAAGGTCTTCTATCTGTACTGCTTCACCACATCAAAGACTCACAATAACACTGCACAATACCACACAAAGTTGCCATTCTCCATGAGTATTATTGGCATGATTTTTATCTCACGAAATGAATGTTCCACCTGGATCACAACAAATATTTGTATTCCAGTCACCGAGTTTCACCCCCACACCCTAAAGGCATGAGCATCCATCAACCAGCCCCCTACCGAGCTACTTATGCAGTGTAGACCACAGCATACACAAAACAGAGAGCAGGCACTGCCTGAAGGGGGGAAAAGATGGATAAAGAAACTGAGCCAAGCCATGGGCTGGAGAGAGAATCATGAAAAACTCTGGGTATGTTGGCTCCAGACAATAAAATAAACAAGGGAAGTAACTATGCAACATCTTTCTCCCAAAGCAGGCACACTAGCTACTGTTTGCAACATGGCTGTTATACCATCAGAACAGACACCCTGAACATTACTGAAAGCTAGATAGGGACAAGCATCTTTAACTCTGGATGTGGCCCCAGAGAGAGGATTGGGATTTCCTCTCCAAGCCTTGCCAATGATTGGCTGCTCACAGTAAGCAGGGAGGGGAATCAATTTCTGCTACAAGCCTCCTCAGCCAACTGATCAGGCTTGGAACTGAAAGCATGACCATCGGCTGGTAAGCAGGAAACATGCTTTGAGATCTAAGCCCCTTCTCACAAGCCATCACTGGCCAGTTGGGTTGGGAAATTCTTGGAGACTGAGGGCAGGGGGTGGAGCCTCTTTGTTTCCTCTTTATTCCAGGGGCTGCTGAGTCCACTCTCCAAAGCAGTCATTTTCTCTAGGGAAACTGATTTCTATAATCTGGAGATCAGTCATTCTAGGAGAGGTCTACACACCACCTGGGGGCTGACAACCCAAGAGCTAACTGGATGAGGCCAGCAGGTGAAAGCATCCTGCACCTTTTATTTATTTCAGCTTCTATTCCCCCCTCCCCCCCAATCTTCCATCAGCTGTCCTCTTGGAGATGAGGAGAAATAAAGGGAAGGAAGCAGAGGCCAAAGGAACCTCCACTACAAGTTCCTTAGGGTCCCCCTCTTATTTTTTATTTAAATACTTGGAAACAAGTTGTAAAGTGACGATAAATGTCTTTTAATTATATGTTTTAAGTAATCAGTGAGTCAGATTCATCCTTGCTGTGTTATGACATTCACACAAAAAAGTGGGAACCAGATTTTTAAGAGCAGAGCTCAGCTGTCTCCCATTTATCATTTCCTGGATAGGGTCTAAAGTTCTTTGAAAAAATGCATTTTGTGAAAGCTTGTACTTGGTCTCTCTCTCTCTCTCTCTCTCTCTCTCTCTCTCTCTCTCTCTCTCTCTCTCTCTCTCTCTCTCTCTCTCTCTCTCTCTCACACACACACACACACACACACACACACACACACACACACACACACACACACACACACAGGAAAGAGAGTCCCATAGTACCAAGATGCAGACATATGGCTTCTCTACACCTGCTAAACTAATACATGTCATGTAGTTGGTACAAAGAACAAGAACTTTATGTCAGCATAAAACAGCTACCCTAACTGCTTTAGGTTAAGAAGTACCCTCTGCTAAACATTACTTCAGTGCTAAGTATACAACTTTGAAGTGCATGTAACAAGTATTTAGTAATGTTATTTTACTGTTTTCTGGGATAAGCCCAGCTAATAAAAACAGATTTACTTCTAATTAGATCTGCTTGGGATTGCTCCCCTCATTCCTCTCCCCTTGAAATGTCTAATTCAGACTTATTTATTTTCTGCCCTTAAATACTTTATTTCAAACCTTAGAAGTACTGGGGTGCATTACAGTTTTATTGCCATTTTGGTAGCTTATCTGTTTCTGCCTACCTCACATGTATCCAACGGAGAATAAAGTTTTAAAAGTAAAATAAACATGTCAAGGTGGAACAAACCTTAGCTATCATTGTCAGGGAAATTTCTCTGATATTCATCTTAATCTTCTTCTGTGATATTCATTTTCTATGAAACCATCTTCTGTGATATTCATCTTAACATTTGTTTTACCCAGAAGGCTATTTTTGTTTCAAACAACACCAGTATTAAGTAAATGATATTCCCTTTAACCAATGGCAGAAGGATATTTTTTTAAAAAACTGGCAAGGCGAAAAACCTTGAATTAAAAACAAAATTTTACAAGATGCAAAGGCAATAGGAGGTTTGGGTTTACCTGATCTGAAATTATATTTTGCTGCCTATTGTTTGGTTTATCTGAAAGAATGGATTCTTTGAGAAACTGAAGAGAAACAGTTGAGAAACTGAAGACTGCTTAAATTAGAGGGGCATTATGTAAGGCTGATTCCGCATGGGCCAAAAACAGCAGTGTGAAAACAGTATAAAACCCTTTTACACCATTTTAAACCCTCTTACACCATTTTCACACCATTTTCACACTGCTGTTTTTGGCCCATGCGGAATCAGCCTAAGAGTTGGATGGCGTCCCTGTTTATGATATAACAAAGTTAAAGTAAGTAAGTATTTTAAAAAATCATTATATTAGATGTGCCATTCTGAGAATTTGGGATAAATATACACCTAGGATGTGTCAGAAAACACCATTATGGCTGTCATCAAAAGACACCCTATACACCAAGAAATGATATTTGAAAATAGGTGGTTAACATACTGTGATATACTAGACTTTTCTCAAGAAGAGTGTAAAATGAATTCAAGAGATGATTTAGTAGCAGAAGGACATATCTGCCATTGGTTTTTCTATTACAATTATCAGAAAGATTCAAAGCAGACAAAAGATTACATGGGATTGAATACTCCAAGACTGATTTGAAGTGGAACTATGTATGAAAGATGATCATGTTATTGCCAACATGTATATAAACTGCTGAAATTTGAAACAGAGGAAGATCAAGTTAAAGACTGTAGGATAAAATGGGCCAGTAACTTTGGGTATAATATTCAAATTTAAAGGGTCTAAATTTACATTAAGTTCCAGTCTCAAAGAATTTCTATAAAATGTCTATAACATGGTATTTGTCACTGGAGGAATTAGAAAAGATACACAAAAATGTTTTGAACGTCTATTGGAAATGTGCATTTTACTGTTTATGGTAGCCTAAAGATTTAGGTAGGCTAAAGATTTTGGATACAAATACATTCAATAATCCACAACAGGCTTTCCTTTTTGGTCGGATGGACACATAATTTGAAAAAAAGATATGAAATTTTGTTTTTACATATGTCACAGGTAGTGAGAATACTGTATGTGCAAAAATGGAAAACCTCGTCAATATCTACAATGAAAGAATGGTTTGTGAAGGCATTGGAATTGGCTAAGAAGGCTAAGCTTCCTTCTTTGATTAGAGAAAATAACTTATGTTTACTGTAACTAGAAACCCCCGATACACCTTTTGCTTAAAATAGAAAAAAACGATGATTTATGGGTCTGAGAACTAGGATCTTTTTAAAAAAATGATTATAACAGATAAAAGTGTGAATCCTATTTAACAAGTAATAATAATAATTAAGAATTAATTGAAATATAATTTCATAATTGTCATTAGGGTATAAGTGGTAAATCTTTAACTGTGTTTATATTTGGCACAGGGGAATTCAGAAGCCTTTCCTTTCCCTTCTAAAGCAGGGTTTGGGTGAGTGTTCTTGGTTCTTGGGCATGTTTAGCTTTAAAAAGTTATAATGAAATTATATGCAGAAAAAGTAAAACACACATGAAGCATCGTACAATTGTAATAATTATTACATATCGTTCAAAAATCTTTTTGAAGACAGAATTGTTATTGAGTAGCCAGTAGAATTTTTTCCCCCCTTTCTTTCTTTCCTATTTTATTGTGGTTCATTCAACCGTTTGGTAAATTCGCCACCAGCTAATTTTGGCAGAGGTGCAACTTGATAATTAAAAAGTATGTTATCTCTTGCCAGCTCATTATACCCAGAGTGTAAACCAAACGTTAGCTTTCCCTAATCCCATCAACCCAGTCTGTAGAAAGGGTCAGGGGTCAGTAACTGCTTCTAAAAACACTGTTCAATTGAATTCAAACATGCTCTTACCTACTAAGCAGCTGCTCGCAAACAATTCAGAATCTGTCCTCATTACCAATTGTGAAGGTCTCCTATTGCAAAAAAAGAGAAGAGATTTGAAAGCAGCCCTCATTCACCAGCTAAGGCTTTCTTTCAGAGCCTAAGATATAAAGTCAGCATTTTTTCCAGGAATTTAAAAAAAAATGGTTTTGAGAACAGATAAATGTGTCTGACATTAGGGGATAACGACGGCATGTTGAGTTTCACAGAAATATTGTGGAACAGAAAGAAGAATTTCCCATAGCAAAACCTTACCCAACAAGAGAACCTCGAGAGAGATGATAGTATGAAATGTTCCATATGATAAATGTACATATTTTAGCTCATGAATGGCCTCCAACAAAAATCCCTTACAGTACATCAGTCAGCATGGCATAATGGTTAAGAGTGGCAGACTCTAATCCGATGAACCAGGTTTGTTTACCAACCCCTCCATTTTTGCAGCCATCTAGATGACCTTGGGGTTGCCACAGTTCTCTCTGAACTCTCTCAGTCTGACCTATCACACAAGGTTTCTGTTGTAGGGAAGGGAAGGGAAGTGATTGTAAGCTACATTGAGGTTCTTTAACAGTATATAAAAGTCCGATATAAAAGCCAACACTTTGTTGTCAGACCTTTCACACTAAGAATAATTCTGTTATGCTACAAGGCATAGTGACAGACAGTTCCTTGGATGACCTTAAAAGGAGATTAGACAAATTCATCGAGGATAGATCCATTTGTGGTGAATAGCCAGGACAGTAAGTGGAACTTCCATGTTCTGAAGCAGTATACCTCTGAATAATAGTTATTGAGGATAACAACACAGGGAGGCTTGTGTCTCTGTATCTTGGTTGTGGGTCTTCTGGGACATTTGATCCTCCATTGTGGGAAAAAGGATTCTGGCTTTTTTTTTTTAAAGATCAAACAATTCTAGGCTCATCTGATCTTAAGGGAGAGAGAAAATCTCTGTCCGATAAAAACTGATTAATGTATTTTGACAGCTGCCTTTATCAGCAGCTTTAATTAATCATCAGTGATATATTTTCATGAAAAGTCATCTGTATCTTCTTCAAATAAAGAAACTACAGCTACTCAAATAAGAGATTAAAGCAACAGAACCCCCAGGCTGAGGCACAGGAATCTTCTCAGTTGTAGAGCTAAAGCAGGGGTAGGGAACCTGTGGCTCTCCAGATGTTCAGGAACTACAATTCCCATCAGCCTCTGTCAGCATGGCCAATTGGCCATGCTGGTAGGGGCTGATGGGAATTGTAGTTCCTGAACATCTGGAGAGCCGCAGGTTCCCTACCCCTGAGCTAAAGGGTAGCTGAGGTGGAGAACTGGGAAAGGTGAATGAGGGGCTTTGGGCAATGGTCACTCCTTTCAAATACACCACCTCTCTTTTTAGCTTCTGGTCTACTGTTTGGCCTAGTAAGCAGGGGAGCTAGGAAGAACAACCGTGTGCATGTTAAGGACTCTACCTAGAAGTTGGTACTAGTTTGCGGCTTAGGAGGGGAGGGGAATAGAACATTTGGTGCCCAAGACCAAGAGGCTTGGTCATGTAGAGTACCTAGAGGCATGTTTTTGAACAGCAGGGGTGAGATCAGACCGAACATTAACATTTTGGGCACCATTTTTCAGAACGACTACTAAATGAATAAGGAAGAACACATCCCCCAGAGGCCTCAAAGATGTGCTGCGCAGAGAAGATGGGGGTGATAACTGACATTTATTCCAAAATTTGTTAGCACATTTTGGGTAATCTGAATCTCATCCCATACCCCGAATGCCATTTACTTGCACTCAACGCATTTCACACTATCCACTACTATGTTCTGACAATCTTATTAGTACTGTTGCTAGCACTCAAGGGAGTTTTCTTTACAGGTTAGCAGGATCACTGAATCCGCCTCCTGCAAGAGTCCTAAGCATGCCTATCCATGAGTCTCACTGAAATGAATGAGACTTACCCTCAAGTAAACATCAGGTTTAGGCAATAAGCAACTTCAGAAGTCTCCCCAAAGAGAACTTTTTTCAGATGTGCAGGGGCTAGCTGTTCAATGGAGAGACGAATGCACATTTCACATGGTCTGAAACACTTAATATGTATTCTGAGTTGAGCTCTGACTCTGGAGAGAGGTTCAGGATTGGAGTTCTGTTGATCCCTGGATCAAATAAAGTCCTCCCAGATATCTACTACTGTGTATGGTTTACTGTGGGCTGTATCCTATTGAGTAATTTAGCATAATTTAATACACTGTGTTTACACTTACGCTTTGTTGCAGTTCTGTTTTTTAGAAGAAGAAGAAGAAGAAGAAGAAGAAGAGTTTGGATTTATATCCCCCCTTTCTCTCCTGCAGGAGACTCAAAGGGGCTTACAATCTCCTTGCCCTTCCCCCCTCACAACAAACACCCTGTGAGGTAGGTGGGGCTGAGAGAGCTCTGAGAAGCTGTGAATAGCCCAAGGTCACCCAGCTGGCGTGTGTGGGAGTGTACAGGCTAATCTGAATTCCCCAGATAAGCCTCCACAGCTCAGATGGCAGAGCTGGGAATCAAACCCGGTTCCTCCAGATTAGATACACGAGCTCTTAACCTCCTACGCCACTGCTGCTCCTTTTAGACTTTTGTGGTTGGTTCCAAAACCCAAATCTTATTTCATTGTCCCATCTTGTTGATTGTATTGACTGGTGGATTCCGCATAGCATAATAATAATGGGTTACAGCTGGTTTTTTTAATCTGGATCCATTTTTTCTCTTTGCATGGGTGCCTGTTTCCATGGAGGAAATAATATGTTTTGCGCCCAGATGTGCAGAGGCTCCATCTGGTGAATAACCACAGGACACGTCTTGAAATTAAAATGGGCCGCGGCCTTTTTTATTGAGGCAGAAGCTGGGCAAGCAAGAGGAGCACATCCGGTAGCCGGTCAGCACCCCTGGTTGACCCTGGCACCAACCCCAATCCATATTGGGTGGGACAGAGAGGTACTGGGCCACCTGTGGTCCCCTTCTTGTTGGGGTGTCAGGCTTGATTGCAGAGGCCTCCGCGGCATGTGCCATGACCCTGCCCCATCCCATCCCACCCCAAGCCTCTTATGGAGGCCCCCAACCACTGGAGGTCCAACGCGCAAGCTCGGCCTCCCCATAAGGATGTGCTCCTCTGCCCAAACCGCCACAGAGCTGAGCATTCAGCTCCTGCCACAGCTTCACAAGCCTCACAGCCAATCCAAGAGCATCTGCCGTGTGGCACGCAGCCAAATGTCCATGCCTCATTCAGATAGGTGCACACCATCCAACAAAGGACTGCATGCTCTTGGGTGGTTATATCAGGGTGCGGGATAATGCTACCAACGAGCTCCCAGATCACCCAAGCTGCCGTCTTACACCCATTTTCGACATGCCATGTCCACTATTCACGACTCCCTGGCATCCTTCCACAACAGCCTTCTTTAAGGCCAAAGCTGGGCAATCAAGAGGAGTACATCCATTAAGCAGCCGGTCAGCACCCCTGGCTGACCCCGGCAACAACTGCAATCCCTATTGGGAAGAACAGAGAGGTACTGAGCCACCGGGGCACCCACCCTTTGTGGCCCCCTAACTGCTGGGGTTTCAGGCTCGAATTGCAGAGGACTCCGTGGCATGCGCCATGAGCCGGCCCCACCCCAAGCCTCTTAAGGAGGTCCCCACGCGCAAGCTCGGCCTCCTCACAAGGATGCATTCCTCTGTTGCAAGCAAGAGGTGCACATCTGTTCAGCAGCCTGCCCAGTGGACAATACTGTGCCCGATGATCCAAATCCAAGTCACCTGTTTGCAGCTTTGCGTAGACATTAAATAGCAGGTGAGATCGTCTGTATATTTTATAAGCTAACGACCTCCAACAACCCGCCGCCTGGATTTTGCACAGGGAAACAGCCAACACAGGCCACAGAAGTGGCAACTCCAATCCCTTTTAAGAAAATGATAGACAGGCTGCCTGGAGAGGCAGCTTCCCTGCAGACTTAGTGCTTAGAAAGCCAGCAGCTTCCCTGAAACAACGCCTTAAACTTTGAGCCTGCAAGAAAGAAAGCGTGAGTTAGTGAGAGGGAGGAGGCATTCTCGGCTTCCCTTTCTCCTGCTTTCAGCCACTTTCCCTCTCCCCAGACCCGTGCGTGCCGCCTCGCCCCTCCTTAAAAAGCCTCCCAAAGGCTTCTGGGGTGCTCCTTTCCTCCAGCTGTGGCTCCTTTGCCGGCTCAGCACCCTGCCTCCTGATGGATCTTTCCCACCCTCGGCTTATACGCGAGTCAATAACATTTCCCAGTTTTTTGAGGTAGAATTGGGTGCCCCGGCTTATATGCGGGTCGGCTTATACGCGAGCATATACGGTACTCTAGGATAGCACTTAGAGTAGCAATGCATCTCTTTCAGGTTCACTATATTGGTTTAGAACATCAAGGAGTTTTATGTCTTGCAAGATTGAGGAATCTGTATAATAATCAGTATGTAAAATCATTTGGTTTGAAATATAAGGATCATATCATCAGCTTTTGATATACCATTTTTAGGAAATGTTTGTCAGCTCTGGCAATGATAATCATCTTCCCATATGTACATCATGAATATGTAAATCTCTCATGTAAATCATGCACAGATGCACTTTTTTTAAAAAAAATCTGTGATCTATCTATTATTGTTCCATTTTAACCCAGAAATATGTGTTTTGTGAATTCCAACTTCAAAGAAACAAAATTCCTCATGTTATCTATGATACCAAATCAATTGCCGAGGTTTTTAAAGACATTTTATTCATATTTTAAAATTTTGCCAATCTTAAAGTATTATTCTTAAGAATAAAAAAACACCAATGTTAATGTTTACCTAGTCCTGCTTTATCATCTTTATAGCTAAATAGTTGTATAAGAAGTAAACCCAGTGGTCTCATTGTTTTTTTTTTAAGTGAGTCAGTTTCAATCCAGTTAAGTATATATTATGCTGTTGAAATGTTTATAGTGAACTTCTGTTCAAAGCGGAAGCTGAACCCAGCTAAGCAACTTTCTACATAAATCACCATGGTAGTAAGTCTGGACACATAGCAATACTGTATTTACTAGCCTCTGCTTATCTCTTTTCTTTGGAAGTTCCTACTTATTTGCCTTAAAGTCTTAAGTGATAGCAACTTGCTAACAGAAAGGATTTGATTTAAAACTGTTCAGGACCTGACAAAAAGGACTGAACAGAAGAACATATAATACTGCACATAATAGCATGAATGTGTAAAAGCATAAAACACACATTTCCTTTCATCATTTTTGTTTAAAAGAGTTTTTTCCCCCTTTATCTCTTTCTCCCACTTAAAAAATCCACCAAGACCATCTTAACTGTAACTGAAAGTTTATTCAGGTGGTATGAATCAGACAGGACTCACTGAAACAAACTCTCCCTTGGATAACAGCTCTCACACTCTTGCCTAACTGAGGCGGGGGATCCTGAGAGAGAGAGGCGGGGGCCTTCAGTAATCCCCTTCCCCTAGTCAGAAAACAGAGGTGAGGGAAAGCTGCCCTCTCATTATAGTTTGGGTGTCAAGGTTAGAATTAGACCCTTAGGGTAAGCAGCTGTCAGTTAGAGATAACTCTAAGCAATGCTTTTCTGAAATCTTGGACTTATCTCCTAGCAACTCCCCCCTTCTTTCAGGACAGCAAACCCCTTTGCTCTGCCATCAGCTCAAGAGTCATTTCTTGAAGACAGCAAAAATAACCTTTTCAATTTGCGCAGATGCATAAAGAATTCCTCATTCAGTAGCTGGCTTGAGAAGCCTTCGTCTGTGACATTTCAGTGATTTTTTAAAAAAGAGACTGAAATTCTATGCATGTTTACCTGGGAGTAAGCCTCATTAAATTCAGTCGGACTTATTCCTTAGTCTAGGGCTAAGGATCAGGTTGCAGCTGCTTATAAAGTTGCTTTGCTTTTTAATTTTCTTTTCGTTAATGCCACTATTTAGATGTTTACAGTTAAATACACAATATACACACCCAGGTGCAGGGACAGAAAGACACAAACAGAAGACTGCTTTGCTATCATATTAGTATATCTGGTGGTGTGTCTTCTTATCTTCTGCCTTGTACGCCCCAAGAAATTTGCCAACAATTGAGATTTAAGAGTGGCCATGGTTACAACAGGAACTCAGGGGGCTCTTTTTATCTAATGTGGCAGCCTATCGAGAAAGCTGACAAGGATAAATCCAATTAAGAAAATAGCACAAGGCTAGCTGCCATTCACGTACGCAATACCACCAAATTTCAGGGACTAATGATTTTTTTAAAAAAAGAAAAAGTAGATCCGCAGTGTTTTAAGAATTTAAATTCATTAGATTATTCTTTAGAGCCACACTGTATACAATCTGCCTCATCTCAGATTGTATGGTGGTGAGACTGAAGGCAGAGAACGAAAAGGGCAAATTTTTTTTTGAAGGTTGCCTTTGATTCAGTTGGGGTCCACATTCACAAAGAAGTGGCTCAGAAATGTTGTTCAAATGGCATATGCCAAAAGCAAGCCTTCTGAGGGGGCCTAATACAGGCACTTGTCCTGCAATCCAAGATTCAGCTCAACACGAGTCCTTTGTGTGACAACAGCATCATCCCCCCACGCCTGAATGCAGAGACGCTTTCTAAAGAGATGCATAGAGAACAAACCTCTCACCCACCCTTCACCTCCTTGGTGAAGGAGCGATGGTTGCTCTGTAGATTTTACTGATAAATCACCTCATTTTTATTTCCTCCCCCATTGCTTTAGCAGAGAAGGGGGCGGGGGTTTAAGAAGAAAATAAAAAGGACTAAAAATCATTGTGACTGTCATGGTGGACATACAGCTCCGGTCTGCACTTGATATGACTGTGCTTCAAAATGGCTGACATTTATATGCTAGTGAATGCATGGAAGCGGAGATGGGTGGTTTTTACAACCCACAATGATACACAGCTCCAGTGGCTCTCAAGACTTGCCAGCAGTACATCTCTTAAACATGCATCCCTTGCTGTTTCTAGTAATGTTCCTTGTGGTAAAATTTCTGAACACCCATAAAGATTTCTTTTCATCATTTTTGACAATTTTTTTTTAATGGGAGACACCATTTCTGAAGCAGGAAAGAAAAAAAATTGGCAATGAAGGAAATGAGATTTTCAAATGTATTTCACATCTCACATTTTTTTATTTGGAAAATGGCAGTATTTTACTGAAAATAAAAAAATTATGTATTAATCCTTACTCTGAACCAAGTTGCTTTTTTTAAAAAATTGTGAGGAAGATGAAGTTTGAAGTATGGTTCTTATTTTTTAAACAGAGAAAATAAAATTCTATTTAGGCAATGAAGAAAAGAATGTAACAGGGATATAAATAATTATATAACAAATGTCAAAGATAAAAAACAGCCAGTCAACATTTTGATATATTGGAACAATATTAAAATAGTTGAAATAACACATTTGAGTTCAATGTTAGCATTGAGTTAATTAGGTCAAAATGTATATAATTTTAACATTATAATAAATGGCATTAATCCTTGTTTTATTGCACAATTACACTGTGTGAAGGAGGGGGGGGGGAGAACAACCTAATCATTAATTTAAAAAGAGTATTCCACAATATTATATATTTTATATATGTAAAATCCTGGAATGGTCAAGATTGGAACTGGGGTCGAAATAAGCAAACTGAGATTTTCTTCTTTTGATAGCTTAACAAATTATTCCCAAAGGACTTGCATTCCCAAAATGCAAGGTTTTCTAGAATGTCAGCATTCTAATATATACAATAAAAACGCTGTCCCAAAACAGGAAGCCCCATCCAGATGGAGAGGAGAAATATAAAGGGCTGTGCTGGTGCATTTGCCCCCACCCCCAGGAAGGATACCCTGACGGAGCAGGGAGCAAATACGCCAGCAGCTGACTACCCCTTAGCTGCATAACTGGGAAACCTGGAAGTCGGGGCCTCTGTGGAGCTGCTCTGGCATCTGGAAAGGTTGCCAGTGTGTGTGTGTGTGGGGGGGGGGAGGATGGACCGTTCCTGGGGGCGGAGCCAACATTAGTTGGCTTCCACCCAGGGCTTGCAGTCAATTGCACTGGACCCCTAGACTTACGCCACCCTTTCGAAACCCTCCATTGGTCTCCATGGAGGGTTTTCCAGTGGCGGGGAGGATTTTTGCTGTTTTCTCCCTCCCCATGCCATTGGTGGGGGCACAGTGTTGCCTTTGCTGCACCACAATGTGGATTGTGCTGTAAATGTTGTTTGCAGCACAGATATTGGGAAACAGTATTTCTTATTCTCAGTTTATTGTGCAGCATGAATGATAATACAAAAATTAATTATTTTAATTTTCCTTTCATTCCAGTGAATTAACCATTTCTACTATACTGTATGTGGAACCATGTACCAAATATGACTCTTACTTCACAATTCAAAGGGTGGGAGGCTGAAGCTGCATTGGAAGTGGCAGAAGGGTTGCACCAGTGCCATGCAAAGTGGCATGGACATTGGTGCAGAGGGACTTACTTCAATGGTTGGGCACTGTGGCAACAGAACCCAGAGGTTTCCCACCATGCTATCTCTTCTGCACCACAGGAAGACATGCTGTTTCCATGGGCAGAATAGGCTTTAGTTACTTTCCAAAGGAGTTTTGGGCAGGGAATGCCCTCCTTCAGTGGTGCAGACTTATACTACCAGAAAGGGTGGAATAAGTAATATCCCTCCATGGATTTTCGGGGGAGAGAAAGAAGTTTCTCCTTCTGCCCTGGACCCCATGCTGCCGATTGCCTCTTTGGAGGTAGTACTGCAGCACTGTCCCCGGCTGCTTAAATTCCATGCTCATGACCAGCTTTGTAAGATTTTTAATGAACAGTTACCTGTGCATATATTTCTTTATGCTGGCAAAATCCAGTGAAGGTGGGAGGTAGATGCCAGATGCCATTGCACATAAAAGCATGAACAGTGGGTTAGGTCAATGCATTGTGGACTCCTAGATCCAAGTATCAGGGGCTGCCCTTTAACATTGGACTGTAGCCACACCTACTGTCTCATTAAGCAGGGCATCTAGCTTCATAATCCCTGGTCAGCTCAAGCATGCAGCCAGCTTCCAGCCAGCATGATGTCATGGATAAGCACAGGTGGATTCTAACCTAGAGAACCAGGTTTGATTCCGCACTCCTCCACCTGAGTGGCAGAGGCTTATCTGGTGAACCAGATTTGTTTCCGCACTTCTACATTCCTACTGGGTGACCTTGGGCTAGTTATAGTTTGTTCAAAACTCTCTCAGCCCCACCTACCTCACAAGGTGTCTGTTGTGGGGAGAGGAAGGGAAAGGAGCTTGTAAGCCACCTTGAGTCTCCTGTATGCATGAGAGTACAAAAACAGAAGACTGCTTTGCTATCATATCAGTTCAATATATGTTTATTATTGATTACTGTGAAACAACATTCAGGAAACAACATTCAGAAAACAACATTCAGGAAACAACCAGGACTGCAACGTGTGTAATATTATTTCAACTATTTGCACATAGTAAAAATTTGCATAATTTTCTAAGTATTTGTGGGTAATGGGAATAGACACAACTGGGAAACCTCAAGAAACAATAAAGGGGAAAGTAATCTTTTCCATTGGATCAAACTCATTGTGTGTACGATGTAATTTTTGAAGAAGGTGATATTTATGTAAAATGTCTGTTGTAAAGTTATAGTGTAAGAGGAAAAAATTAAAATTTAGCTTTTTCAGGCATGATGTTTAAGGTAGAACTAGACATTACCAAAGTATATCCCTTCCACCGAAAACAGCAGTCCTGTGTCTTATTTCCTGGTTTCCATAAGGAATAGTATTGTACATTTTTATGTCTTCCCTTCCTGGCAATATCCCATGAGGAGGATGGGGAAGACATCAAACCCAGTCATCTTATACTTTATTACTATTTGCTATCAAGCCTAATTCCACCCTGAGTCCTTCATACGATGGCTAGTTCTCACACACATTATGCAATAGTAGCATGATAAAAGCATTTGTAAGGTCTTTGAATTGGGCCTAACCTAAGCTGATTTTTCACAGTAAAAATGCCCCATTGTTAGCATAGAGAATAGTCCGGTGCAGCTGGGAGTTCTTCACGGTTCCCGGTGCTGCAGCATGTCTGCCACGTTGTTGTCCTGGTGCTGCCCCGCAGCATTGGCTTTGCACTGCGAATTTCAAAAATCACCAAAGTGGAAAGGCAAGGATTAGAAGAAGAAATAATGCAAGACAAAATTGGGTCAGTAATTAAAAAACTAAAAAATAATAAATCTCCAGGTTTAGATGGCTTTACAGCTGAATATTACAAGGAAATGGCAGAATTATTAATTCCGGAATCACAAATATTATTCAATAAAATATTAAAAGGCCAGAAAGCACCAGAAACATGGAAAGATATGGAAATAATAACTATTCTAACATCAGGGCGTAAATCAGAACAAGTGGAGTCATACAGACCAATAAGCTTATTAAATCAGGACTATAAAATATTTGCCAAAATAATATCTAATGCAGGGGTAGGGAACCTGCGGCTCTCCAGATGTTCAGGAACTACAATTCCCATCAGCCTCTGTCAGCATGGCCAATTGGCCATGCTGGTAGGGGCTGATGGGAATTGTAGTTCCTGAGCATCTAATGGAATAAAGATATTACCAAAGATAATAGGACAAGATCAATATGGATTTGTAAGAGGAAGAGATATTAGCCACCCTCTGAGGAATGTTTTAAACGTGATGGAACACGGGAAAAATAAAAAATATGTTATAATAAAGCTAGATGTGTATAAAGCATTTGATACAGTAAGCCATGATTACTTATTTCAAATAATGGAAAATTTGGGTTCGGAAATGGTTTAATAGAGGTAATAAAAGAAATGTATAGGAATAGTAAAGCAAAGATCCGAATAAATGATGGATGGTCAGAGGAAGTAAAGATAGAAAGAGGAGTTAAACAAGGATGCCCTCTATCACTATCATTATTTGTAGTCGCAATGGAATACTTAGCAGATAGGATAAGAAATAATGGAAAAATTAATGGATATAAAATTAATCAAGAAGAAATAAGGTTAAACTTATTTGCTGATGATATATTATTAGTAATAATTAACCCAGTGGAAACGTTGAACAAATTGAAAATAATATTTTCAGAAATTCTCAAGGTTGCCGGTAAATATAGACAAAACTGAAATTTTGGGAATAAATATAGAAAAGAAAACATTAGGAAAGGAACTGGTGAAGAAGAGAATAGAATATTTAGGTATAACTTTAACAAACAGAAAGGAGAAGATGTTCAAATATAATTATGAAACGATATGGCAGAAAATTGAGAAGCACCTAAAAGAGTGGCAAGAGAAGAACCTATCCATCACAAGAAGTCTAATGGCATTAAAAATGTGTGTAATTCCAAAAATGTCTTACCTATTCCGCACTTTACCTATAGAGATTAAAAAGAAGCCGTTTGAAGTTTGGGATAACAAAATTAAATCTTGGGTGTTTAATCAAAAAAAGACCAAGAGTAATGAATAAAATAGTATATACGTCAAAGAAACTTATGGGCAGGGGGATCCCGGAATTACAAGAGTATTATGAGGCTTTTCAAATGAAAAGTTTAATGGGAATTCAAGAAACCAAAAGTGAAGAGATAAATGAGATGATAGGCTGTTTTGGGATATATACAAATTATTCAAAAATGGAAAAACAAAAATTAATTGGACCCAGAAAAGTGATATTAAAAATTTGGGAGAAATGGAAAGGTATATGGATGCCAGGAATACTGGACATGGCGCCACTGGGGAGCATGGTCAGTAAAGAGGGGAGAAATGCAATAAGATCTCTACAAAGAAAAGGTATAAATATAGTAGCTAATTTGCATAATGAAAGGTGAAATAATATCATTGTCAACACTTACAGAACTGGGAGGTTTAGAGAACTGGTTGGTGTTAAGAGGTATATGGGAAAATTCTCAAGGATTACAGGTGAATGTATAATGCAGAAATGTGTAATTAAATATGATAAGATGGCACGAAGAATTTGGGGGGATTTATATAAATTTATGGTTGACGATAAAGAATTCACAGTAAGAGCCATCTTGGATAAATGGAAACAAGATGGGGTAAAACATAAAGATACTATCAAAAAAAAAGATAATATAAACAAGATAAAAAATTGAGAAGTGTGCAGAATTGGAGAAAAAATTAATGTTAAAAGGGTACAGAACCCCGAAACAATTGGCATATATGATAAAAGGACTCAGTCCAAAGTGCTGGCATTGTGGGGATAAAAATGCTATATATTTTCACATGTGGATGGAATGTGAAGAAGTTAAACAAATGTGGAAACGTGTCTTGCCGTATATAGAAAAATATGTAAAAGTACGATTAAGGATAAATGTAGACCTAGGAATAATTGATAATAAAGAAATAGAACAAAGACAGAGGTTATTGTTTAAAATAATGATAAGAGCAGTTCATGCTGTAATAGCGTTGGGATGGAAATATAAGAAAATATGGACAATACAGAAATGGCTGGAATATGTATGGGAACAAATACAATTAGAAATATTTGGAATAATGTCAAGAAACCAGATATGGCAAGATAAACAAATGGACATGATGATGATTTGGACGGAATTCACAGATTGGTTGACTGAAGTTGGAATTACAGAAGATAAATGGAAAAGAAGAGTTGAAAGAATGAACCTGCTGCTGCACATTTGAAGAGAAGAAAAATATGGGGGGAGGGAGGGAGGGGGAAAAGGGGGTAAATGATATTAAGGATGTAATAAAAGGTTGTAAAATACATGTAAACATATCGATCCAAAATATCAATTAAAAAAATGACATACTTTGACAGAAATGTTGTTGAATACTTCTCATTAAGAAATTTCTATAATATTGCATGTTCATATCTGTAGTTCTGTTTGCTATAGCTCCAAAACTCTAGCCTTATTCATATTCCCCAGCATATTAAAAATTCTCCTTGAGCTATGAATTTTGATTCTCTATATATGCAAGGTGAGCAAGAGAGTGAGAGAAGTATAATTGAACATTATGGGTTCTATGAAGAGCAGGCTATCACCAGCAGTGCAAACCAATCATGTTTCACCTGCTGGCTATGTTACCTTTGTCCCTTCTCTAGAGCCTAAAAGCTCTACCAACATGGCAGCCATTTTGAAGAGGATGCAAAAAAGCTCGATGCGGAAGAATCAGTTTGTCCTCGGCAAACCTGTCCATGTAAGGTCACCAGCAATGCATGCATTTGAAAAAGTGAGAATATGCCATAATGAATATTGTCAATCTTCAAGGTGCATTAGATGCATATTTTATTCTGCTGAAACAGACTAACATAGCTGCCTCACTGGAATGATCAACGACAATTGTTTGGAAATCTGGTGTCAGTGAAGGTATTGTTACAAAAAGTTGCCTGTACTCAATCTGTATGCCCTCAAAACTCACTATCTTTACAGTATCTGGGTAAATTTTATTTTGAACCTGGAAGTCGTTTAAAAGCTTTAAAATGCATTAAACACATATGCTTAAACCACTCTGCCAGAGCATGTGCATAATAGAGAGTGGCTTGGATCAGCATGCCTGCGGCTACCACCAAAACCCTTATCTTAGTCACAGGAAGGAACTTCATGCACTGGTTTAGGTTAACATTAATTCTTTCAATTATATTTTTTAAAGAACTCACCCACTGTCAGTTCCGGTTCTGCATTACTGCTGGTTAATATGCCCCTGGACTTGCTGGTCTTATCCTGCTGTGTTTAAGCGTTAGTTGCGTAGAATCTACTCAATTAGCTGTTCATTTCTCTGTTTGCTTTCCTGATTTGTGCCTTCCCTTTCATCTATCAGATGTTCACAAGCTTTCCATTAGATGTTTCCTGCTTCTAATAGATGTTTGCAATTTGTTTTTTCTCTCTCTCCCTTTGAGCTATGGGGAGGCTGCAAGTTGTCTTGAAATAGTTGGTTTTGTTTGGGATTGGGGCAGGGAGGCAGGAAGAGGGTTGAAGGTATGCCTTGCTTCCTTTCTGGAATACTTTAAGAACTTCTGCAGAAATAAAAGAGGATCGAGCACAGAGTTAAGAATAGCTCAAATATTGGCTCCGATCCAAATAACATGAAATGTGTTTAATTTCCATTGAAATCAATGCAACAAGTTAGTCATGCTTAATTTAAGCCGCACTAAAGCCAACGGGACTTAAAAGCACCTCAGTTTAGACAAGTCAGATTCATTTTTATTGCTATCTTGCCTCTGAAATGGATCTGACTCAGATAAAACGATTTGAATTTAAATCCTATTGATTAATTTAAAAAGTGTGCTGTGCCCTCTTTCTGCCCAGTGGGCATCCAAGATACCTTCATGCTAGATTTTTCTTTCAGTTCATGTAATAATCTTGGACTATTCCTTCTTTCTCAGTGTATTCCCCATCACAGGGTTATTGTGAGCATAAAATGGAGGAAGACAGAATAGATCTGCCATCCAGAGCCCTTTGGATGAAAAATGGGATAAAAATGGGATAAGGTTTACAAATCATACATATAAATTCTATATATGCACACTTGATAAAATGGTTTTGTTGTTTCCTCTTGCCACCTTTCCATTTAGTGGTCTTAAACTGCAGCTCTGTTTAGTTCTATTTTGCGAAGTCCCATTAAAAATCAATTCAACTTATGTTTAACTCGTACTGGACTGCAACCTTAATGTTCCTTGCTCAGTATCTGAGATTGGCACAGACTCTTTGTGAGCATCAGTGACTGAGATCAGCTACACTGCTGCTAGCAGGAGGGAATGGGTAAGCCTCAGTGCTATCGGTGTGTGTGTATATTTATGTATGTAAAGGCTATTTAGCTCAGACCCAAATGTACACACACATACATACACATGTATATGTGTATAACGTATAATCCCTTCCTGAATTAGGATTGAGATTTATTATTAATATTGGATCTAAATTCCCAAAATTAGTAACAATGACAAACTGAATGACTGAAAGTCATTCCTAAAAACAGGAATCAGTCTGTGTAGACTATTTCTGATACATTTTTATAATTAAACAGGGTATTGATGTATTAATCCACCCTTTCACATTGCAGTGGCTGGAGTATCAGACTAGGATCTGGGTGTTTCATGTTCAAATCCCCACTTGGCCATGGAAGGGTGCAGGTGGACTTGGGCCAGTCTCATACTCTCCGCCTAACCTACCTCACAGGGTTGTTGTGAGGATAAAATGGAAGACAACAATGTCAGCTATTCTGTGTCCCCACTGGGGAAGAGGGCAGGGTATAGAGGAAGTAAATGAATAAATATGTGCAAAGCTTTTTTAAAATACAGAATAGCCTTCAAAAGAAATTGCACTCTGGATATGTCACTTGTGCTTTGAATTCCAAGATGCCTGGATGTTACTCAGGAGCCCATTTGAATTATTTCAATTTTTAAAGGAAGCCCCAAAAACTGGATTTGAATTCCAAAGAGCCTGGCTCGGGAAGGATGTAAAGAAGGAGTGCTGACTCAAGAGACGTGCTGCTAGGATTTTGTGGCCCACTGCTAGGCAACCACCCATCCCCACCAAGGCAAACAGATGACCACAGAATGAATGACCTCATCACCAAACAGCCATTTGATATGCAGATGGCAGGGCGGCAGCACAGCTCCCATGGTGGGGCTCTGCTTGCACAGCAGGTGCGGCAGGGAAAGGGCACAGGCCTTTCTCCACATTTTTAATAACAAAATTGGTCCAGAGGACTCATTCCCACTGGGCTCCCTTTAGTTCCTGATGCTCTATTATCTTCAGGGTTGTTGTTTTTTTTAATTCAGTCTTCCATGCCAAGAAAGCACAGATAATCTTTTATGCCCCTTCTATCCCCTAATCTTAGGCCATGACAAAAAAAAGAGTCAGAGAGGACTGAGAAGCTCTGTTAACAGACAAATTAGTATTTTGTCACCTTCATGTAAAGCAGTATCCTAATACTGGACAGCTGTATACGAAAAGTCCACAACGGTATACGTTTGCTGTCCAAGGAGTGGACAATTCCTACCAAATAATACTGGCTAGGTTGGATGATTATGGCTCCTTTTGAAAATTAGTCCAACGCTTTCCAACCTTGTCCATTTTGCACCTATTTGCGCTGTGTGATAGCTGGATATGGAGCCATTTGGCTCCTCCGGTTTGCTAATGTGGGCATTTTCTAGAACGAGGGAGCCAGATAAAGAGAGCGACTCTCCTTCCCTGGTGCGAGTCTCCTAGTAGGCCTTGAATAGCAATAAAGCGCATTGTGATATAATTTATATTGTCTGTGGTTGCAGGTTAGGCCCCTGAAAAGTCGTAAACTATTACAGCTTTACAGCCGTGCTGCTGTTATTAACTAAATGAAAGGGTTATTTGTTCTAAATCTGCAGTTTGCATGATGGCTAATCTTAAATTCATCAAGAGCCACCGATGAAAAAGGTGTTGAAAATGCTGCCAGGATGCTAGACTCTAAGTGCCAGATCCACGAAGGGCTGGGGGAGGGGGGGGGGATGGAGGGTGAAATATAACAAAGCAGGGGGAGTGCATGGCGCATATTGATTTGGAGCTTCTGGAACCTGCTTTTGTAGTGGGTAATTGATCATCTGCGAGGCTGCACGATGCATTCAGCTGCTGGTGCTTAAGAAAAGTCTAAATCTTCACAGTGTTAAAGGGAAAAAATATGAATAAATAGATCTTCCCTTTTCAGATGTGGCTTGCATTAAAAATTTAAATTCGAATCAAAATGCAGCCTCAGTGGGAGGAGATCTTCTGAGATTTATCTTTTCTGTAAAGTTATGTGCCAGAAGATAATTCCACCGATATTTCTGGGTGCTCTTCAGAAGCCATTGGTTTATAGCTGTAAAATATTTGCAATTCATGTTGCTTGCATGAAACACAGGGTTTCTGCCAGCTGTAAATCCTTTTTGGTGGCCTGGAGAACAGAGCACCGATATTTCCAAGGCAAATCCTTTGGCTGGCTGACATCAGAATTTGCCTGTTTGGATGGAAATTTGCTCTCTTTTGTTTCGAATTCTCCCTTATCGCCTGCAACCCTGCTCTTGATCTCATTTGTCTCAATAAATGGAAAATGATTGTAAATGAAAGCAGTGAGCATTTGTGTATGTGTGTTGTACACCGTTATACATTTGCAATTGCCTGATTTAATAGCATTCAAAGAGCGCAATCATACTGATGGATAAATCCAGTGGGTTCACACAGTTGTTTTTATATAAAACAAGAGTAAATATTGGCTAATTTGAAATATGTAGCAAAGATATTGCATGTCCTTCCATCAATGTATCATATCCAATAATGTTAGACAAAACTGAGGTGTTACTAAATGGGGTGTCTTTCAGGTTGCTGGATTAAAACTGTATGACACTGTTTTCTCCCCATGGTTCAAATTAAAACTAGGTCACCACTATATTGACTGGCATCTGCAAGCATTCTGCAAAATATTTGCTTTTTTCAACACATTGGCTTACACATTCTATAAAAGCTTACAATCATCACCATTATTTATTTATTTATTTTGCACCGGTGCACCTTTACATTGCCACTTTCTCCTGAATGGATTGCAGGATGCCCCTTTTGGTTTTAGCAATGTCCGTACAACCCACGGGCCTCCTGGTGCTTTCCCCTTTGAGCTAAATCAAACAAAAACCTGCTTTGATCTTGTTCAGTGGGAAAAGTATGGGGTTGTTGTAGGAAGAGCATCCATATGTACACTATCTCCCTGACCAACACGTGGAAAGGGTGAAGCTTTCTTTGCATTTCCTCCTCTTTTCAATTCTTTATTAAACTTTTCTGTTTTGCAAATGTTGTGATACGGCTTTACACTATGTCTTTCAACTAGGAGGGCAGAAACAGGGGTTGCCCAACGGGAAAGAGAGTGGAGAGGTGTCAACAGTGAGAGATGCAGGGATGGGACCTGATGACACATTTGCTACCAGCTCCTTTACTGCTTTTCCCAGTCCTGTGTGCAAGCAGCTTAACAGTGCAATCCTAAACAAAATTACTCCAGTCTAAACCAATTGAAATCAATAAACTTAGACTTCAGGAACTCAGTTTAGGACTGCACTGTAAATAAGGGATTAAAGTACTCAGCTGCTGAGTATGTATCCAAAGTGCAAATTTAGTTATTTTATTTATTAAAATATCACACTGTCTCCATTATGGCTCCATCTACCTAGGCTGAAAAATGTAAATCACGGAATTTCAAAACCAGCAAGTAAGCTCAAAGTATATAATAACTAATGGAGTTATAATTTGAGGGCCAAAGGGATAAAAATGCAAATGATAAGTAGGAGGAAATAAGCATTATGAACTTATTATTTTTAAGCTGCGTAGCATCACCCCTATTTATAATACAAAGCTGGAGAAAGAAGGAACTTTTGCTCCGCACATGAGCAAACTTCTCAACAGTATGAGATAAGTAACAGGCAACATCTTGCAGCTGGTCAACAAACTCAGGGAGACCGGCATTAAGTTGTGCTTGAAGATCTGTACTTTGAAGTCTGGAACCATTTGTACATGGCAAAGATTCTCCTCATTGCATTCACATAGAATGCAGAGGAATTTAATTGGCCATGGAGCTTCCATATGTAAGAGTTTTCTGCATATTTTTCTCTGCCCCCCCCCCCTTCCCTATGTGCTTTGTAACAACTCTACATAGGTTGTTGGGGTCATGGTAGCTTTTTTTAAACAAATCTTCACAAGCGCCCTATAGCACTAGTACAACTTTAATAGAGAAGTTGTAGTAGATTGATATAGTGCTATAGCACTACAGCAATTGCCAATTTTTTGTTGTTTTTTAAAGAAAATCATTCAAGATGCTCTTTGGAAGTACTGGAGGAAAAAATTATAGCAAAATCGTGCCCAAAAGGAGAAACTGATGGTGGAAAAATGGAAGAACCTGTGCAGGGTAGCAAAATGGGCATTTTTTTTCCAGATAGCATGTTAACACACTTAAGCTACATTCTTTCCAAATAAAATTAGAGTAAAGCAGATTTAGGAAAGGTCATGTTGAGAATGGGGAAAATCTGAAAACAGGGTGATTACAGAATGATGTCAATTGGAAGGTTTGCCAAAAAGTGCTCCAGTTTGGGAGCCAAGGTGGAGAAAAACCTCTCTATAGAAGCACCTTGACACAGAAAAACCTGAGGTATTTTAATGGCTAAAGTTCTGATCAGCAGCTAGGTTTAATAGGCTATGGGGGACATGGTGGTTTTCAAGACTATGGGGGACACTGTTCCCCAAACAGCACCTTGCCAATTTCCATTGCCAGAGATGGTAGACATTCACCTTGTGTCTCTCAGGCTGGAAATTGGAAGGGACAAACAGCTTCAGTCAAAAGCCAGTTTTAGATTAAGGCCACCCGTTACTGTCAAAGACTCTTCTATACCCTTTTCAACAAAAACAACTAGGTAGAATTCACATGCTGGACTGTCTTTGTTTTAGAATGCTCTGCTTGGGTCTTTTTTAAAAAAAACACAAATTTTTATTGTATTTTGTAAATGACATAATCGTGTATATATCATGAAATTATATCCTGTTCCCCCTTTGTAACTGATCATAACCCTTGAATATAAACCATGTAATTATAAGCAATACTATTGGAAGAGTTCAACATACTACTATTCGATAATAAATATATATAAATGACATATAAACGTTGACATACAGAAGAAAGCCATATCTTTTTTGAGAAAATTGATTATGTTAGGAAAAATAAGAACTATCTAATTTATAATAAGCTGAATGAATTATATGCATGGGTATTTGTTACTTCAGAAATGCCTATTTTAAACATGTTAATGTGTTCTGTATCAATAAACACACACACATACACACACACACATAAATTAATGTATAGTGAGATAACATTTGCGCCACATGATGCAATTCAAAGGTATAAAGTTACAAAACTATTAAAAGAATTTCTAACACAACTATGTGTTATATCTTCTATCACTCTGAGACCCTCGTGACACCACTCTACAAAAACACAAAACACTCCTTTATTACCTGACAACAGCAGCAAGAACAGTCGCAGCCAGGTACTGGAAAGCCAAGATCTACCAACAGCAGATGAATGGCTATAAAAAGTCCAAGACTATAGAACAGTGGATAAACTGACAACACTTATTCATAAAAAAAAGTCTTGATTCTTATTACAAAGTTTGGGATCCTTTAGTAAAATACTTGTACAACTCTGATCCCCAGAATAGATCTCTTATACTAGCTACATAGCCTATATTCTGCTTCGGTCTCAATGCCTACCAATGCACTGTGAAGAAGATATCACAATGGTCTGACTCAATATAAAGCAGTTCCTCTATAAATTCATAATCTATAAATCATCTATAAATTCATATTTTATAATAAAAGGAATAAGGTGAACTTATAGCAGGGCAGAGCTATAGAATTCAGTTGGCTATAGAATTCAATTCCCATCAGCCCCTGCCAGCATGGCCAATTGTAGTCCATTAACATCTGGAGCGCCATAGGTTCACCACCACTGCACTAGGGGATTTTGGGCTGCAAAAGTACAGGCTAGGTATGCTTCCCAATCCTCTGACATAAGTGCTTTCCATCTGCAGATATTTCACAAAGCTCCAAGTCAACATTGTATATGGAAGGCATGAGAAGGCATTATATCCCATCTTCCAACATTCTTGCCAAATTTCTTGACCAATTCAGATACATTTGAGCCTTTGAAATCATTTTGAAGACACACCACAACGCCCTGCCCCCTGCCCTTTTAGCATTATTTCCCATTGTGCATTGGTTACTAACTCAAGATTGTCTCTACACCATAAAACCACTATGGAGGTACCTCCATAAAATGGTAATGCTGTATCCTGCTGCAGTTAAAATGAATTATAATACTTCTCTAGAATATGGCTGCTTCCCCCCCTTTACAGGGCCACCAAAGGGCACAGAAGATTAAAAAAACAAAGGCACACAAGAACCAAACATTTTGCAACCATCTTTTTGGACTTCCATTGAGTTTTGCAGCTCCTTCAACAGTCTTTCAAGCTCAGGTATATATTGAATTCAGAGGCACTGTTATTTATTTCTCTGCAGAAAAGACCAGAGGGGGCAGTGCGGTACAAGGTGACACACTTCAGACGCCAGAGTCATTTCAGATTAGCAGAAACCACCTCTTGTAAACAAGTTCCTCATGGAGACCAGCAGCTGTTAAATCCTTATTGTGATGCACATATATTTTAATTGAGCTAATCATCAGAAAACGTTTCTCTCTGTTGATGGACAACAAAACTTCTTAGCTGTAGGAATTGTAGCAGGCTCCAACCCAAAGAGAATGGCCAGTGCTTTACAATGTGTGGTTCTTTGCATTTGTTTAAGCGGGCAGATAAAAGGTGGCAATCTTCAGGCTGCTTTTTCTTACCAAGAAACAAGTTTATTATTTCCATTCCAGTACAGATCTGTTTAATCTACAAAGCGAACGCTAAATTCCTGTTCACACTTATTTGAAAAAAAATCAGTTAAATCAATGTAATTTACTTTTGTGTGAACACAAATAGTACAGGACCGAATCCACACAATCCTATTGTGTTCACTGCTGTGTACAAAATTTACTTTTTTCGTATGCACGGCTATTTCAAAAGCTTAATTTCTTTCTGTTACATTCATTTGTTACATGAAGAAGAAGAAGAAGAGTTTGGATTTATAGCCCCCCCTTTCTCTCCTGCAGGAGACTCAAAGGGGCTTACAATCTCCTTGCCCTTCCCACCTCACAACAAACACCCTGTGAGGTAGGTGGGGCTGAAAGAGCTCTGAGAAGCTGTGACTAGCCCAAGGTCACCCAGCTGGCATGTGTGGGAGTGTAAAGGCTAATCTGAATTCCCCAGATAAGCCTCCACAGCTCAAACCCGGTTCCTCCAGATTAGATACACGAGCTCTTAACCTCCTACGCCACTGCTGCTGGAAATAATGGAAACATTATTATTACTATTTTGTCCTGTTACTTTCAACGGGAAACATTTCTAGCTTTAATCCTCTGCTTTCCCTTCCCATTGTGGATGAAAAAGTTATGGATCATATGAGTCAGAAAGACAGGCAAAAGGGTCTCACTTTCATAGGCAATTAAATGCAAAACACAAACATGTGATCAGTAGAGACAATACACCAGAAAACAATTGACAGTATTCATTTGTAGTTATTCCAGTTCATTTTCATTACTCCAAACTAAAACAAATGGGCCTTTTGGGGTTTTGTGTGTTTTTTTCCCACTGGCACCAGCTCAAAGTCCTCCTCCTCATAGTTACAGGCTGTTATCAGGAAGGCCAATAGGAGGAAGCAGCCTCCTCTTCCATAGTGGCTGGATAAAGCTTACTGAATAAGAACACCATCTTGGAATTCCTTTTTAAATTACAGTTTCATTGTATTTATTCTAAATTGCTGCAAGTAATTCTTAGCTGAATAAGGGAACAAAAACATAGCAAATCAGCACAACTACTGATCATTATTTTCTCCCAGTAGTATTTTGCTACACTGAAAAGAAATGTTGTTTGTTATTCCTGAGCATGAGGATTATTAATAATGACTATATTATTCTCTGTTATGCTGCTTACTGGTGGGCTATGAATATCAGATAATTTCTTTTTCTGAGACCCCTTCCGCACATGCAGAATAATGCACTTTCAATCCACTTTCACAATTGTTTGCAAGTGGATTTTGCTATTCCGCACAGTAAAATCCAGCTGCAAAGTGGATTGAAAGTGCATTATTCTGCATGTGTGGAAGGGATCCATGTTTCACATTTTGTTTGGGATCTGTTTGCCCTCTATAGCTAAGTCATGCTTGGCTTTGGGCAAAGATGGACACTTTTATTTATTTCTGATATAACCTCTGTATTATCTCTGTACAATATGCAGCACTATAGTATCAGTTTTCATGATATGAAAGCCACAGATTACTGGTTCAAGAGTGTGAGTACACTCAGAGCTTTTTTTTCCTTTATTAGCTATAGAAAAGTTTGTTCTTAAGGACTTTGCATTCCATATTCAAACTAGAGTATGTTGTAAAGTGCAGCTTGCGGGTTTGTCGCCAGGACTCCAGTTTAAAGATACCAGCAGAGCGAGAAGGAAACAGATTTAAAGAGAGATTTATTTTGTTGCCTCAGCTAATAAAACAGTTCTAGCTCCCTTTTTTTGTGCCAAACTAGGATGTGTGCTCCAAATATTCCAAAAGAGGATTAAATTAAAGCTGGTGTATGTGGTTGTGAGTTTAATGATGCTTCAAGCAAAATCTCTGGTAAAGCTATTGAAAACAGAGGAAATGTTTGCAAGATATATACAATGTATGTTCTCCCAGAACGTGGAGAACACAATGAAGGTTCCCATTCCACAAACAAAACCATGTAGTCCTTATTTATTTATATATCCCCCCCTACTCTCACCAATGGATGTCCAAAGGCACTGTCTATATTATCCTCCCTTCCTCCATTCTATCCTTTCAACAACTACTATGTAAGGTAGGTAAAACTAAGAAAGAGGGATTGGCCCAGTGAGCTTCCATGGCAGCGTGGAGATTTAAAGGTGGGTCTTCCAGATACCAGTCCAGCATTCTGATTACTACCACATTGTGGCCTGTCAGGGAAAGACAAATCCACTTGTTGTGCAGTAAATTATAGCTAGCTATGGTGAGTCATCTGACAATGTCCTGCCTGGTGGGTCAGAACCAGTGGTGGGATTCAGCAGGTTCGTACCACTTCGGCAGAACCAGTTGTTAAAATGATGCTTGTAAACAACCAGTTGTTTAATTATTTGAATCCCACCACCGGAACTGGTTGTTAAATTATTTGAATTCCACCACTGGGCAGAATACTCTACCCAGCAGCAAGCCTCACCATGGCTGGAGCAGCGACAGGAGGGTGTAACCAGGGTAGTCTCAGCAACAGGGCAACTTTTGCAGGCTGTTACAGGGTGGCTCAGAAGACATTGAGGCTACAAATAGCTATCAGAGCCTGGTCCAGATGATTTAAGGCAAAATGTGGCTATAAAGAGGAGGAGCCATCTCAGGAGCCATCTAAGGAACTGAAAAGAGAAGGGTGGAGCTCAGCACAAGGACCAGTTCAGGGTGTGGGGTTACACCAGTGGTGGGATCCAAAAAATTTAGTAACAGGTTCCCATGGTGGTGGGATTCAAACAGTGGCATAGCACCAATGGAGCTGGGCGGGGCACGACGGGGGCATGGCCAGGCATTCCGGGGGCGGAGCATTCCTGGGCGGGACTGTGGCAAGGATGCAGCTGTTACGCCAGTCCTTGGGCGGGAAACGAATGCACACAGGCGCAGGCTGCCACGCACACCAGTGCACCTCCTGCTGGACTGTTTCAAGTTCTGCGCAATACTGCTGAGAGGAGAGGCGTAACTAAGGCAAAAATCACGTGGCAAAATCACCAATTAGTAACCCCCTCTCGGCACACACAATTAGTAACCTACTCTCAGGAACCTGTGAGAACCTGCTGGATCCCACCTCTGGGTTACACTCTAAAAAGGGAAGAAGCGCAAATGGGACAAGACTGGAAAAAGAGGGTACAGGAGCAGAGGCAGAAAAGGAAAAGTGAGCCAGCTATATTCTGTTCCACAGAAAGATGATCTTTTGGTCAGTTAAGGTGCAGCAGTTGAGAAAAATTGTATGCTTCTGCATTAGAATATAGTCCCAAACAAATATGAGAATTATTATTCATTTTTACACACTGCCTTTGTCAAAACCATTATTTTGTGCATTATTGAGCTTGGTACTTTGATACAAGAGCATTTATGCCAAAATGTACTCTTACTTTCAAACAGATTGGGGGAGCAGTGTTGGTAGGCACTAGGACCTAAGCGGAGCATTCTACAACAAAGGAGGTCTGATGTGCTTTGTTCTGTGGCAGAGGGATATACAACTGTACTACCACCAACAGAGTGTAGGAGGAGGTAGAGTCAGAAGTCAAAGCAAGGGTGTGGAGTGGTCTCAGAGAAGTTCCCAAGCAAGGAAGCAGGTTACAGTCTGTGGGGTCCCCTGGGGCCGGGCCGCCTTGCCATTGCTGCAGCAGTGGCATAGGAGGTTAAGAGCTTGTGTATCTAATCTGGAGGAACCAGGTTTGATTCCCAGCTCTGCTGCCTGAGCTGTGGAGGCTTATCTGGGGAATTCAGATTAGCCTGTACACTCCCACACACGCCAGCTGGGTGACCTTGGGCTAGTCACAGCTTCTCGGAGCTCTCTCAGCCCCACCTACCTCACAGGGTGTTTGTTGTGAGGGGGGAAGGGCAAGGAGATTGTAAGCCCCTTTGAGTTTCCTGCAGGAGAGAAAGGGGGGATATAAATCCAAAACTCTTCTTCTCTTCTTCTGCCAGTTCCCCAGAGATAGGTTTGGCCTCAGAATTGACAGAGGAGGTCTTAGGTGCTGCCTCTCTCTCCTGACACATGAGGTTCCTCAGCTTTAGGAACCCCTGTCAGCATCATCCTTATTGGCCATCCCATTCCTGCTTTTATTTTCCTTCTGCCAAGACCTCCAATTGGGGAACTGGCCTTGGACCCATCCTTCATTGGCATCATTGGCACCTATCCCAATGTCTCTCTGGCTGGCCCTGCCTTCCCCATGACACTTCCCTGCTCCTTCCTTCCACTGCACTTCTGCCTGCCTGGGCTGCCCCACCCTCCACCTGTCCGTCTCCAAGCTCAGTGTTGTTGCCCTACCCTCCCGAGTGTTGGTTCTGCTTCCTCACTTCCCCATCCTGCCTTGCCTGTCCTCGCCTGCTGCCATCTGCTTTCTCATCCTCCTGGGTAAGCCCGCCTTCCCTCCCCTGCTGTGGGAAGTGTGCAGGATTTTCAGGACAGCATTCCTGCACCACCGCAGCACTGTGGGAGCCCACAGAGGTGGCAACGGCCTGCTGGCAGGCGGGGAAGGTGTTTGGTGTGGTGCGTCCAGAGGGAGAGGCCTGGAGGCGGCAAAACATGTGGCCACCATGAGACACAGTGTCATGGTTCTTCTCCTATGTAATGTACTGTAGTTTTCTTTGCCAATTCCCTGTGAGCAATCAGGCACTGCACTGACAATCAGAAAAAATCATCCAACCAGGTCTTTAGCTAAGGCAGCAAAAACAATGGAGTGTAACACTTCTGGTATCTACTTTGTCTGGTTTCTACAAGGTAAGCCAGTGAACAATGTCAATTCTTGGGGGCGGGAAGGAGAAAGTCTCTGATACACATCTTAGTTGTGACTCTGACAAAGCCTCTTTTCGTTAACGTTAATACTAAAAAGCCCTTTTCCTATGGCTTGTAGTCACCTGCTGACCTGCACAGGAATGGGAGACCTGTATTATAAGCATCTGTTGTGGCTCAGCCTGGAGAGGAAGGAGTTAAAGAGCCCTTTGCCTCTGCTTTCATCTCAAGTGGAAAAAAGCAAAAGGGCGCATAACAAAAAGGGGAATTTTCCAGATTGGAGGCTGGTGGAAAGCTGCTCTCGCACACAGGCCATGTTCATTCCTTTTCCTGCTCCTAAAGAAGGAAATGCTTACTCTTGGTTTGTTGAAAGAGCTGTACATTTTGATAAAAAGGTAGGCTGTGTTTGGTAATTTCCAAAGTTATCAGATCTCCTCATTTTGATTCAAACATGTGTGTGTGTTTTTTTAATAAATATTAGTAAAAACTTTAGTCAGTGGGGCAAATCGTTCCCACTTCTTTCCTATTGCAAACTTTAATTGCTTCTCCTCTTGTCTAAATTTCAATAGGTTCATTAAATAATACCTTAGGGATGACCATATTATGCTGAGAGAGGCCTATTGTGTCGAAGAAACTCTGGCTCATTCCGCACACACAGAATAATGCACTTTCAAGCTGCTTTCAGGGCTCTTTGAAGCTGTGCGGAATGGCAAAAACAGTTGTGAAAGCAGCTTGAAAGTGCATTATTTTGCGTGTGCGGAATGAGCCTCTGTTGCCGTCCGAGGGTGGGAATCACCCTTGGTCAGAGCCCTTTGATCCAATAACCACACCACACTCCTGGCTGGGGTAAATTATTTGGCCATAGCCACCATTTATTATACAATCAGAAGCGTGAGGCGCATCATGGGATTTTGGTCTGATCTGGGATGCTGCCATGGAGCTCCAGTGGGCAGTCGGCCTCTTACTGGAGCTTCGCCCTGCTGTGATGCTCAGCTGGGCAGTCGGCCTCTTACTGTAGTATTCCCTACCAACGGGGCGGGGGGGGGGGGGTTAGCTCCCTAGCTCCCCTCCCCTGGCCCTTTTAGATCAATACCCATGTGCCAAACTGTGAATGGTTATGACAAAGAAGCATGGATTAACAAATCTAAAGCTCTATGGGGAGAGGTGGGCGGGCAAGTCGCTGGGTGGCCTGCGCACATGGCTGGCACAAAGACCGGCCCAGCCTTTTATAGGCTCTGGCTGGCCTCTTTTCAATGACTTTGTGGAGTGAGTGCCACGACGCCTGCCTGCCCTACCAGGGCATGGCTAGGAACCCACTTCCACCCTTACATGGGCTGAAGCTGGGGACTCCTTCCTGTCCATCCCGGGCAGCAACTGCAGCTGCGCTGATCCACGGCCACTCTTTCCACTTTTAATCATGGCAGCTTGCTTGATCATCGCAGCAAAGAGTCTGGAACGAGGAGCTTAGAAGACATTTCTGTTGGGAAAACTTCACGCTTATTTGTTGTGCAGTTACGGTGCTGTTTCTGGGGTATAGGATATGCAAGAATGGTTATGTCTTTTACTGGACCAAGCTGGTTCAAAGATTCAGCAACAGCAACTCTTCCAATAAAAGATGTCCCCTTTCCCACTTTGTCTCTCTTCCTCTTTCCATCACCTCCTAGGCGGATATTTTATTAGAATGGAGAATATGCCATTTTAAATATCTACAGGACTAACTACTTTTTTATTTTACAATGCTGGATATAACCCTAACAAATACAAACAAACCTAATTCAAACATTGGTTTTCTTGTAATAATGAAATGATACCTTGGTTATGTTGAAACAATGAGTTGGATTCAACAAAGAGAAGAATTAGCTTCCCACTTTATAAGATTACTCAGCTAGTGGAAGACAATCTTAGGTTCTAATCCTAATGTCATATCCAGAAACATTGTTATAAAAACACACTTACCCACAGATCGCTGTTTGTGCTGATGCATCTATTTCATTTAATACTACTGGCTATCAGAGTTCAGATCATTATGCAGAATATTTTTAGAATCATAACAGAGATAAAAACAGTGAATGTGATGATGCCATAGATTTACCGGTAATAGGTTTGCTGATTCATGTCTGTGAAATGAAGAGAAAATAAGGCATTTTATAGGAAGCAAGAGCTCTTTACTAAGTTGCTTTGCCAGAATAGGATTCCTAATGTTTTCACCACTGAATATACTTCTATTTGATTCTTCTTCTCAACATACTTGGGAATTTCCTCCTGACATGCTCCCCACTAGATACTGGCCAGGGAGGGGGCTATTTTACAGGTTACAAAGCAGTGAGCAGGTTTACCAGTAGCAGTACATTGAACGGGGAGGTACTACCACTCCAGGTCTCTTGAGCTTTGCATCTGTATCATGATGATTTAGACCCGTACTGCACGAGCCATAAAGACCATCGTGAGACCGGTAAAATGCTGTTGTGGGGGAGGACTTGGCACAGCTGCCACAGCTGGAGCAAAGCCACAATGGCCCACCTCCCCCACAATGGATGCCGCCATTTTCCCCATGCCTCTCACCTTCTCTTGGCTGCTGTCTCTCTGCAGAGGCCAGGGGACACGCCTCCTGGCCTCTGACCCCGGAGGCGTCGCCATGGCCATGGGGGCATGTCCCCATGGCTCTACAGAGTGACGGCAGCTGAGAGGAGGTAAGAGGGGAACTAAAGCAGTGGGCCCCATGCGAATGGCCCCAGGGCGTGCACCGGCATTAAGCATGCCAGTGCGCCGCTGTTCCTGAGGCGCGTGTGGAACAGACCTTAGATGTTTTTCACAACATTTTAATGACCTGGATGACAAAAGTATTTGAGAAAAATTCCTAATTATTTACAATTCCATAGTTAGATTTTGGTAAAGCATACAAATATTATGGGCTTGTAAGATAAACTGTTCATAATCTCACAATTGTCCATGTGCAGTAGATTTAAGTGATGGTGATGCCCCTCCCTACCAGCTAGTGACAATTTTGCTAACAGAGCAGGATTTCTTTTCATTTTTTAACTTTTTGCTATCTTGTTAAGGGATTTAAGATGACTGTTTATGGTACTAAAACATTAGGAAAAATATGTTTTGTATTAAATGAAAACATTTAATACTGAATTGCAATACAGTGTAGTTACTCTGCTTAATTTTGATTTTATATCTGAAGGATGTGTGCAAGAAAATTACTGAAAATTGCCAAATGTCAAGAGATCTATAAAAAAACAGCAGAAAAAAATCAATAAAACTTAATGCTAGCCCAGGGAAGAGGGAAGAATGCTTCATTTGTATACATATATTTGGCAAATGATGAGGACTGATAATCAATAGATTTTTTGACCACATTCAACAGGTTGACATGCTATAGCTTGGATCCTCTAATGGCTGTATGTGCTTCTAGCATGTAAGATGTTTCTCCCTGATAAAGAGTATCTTGTGATGATGGAAGAGATTTTATGTCAGGAGGAGATTCTCTGTGCTCTTGAAAAATGCCGCCATTAATAGAACCAGTAGGATGCAGCCCCAAAAGCTGTGGTTCAGCCAAAGTCATGAGTTCTGATGTCCCACTGCCTTGCGGACAGGAAGAAGCAAGCATGCACTTGACTCTTCCATGGAAAGAAACAAAGGCTCATTCCACACAGCATATTTATAGTGAGTTGCAGCTATAAATGAAGCTGTTTTCTCTTTTTAATAAATGGAAAACCAATTCATTCATAATGACTGCAACTCATTATAAATATGCTGTGCAGAACGAGCCAAAATTCAGAAGGCTTATACCTTGATTGATTGTGTTTCTACATAAGCATAAAATATATGGTGTACTAAAGGAGGATTGAAAGATTCAGTTTCAATACATATATGGGCACAGTATAGCTAACGTTAAGCATTTTAAGCCCCATTAGTTGCAGTGGATAAGATATACTTCAATTTCCTGTTTGAATCAGTGAGGTGCAAATGTTATCTTTGACTGGATTGTGCCTGATTATGTACAAGACATTTGCTGTGTGATTGGGTGAATGTCCACCAAGGCAAGATGTCTCTTTCACATAGATTTCCTTGAGTCCCGCTTTCACTTTCCATTCTCTCTGTGGCAAGCAAAACCACCTCTAGCACGATTTTAATTTGCTTTGCTGCCAAAGCAGGACAGATTTGCCAGTGAGCACAGGTTTCCCCAGACAGCTTCCATGGTCAGCTTTCCCACCCCCTCACACTGCTAACTCCTTCTCCCTTGTTCCCCTTCCATGTTGCTGGCTTGTTCAAATCACAGAAAAGAACCTCACTCACAAGGGGTTTGCTAAAACATACCAACCTCTACATTCTCATATCAATATATTGAGATATCAATATAATAATAACAGAGTACTTGGAAATAACAATTCTCTCCAGCAGCGGCAGTAGTAGTAGGAAGTGTGAGTGTATGTGTGTGTGGAGGGGAAGGGAGAGAGAATATCAGATCTATCATATGGTTGCCTTCTTCATCAGCATGTGGTCCAGGGAACTGCTTTGCCTCTTTCCTGGGGAGGGGTATTTTTGGAACAGTAATATCAATATAAGTGCAGCTTAAAGGGCTAAGCCAGCAATCTTGACTACCAGGTGTAATGAGATCTATACCTTTAAGAATTAGTTGATGGGCACAGTTAAGGGAACCTGGCTTGGGAAGTTTTTCTGCAGAAAAGCTCCATGGCAAAGAGTGAGTGCCTCCTCGCGTGTATACAGAGAAACACAAGGAGGCTCCACTATACACCCATTGTGTCAAGAAGAGCCACAAGATAAGTGTTTCCATGTATAATCAGCCCATGTGAAGATTTTACAGATCTGTGGTTACCACTATCAACTTTTTGCTGTTGTGCAAATACTGGATATAGTCTGAATCCTGTGAACTGTGCAGTTTTAATCCTAAATGTATTGGTTCAGTTGGCCTGCATGAGATTTCTTGAGCTCTGTTGCTGATATGCAGTGCTTTCTTCCATAAATCTTTGGCTGCCCTGTACTGGCCTTCTGACTGCATTAGTTATTTTTGATGATTTAGCCTGGAAAAAAAAATTACAGCAGCTTCTCCTGACAGCCTATAATTAATGAAAAGACAATTATATGAAATGCTCCTAAAACAATCTGAATTTTTTAGAGTCTAAAGATCTGAAGTTGTTCTTGGATTTTTTTTACAGCATGTCCCCTCCTTCCTTGCAAGAATGTGAGCTGATTCCCTAGTAGCAAAACTTCTTTCAGTTTTGCTGGATGAATATTCCACCTTATGTTCACTACATTTCCCTTGGCTGGAAGCCCAACTGAGCTTCCAGACTACCAGATCATACAAACAAACTGTATGAACATGTCTATGGTAGTCCTTTTTTATGCACTTAGGTCATGGGGAGGTGAACAGAGAATGATAAACATTCCTCTAATATATGAGATGCAAATAAAAACGAATGGTTTTGTGATGTTAATTCTTTGCTGGAGCCAAGGTAGGGGCACAAAACAAAAAAATGTGTATCATTTTACAGTCAGCATCACATCCTATTTTTATTGCGTTACAGCTTCTGGGATATATTGATCCTGGCCTGATTATTTCTCGTAGAAGCAACTGATAAATGATATTGGTAGTTAGGCTTTCATTGGGCAAGTAGCCCATTAATCAGAGTCAGGCTATTGGTTCAGCTAACTCTGTACTACTTCAGTTATCCCTGAATTTACATAGCATCCATCAGTGCATTTCCTGGTCCCACAAATTCCTTCTCCAAAACAAGTAGTTTATTTCTTCCACCTCACTGGAGGAGAAGGAGGAGGAGGAGCATGGGCTGTATTATGTTTGTGTCTGCTGGGGATATCAGTTCTGAAATAGCCATCATAGGAGGATACTTGGCTTGGAACCTCCCCACACTTTGTGATTGGGTATGCCCCTATGGCTACCATTTTGGGATGGCTGCATCCTAGCAGACACTCTGTGGTGGCACACATTTTTCCCCTCCAAATTCCAATAATCTCCACAAGAACAAGATTGGGGTCTCCTGCAGCTTCCTTAGGATTTGGCAGAGGTTTTTCTAGCCCTGCTACCAGAAAGATCTAGCTTCAGCAAGGATGTTTGGAACTTCTTATCTGCTCTGCCCATGCTGTCTTCATCCCCCTGCTCATGCTAATGCCTTCCCACCTTCCCAAGCCATCCTATTTATTTCTGCTTTCATAGACTGCTATGGCAACTGACCATCTTGTAATTAGTCTTTCTGCCTTTCACCATTTATCTAGCTCTGCCTAGTATGGAAAAAATGTATTTTAGCAATGAAATGCTATGCTGTGTGTTGGAGACATTAATTTGTCACAGTTACTCCCATTGCAGTGGGTAGTCACATTGTGGGTTATCTAATCTAATAATGGTGGTGTGTTAAAAAATTATCAGCTCTGTTCATAACCTGTGGGTGAACTTGGCTTTGCTTTCCAAGAATGAGTCTGTGATAACAGAGCAGCACTGGCAATTAAAATACTGTTAGGTTCACAGGAGAGGCAAACGAGTGCTTGAGAAGTGCTGCAGCGCACAATTTATGACATCCTTTATTTTAGCACCACTCAGTATGTCTTGCAAATGCATTCATGTGCTTAAGTCACTTTATCCCTTTGTTAATGGGCCGTGATTGCAATCCGGCATGCCCATAGATGGTTTCACTTCCACGGGAAGTATCATTTGATTTGGGGGATCAAAAGCTTTAATCAATAAATTTAATTTCTTCTCTAGCCAGACACTGTTACATAAATGCTCTTCCAGTGTAGGGGTAGATCAATTTCTGTTGAATGGTAAATAACCTTCATGAATTGGAACGTTAGCCTACAGAGTAGGCACAGTTCCATTCTACGTTTAGCATCATGGGGAAAAAAACACACATTTTTTTTCATCCAACCTATCTCTGTTTAAAACGATACATGCTAAATTACTTAAGGTTGTAGAACTATGTTTTGATGGTAGGCTTCAGAAATGTCTTTCCTTATGCCTCTCCACTTCTTACTGCCTATCACTGTGGTGGTGAACCTTTGGCACTCCAGATGTTATGGACTACAATTCCCATCAGCCCCTGCCAGCATGGCCAATTGGCCATGCTGGCAGGGGCTGATGGGAATTGTAGTCCATAACATCTGGAGTGCCAAAGGTTCACCACCACTTAGTTCATATCCTACCAACTGACTCAAGGACTGAATGATCCATAGCTTGGCCAATTGGCCATGCTGGCAGGGGCTGATGGGAATTGTAGTCCATAACATCTGGAGTGCCAAAGGTTCACCACCACTTAGTTCATATCCTACCAACTGACTCAAGGACTGAATGATCCATAGCTTTCGATCATGCTGAAGATGCCCATGCTACAAGCAGGGTATGGGAGTTCAGTGTGAACTAATGTCCACATTAGGGATGGGGGTGGGGAAAATCAATGTATTTTGCTGATTTTATAAAAACTGGGCAGCAGAGTTGGGCAGCGGAGATGCTTGGCTGGTAAGTGGATTAATGGCCATTAAAGGAGGTAGTTATATGCCAGTTGTTAAATAAAAAAATTGGGGGGGGGGGGGCTAGGGGGCAGTGGTGGGATTCAGCAGATTTGCACCACTTCGGCAGTACCAGTTGTTAAAATGGTGCTTGTAAACAACCAGTTCTTTAATTATTTGAATCCCACCACCGGAACCGATTGTTAAATTATTTGAATCCCACCACTGGTTCCCCCACCCCCGTTTAAAATGTCCCTTTGATGGGGAAGGAGATGGAGAGAATGGTGGCAAATGGGAGCTTCTGTATGAAATCTTTTGGATCCAGAATTTGGGGAACACCTTTACTATCGATTCCTGATTTTTTTGGGGGGGGGGGGGGGTTAGGACAATACAAGTTCATTACTCAAATCAGTGGGGAGTTTTTTTCCCCAAAGATTCTGAATACTGAGACCTTTATTTTCAATGGGGGAACCAATGTGAAGGTCTGTTGCATCTGTTTTTAATGATAATGGCAAAACATTTGTGAATAACATAGCCCTCTTTCTGAAGGGCCCCTAAGTTTCAAGCAGAATGGGCAAAGGGATTTGATTTAACAGACCACCAAGCTGATGCCCCTTTGCACACTTCTCTCTACTGTTTCCAGTGGGGAAAATCGGTTTCTTCGCATGCTTTTGTAATTTTTAAAAAAGTTTCTACTGAATGCTTTGCATTTGCCATCCTTCCTTGTTATGGCTGGATGTTTCATTTCACAAAGCAAGGTCAGCTTCCTTTGCAAAACCCCTACCATCCATTTCCATGTCATTGCAACATTTGAAAATAGTTGGGATTTTATAAGAAAAAATAGAGCATATTTGTTTGTGATTGCATGTGATATACCAGTCATCCAGTTGGTATGAGACACATGTCTTCATGCTGAGCGTCCACCATAGGGGTGCTTGAATTACTACTACTATTCAAGGAGTTCCTGATGGGTAGGATCTCTCATCCGTTTGAAAATATTCTGCTCAATGCAACAGCCATTCTACTTAAAAATCCATCTCTAAGGGCTATCTGCAATGGTGATTGGCTGGGAGTGCTCCTGATCCCTTACAAAGATCCCTTTGGAAGGGATAAACCCCAGAGCACAAGAGAACAGCAGAATCAAAGAAAAGCAAGACACCTGCTACTGACAATGGTAAATACCCAAATATGAAAAACAATATGGATTTGTAATACCTATGAATCTTGCACTAGTGCTTACCATTCCACACAATGACCCCAAACAGTCATGTATCTGACAGCAGAAGCTAACCCAACACCCTGGAACAGGGCTTGTGAATCTGTTTCTTCATAGGCTGTACCATTGCACAGCCAGTGAACAGCATGGTACACAATTCACAAGAACATATTAAGCAGTGAAATAGGACTACAGCGTCAGGGGTATGCTTTTATGGATCATGCCCTGTGTGACATAAACAATAAGTGGAAGGAGAAAGAGAGGACCTCATTCTAGAAGAATTCTTGGTTGCATCCCTTTATTTTAAAAAAGACATCCCTCAAAGTGAGTAGAAGGACCTAAAGTACCAGATCACGTTTTAGAGGAGGAAAAAACACTATAAAATTTGGCAGTTAGTGACTGGATTATCAGATGGACAGAATTTGAGACTTCCATGCCTTTCCTTAAAAGTAAGCGAAGCTGTTTTGTGGCTAATGAGGTATGTGGCCTTTGGCAGTTTAAACATGTTGGCAAGGGATTAGAGTCTGTAACATATTTAACAGATTTTAAGCCTTTCAAGTTTGTGTGTGTGTATGGCTAGTGTTAGAAGTCACAAATGTGCCATTTAATGAAATTGGCCTTGCTGTTTTATCTCTCTTTTTGTAAAGAGTTGATTATTTCCTAATATTTATTGAAGGCATCATTAATCTACCCCAATGGGGTAAGTATGGCATATCTTTGTAGACATACCATTCCCATAAACTGGGAGTTCACTAAAGAATGCATCAAGAGCAGTGGCGTAGCTGCCACAGGAACATCTGGGGACAAACGCCCTGGGCGCCCTATTGGGAGTCACAAGGGAGGCGGAGCACTTTTGAGAAGTAGGAGGGGCATGGCTGGGCCTTGGCATAACATTCACATGCCATGGGGAGCACCGCAGGGGGCAGAGCCTGGGTACGATTTGGCCCCGGGTGCCATTTCCCCTCCCAAAGCCACTGATCAAGAGCATGATCTGTATAGTCACTATCTTATGTGAATCAGGCAGTCCGTGGACTGTCTCTAGCTCACAGGAATGGAAGCAGTAGCCACATCCATATGTTGCCTGATTCACACATGACAGCAACCTTGTGGGGACCCATGAACTCCTGATAAGCACAGTTTGCAGGGTTTCTGTTTGCATGAACAGAACATAGTTATGTCTACAGAGGGCTGATATAGAGGCTTGACTTGATTCAGATCTGATTCAACTATATTATTTGAATCCTGTATAGTGGATCAGATATGGAGAGCATGATACAAAGATGGATCAATGACTTTTTAAAATGTTAGCTAACCCAATAGCAAAGCGACTCAGTATATCCAAGTACTAGATTCTGGACACAGGCAGCAAAGGCCTAGTGCTCTGTGGGTTTGGTTTTGCAAGCTTCCCGGTGGAATATCACTAGTCACTGCTTGAATTTTGGAACAGATGTACCTTTGACCTGATCTAAAAGCATGGCTATTATGTCCTTGGACTATGTACTAAAACTTGTCTTCCTTTCAGTTGAACAGCGGATTTAGAACGCAAGCAGGCAAGAAAGAACCCTCTCTTATTACCTGGGAATGATATCTGTATATTTCAGGAAATTAAGTGAGGAAAGGGTAATTTGGTTTTTTATTTGCCAGTTAACAAACCTACCTTTATTTAGGTTAAGAATATTTCCAGCAAATCTCTGATAGGTTGTTGCATGGTTTTCTTCATTTTGTGATAAAAATGTCTTTCCTGCATAGGAAGTTTCATTTTTCCATCCTCTCAAAACCTTTTCCGGATAGAAAGTGTTCTTACCTACACTCATACAGTACATACATGGGGTAGGTTGTAAAATTAAGGCTAGCTGGAAAATTATGTATATACATATACATATATATATACACACACATACATACATATATATATACACATATACATATATATACACACACACATACATACATATATATATATATATACACATACATACATACATACATAAATACACACACACACACACACACACACACACACATATATACATATATACATATACATATACATATATATACACATATAATTTCCCAGCTAGCCTTAATTTTACAACCTACCCCATGTATGTACTGTATGAGTGTAGGTAAGGGAGGGGAGGTTGTTTTAAGTTTAATACCAGTAATCTGAAACCAGCAGCATCCATCTTGCAGCAAGATTTCAGCAGCAAAGCTTCAAAGTATATCTATGGCTTCTCCTCCTTGGCCAACCTCTCTCCTCACTAGCTCCAGGAAGCAGCTGCATTTCTTTGAACATAGTTTCAACTTTACTTTAAGGCCAGCTTAAAGCCTCCCTACTTACAATGGAAAATCACATTGCTGGTAGAAAAGGAAGAAGTTCAGATTTGGCTTCCTTGTTTGTTTAGGGCCAGAGATAGCGTCTCTGGGGGAAAAAAGAATGTCAACTAGTAGACCAGGCCTGAGATTTTCACACTCCAAAACAGAATTTCTCCTTATTATCGCTCCCTCAGACTTATCCTGTTCCATAGTTAAAATATATATCATGAAAGAAACATTGGTCTTTTTTCATGTCTGAAATGACATACATAAATGGTTATGGACTTTCATTGCAGACCTGGAGCCCTGAGCCCTGGTAAAATGTAGCCATTCCATGGCCCATGCTTGGTTCCACCAGTAAGCCTATTGCAGTCTCAGACATCCCAAATGCCCTGGTTTACCCTCCCTGCTTTCTGTTTCATTGGTGAAAACAACAAGAATACTCTGCACCCATCCCTCCAATCACGGAGCATTCAGTTGCAGAGCTCAGGCTCTGTTGTGGGGCGTGATGCAAATGCCTTACAACCAATCAGTGTGCACGGTGGTGTTCTTGCAAGAGAGAACGATAATCAACCAGAAACTTGGGTGGGGGAGACGTGCTGACGTGATGACATGCTGATGTCATTAAGTGAGCACATTTTTGCAGGAGAAAAAAGGTCCCGCCCCAACACAGCACGACAGCCAATCAGGAGAGCACTGCCCAACCGATCATGTGGTAGTGGGGATTGTTACATTTCTTGAATCCGAGATAGGCCTAGATGTCTTCACTGGAAACATGCTGCGGTGGGGAGGTTGAAACCTTGATGAAAAGGTGCAGTTTCTTTTCAAACTTTGTCTGATCTAGATTGAATTTCCTGGTAGGGATTCGGCCTATAACTACTGCCTACTCATTAAGAGTTCTCAGCCAGGGCAATCCTGGTATATGTAGGTTATCAATCCCAGTTATCCCTCTTGCTGTCTCTCCCCATGTAATTCCCCCAAGTTAAGTGCAGCCTGCTTGCTTAGGGCAACAGAAGCCACATTGGAGCTGAGTAGAAGAAGACAAAACTTGTGTTTCAGTAGCATTTCCAGGAGTCGGTTGCCTGGTTCTCCTGGAAAGCAGGAAGCACAGGTGATTCTGTTATGCAGATATGGATATAACAACCTGTCTCCTTTTTTAACCTCTCATATATCCACTCCTTGTTTAGAACATATAAAAGAAAAAAGTTAATAAAAACTACTTGACACAGATTCTAAAAAATGATACACCCTCAGACCAAAATGATAAGGAACTCTGTATTGGGGCATCTATATTAAATATGGACACACTGTTACCTACACAGTTCTAGCCTTAGTTTATGGCTGCCTGCTATCCTGGGAAGAATTATCATGAGGCTCCTTATCTCCCGCTGGAGTCAGTAGTTGTGCATTCAAGAGTGGATGCAATATTTTTGAAATCTAACCAATTTTAAATGTTGCTGAAATTAACTTTTAACAGTATCTTATATTTGGCCACATACCCAATAGAACTTCAGTGTGGGTGTAACCCCCATGCTCAGAATGGGTTGACCCAGAAAGGGGTGGAGACTCAAAGCAACAGAAGGCTGCAGAGCTCATGTAGTTTGGAGGAGACAAGGCTACCAGACATAGACCTTGATTTGTATAAGCCCTTAACACCTTGTTAAGGTAACTGCAATGTTGTTGGGGACTAGTGGGAAGGTAGTTGTTTATTTTTTGCTATGTTGTAAATGTTGGAGTTTATTGTTTCAGGGTTTCTTTTTGTGTTTGTAATGGGTGAGAGTTCTCCTGGAAACCTTCATCATGTTGAATCCTGTTCATGAAGCCCTTGGAGTCTTCAGGAGCCAACCCACTTGCAAAGAAGAATTGGACTTAGCAGTATCAGTAGACTGTAAATATAAGGACTTCAAAATGCAAACTGAACGGGACCTTGAAGTGTGATGTTAAATGTTGATGTTTGATGTTACATGTTAAGAAAGTAAACCATTTTCTTTTTAAAATTTGTTGTTGCAAACTCATTCCAAGTTCTGCTCAGCAGAACCCACAGATAGAGGTTACATGGGCATATTTTTTATGTGGGCTACACTGTCTGGGTACAAAACTTCAACTACATTTTAACCATCAAAATTGGGAATTGCATTGTGAGTGAATTGTCCTTAAAAATTTGGGTGCAGATGAAATTAGCCCTTCCTTTCCGAAGGTTGCTTTTATTTGATTCTAAGACTATTGTCAGGGACTATCTGCCTGTTACTATATGGAAAAAACCAGTAAGATACAAGCAAACATGTGAAATTATGATTTTATTTTTAAAATTAAAAAGCAACCTTGGGTGGCTGAAATTTTAAGTGAACGCAGGGGGCGGGGCATATAAGCCAGATTGATTTTTCTGTTCATAATTACCACCACTTCCCTGCACTGTTCCAGATGAATGTTTACAAGGGACACGCACACATCTCGTTGGAATTCTTGGCTTCCCAAATTAACAAAGAGTGAAAAAGCAATTTACGCAGCAAAGCCCATATGTACTATGTTCAAAACAAAACCCACACAGAGAGCCTTTTTTATCTTTGCAAACTAATAAACTCCTTTAAACTCCTTTAAACTCCATTTCTAGAGAGGACAAGGTGGGGATACAGTGTAGTCTAACTACTTAGGATGGATAGAGATACAGGATCCATGTCCTGCTGTCATGGTGCCAAGATAGAGAAAAGAACAAGTGGGAAAGAAAAGGTGTGAAAAACAGAAGGAAGTTTCCCCCTGAAAATAGCAATCTTCCCATTAAAGGAACAGCATCAGAGTAATAGAAGAAAGGATGTTCAGTGTCCTGATCTATCTATGGAGGCATACCAGGGCCAAATGGTGCCTGGAGACAAAAAAAACCAGGCGCCCCTCTAGTTGATAACCCTAGACATGCTATCTGTGGTAACCCTAGTTTGTACCCCTAGACGTGCTACCTGTGGTAACCCCAGTGTGGCATCCATTCCATGTCCCATGGGAGTGTATGAGCTCATTGCCCAATAGTGGTTCTGGTTGTCAGGAAGCTCCCACCTAAAAACCACTTCTGCTAGAGGAATTGAATGATGTGAGCCTCTGTTAGCCTCTCCGAGTTGTGGGCCTCATTCCAGGGATGGAAGTAAAGAGTGTGTCTCCCCCCACAGACACATCCCATGTAGCCTCTGTTCTCTCATCCCAATACCAGGGCAACTGTCAGAAGGAGAGCAAGCTGACTGAAGAGATGAGAGGGCAACACAACCACAGTAGCCACCTAAGGAAAGAGCAAACTGGCCTTAGCAGCTTGGAGGTAGTTTTACTCACTCGTCTCCACAACCAGCTGGTCCTTCTTCAGGACACTGACAATGTCATTTTCTCACCTCAGCTGCTGTGCCTGATGGTAAGGAGAGAGCAGGAAGGACCCAACCCTCCAGATACACCCTTCAGATACATACTGACTAAGGTTCAGTGCTGGGGAGAGATAACTCTACATGCACACAAGGACTCTGGTAATTTAGACATTTGTACCATGTTTTTCCGAAAATAAGACCATGTCTTTTTTTGCTCCCCAAATGCTCTATGTCTTATTTTTGCTCCCCAAATGCGCTATGTCTTATTTTCAGGGGATGTCTTATTTGTCCGCTCCACAGCTGCATGCTCTGGTGTTCTGTTCGATGGGCATGCTTCCAAACAAAAACTTTGCTACGTCTTACTTCAGGGGATGCTTTATATTTAGCACTTCAGCAAAACCTCTACTGTGTCTTATTTTCAGAGGATGTCTTATTTTCAGGGAAACAGGGTAGTTGCATCCAGGATTAATAATTCTGTTTTATCTGATTGTGTGGCGCACAGAGCAAGTAGTCTTCATGTGGCATTTTCTGCAATATGTGAAAGCTCCTTGCTGACTTTTGCTTCTTTTCTTGAATATTCTTTTGTGCATGGGAATCCTTGCCATTTATTCAGTGCATGTGAGGTGGGGAGTAGGATTCTGATTCCTCTACACCAGGGGTAGGGAACCTGCGGCTCTCCAGATGTTCAGGAACTACAATTCCCATCAGCCTCTGTCATGGCCAATTGGCCATGCTGACAGAGGCTGATGGGAATTGTAGTTCCTGAACATCTGGAGAGCCGCAGGTTCCCTACCCCTGCTCTACACAATTGCTCACCTTCAGAGGAATGTGTGAAAGAGCCTTGGCACCTGCACGTTTTATATGTGTAGGCTCTCTCTGAGCATTCATAACCACTGCAAAAGACAATGTCCTGGGTCATGTGTATGAAGACTTCATATGTATATTTGTGCACACAGATGTTCTGTACATACTTTGCAGGAGGTGGAAGCTGGGGACAGTTCCTGCTCCCCCTCCACATGTTGGCTATCAGGTGACAACTGTTAAACTGCTATAGGTGAGGACTTGTGCACTGGCCACAAGTATCTAAAGATGCACATATGGCAGAAGGAAGTGAGTGGGTTTATTGGCTTGTGATGTCACAATTGCCATCCAATCCCTATTGAGAGCTTGTTTCTTGTTGGATGGCACTTTTTGGCACATGAGGTTGAAGGTTACAAATTATCTGCACTCACCACTGATCATCTTAGTTGTGCAATTTTCTTGCTGGCGCCAGTGAGGGTGGCACTGGGGAAATGTATAATAACAACAATAATAACATTAATAATAAGGTTCAGCTCCCTAACACTTTGTACTCTAGATGATCTTTTTTTCCCCTGCAAGAAGCATCACACCATTTACTAAGTCAAGCCAAGGAAGGGAACTTTTTAAACACCAACTGAGATCTTTTAAACAACAGAAATCTTACCCAAACAAAGCAAAGTTCCTCTCTGTATGCTGGCTGGTATGAAACTAGATTCCCTTAGAGAGTTCAGCAGGAGAAAACAAACTTCAAATAGACTTCACATAACATCCTTTAGTGACAGGAGCTTCACAAGAGTCGTGTGTGACATACTGCAGAAACTTTAAAAAAAGAAGAAGCTGGATGCCTCTAAACAAATGCTCTTTTTTTAAAAAAAAATTCTTCTAGCTAAAACATTTCAAAGACTGGAGCCAGATAAGTGAACTTCTCCAAACAAACCATGGTGCTTCAGAAAATCCAGTGTCAGGCAGGGAGGACCCAAGGGTAGGACACGTCCACAAACAAAAATCACAGAATAATCAGAAACAATAATTTCATTGTTCTGAATCCCATTGATTTTAATGTAACCCATTAGTAATGAAGTTTAAAGGGGTGTATCTGAAAAGGTGGCGGATGGACGGATGGACGGACGAATGGAAAGATACTGGCTGGCATTTGCTGATCAGAGTCTTGACTTTTGATGCTGGGCTTTGCCTGTATTTTGTCTGTTTTGGTTTTGAGCAGAGGCGTAGCTCCAAGGGGCCGGGGGGGTGCGATGCACTGGGCACTGGCAGGGGCTGATGGGAATTGTAGTCCTTAACATCTGGAGTGCCAAAGGTTCACCACCATGGCTATAGCAGCACGTGTGCTCCACTTATTTCCCTTAAAGCATTGGGCATGTGTGTGCTCAGAACAGAATCTGGGAGCCAGTTCGCAGTTTCAAACTAATGTAAGGAGTCTTTATTAGAGAACTCCATTCTAGATTTTTTTAAAAAATGAAGAGATAGATTTTCCATTCTCATCTAACAAGCTGGATGGACAGAGATGCTGTCTGCATATCTCCCCTCATGGTGCAACATAGAGAAGCGTGCATGCAAGAACAGACGTGTGTAAGAAGAAGCAGAAAGGAAGGAAGTTTCCCTGAGAGCAGCAGTCTACATATCAAAGGGATAGTGTCAGAGCAGTAGAGAAAGAATGTCCAGTGTCTTGACCCCTCAATATTTCTGACTCTCTAGTCAAGTCCTTCTCTGTTGTTTAGGTAGGAGACAGTGCGTAGTCCTTCATTTCCACTCCTCTCAAGAGAATAACAGATATGGGAAAGGTGCATGGTCAAAAAACAGCGTTTCTCTTCTTTTATCTAGCTACTCTCTTCTGTCTAGGTACTGTTGTTTTCCTTGGCCCCATTTCCTTGCTTGAGAGTGAATCAGTACAAGATACAGATACTGTAACACGCAGGTGGTGCCACTATAAGAGCTAGTTTCGCCCTGGGTACATCAACCAGTGTTTGCCCAGCAAGAGGTCATAAAGGGCTGCAGCAGCACTCAGAAGCACATACACCAGGGTCCCCAATCTTTTCTGAATTGGTCGGCAGTTTTTGAATTCTCACCCAAGGTGGTGGCCACAATCACAAAATGGCTGACGCAGAAGACAGTGCCACATTTGTAGGAAGCCTCAGTGCAAAGAATCTGAGTGGTAATTCCTATAATACTGGGAAAGAAAAAGGAGAGGGCATAGTGACAGCTGGCCCTGAAACAATATTATTTTCCAGCCAATCATATATCCAGTGGCCAGCCAGAAGCTCTGCTGGGCAAGTGCCCCCTGACTCCCCCCCCTTTTCTAAAAATACTTGGTGGGCTCCACAGGTACCACATTAAGTATTCCTGAAGAATACCATGTTGGCTCTAGATTTGTTGCAGGAGAGAGAACTTCTGATGCCCAGAGTCATAAAATCTGCTTTTGTCTGACAGGATGTCTACTGACATAGGGCAGATTGTGATAAAACTTTCTTACCTCTTACTTAAAACTATTCTTGGCAGAGGAACTCAGCTGTAATTGTAGCTGGGGTGTTCCAATACAATTTTGGTTTCCAGCAGAGATGCAAGGGTGTTGGACTCAACATAACCCCTCCCATCGACTGAGCATTTTCTTGCTTTAGTCTTTTGAGGAACAAGTTCCCTCATAAATGCATAGCATGTTTTCTTTCTTCTATCGATTGCGTCCTGGAGGCCGCCTCTTCAAGGGTTCGCAGCAGCACTGTTGCATTCCAAAGGAAAAAGAGGGGGCCATTTTCAGCAGGTCTGCTCCTCTGTCAGCTTCTAGAGGCAACATGTGGGGTGCAGTGTTTTCAATTTGCCTTGCATTGCCATATGGCTGTGACACTGACACAGCCATGTGGGTGTTTCTCAAAACACTGAGCATACAAACTGCAGCAATAACAGCAATTCACACATGGTCGCTTCAAAAGATGCTTTGTTATCAATTTGCTACTGCATATCATTGCTGTGGAATGTTGCAAAGATAACAGAAGACCTACAAGGTCTTTTTTGCCCAGGTGCTACTGGTAAAGGTTTACTAAGAGCACCTGGGCAAAAAAAAACCCCTGTGACATAGGCATTTTTGGTTATCTCTGTTTTACAGATGAGGCCCAAGAGGCCACACAAGGAGCCCATGGCCCACTGGATAATTTGAACTCATGTTTCCCTAAGTCCAGCTGAAGGCCTGATTTAAATAGACAAAGAGATTTCCCATGAACATTTGCACAGAATCTTAGCTAAACAGTGCTGCAATGCATGCAGCACAGCTATGGTCTCATACTGGCACACTATCTTAAAAGACATAATCTCTGGTGCACACGTTTAGCTAACAGGTTGCAGCACAGTAAAAACAAGATCTGAAGCTAGGGTTGCCAATTCTGGGTTGGGAAATTCTTGTAACTTTGAGGGTGGAGTATGGGGGGGGGGGTTAAGGATTTCAGAGTAGTATAAGGTCAGAGAGTCTACCCTCCAAAACAGTCAATTTTTTTATCCCTGGAGAGATGATCTTTGTAGTCTGGAGACCGGTTGTAATTCTGGGAGCTTTCCATGCCCTGCCGAAGTTGGGAACCCTACAAAGTCTCTGAAAATCATGTGGAGAGGCTGCTTGCCTCATAAGTTTATAAAATCATAGAAATGTAGAGTTGGGAGGGACCTCCAGAATCATCTAGTCCAATCCCCTTCTTCTGAGGAACTGCTCTGTCAGAAAGTTCTTCCTGATGTTTAGCCAAAAAGTATTTTGATTTAATTTCAACCCAGTGGTTCTGGTCCAACCTTCTGGGGCAACAGAGAACAAATTTGCACCACCCTCTCTATATGACAGTCCTTCAAATACTTGAAGATGGTCATCCTATCTACTTTCAGTTGACTTGTCTCTAGGCTAAACATACCCAGCTCCTTCAACTTTGCTCATATGACTTGGTCTCCAGACTCCTCACTATCTTGATTCCAGTATCTACATCCTTAAATTGTGGTGCCCAGAACTGAACACAATATTCTTTTAATGAGATTAAGTAGTGGTATGGGGGGGAATGGTGCCTGGGCACTGCCCCCCATGGCACCCTGTCTCCCCCACACCCCGTGCCTCCCCTCGCAAGGTCTCCTGGGAAGTATAGTTCCCACCAGGCTCCTTTTGCAGCCAGCTGAACTCAGGTAAGTACGAGGGGGGGGGGGTGCTGGAAGTGGGGGGACACTGTGGGAGGGGACAAGGCCCAACCACTTCTGGGAAGGAGGAGGAGCATGACTGGGCCTTGCTGTGACATGCGCACGCCATGCTGAGGCTGCGCTGAGGCCCAGCCACATCCCTTGTCCTTCCCAGAAGTGTGGGGGTGATTTTTCCAACGGGGCATTTGTCTCCGGATGTCCACATGGCAGCTACACCACTGGGTCTAACCAAGAGCAGAGTAAAGTCTTATTATCCCTTTGCATGAATTAGACACTATACTTCTTTTCATGCAGCCCAAAATCACATTTGCCTTTTTAGCTACTGCATCACTGTCTACTCATGTCTACTTACTGTCTACTCACCTTCAGTGTGTGGTCTACTAAGACCCCTACATCCATTTCACATGAACTACTGCCAAGACAAGTGTCCCCCCGGCCTGTAATTATGCATTTGATTCTTCCAACCTAAATTCAGAACTTTACATTTATCTCCATTGAAACTCATTTTATTACTTTTAGCCCAGGTTTCCCAGCATGTCAAGATCATCTTGTATTCTGACTCTGCCTTCTACAGTTCTTGCTATCCCTGTATCATCTGCAAATTTAATATACGTCTCTTCTATTCCTTCATCTAAATCATTTATAAAGATGTTGGAACAACACTGGGCCGAGACAGATCCCTGAGACACGTGACTCCTCTCCAAGAGGATGAGGAACCATTAACAAGCACTCTTGGGGTGCAGACTGCCAACTAGTTACAAATCTATTTAGCAGTAATAGGATCCAAACCACATTTTATCAACTTGTCAACAAGAATATCACGTGGAACCATATTAAAACATTACTACAATGAAGATAAACTATATACACAGCATTCCCCTCACCAACAAATGAAGATAAACTATATACACAACATTCCGCTCACCAAAAATGAGGCAGGCAAATGTTTCCATTGCATCTTTGAATCAAACTTAAGGTTTGATCTGCAACTGTAGACCAATAAGGTGGTAGAATTTCCTAAGGCTAATCTTATATGCTTGGATGTTTAGAAGAAGAAGAGTTTGAATTTATACCCCACCTTTCTCTCCTATAAGGAGACTCAAAGGGGCTTACAATCTCCTTTCCCCCATCCCCACAACAAACACCCTGTGAGGTGGGTGGGGCTGAGAGAGCTCCGAAGAGCTGTGACTATCCGAAGGTCACCCAGCTGGCATGTGTTGGAGTGCGCAGGCTAATATAGTTCCCCAGATAAGCCTCAACAGCTCAAGTGTCAGAGCAGGGAATCAAACCGGGTTCTCCAGATTAGAGCGCACCTGCTCTTAACCACTACGCCACTGCTGCTCCCTACGGCATTTAGTCCCTAAAATGATGCTGTATTGATTATTTTCTTTATATGCTCAGATTTTTTTGTCCTGTCTTTTAAAAGTGTCCTTTTTAATTTTGCTTTTAGCTTTTCATTTGTTAACAACCAGATGTTTTGGAGGACATTAATTCATAGGGTCACCATGAGTCAGAAATGACTTGACGGCCCTTGACACAATTACATATTTAGTTAAGGTCCCCTAATGAACCATATGAAATCCATAGCAATCTCCAAGTTGGAGTAAAACTATTTCTCTCACTGCACCATCTCTTGTTTTTCGTTCTGTGGTAGAATTCCACCACTTCAGAATGCAGGCCGGAGATACCATTTTGAATGCTCCACCACGTAAGAAATGTGTTGCAAACAGAAAACTTACGCAAAGGTTCTAGCCTAGCTCTCTCCCTGATGTGCTGTTTCTTTCCAGATCTATCTTTTTATACAGGAGAGCATTCAAAGTCTGAAGTCATATAGCCCATTCTCAGGGCCGGAGCAAGGGGGAACTGTGCCCAGGGCACACGTGCGACCTTTGCCCCTGCCACGCTCCTGCTTGCCCCTGCCCCAGAATGCCCCATATATGCCCCCACATTGCCGTGTGCCCAATGCATTGCACCCCCCACTCCCCTGGTGCTACGCCACTACCCATTCTACCAGCAACTCCTCACCTCTTTCTGCTGCTCATTCTGCTGCATATGTAGGACCAAACAGGTTTTTGCTGGTGTGTTATAGAGCTTGAATGTTGATCCAACTATGAGGGCAGATTCCACCACAGGCATAAGGTAATCCTGAGCCAGTAGCTGTCCCCCCGCCCCACCGTTGCCTAACATACTTTGGAAGGTTGTTGTGAAAGCAAAATGGGACAAGTTTCATGTATATCATGCTGATTATTTTAGAAGGGAGATACAACTATGATGACACAAAGACAAGATACAGAATATTTAATATGTACGTTCCCCATTCTCTCATATTAACAACATGTGGTGGTACTAAGAAAACATGTGTGTTTCATTCATAAATGACACTGCATGAAGACAGGCTGCTCTGAGAAACCGATCCAGTGTAGAAAATCAAACTCCAGCATCCCTTGCTCTCCATATAGAGCCATTTATTTCATATCAACTGCCAGAGGTTACATATATGATATTTTTAGCTGTGTGAAATTTTGGCGTGTGATTTTTAAAGCAGAAACCCAAACTACTGCAAATCTGTGAATTCACACAGCTTCTTATGCTTTTGGGAAACTGACAGGCTGAAGCAGTATCTGTGCATCTGTAAGTTAGCAGGAGTTGGCCCCTGGACTAATTTGCTCTGGGGAAAAAAATGGCTGCTTAAATGGTCAAGTTAAACAAGGCACAATTAGAGACACTGGTCTCTTATCCTTAATTCAGAGCTCCCACGGGCGTGTTTATGGACCCCAAGAGGGGGTGCTTTGTTGCCTTGTTAGTTTTAATTGCATTTTGTTTCATTAGATCATTGGAACAAGAAACCCCTTCCCAACGTGGATTTTGTATATTCCTGCAACTGCGGTATTTTGAGTCCAACTTGGCCTTTTCCATAGCAGAACTATTTTGGATCTGCTATGTTTTAACTTACTAATAAGAAATGTGATCTTTATAGCTGTGGAGAGAGGAAGAAAACAACCCTAACTGATCCATCCAACAAAAATCAGGGGGAGGAGCGGGGGGGGGGGGGGGGGCAGCTCAAACAGAAAAGCTCCAAGTAGAAGTTAAACTCTCTATGGCTTTGGTTTCAAAACTCAGCATATGCAAGGTTCATAAATTAAAGTAATAAAAAGCAGGACAACATCTGTTCCACAGTACGAGTATAAGAGGGAATCTGGACATTTGAGAAGTTGTTATACAGACGTTACATTCTACATGGCAACATATGAAGCTCTCGATTGAAAAAAAAACACTTCTGAGACCTACTTGGATTTCTTGTATATGTGTGTGTGTGTGTGTGTGTGTGTGTGTGTGTGTGTGTGTGTGTGTGTGTGTGTGTGTGTGTTTAAAGGACACATCTGTTTTAAGATTTCGTCTATACAAGCACTGTAACTTTGGTTCTAATTTGTCTTTAAGATCCATTAAAGTAAACCGGCAACAGTTCTGCTGATGACGAATTAAGCTGTAGCATTTTCTCTATAAAAAGCCATTCAGTGGAATACTTTTTCTGCATTCCCTTCCTGGTGGATCAGAAACTGCTCTTTAATTCAATGTCAAGTATGTGAGAAATATTTGTCCCAACCCAACACACCCCTTTAAAGCTCCGCAGCTCCATATTCCTGGCTATATTAACCGTTAATTACTGCTCCTAATAAAATCCCATGGAAGGCTGCTTTAAGGAACCGTTGGCTTAATTCTAGATCAAAGCCCAGCCTTCTTTAATTCATATCTTGAGAGATGAAAGTTGTAATTGAGTTCATATATGGGCTGTTAAGTCACTTGACTATTTGCTTCATGCTTAAAGTGACTTCCTGTAGCTCGGATAGTAACTCTTTTATCTAGTGGCATGTATTTCAAATAGTAACACAACTGAAAGGGTGCTGTAAACAGAGATGGAAGGGGAATTCCTGCATCCTGATTACCCAAGATAAGAAGGTACTTGGGGTGGAAGAGAAGGTGGAGAGAGGTAAATTAGCCAGTCTTGGAGATAAAAGGGGGTTTCTTTCAAAGGCAGTTCTGCTAAGCAACTGTATTGACTCCCTCCCTTTAAGCTGGCTGTCGATTGCCCAATCAGCAACCAACATTGACACCTACTTATTGCAACCATTTGGTGTTCAGGAATTCCTCTGTGTAACAATGACTTCAGTCAACAGTATGCACTAAATACAAACCTCTTGAAAGATAAGAGAGTCTAGAATGTGCACCCCTGAATGCGCACGCGAACACACACACACACACACACACACACACACACACACACACACACACACACACACACACACACAGGCCAGCAACCAAAGGACTGTGAAATCACTTCCATGAGCCTTAGGCAGGATTTGTAGTGCAATCATATTAAAGTTGTCGACTTCCAGGTGGGGCCTGGGAGCTCTCCTGGAATTGCAATTGACCTGCAGACTATAAATATCTATTTCCCTAGAGAAAATGGTTGCTTTGGAAAGTAAACTATGGCATTATACCCTGATGAGGTCCCCCCCCCTAACCCCAACCCTCCTCATGTTCCACCCCCAAATCCCTAGGAATTTCCCAACCCAGAGTTGTTAATCCTAAATCCTATGCAAAGTTGCTGCAGTTTATATGAGAAGATGCTTTGATACCACAAAGGCATTATGGGTGGCTGTTGAAATGGTTTAAAATATAATCCCACTGGACTATCAGTGTGCTGTAGTGGTTAGAATGCCAGACGAAGGCTGGGGAGGCTTGGATTCAAACCCCCATTCTTCTATGAATCGTTAAGAATACTAAAAGAGAAGGGATTGCATAATGGATGGGAGTTTCTTGAAAGTGAGACTTTGGAGGGACAATTTCAAACAGTTCCAATTAGGAGGGAAAAATGTGAGGTGACTAAGGAAACCAGGATGGATGTCTAAAGAACTTTCAACTGAGCTAAGATTTGAAAGGGACATGTACAAGAAATGGAAAAAGGGGGAAATCACCAAAGAGGAATTCAAACAAGTAACCTGGATGTTTAGGGAGAAAGTCAGAAAAGCTAAAGCTCAGAATGAGCTCAGGCTTGCCAGAGAGGTTAAAAACAAATTTAAAAGGCTTTTTTTTTGGTATGTCTACAGCAAAAGGAAGAAAACGGATATGATGAGGTCAAAGCATGGAGAAGATGGCAAAATGTGATGGCAGATGGAGAAAAGGCAGAACTACTCAACAGCTTCTTTGCCTCGGTCTTTTCCCAAACGCAAAATGCTTAAGCAGGGGAAAATGGAACAGAAGGTACAGCAGGGGAAATTTAGCACAGAATAAATAAAGAGGTAGTATAGGAATATCTGGCCACTTTAAAAGAATTCAAATCTCCAGGGCCTAATGAGCTACATACCAGAGTATTAAAAGAAGTTGCAGAAGTAATCTCAGAACCACGTGCTATAATCTTTGAGAACTCCTGAAGAAGTCCCAGGAGAGCTAATGTTGTCCTCATCTTCAAAAAAAAGTGGGGGGGGGGATTACCACCCAGTTAGCCTGACATCGATACCAGGAAAGATTCTAGAGCTGATAATTGAACAGACTGTCTATAAGCACTTAGATGGGAACACTGTGATCGCCAAAAGTCAGTATGGGTTTCTTAAAAACAAGTCATGCCAAATTAATCTTATCTCTTTTTTTGATAGTGAAAAGTTGGGTAGATGAAGGGAATGTTGTAGCCTTTGACAAGGTGCGTTATAATATCCTTGTAAGCAAGCTAGTAAAATGTGGGCTAGACAATGCTACTGTTAGGTGTGTGTGTAATTGGTTGACTGACAAAATCCAAAGGGTGCTTACCAACAGCTTATCTTCATCCTGGAGAGAAGTGACTAGTCGTGTGCCATAGGGTTCTGTCCTGGGCCCAGTGCTATTCAATATTTTTATCAGTGACTTGGAAGATGGAATAGAGGGCATGCTAATCAAATTTGTAAATGACACCAAATTAGGAGGGGTAGCTAATAGCCCAGAGGACAGGGTCAGAGAGCTGGGCCAAAACTAACAAAATGCATTTCAACAGAGATACCGGTAAATGCAAGATACAACACTTAGCAGAAGAAAGGAAATGCACAGATATAGAATGGGTGACACCTGGTTTGACAACAGTACATGTGAAAGGGATCTGGGAGTCTTAGTAGACCATGAAGTGAACATGAGTCAGCAGTGTGCCAATGCAAACCTGGATTGCATCAATAGGAGTATAGATTGAGGGACGTAATAGTACCTCTCTATTCTGCATTGGAATGCTGAGTCCAGTTCTGGGCACTACAATTCAAGAAGGATATTTACAAGTTGGAATGGATCCAGAGGAGAGTGACCAAAGTGATAAAAGGTCTGGAATCCATGCAGTGGCATATCTGCCTAGGGACAAGGGGTATCCCTTGTCCCCGGGCGCCACTCTTCTGGTCTTTTGGGAGGTGCAAAATTGGCCCCCCACACGACTAGGAAGTCCTGCTGTCTCGTCGGTTTCGCATGCCTCAACCCCATCCGAGGCACATGACGAGGCCCAAGCGCCCTCAACCCCGCCCTGGACTCCCCATGCCCTTCCTCCCCCCGGGGTCAAGGGCAGTGGGGGATGGAGCCTGGGGCATCAGGGGGCAGAGCTGAGGTAGTGGTGGACAGGTGCCATTTACCCCTGGTACGCCTCTGAATCCATGCCCTGTGAGGAGAGTCTTAGGAAGTTGGGTATGTTCCGTCTGGAGAAGAGAAGGTTAAGGGGTGACATGATAGCCGTGTTTAAATATTTGAAGGGATGTTATGTTGAACATGGAGCAAGCTTGTTTTCTGCTGCTCCAGAAAAACAAGATAGAGCTCTGTTCTTAAACAGAGACTGAATGGTCAGCTGTCAGGAGTGCTTTGATTGTGTGTTCTTGCATGGCAGAGGATTGAGCTTCATGGCCCTTGTGGTCTTTTCCAACTCTATGATTCTAACTGCTGCATGATCTTAGATCAGTTATGGCCTCACATAGGGTTGTTGTTAGGGTACAATGGGAGGAAGAAGTATGCCTCCTTGAGGTCCCTGAAGGAGAAAAAAGGATTTAAAATGTATTAAATTTCTAAAAAATCCTTTGAAGGGGTCTTCCTGTGTGATCCTCTGCATGTTTATTTGCCAGTCTCATTCATTTCAAGGCCGCTTATTCCAAAATTAAAGTGTACAAGATTTTGGCCTAAGGCTGGATTTCTCTACACACTCACTTAGGAACTGTGTGGTGCTGGCCTCTGAGTAAATGGGCGTGTGTTCAGGGAGACGCATGAGGCTCTCTGGAGCTTGTGTTTCTCAGTTCACTAAGATTCCACACAAGCTCAGTGAGACCTGCTTTTGCATCTATATGTATGTATTTAATTTATTTATACCCTACTTTTCTCCCCAATGGGGACCCAAAGCAGTTTACACCATTCTTTCAGATACTAGTCCAACACTCTGACCACTGCACAGCACTGCTGTGTTCACACTGGCAGTTTACTGCTGTTTTGGTGACTGGAATCAGAAGTAGAAGAAGAAGAAGAAGAAGAGTTTGGATTTATATCCCCCCTTTCTCTCCTGCAGGAAACTCAAAGGGGCTTACAATCTCCTTGCCCTTCCCCCCTCACAACAAACACCCTGTGAGGTAGGTGGGGCCGAGAGAGCTCCGAGAAGCTGTGACTAGCCCAAGGTCACCCAGCTGGCGTGTGTGGGAGTGTACCGGCTAATCTGAATTCCCCAGATAAGCCTCCACAGCTCAGACGGCAGAGCTGGGAATCAAACCAGGTTCCTCCAGATTAGATACACGAGCTCTTAACCTCCTACGCCACTGCTGCTTGTCTTAGACTTTGCTTGGGTATAGACACAACAAGGTTATGGGGTGATGTTAGCACTGAAATATACAGCTACAGTTCCTTGGCAGAAACAGAAATTAACGGCTTAACCCCTCCCCCAAAAGCGATACTGCAAAAAACAAAGGAAAGAACACCTGGGAGAGAAAATCTAATACCACCTCAGTGTGATTCACTGATTACTGGTTTGCTGACTTACTAAAAATAGAAATCTTATTATTTGGATCCTGCTATCTAGACTCTCTCAGGCCTGTACCTGTACATAGATCACCCAATGACTCATGGATGAATATGGGAGCTGCCTCCATAATTTGGTCAAGGTGATGCAAGACAGCATATTCTGGAGGTGCTGACTGGAGTTTTTTGACTGAGGTGGTCATTTCTCACATATGATCTCATCCTTGATGTTGTCCTCTCAAGTTGACATTCAGTTGATGCACATATCACCAGATACTCATGGTCACAGTGTAGTCTGACAAACTCTGTTTTGGCTCCTACATCCTCATTTTCCATGTCTTCTTTCTGATACTTACGTTCTACTTCTACAGATCAGTGTCTTTCTGTTACATTCAGATCTCCACCCCCAATCTTATCATATAAGTAATCTCATGACTATTATTTTCTGCATCTCTGATGCACATTGGAATTTATAGAATTGAAGAACTAAAGAAACTTAGTATATGACAGCCCAATTCATGCTATGAGTTCTCCTCTCACCAAGTGGTGAGCTCTATCAAAATAGAATGCTTATGTTGGATGTAAATGCAGGTAAACTAGACAAGTAAATATATAGCAAGGGAAAGAGAATATTTATGCCCAGAACCACTGAAGAAAATCCTTTTGGTAGCAGAAAAGGTAACACTGAGTGTTTTGGAATATTGGGCCTAGGAGAGGAACTCCCTAGGAACAAAAGAAGAGTTAGGAAGTAACAAGTTCCATAAGGAACTGTGAAATAGCTCTGGAGTTGGAGCATCAGAGAAAAACAAATTTTTCCTCATGATCTGGATATCTTTATAAAGAAATTTCATCTTTACTGTATTGTTGATCAATAGCATTTATTGATAAGAGTTAGAGCATCAAAGCTTGGCAGTTTTGACATTTGCCTTCCCCTTTATCCCAGTTGTCAGTCCCCCCTCCTGTTTTCCAAGAAGTGTGAAAGATAGTTTTTGGAGCTGAGGTGCCGCAAAGTCGGTGATAGATAGTGATAGAAAGCCACCTGGCTTCCTGCTCCTGCAAGATAGCGGAAACAACACCGTTTCTCATGGGACCAGGGTGTCAGGAGAAGCCTAGTTATCTACAAAGCATGTGAAGCCATAAAGTAAAGATCAAGGATATAATGCACCAGATGGAGGTAACATATAGCATATATCTTGTGTCAGCATTGATTTTTAGTTGCAAGCAATTACATCCAATTAAGGATGCATCTCAACCACATAGATACAATCCCCCGGACATTCCGCCCCCTTAAGGCCTCTCTCCACCTGGTTGGTGGGGATATTCTTTGTGGTAATATTGTGAGAGAAAACTGTCTTTTCTGTGCAATAGGAGTTCCTGATACCCATACTAAATATGACTACCAGTTTTTTGGAAGTCATAAGTATTCTCTCATTAGACAATGGCAAAATCTGAGGTGTGAATTCAGTTCACTCCAGAAACTTTTACCAAGCATGTTTATCTGGGAAGCAATGTGTAAAGAAAGAAAATCCCCATGAAAATGGAGGAAATCTTTTGTCCTCAAATGTCCAAGCCCCCAAGGTTTAATTATTATGTGCGATCTAATGTTGAATAGGAAAAGGGACTCTGGCATGAGAGGAAGATTTTCACATATGGCTTATTATGCATCTATGATCTGCCCTGCAGGGAGTACAAATTCCCTTTGGAACAAAGTTTGCCTTGGAGACACCTCTTTCGCCCTCCCAAACTCACTGCGCTGCAAATCCCATAAGCCCCTCATTTTGCAAAAGCGAGCAAAGTGTGATGTTTTTCTCTACCTGAGAAGGGGAAAACGTAGCAGCAACCATCTGTCAAGCTTCCTTCAGGTCTTCTACTCCTCCCTGCCTTTGCCTCCCCATGCAGGAATAGTCCCACTTACTCCTTGGCAGGAGTTTCTGGGTATCAGTGGGGCTGTTTTTCCATTTTAATACTAGCTTTGCTTGAACTCTGCTCTGCTTAGAGAGATTCTCCTGCAAAGGAACATTAAAACGAGCAGACATACCCACACTTTGCCGGTTCTTTCAGAAACGCCAACCCACTTTGATGGGGGTACTGAAGCAGAGGTGGGTTGGGGGCTGGTCCGGGACCATCTCTCTGAGAAGCACAGAGTCCAAGCAGATGCACAGGAAGGGGAGGGGGGACAGCACCATTAAGTACCAGAGACGTACCAGGGGTAAATGGCGCCCGGAGACAAATTGTATCCGGGACGCCCCTCAGGCTCTGCTCCCACCCCGCCCACCCCAGCTTCGCCCCCACTGCCCTCGACCCCACCCATGTCACCATGGACATGGGCAAGGTTTAGGGTGCCCACCTCTCCCCCACCCAGACTCCCCCTGCTGGCTGGGCTCCCAGCCTGCAGCCTGCAGTCTCTTCTGACCTCCCCTCCGGGCAGTCCCGGCCTTTCCTGCTCCCCAAGCCCCACCCTCCAGCCTCAGTGCTTACAAAAGAAGGTCTTCGAGGCCAGGACTGCAGTCTCTTCAGGCCTGCCCGGAGGGGAGGCCAGAAGAGACTGCAGGCTGCCAGCTGGCAGGGGGGAGCCCAGCTGGCAGGGGGGAAGGGAGGGAGGGAGGGAGGAGTCCAGGGCGGGGTTGAGGGTGCTTGGAGGCAGCAGGAAGTCCTGCTGTCTTGTCATTTTTGCGTGCCTCGGACGGGATCGAGGCATGCAAAAACAATGAGACAGCAGGACTTCCTGGTCACGTGGGGGGCCGATTTTGCACCCCCCACGTGACCAGAAGAGTGGCGCTTGGGGACAAGGGGTACTCCTTGTCCCTAGGCAGATACGCCACTGTTAAGTACCATTTATTCCTTCCCTCCAGGCTTGGGTTCCAAGCATTGCATACCTTAAATGTGACATTCTCCCTCCCCACAATTGGTGCAGGCTTCACACCTGCCGAAGTGTTATCCATCCACCCACGGGGGCTGCTTTTAGATCTCAGCAGGTTTGGGGTGTTTTATGCCAGGCAAGTCCACCTGAGTTCCTGCATCTATGAAAGGGAAGGGCAGTGGAATGCTTGGCAGGCAGCAGGAGCCCAGAGTTTGAAGAGAACTTTTCTGGCAAGCAGAACGGAGGGGTGTGGGGGAGAGAAATGCGTCACCGGAGAAACAAGCATTAAAACGAGCACTGAAAAGCGCCCCCTCCTTCTCAAAGAAAGGCAGCAGGCAACGTCTGGAGGAACAACCCAGAAGCAGGGAGTGGGCAAAAAAGTTGAATGCAGCATTCTAGCAATATAACAAAATATCAATGAAAATGAAGAAGTGAGGTGTTGATCACTGAACAACTGCCCAAACAGGCACAGGGCAATCTCTGCTCTGAAGTCAGCATTCCTGGGGCTAAGGAGGTAATGTATAGTGGACCACTGATATCTAAGGTGGGAGGAGGAGGGAGATTTTGAACGTTCAACGTTTACTTGAAAGAGGCAAAAATATATACACAGCATCGTTTTAACACACATCGGCTCAAATTTAAAATACTTTTCCTCAGATGGCTCGTGGGAATTAGACAAATGGGATTATATGTAACTGCAGAGCAAACATGTGAGAAATTCGCTGGTTAGCATAAAACAAGAGGTGGGGAAGAAGCCCGCTCTTTTTGAGCTTTTGTATTTAATCTCATTGCAAATTATGTTACTGGTTTAGCAGAGCCAAAAGGTGGAAAAAGTCCCTTTGCTATTATTCACTCTACCTAACTGTGTGACCTGGAGAGGATTAAAGAATTTGCTTGGTTCCTTTTCATAGTATTATTTAAGCCCTCCCTCCCCCCCCCCCACAAAGGGGCCTTTAAACAAAGTTTTAACCACTAAGCACCTCTTTTGTGACTTTCTATTTTCAATTAGCATGCAGCCTTTGCAATTCAGAGTAATTGGGGCTTCCAGTTTCCAGTGAAGTTATATTGAAATAGAGGCATGGTCAGAATACTGAGCTTAACAATCACCCTCTAAAGTCAGATACCTTCGTTACCATACCTCTCACACAAAGCTGCTGGGAATAAAGTTTTCTAGTCTGAAGTTCTACCTCTACACTGATTCTTGAGAATGAAATATATTAATCTTTATCAGAGCTCAAGGGTTAGAAGAACCAGAGGTCACCCTTCAGGCTGAGTGACTTCAAGATTGAGATTAATTCTTTCAGGTCATCTCTGCAACATAATTTATTTATTTTTATGTATTTATTTATAATCATTTTTATATACCGCCCCTCCCCCGAAGGGCTCTGGGCGGTGAACAACACAATAAACAAACAATCACATTAAAAACCCCATTTAAAACAGCGGATAAAACAAAATTACATTGGCATCCAGCCAGTGGTGGGATTCAGCAGGTTCACACCACTTCTGCAGAACCAGTTGTTAAAATAGTGCTTGTAAACAATCAGTTGTTAAATTATTTGAATTCCCACCACCGGAACCGGTTGTTAAAGTATTTGAATCCCATCACTGCATCCAGCATAAAACTTTGTAAAACTTCATAAACCCACCCTGGAAAGAGCAAACCCAGAGAGCTGGGCCCCATAAAAATTAGGGGTCCATAGTGCAAAAAGGGGAAGGGGAGGGCGTACATCAGCGGCCGGCCTCTCCAAACGCCGGGTGGAACAATTCAGTCTTACAGGCCCTGCGGAACTCTCCAAGATCCTGCAGGGCCCGGATAGCTGGTGGCAAAGTGTTCCACCAGGCAGGGGCCAGGGCTGTAAAGGCCCTGGCTCGGGTAGAGGCCAGCTGCATCATTGAGGGGTGTTTGCAAACCTTTTTTTAAAAGGGAAAATGATGTGTGGTTGAGTAAAATAATAATTTCAAACATGTATTTTAGTGACAAAAATGACTGGGTAACCAAGTTACAGGCTCATATGTCAAAGCAATGGGACAGGCAGCTACAATCAACAGAGGAGCAGCCATATCACACTGGTAGTTAGCTTGTTACAATCTACTGTTTATTTACTTCATGTATACTCTGCCTTTCTCCCTGTTGGAAATCCACTTGCATTGTTCGCATCCCCTCCATTTTATACTAACAGTTATCCTAAAGGTACAGTAAGCCGTGACTCTGTCACTGGCTCAAAATCATCTCTAAGCTTTTGTGGCACAGAGGGGGATTCAAACCTGAATCTCCAAGATCTTAGTTTGACACTCAAACCGCTGCACTACGCTGGCTCTCCATATAGAAGAGAAAGTCATAACTCACTGTTTGCATGAAGCAAGTTCCACTTGCAGTTTAAAAGAATCCTGGTATAACAAGATGGGGAAAGACCTCTCCCGGAGATCTTGGGAAATGGTTGCTGGACATGGGTGCTTTGTGGTTTCTGGGCTGTATGGTCGTGTTCTAGCAGCATTCTCTCCTGACCTTTCGCTTGCATCTGTGGCTGGCACCTTCAGAGGATCCTCTGAAGATGCCAGCCACAGATGCAGGCGAAACGTCAGGAGAGAATGCTGCTTGAACACGGCCATACAGCCCAGAAACCACAAAGCACCCATGCTTCAGGATCCTCTGCAGATGCCAGCCACAGATGCAGAAGCCCGAAGCGTGCGTCAGGAGAGAATGCTGCTTGAACACGGCCATACAGCCCAGAAACCACAAAGCACCCATGCTTCAGGATCCTCTGCAGATGCCAGCCACAGATGCAGGCGAAACGTCAGGAGAGAATGCTGCTTGAACACGGCCATACAGCCCAGAAACCACAAAGCACCCATGCTTCAGGATCCTCTGCAGATGCCAGCCACAGATGCAGGCGAAACGTCAGGAGAGAATGCTGCTTGAACACGGCCATACAGCCCGGAAACCACACAGCACCCAAGTGATTCTGGCTGTGAAAGCCTTTGACAATAGGTTGCTGGACAGATTGGACCATATTCTTCTGTGTATGGACTCGACAGGACCCTTAAGTGTGGTGTTACTGATTGTGTGAAATAGCTCCTATTCCTTACAGTCAGTATTGGTGGTGGGGGAGGGGGATACGAACCAGTTTTCTGTGACATATAAGAAGAGCTCTGCAAAGGCCATGAGGGAATGTGACAATACCATAGAATTAACTGGGGCCCCAGATCGTTAGAATGGTGCTAAACTATACTTACTAGAAAAATCTTAATTTTGCTTTCATAGCAAAAAAAATCCAAAATAATTAATTTAGGGCATAATCTACAGAAAACTGTTTATTGGCACACACTGTGTATTCACAGAATTCAAAGTCATTATCTTACAGCTACAGAAATGTCATTCCGTCTGGAAGGTTTCCCGATATCTCTACTACTTTCCTGAATACATAAAATCACTGAACTGAATCATATTGGATTGTTAAACTGTTATTCTTGCCTGGTCCTAAAGAGTCCATTTACATGGGAGGCAGCCGTGGATTGAGGCATCTGGATTTTCACCAAAGGATTTTAGAAGAGTCTTAGCAAAACCTGCCGCAGAGGTGCGCTAGTTTCCATTTTATGGAAACTATCTTTCGGGGCTGCACAGGCATCATTACTATGGAGACAACAGCCCCTTTCCATTGCAACTGTCTGGCGTGATCCACTGCCAATGCCCACTGGTACGTTTTAGAGACCTGTACATGTTTGTATGTGGAAATCTTCAATGTTTGGCTAGCTGTCTTGCGTCAGTGCATTTTTAGAAAAAAACATTTTGCTTCTGGTATGGTAGAGCTTATCTGGAAAATAGTACCTCTGGTTCACCACGGCCCACCTCCACAATTTTCAAAGTGGAGTCGTGAATACTAATCTGATCAATGAGATTCCGGGGGAGAGAAGGTGAGGACGGCAGCTGCTTTCCTTGTGTTCTCATAGACCGCTCTTTGTTGCTACAGAGGCCTTGTAAGTGCATAATAATAGGTGCAGCTCCAATCAGTGGTGACCCCTGCTTGAGCTGATGATTGGACAAATTGTTTTCCTACTGCAGCTGCAGCAGGGATTTTTCTGCCTCTGACAGACTCGCAGGGAGCCCAGGCATTCTCTGCATTTTTAGTTCCAAATGGGAGAGTGACAAAAGCTGACGCTGACGTCACCACCCTATGCGGTCTCCAGCTGCCAACCTTCAACAAATAGGTAGTGGAGATACTGGAAGAAATGCAGCAGTCAGAGCATGCCATTGGTTAACAGACACATCTGTGGCATATTGATGTTCTAAACGAGTAAATTAAATATGGATAATCTGGTTGTTGTAACCTGGCTATTGCACTGTTGAGTACTTTGAGACTGAGGAGGTAAGGCAAAAGAGAAATGTGTTTAATTCAATAGAAAGCCAGTGTGGTGGTGTAGTTAGAATTATATACTAGGATCTGGGAAAGATGGGTTCGAGTCCTCATTCTTGCATGGAAGCTTACTGTGTGACCTTGGCAGAGGTGGGATCCAGCAGGTTCTCACAGGTTCCCGAGAGTAGGTTACTAATTATTTGTGTGTGCCGAGAGGGGGTTACTAATTGGTGATTTTGCCACGTGATTTTTGCCTTAGTTACGCCCCTCCTCTCAGCAGTAGCGCGCAGAACTTGAAGCAGTCTAGCAGGAGGTGCATCGGCGTGCGTGGCAGCCTGCGCCTGCATGCATCCGTTTCCCGCCCAACAATTGTTAAATTATTTGAATCCCACCACCGGAGCCGGTTGTTAAATTATTTGAATCCCACCACTGCTTTCAATAGCTATGTTCCAACCATCCCTAAGAGGACTCTCTGGATCATTTTGAATCTTATCTTGAGAAAAGATGCCTTCCTTCAAACAGAAGCATTATCAAACACTGGGAAAGGGGAGTGTCTTCTGGAAGTGGGACAACATTTTTAGCTCCTGAGACAAAGTTGCCTGTTAGCATCTTGAATGGCAATTCAGGATGCTAATAGGCAACTTTGTCTCAGGAGCTAAAAAATGTTTACTTTTGGTGGAAAGCCCCACCTACGTAATGAACTAGGAGAGTTAGGCTTTATGCCAGACTTTCTGACTTAGCTAGACATTCCAATGTGCTGAAGAGGTAATATTACCAGTGGATTTTTGGCATGCTCCATCCACTTTTCTAGGCATGATGCTATTGCTGAGCTATGAATGGCTCAATCTGTCTGGCCTTCAACGCAGCAATGGAGAGAAAAGCATCCAGCCAATGTGATGAAGATCCTATCCATACTCCCATTGGAGCCATGAGATAGGTTTGTGGAACACAAGTTGCTGCACTCAGTCCATTCTAAGGTGGTAGTAGTAGTAGTAGTAGTAGTAGTAGTAGTAGTAGTAGTAGTAGTAGAAGGTAGTAGAAGGTAGTAGAAGGTAGTAGAAGGTAGTAGAAGGTAGTAGTAGTAGTAGTAGTAGAAGAAGAAGAAGAAGAAGAAGAAGAAGAAGAAGAAGAAGAAGAAGAAGAAGAAGAAGAAGAAGAAGAAGAAGAAGATGATGATGATGATGATGATGATGATGATTTGGATTTATATCCAACCTTTCTCTCTTATAGGAGACTCAAAGGGGCTTACAAACTACTTTCCCTTCCCCCCTCACAGAGGTCACAGTGCTTTTTAATAACATTGCCAGAGCAGCATGGGATTTCTTCACAGTTACCCAAGCTCTGAGCACCTCCAGGTTAGATCACCACAATAACTGTCTGTGGGGCTGCCCTTGAAGACAGTTCAGAAGCTTCAGATGGGACACTGACTGGCACGATCTATAGAAAGTTCATATTGCCTATCTTGAAATAGGTAAATCGGCTGACTAGTTGGTTCTGACCATCCACTTTTATGAGTACCTGCTTCTCTATAAGATTACTGGGGGGTCTGCTGTACAGGGGCGTAACGAGGCAGCCCTGGGCAAACTGTAGCCCTGGGCAAAACCTGAGTTGGATGCCCGCCCCCCCATGGGTGGCCACTCCACCACGACCAAATTTTTTTTGCACCAGGACATTGGTGCCTGCAGGGGGTGCATTTTTAGACATATCAACACAAATATTTCAGCATATCATCAGGAGACTGTCCTTATGCTACTCCCCAAGTTTGGTGAGGTTTGGTTCAAGGAGTCCAACGTTATGGACTCCCAAAGGGGGTGCCCCATCCCCCATTGTTTCCAATGGGAGCTAATAGGAGATGGGGGCTACAGTTTTGAGGGTCCATAACTTTGCCCCCCTGAACCAAACTGCACCAAACTTGGGGAGTGCCATCATATCCAGATGATACCCTGAAATTTTGATGCCGATACATCCAAAAATGCACCCCCTGCAGGAACATCCTAGAAATTTGCCCAAGAATCTTTGTTCTGCATTGAGTTTTCTGCATTGCTGTCAATGGGGGTTGCAGGCTGGGGGGGCACATTTCTGAAGGCACAGTCTCAAAACTTTCAGGGTCTCATCAGGAGACTGCCCTAATGATATCCCCCAAGTTTGGTGCAGTTTGGTTCAGGGAGGCCAAAGTTATGGACCCTCAAAACTGTAGCCCCCATCTCCTATTAGCTCCCATTGGAAACAATGGGGGATAGGGGAACCCCTTTGGGAGTCCATAACTTTGGACTCCCTGAACCAAACCTCACCAAACTTAGGGGGTAGCATAAGGACAGTCTTCTGATGATACGCTAGCCTAAAAACTGCGCTCCCTGCAGGCCAAAAATGGAAAACCACTAAAATACCCAAAAACGAACCCAGCATTTTGATGCCCCCCCCAAGGTGATGCCCTGGGCAGCTGCCCACCTTGCCCAATGGGCATTACACCAATGCTGCTGTACCTTTCTCCAAGATGAGCTGAGCTGTGAATTGGAGCAGGGATTTTTCACATGTGACACCCAGTGTTGTAATGCTCCCTTCTCTTTGTCTGCTTCTGAGATTGCTGAGCTTTCAATGCCAAATGCAAACTTATTTTGCTCACTTTTTGTCCAAGGAACTTTCCCATTTTGATGAATTTATTTATATGCATTGCATTTTAATGTTTTATAATTTTTTTTGTTAGCATGCCTGAGAATCAGTTTTGATTGAGGGATTAAAAAATGTTTAAATAAGACAAATAGTAGAAGGCATTTCCGTATAGTTAACCAAAACTTCAGAGTAGTTAGAATGTTGAGTTCAGACGGGGAGCTCACTGGGTGACCTTGGGCTAATCACAATTTTTCTGCTTTTCCCGTTCAGAAATGTTATGAGGTAAAAGGAGGAAAGGGAGACCCATATTAGACACCCCGTGCTGTTGGGGGGATGTGTGGGATAAAATAATCAAATTAATGATGATGGTGGGTTCATGTGGGACCATATGGAAGTGCTGAGTGAACAAAGGAGCTGTTGGGGTAGAGTCAGGATAGAACTTTTTATTTAAAAATAATCTAATCAAATGTTTGAATTGGAAATCTAGGATGGGGAGAAGAAGAAGGAGAAGAAGAAGAAGAAGAAGAAGAAGAAGAAGAAGAAGAAGAGGAGGAGGAGGAGGAGGAGGAGGAGGAGGAGGAGGAGGAGGAGGAGGAGGAGTTGGGTTTATATCCCCGCTTTCTCTCCTGTAGGAGATTCAAAGGGGCTAACAAACTCCTTTTCCTTCCCCCCTCTCAACAAACACCCTGTGAGGTAGGTGGGACTGAGGCCGTTTCCGCACGGCCTCCAGTCGCCCCCACGCCGCCAAGAGTTCTGGCGAGGCGTGAAGGTTCGCTACGACCGCGCGAAGCGTCGCGAGCAGAGAGCAGCGAGGCCGGCAGGCGGCAGGCGGCTCCGCGACGGAGCCGCCCTCTTCCCCCTTCCCCGCCCCACTCACGGTGTCCTGCGTGCGCCGCCTGCTGGGCGTCGCGCGGCCCGCCCACGCTGCCCTCTCCGACCCCTGGAGGAAGTGGGAGGACAGTGTGGCGAGGGCTGCGGCACTGCTGGGCTGGCAACGAAGCTGGGTACGTCGTGAGAATGAAGCGAGAGCGAAGACAAGCGTCTTTCCGGCCAGCAGCGGACCGCCACCAGCGCCCGCCCGGGGAAAGACGCTTCTCTTTCTAACAACAACCTGTGTTAGGGGAAGCCTGGCGGCAGCCTCTGGGGAGGCGCGATGTCGAATTCGCCCGCTGCTGCGTTACAGCTTGGCAGCGGCCTCATCTTGGCAGCGGGCGCCTGGGGGTGGCGGCTTTTACGCAGGCCCCCAGGCGGCGGATTAATAGGCCGTCAATGAAACTGACTGAGAGAGAGCTCAGAAGAATTGTGACTAGCCCAAGGTCACCCAGCTGGCGTGTGTGGGAGTGCACAGGCTAACCTGAATTCCCCAGATAAGACTCCACAGCTCAAGCGGCAGAGCGGGGAATCAAACCCTGTTCCTCCAGATTAGAGTTCACCTGCTCTTAACCACTACGCCACTGATAGGAACATCATATATCACTCAAGCCAAAGCATTCTTTCTGATCGTTCCATCTATTATTTAAGAGAAATATATGTGCGTATCATAAATGACACAAAACAAACAGAAAGCTATAAATAAAAGTCTTACTGCAATGGCTCCTGCCACTGTCTAAATATGTCTCCACTGGTTGATGTTGTAGTTGTTTCCCATTCAGCATCTTGCAGGAAGGCAGTGCAAATAACTTACTTCAGTAGAGCGTACGGTCACTGAATGAGGGAGACGGGCCAGTTCATTTGCTTTTGGATTCCATATTCTTAGAAGTCCAACCTTTACTATATCTAAGATGGAGTTCAGATTAAAGTCTGTTCATTAACTATTTATTTTACCTAAAGACGACACATGACAGCCACAAACTGCAGAAACCCCTGCTCAAATGGGATGCCTTCAATATTACATCCGCTGTGCAGGGCTGCATATTAGCTGATATAGGTAATCAATGTTAGGGTGACAAATATGTATTGCCAAGGTAGACTTCTGCTGTGCTAAGCTTGATCTCTGTTTAAGTAAGCAAAAGGAGTTTAGAAATGGAAGTAATCTATGAAACATTGATATTCCCTCCCTTTCCCCAAATGGCCCATAAAAAAGGAGCAAGGTAACTTATTCAGTACAGGAGATGATACCATTTTCAACTGCAACCTGCAATTTCATATTTTATACTTTGATTCTTAAATTCAACATCCATATCTTGGGAAAACTATGTTACCTTTTTGTAATCAACTCTGCATGAATCTTAAATTACTCATGCAATGCGTTGCTATTGGAGATACTTTCCCCATTTTTAATAAAGGTTTTCATTGGGGATGTTTCAAAAGATGTTTATTTTCTGAATGTTCTTTTTTTTTTCATGCATCGAATGAAGTGGGCTCAGACTTATGAAACCTATGTCACAATAAAGTTGTTAACTTTTTAAAAGTGCCACAAGACTTCTTTCCTGAATGTAGTGGGAGTGTAGCATGTGACACTGGAAAACTTTCCACACCGTGTGAACCTCCTGCAAGAATCTCCATTCTCATAAACAAAGAAATAGGTCAATGGTCTTCAGCTGTGGAAACCTCCAACCTGCAAACACGTGACATCAGACTCATGTGGGTTGTAAGAAAGATGGTGGCAGGGAGGTCTTCACTCTGTGGAGAGTCTCTCCATAAGAAAACTCTATTGTGTTCATTTTTAGACTATCTGAAAAGTGATGTGATGGGGAAACCAGAGCTCAGACCACACCGGTGGGGGCAGGGGGTGGGGGGTGGGTGAGGGAGTGCTTGGAGCAGATATTGAGCCCAGGGGCCACTTTCCCGTGGTATTCCTCTGGTGCTTATGACATGCGCTGTATCTTTCACCATGAAACTGAATTTTACTGAATTAGGTAGGCAGCTGCCTTGCGGTTTAACTTCTAAGAGGGAGCAGCATCCACAAGTAGAACATAACCTGACTTCAGATCAGAGATGCTACCACTATTTTGGTTTTAGTTTTTGTTACTGTTGATGGACAGAAACCCAACAGGTATGAAACAGGAAATAAAGGCATGCACAGGCTCAATATACTGAAAACAGCTTGACTAGGTACAGCAAAGTTCTGGCTGAGCTGCATGAGAGGGAAAACCCATCATCACAGAAAGAAAATCAGGGAAGGAGAAGAAGAAATTTAAAAGTGGTTCCATGTCGAAAGGCAGGGTTAAATGTCCTGGATCTGGAATAGGTGGAAAACCTCTGGTGTGGGTCTCAATTTAGAATTCAAAATCCCAAGGGAATGCAGATACATTTGCCCCACCTCCACACCGTATACAACAATGCAATGGTGTTCTATATCTCACTATTGTGTGGACATACCCAGCCACTCAACAGATGTACAGTTTTCTTGAGAGGGACGAGGGAGATTGAATTCAAGGCTGGATGGGTGGTAGAAGAAGTCCAGGAATAGGATGGTTCCATAGCAAACTGAGTGACCTGGGTTGCCCTGGCAACCCTGACTGGGCCATAGGTGTGATGACAACATACAGATATTCATTAAGTTGTTATACTGAACTAGGGCTGTGTATCTGGGTAAAGCCAAACCAAAACTAACCACCACCACCACCCCCGCCACCAAAAAGGCCGTTTTGGCTTTTTCAGGTTTATTTGTGCTGCCCCTCAAATTGGTAGTAATTTAAGCGGACCCACACACAAAAAAAAACCCTGAATTTTTCGGACATTTTTGGGCCTCTACAACCCCTTTCTCCCTCGCCTACCAGCTTGCTGCCTCTGAACTCTGCATGGGCTCAGATGCGGCAGGCCGAATGGGCTCAGCGTTGCTGCTCATAATTTTGGGGTCAGATTTAAAAAACCAAAAAAAAATTCAGCTCCCCCACCCCCCAAAGCCATACAAATATGTGAGTTTGGCCTTTTTAAAAATGTCTGGGTCTTTTAAACCTGAACCCTAAAAATACTGAAAAGGAATAACTGAACCAAGAGTAAACAGTATCTTCTAGCTACCTTAGTCCTTGGGCCATTTAGGGGTTTGAAGGAGGAGGAGAAGATTTTAATACCAGCTTTTTCTCTACCTTTAAAGAATCTCAAGGCTGCTTATATCACCTTCCCTTACTCACATCACAACAGATACCTTGTGAAGTAGGTGGGCCTGAGAGAGTTTGGAAAAAAATATTACTAGCTCAAGATCACCCAGCAGGGTTCATGTGGAACAGAGAATCAAACTTAGTTCTCTGCCGCTCATTTGGAGGAGTGGGGAATCAAACTTGGTTCTCCAGATTAGAGTCCACTACTGTTAACCACTTACACCATGCTGGCTGTCATAAACTGGGTAGCTGCTAGAAGATTTCTTTGTGTTATATCTGGATTATCAAACTGCTTTCCCAGCCATACCCACCTGAAATCAAAATGCTTTCCCAGACATACCCAACAGAGGTGACGATTGTTTCATTCTCCAAGGCTTTTAATTTAAGGTGACCAGATGGTCACCTTTGTGAACCGGGAAAGGACAGGGGGGTGGCTGACTCTTGTACGGCCTTGAGGCATCATGCTGTCGCTGCGCAAGAGTCGCTAGGAAGCACTGCCTTCTGGGGCTTGCCGTTTCCCGCCCTGTGACAGGGCGGGAAACGGCAAGCCCCAGAAGGCCATGCTCCTCCGGCAGTGCGCGGGGGAGGCTGCCGCACTGCCTTGTTCCCTAGAAGGCAGTGCGGCAGCCTCCCAAAAATCAGGACAATTGAAATAACCCGCGGGACACGGGACAAATTATTTGAAGGCGGGACTGTCCAGCTAAAGCGGGATGTCTGGTCAGCCTGTTTTAATTGTGCTTCTGAATTTCTGGACTGCTGTCCTTCAGTTGCTGATGCTATTATCTGGATTGATGCCTATTTTGTTTCAAAATTCTTGACTTTTTAGTTTGCCTTAGCTGTTATTCTTTTCTTCATTTCACTTCTTTCCTATTTGATTTGAGGTTCTTCCATTCCGTTTCTTTCCTATTTGACTTGAGTTCATGTATTCAAAGGCAGGGTATACATTTCATACGTTAAAAAAATTAAATAGTTCAGTGACCAGAGCCATACAATTCTAGATTGTGTTCTCAAAAGGCCCATTAATTTCTTTTTGCTGGATAGCATTAATGACACAGTCATGTGTTTTCTCAGCAACATTCAAGGAAAGCTTGCAATAGAGCAATGTTTCTGACATTAATTCTGGTCTTGACACTACAGAGGGGTCAAAGACGAGACATTGACAACCAGAGGACTCAGCCCTGGTGTGCCAATGAAGCCTGCTGAATCAGACCTCTCTGAGAAGGCCTGCTATCTCTTGATCTTTATTAGGCTGCCTGAGATCAATAATGCTTTATGACTGTGTTCACTTGTGTGTAGTGAACTGCTCTGCAGCAATGTGAGGTCACTTCTCCAGTCTCTGTTAGTCATTTTCTGTGCTGAAAGGGATCAAAGTAACTTTATAGATTGACACAGCCAGTCAACAATGATCCCACCGCCTTTATGTTTCAGATCTCAGGCAAAGCAAAACTAATTGCTTCTACCAGGCCGATATGTGATCTTTCCTTCCAGTTACTTTACATTCCCCCCTCCCTTCTTTTAATTCTTCTCAAATGGAAACGTTAATTATATTTCTGTACAAAGGAACAATAAATATTCTGTTATTTTTGGTCTGCAGTGCCTCCTCTTTCTTTTTACAGAATGCAGGTGTGTTGCAAAGATGGCATGAATGCGTGTGTGCGTATTTTACTGTGTGTAAATGTGTGCTTCTTGGATTACAAATGGAATGCATTAGGGCATGTATACACTTGCTTTCCTCAGCCAATATGTAACTCCCTCTCCCCTGGAGCCATGGGAAGTTTAGGGGGCCTTTCTGGGGTTTTGTTCCTTGGTATGGAATGTGCATCTACAAATTTATTTATAAGCAGAGTAAGAAGGAAAATGTTAACTTCCAATTTGTGAATGTCAGAGTCTTTCTGGCACATTTTAGTCTTGGAGGTGATAGCTGTTCGGTTCTGTAATTCAAGCAGATAGGATGAGATTTAGTCCACACAAAATCAGCAAAGGAACACTGATTCAGAACTGGCTTGGAAATTATTAGCTTTCTTAGGTAGTATTACAGATGGGAGTGGGGGAATCCCTTGTTTAGCCAGCCTGGTGTAGTGGTTAAGAGCAGGTGCACTCTAATCTGGAGAACCAGGTTTGATTCCCCGCTCTGCCGCTTGAGCTGTGGAGGCTTATCTGGTGAACTAGATTAGCTTGTGCACTCCAACACATGCCAGCTGGGTGACCTTGGACTAGTCACAGTTCTTTGGAGCTCTCTCAGCCCCACCCACCTCATAGGGTGTTCGCCGTGGGGCGGGGAAGGGAAAGGAGATTGTAAGCCCCTTTGAGTCAGCTTACAGGAGAGAAAGGGGGATATAAATCTAAGCTCTTCTTCTCATTGCTGTTTGTTTTCTGAAAGTTTTCTCTTAGCTTGTCATGAGAGTTCTGATGGTATTGTCTGCTGTTTACAATGCACCTGATAGGTAGATCCTAGAATAACCCTTGGAAGAGAAACTCTTGGAAATCAATCTCCCTTCTTTTTTTCCCCTCCCTCCAAAAAACAAACTCAAGAGTTTCCTGTTATTTGGAGAAGACTACCATTTTAATATTTGCATGAAACAATCAGTAGAATGGGCCCAATTATAAAAGGTATTTTAACAAATGAAAGGTTGCTTGGATGAATGTACAACATTTTGAGCAATGAAAACAAACTGAACGGACTTTCCCTTCTCACTTAACACAGTGTGAAACAGACTTTTCTCTGTGATACACCTCTGAAGATGCCAGCCACAGATGCAGGCAAAATGTGAGGAACAAGATCCACCAGACCACGGCCACACAGCCTGGAAAACCCACCAGAACCAGTTGAATCCAGCCGTGAAAGCCTTTGACAATAAACTGAATGGAAATCTCTCTCTCTCTCTCTCTCTCTCTCTCTCTCTCTCTCTCTCTCTCTCTCTCTCTCTCTCTCTCTCTCAGACAAACACACACACACAAGAACTTGGGACACCACCAAGGAGGACAAAACAGATTAATATTTATATCAACCCAGGAAATCATAACATTACTTTGTAGTATGAAGGAATTCGTGCAACCTAAAATACATTGCAAGGTCTAGTACAGAGGCTGCTTCAAAATTAGACCCATTTCTGAATTTATTATACTTTTCATAATCCATTTCCAAAGTGATTCCACTCTAGTTTCTTCTCCCAAAAGAATCTTCATATTTTATTTGTCACATTTAGGATTTAGCAAAATAATGCAGTTACTCAGAGACAGGCTGCATTTTATGGCCATTTGACACTTTCTGCTGAAGCATAATCTCCTGTCTGAGCTTACACTGTTCCTCTTCCTCCCTCATGACTTTATAGCCTACCTAGAAGTTAGTTATGATGCATCCTTATTCAAAACCCCACAGTTTTAAAACCATGTATTGTGTATTTGCCATATTTTACATGGCAGCACAACCAGTGACGTAGGTATAGATTTTTTATGGGGGAGTTGGGGGCGAGGCCACGCCCCCACTTGCCTCTGGGGGCGTGGCCCACCTCCCCAAGCCCCACCCCCAGCCTAAGCAGCTCTCCAAGGCAAGGGATGGCAGACTCCCATGACCTGCCAGCCCCGCCTCCCCCACCGGCTGGGCTCCCAGCTGGGAGCCGGCAGTCCCTTCTCTCTCCCCTCCAGGCAGAGGGGTAGCTAGGGAAAATGGAGCTCAGTGCAAAATGTGAGGTTTGCGCCCCCCCCCCCCCCCATGAGCGACTGCTGTGATGCTGGAATCCATCCCCAAACAGCATCACTTTCAATGGTGTTTAAATTAGGGAGCCCAGATTCTCCTTTTAAATCCACCTTAAAGGGAGAATCTGAGGTACCCAGATAAAACAATATTGAAAGTGATGCTGTTTGGGGGTGGATTATTCCCCACCCTGAAACAACATCATTTTCAATGTTTAAACTGGTGACCTCAGATTCTTCCTTTAAATCCATGCCGAAGGGGGTGGATTTAAAAAGAGTATCTGGGAAAAATTGGGGGGTGCCTGCTGTCAGGGGTACAATTGTTAAGCTAGCAGCACCAAACTTTCAGGGGAAGACTCTCCTGATGATACCACCCAGGTTTGATGAAGTTTGGTTCAGGGGGTCCAAAATTATGGACTTTCAAAGATGTAGCCCCCATCTCCTATTAGCTTCCATTGGAAACAATGGGGGATGGAGGCACCCGCTTTGGGAGTCTATAACTTTGTACCCCCCGGACCAACCTTCACCAAACCTGGGTGGTATCAGCAGCAGACTATCCTGATGATACCACCTAGGTTTAGTGAAGTTTGATTCAGGGGGTCCAAAGATATGGACCCTCAAAAGGGTAGACCCATCTACTATTAGCTCCCATTGGAAACAATGGGGGATGGGGCACCCCTTTGGGAGTCCATAACTTTGGACCCCCTGAACCCAACTTCACCAACTTGGCTGGTATCATCAGGAGTGTCACCTGACGATAGGCTGAAATTTTGGTGCCACTAGCCTAAAAACTGCACCCCCTGCAGGCCAAAAACTGAAAAAAAACACTTTAAAAATACAAAAACCCACAAACGGGGGGGGGGGGGGAGCTTCAGACATGCAATGGGGGGGGGGGGTCTGAACCCGAGAAAAAAAACCCCTTACCTACGTCCTTGAGCACAACCACTATTCCACATCAGACTTCTGGAGGCAGAGAGAGAAGTCAGGCACTCCAGGATCTTCCACTTTCAGATAGATTAGCCATCCAGAAATATACAGTATAATTTGTCAATCTTCCCCTTCTTGCCACTTCTCTTGGTATTGTTACTTCTGGCAAAGCCATAATGATAGAACCTTTCACAGTAATCAGGTGGTAAATTCACACCAGTAAATAGATGATAACCTCTGAATTTCAAGTTCCAGTTAGCTGTCATTCTAACAGCCAGTGGATCTAACTTTCAGGAAAAAAAATTATCCGCAAACTCTGGAATATTCTTGAACTAGGAAACCACTTTGTTGAGGGAAGTGTTTTCTCAGCCATATTTCTTCTGCAATAAACTTGCTACCTGGATGATACCTTCCAAAACAAGTCACTGATATCTCCATTGCTACAAAGTGACTGCATCCTTACTGCAAACGTAAAGCAACATCTGAAAATTCAGCGGGTGGATCAACAGTCTTCCTAAAACATGTCTCTGCTCCAGTAAATTTTAGGCCACCTTTACATCCAAATAGGATCCCCAAGGTGGCAAACATCAAAACATCTCACTATTAAAGTATTTAATATATTAAAACAGCATTTAAAATATATTATATATTAAATACCAAACAATCTCTGTTAATCTTTTGCCTTGAAAATGCTATGGGATTACAATAAGTTCTCTGTGATTTCTTTTACACACAAATGCACGCACGCATGCACTACAGCAAAACAAAATACCCTTTTGTTGTGGTCACCTGGCAGTAGCCTTCATTACTTGGCAATGTGATGGCAATGCCCATGCTAATCAGCATCCAGTATAGCTCAGCCTGTGGAAATAGCTCCTAGTTTGATGCTGGTATGTTAAATGCAAAGTAAATAAAATGTGAAATGTGAGGGGAAAAATAGACTAAGCTCCTGAGCATGTGCAGAAACTGGCAATTTCTCCTCTGCACATAGTTGCTATTGGCTACAATACCGTTCAGAAAAGAATCAGACCTTGCAAGTTAAAAGGTTTTGCATTTAGTCAGGTTGAGGGCCTCTGACAGGAATTTTATGAGGTGGTGCAGAATTTTTTTCCAAGGGCCCTTTCCTGCTCCATTAGCTATCATTTTTATCCACAGAGATTTTAAGCCCAAGGTAAAAAAAAAAAACGGATAGGTGAGAGAGGGGTAGAATGAAACAGTTCACTGATTTTCTGCATTTGAGGCCTTTTGCCAGAGGTGGGATCCAACCAGTTCTCACCATTTCTCTAGAAGTGGTTACTAATTTTTTCTGAGTGCCAAGAAGGGGTTACTAAAGCAACCTCCCTGCCCAATAGGGACTGGAGGTGCGTGTGTGCGGTGGCGTCACTGTTTGAATCCCACCACCATCGGAACCTGTTATTAAAATTTTTGGATCCCACCACTGCCTTTTGCCCTGAATTCCCGTGTACATGATAAAGAGTGAAAAGAGGGGCCACAGAGAAGAACGTGCATTTGAATATCTTTATATGCTACAATGCAGATCAGCAGGAGAAAAAAAATCATATTTGAAAATCTTTTTATTTATACTACAATGCTGCATTGCATACAAGATGAAAGAATTATAAATCAAAAGAAAAAAGGCTTTGCATTTACTTAAAAATGAGCTAATCTTTTCTGTGAAAATTTTTTAATGGCAACATCAAAATTAATTGTTCAATACTCAGCCTGGCCCAGTCCACAAGACATTCTTGAAACATTGTTGATCTTAGAACATTCTTAAATCAGTTTGAGTTTGCTAAATGATCTCTCTGCAGAAGCTACTGTTTCTTGAATAGTTAAAAGAATTCATAAGCTGGCTCAAACTTTTGGAAACAGGTCACTAAGTCTGTATTCTATCAAAATGTTCAACAGGTCCAGTGATTTTAATTGTGCATTTCCAAAATTTGCCTTACATACTGGAACTAGATGCTGTATCTCTGGCAATAAATTCTCATCATAAAGGTTACCTGGATTTTGCTTTGAAAAAAATAAAGCTTTTCTTGTCAACTTTTCTTAAACATGGCAAGATATTTCCACAAGAAATTGATTTTTTCAGCCAGTGGCTTCACAGCATTGAATCTTAGGCCCTTTCCGCACGGGCCATAAACAGCGCCCCGGGGACGGCAAAAACGCCACGCCGCCCTCGCGCCTTCCGAGCGGTGCAAAGCCGCCGGTTTCCAACCTCGCTTCCCCAGCTGCACGAACGGCAGCGGCTGGAAGGCATCATCCCTCCCCCTTGTGACCGGTGGACCTACCGTCTCTGCGGCCGCCGGGCGCATTGCTGAGGCCTGGGGACACGCCCCCCTGCCCTGCGACACCAGAGAGGTCGCGCAGGGCAGGGGGCGTGTCCCTTGGCCTCGGCGACGTGCCGTATGGCTGCAGAGACAGTAGGTTGACCGGGCGATGGCACAACATGGCGGCGTCATCCCGGTAGTTTCTGGGACCATTCGTGCGAACGGTCCCAGAGGGGTTGGGTCAGCATCATGTACGCCGACCCAACCCCCACCGTGGCCGTGCGGAAACGGCCTTACATTGGTCCTGCTATAACACTGTCAAAAAAGGTAAAGGTCATTATTATTGTGCAAGCCCCAGGTCATTACAGACCCATGGGGTGATGTCACATCAGGAGGTTTACTAACCAGATTATGTTTACAGGGTGGTTTGCCATTGCCTTTGATGGGGGTCTGCATTTTACCCCCAGCAAGCTGGGTACCCATTTTACCAAGTTTGGAAGGATGGCAAATTGAGTCAACCTTGATCCAGCTACCTGAATCGATTTCCATTGGGATCGAACTCAGATTGTGAGTAAAGCTTTGGCTGTCATTCTGCAGCATACCATTCTGAGCCAACAGGGCTCATATAATCCTGTCTACCAAAACATAAACTTTTATGAGACTTCAGAAAACTCTTGAACCCCCACGGCTCCAACTGGGCCTCTTTGAGCCCCCCTGACCCTTTCTGGGCCCATGGACCTCGGCATGATGCACTTGCTGATCTTGCCCCCACCAACCCACCCATCATAGGGCCTGGAGGCTTAAATTAAACAAATTAAATTCTAGACATGCTTGCTATACCTAAGGGTGGGATCATCTTCCCCACTTGTAGCCCATCTTTCACTAAAGCCTTCCTATTCCTAAGTTAGGGAAGATGGACCTCACAAGCTAGGAACCAACATTCACTCCTTCCCTGTTTCTCCGAAAATAAGACATCCCCTGAGAACAAGACGTAGTAGAGGTTTTGCTGAAGTGCTAAATATAAAACATCCCCTGAAAGTAAGATGTAGCAAAAATTTTGTTTGGAAGCATGCCTGTCGAACAGAACACCAGAGCATGCAGCTGTGGAGTGGAAAAATAAGACATCCCCCGAAAATAAGACTTAGCGCATCTTTGGGAGCAAAAATTAATATAAAACACTGTCTTATTTTCGGAGAAACACGGTACCATAACCCACCCAAGGCAACAAATTATCCTTAGCTAAGTTTCAGTGGGATGGGGGGGGGGGGAGGGAATGACTTGGGGATTAGGATAAGAGGAGTTGTCAGTCTCCAAGAGTTATTTTTTTTATGGGAATAATAAGAAAATAAAGCATTCAGTCTTTGAAAATTGTGTGACTTTGTAGACATGTGTGAGTGTGTGTGCATACACACCCAAAGAAAGAGAACATCTGGCTCATTAGAAGCAAAGTGACTTGTCAGACTTGTCATTATCAGAATGATAATGTTTTCTGATCAGTAGGGCTGCTACCCTGTTTCCCCGAATATAAGACATCCCCTGAAAATAAGATGTAGTAGAGGTTTTGCTGAAGTGTGAAATATAAGGCATCCCCCGAAAGTAAGACGTAGCAAAGTTTTTGTTTGGAAGCATGCCTGACGAACAGAACACAGAAAAATAAGACATCTCCTGAAAATAAGACATAGCGCATCTTTGGGAGCAAAAATTAATATAAGACACTGTCTTATTTTTGGGGAAACACGGTAGCTTGAAAAACAGTGTTTGAAAAACTTCACAATTAGGGAACGCTACTGGCATGAGTAGTCCATTAGCCTCTTCAAAACTATTTTTGCCCATTGCATTCCGTGAAGACTTGGCAATGTACAAGTTTCCTTACTAACAGAAGAGACTGCATAAAAGGGGATCTCATTGCTTAAGAAATGCAGTAAAGCTGATCACCTTATCCTGAAAAAAAGGACATGGTCTGGATTGTGCATGAAATCCCTGATCAGAACATCCTTAATTAGCCCCTTGTAAGCAAGTTAGAGTTTTCACTTTCCAGCCACAATCCTGCAGGATGTTTACACTATACCAGTGTTTCATACTGTCCTACTATGCAAAGTCTCCCTTTAGACTTTGGCGTGGCCTGGAGAATAGACAGCCCTGGACAGGCTGGAAAATTCTGAACATTTGGACACCCCTTTCCCAAAGCTGTTGTTGAACTGAGCGACAAATGTCTATTCTATTTAAGAATAGAATGTCTTTGCAAAGTGAAGTGAAAAATGTCTTTGCAAAGTGATTGGAAGCAGAAGCTGGTTTGTGGTCCTGAATTGATGTTGCTTGGGGCCTGCAAGGATACTTTCTGCTATTTTCTCTAATGTCTGTTTAGCTGTATATTTTTACAAGAATAAGATACACACAAGGCTGTTTTGGCATGTTCATGATTACTGAGGCTTTATTCTAGCATCAGCTTGCGAGGACTGGAGTCTACTTTATCAGATGTGCAAGACATCATACGGCTGCTGAACTTTAATCATCAGGAGGAAAAGTAAAGTTAAACATCTTTATCGCCTCTCAATGATTGTGCATTCTGCCAAATCCCACTGTTTTTACTTTATATGATCACTAATTTTGGAGAAGCCTAGATTTTTGGTAAGACTCCCTAGAGACCAGTAACAACAGCGCAGAAGCATAGTGCCAATGGGACGGGTGGTGCATGACGCACCAAGTGGGCGCCCGCGCAGCGGTGTTCCGGGGGTGTGGTGGGACGGGGCATTCCAGAGTCGGATGGGGTGGGACGGGGCGGGACAGGGGCTTGGAGGGGCACGTGGCACGCGCGCACACTGGGCGCACTTCTCCCTCACTCTGTCCCTGCAACAGTGACCATGAAAATGAGGGGAAGCACATGTGCTGGATGTATGAAGATTCAAGTAAACTTCTTCAGTTAAAAGCATCTCAAATAGTGGGTACTGGAAAAGACTGTTCTAGAAACCCTGGAGAGCTATGGTCAGTCCATAAAAACTGAGTCAGACCAATAGTCTACAGCAGCTTGATCTGCTGAAGGGAGCAAAACCTCCGGCTAGAAAGTTTTGAGTGCACCATGCAAAGTTGTTCCAGCGATCTATGGCTAGTCATACCCTCTGGAATGTGTTTTACTAGATGCACAAGACAGCCAGTAATGTATGCCCTTAAAATAACAACTTCAAAACAGAACTAGATGCAACAGCAGAAGATCCACATCTTCAAGTCAGTGGCTAACAGACAGTTGTAAAAGGAGAGGTTCAAGTAGATACACGGCAGGCACAAAGGCTGCTGATAGATGACATTTTAGACCATGTTTCTCCCTTTCAGGGACTCAGAAGCAGGTTACAATATTGATTAAAACCATAAAATTGTAAAACAACACCCAGTAACTTCACAATACAACAATAAATAAAGATGGACTATAAACTAAAGTGCCTATAAATTCCTTTTAAAACTCCCACTTAAAGAGCCTGACCTTACAAAACCTCTGAAGAACCTAATAAAAATGCAGACCTTCCTGACAGATTCAAGAAGATCATTCCACAAAACAGGGGTGAATCCTGAAAACCCTCTGGCAAGGGCAGTAGCTGTCCATACCTGCCTGCAACATGGCACTATTAACTGGCCCTGTTCCATACAGCAGAGAGGCCACTAATGTCTGAAGAGATGGCCCCATAGATAGGTCCCAGGTGATGATGACCTTCAAAGGTAATAACTAGCACTTTGAAACCAGCTGGTAGCGAGTGCAGAAATCTCAGCATAGGTATAATATAGACCAGAGGCGTAGCTGGGCCAAACTGCACCCGGTGCGCAGTGTGTTTTTTCTGCCCCCCATGGGCCCCCGCGACGCCCCCCCAGTGCCCCCCTGCAGCACACACACACACACATGCCCCCCTTCCCACACTTACCTTAGTTCCTTTTATTTTTCTAGTACTTTTTCAGGCTGGAAAAAGCGGCCTATTTACAGTTCAGGCTAAAAACTGCCTGAGGAACTATACTTCCCAGGAGACCTTGTGAGCCCCAAGTTCTCCTGGGAACTGTAGTTCCTCAGGCCGTTTTTGAGCCTGAACTGTAAATAGGCAACCTAATACTAAATAAAAGAACTAAAATAGTACTATAATGAGAAAGAAAGATGAAGCGCCAAAGGAAAAAAGGGGGGGGGGGGGGACACTGGGGAAGCCGATTTCCACACCCAGTGTGCCCGGTGCACAATGCAGCCTGTCCCCTTGCTGCTTCACCACTGATATAAACACATTGCTGATTGCTTCAACTAACAAAAGCTGCTGCATTTTGCACCAGCTGAAGCTTTCCAATAGTTTGCAAGAGAAGACAGCCCCAAACAGAGCATGTGACAGTAGTCTAGCTTTGAGATTACTGTGGCATGAATCAGTGAGGACAGCTTAACTGAGCCCAAGTAAAAGGCCAACGTGGGTTCAGCAGGCAATCTGTCCTCACTGATGCCTGCCATCTGCACCCACCCCAGCAATCAATCAGCATTCAGGAGAATAGCCCAGGCATCCTCTTGGGCCCTGATGACTCATCAAGCCTCTCTTATCTTTTTGTTGGATCCCCAGAAAAGCAATCAATTCTCTGGCTTTTCTGCCAGCTTATTTCATAACTGTCTCAGACCCATTTTGGATTATAACGATTGGTCCTTTGGACATTTGTAGCATCTCTCTCTCTCTGTGTGGGTGTGTGTTCTGGATCCATGCACACACCCCTTCTCACTTGAGGACTCTTTCTTTTGTGCCTGGAAACCCTGGCTGTTTTCCTTTTCAGCACGGCTTTCCTTGGACCTCTCTTCAAGACTGGTAACTGTCACCCATTCCTGAAACCCTATCCAATATCCTCCCTTAGTCAGCTTTTGTACGCTTTGTGTGCATATGTTCATTGCTTACAAGGCATGTCTTGTTTTATTATTTTATTCTTTAATAAAATCACATTTTAATTATACAGCAGCCTGCCCATTTGAGAGTTTTCACCCAGGGCTATACTGGTATACGTAAGGGATCAATCCAAGTTGCCTCTTCTCACTCTCTGTCTCCAGCTATTCCCCACCAACTAAAGTGAAGAATTTAGGGTAACAACTTCTTGTTACCAGATCCACCTGCTTCTCTAGCAGCAGTGCACTGGTTGTGGTGGAATCCAAAAATTTTAGTAACAGGTTCCCTTGCCAGCCCCCCCTCAGCAAAGGGGGCAGAGGTGTACCTAGGCAAACCTGAGCCCTGGGCAAAACCTGAGTTGGATGCCCCATGGGCAGCCACCCCACCACGACCCCAAATTTTTGCACCAGGTCATTTCTAAATCATCATCACATTATAGAAAATGCCCCAACTCACAAATCTGAACACAGCAATGGTGAAACACACAGGTTCTTTGATAGAGACTGGTGAGATAAAAGGCACGAAAGGCTGAGAATCAATGAATTGCAGTACCTGAAAGGGATTAACCCAGTTCAGGGAGTTACATTATTAGTCGCAATTGCTATATAGAACCTTCATGTTCAAAGGCAGTATGCCTCTCGGGAAGGGGAGGGCGTGGAGATGGAAAAGCGGATCCAATTAGTAACCCCCTCTTGGCACACACAAATAATTAGTAACCCACTCTTGGGAACTGGTGAGAACCTGCTGGATCCCACCTCTGACCACAACTCTCCCAGACTCAGCTGACAGACACAACCCTGGATGAAGACAGACCATCAGGGGGCTTTGTCTGAGAAATATGGAGCTGGGTGTCATCAGCCTGCTGAGCCACCCAACTCCAAAGCCACTAATGATTGCTCCTAAAAGTTTTCATAACAAATGAAAAGTATCAGGGATTATATTGAGTTTCACAGGACTGGTCCCAGGCTGACAATTCAGAGTCCTCCCCCAACAACAACCTCCAACCTCAACAGAAAAGAAAGCACTCCAAAGGCATTTCCTGGTCGTTTCCCCACTTACCTCGATCAAAGGTTGCTGCGCGCTACTCCCAGCGAGCGTCATTTCTGGCGCACTCCCGGGCTTCTCCACAACCCTGCACTCTGCACAGGATCATCAAAAGGCGCCGTTTTGAGAAGCGCCTGGAATGACTGGGCTGAGGGCATATTGCCCCGGTAGCGTGGAAGCGGCTCGCGTTATTTACTACGCCCCTGTATGCGGGGGGACCCGTGCTACTTAAGTGGCGGCAGCAGCAGCAGGTAAGTGGGGAAACGACCCCCCTCAGCCTATTGACCAGTTCAGAAAAATGATATTGCATAGTCCGCTGTATCAAAAAGCCTCTGATAGATCTACCTGCAGTAGCAAAGAGGCACAAATAAAAATTGTGCAGTGCAGCTACCAAAGCAGTTTCCATCCCATATCTAGGCCTGAAGCCTGACTGAAAAGATTCAAGGGCAGCGAGTCATTCATAAAACCTGAACCTGTCATCTGTTCACTGCCTCCCTCAGCACCCTAACCAAAATTGTGGCTCTCCAGCTGGGTATATTTATGGTCTCAGCTGGGATCTGTCACTAAGGAGAAATGGCTGTGGGTAGGAAAGCAATAGGTGGAAGAAGAGCCCATCCTGCTGATTCGATGTGTAGTTCCAGCCTTATGCTGGTTTTACAGAACTATTAATGTGTCTAGCAGGGTTCTTGTGCTCAGACCTTGAGATGTTGTTGTCTGTTATTCACAGTGATGTTCTCTGTAGTGGGTAGAGGAACAAATGTCAGTCTCATCTTCAACTCACAGATGAGCTTGGAATTGCACACCAATGTCCAATTGCACAGAAAAGCTGCTTGTGTTGTGCCTCCTCAACTTTCTGAAGAAAGAGAAATAAACATGCACCCACCTGCCAACCAACCCATGATTCTGAGCCCTGGGAGTAGCAAAGAGTACCAGGCTCCATTGTTACATCATCTGCATAGTGGACTGGCATTAGGCCTGCCAAGGGGGATAAGCTGTGCTGGGTATCATTAAGAACTAGGACTAAAAATTGAAGGATCTCATGGGGTGAGGTTTTTCCCTCAGAACTACTGTGTTAGGGTTAGGCACTTACCTCCCTCCCCCCAAGAGTTAGACAAGAACTAGTCGCCGCATCTCAAAAAGGATATTGAGGAGATAGAAAAAGTGCAGAGAAGGGCAACAAGGATGATTGAGGGACTGGAGCACCTTCCCTATGAGGAGAGGCTGCAGCGTTTGGGACTCTTTAGTTTGGAGAGGAGACGTCTGAGGGGGGATATGATTGAAGTCTATATAAAATTATGCATGAAGTTTGAAAATGTTGACAGAGAGAGAAATTTTCTCTCTTTCTCCTGTCACTAGAACCAGGGACATTCACAGAAAATGTAGGGGAAGAATTAGGACTAATAAAGGAAACACTTCTTCATAGCGTGTGATTGGTGTTTGGAATATGCTGCCACAGGAGGTGGTGATGGCCACTAACCTGGATAGCTTTAAAAGGGCTTGGACAGATTTATGGAGGAGAAGTCGATTTATGGCTCCCAATCTTGATCCTCTTTGATCTGAGATTGCAAATGCCTTAGCAGACCAGGTGCTGGGAGCAACAGCCATGAAGAGCCATTGCTTTCACATCCTGCATGTGAGCTCCCAAAGGCACCTGGTGGGCCACTCTTGCAGTAGCAGAGAGCTGGACTAGATGGACTCTGGTCTGATCCAGCTGGCTTGTTCTTATGTTCTTATGTTCTTAAGAAAGAGGTTTAAATCTGAATGTATTTATATGAGTAAGAAGATATCGATGAGCAACTGGAACCCACCAACCCTGTTTTAAAGCAGGAAAGTTGTTCACCTCCTGGCTTTTCCCATCAGTGTAGATGTGGTGGACAGCAATACAGCGTATAAATTCTGGTGCCTGTCAAAATTCGCTTCACAAGTAAAAAAAGCTACATGGCAGTATTATAGAGAGCAAATGAGACATGATTGCAAGTTAAAAGGCCAATCAACAGACCCTTGGTGCATGCAACTAGGGTGGCCCCAAGCATAGCTTCAACATTGCACAATTACATAGAAATGCATAAGGTTAACTCATAACAAAAATGCAACTTTTAAAAAGCCTCGCCTGTTGGATTTCTGACTGCCTTGTGGCAGGAGCCCTACATCTTGGGGGTGGGGAGAAGAGAAAGCCTGAGGAAGAAATAGTAAAATAGCCTTACCCCATTAATAAATTACAATTTTGTCTGGGGGGGGGGGGGGAAGTGTGTTTTGCAACAGTATTAAAATAACCAGGAGGAGGCTTAATTGCTCTTCTGCAGGGAATGTATTTCAGAAATGTGGGCTTGCTACCAAGGAATTTCAGGGAGCTGCAGGACTCTTTCTGAAGTTGAGGCACAGTGCAGCAGTTCAAGAGCTGTGCTTGAAGAATAATTTGGCCAGAGGCTGCTTGCTCTAGAGATACTCTGGGAGAAAGGCGAGACTCTTTCTGGCCTTTTTGGAACAGTAAGAAGATGTTAATGATTAGTGGTAGGCAGTGAAGAAATTGACTCCGTACTCCCAATCAGAGCACCCAGCCCTAGCACTTCCCCACCCCCATTGCTTCCTAGCCATCACCCTCTTAAGATAGCAGAAGCCACAAACAGAGAACTCCCCCAGCTTTTTTTGGCTTACTCCTTCTCTGCTTCCTTCCCTCCAACAGCATACAGCCCCTCCAGTCACTATGTATTCTATGTAGTTCTGCCCTAATTCCACATAAAGCCCCCTACATGTTTCCATAGTCTATGGTTTCCTTGGGACTCCACTAATCAAGTTACTTTCCCCCTGCTCTATTAACCACTCTGCCTCTTGACCAGCATCTCTGGTATTCTTTCCTTCCCCACCTACAAGCGTACATTTATGTAGGCTTGTAGGTTTAGTCAACTCACAAAATATACAGTCTATGTCTGCTGGTCGCATTGTGTGCAAATATTTACTTGTTTTCTCCTTCTGAGGGTAAAGCAGCCTCTTTGCAAACTCTGTCATGGGCTGATTTTTTACGGTCAAGATGCCCCGTGTTAGATCCGGGAGCATACCCGCCTTGGCACTTTCTGCCCCGCTTTTGACTCTTCACTGTTCCCTGGTTCTTCCTGGGATTTGAGGCAGGGCCGGTCCATTATTCCCCAACTGTTTCTTCCCTAACATGGTGCTTCTCTATTTACACAGTGAGCTTTTCCAGCAGCTGATCTCCCCGCCCCGCCACCCGCCCTCCTGATCTCCCCACCTGATGTCATGTCAGTTTTCAACTCTGTTGAGCCACCGACCGTTGCATACCGCCCTTCCTGAAACATTCCCCCAAGCATGTTTTCTGCTCATGGTATCGACAAGGTTCCATTTCGCCTGGATTAATCTGGAGTGGAGTCCCAAGATGTCCCCATTTTCTTTTCTGTACAGGTACTGGTTGCTCAGAGCACCTAGCTAGGGAGATGTGCACTTTGGGCCAAATGTTAGTGGGCATATCACGGGGCAGGGGGAGTCCCTAGTTTTCCACAAAATATGAGAGCATTGAGTGCAAGAGATATGATGTGCTGTGCCCCATTGTTTTGCTCCTTGCTTGTCATGTTGAGGCCTGTGTTAGGCCCTATCCAAAGCATTCATTCAAACTGCCACCCCAAAACAACAGCCAATCAGAACACGGGACCCGGGGATGTTTGCGCACGTGCAAATACGCTTGCGGTGTAAATACAAAAAAAACCCGGGCTCGTGCAAAACAAACTGGAGTATTTCCTCCCGGGCTTCACTTGATTCCTTCACAAAAATGGGCAGCCGTGCAAAGGGAGAAACCAGGGGGAAAAATAGACCCGGATTGTAAGATACTGATTATAACCCGGTATTATTGTGCCATGCGGAAACGGCCATTCAGTCTCTGTCAAAGAAACAGGACATTTTTTTTCTCCAAGCAGTTGGCAATCCAATTTAATTGCCACTAGAAATACCCCACACATAGCTCCTCAAGGTATATTGCCTTTCTTAATGTGCTAAGCTTCCATATACATGGAGTCTGACATGGCAAAACATTAAATCATGGAATTCCTCTTTACCACATATTTTAAAATGGGCAGGCTGAGCTGTCATGATGAGCCCTGGAGTAGTACAGAACATGACATGCTTCAAACTGGACAGAATTGGTTCTATCAATTCTGCTCTGAGGTAACTTCAATTTATAGTGGATCAACAAGTCACGACCAACTCATAGCGACCCCAGGACCATGGGTTTTTGAAGGCAAGAGATGCGTGAAGGTGGTTTGCCATTGCCTTCCTTTGCACAGCAACTCCTTGGGGGTCTCTCATCCAAATGCAAGCTTGGGCTAGTCAGGGCAATTTACACTGCTAATCTCAAATTATTCCTTTTAATGTTCATACAAGAAATCGCAAAATAGGATTGTGAGAACAGTATCTCCTTGCTTAAATCATGAAATGTTTTGGATAGTTCCTCTTGTTTTATCCTTCCCATTCTGGGCCACTCCTAGGAAAAAATGTCACCTAATTAACTGTAACTAGCTGGTGTCTGAGTGCTGATCAAAGAACCAATTATTTCAGGTATGTCAAAGTTGGCCCTGCTACAGTGCTAAGAGAGCAAATTTGGCCAATTTTGCCAAGGAACCTGGGAACTGTGAGGCCACAGGTAGGGAGGTTTATTACCCTAGATGCTCTACACCACAGGTGTCAAACTTGCGGCCCTCCAGATGTTATTGACTACAGTTTCCATCATCCCCTGCCAGCATGATGCTGGCAGGGGGGGATGATAAGGCACTATAGTCAACTTATCTGGAAGAAACACAAAGTTTGACACCAATGCTCTACACAAAATTCACCCTCATGAACAGAATGTATCTTCTGCCTTCGTCTTGCTCAAGGGGCTTTTTCCAAATAAAGGGACAGACTTAATATGCTAAATTGTGGCTTTTACAAAAAAATTGTAGAGGTGAAAGTGCTGGAAAGGCTGTCTTGATTTAGTTCATTCCTAATTTCATGTATTTAATATGATTCTGCCCAGCTTAATGAACCTTTAAGGCCTCTATCAATGATAAAACAATAATAACAAATACCTGATAAAAATTTAACCTTCCCAAATAATATGGCGAGTAACCACAAACAGAGCAAAATCTTAATTAAAGTCAAAACCAGTCAGTCCTGACTAGAAGAATGTAAAATAGCCAGAAGTTGTTAGTTTCCACCCAAGCCAAAAGGACATCAAAATAAGAGTCTTTTTTTTCATCTGGCATTGAAAAGCAAGCTAGGAGACATCTAACCCAACTTCCAGAAGCTGTGGCTCTTTCTGCACAGGCGTAATACAGCGGCCCAGGGATGGGAAAAAAGCCACAGCACAGTGACAGGAAGCCGCCCCTGTTAACCTTGCTAAACAAGTGAGGTTTTTCCAAAGCACCGTCTTCTTGTCGGCACAGTGCGAACAGCACTGATGGAAAGACGCTGCTTTCCCCCCCTCCCCTCTACTCACCGACCCATCCAGCGTTGCTTTGGAGGGCTACAGAGCCCCGCCCACACTGCCCTCCGACCCCTGGAGGTCGGAGGGCAGCGTGGGTGGGTCCCTGCAACCCTCCAGAGTGATGCTGGATGGGATGGTGAGTGGAGGGGAGGGGGGGAAAGCAGCGTCTTTCCCCAGCTGAGGGGAAAGTCGGGGCCTCTCGCACGCTAGCGTGCAAACGGTCCCCAAGCCCCCACCGGCATGATTCATGCCAGTGGAGGTGCGTTTCCACCCGTGTGCGGGAAGGGCCAAAGAGTCCCTCCCAAAAACTGTGTGTCAGTATGATTAAAAAAAAGGATTGCAAAGAAGATGGAGGGGGGAAATATCCTGCCCCTTTTATCGAGGCTTAATTTGATGTTATTGATCTCCATGCCAGGAGAAGTTTCCACTGTCCACTTCCACACATTAAGCCTTTGTTAAACAGACAGGACATTTTTCCTCCTCCAGATTGTTGGCAACCTTTGCACAGTAGTAACCCTTCTGTGTTGCCTGTCAATTGTTTGTCCGGAGATGTCTTGGCATATAAACATGCACTCTGGTAGACAAAGTGCAGCTGATTAACCCACATCTCCACACGTAGTTCTGGATTTATAGTGTACTAATGTACTTGTGTACTTGCAGATTTCCTTTGCCTAAAAAAACCTTGAAATCTCATCTGATAGCAGCTGGGAGATTGCTGCAAACTTCCAAACTGATCACTCACCCTCTAATACTCTGTAACATCAGCCCGTGTGTTAGCCATTTGTTAGTTCAGCTTGTCTTTGAAAGCTCGCCATGCTCCTCCGTCTTCCTCCTTCCCATCTTAGCAGAGATGTAGGCATGGCTCCATGGAAGCAACGTATGTCCCTGGTGGTGCATCTCTGACCTCTTGTAAAGTTCTTTCCAACAAAAGCTTGCTACTTTTTTGGCTCCCTGAGGGAGGTTCTGTGCTTCCTAACAGTTCCTGCCAGGCGAACATCCAACAGCTGCACTGCATAGTGAGTCAGTGATGGAGCTGCTGAATCTGTTGCATTTCTGCCTTTTGTACAGAAGTAACAGGCAGAGGACCTCTTCCTGAAGCATCCCTTGAAAATGACACTTATGAAAATGACAGTGGTTGATCCTAAACCCTGTTATTCCATTTAAACCAGTTCTGTTCCACATTTTAAAAGAGAGAGATCTGATCTGCTACTGTGAGCATTTCTGCGCGTGCATATTGTTCCAGCTTGGCTTCTTAAACCCATTAGATTCCCCTGATACACAACATTGCTTTTCAGTGCTATGTCAATTTGAAGCCAAGGTTGGGGTGTTTTGCTCTTGGTGGGCTGTCTCGGAGCACCTCTGCACTGATGTTCCAAGAAAAATACACGTGAATTGTACAGTTCTCCATACACAGTTCTCTTTGTTGATTACCCTCCTCTTTTCTTGTGTCTCCTGAGCATTTGATCTGATCTCCCTCTTTTCCTGTTTTTAAGAATTTGATAGTGTTTCTGTGTGTATCCTTTCCCCTTCCCCCAAGTTATATTACTACACCACATTTGGAAAGTACTACCTGAGTGGATGCTTTCACTGTTAAAACCAGCACTTGTCTCTGCAAAGGGGTTTATGTTGATCTGGTTTTTTGAACATGCCCCTTTTAAATGTGGCTGTTGAGAGGCAGAGCAAGGTATCATCCTGCTATTGAGAGCTGGTAGCATCATCATTGCAAATCACAAAATAAAGGAGAAGGATTCTTCTTCAGCTAAGAAGCACAGGGTATGGGGAAATCCATGAAGTACAGAACAAAGCTTTTAGTCCAGAAATGCCCTGTCTCCTTGGTTTGGGTGGAAGTGGTCTGAATGTTAGGCTAGGATGTGGGAAATGCATAGAATATAAGAAGAGCCCTGATTTATCAGACCAGTGGTCCATCTAGTCCAGCATCTTCTCTTCACATGATGGCTAACCCTTGACAGCCAATGAACAGGACATAGAAGTCTTTCCTTATGACATTAAACCCTAGTCACTGGTATTCAGAGGTTTGCTCCCTCTGATGGGAGGTTCCCTTAGTCACCATGGCTAGTAGCCATTGAGATATGCATTCTGAATTTGAGGCTTCCAAGTCTCAGGCTTTGCTTTCGTCCTGAAAGTTAGATTTATGAACCTTAGGACAGCCAATTGAAAGCTCAGGACCATTAGTTAGCCCAAATACTTGATGGCTTCTTTTAAGACTTTAATGTATGCCTGCTTGTTATTATCTACTGCGTGTGTCAATTGTAAAAAAGACAATAATCTGCTACTGGTGACATATTACATTTAGTGCTGTTAATTTCCCTTTTTTTAAAAAAAATGGTGAATTTCCATCCCGCTACAGTTTACATGTGGTACAATTCCTAGTAGTATGTGGTGGAGGAAAATTACACATTAATTCTCCACATTAACACTGATGTTCATTTCATGTCCAAGCCTGCACAGTTTATACCTAAATTTGCTGCTCTTTCAATCAGATACAGTAGCTTCATGTGCCCTGGCAAGTTTGCCTCTGTGCCCTGGCAAGTTACTTCCTGATATCTGTACAATAGGTGTCTCTTAAAGGCACAGGAATGGGTCAGACAGATTGCTCCCCCAGGCTAGTTGGCTATCCTGCCAGTGACATATCAGATCAAATGTAGCCTACCCACCAAGCATTCTGTTCTGTCAGGTGATTTGCGACCGACAATTTTTTTTCATCAAGCAGCAAAAATAGGTGGTTTGTAGAGCTTGGGTGGGCCATTGTGTTCTGTTAGTTGCTAGGTCTGCCCAGTATGGTCTTGTAGTGAGAGTAGGGGGTTGTTGTAGAAATGGAATGGGAGGAAAATGAGCAATTCTATGAAATCAGCAAAAGGGAAAGATCCTTCACCGGTGGTTTCAGGTGACGGTTTGTTTCTCACAAAGAAACAAACAATCCCAACAAATACATTACTTCAGAGATTTGATAATTATTGTCTCTGGGCCTTTCCCCACTTTTCCCTCGGCCGCCGTCACCGCGCACATTTCCCAGCACACAGCATCCCTGGCTCTGCGTGGGGTCATCAAAAGGCGCCCTTTGCAAGAGCTGAGCTGAGGGGGCTGTCAAGGGTTAGCCATCATGTGAAGAGAAGATGCTTTGCAAGAGCTGAGGGGGCGCGACAGCGGCAGCATCGGGGCGGCTGCACTGTCGCCGCCCCTCTCGTGGGGAGTGCCGGGGGACCCCGTGCTACTCTCCTCAAGTAGCGCGGGGCTTAAGGTAAGTGGGGAAAGGCCCTCTGAAACATTCTTTTCTGAGACATTATTCTACCTATCTTCGGGTTTGTTGACTAGGGACTGCAGCAGAAGGAGTCTGTTGCAAGTACACTGTCATAAACAGTTTACAAGCAGGCAAAATGGCTGCTGAACTACAGATGGTGGTGTTTTCCACAAGGAGTTGGACTTGTGTGGTTTCCGTGTGGTTGCTGTGACTGTTGATGCAGTGCTGTGGAAACAAGTATTCTACATGGCAGGTTTCATCACAGTTTCCCTGTTCCAGTCCTATATCAGTACCTAACTCCATGCACCACAAGGGCTTTCCCACTTTTTAGTAAATCAGCCATTGAATATTGTTATAACGTTGTAACAATTTATATAGTATGCATTTGTATTCTCAGACAGATTTCATTTTAAGGCATACCTTTTCAAGAAAAGAGGACAGAGGCTTTTTTAAAAAAACCTAATAACTGCAAACACAGAAAACTTCATATTCAAATTCTTATAATATTGCAATGATATAATGATGTACAGCTGTTGGCTCAGATAGCACAAAAGTCCTCCATAGGTGAGGGTGACAAGCAGTGAAAATGGTTAGCGTGTGGGAAAAATGTGAATTTTCCCATCCACAGGGAGTCATCCAGTCTTTGCTGTGATCTTTGCCACAACTTGCAGTAAAGTTGCAGATTTGGGAAAGACTGGAGAAAAAACAGAAAAACCTAGGTCACAAATATACTACCTTTAGGTTTGCAAGCCCAACTCCTTGAAATAGCAAGAGCTTTTGGACCGTGGAAGAGAAATCAACAACAGTCATATGCATTGTGATGGTGCTTCCTGTGAAAACCTATACATCACATCACAACCACAAATTGATGCTCTAGGAGTTCCTGAAATCACTGTGCTGAAGATCATAGAGATATGGGGCATTCCATTTGAGGTGCATCCTTGATTTTAATCCTGGGTTTTACAGGAAGTAATCAGTGACACCTTTAATCACATTGCTGGGGGGGGGGGGCGGGGGGGCATCCTTCCCAACAGCAGCATACTAGGAAAAAATGACTCACGTGAAAAAATGATGTCTCATGGAACTGAGTTCCCTGTTGCAATACAAATTCAATTTCCCTGCATTTAAAAAAAAGTCAAGAAGAAAACTTTAGTTTTATCAGTCCAGTGAATTCTTTTTTTCCATGTATAAATATTTGACCAAGCAATTCCTACACTGCAATGCTACCAACCTCATCTGTTGTTGGTGTGAATTTTAAGCCTTATTAAGCAAAATAATTCATTCTCACAATGATTTGCAAAAAAAAAAATCTTGGCTCTGTTCCCAAATAGAAAGATTACGGTTGACTAGATACATCACTGCATGTTGAGACAAAATGGATGTACTGCTGCATGTTGAGACAAACATCATCTATTTTTTTTAACAAATAAAAATAATGTTTCTTTAGGTGATGAATCGCCTCTGAATATAAAAGGCGTTTTGCATGTTGATGAATGCAATCACTTCACAAAGTGGTCATTTGTGCATACACATATGCCTGTGAGCAAACAGCAGAAATCTGTCGTATTCCACTAGACTAGACGTCTGCATTCTGGAAGGCTGGTTGCAGCTAATAAATTGGGCTCTGACCCCTCCCCCCTTTCAATTTTATGAATTCTGCTGTAAAAGCAAATCTTCCTTTCTAGACTTAGCATAATTGCAAGACATGGCTCGCAGTGCCAAAGAAACTAACTGTAACTCGCAAATGTGGACACGCTTAACTAGAAGCAGATGTTTCTGTGGAAGGAAAAAGTCAGGCAATCAGTTAAGTTAGGCAATCCGTTTATCTTTAGCTGAAGAGTTAACAACTTTTTCAGCACTAAAGAATCACCGAGCAACCAGTAGTCAATGACATACAACCTACATTACATGCTGATTCTCAGCACAAAGCACAGAAGTGGGCCTTGTTGAGATTCTAAGATGTTCCTCACAAAATGGTACAAAATCATAAGCATAACAGTGTGGATTGAGAAGGTTGTGCCTAAAAGTTGTTTAAAAAAACAGACATTCATAATGTAGAAGAGCATGATTTGGAGGAAGGAGGTTAATAGCCAGAGCTAGGACCTTCTTTGTGATGTCACCTTGATTGGAGAATTCTCCACCCTCTGTCGGGTAAGTGTTTAAGGAAGCATTTGAATTTTGTACATCTGTCTGCAGTTCAGTAAGTAGCATATGTAGTCAATTGGATATGAATGAAATCAATATGGAAAGAAACCCTCAGGGGAAAAGATTAGATTTGGGCCTTGAAATCTGAGTTCATGAAATCTTGGACATGAAGCACCTGGGGTTATTTCTGAGTAGTTGCTCTCAGAACCAAGCTGCACAGGCGCCCAAGAAATTCACGTTTGGCACTTCCCGTGCTGCCAAGATGAGGAGAGTAATTCTAGGGTTTCTGGTCACCCTGGAGTCTATGAAACTGGACTATGAGGTTTGCTTGGTATGATGTTTGGCTTGGGTCTGCACAGTATACAGAGAACATTAAGAACATTTTTTTCTAGAGGTCCATGGTAGTTTTTAGGAGCCATGAGCACTTCTCTGGATAGATGCCAGGTGCAGAAGTGATAGTTTCATCTTACTTTTGATTCAGTTAATTCTGATATGTTTTGATTGAGATTGGATTGTAGCTTTCGGAACCATGCTTTTAGCTGCTAAATCTGCTACTGTTTTCATTTGCTTCTATGTTTGCTTGAATGGCCTAGATGTTCTCAATCTGCTTTGAAAATGGAAGCCTTCCTCCAGCGGGAGAGCCACTTAAGAAGCCTCCATAGATCAGAGGAAGATGTCAGGCTTTGCTGAGTGGACTGGCAGGGTACAAGTCAATATTGCTTCTTATTTTATTCTCTGTAAACTGTATTAGAAGCTTCTTTGACCAATCAGGAAAATGGGGTGAAATGTTTTAAATGTTTGATGAAACCACATTCATTCCTAAGGGAAGACTTTTGGTCCTGTGAGCAAATGGATGACCAATAAAACCAAATTCCCAGCAGCATTCCTGTCTCTTTAAAAAAAAACACCTCCAAACCATGGGTGCTCTTAGCCAGAACTTGATCCAGTGTAAAGTAATGACATTGATCTCGCATCCACAATTTTATGGGAAATACAGGGAGGTCCGAAACAAATGGTTTCTTTTTTAAAAGGTAAGGTAAAAAGTACAAAGTAATGTAAACATGGAGAATGGTGCCAGGAGAAATGTTTCATTCATCCCAAATGCATCCCAAATGGTATCCACTGCACTAACTCAGATTGCTCACAGCAAGTACCACATGAATGAAAATGCACTTGAGCATCAAGTTGGTCTCTTGTTAACTATTGTGTCTTCATCTTCACATGAGCTGCCTCATACGTAGCATTATACGAGACCCAAAGCTATTGCTGGCAAATCAGGTAAATGCAGTTCCAAAAAAGCCTCTTTCCCCAGTTCAGTCTATCCCCCTAAGATGGCCCCTCACTCTGATACAATTGATCTGACCATCTGGATCCCCACCACTGTAACTTCAAGATTAGGCTACTGTAATGTACTATACACTGGCCTTCCCTCAAAATCAATTTGAAACTCCAGTTGGTGCAGAATGTTGCAGCTCAGGTATTGATGGGAGCTAGACAGAGAGTGTATATTACTCCCATTCTCCAGTCTCTCCACTGGCTGCCTATCCGTTACTGGGCTCAATTTAAGGTATTGGCTATTGCATACATGGTCTTGGACCCTTGTATTTGTGAAATTTTCTCTCCCCCTATGTTCTACCGTGACAGCTTTGCTCATCTGAACAGGGTCTTCTGCAGGTACCAACTGGCAAATGGGCAAGATCAACAACTGCCCTTACAAATGTTTTCTCTGTGGTGGCCCCCACTTTATGGAATGGTTTGCTTGAGGTCAGGAAGATTCCTGCACTCCCGGTTTTCTTCACACTATGCAAAACTGAATTATTGAAGAGGGCTTTTCTACACAAGCAATAGGGTTGCACTGTTCAAAATGATTCACAAAATTACTTGGATAGATAAGGAGTTTGGTCTATACTGCTATGTATAGTTTATTGTAAGTAGGATCCTACCATGTAATTTTTGTGTCATTTAATGTGCCATGTTACTACTAAGGTTTTGTTTCAGTTCTAGTTTTAGTTTTCCAGTTAGTTCTACAACCTGAATCCTATTGCATTGTTTACTGAATGTCCTATACTGTTGACTGTGTTGGCTCACTCTGTGTAATCTGCCTTGTGTCCAAGTGAGAAAGGTAGATTATACATAACATACATAAATAAAAATACTGAATCAGATCATAGTCCAGTAAAGGTCAATATTGTCAACCCTGACTGGCAGGTACCAGTGGCCTATTCAGGGCCTCAGGTTGAAATCTTCCTCATCATCTACCACCTGATCATTACAAATGCTTGGAAACCTCCAGATATTCTACAACTAAGGCACAGTCCTTTCTCTGCAACAACAATGACAAGTTATTATGAGAGAAAGCTTTTCAAACTGCGTGTAACACAGATATTTTGTTGTACAAAATAAATTATGTTTGTTCAGAATGCCAAAATTAGGCAGCTAGAATGTGCTATATAATCTGACATTCACTCACTCACTGTGTGTGTGTTTCCCTTAGAGATGGTTTTGTCTTGTCACCTAGGCAATTTCAGTGCTTTATTGAGTAGGACTTCTGAAAGCAGTTGGACTTGTAAACATGTTCTTCTGCTTTGCATTATGTAGGTAGTGTGCAGAACTAGATAGTAGGGAATTTGACAGGAAATGAAATAAGTTGTGAGGTTGGATCTTGGGCATGTAGCTCCTTAGTTAATGTCAAACCTACCATTCAATGTGTTACTCTGTGAGATCCAGAAGTGACAATGGGTAGTTCTAGGAATCACTAGAAACTCTATGACAAAGTCATGCGACTACCCATTGACACTTTCCTGTTTGCCCCCAGAAGTGGCAACATCATCTCTCCCCCTCCCTCTCTCTCTCTCCCCCTCCCCCCCGGTTCTCATCCTCCCAACGCTTCTGCTGGTAGCTAGTTTAAGGTTGGCAACCCTAGTTCCCCACCCCCACCATGGCTCAGCTGGGAAATTTACCCTGCTTTCTCCTCAATGAAACCCCCAAGCACCTTAGCTCATTTCCTTCTCTTTCTTTTTATCTTCACAACAGCCAAGTGAGGTAAATTCAACTAGAGCTTGTGAGTGGCCCAAAGTCATCTAGCAAGCTTCTGTGGCAGAATGGGAAGGCTCTCCCAGATTCCAGTTCGCTGCACCACATTATCTCTTATTTAAGAAAATTAAGAAACTATTTTACGAGTTAAAAGGTGGGGGAAGATGGTGCTTAGTTCTACCCCTTCCCACCCACAGCTACTCCCCAGCTTCTGTGGTGTTTAAGGTGTTTTATTTTTCTTAATCTGGCTCATTAGGGGAAAGCACAGAGTCCCTACAAGTTGTGCCTTCCTTTGGAATGATGAGTACAGAAGTACTCGAATAGAGCAGAGGAAGAGTGGGGCACCCCTATGATGGGTAAAACAAACACAGTTACTTTGTTTGGGGGATTCCAAAACTTGTGCCTAAGTGCCTTTGGCTCGTTCCGCACATGCAGAATAATACACTTTCAAACTGCTTTCAGTGCTCTTTGAAGCTGTGTGGAATGGCAAAATCCGCTTGCAAACAGTTGTGAAATGTGATCCTCTGAAGATGCCAGCCACAGATGCAGGCGAAACGTCAGGAGAGAATGCTGCTAGAACACGGCCATACAGCCCGGAAACCACACAGCACCCAAGTTGTGAAAGTGGTTTGAAAATGCATTATTTTGCGTGTGCGGAAGGGGCCTTTGAGAATGCATAGAAGATTGCACTCTGGTCACAATCTTATTGATGTTAAACAATTTTAGATTCCTCTGATTTAGATGGAAGAAACTGCAGAATGTTATTAAATATATCACACTGAAATGGCTAGAACTTTAGTGCTTAGCCATGGCTCATAGCACACCGTAGTTTACCTGCCATATCATTGCCACTGATAGGTTCCTTCCCCCTCTTGGAAACTCCTCTGTTTATTTCTTTTCTAAACAACCGTAACCTTTTAAACCTCCTTTTACATTATTTTCCTTTTCATCACCTATTTCAAGAGCATTTTCCTATTTGTATATGTATTCATGCCCTTCCAGATGAAGGATTCAAAGAAAAAATATACACTATTTGAAATGGGTACGCATTGTTGATTTACATTACATTAGGATTTTTCTAGCAATTTTTCTATTTCTTCCTTTCTGCATCCTATCATTCTGTTTGCTTTCTTTTGCTGTATGCAGACAGGAGGTTTTCATTAAGCTGTCTACAGTGACATGAAAGCCTTTCCCCCTGTGCAGTTACAGTTAATTTGGAATGCAGCAATGTATGTGAGAGTATGAGTAACCGTGGCTCTCATTCGTTTGCCAGCCTCACAATAAAAGGGAGCCCAGTGAAAATCGGACTGTGATCTCCAATGCACAAAGTTGGGCTAAGATTATATGCAGCAAAAATGCAGAGGCAGAAAGGGAAAGATTAATGTGCTTGCTCTGGAGGATGAAAGGAAGTGGCAAAGGTGACTTTTGCAATTGAATTAAGAGACCACTGTGATTACAGATAGCTTTCAGGATTTGGCTCTTGATGTGGTAACTTCACATTTGGCCGTGGAGAAATGGGTCTCTCACACAACTTCCGCTCCAAGCCAGCTAGCACCTAAGTTGAACATATGTCAACGTGCAAGAATTCCACCGCTCTGCACCCACCTGATCTTACCCTGTACATGTGGTACCCAATATTTCTTTACCAAATATCAACCAACAGAAGAGAATTTTAAGTAGCTTTATTTGCAAAGAAAGGGGAGACACCCTGCCTGGGTAGACTCCGCTGAAACAGTATATCCACAGCATACTTATTTCCTTCTCCCAAATTAGCCACACCCTCTCTGTTTCTCCATTGGCTAAGGGTACTTAGAGTCACACCTTTCCGGTCCACCTATTTACATGTCACTCCTTGGCCGTTTCTGCACGGGCATTAAATGGCGGCCTGGAGACGGTAAAAACGCCATCTCCAGGCTGCCATTCGCACAGGGGGTGCAGCTGCAACGTAGCTGCGCCGCCCTCGCGCCGCCCGCCCGGCCTGAAGCCGGCGTTTCCCCAGAGCACTTCCCAGCGCTCTTTTTGGGGAACCGCCGCCGTGAAGCCGCTGCCGAGTGAACGGCAGCAGCTTCACGGCGCCTCCCCCACCCGGCACTTACCTTGTCCCCGGGCCTCCGGCGCGTCGCCGAGGCCTGAGGAAACGCCCCCCCTGCCCTGCGCCACTGGAGCAGGCGCGCAGGGCCAGGGGGGTGTGTCCCCAGGCCTCGGCGATGCGCTGGAGGCCCGGGGACATGCCGGGTTGGCCGGGCGCCGGCGCTCCGTGGCGCCGGCTGCCCGGCTGTTCCCAGGACCGTCCATGCGGACAGTCCCAGTGTCGTCGGGTTGGCGTCGGAAACGCCGACCCGGCCGTTTCCGCCTTCATGCGGAAACGGCCCTTGATATGTTGCCCCCACCCATATTCTTCCTGTATGTTCATTATCAATGGCCTTCATTCAAGCTGGGACATAAAAGTTAATATTCATTAGCTCATTAAGAATGCTCAATACATACAATCTGATGCAAGCCTTGCCCTTTAACTTAGTTCCTCAGTTCAACTGGTCTCAGTCAGTCTTATCTTGTTTTACCTTGGCCAACCACTACATCCTCTTATCTCGTTTCTTTGCTCTGGTAGAAAACACATTCCTCATTTATCACATGTGCATTGCCAAAAGTTGGAATCAACGGGCTGTTCTTGGTTTTCTGGGCTGTGTGGCTATTGCCTGGCAGTTTTTGCTCCTAACGTTTCACCTGCATCTATGGCTGGCATTTTCAAAGGCATATCATGGTAAGATGCAGAGGCGTAGCTCCAAGGGGACAGGGGGCATGACACATTGGGTGCACGCCCCTGTGGGGGTGTGGCAAGGGTGCTCCGGGGGCAAGGCGAAGGCATTCCAGGGTGGGATGGGGCAGAGGACGTATCAGTGCACTGGGCGCTTTTTCCCCTTGCTACACCTCTGGTAAACTGTGATCTGTCTTTGGCATAGTGCGGAGTGATTCTGCAGCTTACCCCCTGTACTATGGAGCTCTTTATGAATTTCTGAATCATTTGAAGTCAGTGGTATTAGAAGAGTGTAACATTGTTTGGGATGGCATTGTGAGCTTTATCTAGCTGAAGAAAGAGACATGGGCTCATTTAACAAATGAAATGAAATGTGAAATTTCTTTCTTTTGGTGGAGGGAAAAGAAATACCATGGGCAATCAGACTTTCACTTTGTGCCGTGCGCCCCCTCTTCTAGTCTGGGGGTCAAGGCTACAGCTGAGCTATTCTGCTCACATTGGTGAAATGAATGAGATACCTTTGTGGTTCAGGCACTAGGATTCTCCTGCACAATTAAACATTTGAGCGTTTATCAAAAATGATCTTACAGTTGTCAGGAGCAGCAGAGTTTTAGATGGAATTTCACCATGCTCTTTGATTTTCCGCCAATGAATGCAAACTATGATGCTCTATTACATAGCACTGTGGCTTGGTGCTGTTTCTGGTGCCAGCACAAAACCGACCCACATGAACGCAGCAGTGTGCTTGGGAATGCAGTTAAAGTCTCTGCTCTCTGAAAGAAAAATGATAGGTCTCCTTTTCTCTCCTGAATCCATGGGGCTACTCTACAATGTCGTGACTGGAAATTAATCCCACTGAAAGTAATCGATATTTGAGCATTTGGACTTTGAAAAATCAGCATGGCTGTGTCTAGAGAAGGCAGCAGTTCACAATGCACAACTCCAAACAGGTCACAGGAAAGGAGTTTTTCTGCAAACTTTGGTTTTGTAGAGGAACAAGGGATTATATAAATGAAATAGGCCTTGACGATTTCATGGGCTTGTGTGGGCTTCTCTGTTTTCAACAGCTGCACAAATGGTCAAAGTCGCTTGTATGGTTTCTCTTCAGATAGCCGAGCAATGATGCATTGTCTCAGCTTCTGCCTGCTTTTGGCCAGGAAAAGGTGTTATTCCTGGCATCGGTTTAGCCTCTGGTTCTCCACACACCTTCAGGTTCCAGGACGACCAACATGTAACCAAAACCATATTGCTGTAGAGATGGATAAAGTACTTGGGATGAGGCCCCACCTGGATGTACTGAGAACTGTCAACAGATCATTAGCTTTGTGCAGATTTTCTTCATGCATCCAAATCCAGTCTGCACGACTACTGGCTCAACTCACAAACTCTATGCATGCAACAAACCATTTGCACAGGGACATATTTCACATATATGTACACAATCAAAGACATGTAAGCTCTTTGTCTGCAATCCATACCTTGAACAAATAGGAAGCATGAATCAGATAAAGGAGGCCTTTCTCTGTCAAATCACCACTGCCCTTCTAGAGGAGAATGTACAAACATTAAGAGAGAAAAAATAGGGAGGGGGTGTGCATACTCACCCACATACCCAGATGGAAGCCTGCAGTAAGCCTCAACACTTTTATGGGTATGCTTCAAAGCAACAAAACCACTTCTCTGAAACACTAATTGGCAGGAAATGCATCTTCAAATGGCGCTGAGTATTCATTGCCAACAGCAAGAGCCCAGGATACCTGGAGATGTTAAGCAAATCAATGTGCTGATTAAGTCAGGCTAGTTTTGATACATGCAGACTCAGAGGCATGCAGAGGTGGCCTTTTCCCTGTTTAATGGAGCCATTCTAAAGCCAAACCACATCCCTTAGCTACCCTTCTTTACATGTAAAACCCTACAATTACTGGCCACTGAAACATATGTTCTAATTATTCACCAGCTTTAGGTATATCTTGCTTACCCATGTAACTTCTCCCTGCGTTCTCTATTGCTCTGCTATAATGTTTTGTCTAGAGTGATGGGCATTTAATGTCTATAATTAGTAAAGCTATCTGATGATTATGTGAAGTTCAGGGCAGCTTACATAAGATTGTAACTGACTGGAGTGGGGAAAATAGAGATGTAATGAGATGTTATTTACCAGGTAATGCTGTTTACCTACATGCCATGAAAAGCTTCGCTTGTCCATTACCACACAATCAAGACACAAGATTTTTTCCCCTCCAGTCCTGTTGGCTGTTTCCTAAGCACACATGATATCATGTTTTCCTCTCAAGAGCACAGTGAAATAGGCTACGCTGAGAGACTGACTGGACAATATGCAGGGCACATCAGAACCTGTCCTAGGGACATTCCACAAGGGGCAATGAAATAGGGCTTACGTTAGCCCTGTTCACATGTTACAGCGAATGCAAGTACTCCCCATATGTATGAGTGTGTATCTGTAAGAAAGAGGCAATGCACTTTCACTTAACAAATGAAACTGTACAAATGTGGAGTTTGAATCATGTGTGTTTTTGGCTACAGTGCATGTAAAAAGAAAAAAAACCAAGGGTACATTGTACACATAATGGGCATGGATTCACTGTAACTTGCAAATGGGGCTACTGTGGAATCAGCAACATGCAGAGTGGAGGCAGGTAGGGATTGCCTCTGGCTAGGCTTAGCGCCATGCCACTCTCAGTAGTTCCCACCATCACCATCCCTCACCATTCAATTTGTTACACATAGCGGCGAAGCTCCCAGGGGACAGGGGGGTGTGCGACGCAATTTGGATCATGTGGGGAGCGCAAAATCCCCAGGCCCTCCCCCTTTCCCCCGCCCCCGCAGTGCCCCCCACGGCGCCCCCCCCCATACACACACACTTACTTTAGAAAACCGAGCAGGCTGGAGAACAGGCCTTCCTGTTCTGGTGGGAACTACATTTCCCAGAGTCTCCTAGGAAATGTAGTTCCCAGCAGAACAGGAAGGCCTGTTCTGCAGCCTGCTCAGTTTCCAAAAGTAAGGGTGTGGGGGGGCACCGTGGGGGGGGGCAGCGTGATTCCCCCCCACAGCACCCCCCCCACACACACACACTTACTTCAGGAAACCGAGCAGGCTGCAGAACAGGCCTTCTGCTGGGAACTACATTTCCCAGGAGACCCTGGAAAATGTAGTTCCCACCAGAACAGGAAGACCTGTTCTCCAGCCCAGCTTGGTTTTCTAAAGTAAGTGGGAGTGGGAGGGGGGCACCGCTGCAGGGGCGGGGTCACTGTGGGGGGGGGGGCAAAAAAGCCAGAGTGCACACCGGGTGCACTCTGGCCCATCTACACCTCTGGTCACACGGTCACAGAAGCAATAACACATGAGTCCTTCCCACAGGTAACGTTCCTTCTTACTTCACAACTGAGCTAAAGTCCAGCAGAGAACAAAGAAACAAACAAGCCTATTACAGGGCTGAAGGAAGAGGGAAGGGGAAAAAAACTCAGCTCTGCCATTTTGACAGAAGTCGGTTTCAGGCAGTTGGCTCAAGGTTTGCTCAGCCTTCCGCCCTTCTGAGGTTGGTAAAATGAGTACCCAGCTTAACTGGGAGTAAAGTGTAGATGACTGAGGAAGGCAAAGGCAAACCAGCCCGAAACATAGTCTGCCTAGTAATCGATGGGATGGGATGTCACCCCATGGGTCTGTAATAACCCATTGCTTGCATAGGAGACTACATTTGCCTTTTATTTGCTATTTTGAAGGCTGAACATAGCTCCTCCTCCTTTCTAGACTGGCCACATGTGAAGGTTTTTCCATGTGAAGGTTCTAACTGAAGTCACCCTGCTACTTACCCATCAAGTTGTAGCAAAGGGTTTTTTGCCCCTTTTGAGCGCAATGTTGTGTGGTGACTTCCCCCAAAATAGGGAAATTTTGCTGCCCACATGGGACTAATTTCATGCCCTTGTCTTACTACTACAGCTTCTGAGTAATAAACGAAAGCAGTATGGAGCACAAAACACCAGTGTAAATTTTGGACATAAATCTTTGAACTATTCAGTTTCTTCTTGGGTGAAGGACACAGTAAAAAGGAAAAGAGAGCATATGCCTTGTACCGTAAAAAGTCAAACGTGTATTACGCACAGGTCAGGAATAGCTTCTTGTTTTGTAGCACAGCTGAGTCTGCGTCTGTGAAGGGTGTGAAAAGGTAATTTGATTGTTTCTGGGCAAAATGTCTTTGCATGAAATAAGCTTATTTAAATCAAAAATATTCTATTACATAGGTGTCAAACTCGCGGCCCTCCAGATGTTATGGACTACAGTTCCCACCATCCCCTGCCAACATGATGCTGGCATGGGGATGATGGGAACTGTAGTCCATAACATCTGGAGGGCTGCGAGTTTGACACCTGTGTTCTATTAGAAGCAATGACTCTCCTATCTATGGGCATGGGAAAGAATGGCTGGTCAGCTCATAAAATGTATTGACACTACTTGTAAAAGAAAATTAAGGAACCTTTTGTCAAGGCTTTTTTTTAAAGCTGCTTCAGTCTGTCGAGAGCCCCGGTGCTTCACTTTCAGATGGCGAGTCTTCCTTTGGGATGAAGCATTTACACACTGGAGATCTGATTGCAGATTAAAGGAGGGACTAGCTTTTGCCTTGACTGACCAAGCCTAAACCGGAGATGTGATTTTCAAGAGGCCTAAAACCAATTAGTTCCAAGAGGCCATTTCATGATGGCAGAAGCAGCAAAGAGTGCTAGTAAGTGAAGAAGAGGATTCTGGCTTGAGGGGTAATCTGGGAAGCTACCAGAGTTGATGGAAGATATAAAAACCATTGATAGATATAAAAACCAGGGGAGCGTGATTTCGCTTGACTTGGTAAGGACAGGGGGAGATTTCACTGTGTGGCAACGTATGTATGCATGAAGAAAAGCACTCCACATTGGGCTACACTTTGAAGTTGCAATCCCCCCTCCCCCCCAATGCATTTCAGTAAGCTTCAGTGTCAGTACTAGGCAGGGAACAGGAGAAAAGTTAATTGTGCAGGAGCATTCTGCATTCCTTGGATGGCTCTCACAAGCACCCAGTACTTAAAGCTCAGGTATGCAGGTGTTTCTAGCCAGCAGAGGGCTATCTCATGCCTTGATGGAAATGTGACACATAGGAGGTTACAGAGACTTGGGGCGATTCCTCATGGTCAATTTATCGCGTGATATTCATGGTAAAAGTCCCGGATTGGGCAAGGAGTCCCCATGACTTCAGTGCCCAACTTGGATCCATCCTGGCCCTGGCATGCATTCTCCCCCCCCCCCCACACACACACATCCCATGTTTTTCAAAAACCAGCAAGAAGGTACAACTTTTTGAAAAATGTGGGTCAAAGGCCTCATCGGTGGGAGGCAGCAGAAAACAATACGGTTTATTTTTCCCGCCCTAGGAGGCACACACCAATCAGAGCACAGTGGGCTGGACACAGAGCGCGTGAAGGGGTTTTTTTTGTGTGTGCTGGTCATGGTTTTGTAGGCATGAACCTGTGAAGAGAAGGAGAGCTAGTTCAGAGTATGTGTACCAACAAAGCTGCACAGCCAAAAGGTTAAAAAATAGAACTTCCTATGTTTCTACAAAGCTGTGCAGCCAGAATTTTTTTTTTAAAAAAAAAAACCTTCCTCAAGCAGAGGGGAGGGGTAGCGGGGTTGCATTCCCATCCCAACAGCCAATTGAAAAGAGCCGCAGAGCAGATCACAGGCTCATGGGAATAGTTACAGTTTTTGATCCTGGGATTAACTTTGACCCCCTCAACAGACGCATGCTGCAGTGGGGAGGCAAAGACCGGGATTAAAAGGTGCTGTATCTTATGGAACTGAGGGGAGCAAGGTTTATTTTCCCAATGGGAATTCGCCCTCGAGGATGCTAAATGCTAGACTGTATCTGCTTCTGGAACAAGAGAAGAAAGATTGACTGATGGACTGGGTAGAGAAAGGTAATAAAGTCTCTGGCCATTTGGGGTGATTTCATCTGGGGATAACTTGGAGGAAGGAGTTCCCACACTTGCTATCTATCTTGATAGCGGCAGTTATCATGTGAAGCTAGTGAAGGGCAGGCAGACCAGACAAAGTTCTGGTCTCAACTGGACATACCTTTGACACCCCGGGTGTTCATAACATCCATGATATTCCTTCCTTCATTGTGACCCGAGCTGTGAGTTTCAGCTCTTTGCACATATGCTCCATACATTCAAATAGTTTCTCTTTCATATTCGATTCTTTGATGAACAGTAAGACTTTGGCTCATATTGAATCTCTTTTCACAGTTTCAGAATGTGCGTGGCTTCTGTGGTTTATATTGTAATGGACATTTTAAATGTCAGTTTAATATTTTAAATATTATTTATATTAATGTTTTGAGGCTTGCAACCTTGAATACCCTATTTGTTTGGAAAAGTAGCATAGAAATGTTTTTGAAAAAATATATAATTTCCCACATTTTGTGCATTTAAATTTTTTTCTCTCATTGTTTGGATTCTTGGATAGTTTTTGCTACAACTTGTGCTACAGTTAAAATTCATTTGTGTGGCTTCTATCCTGTATTGATTCTTGACAGTAATGGTGAGGTACTAGCTTAAACAGAAGCCCTTTCCACAGCTGAGCACTAATAAATCTTGCTTGGATGTAAACTTTGAACTTTTGTTGGAAGCTCCTTCCAGAATATGAAGATTTAAATGGTTTCTCCTCTCTGTGAGAAGTACGTTTTGAGCTTACTTGGGTTTCTCCTCTGTGTGGATTCTTTGATGTGCCCAATGAATAGCATTGTGTGAATCATGCTGTGAGCACCAGGAAAGGGGGCTGTCTTTGAATTTGTCAACCCCTCTCTGGAACCAATACAAGGACACCTCTGGAGTAGGAAGTTTCTTCCAGATCTTTCAGAACGTGGTACAGAGCTTCCACCCAGGATAATTCCTTGTTCTGTCCCCTCACAACTTTTCTCCCTTTTCTTTCAGTGGACTTTTGTCATTGGAAAAAAATGGCAATAGGTATATAACTATACGGTTTTAAAAGAATAGTAATATTACTGTATTGTTGAAGGCTTTCACGGCCAGAATCACTTGGGTGCTGTGTGGTTTCCGGGCTGTATGGCCGTGTTCTAGCAGCATTCTCTCCTGATGTTTCGCCTGCATCTGTGGCTGGCATCTTCAGAGATCCTCTGAAGATGCCAGCCACAGGCTCTGAAGCTGCTACAGAAGAAACTAATGCTACTAGAACACCGCCAGCTACAATGCCAGCTCCCAACACTAATATCTTCCTATTTAAACATTATAATGATATATTGATTACTGATTATTTTTAAAACATAGCAAAAAAACTGCTGGGGGAGGACTGGCAAGTGAGAAGACACTGGACGTGGCACCATAAATGGGAGGGAGCAATGAGACAGAGAGGCTCATTCTGCACTTGCAGAATAATGCACTTTCAAACTGTTTTCAGTGCTCTTTGAAGCTGTGCGGAATAGCAAAATCCACTTGCAAACAGTTGTGAAAGTGGTTTGAAAACACATTATTTTGCGTGTGCGGAAGGGACCCAAGATGGAGAACTGAGGAAAACCTGTTTTCTACAACAAAAACCAAACAGGCTGTTGTGGGTTTCCCGGGCTATGTGGGCATGGTCTGAAGGCCAGAAAACCCACAACAGCCAGTGGATTCTAGCCATGAAAGCTTTTGACATTTCAAAAAACAAAACAGTCTCCTGAGTCTGGTAACAGCATGACACCATGTACTCCTTTCTTGGCTTAACTTGCCTACTCTGCCATGGAATTCAAATCTCATTGACTCATGCAGATACGAATACTATAGATCAATACTTGTATCTCAGGCACAGGGCAACTTTCCACATTTTAAGCACTTGCGCATTTTCACCCCAGTGTAAAGTCTCTGAAGGGAAGTAATGGTTCTACTGTGAGTGATTTTTCCCCCCAATCACAGTAGAATAATTTAATGCAGCGGGCCTGAATCAGCATATGTCAGCCTGTGTGTCTCTATCTGGGCAACTTGTCACCATGTTTTACGCTGCCGAGGTGGAGCAGAAAGCAGTTTGGATCCTCAGGCAAGTCCTCCTTTCTAAACCTCTTCATAAGACCTGGCAGAAAAGTTATTGCAGAGCATCAAGCTGTGCTTTCCTTGCATGGACCCAATTTGTAATGAACCAAGTTCTTGAAGCAGTCCTCTGTTTAACTACATTTGAAAAACCACAAGGCACTAAAAAAAATCCAGAAGAAAAACATTAACTCTAATCCTTGTGAACCATAATTTACTTTCTCTGCCAAGTCTCTACCATTGCACAAGCTACAAACCAAAGGACTGACAGATTTATCCTCATAAGTCATTTTTGCTCCATGGCTTAAGAAGAATTAATGTTTCATAGCTAACTAAGCAGCCCAGAATAATTGTTTCACTTTCAGAACTCATTTGGATATTGTTTATACTAAAACTGCACAAGTGTAATCATAGCCCTATGAACTCATTTTCACTTCGCTGGCTTTTCTTGGCAACAGCATCTGTTCCAAAGGTAATCTTGAAAGGTACAGATACTCAGATATACAGTATTTAGGTGACTATACAAACCTAATTTTGTTTATAAAATGTGAACATTTTCATTTCATTTCAGTTTTAATTTACACCCCGCCCTATCCCCGAAGGGCTCAGGGAGGCTAACAACAAGGTAAAGCAATATACAGTTATAATAGAATAAACAGTAATGAAACAATGAGGAGATACATTAAAACTAAAAACAAGGATCAAAATTATAGATGGAGACTTAAATATATCAAATCTAACAGATCAGGGATAACCACAACAGCAGCACTATAACAACATCTCAGTACATATTAATATGAAACGCATCCTATAGCAATACATCCTGTAGCAATACATCAATAACCAGTGCATTAACAATAATAACAATAACAGTATATTAACAATATATTATTTCGTATGGGAAAGGTACAAACAGAAGTGGGGAAATATTTGAAAGTGGGGAAATATAGTGAAACATCAGCAGTGGCGTAGGAGGTAAAGAGCTCATGTATCTAATCTGGAGGAACCGGGTTTGATTCCCAGCTCTGCCGCCTGAGCTGTGGAGGCTTATCTGAGAAATTCAGATTAGCCTGTACACTCCCACACACGCCAGCTGGGTGACCTTGGGCTAGTCACAGCTTCTCAGAGCTCTCTCAGCCCCACCTACCTCACAGGGTGTTTGTTGTGAGGGGGGAAGGGCAAGGAGATTGCAAGCCCCTTTGAGTCTCCTGCAGGAGAGAAAGGGGGGATATAAATCCAAACTCTTCTTCTTCTTCTTCTAAAGTTAAATGAAGAAATATCTAATGCTATGTCTTTGTCTAATGGCATATTCTTACACATTTCTGTCATATAGATTTTTGTATGCATATGCACATGCATGCACAGTGATGCAATCAGGAAGAGTAGTATATAAGTCCTGGCTTGACCAGAGTCTCCTTGAGCACAGGAAGACAGGTTTTGGAAACATTTGACCAGCTGCATAACAGCCAGTTGAGTTTCTCTTTCCTTCCTGTTGGCAGGCCTTTAAATCCAGGAGCTGTCAGAAGTGCCAGCTGAAGGGCAAGGGTCAAAGGTGCCTTGCTCTTCAGACAAAGTTTGGGGGCAGAGTGCACAGTTCAAGGCTGGGCCTGGGTCTGTCACTGAACTCCACATGGAGTTTGGGGGTGGGGATAGCCAAAAATTCAAAGCTGGGATTGGCTAGGTCTAGTTTTAAACTGTGAGCTCTGTCTCAAAGTCTGCAGTTTAAAGCTGAACCAGTCAAGTTCAGCCTGGTTGGGACCAGTTGGGACCTCTGGAGCTTTGGAGCCAGAAGTATGAATCTGGACCCAGCCAGGGCAGAGCTCGCAGTTCAAGGCTGGCTTTGGCCTTGCTGGGTCCAGCTTTAAACTGCAGGCTTTGGAAGTGGCTCCCACAGTTTAAAGCTGGAGTCGGCTAAGCCCAGCCTTGAACTGCAGCCCCCCAAACTCCATGTGTGGGACTGCAGCTCAGTGCTTGCCCGGTACGCCATCTTTAGTAGATGCGTTCCTGACCTTAACTAGTCATAATCCAAAGAGAATAGCCATTTTCTTTAATATTCTTGTTATAACTAATCCAGATTGAAAAATTAGCAATGGTAATATTAGGAAACATCCAGGTCTGTGTGTTATTCTGGGACTCCAATGTCTCTGATTCAGAGTTCATGGAATCAAAAGTAGGAGCAGGAAGGAATGACTCATCAGATATGTAAATGACAGGGATGACAACTCAACTGCAGAGTTACATCCAAATTTTGCTTTCAGGTAGAACTGGGATGATAGGACAGTTGTAGCTATAATGGGGACATCCGGGGACAACTGCCCCGGGCGACACCGTTGTCATGTGGGGGGGGGGAAATCACCCCCCACTCTTTTGCCAGCCAGCCAGGCGTGGTGTGGAGCAGAGCCAGGCACCGCCCAGGCAAGCCTTGGTTGGCTCAGCTGCTGCCTGAGGGGTGGGCTGAGGCGAGTCAGAGAGGGCCTCCACTTTTTTCTCCCAGTTACTGGCCAAGGTAAGTGGGGCATGGGGGGGCATGGGGGCGTAGGGGCCCATGGGGGGAGCGGAAAACTGGGAGTCCATTTTCCCTAGCCACGCCACTGTTTCCAAGTAATGGTTATACCAATGTTTGGGGAATAGAGCTTAGCTTTGCCATTTTGCTTGCATAAGCTGGCAGACAGGCAGCCCTGCAAAGCAGGGTGGTGGTGGCAACAATTGCCATCTCTGCTCTCCCCAGCAATAGTTACCATCTTCCATGCTGCCTTAATGTACGTGCATTGTCTTTGGCCCCCTCCGCACATGCAAAATAATGCGTTTTCAAACCACTTTCACAACTTTTTGCAAGTGGATTTTGCAATTCCGCACAGCTTCAAAGAGCACTGAAAGCAGTTTGAAAGTGCATTATTCTGCATGTGCGGAATGAGCCTTTAGTAACCCAAAGTGTGATGGGGCTTTTTCCCTGGGTGGAAGTTGGAACACAGCATGCCTAAATTTTAGCAGAGAACTTCCATATGATGTCATGTTCTTCCTGAGTATAGCACTTGGTACCTTTCCCTTTAAGCAAGGAAAAACCTTCTTGGCTACTACTGAAAGGGCAAACAGGGGGGTAGCTGTGGGCAGAGACCTTGTGTGGAAACTCTGTCTTTACAATAGCAGAGCAAAGCTCTGTGTCCCCCTCTCCACTGTTCAGCCTTCAATAGGCCTTTTGGGGTTGTTTTTTTTAGCTCACTGGGCAGCCATAGGTCAACTGGAAGCTGTGGCTGAACAGACAAGGAGGGAGAGGCTGCCATGAGGGACAGCAGGAAGTAGTAAGGACAGCAGGAAGTAGTGCATGTTGGGAAGTGCAGATTCTGTCCCTGCCTTCCTTCCTCCTTCCTTCCCACTCTCATTCAGAAACAGCCACAGAGAGATAAAGAGCTCAGCACCAAACCAGATGAAGTACAAGAAATCAGTGCCAAACATCAATGCCATTTGTAAAACCTGGAGAAAAAGGCCAGAGCCTTTCAGTTAAAAGTAGCTCTGACAGAACCATCCCCAAGAGACATGCCCTTAGTTCCAGAATCTTGGTAGGCGAATGAAACAGGCAGCCATGCATTCATGAGTCAAGAATGTTGGGGACGATCTAGTTTAGAGGAAAGTTGGGAAGGGGGAGGGTCATAATGTGTTGGGAAGGGGGATGCGATCCTTTCACTTGCCACATTCTAGCTTACTGAACTGTTGTCTCCTTCAGCATTTTCCTTCCAGACAATTTCTTTTGGGGAGGGAGATGGGATCAGAACTGGACCAGGGGAGGAAATGGCTTAAGAACCCAATATGTTCCTGCTTTGGAATTAAGATTGTAGGGGGAAGCCCTCCTGACTGTCCCACCTTGCTTAAACCCATGCAACATTATCATGCCAGTAGAAAAGCAGCCTATATTCCTCTGCCATTAGAACATAAGAACATAAGAACTAGCCTGCTGGATCAGACCAGAGTCCATCTAGTCCAGCACTCTGCTACTCACAGTGGCCCACCAGGTGCCTTTGGGAGCTCACATGCAGGATGTGAAAGCAATGGCCTTCTGCTGCTGCTGCTCCTGAGCACCTGGTCTGCTGAGGCATTTGCAATCTGAGATCAAGGAGGATCAAGATTGGTAGCCATAGATCGACTTCCCCTCCATAAATCTGTCCAAGCCCTTTTTAAAGCTATCCAGGTTAGTGGCCATCACCACCTCCTGTGGCAGCATATTCCAAACACCAATCACATGTTGTGTGAAGAAGTGTTTCCTTTTATTAGTCCTAATTCTTCCCCCCAGCATTTTCAATGTATGCCCCCTGGTTCTAGTATTGTGAGAAAGAGAGAAACATTTCTCTCTGTCAACATTTTCTACCCCATGCATAATTTTATAGACTTCAATCATATCCCCCCTCAGTCGTCTCCTCTCCAAACTAAAGAGTCCCAAACGCTGCAGCCTCTCCAGTGTTATTGTATTTATTTTGAAAATGGATGACGCTGTCCCCCCAGAGAGCTGATGGAACATTGCATGCGGAGGGTGTGAGGGCCAAGGTGGAAGGAAGCCCTGGGCTGCAGACTGCCGCATTCCAGGGTTGCATTTTTGCCAGGTTTGACTGTTCTTATCTCTGAGCCAAATGGCTCGCCTTCCACTTTGCCCAGTTGTCGGTCTTTCTTGGCCCTATACTAGGAAACACACAGTATTACAGTTGCTGCGGTCACTCCGTTTCTACGATTCCCAACACGAATTGCCACAGAAGGGATGTCCCTGCACTTCCAGAAGCTCAAAAAGCACAGCTCCTTCCTGCTCATCTCTGGTCTCTCTGGAGGAGAATATGTGAAGCAAGTATGGCTCTGTGATGCCCTATCCCACCCCCATCCCCTGTGTGGCTCTGTGATGCCCTCCCCCCCCCCCCCCCATTCCCCTGCCTTTGTCTACTGGCCAGAACTGCAGGTGGGAACAGCAGGTGTGTGCACTCTTTGCCTGGGGCAGAAGGTTTCCGTGAGCTGCCTCTGAAGCAGTCAGCCTCACCCCTCTCTAGCTACAAACCCAGTGCCCAGAAGGCTTGACTAAGCTCCAAATAGCTCTGCTGGAAGACCTGGAGCCTCTGACAAGAAAAGAGCCTTTCAATCCAGCTTTTTTTAACCACTTCTGTCCAACCCCAAGTCTGCTGAGCAAGGGCTCTCCCTTCGTGGCAGGAACTATCCCTTGCACTTTAGTTTTAATCCAGGAATGCAGTTGCCTTCCGCTCCTCCCCACCTCATTCCTTTGGGAAGTAAGTGTCAGGACATGCCGTGTCAGCTGTGTCCCGGCCGAGCCGCTTTATTTAGAACGGGTGCATTGTCTTACAGCGGCCAGAGATGCTGAATATTTCTGTAACAGCCACAAGGACAGAAATATAAGAAAGGCTTGCATGTATATGTGCGTTAAGTGCTGTCAAGTTGCTTGGAGAGAAGGGGAAAATGGCCAGATGTGGCAATAAGAGCTCTTTCTGTCTTTCACTTTTGTTTAATAACCCTGAAGCTCTTCTCTCGTACGGGGGACAAAGCAGGTATCGGTAATAACAAATTAAAACTGTAGCTCCACAATAGGCAATATGACAACAATATAAAGCAAGGCAACAAAACCTGATGCTTGTAATATGAAACTGGGTCTCCAGAGACTGACATTGTAGCTCTAAGCAGAATTGCATCCTTCTAAGTTCGTCGACACCAATGGGCTTTGGAGGATGTAACTGTGGTGAGGATGGTACTATTGAACGGTCAAGAAGTCAAATACTTTTTTTAATGCTTTATGGGCACAAGGGTTCCCCTTACTTTAGGAAGGCAGTGCTGATGCGTGGGGGCAGGAAAGAACACAAGGCTTTGTGCCAGAAGGGATGTGGAGCAGATATTGCTGAAGAGGACGAAGTTTGATCTAGGGAAAAGTCTTCCCTCATGTTCCTTCCAGGTGTAGCTTGCCAGGCACAAGTGAGAAACAGGACTCTTGACTGAAATTCTCACTTCATATCAATAGTGAAGTACAGTTTCTTTGCATCTGGGCACTTCGAGGCAGAATATTTTTGTAGAACTGTTTTGAAGAGTGACTGATCCAGATTCCATGGATTCCCAGAAACTCCGTTTTAGGGTCTGTCAACACTTCTCTCCCCCCCCCCCACCCACCCACACACTTATTGGCACCACCATGTGAGCAGTGCAAGCAGTGTAGCTTCAGACTGCAATAAATGGATATCTGATTTTTTTGTAGAAGGGTGTAATTTGGCCTGCTTCACATATTTCCAAGGTAGTGTAAAAGTGCCAGTTCCATGGTGAACTGGTGTGGCTAAGAGATCAAACTGCAAATCAAGAAGTAAGCTCTCTTGGTTGCCCACACTACAGGGCAAATGACATCCTGTTGACCTCAACACCTCCTGCTCCAAACTAGTCATAGTTCTCTCAGAACTCTCTCAGACCCACCTACCTCACAAGGTATCTGGTGTGGGAAGGGAAAGTGAGTTTAAGCAACTTTGAGACACCTTAAAGGCAGAGGGGAAAGTGGGGTACAAAACCAACTCCTCTTCTTCTTGGATGATGCAAACAATCTCATAGGTTGCAAACACAACACCCAATCTCCCAAGTGTTTGCCACAGAACTGGACCCAACTGCCTATTTCAAGCAGAATTTCCAACCCCCAGTTGGGGTCTGGAGATCTCCTGGAGATCAGTTCCCCAGGAGAAAATGGATGATTTGGAGGGTGGACTCGGTGGCATTGTCCTCTCCTCCCATCTCCAGGTTCTACCCCCAGATGTCCAAAAAACTCCCAATCTGCATTTGGCAACCCTAATTCCAAATTGGCCCACTTATGTCATGCCATGAATCTGTGAATCAGCTCTTGCAAAAAGCTCACCAGCATCTTTTCACAAGGAAACCTGTCATAGATGGTTCTGGAACGTCATATCACTTGTACAAATAGGGAGTATGAAGCAATATGGTTTAAAAGTAGTTTTTGAAAAGCTAATTCTATCAGAAAATCAAAACCTTAGCAAGAAAACGTCACTGTTTGGGGCTCAACATGTTGGGATGTGGCTATGTTCCAGCACTATGGCGTAGCAGTGGCGTAGGAGGTTAAGAGCTCGTGTATCTAATCTGGAGGAACCAGGTTTGATTCCCAGCTCTGCCGCCTGAGCTGTGGAGGCTTATCTGGGGAATTCAGATTAGCCTGTGCACTCCCACAAACACCAGCTGGTTGACCTTGGGCTAGTCACAGCTTCTCGGAGCTCTCTCAGCCCCACCTATCTCACAGGGTGTTTGTTGTGAGGGGGGAAGGGCAAGGAGATGGTAAGCCCCTTTGAGTCTCCTGCAGGAGAGAAAGGGGGATATAAATCCAAACTCCTCCTCCTCCTCTCTCCTCCTCCTCCTCTTCTTCTTCTTCTTCTTCTTCTTCTTCTTCTTCTTCTTCTTCTTCTTCTTCTTCTTCTTCTTCTTCTTCAAGCAAAGATGTAATGGACTGTTAAGAAAGTACTAGCCTTCACAGCCAAATCCCCAACACTCCTATCAGGTTTTCTCTTCTTGCAGTCACAAAGGAATAAATAATGCCATTCTCCATTCATAACAGTCAAGACTGGCTGTGGAGAGTCCCTCTGACTGTAAACACCTCACTTTTAACAAGTGTTAAATGGAGACAGGCAGCTGAGCCATTTATCTGTGTTCTGTCTTTTAACACCCAACAGCAGCAGCAATGTGCTAAGAGTTGTAGTTATGCAGCAAGTTATGTCATGCCACACAGTATTCTGAGAGAGAACCATAAAACAAGGGAAGGGCAGAGGCATCTTCTGTGCCATTAAAGAGTTCAAATTACACCCTAGCTCAGATGCTCCTCATTCTTCCTTTTTATTTGCACGGAGAAGTTCTAGCCCCAAGATCCAAATACTCTGGACTGAATCTAGGAGAGAATATTTTATTGACTAATGACTTTGCTTAACACCTTACAGAATTGACAAATCTTTCCTTGCAAGTTATGTAATGTTTTTACCTGAGATGTTTTCTTCACCACAATTGGATGCAAGACAACTGATCTAGGTTACTGATTTGTCCTATGATTAAGCTTCCATTTGTGTAACTGTAGCTTGATTTATTATTATTATTTATTATATTTATAAACCGCCCTCCCCCGAAGGGCTCAGGGCGGTGAACAACAGGACATACAGATAGAGCACAAAATAAAATCAATAATATCAAAACTAATTAAATAAATGAGTAAGTAAGTGGCTCTATACATGTTAAAACTAAACCCCATTAAAAATGCAGTGTCCTAATATCAAATATACAGATGGCGTCCAACTAACAAATCCCCTAAGAAAGGGGGGGAGGGGACGGCAGGATCCACAGATGTTATAAAAGAGGGGGTCATCAGCGGCCAGTCTCCCCAAAGGCCCGGTGGAACAGCTCAGTCTTGCAGGCCCTGCGGAACTCATTTACTTCCCAGTGGGTACCCAAAGTGGCTTACAGAATCATTCTCCCTTCCTCCATTTTATCATCACAATGACAATCCTATGAGCTAGGTTGGACTAAGAGAGGGGTGTCCAACCCTGGCGCTTCAGATGTTCATGGGCTACAATGCCCTGCTGGCATGGCCAATTGGCAGGGGCTGATGGAAATTGTAGTCCATGAACATCTGAAGCTCCGGAGCTGGATACCTCTGGGGTAAGGGATTGTTACTGGCCAAGGTCACCCAGAGGGTTTCTCAGAAGAATGGTGGATCTGAATATCTCCTAATCTGCCTTTAGTCTGAATATCCTGTAGTCTGACACAGTATGGCTTGAAATCAATTTAAAAGTTTTGATACCACCCTTCCCCTTTGGGGCTCACTTCCTGAAACACCAAAGTTTTATCTGAATGTATTGAAACTATTTCTGTCCTGCCTTCTCTCCTCCCTCAAGATGAGTGATGTTTCTTTTGTGATGTGTGAAAATGGCTGAGGTGTCAGAATGTTTACGTAGTTGAGAAAGCGGGGTATTGCTAATCTGAAGGTTGTTCTTTGGGAAAGTAGTGCTAGTGGAGTAGTTTATACATGCGGAAAACTGCAAAACAGAACATTTCCATTTAAAGAGCAGCTGTAGGCTTAAGGGTTTTTTTTAAAAAAAATAAAAGTCTGGCATCAAAATTTTAAATCTGTTGACAAAAATCAAACACAGAACATTTTCATCAGAACAATGACCTCAAATGCAGGTTAAAGATTGTGTCAGGTGATGCTTGCTGAAACTTTTCAAGTGCTCATTTGGGTCCATAAATACATTAACAACTACCTAAGCAACCAGTTACTTTATTCTGTGATAATGAATTTCATCAGTACTTCTGTTTGTTGGTCACGTATCTACTTTCAATACAATTTACTTGATGTCCTAAGAGAGAGAAAGCAAAATTTCTCTGTACTTATTATCTTCACGCTGCTCATAATTTCATAAATCTCTACCAGGCAACCCAAATGAATCACTAATATTCTCCCAAAGTAACCAATCGAACATCACTTGAGTACATATCTGTACACCACAAGAACAGAACTGGACTTCTGAAATGTTGTGTTTCTTCTTCTGCATACAAGTCTACCTCTTCAGAAGAACACATTGAAATCCTAACTATCCATCTTTCAATTTTGTACTTCTCTATTATTACTACTGTTCCATCCAAATGGCTACTTTTACATCACAGTACTTACGAACTTGGCACCATGCCTCCTTTTATTTATTTATTTATTTATTTACTTACTTACTTACTTACTTACTTACTTACTTACTTATTTTATATTTTACATTTTTAGACTGCCGTCCCTGAAGGGCTCAGGGCGGTGAACAAAAGTATAGTAATTCAACACTTTAAAACTAATTATATTTAAACCATAAACAACAATAAAACAGCTATCATCATAATAACTATAGAGCAGCAGATGGCGACAAAACCCACCCCCCACATCGTGCCCACAGGAAGCCTAGATGTAATGGGGTTAAATGGTCAACCCAGCTGGCCGAACGCCTGGTGGAACAGGTCTGTTTTACAGGCCCTGTGGAAACTCTGAAAGTCCCTCAGGGCCCTGGTCTCCCTAGGGAGCTGTTCCACCAGGAACAGGGCTTTATGGCTTCCACCAGGTGTGGAAGCTGTTCCACCAGGAACAGCTTAAAACTAAACCCCATTAAAAATGGGGTTTAAAAATCCCCTTTCTTAGGGGATTTGTTAGTTGGACGCCATCTGTATATTTGATATTAGGACACTGCATTTTTAATGGGGTTTAGTTTTTAATGGGGTGGAAGCTGTTCCACCAGGAACAGCTTTATGGCTCTGGTTCCACCAGGGCCATAAAAGCCCTGGCCCTGGTGGAGGCCAGCTGGATGTCTTTTGGGCCAGGGATGTCCAATAGGTTCTCCCCCGGGGAGCGGAGGGACCTAGCCGAGCAATACGGGGAGACACGGTCCTTCAGATATGCAAATACACCCAGATATCCCTCAAATATTTTTAAATGCACCCAGAAATTATAGTCTGTGCACAAGACATGCACAAAACGTAACATTTGTTTGATAATCTGTGGGTTTATTAATCCCAATCCCAGCAGATGGCAAAATAAAAAATGATTTGAGTAATAATTCCCATCTAAATTGTGAGCTGTACAACCTTCATACTTCCCATCCTTTGGTCCTATCAAATACCACTGTTGTTGGGCTACTATCACTTGTTATATACCATCTGGACTCACAATATTTTAAGGCCACTGTGGAGAATGACCTCCATTTTCAAATTTGCTGAACCTTTTTTTGAAAGGGGGGGGGGGTGTAAATTAGTGGCCAGATAGCTTCGGCTGGCATATTTGTCATTAGACAATTTTATTATTTCATTCACCTGTTATTGTTGGCATGATTTGTTGCTGTTCAGTTTTATGTCATTAATGGGGGGTGGGGGTCAGCAGAAAGCAGCATACAAATGTTTACAAAACTAGAGAATGCTCCAGAGTTACAAGTTAGCAGTGTCTGCTGTTCAGTATGTCATGGCAACTAGCTGCAGTTTCCCTATTCTCCTCTGTTTCCCTCCATGGGAATAATTATTATTCTACTTTCTGGTTCTATGTGTAGTATATGACTGCAGCATTTATTCAGACAACCACACATGAAATAAGAACATCATAGTGTATGTGAAAAAGGAAAACCCATTGTTGCGAAATGAAAGGGCTATAAGGGTGTGGGAGACCTGCATATACGAAACAGAATGGAATTGAGGATATTTGCACATTATGGAATGTTAATTTAAGATGGCTTGCACCTCTGTCAAATAACAATTTTGCTCCAGTTCACCTTGCTGCAGGGAAGGTGAACAAGAAGATATGTTACTCAAAATAACAAATTTGCTGATAAGCAGAAAAGGCATGATGGAGTGTGTCGGATTCCTTGTCATAATGTCAGATATGTTGCGTAATTGAAAATCTCCCCTGAAGGGAAGGTGGGCTTGCTGCGAGGAGAAGACCTGGCATAAATGGCTTCAGAATCCACTGCAACTCTTCCAGGGTAAAACACCACATATCATCATCGCAAGTGTAGATGAATGACTTTTTAAAAATGCTACAAAAAAGTATTGGCTTAAACCAAAGTTTTACGGAATGTTGAAGATCATTCAGAGAGTTTTCAGGAATTTGAATGCTCATCCTCTAGGTTAAAAAAAGATTGGTAGTGGCAATAACCATAACAGCTATTTATATTTTATTGGCTATTTAGGCTGCATGACAAATTACATTTGAAAGAGGCTTACAGCAACTGATCAGCTCTAATGTTGTGCTCCTCCTGCTGAGAATTATAAAGTCCTGAAGTCAGTGTGGTGTTGTGGTTAAGACCAGTGGACTCTAATCTGGAGAACTGAGTTTGATTCCCCTCCACATTCCTCCCCATGAAGCCTGCTGGGTGACCTTGGGCCAGTCACAGTTCTCTCAGAACTCTCTCGGGCCATACAGAGGCAGGGCATGGCAAACCACCTCCAAGTGTCTCTTGCCTTGAAAACTGTAGCTGCTTCAGAAATTCCAGCTTCTGAGAAGAAATTGAGAAGGCTTTTGAAGCATCTGGCAGGGAGTTCTTAGGATATTTTATCAGCTCTGTACTCCTTGATAAAGATCAGTGTGGTGTAAAGAGGGATTTTCAAAGTTTAATTTTTTTAGGATTATGCTGTGGTTATATTTAGATTGGTCCTAGAAGGTGGAAACTACCCATATTAACAGTGCAGTACAAAGCAGGTCTACTCAAAAATCTGTCCTGTTTACTCAGAGGGATTTACTTCCAGGAAAGAGCTCTTAGACGTGCAGTGTGAGTTTCACCTCAGTTTAAGAGACTCCCTCATCAAACAGCACAGGCTGCAGACTGTAAAAAGAAAGAACCCCCCATTATATAAGTATATCCTAGTTTATACCTTTTGTACATGGAGTTACATTTACTGAATATATTATTCTCTATGTTCCTGTAATAATTTTAAATTAGTTAGGTGTTTAAGGTTGATATTAGTGTGTGTGTGTGTTTATATTTTTATTGTATTGATAAATTACGTAAATGTATGCTGCTGTTACCCACTCTGAGCCCAGTTTATGCCAGGAAAGTATAGGTTAGAAACTGAGTTATATAAATCTATATATATAAAAAGCTAACCATCCGTTTGTTGGTGACTCCCTAACGCCGAAACAGCTGGATGGATCACCCCCAAATTTTCACATGACGTCCCTCCCTGTTGCGGGCAGGTAATCGGACCTTCAAATCACCAAAAGTCCATACCTGAGCCAGGTAAAACCTTTCTTCTGTTTGTACTCCTCTTTATAAATGTGGGGGCAATTTTCTACTGGTTAGCATCTTCTAATGGGACTTCTCCGCTCCTTGAAAAACACTTATTTTGAAGAAGAAGAAGAAGAAGAAGAATAAGAAGAAGAAGAAGAAGAAGAAGAAGAAGAAGAAGAAGAAGAAGAGGAGGAGGAGGAGTTTGGATTTATATCCCCCCTTTCTCCCCTGCAGGAGACTCAAAGGGGCTTGCAATCTCCTTGCCCTTCCCCCCTCACAACAAACACCCTGTGAGGTGGGTGGGGCTGAGAGAGCTCTGAAGAACTGTGACTAGCCCAAGGTCACCCAGCTGGCATGCGTTGGAGTGTACAGGCTAACCTGAATTCCCCAGATAAGCCTCCACAGCTCAGGCGGCAGAGCTGGGAATCAAACCCGGTTCCTCCAGATTAGATACACAAGCTCTTAACCTCCTACGCCACTGCTGCTCTTAACCTCCTATGCCACTGCATTTTGCATGAAGAGAAGCTCCTAGAACCACAGCAACCTGTTGTATAGTGGAGACCTTTCTCCTCATTGGAAAAGGGTCTAAACCTCATATGTTCTCACCAAACTTGCACAACTGTCAGCTAAGTTCACAGCAGGAGTTCTTGAAGTAATATGAGGTACTTATAAATGTGTATATATTATCCTGATCTTCACTTAATGATTCAGACTTAATGATTCATGACTCACAAAGTTCAAACCAGGATCCTACTTTTTCACCTTAAATTCCCCAAATATTCTGGTGATTCAGGTCTGTAGCTCCATCTGTACTTAACAAGACCTTCAAAGTGCAATAAACAAGTGGAGGCAAAAATAGCATTGTTCAAGTCTGAAACCTATCACTTTTTTAATGAATTACACATGGTTACCACAGCTTCACTTGGTAGCTGTCATTTAAAGGATCATTACTAATTCATAAGTGTAACAGCCAAAATATTCATATTTGTTCTTGAGGTCATGTGAGGTAGATATCATTGTGTATTTGTTATGAATACATCTACAGCCATGTTGTCCAAAGGAACACAGATCATGCCACTCTGCAGTTTTGAAGGTGGTCCCAGATATTTGCGAGGGACTTGAGGACCAAAGACACATCCCATTTGCTCGGCCTACATGCTTAGTGTAACAGCACAGTTCTATGATTTGGTTTATGATTTTTTTTAATATATCAAAAATTTAATTGTACATTTGGGGTGAAGGGATCCATGTGGGCTTTCTACATGTTACAACAAATCATTATGTTTTCATTGCCTTTTGTGCCTAGATAGCAGCATTTGGGCAAAAGAGAAATCAGCATGAATCACGCAGAGGAAGTCATCCATTTAGACTGGGCCATACAAGCTAATTTTGGTCCGACATTTGGACTAGCAGAGGCCAGCATCAACTGACACTGGGCCACACAGAGGTACTGGAAGCAGTCAGCCTATCATCCAAAGACTACCTCTCCTTCCACAGTCTAATACAATGATATCTGAAAACTTGAAGTATCAGAGATCATCAGAGGGTCGAATGTAGCGTAATGGATGGTGTAGGATCAGTGGTGGGATCCAAAAATTTTAGTAACAGGTTTTCATGGTGGTGGGATTCAAACTGTGGCGTAGCGCCAATGGGGCTGGGCGGGACACGACGGGGGCATGGCAGGGCATTATGGGTGTGGGGCATTCCTGGGTGGGGTTGTGGCAAGGACGCAGCTGCTGCGCCAGTCCTTGGGCGGGAAACAAATGCAAGCAGGCGCAGGCTGCCACGCATGCCGGTGCGCCTCCTGCTAGACTGCTTCAAGTTCTGCACACTACTGCTGAGAGGAGTGGCGTAACTAAGGCAAAAATCACATGGCAAAATCACCAATTAGTAACCCCCTCTCGGCACACACAAATAATTAGTAACCTACTCTCAGGAACCTGTGAGAACCTGCTGGATCCCACCTCTGTGTAGGATCCCAAATCACCCCCAGCTGCTACACTCCTGCAGATGAAAATGCATAGAAGAAGGAGGAGGAGGAGTTTGGATTTATATCCCACCTTTCTCTCCTGTAAGGATACTCAAGATGGCTTACCTTTCCCATCCTCTCCCCACAACAGACACCTTGTGAGGTAGGTGGGACTGAGGGAGTTCCAAAGAACTGTGACTAGCCCAAGGTCACCCAGCAGAAATGTAAGAGCGTGAAAACACATCTGGTTCACCAGATAAGCCTCTGCCACTCAGGTGGAGAAGTGGGGAATGAAACCCAGTTCTCCATATTAGAATTCACCTGCTCTTAACCACTACACCATGCTGGCTCCTCTACATGTCTGCATTCGGGAGTTGACAGCCAACTAGAATAGATTATTTCACTGTTGCATCAAGACATTCAACCCATCAGATAGATGGGGTTCAGCCATTTACTTTTGGATGTTGGAGAGCAGCTCAGTGGCATCAGGGGAAAAATATGCCAAAGCTTCTATGATCTTGTGGAATGGGTCAGGAGAATTCCCTGCAATGCCCAAAGGTTCAAGGCTGTTCAGAGGAGTTCTCTAAAGTCAGCTGTCTACCAAAGCTCTTGTAACTGGGTCAGACAAAATGGCTTTGTTTTTCCATTCCCAGAGATGATTAGCATATGTGGAGCGTCAGCTGTATTTCTGGGGGTGTCATATGGAGTTTTCCCATCAGAAAAACACAACGCTATTCTAACAGAGGGCTATGGACGTGACAGATAGACCAACAGTGACAGAACAGGAGACTGCTTGAAAATGCCTGCGAAAAAATGTGATTTATTTCCCCTGGCAGGTGTGGTATGCATCTTCAGATGTTGGGAATCCATGGTACATTATTATTATTCGTGTTTTAATAATCTCCTAGGAAACAGGGAAGGAAGGAAGGGAGCGCATAACCGTAATTGTCTAAAGACAAGTATGTTCAAATTACAAAGTATGGTGTTAATAGGGTGCAAGCAGCTTCTAATTATAATGAAGCATAAATGCAATGTCGGCGCTGCCAGCTTGTGTGTGTGTTTTTTTTTTTTAAATTGCAGCACTCCCTGGAACTCTCCAACAAAAACATTGTACTTGGTAGTTTTCAAGTCCTGTCCTTCTTTTCCTGGGTGCAGCAAGATCATGAGCAAATATTTATCACAAATAAAGATCATTTGGATGCCGGCCCCTCTCCCCGTCCTTTCCACTCTCTCAAAACTCTTCTGAAAAATGTACATAACATAAAAGGAGCTCCTTGATCAGTAACAATTGCTCCCAGATAAAACTGATGTTTGCTTTCCAACTGCACGTCATGTTATTTTAATAATGAATACTTTCCTCCCAGGATCTTACTCCTTCCCATTTTAAATCACTTTTAAAAAAAGAAAAGAAAAGGAAGAAAGCCTAAGAAAACCATCACAGGAAAGACTTTTCCTGTGGAAAAAAAAGGAAAACAAAGCTTAGCATAACTAACATTTTTCCCCCTGCACTGCTAAACTAATTGAAACTCATTTCAAGGCTCATAAACCAGGAAACAAACCTATTAACTATTCATTGACTGATCAAAAGAACTTCATGTTACACGACTCGAGGAACCATTTCAGTTGTTGCATGAATTTTTAAGGAGAAAAGGTTGGTTTGCCTTAAAACTCATTCTATAGGGGAGGTGGGGGATGGGAAGTCCCGAGCACACTGCCTCTCAAGAGCTAACAAGCCAAACAAAAAGCTTTTCAAAAATTTCTCTGTGGGAAGGCTATACAAACTACTCAGCGCAATAAATGAGGACTCGTGAAATCTCACAGGAGTTGGGGACTCCTTTCTAGGCACTAGGGAACCATAATTCACTGAGAAGTTTCCTGGGGGACTGTCCCTGCCCTGCACTTCTACCCCTTCTCTGATTGCTTATTCACCCCATCTCTTCTTCAAGGAGCCAATGTGGGATTTGTGGGAGGCGTCTTTTATCCATGAGTTTTCTGGATTATGAAAATTAGCCAGGCAGATGACTGGACCCTTCATCATTCTGGGCAGATGTAAAAAATATTTCACCCCCTCTACCATTCAGTATTTGAGCACAACACATCTAGAGAACTGTGTTTTGGTTCTTTCTCTCATGCAAACTTCAAGGTAGTTTTAAAATCCTGTTACATCCGTCAAGACTAGAGGTGGAAAGGCCTATTTTCCTTTCTTACAAAATTCAGTAATGCTTGACAGCATTGTGATAATAGTCTTTTTCATAGGTTACTGCGAATGTATGTACATCCTGCCTGTGTCTATTTGTACAAAAAAGAAAGTGTGTGTCCCCTTAATGAATGAAACTGGGTACCAGTACCTGGGTAAATATGATGTTTGTATTGCACGTTCAGCTGTATGTACTTTAAGTCTAACATGAGAATTACTGCATGAGGATGCAAAGTACAATCAAGTGTACACTGTACATGAATTGTATGTGTATTCATTGTAACTTGTGAACAGGGTTTGTATCTAACAGCTATGTGGATGCCCTCCATGTAGATAACAAAAGCAGCTTAATGTAGCTTGTGGCAGAACACGCTTGCTTTGCCTGGCAGGCCCTATTCCGCTCCCTGCATTCTCTCAAGGGTTGCCAACTTTTTCTGGGGAGGACTAGTGTTCTCTCTGGGTAAACTGCTTCCACCAGCTGATCATTTGAGGACTGCCTGCTGGGGAAGATCAGGAACCCGCAGCTTCCTTTCCAACCATGAGGCCTCTGCCTTAGTTTTCCCCTTGGTTCCCCTCTCCTGGGTTCCACAGAGTAGATTGGAGGTCCTGGAGGAAAAACTGCTCAGCCTTCCACTCTCTCCTGTTTAGATAGTGCATACAAGACAGTGGGGCATTCGTGGTACAGAGAACTGTCCTCCACATCTAAGGTTTAAAAGTATTTATTAAAAACAAAAGTCACAAGTATCTTTTAGCACAGCACCAGATTGAGCAAGGGTTTCCAAAGCAAAGGAGATATAAACGCCAATCCACTGCCCCTCTCCTTAGACATGCCCTAACAGTTGTTGAAAATAGGGTAGGCAGGTAAAGCTTAGAAAGTTGCAGTTCTCAAAGAGTTCGCATTACCTGGCAGGCTGGGTGTGCTCCCTGGATGCGCACATGGTTCAAAAATGGCTGCTCCCTTCCCAGCCCTGGCCAGAGGTCTTCTCCCTTCTGTGTACCAGCAGAAAAGCCTGAGAAAGAGACCTCACCCCTCTCCCACCCAGCAATTTATCAGATCTCACCCACCTTTGACCTGGTCAGATTGGGTCAAGATATATTTTCTCCCTAGGTCAGGAAGCACTTCCTGATGTTTCTCTGGAATTTCTAAGTCCTCCAAGTCTTTGATACCTGATGGGAGGAGGGGAGGAAAAAGGGGGAAGGAGGGGGGAGAAGCTATTTCTCCACATACCTCCCAGCAGAAAGATGGGATGGGTGACTCGTGGCCCTCCAGATGTTATGGACTACAGTTCCCATCATCCCCTGCCAGCATGATGCTGGCAGGGGATGATGGAAACTGTAGTCTATAACATATGGAGGGCCACAAATTTGACACCTGTGCTCTACATCCTCAGGAGAGATGCCAGATGTGAAGGAAAATATGACTGTAAATAAATCAAGAGCGGAAAAAGGCCCTCTGTGAAGAAATACTTTTTTTGTTTATGGGTTTTTGCTTGACAAAACTCCCATGTATATTTTTAAAAATGTTTGCCTCTCCCAGTAGTACACAGGCAGTAGTGGGGAGAAGTCAACTGCTCCCAGGCATTGCCAAATTCAAAGCTCTGGAAATTACCAATGGTCATTTTGGCCAGAGGCAATGAAATGGCCAGCTTCTTAACACAGATATTTGGAGGGCAAAAGGCTAGACTATATGAAAGGATTCTTTGACCTCAAAAGGAGAGATAAAATCCCTTGTCATGGAGGCAACCTTTAGAAAATGGTGGCAGGGAGAATCCCTTCAGCTGGGCACCAGGTGAGCCTGAAACTGACCAAAGAGCAAAACGGGCAGGCTGGAAATTGACTCTTTTCCCCTCTGATGCCTTTGCTGTCTGGAAACCACACCAGAAGCTGCCTGACGTCTCTAGCTGTTTCGCACACCAGAAGCTCCCAGACGTCTCTAGCTGTTTCGCACAGCCAGAGCAGTGGCTTCCCATCAGCTTAAATAAACCCCGTGGAGCGTTGGGACTGCTTGCACAGTCCCGTGCGGGCAGTCCTGATGCCGCAGCTACCCCCAGGACCAGCTCTGCATGGAGCCGCACAGGGTGTTTGCGAGGCACTTACCTTTCCTTCCTGTGCAGCTCTGGATGGCTGGAAAGAAACGCCCAGGGGTCAGAGGGCAGCATGGGCGTGTCTTTCCTGCCATCCAGAGCTGCACAGAAAGGAAAGGTAAACGCCTCACAAACACTCGAGAGGCCAAAAGTGGCGCCCTCATGCCAGTGTGGTTCGCACTGCGCCGACAGGAAGACACCGCTTTTGAAAAACCTCGCTCCCTGAGCGAGGTTCAAAAGCGACATCTTCATGTCACTTGGGCAGCAGTGATGCAGCAGTGCCAGCTGTGCGAACAGCGCTCCAGGGACAGTGTATTCACTGTCCCTAGGGCATTGTTATTGGGCTGTGCAGAACCAGCCTTATTTGGGGTGTGTGGAGTGAAAAGAGGCAGTCGCCTCTTTTAAAGACATCCCACAGACATCTTTTTTTGTGCTGTGCAGAAGGGCCTGTTGTCAGAAATAGGTGTCCAAGGCGAGGAAAGTGCATCCCAAGAGCTTTAACTTTTCTACTAATTTCCATAATAGATTGCCCACTTTCTTCCTCCCCCCGCCCCTTATGCATATATGATTAAATACCTCCTCTCCATGAATTAATATCTCCAAAAGAAAGTTTAGAGGTTGGTCATTCTTTATTCCTGTTGGCAGGGTCTTATTTTACACAGGGGAAATGAGTAGAAGAGTTTCAAGTCTTTCTCAAAACAGTTGCCAACTTCTTTTCTGGCTCAGATACTGTGTCTTAATGAGCAGGTGACTTCTTTCATGACATGCTAATAAAACAGCTGGCAAAACCTTAACCTACTTAATTTTTGCACGGCAAGCTGATCTTAAAGGCGTAGGAGTTGGATGGAATCATTAAAGATCTGGAAACCATGCCTTCCAGTTATATGATCCTTTGATTATCTATTGCTTGAATCCATCAGTCTCCCATACAGAAGTAACTTTATGGCACACACGTTTTTGTGGATTAAAGCAGCAGAAGTGATGTCACTAGGTGCTGCCAGCTGTGATGTCACAAAGAATCATTTCTAGTTTTGCTACAGCAGCAATTTTACCTTCATATTTTCTCCCTTTATCAGAAATAGTTTCTTCTGACCTTTTTTGCCTTTTGTCAGAAACATGCCTCACACATACATAAATCTTCGGGTAACTTGTCACATTTCTTGAGAAACACAATTACTCCAATCCATTTCCTAAAAACTATGCCATGTTCTTCAATTATGGGGTTTTTTTCTGGTTAAATGAAAATAAAAATGTTGTTCATCTGAGAAATTCATAGGAGTTCATAGAATATGCTTTATGAACCTTTCAACTGCACCACAGGTTATTATAGCAAATGGAGAGCATGCGATACATAGCTGTCAAAAAAAACCCTCTACCATCTCACGTGAATGATTCCTCATCATGTTTCCTATTTATTTATATGATACCTTTAAAAAATAGATCCACAATCTACTGCATGAATGAGCAGGCCTGGACATCTTGTCCTCTCTCCCAGCTTATCATGCAAGAGATAGACACAATCCATAGATTACCTAAGGAGTAAATAAATGGGACTTGAAAGGACATGGGCATTTTCAATACTTAGTAGCTAATAGAGCTTATACAACATACTAACAGTCTCTCTGTTCTAAAGCCTGGTTCGTACTTGATTTTAGTTCATGTATTTTAAAGTGGAATGGAGATTAAATACACAAGGGCTGTGAGTATCTTCAACATTTATAGCCCATTCTCTGCATTGTTTATGGTATGATTTACCTTAGAATCTTTTTTGTTTGCAGTTTTTTAAAAAAATCTGTAATAATTTATTGTTTTGTTGCTGAGTACTTTATGTTATTACATATTGTTACTGACTACTTTATGTTATTGGACTGAATTGTTTATAGGGATATAGAAATCTGCCCTAAGTCTCAGTGAGAAAAGCAAGCTATAAGGTAGTAAATACAACAAATCTTACCTGGAGCTGCAAGGATTTCCTTCATGCTAAGGAGCCTTCCTCCAGCCTAAGTGGCTCTTGCATTTGAGGGAGAATAATTTAAACTGGAAAAAGAGTCTTTGGGTTGGAGGAAAGCTTCAAACTTTTCTTAGTGAAGTCTTGGGAAACAAGTCATTGTCTTGAACCAAACAATGAACAAGCAAACACAGGCTCTTTCCATACAAATCACCTAAAACATTTGTAAAACATTTTCCACCACCACCACCCTTACCATGATGTTTGTCCGCACTCACCACCTCAAAATGATTCATGGCTGCTTGAGTTATTTGTTGAACTGATGCTTCAGTGCTTTTTGCTGTGATTCTCTGTAGCTTATATAATTGATGCTTTGAAGACTTTACTCCCCCCCCCCCAATTAAAAAAAAAACACAGACAAGGTGAAAATAAATAGGTGACAAGGAATGGATTGAGCTCAGCGATGCAATAAAATGGCTCTGAAGAAGAAATTATGGGATGGCACAAAAGCATGAAAAACGTAGTAAATAGACTACAGAGCAAGTGAGAACGTTTTAAAAATGTTTCAGGCTAAATAATCCTTTTGAAAGAGGATTATTTAGAACATTTTGAGGCTGGAAATAAAATGTTTTTGGAACATAAGGGGGAAAACAATGCAGAACTCCATGGAGGAAACATTTTATTTCCTGCTTCAAAACGTTTCAAAAGGTTTGTGTGGAAAGGACCACAGACTCTGCTTGGATAAGAACTTGTGTGACACCTAGCACTTACTTCCCTATATGTTATAATGTCTGGAAACTGGTTGCGCAAGATCTTGGTCCAAGCAGAAATGCAAGCAGGGATACAATACATTTGACTTAGCACAAGTGGTTAACTGTGATCTTTTTCCTGCATTTCTACTTGAACAACAGCTCTAGAACAAGCCGAAATTATGGGCTGGATCGCACCCAGTGTAAGTACTTTGTACTGAAGTATTCATTCCAAAGTAACTGAAGTTGCTGAAGAATTAATCATGATCTACATTTCTTTAATCTTCCCAGTATGAGATTTTGGTACTTGGCTGAAAAACTGCTACAGAAAACCTCAGAGATGCACAGTTCTCTAACAATCCCAGTTTATAACATTCTGTACTCTACCCTGTGAGTACACAAAATATGCGAGTGCAATATTTTCATTTAAAATGTGAAGCTTCTTTGACTCTTAAATGTATAGCAGCTCCAAAGTGACACCACTCTTATTTTCAGGTGGGGGCCCCAGAATGGCCATCTCTTTTTAGCTTTAGAATCATAAAACTTCTTCTTAGAAGATCTCAGTCCCAGTTGCATAATTTGGTTTAATGGAAGCTGTAAGGATTCCTCCTCATGTCCAGTCCTGTACCAATAATAATAGTGATGCTAATTTTTTTTCTCAGCTCCTGTTCCAGAGACTCCAGTGTGTTTTGATTTGTCTAAAAAAGTAATCTTTTAAAAGCCTCATTCCTTTTAGCTCCTTTCAAGTGAGAACAGTCGTTTTGTGACTTCTTTGTATTGTGGTCACCCTTGCTAAGCATTAGCTAATAGGAAGATGGCCTGGAAAAATATTTTTCCTCCACCCAAATTTTTCCTCCACATATTTTTTTCCCCAGCCTGACAATACTGTGTGTTTTTCTCTGCCTTAACATGCAGGGACTTAGTTACATCTTCTGGGTTTTGATCAGTTCTGCAAACATAGAATAATAACAATTTTATTTCTGTCAGTTGTCTTCTCCTTTTGCTTTCACCGTTTGCCTTTTTATTTGTTTGTTTTTAAAAAATGTTATAAGAGAGAAGCTAGGATCCAAAGAACCATATGACTAGTTCTGCACAATCGAATACCCTTTCCGCACGGGCGGATTATGGTGCCCTGGGGACGGCAAAAACGCCGTCCCCAGGGAGCCATTCGCACAGGGGGCGCAGCTGCTTCGCAGCCGCGCCGCCCTCGCCCCACCCGAGCGGTGCGAAGCCGCCATTTCCCAACCTAAACACGCTTGGGAAGCGAGGTTTATGGGAAACGGTGGCTTAGAGTCCTCCCCCCTTCCGCCCCCACAACTACAGTGGCCGTGGCCGTCCGGTGCATCGCCGAGGCCTGGGGACATGCCCCCCTGCCCTGCAACGCCGGAGCACTCGCACAGGGCAAGGGGGGCGTGTTTCCAGGCCTCTGCGACGCGCCGGATGGCCACGGGCACGGTCGGTCGGCCGGGCGATGGCTCTCCGCGGCGCTGTATTCCCGGCTGTTTCTGGGACCGTTCGTGCGAACGGTCCCAGGGGGGTTGGGTCGGTGTGGAATACGCCGACCCAACCCCCATCGTTGCCATACAGAAACAGCCACAGAGACCTGTGGGCTTATATTTCTTGAGCAACATGCCAGACAGATAACATTTTTTGAAATAGAGCAGATTTTCAAAAGCAGTCTGTAGTATGGTGACTGTGAGAGTCTGTAGTGCAGGGGGGGGGGGGATAAGCCCACTGTGCCTGAAGTAGCTTTGAATACTTTGGTAATGGATTTTAACAACCAAGCCTGAAGATAGTTTGCCAAATTATGTATAGGATGAAGATCATTCAAAGAACTACCAATCAACCAGTGGTGGGATTCAGCAGGTTCACACCACTTTGGCAGAACTGGTTGTTAAAATGGTGCTTGTAAACAACCAGTTGTTAAATTATTTGAATCCCATCACTGCAACCAACCAACCGTTGGACTTGTATTAAAATTATACGATTTTGAGACACAATACACAACATCATAGAAATCATATTAAATTACAAGTTTGAGAAATGACCGGGCCTATATTTTCTATCGATCTGGAACTCTAATGATGCTATATTACAAAGACACAAAACACTCCTTTATTATTTAATGACAGCAGCAAGAGTAGTGATAGCCAATTATTGGAAGATGTAAGAATTGCTGTCGTATGATGAATGGCTGTTAAAAGTTCAAGATTCCAGAACAGCAGACAAACTGAGAACTCTAAGGCACAAAAAATGCCTTGATCCTTTTTATAAAGTATGGGATCCTTTAATACATTCCCTATACAATTCTGACCCTCAAAATTGAACCTTATTGCTATCTGCATAGTTCATTATTATTATTATTATTATTATTATTATTATTATTATTATTATTATTATTATTATTATTATTATTATTATTGTTGTTGTTGTTGTTGTTGTTGTTGTTGTTGTTGTTGTTGTTGTTGTTATTGTTGTTATTGTTATTATTGTTGTTGTTATTATTTTACAAAATACACGGCAGCCAGGTATCACTGTCGGTGTTGGTCTACGTCACCATCAAGCCCCAGCCAGGGCCTAGGATGCTGTGACATATCGGCAAAGGATGTTTGCGGAGCCCAGCAGTGCAGCTTTTTGAAGTTGACAGATGTTGATTTTGTCAATGTTAATTTGTTTCAAGTTCTGCCAGAGGTCTTTTGGGACAGCACTCAGCGCGCCAATGACCACTGGCACCACTACTGCTGGTTTGTGCCAAAGACGCTGGATCTCAATCTTTAGATCTTTAGATGCCAGCCACAGATTTAGATCTTTAGATGCCAGCCACAGATGCAGGCGAAACGTCAGGAGAGAATGCTGCTAGAACACGGCCATACAGCCCGGAAACCACACAGCACCCAAGTGATTCCGGCCGTGAAAGCCTTCGACAATACTTTAGATCCAGGTATTTCGCGAACTTTTCATGTTGTTTTTCGTTGATCTTACTGTCATTGTTATTATTATTGCTGTTGTTATTAATGTTGTTATTGTTGTTGCTGTTGTTGTTATTTATGTGTATATATATGTGTGTGTATGTATATATAAAGATATTATTGTGCATTTATACCTATATTTTTGCATTGTACTAGAATCTTAAACCACTATTTCTGATGTAACTATTACTTGCAAATGTTAAGTACATTGTTTATAATTGATGTGGCAAATATAATTGATGTGATTCTTTTATTACTGGAACCACTTTAAGTCAGACTGTCTGCCAATTAATATGTATTCCTAAATGATAAAATAAAAATGATTTTTTTAAAAAAAGAACTACCAACCAAACATGACAGTGTACAGAATTAAGGAACAGAAGTGGTTGCTGTACCCAGAGTCCTCTGTTGTCTCAAAAGGGTGAGAAGCCCTCCAAGGATATGCTGTAGTCTAGGGAGAGGCAACTACCTAGGGCAGTAGTGGTTTGGAAAGGGTTTTCTGTCATGAAATCGCAGAGACTCCCACTTATTGTGTATCAGCATAGCAAGTATGAACTGAGATGAACTGAGATATAAGCACCGGGCTCAGATAAATATGAAAAGTAGCTAAGGCTTTTGTTTCCCTTTGAAATTCATTTGTTACCCCATTTATCCATATAAGGCAGTTGATGGCCAATGGTCATATGAAAGGGGTGGCTTTTGGCTTTCCCATGTATCTACAGATCTCTGTTTCTCTTTCACATTCTCTGGAATAAGAAGTTTGAGAAGGAATGGCTCCACAGTAATGTTTCACAGTAATGTACATAATCAGCTTGCCATTCAGTTATTCCCGAAATATGATATTCCCACATGATGAATAATTATTGGTATACACATCAGGCCTATGCATAGTCAGAAGATTTTAACTTCATTGCTGAAAGGATCTGAGTTCTGACAGGTGTCCCTGGAAGCCATGCCAAACTCTTTCGAGATCTGTGGAAGTAACCTGGTCAGTTTAGTTCCAAAGAACAATTTACATTGCTTTATAATCTGTCTGTCCATTTGTCCACACACATACACACAACAACAACAACAACAACAACAACAACAACAACAACACACATCTTAATGCTCTGATATGCAAGTGTAACAGGGATCAGACGCTCAGACTCCCTTTCTGGAGTCTGCCTCACTCCCACTCTCCCCAGAGAAAAAAATAAAGCCCCTGACAAAAATGGAGGAAAACTCTGTGAGAGAGTTTTGGTTTTTACACAGCCAGACACCACCCTTTGTAGGCGCACAGGAAAATAGACTAGAACTCTTTGGTAATGTGAAAAAGAATTTTTAAAGTTTATTTGGCTAGAAATGAAGGTTTCTCAGTTGACTTGAGAGGTTTTAAACGCTTGTTGGTTACAGAAAGTAAAGCTTCTACTTGAGAGGTTATTCAGTCAGTTACACTAAAGTTTTCTGTTTGGTCACACGCAGGTGGCCACTACTTCTCTTAAAGAGGTTCTAGTTCTTAAACTTTATCATACACACAGGTTCTGTTTTACTTCAGCTTTCTCTCGCAGAGGTTTCAGCTTTTAGTTGTTACACACAAAGACACTAGATTTTCTCTGTTCCACACCTTTTCTAGTTCACATAACTACCCAAGTCTTAAAACTGGAAGGTCTCTGGCTCAACACTCGCCACCTTCCCTTTCAGTCCCCTGTTAGGGCCTAACTGCCCCCTTTATGGACTGGTCCTCTCCTGACTGGGCTTTGAACTGGGGTTGGACAGACACTAGTCTGGACAGCCAAGCTGCCAAGCATCTGAGTGGCGGATTCACCTTCCACCAAGCCCAGGGCTTTCCCTCACACTATTTCAAGCCTCCTCAGCCTGAATAGAGCAGTCTGACTTCTGGTCAGAACGCACAAGCAGTGACAGATCTCTCTCCCTGATCTGCACTCAGCTTTCTAGAACCTAATCCAAGAGCGAACCAAGACAAAAGAACCCTCAGCACTCCTGCTGCCTCCTTTTCTTTTCCCTGGCAATTTCCTCCAGCCAATCAGGACTGGGCAGGACTTAACTATTTCAGGGCAGTCTCTCCCTGGAAACCACTTCCCAAATTTGTCACAGCATGCTTAACAAAAGCTCAAATCTCTAACAGTGCTTCAGCTGTATGGATCTCTTATTATGGGATGAGTTTTTTAAAAGCTGCTATCTCCCATCCTTTTTGGGGCCCACCCCCATCAAGAAAAGCATGGGGGGAATATCAACAGTAAATGACATTTCCAGTAATGAAGAAATAAACCTAGATATCCACACAACTGTTTCCTAGGCAACTGAAGAGCATAATCAGAATTTCTCAACTGAACTCCATCAGTGAGGCTTTTTTAGTGTGTGTGTGTGTGTGTGTGTGTGTGTGTGTGTGTGTGTGTGTGTGTGTGTGTGTGTGTGTGTGTGTGTGTGTGTGTGTGTGTGTGTGTGTTTTAACAGACCAGTAAAAGGAAGAAAGAAATGACTGCCAGGGAGTGGGAAGAAGGGTCAGATAGCCAGCAGGAGTTTTCCTAGATGACTCAGAACACATGTGTAGTGAACAGGGGAAGGATGAAGTCCAGGATGTCTGCCTCTCTACACTGTAATCAGCTTTACAGCTCTAAGATAGCTGGTACAAGAATACCAGTAAGCGCAGTAAAAAAAAAAAAAGGACAATACCCATTCCCCTCACTGCCTGGTTGGAAATACAAAGTTAGTCATTAGGTGATTGTCCCAATAGGTAGGCATTGACATCTTTGGGGAAATAAATTTTTTAGCGAAACAAAAAAAGTGTATTGCAAATATTATTATGATTGTTGTCTGCGGTTGGCATCCTTTCTGTGAACATGCAAAGGATGATGTGATATACTCACTTGCTTAAGAGCTGATATAGTGGCTAGCGGGCCCTGTGCAACTTTGAACCCTCTACATGGCTTTGGTAATCTCCTGTTTTCAGCCCAAACTGAGGAGAACAGTACTGGGCTACTACCTTGCTGGGCTTTTGTATAAATTAGTGAAACTCTTCCGTCTTGTTTGCTTGAGCTAGTCCCTTTCTCTCTCAGTCTAAGCGACCTCACAAGGTTGTAGCAGTGAGGATAAATGAGAGGTGGGAAGAACTCTGCTGTAAGCTATATGGGTCACACTGGGAGAATATAAATACATAAACATATCTATATGCAAATAAAGGAACATAAATGTACACCAGGTGTCCTCCGTTCACAGATTTCCACACATATTACTGAATAAGGGCCACCAGGTCTCCCAGATTAGCAGAAGACACCCCCCCCCCCCCCGCAGCCCTTTCCCATTGCTTCTGCTTGTAGGGATGATGGGGGGAAATGAGAGGAGAAATAAGCAGTGATGCAAAGACGTCACTTCAGGCTCAAACTGAAAGTGATGCCACTGCATCACTGACAACATCAGGACTTTACCAGAGAGCCTCATCCACCCACACCCACTGCCCAGGTTGATGAGCATTCCACCAGTTGAAATGCTCAGAGACAAACTATATGGTAAACTCTGTTAACACTAATTTAGCCATGTCCCCTTCCACATACCAGCGGCAGCCAGCAGGTAACTGCTTCCAAACACAGCAAGAGCCCAAATGGGCTTGGAATGGCTCCGCAGGAGGAGAAAGGCTCCTGTCTTTCTGCCCAAGCAGTTTTCTCACATGAGAACCACACTGGGAGTGAAGTTATTTCACTAGTTATTCTGCCTCCAATGCACAGATATTCCACATGGAGTAACTAGTCGAGGACACTATAAACTAGTAGAGGAGTATGAATATATACCCTATCAAGGCAGCTTACAAACTTCTTTTCTCTTCCTCTCCCCACAGCAGTCATCTTGTGAAGTAGGTGTGGCTGAGAGAGTTCTGAAAAAACTGTGACCAGCCCAAGGTCACCCAGATGGCTTCAACTGTAGGAGCGGGGAAACAAACGCACTTCATCAGATAAGAGTCCGCTGCTCATATGGAGGAATGGGGACTCAAACTTGATTCTATAGATTAGAGTCTACCCGTTCTTAACCACTACACCACTCTGATTGACTAATGTAAACAAGGGAGAAAACATATAATTTTGTTTGCCTATCAGAATCCATGGAAGGAATTGGCTGAAAGAGCCCATTGGTTTGTGAGTGCCTTATTGTGTAAAAGTGTTATTCTTCGGGATCACTCTCTCAATGGATTTCTGTTAGATAAGTTTGTAACTCCAGATTATTAGGTTGGAGAGGTCCTGTTTCAGGAGACTTCAAAGGTCTCAAGGTCTGCCATTTGAGTGAGAACAGGTAAGAACAGTAAAAGGATGCTGATAGGATCTTGTCTTCAAGAGAAGGGGCCAAAAGAAATCCTTTGCTAGGAGACTGGTGTCTTAGCATCTACTCTCTGGGAAAACTTGGTTGCTAATTTCTTTGCACTGCCAAATTATGAACTGTAATCTCATAAATTAATGAGTTTTGGAAGGGCGGTATAGAAATCTAACGATTAAAGATTGTGCCACACATGTAAATAATTCCTATTTTCTGAACTTCCTTAGTCCCATATCCCTGATAGAAAATAAAAGTTACTGTTGTTTTTCTGTTTCTTGCTTGTGTGCTGAACTTATTACATTCAAAAACTGCTGGGGTTAAATCTGTCAGCTAGGGGATGGGGAGAAAGACTTCATTGCTCCAGCTTTACATCACTCTACCTCTGTTTCTACATCATTTAAGACCCTGATTTTCACAGAAGCTCACTGCAGACATTTAGCTGGACTCATGGATAGTGGGGGAGGTAGGAGGCCTATTATTACATTCCTTCTCCAATGCATATGCAAATACAATTTCAGATGCCTGAATGAGGATCTTGAAAACAGGAAAGGTGTTGGAATTGCATGTGTTAAGTTGTATCAAATGTGACCCACAGTCAGAAAAAAAAACCTCACGGGGCTACATGTTGCTGAGTCTTATATGATGATTAATGTGGTTGACTCCCATTTGATTTTTTAAAAATTGGTTTCATCAAGACATTGACATTCCAAGAAAACTTCATGGATAGCATCCAACTCGCTAAAACAAAACATATCTTACCAGGCTTCATGCCTCTCTTTCTCTGACTCTTCAAAGTTGGTGGCTTTTATGCCCTGTCTCTGAAGATAATTTGTTTTTTCTATTCCAAACCAGATTCCTAATAAACATCAAAGCAGTTCTTTTGAGGCCAACCATATTGCTGCAAAGCCTTCATTTTTACATCTATAGAACTGGTAAGTATAATGTATCAAATGGGAACACAGACTTGTTTGTAACTTGCCAAAAAAGCAAGTGTGCAAAAAACTTTTCACCATATTGTCTAATGCATTATTTATTCATAAATATTCAGTTTACTGAACAAAATATTTTACTCCATGACTTTGGGATGGAAAAGGTGACACACTCACCGAATGAAGAGTCAGACAATTGTCAAGATTTCACCTTGGTGCTTACCTCTTTCCTATTAGCCTCAGATCTTTAAAATAAATACATTGGGGGGGGGGTGGTAAATCCCCCCAGATAAAAAGTGTTGTCAGTACATGTGCAGACAACATACTTACCTTTCTTCTTCAGAGCAGGCAGAAGATTCTGGGAGCATGGCCATGGTGGGGGTAGACACTGGGAGCAGCTCCCAGACACCACCATCAATGTAGCCAGGATCAAAGGGTGGTGGGGCCTGGAGACACACTGGCCTCAGAAATTGGGGCAGTGGAGATGGGACTCCCTCCCAGGAGTCCTATGCCTCCCTCCCCCATGGCCAACAAACACTCAGAACAACAAGATCCTCCAAACAATGGAGACAAGGGAGGGAGGGAGGTCAGCTGATGTACCTAACCATTTCTGCCTCAACAATATTCCTGGTGGAACATGTACATCTTGCAGCCCCTGTGAAACTGAGGCTGTTTCCGCACGGGCAGAAAACTGCCCTAGGGATGGCAAAAACACCAACCCTGGGGTGCTGTTTGCACAGCAAACTTCATGTGCTTGCCCCCCCTTAAGTGGCGCAAAGACACCGCTTTTAAACCTTGCTTGGGGTGGAAGCTGGCGTTTTCCCCGTGGCCCTCCCAAATGGCTCTTACCTCCCGTCGCCTTCCGTCGTGTTGTGGAGGCCAGGGGACACGCCTCCTGGCCTCTGACCCCAGAGCTGTCGCTCTGGCCACAGGGGCGTGTTCCCTGGCCTCCCCAACGTGACAGAAGGCAACAGGAGGTAAGAGCCATTTGGGAGTGGTGCAGCCTGTGCGAAGGCTGCGCCATCGGCTGCGCACCCAGTGGGACCATCCATGCGAACAGTCCCGGGGGGGGGGGGGTGCATTGGCATAAACTATGCCGATGCAGCCCCGCTCAGCTGGCCGTGCAGAAACAGCCTGAGTTAAATCTTGCAAGAAATGAGATTCTGAGGACAGAGTTCCACCAAAAAGGGGCCAAAGCCCAAAAGCCTGGTCCTGGTTGAATACAGCCAGATGGTTTTGAAATCAGGGACTACCAACAAGTTACTTTCCAGAGAGCACAACTTTCTACTAGAAGAAGTGGTGCCACATAAAACAAAGATACCAAATCACTCAGTGCTGATTGGTTTTAGATTTCTTAAATGTAGAAAGCATAAATTGGATTGAGTTAGGAGAGGGATAAATTTTGTCATCCAGAAAGGCTTGACCATTTTTGTCTCCCATTTTTATCTGGTTTGCTGCATTGGTTTTGATCTGGAGGTTTGATTTTGTGGCTGCTAAAATAATTGCATTTGTAAACCTGTTGGATTTTATTTTTCAACACATTTGGCTGTTTTGATTGATCGTGGTTTCAACTTCTTTGATGAGGAATCCCGTTGACCTCAGCATTCTTTGCATTTGTCTGATATTTTCTTTTCATTTCTATTTTCCATTGAAAGCTGGGCCCATTATTTTATGCTTCAGTGGAATTATATATTGTATTTTTCTTGGATGGATGGATTTATTGGGCAGATGTGTAGAATCTGGCATGTTTTAGCAGTCATTGTTTTTAAATTGCAAAATCTAAAAATAAAAGCAACATTGGAATTCTGTTCTTCATTTACTCATTTCACACCCATTCATGCCTTGAGTTTCCTTACAGTCAAATGTTTGAACTCTAATAGTTCTAAGAATGGCATGCTGTGGAGGACATTTGCACATGTTGGAAGAGATGAAGGGCTTCATTAAATTAAAAGGTGATGCTATCTTGACTGTAGTCCTTAAGTTTGAAAAGCAGGAATGCTAAGGCCTCATTTATTTTGTAAACCACTATACCATATGGATATGGAATGTTACCCAGTATCATTTGGCAGTTACCTTGGAAAAGTTACTTCTGTATTCCTCAAAGTAATGGTGCCCATGGATGTTTTTCTGGCACCCATTTTCTTCTTCCCCAAAGCAGAGAACAATGGCTGACTTTTCCCCCCAGCTCCTTAAACCAGAGTACTGGCCTGCTTAAGGAAAATATTATTTTTCATCTGTTCAGCCTTTCAAAGGAGATATGTTTCCTGTTTACCAAGTTACCAGTCATCTCAGGGTCACAGATTTACTTGGTAAAGGTGGAGACCCTACCTAGTTCCCTCTTTTATCAGAGGATTTGTCTAGAGTCTTCACCTAAACTAGTTCCAGATGTGGTATTATGGTGATCTGTGCATTTGAGGAATGATCAGATAACAGTGGCATGGGTGTTTAGGAATACAGGAGTGGCACCCCTGTGAGGGTCTTTAGAAAAATCTACCTCCAATGTCAGAGGAATCCTGGCTTGCAACCACATTTGTGATTAAGCCCCTGAAAACATGACAGATGTTTTGTATTGGTCCACTCTCCATCCTCAACAGTCAAAAGTGCCTCTGGTTCGGTGAGACTGAGGACACACGTCTAAATAATAGCAAGCCTGATTCCAATTCTCTTTTCTCCTAGCAGAACAGTTTCATTTTTCTGTCACTCCACATCTGATACGACTAACTCAAACACACAGATAAACATTCTGTCACCATTGCTATGGACAATGTTTCTATGAGACGTCTATATTCTCGGTAACATGGAGCTTTAACAGCTGGCCATGTGTAACCCAATAAGACTTCAATCTCAACAGAGTCAGTTTCAGGTAGCCAGTTCAAGGTAGACTCAGCCTTGCATCCCCCTGAGGTTGGTAAAATGAATACCTAGTTTGTTAGGGGTAAAATGTAGATGGCAGGGAAGGCCATGACAAATCATCCCGTGAACTTTGTCTTCCTAGTATGCATTGTGATGTAATGTCACCCCATGGGTCAGTAATAGCTCAACGCTTGCACAGGAGACTACCTTTTACTTTAAAAAAAGATGTTCAGAAGCTTTTACTTATTTATCATAAACACCTCCTGAAATAAATGGTGATTTCCTTAAATTACCTCTCTACTACACCACAAGCACCCTCTCATGTTCACAGCCACAGTAGGTAGGATACTTTTTTCATGATCACTTCAGCTTCATTAGTGTGTCAGCCATCTTGAAAAACCTATCATGAACCAAGGGGAATTTTGGGTAGGCAGAGCTGACTGAGCAGGTCAGATGGGTGGTGTTTTATAACTTGAATAGTGGAAACCAGGCCCACAGTAACTTTTAACCAGAAATCTCTGCTTTGAAAACCAGGCAAGTTCTCATTCTTTAAAAGAAAATCAACAAGTCCAACTAAAGAATCCTTTAAAAAAGAAAAAAGTGGGGGGAACAGTACTCAAAAGTCTGGCTGAGAAGTCGTAGTATATAAGCAATCCAATAACTAATGATCTGGGTGATAACTTGGTTTCAAGCATCCTGCTCAGCAGGTCTTGGATAACAACTGTAATGTTGACAAAAACGCACATGCAGAAGTCTCTCCATATCAATTTTGGTTTTTTCACACACAGAAAACAAGTTCCACACATAGATTTCCTTATTGGTGCCAAGCAATACTTATTCCATGCATTTCCCCATTTTTCCCCAGTTTGCCTACTCTCCAGTTGGAAATAATGAGAGATCTGAAGAGTTTGGATGTATACCCCACCTTTCTTTCCTGAAAGAAGACTCAAGGTGGCTTACAAGCTCCTTTCCCTTCCTCTCCCCACAACAGACACCTCATGAGGTAGGTGGGGCTGGGAGAGTTCCAAAGAACTGTGACTAGCCCAAGGTCACCCAGCAGGAATGTAGGAGTGCGGAAACACATCTGGTTCACCAGATAAGCCTCTGCTACTCAGGTGAGGAAATGGAGGAGAGGAGCGGGAAATCAAACCCAATTCTCCAGATTAGAATTCACCTGCTCTTAACCACTAGACAACACTGCCTCTCCTTTACATCTGTGTGTGTGTGTGTGTGTGTGTGTGTGTGTGTACTGCTGATACAGTAAGGCAGGTTTTTTGCATTTCCCCACAGTTTCCCTGCCACAGCTCTCCAACAGCAGCCATCCCATCCTCCATGCCACCAGGGACTTTTTCAGATCAGCAACTGAATGTTGTCGTAGAACTATAACAATACAACAATTGTTTCATTTTTTTTCAAAAGCAAGCCTTTAGCACTGTCCCTGAGGAGATAAAAAGGGAAATCGTATATCTGCAATGAGAGATGATAGAGACTTACTTTTTCTTTTTTTTTCTTTTTTAAAGAAAGTCAGAATTCAGAGAACCTGATAGATTATTGCAGTGTTATAACAATAGAATGATATTCAGTTGCTGATTTTATTAATTTTAAAAAGCCTTCTGGCAGTGGGGAAAAAGACTACAGGAGATCAGGGTGAGAGAAATGGTGCAGAGGTAAATGAGACCAGGAAGATCCAGACTTTCCTGTACACATGGCCACCATCCTAGATTTGCTGGGATCTTTTTCCAAAACACAACATCAAAGATTTAGGAAAGATGGCATAAGCAACAGGAAGGCCCAGAGGATGTGTGAAAATCAATGCTGTGGGGAGTCAGGAAAATAATGGGCTGCAGTAGCACCCAAAGCAAGCCATCTATGTGTAACAACCCTGAGCCCAGCCTAATTGGGAAAGGGTAGATTATAAATAAAATAAAATGAATAAGAGACCCTAGCCAGAGTGGTATTAGTACTCTAGAAAGGTTGTTGTATTTTTTTTTTGCACATGAAAAAATATTTGCAGAGATGTCAGCAAGACTGGAGTATCCCCCCCCCCCCCACTCACACTTTTAACATTCAATGGTTGCTTCATTTACCTCTGATATTTATAATGCTGGTATTGTCAAATACAGGTGGTTAGGAATAGTGCTAAATATTAGGCCTGGTTGGGCCAGTATTCTGACACACAGTTTTTTCAGAGGTTTTACCACACATATTACTATGAAGACCACACACAGTCCCAGAAAGCATAAAGTCAACAGGACAAATACTAAATATGCATGTTCTATTTTAAGTCCAACTATTTTAAAATGTGGGTCTAAATCAATGACCTAATGTATGGTTTATTTCTATCTTAAAAGGCTGTAAAGAAATGTAGTTAAATATTTTAAAATCCCTTCAGCTATTTTCACAATATGCTTCCTAGCTTTGGGATAATCAAAGCAATTTTAGATACTTAAAATGGTGGACTCAACCTACCATACAAATATTTATAAGATCAGTGGGTTTCCCTTTTTCCTGAAGCAGTCTACGGCCTCATACGCTATCATATTAGTTTTTTTTAAAATGGTACATCAAACAAGCCTAGGGAGAATTCAGGCATAAACTTTTCTGCAAGGTGCCAACTTTAAAAGCACAAAAATCTCTGGAAGGAAAATGAAAAGAAGGGGGTTTTTTTTCGCAGTTTGCACCACCAGATGTAGTTACAAAAGAAACCATGACAAAGAACTTGGAAGCCACAATCCATGCATTTCAGAGGAGCAGCCAAGTGAAACAGCTTATGGAGGAAAAGATAAAAGGGGAAATCCTGCAGTGATCAGGAATTCCAAGGGCTGAGATGCTAACATCCCATTCTCTCTCTTCCCCTCACCCCCAGTTTTGTCCATCATACTGGTGGTAATGCAAAGGAGCACATATATTAGAAGGTAGCTTCTTCTAGCCCTTAGTCAACAGCTTCTCATTACGTCAGTCTCAATCCTTTCTGTGTTCTGAATAAGACGAACGCTCCCAGGGAAGGCAGAGAAATCTGTGCTGAGATCCATTTAAGGAGACATATTACTTCACAAAATGGAAATGAGGTCCCAGCACTTCATCATGGTAGCAATGGATATCTATTTGCTCATTTGAGAATGTGTACGGCTGCTTGACTTGATTTTGTGTTTGCACAGTTTGTTAGGAGCAGTGTTGGCCTGACAGAGTAAAATGGGCCTGCTCTGGAATAATTTAACAATTTGTGCCAGGTACATTTAAGCCCATGAATCCACATGGATAGGAAATTACATGTGTTCATGTTTATAAATTGATAATATATATTGAGCCAGACAAATGATACACCAAAGTATGTGCTGCTTATGCTAGAATGTAGCAGGTGTCAATCCCAGAACTTCACAGGCTATCCTCCCAAAGTCTTTTCCATCCCTGCTAGGTAAGATATTCTTCACCCTGTGATTGATAATGGGTTATATATTTGATAAATAAAGGGTGATAATGCTACAATTATAAGTATTCACTATGTAGGAACATTGATTAGATCAGACAGATTGGTGAACATTCTAGCCTAGGGATCCCAAACCTTTTCGAGCTACTGGGCAGGGCTGGATCTACATTTTTAAAAATATACATTTATTTAATCTTTTCAATCATTACAATAAACTCATTAAATTCACTCTTTTCAATCATTACAGCAAACTCATTAAATTCTATGCAATTAAATCAATATATCTTAAAGTACAGTATATAGAATTAGTACATGTATGAATAATTATACTTTCACACTATCTTATCCATACCTATCTATGAATAATAACTATCTATGAATTATCCCCAGTCAATGGGACTTAACCATAGATGTGATTCTTTTGGCTAGTTCAGTGGATCACTCCCATTGGCTTCTGTGGTGCTGGAGTACATTTTTATGTTCTACCTATTACATATCATATATATCATGGGGCATGTGAACCACTGATTTGAATCTCAGACAGGAAAAATCTAGTTTTTGGTAGAACTACCAGGGGCTGCTGAGAGGCTGGCTCAGTACCCAGAAGTAGACTTGAGTTAAAACAAAAGTACAGGTATGGGTGATGGTTGGATGGAAATTGTTAATGTCCTACTTCCCTGGACAGTTCAAAATACCTGCTTTCATTTGGGATTAAATTGATTTGTTTAACTCTCTTGGAGAGCAGTGCTGTATTCACAGGGCTAGGTGGAGTTAAAGTAATTTACCAGGCAACCAAGACAGTGGTCACAATGATGCTCCGAGGCTTTCCCAGGCTTAGTTAACATTTTATTTCTTCGGTATAATACTTTATTAATTAAAATATCTATATCCTGCCTTTCAGCCCAGTCAGGGCCCCAAGGTACCTAACAACTAAAAACAAATCAGTGTAAAATGAGTTAAAATCCAGAATTAAAATACATGCATACATAAACAAAGAAACATACACTGAAAACAGGGCAGGAAGAAATGGTTATTGAGGGCAGGAAGAAATGGTTATTGATGAAACAAAAACATCTTTATACACTGGTGGAAGACAGTGATGGAATGGGACAGGCAGATATCCTGGGGGGGGGGGGGGGGTTCCTGTTTAAGTTTGCCACCCACATGATCCCAAACCAGGGCCTCAGAAGATGATCACAGAAAAAAATGGACAATCCAGAAATGGTTGGAATATATTTGGGAACAAGTGACACTGGGCATTTTCGATATAATAACAAAAAATAAACTGTGGCAAGAGAGAGCGAAATTTTGAAGATATGGACAATATATGTGGACTGGATGAAAGAAGCTGGAGTCAATGAGGAAATATGGGAGGAGAGATTACAAAGAATGAACTTATTACTGTTTGATAAAATCATGAAGAAAATACAGGGGGGGAGGGGGAAAAGGGGAAAATGTATTGTTTGAAAATGAATGAAGAAGAGTACTAATATAAAATGGAATATTCAAATGATACAATAAAATTTTTTTAAAGAAGATGATCACAGTGGTCAGGTAGCAGTGGTGGGATCCAAACATTTTAGTAACAGGTTCCCTCGCCAGCCCCCCCTCAGCAAAGGGGACAGAGGCGTACCTAGGCAAACCTGAGCCCTGGGAAAAACCTGAGTTGGATGCCCCCCCATGGGCAGCCACCTCACCACAACCCCCAAAAGATTTTTTGCACCAGGTCATTTCTAAATCATCATCACATTATAGAAAATGCCCTAACTCACAAATCTGAACACAGCAATGGTGAAACACACAGGTTCTTTGATAGAGATAAAAGGTACGAAAGGCTGAGAATCAATGAATTGCAGTACCTGAAAGGGGTTAACCCAGTTCAGGGAGTTACATTATTAGTCACAATTGCTATATGGAGCCTTCACGTTCAAAGGCAGTATTCCTATCGGGGAGGCGAGGGCGTGGAGATACAAAAGCGGACCCAATTAGTAACCCCCTCTCGGCACACACAAATAATTAGTAACCCACTCTCGGGAACTGGTGAGAACCTGCTGGATCCCACCTCTGTCAGGTAGGTTTTTAACAGTCTAGATAAGAGGTTCCCAATGTGGTCCAACAGGCAACAAAATGCCTGCCACACCTTCCCTGGTGCCTGCCAAATGTTTTTAGAAAGTGGGCAAAGTGTGGGGCCTTCTGCCCAGCAAAGCTTACGATGGACCATAAAAGAGTGGATAGGCTATACAGATTTGCAAAAATATTGCTTTGGCAAAAGCTGCCCCTATTCTCAGCCATTACAAGAATAACCACGAATGTTGCTGAAATCCCTAATCACTTTCCTCCAATGGCTATTTTTAAATCCAATCGTTTTCAAATTCGTTAATCAGCTTCAAGAATTTTCATATCCACTTAAAAGTCTAGTTCTTGTCCATAGGGAAAATGATGCCCTTCAAAATTGGTAATGGGCTTTGTCAAAACACACTGGTCTCTTGGGGAGGAGAATAAACAATTTGTCAATGTATGCAGCATTTGGCCTTTTATTTAGTCATCTTTCAGTCAGAAGTGTGGAGGTTGTTAAGCGGTGCCCTGGGATTTGCGTACAGTAGGCTTTGCCTCAGTGGCCTCTCGTCTTGAAGTGACATTAGACAACTCTCATCACTGTCAGTGGCAAGAGCTACATAAGCATTTCCTGCATGGCAGCAGCATCTTCGAGATGAAAAGTCTTCATGTTGTTAACCTTTAAAATGTCAGTCACGGAGAATCCTACATTGTCAGGTTTCCTGGGTAGGTACAGGCATTAGAATGCTAAATACTGCTAAGGGTATACTGCATTCAATGTCACTTGGAAAAATGCAGGAGTCTTTTTGTTGACTCCTTCATAATTCTGATTAATAAGCTACACTTTTTTATTGTCAGGCTGTTTTTTCAAGGCTTCCTCTTCCCCAGTCGACATTTTGCCCACCTGTCACTTTCTGCTCACCTTCTTTGGGAGGTCACAAAACCTGGAAGAAGAGTTACTCTTTCTAATTGGTTGGTTAGCTTCATAGGGAAAGGGAATTGTTTAGGAAAGGTCATGTTTTGCCAACATTGGAAAACCACACAGCTTCTCTGATCTGCAGTGCTAAAAAGAAACAAAGAAAAATGGATAACCAAAAGTCTACATAGAAGGAACAGTAAATGGCGCCCCTTCCTCCCTTTTTATCATCTGTGGCCCTTTTCCATCTTGGGCCTTCTGTTCCCTCTTAAGAGGGGTGTTTTAGATGACCTGACGCTATATTTTTACATTTATATTTTACTTCATTTTGTATGCTGTATTTTAAATGGTTTTAATTCCATGCTTAGAGCCCATATTTTATCTTATGTTGTATTTAATTTATTGAGAGGGCTCCTTTTGCTTATTTATGTTATATTGAAATGTTGTACACCGCCCAGAGCCCTCCGGGGGTGGGTGGTATAAAAGTCAAATTAATAATAATAATAATAATAATGATGATGATGATGATGATGATGATGATGATGATAATGATAATAATAATAATAATAATATTTAGTTGGCCAATAAATAATGAACAGCTTGAACAGGTCAAACATTTTAAATACCTGGGTCTCCATTTTAATTATAACTCCTCTTGGGTTACCCAAAGGAAATTGGCCATTGAATCAAGCAAACTTAGTTGCAAGGCCATTAGCCGCTATTTTCGCACCAAAGGTCATGAATTTGTACCTGCAGCCATTAAGGCATTTAATGCTAAAAATCACTGCATGCGAAATTACTATACGGAATCCCACTGTGGATACAAGCATGGAGCTGCGATATCGAAAGAGTTCAGTCATGCTTTCTCTATAGTATGCTTTCGAAGCTTTACCCTTTTCACTCAGGGGTCCCATATGCTGCTTGGTCTGTTTGGAGGTGGGCCAACATCTACTCCATACAAGGAAGCATGGTGCAATGACCTTCCAATTCTGGATCACGATTGTGCTTTAAATCAACTGTCACAAAGCTTCTACCTTCACCAAGGCTCTTTCTTTCATAGCCAAAACCGAAGTGGTGGTCGCTTTGTTGAGGCTGAAAAAATCCATGAAATGGGGTCTATCCCTTGGATGCATTATGGTTTTAATGAATGCCAATGAGCTAAAGCCTGACTCATCAAAAGAGATTGTATGATCTCGAGTATAGCTCACCCTGATGATGCAGCAGGCTAATAAGCGCTGCTCTCCCACTTGCACCTTGGGTATACCCATTAAAACCCTATACCATGGCCAAAGTATTTCCATTGGTCTTAGAACCCAAATTGCGACGAGCCCTGACCCTTGCCAGGTGCAATATTCTCCCTTCAGCTACCACTCAGGGCAGAATACAGAAAGTGCCTTTTAATGAAAGATTTTGTCCCTGCAGTTCAGCTTACGAAGAATCAATCCAACACGTGATATTACACTGCCCGTTACACAGTTTAGCCAGGAATAAATATCTAAACCCGTGGTTAAAACCCCCCATTGATAATATTAATCTATCAATTGTGGTAACGATGTTGGATTGTGGTTCTGCAAGTGTATTGGAAGCGCTGGCTAACTTTTTGTGCTCTGTCATCAGCAAACGGTTATAACTGTACTGGAGATTGTATCATTACACTGAGGTCGCCATTTTTCTGGTATATTGCTGCTGTTTTAATTATGCCATTAAAGGTTTATATATATTATAATAATAATAATAATAATAATAATAATAATAATAATAATAATAATAATAATAATAATAATAATAATAATAATAATAATAATACAACTAGCTGGAGGGCAGAATCAGTGGCGTACCAGCAGAAAATGACATCTAGGGCAAGACTTGAGTTTTCTGGGGGCCTCCTCCCATGAAGCCTGGGGCAAGACCTGATTTCTCTGCCCCCTCCCACCATGCCCCTCCTGCCTGGCTCCACTTACTTCCTGTCAGCCGTGGGGGCCATCCTCAGGCCTGCTGGCTTGCCCGGGGCCACTTAGGGAGCAGGGTGCTTGACTCAGCCCTTCCAGCTTATCTCTGCCAGTCACACCCTCTAAGCTGTGCGTCTTCTCCTATGCTGCCTTTCAGTCACAGTCAGTTTGGACCCTGGGCGGGGGAAAGGAGGAGGGGTGTAGGTGCCGATTTTCTGCTGCCCCCCCCCCCCATGATTAAATTGCCTACAACTGGGAACATTTGTACCCATGTGTCCCTCTGGCAGGTGGGTGTCTAGGCAGAATGCAAATACATAAATGGCCTGGGCTCAGTTCTCTGATCTTCTGTGAAGAATGCCAGGTGACACTGAGCCATTCGGTGTCTCCTCAGCCCTACCTGCCTCCCAGGATAGTTGTGAGGATAAAATAGAAAATGGATATTCTGGATAAATACCAGAAAGGCTTCCTTTTCAGCACAGCACAGCAATATCTTGCAATTTCATTAACTTTTGTCTAATTTACATTTATTTTATTTTATGATTGCAATGAAAGCTTGACTCTGTATTAGAAACAACTTGAGCTATAGGTCTGGTGAGCTACACAACCAGAAGGAACTAACTGAAATAAATTGTGAGAAGGACAGTTTTAGCTTCCTTAGAATAACTATTAATCTGACCTTGCAGAAAGTTAACATAGGATTAGTTGTAGTCTGGTTTTTCATGAGCCAAGGTTGAGCCTTCAAATCCAAATTTTTAGTGTCAGAGCTCCCGTCCTGATTAGGTATAATGAAGGAAGAATCTCTGCAAAGTCACTGAATATTGCTTTTGAAAAATGTAATTTGGTTGGACAAAAGAGTGCTGATTGGAATACATGTCCACCAACTTAGAACAGCCAATTTACACATCATTCAAACAAAAAGCTTTAAAATTAAGAAGCAAAGCTTAGTAATGAAAGTATGCAAGAAGAAACAGTTATGCACTACTGGAAAACCGATGGTGCAGTCCCGGTACAAAATCTTACCCATGTTCATCATTAAGGCTTAGTACTCACATTTTCAAGGTGTAAATTACCTGGGAAACACCTATCCTGCCTTTTTACATGGCATAATTGTTTACACGGAATATTTTATGTACATATCAGTTCCTTTGGCCTGGATGTGAGTGCTCCTTTCTCTCTTCCTTTATGTCATTCATTTGTGAGATGTGGGAGCAGTTTGGAGTGAAGGCTAGCTAGTGGTCCATCACACAAATTACAGTTGCAGTTTCTAAGAAACAGTATGCCTGGCAGCACTAGGAACAAGACTTGTGAGAAGTCTATAGAACAGCAGGATGAGACTGTTCTACAACAACAACACGATTATAATCACAATTTGTGGGCATATTTTTTTACTGGTGAATAGAATACCAAAGGGAAAGCAAGAAGATGTTTGGCATTACTGAAAAACAGTGTGGGAAGATACACATAAGACATGTTTGCCACATGAGTACTGCTCATTCCACTTCGAACATGCACCATAAATTTCATTCCTAAGGTAAATAAATTAAATTCACTTGCAAAATTCAGAGAGAGGATGGGGGTATAAGAAAATATGAGGCCCCAGTGTATTTCTCAAAAAAATACATGTAGTAGGGTAGATCCTACTCCTACCCTCCATCTCTGCTGAGCAAAGTCTGCAGCCTGAGGAACTTTCCTCCAACTTTAGTGGGTCTTCTGTGGGAGGAAACTATTCAGGAGTAGATAGACAGACAGTTATAAATGACAGCAATATGGTACAGCAATTGGAAAGTAAGTCTGTTGCGCCACGTTATTTCCATTTTGTTAGCTGTTGAAGGAAAGGGTTGGACCCTATTCCTGTCAATTGATCCTAGCAGCCAACTCTAGTCAGTGGAGCTAATCTGAAAAAGCCTGAATTGTTCCTCACAACAGCTAAGAGGAGTTGTAATGTTTAAGCTTTCATTCCTTGAACAAATAGACAGCAAATTCAGGAAGGTGTCAAATAGCAAAGCATTTTTTCTGGTTCCCTCCATTCTTCTTGTGATGCAGATACATACCAAGGCTGTAAGCAGGAGAGAGCATATAATTACAGTTTAGCCCTTTGTTAAAGCAGTAAATCCACACAAAATGACAATGTGGCTAGTGTTAACAAACAGCAAACCTCATTCTTCAGTTTCCAGCTGTGATACTGGTGCCAGACTCCTTACAGGTTCCCCCCCCCTTTTTTTTTTTTAGTTAATACCATCCATTTGGTTTGTTAAAATGATCTTTGGACTGCTTGTTGCTGATCATGCTGGAACTGAGAAGGACAGGGCTGCAGCCATATTCCCTTCAAATGAATGTGGTACAGAATCAATGGGTTTCATTCTGTCATAGCTCATTTCATTGAGAATCTGTGATCAGACATGTCCTAAAACATAGCCATTGGGAAGAGAAAGGAAGGAATATGGGCTATGGCTAGAGCACGAGAGAAAGAGGTATGTCATTTTCCCACCTACCAGGGCTAAAGAAATCAGGAGAAATGGCAGAGTGGGGAAAGCTTTGACCCTATTCCACCTTCTTATCAAAAGCAATGGACCATCCAACACAGGCCGTTTCTGCACGGGCCAAAAAAGCCGGTAAAAGGACAGTAAAAACAGCATTATGGGTGGAGAGTTCAAACAGCTGCCGCTACAGAAACGATGCTGCAGCAATGCTCCAGCGGCCCCACAATGGTTTATTCAAAAATCGCTCACTGAACAAGTCTTTTCAACAATGGCACTCCATAGCCAGCGTTGTGCCAAGCGCCCGCCAGGGATCAATGCCGCAGAACCCGCCCCCACAATGGCGGCCAATCCTGGCACCGAACACCCATGATGTCTACCCTGGGGAAAAAGAAAATCATTTGCGAAGCGCAGCCGTGCGAAGCGCCGCAGTTCAGCCGATGCGCTACCTGTTCACACAGCGCCAGCCCATGCAAATGCAGCTCTGCCAACAAAACCAAAGGCACAATGGTGTAATTGACTGTGCAGAAACGGCCAGAGCGGCATACCCAAGAACAAGACCTTGCAACAAACTAAGTTGTCTCTCAGAGTGTCCAACTATACATAATAATTTGCTCAACCCCCCACCCCAACCAGGACTGCCCAATCAGACACACATAGCATTCTGACCCATTCAGAGCAGGATTCTGGTATGTGGGGGGAAAGGTACTTAAGGCCACCAAGCTATTTTCCTGTCCTGGAGAGATGTTTTTGCCCTGTTGGGGAAACCATATGTACTGGTGGGCTACACAGACATTTCTTTAGTGGGGTAAACAGCAGCTCCCTGGGGCCATTTCAGGTAGGGAAAATGGTGTACTGGGGGAAAGGGCTTACATATCCTTTCCCAGGGTGCCATGGTCCTGATAGGGTCTGTGCATGCCTGATAGGGTCTGTGCATGTCTAGTCATTTATGGACTTGTCCTTAGTTTGCCTTTCTGGGCAAGATGATTGGGAGAACAGTGATGGACCCACTTCAGAACTTCTTGGACAACTCCTGTACTTGGGATCTTTTTCAGTCTGGCTTTTGGGCAGCTTCTAGGACAGAGGAGGTGCTGGAGGCTTCAGCTGACGATCTCCATCAGAATGCAGACAAAGGCCATGCCTTTTTGTTGTTCCCACTGGATTTATCTATTGCAGTGATGGCGAACCTATGACACGGGTGCCAGAGGTGGCACTCAGAGCCCTCTCTGTGGGCATGCACAAACATAGTTGCCCCCCCACACACACACACATACATCTAGGCTGGCCTGGGCCACTGGGCTCGATTATTAGCATTAAACCTAAGACTTAGTTTTGGGAAAGCAGTGTAGATAACCCTGTCAAGCACTGTTAAACCCCACTGATTTTCATGCGAAGAACTAAAGCGTGATCCTTTACCTGGGAGTAAGCTCGGTTGCTGGCAATGGGGCTTGCTTCTGAGTAAACCCTCCTAGGGTTGTGATTCACCCGTTGGAAGAGTTGCACAGTTGCTTCAAAGCAAAGCCACCAACTACCACCAAGCTTACTCCCGAGTAACGGAGCCAACCGTTTTTTTCTAAACTAAAACCTCAGTATTCAGGTTAAATTGACGCATTGGCACTTTGTGATAAATAAGTGGGTTTTGGGTTGCAATTTGGGCACTCGGTCTCAAAAAGGTTCGCCATCACTGATCTATTAACACAGCAGAACATGACAGCCTTTAACACAGCAGAACATGATTTCTTGTTGAAATATTCAGAGGCAGAAATAGATATCAAGGAGATGTGTTTGGACTGCTTTAAATTATTTCTCATGGATTAGACTCAAAGAGTTGCCATTGGAGACAGCTTATCTTCAGCGTGGGAGTTGTCCTGTGGGACTCCACAGGGTGCCATCTATCTCTATGTGAAATTCTTAGGATAAATCGTTCATAGTTTTGGTACTGGATACCATCAGTATGCTGACGATTCCTACTATATCCACATGGAGCTGCAGGAACAAGGAATAACTCCACACAATGTGATTTCAGTGTTGAGAAAATAGCTTGAGGGGGAGGAAAGCAGAAGCCCTTCCTCACCCCCTAAGGCAATATTCTGAGACCATTTGAGTGCTCCTTTATTTTTAAAAACCATTTGCTGCAGGGAACTCAAGTAGGCTCCAGGGGAAAAAATCTCCAATGTCAACTTTGGCCCTGAGAAGGTTCTGACTCTGATTGAGGACAGTCAGAAGTCTCTAGGGTCAGAGACCTCAGTTGGTTGTGACCAGTTTTGGGAGTTTACTTTTGAACCAACCCAGCTGCTAACAACTTTCCCCCAAAATTTGCACTCTGAATTAAAATGCAAGGTATCCTCTCCTTTGTCTACTTGCTGTTTTGGCTAACCTTCTCACTGGAACTTTGTGCGTGCAGATATGTTGTATTGTAGGCTCAGGTTTCAGAAACAATATATAAGTTTCAGTGTGCATTCGTGTTTCAGAACTTTGTTTTCTTTAACAAAGTTTATTGGTGAAAAACATATCAATTTCACAAAATTGTTATATGTAGGAAGAACAAACAAAAAACCACCCAAAAAAGATTAGAAAGAATCAACAAAATAAAACTTTTTAAAAATCCTTGATATTTGAACTTAATAATATCATATTGGTCATTTAAGTCGTCTCATAGTTCATTATCATTATAATTAACATTCATATCCTTCCAGCTGACAGTCTAATGTATATTCAATTAATATAGCTTTTTATATTCCAGTGTCTATCAAATCACTATTTATTTATTTTTTAAAATTTCTGCGAGTGAATGATTACACATATTTTCTCAATATTTACAGGTTTCAGAACTTAAACATTCTAAATGCCACATGTGTTCAGTGAGCAGATTTGCCAGAAGTCAAGCCATTGCAAATATGGTCTCCATTCTTGAACATCCCAGTACTTTGACCTTTCCTTCCATAGTCCCATCTGACATGGATTTCTACTATCACCAAGAAGGGTCTAATTAAAGTCATGCTGTACTATTTGGTACCTTGTGTTTGGCGGAGTCTCCTGATAGCTATCAAGGAATTTCAAAAATGCACATTAAACTCATATGCTCTGTTGAAGGGATATTTTATAACGTGCATTAAGCTGGCAAGTGAATTTAAATGTTTTACAGTGGTTTGTATGTGTAAGCAAAAGAGCAGAAAAGAAATAGAAGGAAAATGAAGCCATCCCCCTTGCTGTACTTTGTACGCTGTCTGACATGCACAAACTGGAAAAGTAGCTCACGTTTAATTCCATACCTAACAGAAGTATGCAATTCATAGTCTATTATGAAGTTCATTTGTTCATAAATGGTGCTGACCCAGAAATAATTGTGGGATATAACAAACATTTTGTGTGTTGAGGGATGAAACCATAGGCAAAGCATTCCCCTTGGATTTATGGAGACATTTGCAGTCTTACATTATGATTGAAAAGGCTTTCCATGGGTTACAGATCTTATTGAAAATGTTTTGCATACTTCTGTACAGATGGACAATATTCTAAACACATTTAGATGTGCATGCTGATGTTATCCATATGCATTATATTACTTACAGTATAATGTGCATACAAATGTGTCCCCTTCTAATTCAGTATCAACTAATCAACTAACCAGGATTGGATTGTAAAGGGATGTGGACACATTCTTTTCCACCACTGGTTCCCTTTTGCAAAGTTAAAATGTCTCAAAAAACTGGTGCATCATCAGGGTCAGTTACGCACAAGGTGTTTGCTGCATTGTAGAGGTGAATATCCACCGTAGCAATATTTCTTGTACGGACATATTTTCTCTAGCCCTGCTTTCACTTTCCACTCTCTCCACAACAAGCAAATCCACTTATAGCATGGTTTTAATTTTGCTTCACTGCCAGAGCAGGACAGATGTGCCAGTGGGCACAGCTTTGCCCCAAACCTCTCCCCTCCCCTTCCCTCCCCTTCTCTTGCAGCCAGCCCTCCTAGTCTTACCCCCGCCTGCACACTCCTTCAAGCTGCTTTGCGTGCTTCCCCCTTGCCCGTCTCCCTGTTGCTGACTACTTCCTGTTTCCTGTCCTGCTGTATCATTTCTACTGCCCATAGCATCCCTGTACCTGCATAAAAAATTAAATAATTATATCAATAGATCGATAAATCAATACTAATACTTAAAAATGTAAAAATAATGAGACTAGTTGATAGGTCCAAACACCCAATTTGCCCCTGCATTTGATCAACAAATTGGACATTTCCAGCCTCAAAAGTTTTATACACAAGCAGTCAATGATTCAAAACCACACTGGGGAAAAATGCCATCTGTTTTGATGCTTGGGTTTTCAGCACATCAGTAGACAAATGATCACGAACCTGAGGAGTTTACCAAACAGCAGTTCATATTGTCCTTTTGTGGTTTTGCAGTTTGCCTGCTGCCTGTACTCCCACCTCACTTCCCACCATAAAAGACAATCAGCGTTTAGGCAAAGTATACTGATGCCATATTCAAGACTTTTCCTTAATCGTTCACCTTTTAATGTCAATATATCAATCTATTGATAAATTAAAGACGTTGTTCCAGATTATATTAAAAATGAAAAGCGCATATGCACACAGAATCACGAAACATTGTTCCCTCCCCCTGGACACACAAGCAAATAGGGCTAGGCTGATGAGAGGTCTCCGTCCCACTGTAGATAGCACAGTGGGCAATTACCAAACGTGCCCTGAAACAAAACTCTGTGGCCAATTCTCTTTGAAGTTGCAGGAACCTCGCCATGAGTAATTGGCCCAGGTTAGTGAGGTGTATCCTTCCCTCTCCCACATTTTGATTTCATGGTGGTAAAAATCAGTGACTTGCTCAGCAACTAGATATTTTTTGGATGGCTAAAATAAAGACACAAAACAGAGAAGAATATTTGCAAGAAATAGAAAGAATAATTTATTAACTGGCTGCTGTAGGGGTTTTTTTTTCTGTTTGGCAGTGATCTGATAGCTTTAGCTCCTAACGTTTCTCCTCCATCTATGACTGGCATCTTCACAGCCTGGGTTTCCTGATAGCTGTCAAGTAATTTCAGAAATATACTTTAAACTCATTAGGCTGACTGATATACCAAATATCCACTGATTTTAATTCAAGACAAGGAATGGTCTACCAGTGTCACACACACAAATGTTTCAAAGTTTTGAAATTACTGGTCGAGGGAACCATACTTTTGTACAGATCATTGGTTCTAATATTGAGTTCCTACTGCATTTAAAAGTATTTATTCATGGTAAGTGATGGTCAAACTCTTGAGCATTACAGTGCTACGAATACTTCTGTAGTTGCTGGCGCTTAAGTGCTGTCAAGTTGCAATTGTCTTATGCCGACCCTAGCAAGGGGATTTCCTTGACAGAGTCTTCCTCAGTGATCTCCAATCCAAGTATTGATCCTGCCAAGCTTCTTAGTTCTGATGAGATTGGGCTATACCATGCAGTCTACTCTCCCACCAAAGTTATTATGAGTTTCAAACACAAAAGTACTGTTACATTTTTTGCGGAGTAATAAAAAATGTGTCCTAGACGCAGCTATTTAACATTGCACACAGACACACCAATGCGGGCATACTGGGACAAGTAAAGTAGATTCTCCCCAGCACAAATCTGAGGAAGGAAAATATCCCATTTTGGGGGAGAACTTTGTGCACATCTCTTCCCCGAAACAGGCTCAGCCTATTATATTTATTCCTCAATCCAGGTTTTACAAAAATTGCTTAACTTGCGATCTTTTGTGCAAAATCCTGGGTTTCAAATGCATCCTGCTTGCCTGTGTGAAGTATGGCAGCAGGAAGTGTCCAATTTCCCTCCTTTCATCCACCATGTGAGTGGAACATGGTGGCCACCATGTTTAGATGGGGAGAGACTCTTGGTTGTGGGGGTGGAATCTCTTGCTGTCCACCATTCAAAGGTCCCAAGCATGAGGTGTGGGAAGAGATACTTCCCCCCCCCCTTTTTTTTTTCTTTTCTTGCCTGGGAACTGTGTGGCCACAGGGGTCCCACAGAGGCTTTTGTAGCTACACATGCACCCTGGGAAGGAGAAAAAAGCATCCCTGTGTGAAGGAATGGGTAAGCTTCTCATGTGCAAAGGGGGAGAGGGGGAAATGGTTTCATTCATAACAAGTTACACTTATTATGAATGAGTTATGCGGAATGCACCCAACACTCCCTCAGGACCATTGGGGTAAAATAAAACAATGGGTGGGGGGTAAAGATTGAATACCAGAGTCTTACTCTAAATTAGGCACTGGTGATGAGAACTGGCAACTCATGTCTGACTGCTACACAGAGTGAGGCCTTCAAACCCAATGTCATGAGTCAGCCCCTGGGCACTCAGGACTATGATGTAGAGCCTGATGTAGAGCATAGCCTGATGCCGTGCTGCTGGAAGAGCCTTCAGGAATCTCAGAAGAGCTGAGTAACGAGCCAGTTCCTCAAAGGAGGCAAAGGCAGAGGCTACAGCTGCAGAGTCCAAGGAGTAGTGCTGGCATTGCTACAAAATATGGCAGAGGACTCTACAAGATGGCAATATCTGCATCTGAGGAGGATTTCGCTCTTGCAGGATCACAGCCACATTAGCCAGGACTTTCTATATAAACCATGCCTTAGGTTGGCTCTGGTTGGGTGCCATGAGTGTCCTTCCTGGTAAGCTCCAAGTGCCTGGCCTCCCTTTGTCTTCTGACTCTCAGTCAGCCTGCCTACCTAATCTATACCTTGACTTTGGACTACCTTGACCACATCTTTGTCTGCTGCCTGCCCTGACCCTGGACCCTGACCCTGCCTTTTTCTGCTGCCTGCTCCATCTCCGGACTGGTTGACTATGCGCCATGTGCTGCCCGTCTTGACTCTGGCCTGTTTGGCCACATTTTAGTGCCTGCCTGTGTACAGCACACACCTCCTGGGTACTCTATAATAGGTGAACTGCCATGTGTCAGATTATTTCTGGCAAGATCAGATGAGACTATCAATCTCAGAAGGAAGGAAGGAAGGAAGGAAGGAAGGAAGGAAGGAAGGAAGGAAGGAAGGAAGGAAGGAAGGAAGGAAGGAAGGAAGGAAGGAAGGAAGGAAAGATTTCAGGGCTAGAAGAAGTGAAACCTATTACATTAGTGGAAAATGCGTCCATTTTATGTTTTTGAAGCAATAAAATTAGAAAACTGCACCAAGGATCTATTTTTAAAAAATCCCTACATCAATAAACACATGAGACAATACATACAGCAGAAATTCCGTACTAAGTTATGGATGGGTGTATATTTCTTTTGAAAAAGCCACATGCTGGATCTTAATATTTTATAATACACGATTCACACCTTCCTTCACTGTATCTATTTTTTTTAAAAGAAGAAAAGGAAGTAGGAAATGTCTGTGTCTGGCATTTGGACACTTCATGAGGTAAAACTGCTCCGTATGAGTCACCTTTGCCTCCTGAGAAGTATTCATGAGCTGGTTTCTATTAACAAATCTAAAATAATGGCCTTTTACCTAATAGCTGGTAGTCTATGAGGAATCAGAATGTTTAAAAACACTCTAGCCAGCAGGGAGCAACTTCCAGTTACTGGCCTTTTAGGAATTAATGGTGAAGGACAGAGAGAGGGAGGCAGGAAAGGAGAGGAGAGAGAGGGAGAAGGAAAGGCATGGGCATCAGGCCCAAGGGCCTTGGCTGTACCAGGCCTCCCAGTTCTTATCAGCTTCCTTTACCTCAGACACTGACTCTAATGTATTAAAAGTCACTGTGAACCAAATAGACAATCTGATAAACTTACAAAACAGTCAATATTTTTCCAAAATAAATTAATTTTATTGGCAGAAGTACTTAAATACCTTCTGAATGACTAACATTATGCTATACGCTTTGTGTTTATATTAACCAGTCAGTTTATTTAATTGGCAAAGTAAGGTTTGTTTGTTGCAGTGTTTTCGAAATGAGTTGGTTTCTTTTTAAGTGTGAATACATATATGAAGTCATATTATTGTTTAATACATTTTTATTCCACCCCTTTTTGCAAGGATTGTTTACATTGTTCTCCCTTCAATTTATTCTTGCAAAAATCCTGTTAGGCTGAAAGTAACTGACACAAGATGACTCTGCTAGCATCCATGGCAGCGTAGAAATTCAAACCCGCTCTCCCATATCTTAGTACAATAACCAAATCACTATACCATACTGCCTTCCATGCATGAAAAAAATAAATATAATAAACAATTTGTGAATCAAAAGAATGCAACACTCTATCTTGCATAAGGCTGGTTGCTGAAAATTTAATAGCACTTTCATGTAGCATGTGGTAAAAGAAAAGAGTTTAGGGCAGCCGTTGTGTGTCCACATAGCAGTATTTTCTATTCAGGAAGTCTGCAGCTGAGGAATTAATTGGTTAGAACAATCAGTATGCAAAACTGAGCTACTGTTAGCCTCTCCCTGTCTCATTGCTGTTTGGACCTGGACTTTGTCCCCACAGAGATACTGATTTGCTGTGCAACAGGAGGAGCTACAACTTCAAAATTCTAGACATCTCTTTCAAGCCAACTGGCCTTGTCTCAATGCAGACTTAAAATTTAGCAGCCCTGTGTCCCCTTTGCTTTGCTGTCTTCCACCTGATTTCTGCTTTCCACTTCATTTCTGCCAATTATATCTAGCCCAACCTGTTCATAGGCTGCCTGTGAGGCCTACTTTCTGTTTGGTTGCCCCTTCTTTAAATTCCAGTTTTCCATAATACATGGTTACCTTCCCCCAGATCACTGTTTCACATTTCCTTTAGCTAACCTGCCTCTTGACCTAGCTCACTACATTATTACCGGTAGTCTCCTTATCCTCTACTACCCAGAGCATACAACCCCTCCCAAAGTCCAGTCCAGTCCAGTTGGTTTTTTTGGAGCCCTTTCATCTTCGCTAGTTTGGACAGCATTATTTCTGGGAATGTTTCAAATGTCTGTTCATTGGAGTATTTACAGATCTGCCAATTGGTAGCAGAGACTTCAGTGCCATAGATTCAATACAAAATAGATGGGAATGTCTCAAAATGTTGGTATATAGTAGGATGGCCAAAAAGATGGATTATGTTGGTATATAGTAGGATGGCCAAAAAAGATGGATTATAGTCGAGTGGAAGCATGAACCCAAACTGTTTCCCTGGTCCAGCTGAATTTCTTCACTGGTTACTTGCATTCCCCTTGTCTTGGCTTGGGAAAATAGAACAGGGAAAAAAGGCATTCCTGGCAATTGCTGTGTGGCTGTGGGAGGAAGAAACGGGTTCTGCAAAATGCCTCAGCTGCGGCACATCCTTCTCATTATGTTTTCTTTCTTGCTGTTGTTGAAGGAATAGATACATGGTGTGGGCACGGGAGAGTCCTTATACAAAGAGTACTTCTTTTGCTGTCTTCCCTCTCATTTATGAAACCCTGGTAAAAATACAATCCTTCTTCGTCAGTTCTTCTTCATTGCTACCTACCTGTGTGTCCTATGAATAGTTGTTGCTTTGTTTCTGTTTGCTTCGCTCTAATTAAAGCATTTTTGACATTTTTCTCCATATATGACAGAGATGTCCTTCCCTGGCCCCCACTAAAGCTCTAGAAGCACTTTCCTGTTTCATTCTTCCTGATATTCTAACATATTAACAGTTTCGAAATGGATTGGCAATCCATCTGTAAAGTGGCATTTGATACACTGGGTTGAAGAGATCAAAGGCAGATAGTACAATGCTGTCTTTTTTCCTTTGTATGCTGTGGGCAAAAACTGGTATGCTTTAATCCCACCATCTAGACGGAGTGTCTTCAGTTGTTGCTATTGTGCTGTATATACCGTAAACCCAAAAGTACAGACATTGTCTTAAAAAATGAATAGCAGGTTGTGCTGCAAAGTGGAACAAATTAACTGGATAATAATGGCATCCAGCTTCTCTCTCTCTCTCTCTCTCTCTCTCTCACACACACACACACACACACACACACGCACACACACACACATTGTTTGTTTGTGTGTATCCTTCTGTCATGACCTTGATTTGAATGCTGAAAAATGTGTTGCATGGCTGTTTAGAATATAAATTTCTCTATACTCCAGGCAATATATGAGTGTTATAGGAAGGGGAGAGGAAGATGGTAGAATAAATCTCCTTAACCCATTCATTTCCATACTTGCTGAGAGGTGTGAAAGATAAATTTTAGGCTGCAAAGCTGTATATGGTGGCTTTTGCACAGCACAAATATAATGTGCCGAGGAAGGAAAAATCCCATTTTGGGGGAGAACTTCATGCAGGTCTCTTCCCCAAAACAGGCTCAGCATGTTATATTCATTTCAACCTGTTTTTTACAAAATCCCAGGCTTCAAATGCTTCCTGCTTGCCTGTGTGAATTACGGCAGCAGAAGCATCAAGTTTCCCCGCTTCCATCCACTATTTGAGTGAATTCTCTAGAGATGGTGGCCACCATGTTCAAATGTTGGGAGATTCTTGGTTTCAGGAAGGAGATTCTCGGTTGTGCGGGGGGGGGGGATCTCTTGTTGCCCACCATTCAAAGGTCCCAACCATGAGGTAGGGTGAGAGATATTTCCCCCCTTCTTGCCTGGGTACTGTGTAGTCACAGAAGTCCCCTAAAGGGCTCTGTACCTACACATGCATCTTGGGAAGGGGGGAGGGAATGTGTCCCTGTGCAAATGAGCTGAAAAAGCTCTTATGCAAAGGGGGAGAGGCAGAAATGGGTTCATTCATAATGTGTTACGCTTGTTATGAATGAGCTGTGCAGAATGCACCTATGCTTTCTTCCATGTCAACATCTCTAGGACTGATTTCTTATGGCAATATGAAGGTGCTAACTATATCAAGGTGATCGTTTTTCAAATATTAATAAATGAAATGGCTGAAAACCAGTTAGCACTGCAGAGAATATAAAACACTTCAAGTTCTCTAACAGCCTATCAAGGCAGTTTAACCCAACAAAACGATTCTATATTAATCAGAAGCAAACACGGGGTCTGTTTATTTAAATTCTTTTGATAGCAGGGTAAACTTTAAAATCTGGCTATGGATTTTATCTATGACCCTAGCATGTTTACTCAGAAATAAACGCTATTTTGTTTGAGGGGACTTATTCCCAAGTAATCATGCATAGATTTTAACCTGTGACATACACATATTCTCAACAATGTGTTAAATGTTCTTTATTTGCCCTAGGATAAACAAAGATTTGTTTTGGTTCTGAAAGAGTTTACGCACTGCCATGAGTTTGGCAAGTTCAATGAATTAGGATTTTACTAACTTGGCTTCTGAAGGCACATAATAGGCAGTCCAGCATTTGAAACTGCAGTTCTAAAGCCCAGGACAGACAATAGCACATGGAATCATATGTGGATTGAAAGAGTGACCACTGGTGAACTGGCCCTAGTCCTGACTCCATATAATCATCTGATCATCTGCTGGGTACAACTAGGGTTGTCTACTCTGGTTTGGGAAATTCCTGGTGATTTGTAGGCAGAGTCTGGGGAGGGTGGAAGTTAAGGAGAGAAGAAACTCTAGCTGGATATTTTAAATATACAGTTTTACATTGATTTCCAACTTGAACCAAAATCAAAATTGTGAAGAGGATATTCACAGAGGAAACACCTGGTGCTTCTATTGATGCCCCCCGATGACCTCTAGAATGAGGAAATGACCAAGGTGGTTATGATAACAGTGGAGAAAGACTTGGGACAAATCTGATAAGACCTTGGCAAAAGCTTGTTTTAATGTGAACTCCATGGTGGCAAAGAAGCAACACTTTTCTGCTACCATTGCATCTGCCAGTATTAGGTCAGCAAAGCTGTTCTGGGTGTTCTCTTAGGATCTGGCCTGCAAAAGGAAGTGGGTTGGTTGGTGGCTTGCTGTGACCATTTTGCTCAGCACTTTTCAGCAAAAAAATCTTTCATATCCATTCTGACTTGGAGTCTACATTAGATGGTGCCAGGATGCCAACTTGGCCAGTTGTTTAAGATATTTTTCAGTTTATTCAGTATGAGGGTGTAAACAGAATCCTTGGAAGTTCAAGGCCTACCACTCTCTTGTATGACCTTTGCTCTCTGGCTAATTAAATCCACTGTGGGAGGGGGCTGACTAGTGGCAAATACCTCCTTGATGGATTATATGGTCACCCCAGCCCTGAAACAGGCTGTGGTGTGTCCACTTCTAAAAAAAGCCTACCCTGGATCCAGGAGATTTCAGTAACTATTGACAAGTCACAAATATTCCATTTTGGAACAATGTGATTGAATGGGTGGTAGCTGGACAGCTTCAAGCATTTCAGGATGATATGGGTTGTTTGGATCCTTTCCAATCTACTGTTAGGTAGTGGGTGACCTGAGAGATGGAGAGAGACACTGGCCCCTTCCGCACACGCAAAATAATGCGTTTTCAAACCACTTTCACAACGTATTGTCGAAGGCTTTCACTTTCACAACTGTTTGCAAGTGGATTTTGCCATTCCGCACAGCTTCACTGAAAGCAGTTTGAAGGTGCATTATTCTGCTTGTGTGGAATGAGCCACTGATTCTCCTTCACCTCTCAGTGTTTTTTGATCTCACTGATCATGGCATCCTTCTGGACCACCTTTCTGGGCAGGGTTTGAGAGGCACCATTTTGCAGTGGTTCTGATCATACCTAAATGATCGGTTCCAGCAGGTGGTGCTGGGGGACTGCTGCTCAGCTCATTAGCCTCTGGTCTGTGGGAGCTTGCCAGGTTACATCTTGTCCCATATGCTTGTTAACATCTACATGAAACTGCTGAGTGAGATCACCCAGAGGTGTGGCCTGAGTTGTCAGCAATAAGTGGACGATACTCATCTCTGTCTCACACTTCTGGTTGATCCCAGGGAAACTGTACAAACCCTAAAGCAGTGCCTGGATATAGTTTTGAACTGGATGAGAGCTAATAAATTGAAGTTTAATCCTAACAAGATGAAACTAGTGAGTAGAAAGTCTGACCTGGAATTAACATTTAGAAATTTCAATTGGTGCAGAATGCTACAGCCAGGATGTTGACTGGACAAGGTCATAGGGACCACATAACTCCTGTCTTGGCCCATCAGTCCTGATTCCCAATTTGCTTCTGGGTATAATTTAAGATGTTGGTGTTGACCTTTAAAGTTCTATATGGTTTGGGACCAACGTACCTGAAGGTCAGCCACTCCCTTATGAACCTTCCACCCACTTCAGTCATCTTCACAAAAGCTGTGAAGCCTCTGTCTTCTGAGATTAGGTGGGTGAAAGCCCAGAAGAGGGCCTTCTCTATCATGGCATGAAAATGCTTGATTTTTGTTGGATTTGTGCCAGGGTCAGATGCATTTCCTCAACTATGACCTCAGTTTCAATGGTGCATGGATAAGAACCATGGAAAAAAAACATATATCATGTAAAAACATATATCATGTAAAAAACCTCAGGAGCAGCAGTGGCGTAGGAGGTTAAGAGCTCATGTATCTAATCTGGAAGAACCAGGTTTGATTCCCAGCTCTGCCGCCTGAGCTGTGGAGGCTTATCTGGAGAATTCAGATTAGCCTGTACACTCCCACACACGCCATCTGGGTGACCTTGGGCTAGTCACAGCTTCTCGGAGCTCTCTCAGCCCCACCCACCTCACAAGGTGTTTCTTGTGAGGGGGGAAGGGCAAGGAGATTGTAAGCCCCTTTGAGTCTCCTGCAGGAGAGAAAGGGGGGATATAAATCCAAACTCTTCTACTCTTCTTCTTCAATATATATTGAAAGTTAAGCATGGTCAGTTCTGGTCAATATTTGAAAGGGAGATCACCAAGGGATACCAGGGTTGTGATGCCAAGGCCGGCAATGGCAAACCACCTTTGAATATCTCTTGCCTTGAAAACCGCACAGAGCCATTGTAAGATGACTGTGACTTGACATCAGAAAAAAAAGTGTTGTTATCATATCATGGGAAACTTTACCCAAAGTAAAATGAGTCATAAAATAAAGATAACATTTCTCCCAAAACAGTGAGATGCTTTTGATACACTTTGAGTTTACATTATGTAAATCTCTCTTTGGAGACCTCTTGGGATTTTAACATGAAAATACTGTGGGTAGAGTATTGACAGGTGGTCACGTAATATCTGTTCTGAAACATTCTTTATTGACTTCTAGTAGGGTATCAGGAGCAATTCAAGTCTCTGGCAATTTACACGCTTGTGGTATCCTTTGCAGAGTATATATTACCTTTGGGTTCGGTGCATGGTTACACAACCTTTTCTCATCTTTGGAACCTCTCTGTGCTCTCAGATCAGAGAATCCCTGCAGTTTCTGAAACCTGTTAAAGTGTGACTTTTTCCTCTCACTTCTCAGCAAAAGCAAAGGAAATAAAATACGTTAAGTTTTCTTTGGGTTTCTCACTCCTCCTTGCTAACACAACAACAGTTTCTCCCACTTGTTGGACCACCATTTCAAAATGATTAGAAAGGCTTTTTTTTTTTAAGACTAAAGATCTACTTCTCTAGCAATAGACCTTTGACATTTGCACAAAATGTCCATGGTCCAGCAAAGTAATGCTAGATTAAAGACAGGAGAAAGAAAATGTGGCAGGCAGCCTCCCCAAATGAAGGTTGTATGGAAAGAACGATGAAGCGGTGTGTGGGTAAATTGGTGACTTGGTTCAGATAGGGATACTTCACAGGGAGAGAATCCCCGTGTAAACAAAACACCATGGGGAAACCTTATTGTCAAGGGCTCATTCCGCACACGCAGAATAATGCACTTTCAAGCTGCTTTCAGGGCTCTTTGAAGCTGTGCGGAATGGCAAAAACAGTTGTGAAAGCAGCTTGAAAGTGCATTATTTTGCATGTGCGAAATGAGCCAAGCTAACAGGCACAGGGTGAGTAGTGCATGCATAAATGGCCTCTGGTTTTAAACATCATGGGGATCACAGTACCTGAAGGATTATTTGCTCTCATATAGTCTTGCCAGTCTGCAAATTGTTCATCAGAGATTTTATTCAAGGTGTGCCTATAATCTCAGGGAAGGTAGGTGGCCTTCTCCATGGTAACACTGGGATTTTGAAAGCCAGCTCTAGTAGTCTTGTCTTCTGCCATCTTGGTAGTCTTTTTAGTGCAAGGTGAAGATGTTTTTCAATAGTTTCAATAGTTTTTTCCCCCAGGATAATATTGGAAAATTTGGGGTGATAAAATTATGGTTTTGGCTTTAATATTTTCTATGTTTTGTGGGGTCAAATTGAGTCTTGTTGGGCCTCTGTTTAATACCTATTTGTTTCTGTGATTGCCACATAAGATATGGTATCGTAATGAGTGTGCTGCTCATTTTATTTGAATGTGTGACTGAGTTGAAGATTTATAATGTTGCTTCATTGTATTTTTATTTTACTATTGTTAGGAGCCCCAGACATTTTTATTGGAAAACCTGGGCAAGCATCCCTTTGATGCATAAAAAAATTATATTGCGGGAGGAGAGGAGGTATTATACAGCAGTTCTATCTGGTAAAATGTTCTGAGAATATACCACTGTTGATCAACTTCCTCCTTGGCTGCAGATGGATTTGGATTCCCTGTAGCACATCTTCTAATCCTGCTAAGTTCCCAATTTCTTCATATACAGATGAAACACAATGCTAATGGCAAGTAACAAGGTACTTTATATCCCCTTTAAGTGTACAAATGCATAGCTAACCAATAAAAGTCAGGAAAACATTAAGAATGTACACTGGAATGATACCCTCTTGAAAAGAAGCCCACCTTCTGTGCTGTATAGGGAAGAGCTTTGCAATGCGGCAAAAGCAGATATTAAGCCAACCTCATTTGTCTCCTACTTGACCTTTCCTCATCAGTCCTAATAGCAAATATCTAGCTATTGATTAGTTCATTTAAAATGCTACTGGAGTAAATGTCATTCCACTTTGAATGGATGAAGGAAATCAACAGAGAATCATCACAGTAATTGTGATGTTGAAGAATACAGATCGCAAGCCCCATTTCCAGAAAGCTAATGTTGCTCCTCTCATTGCTATGAAATCCAAGGAAAGCCAGGAAATAAAAAGTGCGGAAGGATCATCTGGCGACTTCCAAAGAAAGGGAGGCTAATCCTTCCCATTTTTTCCCCTGTGTGTTTTTGTTTCAGGATCTGCAACCACATTTTCAATCAATACATATTCTCAGACAGCATAGTTCATTCATAAATTATCATCTGCAAAGGACATTCCTGCTAATAAACCCCTCAGCTAGGAATGCTGAAGAGGAAACTGGTTAAGGACAAAGGGAGACACGGACCTAAACATAAAACACAAGGTGGCTCTTGACACCTGTTTCTGGAAGATGCCTTTGGGACAATTGCTATTGAATGAAATACTTTAATTTAAGAAATGCCTTCATAACAACCGTTGTTGAATGAATTTCCCTTTTGTAAAGATGCATCTCCTTTTTGTTTTCAGCTTGCACTCAAGGCAAAGTGAAAATCCAAGGAACCTAAATTATTTGGTTGTTACAGCAAGATGGGGTATTAATTCACATAATTCAACTGCAAAGTTGCCCAACTGCAGCTCCAGCAGATTTTCATCAGCGCAATAAAACTGATATTTTGTGGTTTAGCAGTAAGGCTAAGCAGCCTATTACTCAATAGACTAAAAATTTGCTTTCCAACCTCAAATGCATGGTTACTCTAGCCAGTTATATAACTGAAAGCACCAAACTGGGTAAAATAAAGGACAAGACAAATTGATACTTCATTGACTATGACAGCAGTTCTCAAACTGTAATTCCCAATCCAAAAGTGGGTTGTAACTCTCTCACATGCAGGCACAAGGAAAGAAGGAAGAGAAGGAACAATGTGAAATTGGGAGAAAAGACTCTAGGCTCAAAGGCAAATTTGGCATGTCTCTCCACAATTTGCAAAATGGTCATGCAATATAGTCCTAATATTAACGGATGCAAGATTATTGCATTTTCTGTTGGGGAGGAGGAAAATAGCATGGAATTACTTTGCAAGTACTTGCAAAACTGGTAAATTTAGAAATGGGTGCTGAAAAGACCAGCATGTCCAGAAGAGAGGCCAACTTCAAAATATTTGAGAACTGCTGGAACTGCATATAATAATGGTTTTTGAACTTGACTGTAACGGACTTGCCCCACCTTGAAGGGTTGGTGTGAAACAGTCCTGCTTATAGAGGAATGGGTGACACTTAAAGTAATTCAGCAGGCTCCAATTTACATAGAAGCAATGTGACTGGTCGTTGGGAGGCACAGTTGCCTATGGCCAATGTTAGCGGGTGATATAATGCTGACGAGATAGACAGAGCAGAGCCTGTCAGAAGAGAAGGAGACAGCAGAACAGTCTTGTGTGTGCTGAACAGCTTGGAGTTCTGCTCAGTACAGATCAGATCTGAACAGATCAGTTTGAGAACAGCTTGTGTTCAGTTTGAGAGCAGAGTCTGAAGAGTGGAGTCTCTCAGTTCTGACTCTTGTGAAGAGGGATTCTGATCCAGCTCAGAGAGCTGACAGAATTCTGGTAACTCTCTTCAAGCAGAGGAAGCTTGTGCGAGGTCAAGGAAGGCCCTGGCTTTTGGTGCAGAGCGAAGCGCCGGCCAGAGGCTTGTCAGTGGACACTGACCGGGCCTAGGAGTCTGTCCAGCCCCTGTACCATACCAGTCTGGAGAGGGTCCCAAACCTCTAGGCAGAGAGGGTTTGGTGTGTGTGAGTGAGGGAGGCTGTGTAAGGCCTGAAACTCACAGGGCCAGGACTGAGGGTGTGTGAAACAGTGGGTAGTGGAAGAATAAGGTCAAGGGTGTGTCCATGGAGAAAAGTAAATCATATTAAAGCCAATTAATTTATTGAAAGACACCTGCCTGTGTCTGAGTGCGTGTTAAGTCTGAAGAACCACCAAATATCAAAAGCTTATTTGAAGGTTATTTCTGAGCCAGTTAAAGGAGATTCTTTTACTTCAAAAATAAACTTTTATTTATTTTGTTCAAATTCCCTCGTGCCAGTACATGTCTGTGAGTGTGTGATTGAGAACGTGGGTGACTGACTGGAAACCCCAGCCATCGTGGGTTCCCTTTAAAATTATTAATTAAGGGACCCTGTAGGAACTTCCCCTCAAGCAAGAGTGACTGAGAGGTGGGATTCCTTGAAAATACTGGTGGCTAGAAGCAGTGTGGGGTTTTCTAGATCTCCTTAAGTAAACGGTAGCAGCGAAAGTAAAATAAAGGAAGGTTCCTGAAAACAACAACCAGGAATCCCTTTTCTCTGGCCAATCTGCTATACTTGGTGGCCAGTGGCGTGGTGTACCCGCCACACTGACCATTTAAGGAGTTAGGTGGGTGGTGGCACTGCTGTGACTGTCTCTCCCTGCCGCTCCCAGAGAGGCTTCCCAGTAGTGTAGAGAGATTTGCAAAACAAAACAGCCTCCCCATTGCCAAGGAGCCTCTATGGGGCTGAATGAACTTACATGAACAAAAAAAGTAGTATAAGTCTGAATTCCCTGCCACCAGCATAAGCTGGTGAATGGCTGGGAGGAAGACAACTAATGTTGGCTCCTCCCCCAGCCACACCCCAGACTGCCCCCTTGTGCTGTCAATGGTGGCAGGGCTGGCAGGGAATGCTGGTGTAGCAACCAATGCTACCTCTCAGTGCCAGAAAAGGTGGTGGTGGCCGCATGGGGCTATTACGCCTCACTGCTAGTGTTACGCCTCACTGTTAGTGCCCCAGAGAGGGCAAATCCACTGTCATGGTTGCTCTGCCATTCCCACAAGTGGATTCAGTCCCCTACTTTGCATGGGGCTGTAAGAAACCAAGGCCGTTTCCGCACGGCCTGTTTATGGCACCCTGGGAACCGTAAAAACGCCGTTCCCAGGGAGCCATTCGCACAGGCGGCGCTGCTGCTAAGCAGCAGAGCCGACCTGGCGTCGCTCCCCCTCCCCCAGGGCGGCGTCAAGCCGCCCTGAAAAACAACCCTTTAAAGGAGGGGGGAGGGCAGAGTGTCGGAGGGCAGAGTGGGCGGGGCTTCGACGGCCAGCAGGCCGACGATGGGGACAAGGTGAGTCGGACGGGGAGGGGGGAAGAGGCGGCTCCATGCGGAGCCGCCTGCCGTCTGCCAGCCTCTCCAGAGGCCGTCCGCATGCTTGCATGCGAACGGTCTCCGCCTCCACGCCGGCAGAATTCTTGCAGGCGTGGAGGCGCCTGGGGGGCCGTGCAGAAACGGCCCTAGAAACATTGATAAAATCCAGTTACTGTGACAGAAATTGTAAATAGCTTGCATCTGCCTGATTTCCATCTCCTGATTTTCTTTCTATCTTTGATCATTCAGTAAATTTTCTTTTTAATTTATTTGAACCTGTTTTTATTTTCCAATGCCATTTGTTAGGGGATTGGTTGGGGAGGGGGGAAAGCATTCTACACCTTGGAATGGGACAATGTTAGAACGGCAGCCTGAAACATCACTCACTACCAGAAAGGTTACTCAGTCCCAAGGGTCCCAAAAGGAAAGAAGTGGAAAAATCTGCCTCACAGTAATAATAAGGTCTAGAGTGGCAGGAGTATTTCCACAAGATAATTAAGGGGAGGCCTTATGGGTAGCTTCAAGGAGCTTCAAATTCAATTTTTCTACTGCAAACCTTGACAGAGTTTGTTTATCATATTTTATCCCATCCTTTCCCAGCGGGCTCAGGCCGGGTTACAAGAAGTTAAAAACACAGTAAAACATTTAAATAAAGCATTAAACATTAAAAACTATAAAAACACCTACCACATTCAAAAACAATTAATAAAAGATTATTAAAAAGATAGATGGCAACTTAAAAATCATACTGTCTGTTCCCACTCTTCCCCCCTCCCTCCCCTCCATTCCAGATGCTGAGAGATGTTGGTGCCGGCTGCTAGCTGGAAAAGACCTGGTGGAACAACCAAGTTTTACAAGCCCTGCGGAACAGAAATAGTTCCTGTAGGGCTCTAGCCTCAGCTGGTAATTTGTTCCACTAGGCCGGAGCTTGGATTTCTAAAATCCCCTAGAACATTCTGGAATCCAGTAGAAGTCAGAAGCTTCTGTGGGTGACCACTATAACTCAGCCACTTCTTCTGCAACATGCTGGAGCCCCGTTCTCCTTAGTTTTGAGTAAGCAGTGGTCAGACCATGGCTCAGAGCAAATCTTCAGCCCTGAAATCAGACCTGCCCTCAAAATTTCAGTACAAAAGATTAGATCCAAGGTGTGATCACTTTCATGCATTTAACCAGTCACAACTGAGAGAGACCCAAGGCAGACAAAGAAGCTATAAAATCCTGGGCCAACCTGGGTGAGGTGTCCTTGTCATGTGAAATCCCTCAAAACTATGAGTCTGGTGCCTCCAGCCCTACATCTGACACCATCTCTGCCAACTCAAACAAAGTTCCCACTAGACAATCTGGTAAACAAGCAGAATGCCTAACCTTTCCTTAGTCCCTAATATGAGGAGCATACAGGCCCCTTCCGCACATGCAGAATAATGCACTTTCAATCCACTTTCAATCCACTTTGAAGTTGGATTTTACTGTGTGAAATAACAAAATCCACTTTCAAACAATTGTGAAAGTGGATTGAATGTGCATTATTCTGCATATGCGGAAGGGGCCCCAGTAAACCCATTCAATCCTGAAGGCTCCCACTGGACATTTAACTCCAGTACTTCGTGCCTTCTCAGTACCCATACGGATAACAATGAAAATGAGCAATTGTGTATGAATGTGAAGTGAAAATATATTCAGACTGTAGAACAGTGGTGGTGAACCTATGGCACAGGTGCCAGAGGTGGCACTCATAGCCCTCTCTGTGGGCACGCACGCACAGAGTTTGTCATGTGGGGGGGGCTTGCTTCTCAGTAAACCCTCCTAGGGTCGTGATTCACCTGTTCAAAGCATTGCACGGTTGCTTCAAAGCAAAGCCACCGACTACCACCAAGCTTACTCCCGAGTAATGCGTGCCTCGGAGCCAATCGTTTTTCCTTAACTAAAACCTCAGTATTCAGGTTAAATTGCTGTGTGGGCACTTTGCGATAAATAAGTGGGTTTTGGGTTGCAGTTTGGCCATTCGGTCTCGAAAAGGTTCGCCATCACTGCTATAGAAACTATATTAATGAAAAAAGTGTAAAGAGACGCTAGTTCAGAGCCAAGTTAAGCTGATGTTGCTGGATCTAAATGGGTTTAACCCAACTCAAGTCAATGACTATAGCGATACAACTGTTTGATTATTCATTAGTTCATGTACTTTTGGAAGACACATGATGTTTTCACTGTGTTGTCTCTGTGTTAATTTAGCTAGGTGAGTTTCTGGGAGCTCCTACATTTTGTTTGCTTGTTTGTTTACTTATTTCATTTATTACCAGCCTTTCTCACTGAGAAATTCAAGGCGCAGTACATGTAGAAATAGTGCACAAAACCAACAAAATACACAAAACCAACAAAAATAGGGAACATCACACCGAATAAAGCAGAAGACAAAAAGCAAAAAAGCATTCCGTGTTGTAATGGCCCGTGGAACCCTTGTGACCTCTTCTGCCTGCTCCCACCCAAAGTATAAAAAATAAATACTAGCAATAAGTAATTTATTTAATAATTAGAGCATTTACAGGCAAACATTTGTTCTAATTGATATAATTGTCGCTTGGGGAAAGTGAGGAGTGTGAGGTGAGAGGTTACAAATTTTTTGCTTGGAGAGAAGCTGTTCTCATTAAGAGCAGAGCTGTTGCTACTTGTTCCGTCCCTCCCCTCCAGCTCTTGGATGTACAAAGGAAGCAGCCTTCTAGGAGGACAGAAAGAAATGAGTGCTGCCTGCTTAAGGAATAGATTATTTTTCATCTGTTCAGCCTTTCAAAGGAGATATGTTTCCTGGGTACCCAGTTACCAGGCATCCCAGGGTCACAGGCTGATTTGGTAAAGGTGGAGGCCCTACCTCTTTCCCTCTTTTATCAGAGGATTTGTCTATAGTTTTCACCTAAACTAATTCCAGATGTGGTGTTATGGTGATATGTGCCTTTGAGGAATTATCAGTTAACAGTGGCATGGGTGTTTAGGAATAGAGGAGTGGCAGCCCTGTGAGGGTCTTTGTTGGGTCCTCTCCAGAGCTGTCGCGCAGGGCAGGGGGCGTGTCCCCTGGCCTGGGTGACGTGCTGGAAGGTCGGAGGGACAGTAAGGCATTCGGGGGATGGCGCAGCCTCCGTGCAGGCCGTGCAGTCTTCCCTGCCCCTACTGGGATGCGTCGGCGTCATTTACGCCAACGCACCCCCACAGTGTGGCTGTGCGGAAACGGCCTTGGCTTCGGGCTATTATTGCACTGGTCTATAAGAGCTGTAGATCAGATCCATCTAATTATCATCCTGTTAACCTACTATCTTCTGTTATCTCTGTGCCCCTTATTTGTACCATAAATTGATATTTTGGCTGGAAAATCAAGGAAGCTTGGGGAGACAGCAGGCTGGGTACTGTAGAAGGTAATCCAACTTGGATCTGTTTAGTTCTTTCTCATCTGGTACAACCCCTCTAAATGGTGTGCTTTGCATAGCCTTTGGTCAAGCTGCATGTGATTCTACAGCTAGAGAGCATCTGTGGGTTAACTTGTATGTATGCATCTTCCACTGATTACAGACTTTTATATTTAATACAGTAACTATGCAGTGATCCTGCTGCCCATGACTATTGTGGCCTTGATGGTAATTGACAAAGAGTACTCATTAGTCCAGGGGAGTGAAATAGGGCTGTCTGTTGGCACTATGAGTGATAAATTCTTTTGTCCCAGTTCTAGAAACATGTCAAACTCCATTATTACTTCATGCCAATTTCATCTCAATTAACCATATAATCTATATTTTGACCCCAGTTTCTTGTAGCCTTCTACTATCGATCCTCAATGTAATGCCCATGGTAACAATTGGTGTATTTTCTTGTATCCACTTGGCTTAAAACTTCCTGATAATTTTGTGGAACCTCCCAATGTTTTTTGATTGCCCTTTACAGCATTTTTGGTATATTCAGCTTGCTCCTATGACCACCATGCTGTGGTAGCACCCACCATCTTTCCTCAAAATTCCAAAAGTGCTTACAAGCCTAACAAGGTTTGGGATCCCACCTTACATCCTCTATACGCTTTTGTCCAACTGTGTGGCTTGTGATTAGTTCTTGGTCCTGAACTACCTTGTCTTAGATTTAATGTGCTTTGTCTTTTCCCTGACCCTATAAAAACCACAACAAGATCCCATTTGGGTTTATCCATAGACCAAGGTTTCTGGCAGGATCCTTGACACTGATCATCCTCTCCACATATAACATTTCCACACTGATCCATTGAGAGCTCTGGAGATAATTTTTGTTTGTGGGGGAAACTGTCACACCAAGAAACCCTTCCCTATCCTTACAGAAGATGAAGAGGACAATTCTTGCCAATTTGCTTGAATCATTATGTTGTCTGGCTGCTGGCATGCTCTTGAAAACACTTGATGACTCAAAATTCTCCATAATGGGCGTTTTTTGGATATACAGAATGCCATCTTCATTAAATGTATGTTTTCATAATACATATTCATCCGATTGAGACTGCAGTGTTTGGGGGGAAACAAGAGTGCTCACACTTCATTGTTTAAATGTTCACATATCATGTTTTATGAGACATGCTTTTTGGGGCCAAGCTGTTCATTTGGAAAGATGCTTCACAAAAGACACCAGTATTTCATGCTTTAAAAAGCAATGTTATTCATTTTATATAGCTTGATTCTATCGCTGTAAGCACATTAGTTCACAAGAACAGCTAATAAACGGGGCTTTTAAATGAATGAGTAATTTTTATTAAGCCCTCATACTCAATTAACATATTTACTAATTCCAAAAAAATATATTAGCCACCTTTCTCCCTTGAGGAACTCCAGGTAGCTTACAATATTTTTGGCAAAATTACATCCCAGACAGAGGTTTCACTAGTCAACTGAAGAGTGGAAATAATAGTAACCACCAGCAGACATTAAGATCAGGAGCCAAGGGACTCCTAATTACCCTTGGCCCACAGGAGGTCCATTTGGTCTCAGTGTGGGCCTTCTGGTGGAACAGCCTTCCGGAGGAGATCAGGGCCCTGCGGGACTTCATGGAATTCCACAAGGCCTGCAAGACGAAGCTGTTCTACCAGGCACTTTTTTTGAGGCTGATCTCTGACCACCAGTCTCCCCATGGGCTATATGTCATCTTAGAAGGTGAACTGACACCTTGTAGATAGCAGCAGCTATAAAGGAAAAGGTTGGACTCAGCAATGCACAAATAGAAGCATAACCATACATGGCACAGTTCTGCATGTGCGAGGTTTTGTGCAACTCCTAGCACTTTCCTGCCAATATATTATAGTGTCCAGAAACTAAGTCCAGAAAAGTTCAAGTGGCTATTGCAGTCCTTTTCTTATATTTCCAGTTGCACAAGAGCTTAAGTGCAAGTGGAAATTTTGAGCTGGATCCAAACCACTACCATGAAATTTTACAGATGCACTAACAATGGACATATCATAACACTGTTTTTAGGATGAGTGGACACCTGTATTTTAGGTGGTGGCATAACAAAAATGATCTACCTCTAGAGAAGCGAAATTCAGATCAGTAACTTCAATGTCATCCAATTGCAAAGATCTTTAACAGGCATTCAATATTGCAAAGTAATTTGTACTTTATAATATGGGTTCTCAAAATTTAACAGCCAAAGACCCACCCCCCAAACCCACCCTGTTTTGATTTTAAATTGCTTGTGAACCTCTAATTTCATTAACGTGTACTGCAAACTCTCCTCATAAGCCCCAAGGGACCCACAGATCCCAGTCCAAGGAACTATGCCTTAGAGTGGTCTTGCTCAATTAGATACCTTCCTGGTGAATTTTTATGTTAAAAACTGCTTCAGCTTCTTCCATTAGTAGATGATAGAGTTTATCTTCATGGATGGAAGTGTTTTACCTGCTAATTCCTACATTATCAGACTGTTGTTAAAAGTATATGAATAATCCTGTCTGGTTTTAGTCTGGATTCCGAGGTCCTGTAAACAAATTACAAAATGATTGACTCTGAGGAGAAGTGTGTTAATCCTGTTGTTCCCAGATTTGCAGCTCATTGGCACACCAGCACTTTGCATGAGATCTTCTGATGGTGATTTTGTGAGGAGGGGGGGACAGTTTGCACCTCCTGCAGCAAATCGTTCTGGAGGTTTATTGTTCTGCCTTGAAAAAGAAAAGTGTTTTGGTGCAATTGGTTTTGTGCAAAAGCTTGTGTCTTAGTCGTGCTGTCTCAACTCCCCTCCTTTCACATTGTTCCTTTATTTCTTCTATTTGCATAAAACTACAAATAACGTAAGTTCAGTGTGTGAGTACATGTGAGTATATATGTGTGAGTAGATTCTATAGAGATAGATATAAATGTATATATGTGTGTGTATCTATGTATATGTGTATGTGTTAAAAAGTCTGATGTGTGTACAGCATTACAGTGGGCAGGATGTGACAGGCATTGAGCTAAGACAATGGAACAGAAATTTCCTGGGTGTAAGCCTCATTGATTAATATCGAGTATGCATAATCTGAGCAGTGAACCTACTATAGAAATACACTTTTGGCCAGACTTCTACAGCAGCTCATGTCTCAGAACTATCTTTTCTTCGAGTCTACACCAGGAAGGGCTATGCATAACAGCGACCAGCTGATGCTCCTGTGAACTACAAAGTCACACCATCTCAGATCAATTGCTCAAATGTAAAAAAACAGCCTTGAAAAAACAACGCGGAATGTTTGTTCTGTTAAACATGCAAGATACTCTGAGGAAGCAAACAATATGCCTGAGGCTTAAGGAAAAGATGAGAATGAAGAATCTGTGTTCAGTCTGGCAGCTGGGCAGGTGCCATTTGAACACCAAAGATGGGGGTGGGGCTGTTTGCAGGTACATCTTTAAGCATCCACATAGTTTATTTTTAACATCATCATCACATAACTCTTATAGAAACATTTTTTCCATTTTTATTTTCCTAAATGACAGAACTTACCCAGTGTACCTGACAGACCGAAAAAGCTTTGGAGAAGCTAGAGGCAACCATCAGGATAAATAATAGGCTTAAGAGCATGACTCCAGCTGCCTGTTACTGGTTTCTTTATTTTGTCCAATGATTTATTTATGGCATGTCTGTGAATCCAGTCCCTTTTGGAGATGATGTCATTCTACTTATTTATTACACATGTGATACTCCGGGTGGGGGGGGGGGTGGAATGGGAGGAAAGTCGGTGATGCTCTTTGCTTGCTGCTACATTTAGCTGTGCTTCAGTGAATTCTTTGAAAGGAGTTCGGGAGTCCTTTATTTGCCACTGTGCACCTGGGTGTCTCAAATATACTTTTAGTTAGCCCCAGCTGAAAGGAGCCTTTAGGATGGGGAGAAATAAAAAAATATACTAGGGAGGGACAGCTATTTGTAGTGCTTTGAAGAATATTGTTAAACTCATCTTGGTTTGGAAACAAGATTCCTTTTTAGAACTATTTCTTAGTCACCATGGGAGCAATCCTAAACAGGTCTACTCAGACGTGATTGCTATTTTATTCGGTGTGGCTTACTTTCAGAACAGTGCTCTTAAGAAGGCCGTCTTTAGGTGTTAACTATCTTTACAAAGCCTAAGATTCTCAACCTCCTTTAGATGTTAACCTGTGAGTGAACGGTGTCTGTACTCCCCCCCCCACCCCGCCACTATATTAGAATTTTACATAATGACATTTCTGCCTATAGTTCATGTAGTTCATGGCCTCTTGAACGTGTTCTTTTTTCCATGCATCCTATTGAAAACTCTTTCTCATGAGAAGCCACTGCATTGCATTAGAAGTGGGTTCTAATCCATGAAAGCTTAGGCTGGATACATTTCTGCTAACATTTTAAGTGCCATTAGAGCCTTGTATATTTTCGTCCACGTCATGCCTGTAACAGTTTTTCTGAATGACTAGTGATTCATGCATCTGTGATATAATCAGTCTACCTAAGGGCAAGAATGACAGTGTGTGATTCTTCTCATATTCTTGATGCTATTGATAATTCTAAATTAGTGCATCGTGATTCCTAATCATTCTGTTGTGCCATAACACAGTGTCGGTGATAGCAGCCTGCTTAGAGACCAAGGGACCAGCCGATACCAGTCTGAAAGATGCTGGAGTATGGTTCTCTCAGGCCCCTTCCGCATGTGCAGAATAATGCACTTTCAATCCACTTTGCAGCTGGATTTTACTGTGCTGATTAGCAAAGTCCACTTTCAAACAATTGTGAAAGTGAATTGAAAGTGCATTATTCTGCACGTACAAAAGGGGCCTAAGCCTTCTTGACCACTGAATTATTAGCAATATTGCAGGACATCATCCTAGATCTGTGTGTTCTGCCATGAAAAGTGAGAGATAATATTAATACTGCTTGCTGCACTTTAGGCCTCCAAGCAGTGGTTGGATTCAGCAGGTTCACACCACTTTGGCAGAACTGGTTGTTAAAATGGTGCTTGTAAACAACCAGTTGTTAAACTATTTGAATCCCACCACTGGAACCGGTTGTTAAATTATTTGAATCCCACCACTGCCTCCAAGCATGTGAGTAGCACAGCCCAAGGATTACCCTAGATCTTGCCTTTTCAAAGAGAGAGCGGCAGGCTCAGATTTCCCAGCTGGCATTTCTAAGTCATTTGATGTTTTGTAATTTCACTGTGGATGTTTCACTATTGTGTAGGTTTTTTCTCTAATATTTTCCAGATAGGAAAAGCTTGTTAATCTAAGCAAATCCTATGGGTGAGAATTGTCCAGTGATTACTAATTTTATGTATGGGAATGCTGGACCTCTTTGTGAATTCAACTGATAGGTCAAGAGAAGTAACAGCCAAATAAATATTTTATTAGCATTTTGTGCAGTTTGCTAATGGGCAAGTCAATGATTCCAGCTATTCTTAGATGTCTCTTAATCGACTATCAGAACATCTAATAGTTATATATTCTTGTAAAATGACTTTGTTGATGTATAAAAATGCAGAACTGTTTTTGCATCAGCTATGTTTTTTGTAGGAAACAATGGGTCATATTCCTTGATATTAAAGAATTATTAAATTATATGTATTTAACTATGAGAAAAGCAGAGCTGTATCAACCAAAACTAGTAGATCCTGCTTTCATGTCAGATGTACATTTTAAGGTTTCTGTGGCTGCAATCCTAAGAACACTTTCCTGGAAGTAAAGTTGAAAGTAGTTCCCTGTGCAAGCATTAGGTCATTACTGATCCATATGATGATGCCACATCACAGTATTTACTGGGCAGACTATATTCATGGGGTGGTTTGCCATGCCTTCCCCAGTCATCTACACTTCACCCCCAGCAATCTGGGTACTCATTTTACTGACCTCATAAGAATGAAAGACCAAGTCAACCTTGACATGCTATGACATACCTCTGAAGATGCCAGCCATCGATGCAGGTGAAATGTTAGGAGCAAAAACTATAAGACTATTGCCACACAACCTACACAACCCACAACAGTCAGTGCAGGAATAGTGCACATTGTTTTGGAAAGGCCACCCAATGGAAAATTTGATTTCATAAACTGGAATTCAGCTCCAACAATCTGAATTTTTTTTCCTTGTCTCATTCAATGGCAGAACATCATTTCAAGAAATTACAACAGTTGGAGGCTTGAAGTTGGATGTGTGTGGTCTTGGAGGAATGATAGATTTAAAGCTTTCTAATATTAGATAGTCCTGTGAGGCAGGCAAAGAGCAGCTTTTAAAATGGAAAAAGGAAACTCCTGTGTCTGGAAGATCTCAAGATATTAAAATTCAATAATAATAAAATGTTAAGAGTTATGAACACTATCTTGTACTTTTTAAAGATGATCCTAAAGCTCCCCGCGCCCAGTCACATACAACAAAATGAGTATTGGGATTTAAATGTATAAGGATTCACACAGATTTCCATTACATTACTCTAAATGTATTCCTCTTCACTTGAACATGTATTATAAAATAAATACAGTATTGTGGTGTAAAATTGTGGTGTTGTACCTGTTTGGGAAATTCTTATGTAGTTGGAGATCTTCTCAAAGGCCAAATGGAGGACATGAAAAATAAATAACATGTAATTTAGTTGTAAATGTCTGTCACAAGTAATGACCACATACCATACACACGATGATTAAAATATCGGATCACATCAGAGTCAGGTATGCAACTTACGATTAATTTATAATTTCATGTCCTTATTTTTCCCTGGTAACACCTGGGCCCAATTATTTCCTCCAAGTAGTATTTCAATGGGAAACAAATGATAGTCGACCTAGCTACACTGTAGCACATTCTTAGATGCTCACTGACCATTACAAGTGTGTAACTGAACCTTTTAAACAATGGCAGGATGTAATTTTGCATAGAGAATCTATGGGTGTAGTTAATCTTTTCCCATAATTTCTCCTCTACAAAATCATATCTGCTGCTTCTTTCTCCACTCAAAACATGAAATTCCAAATGTTTTCCTTACACGAGGAGAGCAGAAATTTGAGGTTGACTTTAAGCAGAGAAGGAAAAGACCTATCGTCCCATCTTCTCTCAATGTATCTACTCAAAATACACCCCCCCCAAAGCAGCTTATTCTGAATTGAAAAAGAGTAATCATAGTTCAGTTATATGTATTTACATGCAGCAGACTTTTTCAAAGGTTTAAATCCAGGATAGTTTTTACCACATATCACCGGGTAGCTAAGAATGCATCAAGAGTATACATTCTGATAAATTTTAGTCAGTGTCTTTTGCATTTTACACCAACATAGAATGCAGCATGAGCCTTTGCAGGGGTTTTGAGATGCTGGCTTTTCAAATTATAGGCAGAATCAGCATACTTGACTAGTGCGATCATGTAGGAATCCTGCCAATCCTTGTGGAGACTGTTCTCCTTTCCCAAACGTGGCATGGGTTGGAAGGTCAAAGTTAGCTCTATACAGTTAGAGCTTCTTGCCAGTTGGTAGTTGGGAGACAATTCCCAACATCTACAGATCTTTATGGTTTAACATGTGACCAGACAAGCTGCCCAACAGGAGAAATACTGCTGTGGTCTTTAAGTAGACTATGCAAGACTGACAAAAGTTGTGTTGATTGGTCATACGGCATATACATATAATTAGGGATGTGGGATTCTTAGTGGCTATTACAGAATGGAGCATTTTTTTCTGGAATATGACAGATGTATATATTTGTATAGTTATAATTACTGAAAATTGAAATAAGGAGTCCCATAACACAGAGTGGTAAGCTGCAGTACTGCAGTCAAAAGCTCTGCTCACGACTTGAAATCGAAGTTGGTTTCAGGTAGCAGGCTCAAGGTTGACTCAGGTTGTTTCCCCACTTACCTGCTGCTGCGCGCTACTCTCCCCAAGTAGCGTGCGGTCCCCCGGCACTCCCCACTACAGGGGCGGCGACAACGCAGCCACCCCGACGCTGACGCTGTCACGCCCCCTCAGCATGCTTCATTCCTGGCGCTCTTCAAAACGGTGCCTTTTGATGACCCCGCGTGGGGAAGCCCGGGCGCGCGCCAGAAATGATGCGTGCTGAGAGTAGCGCGCAGCAACTTTTGGTCGAGGTAAGTGGGGAAACGACCTCAGCCTTCTGTCCTTCCAAGTACCCAGCTTGCTGGGGGTAAAGTGTAGATGACTGGGGAAGGCAATGGCAAACCACCCCATGAATATAGTCTGCCCAGTAAATGTTGTGATGTGGCATCATCCTATGGCTCATTAATGAGCTGGTGCTTCCACAGGAGACTACCTTTACATTTGTAATTATTGAAAAACACCACAGTTCAACACAGAAGCCTACACTGGTTTCAGAGGCCTCAAGCATCAGTAATAGAATTAGTTAATATCTGAATACTCTGGCTTAAGTTGTTTGTGGAAAAGGCTAGTCATCCCTCTGACCTTGGATAACATAAAAAATGGGAATACTATTTACACTGAGTTCCATCACATGGGGGAATACACAGTGAAACCAACTAGTTTTATATAACGAAGCTCTGAACAGCATAAATGGGTTGTGTCAACTGTGTATTTTGAAATGTCTACAATATAACACAATCATTTATATAAAACCATATTTAATATACAACAAACTTCCACCACATAAACACATTTTATAAACATATTATAGTTCCAATTACAGATTTTCATAAAAACATTTTCATATCAAGAATCTTAATACAGAATGATTTATTTCTATGTCAAAATACATTTACAGTGTAAATTGTTTGTAGAAAAAAGATACAGAGAAATGGAGTTTGCTGGTATTTCATCCAAGAGTAGAAACCTCTCTTATTTCTTTATTTCATGTTAAATTTTAAAACATTGTCTGAAATCATAAGTCTAATGTACTTTGCTTTGGCTTCCCCCAAAGCGCTAAGCATGAAAAAAGAAATCTTATTTGCCTTTTTTTTAAATCCCAGAGCATCACAGATGGCAAACAATAGCCTTTTGCCCAAGCTATCCTAGCCAGGGCTATAAGCCATGTTTGCTTGGAAAGAAAGAATATTTAATGAAAAAACTGGTTGCCCCACAAAATGAAGAGCAGAGCCCTTAAAGAGTTGTCTTTTTTTGTTTGTTTTTTTACAAAATACAAAACTGAGGGGGGGGGGGGAAATCCACATAAAAACACATACAAAGATTGATCACATAATTTTATTAGAGTCTTTGAACAATTGTATCAAGTTGTTCCTTTATTTGAAATTCTTTCCCAAAAGAGAAAAAAAGAAAAAGGAGAGAAGAGACATTGGAGTGGACTGTTTTTCAACCCTGAGCGTTTAACACTGCATATCAAGTACTGTAGTAAAGAAGCTGGTTAAGAATGTAGCACTAGTACAAGTGAATGATATTGATCCTCTAGGTGATCAGGTTTTTACAAAAAAAATACATAGTTTTTAATAAATAATGCTTAACTTTACAACTTTGATACAGCAATGTCATACACTGTTTTGACACATACTAAACTCTGCATGCTATATAGTCTACTAGAAGACAAAACTCTGCCATGCATTTTCTTTTTTTCCTAGTGCTAGAAAACACTCTTGTCCTCCAGTGCGTTGCCTCAAGCAAACCAAACTCTCTTATTTTTTTTCCTTCTTACAGCAATAGGCCCCTGCACTGGCATGCAAAAACTTTGAAGAAGGTCTTTCCCACCCCCCCATACTGTCATTCAGACTTCTAAACAAAAGTACTTTTCAGCTTTCTTCCCCTCCCCATACCTGGAGTGGCTATGAAAAAAAACCTTTTTTTTATGTGGCCATCAAAACTCTTGTCTTGAAATTACACATCTTTAAAAGTGTCATGCTGAAACAAAAACCTTCTCTAAAGACATTCAGTTTACTCCACCTGTGGCCATCACACAACATCTCACAAATGCTGTAACCATCAAAAGTCCCACACTAGTACAATAGGCCTCCAAACTAAAACAGCCCACCAGAAAGTAAGAAAGAAAATGAAGGTTCATAGTATTATGCAGAGACTCCAAACTTCCAATGTATGTACAAGATCAAAATTACAAACAAAATGACAATAGTAGAAGAAGAAGACTTTATTTACGGTCAATGACCAAATATAAATGACAATAGTAAGCTAACTGTTATCCCCGGTGTAACCAAGAGTTGAGGCAAGTCGGTTTTGAACATAAACAGGAAGATGGAAGTAAACCAAATGGTGAGAATGGGAGTTCCCAGATCAGTATTTGTTATATGATCAATTTTCCCCACAGTATAAAATATTAGAGATGCAGTCCTAATCCTGTTGAAATTATATTGGTGCGATCTCTCCCACTGCTGAAATCAGTGGAACATATTATCTCTATAAGTGATCTGCATCAAATTCATATTTTGTTTTGCTGAAAGCATAATTCACTAGAAACTCCCCCCATTTGGATATGTCCTTTTTATTTTTACACCAGGGAACATCTGGACATGAAATCTATGAACACAAAGAGGTGTGATGACTTTAATAAAGCCAGGGAATTTTTAAACTTCCAGGTTGTTTATGCATTCTTGAGAACCACCTCCCCTTCTTGGCCGTAGTGCTTTCAGAGGGGGTTGCTTTTATTCATAGAAGTCGTTACTGCAAAATTGCTGTCCATCATCGTTTCCCAGGAGATGTTGCAATAATCTTAACTTTGCACTGGCATAAATATTGGGTTTATCTAGGAGGATAATGCCCAATTAAAGGTATTACTTTTATAAATGAAATAGTATGGACTTTTACTTCCCTTTTTGTAAGTCATTCTACAATTTCTGCACATTTGTGCTTTATACTGAATATAAAAATAGGTTCTTTAAACTCTGTTTACTTGTAAACTCACTAAAAAACTACTTGCTTGTGAAATTCTCTTAAAAATCCACTGCATCCATGAAGGGAGGGTAAAATCAATTAGGCAGTTGATTGCTATAGGTAGTGTATGGAAAGAAAGGGAGTAAAAGAAATCCCTACAACTTATTATGTGGAAGGGGAAAGAGAGCAAGATTGGGAGTCAAAAGGGTGCTGAAACACAAAGGCAGATTAATGTATGGAATTTCTCCCTAGCTCTTGCAGCTACCAAAGATTGGGGGGTGGGGAGGGCTGTGAAAAAGAAATCTTTAAACCCATTGAAGAATCAAGGCCCAGACTTTAAAGATTTTACAAAATACAAATAAACTCAAAAAGTTTTTTTCTTCTAAGAAGTGCAGGATCAGGATCTTACCAGGCCATAGAATAGGAATGTGTGGCAAAGGTGGAGATATAGAACAAAGAGAGCTCTGTAGAACAGACAGCCAAAGACTAAAACAATCTATGGTGTCTGATTCTGACTTCACATTCAATAGAGATTGGTCTAACTATAGTTTTATAACCAATTTACATTGCCATGAATGGCCATTAAGGCCTCATAGGTTCAAATCACTTTCTGAAGACACTACACTAGGAAAAAGTTACCTTTTGCATGTATGGACATCTATATTTAGAGTAAATACAATTTTAAAAGACATTTTAATCAATCTTTCTATTTCATCTGTCATATATATTGCCCTTAAAGAATTAAACATTTTTGTGAATTAGATCTTCTAACATTAGAGAAGAAGTAGCCAGAAGGAAAGATATAAACTGGATTTCATCTTTCAAAAAACCCTTAGGTTGCTTTTTGAAACAATACCCAATATACGGTCAAGGCATTTCCATAGATAAAAACTTGGCAATCATTAGAATCTTTTGTTTTATGCCTTTCAGTGGTATATCTCCTCACCCATAGATAAGTAAAGTGCTGAGGAACCAAAGAAGATGTGTATGGTTTAGTCAAGTGCACAATGCCTGATATATGTATAATTTTTTTTCAAAAGGATAGTCTGCAGAAATGTGCACATACAAGGAAGAAACAGGAACATATTTATTACATGACAAGAACTCTAGCACTAAAAAGCCAATGTGTTAATTACAAGTTACACTGACAAAAGAATTATTTTGTGCCCACTGAGCGTAGAACTTTTGGCATACATTCGAGAAAAAGAACAAACTAGTTAGCAAATGGACAAGTTTAAAGACCTTTTAGATCAAATGTAAGTTTTTCTTCCTTGTATATTGTACATTCATTCAGACCTTACAGAGCACTATAATGTTTATCACTTCTCCCCCCAAAAAATGCAAAACAAATTTAAGTCTCTTTTGCGGGGAGAGGTATTTCCAATCCCTATCCCATCTCCTGATTAGCATAGGTATGCCATTCAATCATGTTTTATACCTGGATAAATTATGGAAATATTCATATCCACTAACATTCACACAAAAAGAGTGAGGAGACCTTGAAACATAGCTGCAGCTACCAGCCAAGCCTACACTATGGTTGACCATCATTATATAGCTTACCAAACACTTGCAACACAGTTATTCATTTCTACTGCCTAATAATCACTTTCATAAACAAGCATTTCTACAAGAAAGAAAGGGATGGGGGGATTCATACACATTGATGATAGCTTCAAGAATGAAAACATTGGCTGCAATCCTAAGGACATCTTTCCGGGAAACAATATTAGACCTGCTTAGGATTGCTCCCTTTTTGGCTCAGTTTTTCAAAAGACTAGAACTTGACCAACATGTCACCAGAAGTTCAGTAATGTTCAACTAAAGAACAACTAAGGGCTAAAGTTCTTTTCCTACCCTCCCCCCTTTTAAACTGCAATTTAAAGCCATTAACATACTAATTAAAAAGACGGAAACTTAAAATTCAAGCTCTTCCTCTATCTTCCAGCTTTAAAATAGGTTTAATACAAGGAAAGACCCTAGACATGCCATATTCTTTAGATCCAACATAAAGGCTGATCTTTTTCTCCATTTAGAGTACAATTTTATTATAAGAGAACAGATTTTAAACATTTGATCACCAGCTTAATCAGCTACTTTAAAAACAGGATCTCTTCCCTCTACAATCACCCTATTATCCTCCACTGAAACATAATGCATGTCAATGCTTTACTTTGTTTATACTGTTCAAATGTGTATGCATCCAGTCTGAAAACCCACAGCAGTGATTCTCAAAGTGATCCAGACAACGAATTGCTTTTGTAAAGTATTAATAGCCCTGTCCTATCCTGTTTCATTCAAAAACAAGTCCTACAGATCGTTTTAGCAGGACTTCCTCCAAAGTTAATTATGCTCACTCTCAAAGGGGACCAAGTTCTACCAAACTCTCCTTAAGCTGAACAAACATATTCAAGGTGTGTGGCTTCTTAAAGACAGTTCACTAAACTGGTAGTCATGTTTTTTTTAAAATGGATGGAATAATGCTCATGGTATCACAAATAAATTTACAATTGTACCTATCAATCAATTAAATATTGCATCCAACTTTTCTCAAGGCATAGGGCTGATACAAGAAGGCTTTAAAAACAAACCAAAAAAAGTAATAAAAAACCTTATCAGGAGGTTCACAAACCCCCAGCCAGTGGCACAATTGCGGGGGGGGGGGGGTGTTTAGGAAAATGGCACTGGAGCATTTGCAAAGCAACCCCCCGCTGCTCTGGGGCTGATGAAACAGCAGAATGGAGTCCTCCCCACCCCCTCCAGAGCATCTTTTCTAGCTACACTGGTTCTGCCCAGGCTCAAAAAAAAAAAAGAAAGAAAAGCCCGAGAGGAAAGCACTGTGCTCAAGGATGATGATTGCCAAGTTGTGGCCCGCAGACTCAATAAAATTGCATCCCAGCAAATGCACAGGAAACAAAGCAAATTGCCTGAAACGACACACACATACACACACACGCCCTCTTTATGGTAACCAACAGAAAGGCTCCTGGATGAAACGGAGCTGAGGAAAGTGGGGGAGGGGAAGAGAGAGCCGCCTGCCTGACAAATGAGAGGCTGCCGAGGGAAAAAAATGGGTACCTCCCTCCGCCCAAGTCCCACTGAATGGAAGGAGGGCGGGGAGGCGGGAGGAAGCGCAGGGTGGAGGAGGGATGCTCGTGCGGCTGTCTCCCTCCCCTCCCCCAACGTCCCCCCACCCCTCCCCTATCAGACACCCGCCTTTGCGCGCGCTCGCCCGTCTCGGGGAGAGCAGGAAAGACAGAGCGCGCAACATGCTCAGGAGGCTGGCGCTGATGATGAGCCAGGGGAGCAGCCGAGGGCCAACGACGACCCCAAAGAAAAGACCCCTCCCCTCCCCAACTGCCCTCCCCCTCCCAAGTGCACTCTCCCCACGCAATGTACACCCGACAGCAGCGCGCTCCTGAGGCAGCCAGAAGCGGCAGCCGGAGCTGACTCCGCGCCCGCCACACATGCTCGAGACACACCCCCTTCGTGCAGGCTAGCGGAGCCTGCCAGCCTTCTCCGCCGCGCTACGAGAGCCCCACAAGCAAGGAGGCGGGGAGAGGCCCCTTCCCCGGAGACAGAAATAAAATACCCCCCCCCCCCGAAACCCAGACGAGGCGGGGAGCAAGAAGAAAGGCAATCTTGGGAGGGCTTTTCCTCTCCTGGCGCACACAACACACACACACAAAGGAGGCCTGAAGGTGCCCCCCTTTCCATCATGGCAGACCTCAATTCGGCTCCCCCAGCCCTGGCCAAGGTTGATACGCCCCCCCCCCCCCCGTTGCCTTTGCAAGCGCAGCGACAGCATCTTGACTGCTCGCCTCCCTGCCCCTGACAGGACCCTGTTGGCGCCACCCTGAACACCCACAGAATCGGACCTCTCGCTCCTGGCCCCACATGTGACCCCTTCTCAGCATTAGCATCCGTCCATATCCAACGCGCCTGACCCAAGAGAGTGAGAGACCATATTGGAAGGTGGAGTAGAAAGGCAAAAAGTCCAAAGGAAGAGAGGAAATCGCCCTTTAAGCCCATCCCACCGTCCATATCTCTCCCCCCCCCCCCCTTATTACAGATCCAAGACTCTCAGCTGAATCTCCTCTATGGGTGAGGAGCGAGCGTTTGGATACCCGCGACTGCTTCTAGAGACACTTAACTGCGAATCGAGTTTCTATCAGTTCCAGCTGATTTATTAAAATTGTCAAGATACAGACTTTCAGCATTTAAAAAAAACAGGCAATGGTTTTGACAGTGCACAAGTCTGCTTTTTGCCATCGTTTGCTACAAAATATGCAGATGGTCTGTACTTTTTAAGGATCATATTGCACAAAATGAGAAACTTTTTTTTCCTTTTTCAATGTGCCTTTCTTTTTCCCCCATTTCATTTTTTTTTGCTAAAAAAAAGCGTTGAGAATCCAGTTTCATACCTTCCATCTGGGCCCCCATCCACATATCACAGCATATGAGATACATAAATTCCTACTATAGTACAGTACATATACAATCTTTTAAACTAAGATAACAGCTCTGAGGTCTATATCACCATTTCCAATAAATCTTTACCTACAAATATTGAACAAATCTGAACTATAGCTGTACAAAAAAAGTGTTTGTTTCTTTTTTTTTAAAACCACAAGGCCTTTAGATGCAAGGATTTTTTTAATCCTTTTAAAACCAGGACATAAACGTACCCATATAACTTGCATGCTAAAAACAGAGGAAAAAAATAAAACAAAATTAAAAGGGAAGAAGTGCCTGAAAAGTCTTACTGAAAAAAACACAGCAAGAATGTTCCCTTTCACTGTACAAAAATACGCCTGAAAATATATTAATTTTTAAAAAAGACTGAGGTCTGTTATGTATCAAAAATGTTTCAATACCTTTGTGTACTGAGGTCTAGGCTGTCTGGTATTCAATCAAGGAGGTATAAGGGAACAAGTTACAAAAAAAAGTTGGCAAGTAGAAATCACATTTGTAAAACCATAAACAATTTGATCTGAAAAGTAAACTCTGATCTTAAAGTCAGTTCACAGTTTTTGTTTTTTTGTAAGCGTTTGTACAGTCTGCATTTTTTTTTCAAGCTCCCTGCAGCTTTGTTAAGAATTGGATGCATAGAAGACATCAGTTTTCTCCCTCCAAACGAACAAAAACAGTTGCAATGGTCCCTTTAACGACGTCAAAAAAAATATAAATCAGAAAAGTCCTGTAAAATCTCTGCCGGAGAAACAAAAAAAATCCACGAACCCCCTTGAGTAACTGTTGTGCTGCCAAAAGGCTTTTTTCTTCTTCTTCTTTTTCTGCAGACCATCTTCCAGACTTCAATCACAAGACCGACAAGCTTCAAACGGCGCTTTCTGTATCTTTGAACACCCAGTCCCAATTTGCCTTTACTCCTTGCTTGTTGTGATCACCAGGTTAAAAAACAAAAACGAGGGGGGAGGGGAAATCAGAAGGGGGGAAAAAAACACAACTCCAGACTCGGCTCGGAACTAACTTCGACTTATTATTTTGTTTGTTTGTTTAAAGAAAGAACAGGAAAAAAAACCCAAAGACATCTGACTTCACTTCGAAACTCCACCACTTTTTATGCGTGTATATCTCATCACTTTAGCATCATCTTCCCTTCCGCGATTTTTTTTCCTCTGATGTATTTATGTCCTTTTCTGGTCGCCCTCCTCCTGCCGCTTGTTCGCCCGCCCGCCCGCCCGCCTCGCCCCCCTCGCGCTTCTCCTCCGCCGCTCAGTAAGTGAAGACCAAGTCGGAAAAGTTCGCCTCCAGCCAGTCGCCCGCGATCATCTCGCTCAGCTCCGGGGTGCAGTAATCGGGGAACTCGAAGTGGGAGCCCAGGCTGCCCTCGCTGAACGAATCCAGGTCCTTGTCCACCAGCGACAGGGACAGGTTCCCCGAGGCGGCGCCCACGCCCAGCTCCGAGGCGGCGTGGCTGTGCTGCTGCTGCTGCTGCTGCGAGAAATTCAGGCTCAGGTCGAAGAGCAGGTCGTCCGCCTCTTCGCCGCCGCTGCTGCTGCTGCTGGAGGAGGAGGAGGAGGTGGAGATGGACCGGGAGGAAGCCGGGGACAGGCTGGCCTGCGGGCCGCCCTTGAAGCCGTAGTAGAGCCGGGGGGCGCCGCCGCCGCCGCCGGACCTCACCTCCTCGTACAGGCTGGCCCCTTCGGGGGACTCGGCCGAGGAGCTCAAGGTGGGGCTGGCCGGGACTTTGGCGACGTTGTAGCGGCGCAGCTGCTGCTGCTGCTGCTGCTGCTGCTGCGGGTGGGGCGGCTCGTCGTCCTCCTCCTCGTCGTCCTCCTCCTGCTTGATGCGGAGCTGCAGTTCGTCGTCCTCCTCGTCGTCGTCGTCCTCCTCGTCGTCCAGGAAGACGCACTTGGCCGCTTTGCCGCTGCCTTTCAGCGGCCCGAAGGGGGGGTAGTCTTCGCCGCCGAAGTCGCCCGGGTGGGGGGCCAGCTTGGTCCCAGCCTTGGCGGGCGACGCGGAGGACGAGGAGGCCGACGAGGCTTTGCCTTTGCCGCACTTCTTGCTGGAGCTCTTGGCGCCGCTCTTGCTGCCGCCGGTGGGTGTGTTCTTCTCCGGGCTGTGGCTGGCGCTGGGCTTGGCCGACGGGTCTATTTTGGGTTTTTTCCGCGGCCGGTATTTGTAGTCGGGGTAGTCGGCCATGTGTTTGAGGCGCAGCCTCTCCGCCTCCCGGATGAACGGGATCTTCTCGCTGTCCTTCAGCATTTTCCACCGCTTGCCCAGGCGCTTGGAGATCTCCGCGTTGTGCATGTCCGGGGACTGCTCCATGATTTTCCGGCGCTCGATCTTCGACCACACCATGAAGGCGTTCATCGGTCTCTTGATGTGGCCCGAAGCCGTTTTGCACCAGTCCGGGTCGCTCTCGTCCAGCGCCACCGGGCTGCAAGCCATGAACTCGCCTTCCTCGGTATCCATCGCTTCCCTGGGCAGGTTGCTCTCCGTCTCGGGACTTTCCGCTTGCTGGACCATGGTGGGGGTTGACTGCTTCTCTTGAGTTTCTTGCTAGCCTGTTTAAATATATTTAGATATATATTTGGTCTTGTCCGCTTAGCTCCCACCGGCCGCTTTGCACACCTGGGCTGGCTGGGCGAGCGGTCGCAAGGTGAAGCCCGCTGTGCCAGCTGCAAGCGCCTCTCGCCTCTCCTTGCCGCTCGCCCGCAGCGGCAGAAGCGGGACTCGCTCCGGCTCTTTCCCCTCCCCCTGCAGCAGCAGCAGCAGCAGCAGCAGCAGCCCCGGCAGCCGCCCGGACCCAGAGATGTCGCTGGATCACACTCCCCCTTCTGCAAAAGTTGCGGGTCCTCTCCCAACTAGTTATCAGGGTTTCATAGGGGTGACATCACTCCCGCGGCCGGCCAATGGCGAGGCTCGGACTCCTCCCCTTGGCTCCGCCCTCTTGCCTTTCCTGAGCGCCCCTCACATGGCTGCGGACACACCCCCTTCGCTTGCAATGGGGAGGGGGCGAGGGGAAGCGGGCTGGGGGCTTGAGCGCCGCTCTCGGTCGACGGGCTTCGAATGGGCTCGGGCCAAACGGGATGGCGCGATCCAGCAGTCTCTCCTTGGACATCCTACAAGGGAAGCGCGGAATAGATCTATATGTGCGCGTGTGAAAGAGTGGAGGTGAAGCTGGGGGTGGGGTGGGGCGGGGGGCGGCTTCCCACCTTGCGCGGTGTCACACTGGGTGAGCTCATACTTGGAGAATCGGGTCCGTTTGCACCCGGCTGCTGTAGGTGGCGCTTTCGCACCGCCAGCTCCTGCAAACCAGGCGTCGTTTCGTTTCATGACATTTCGTTTCGGCGAGACGGGAATTATTATATACATCCTTCGGTTTGCATATTGTTTGATTTCCTTCCTGCCTTTGGCTCTGTCTGCCCCCCCGCTCCCTTTCTCGGACCTCCCGATTTTGCCACAAAACCCACAAACCCAACTAGGTGGTGTGGCTTCGTGGGAGCTCATAGCAGATAGTGGCTGTGCCTTTGGTAGGTTGGTAGCGGTGGCAGCCAGGTGACAGCGGCACAACCGGAGTTTAGGGCTCCAAAGGGACTATTTTTGGCTTGTTCTGGATAGCTACAGACACTTGTGATTGGTGGGGGCGGGGGGGGGGAACGCTGACACTCATTCACACGTTGCTTGCTTTGATGAGGCAATCTCATTGTCACAAACTATATCAGTCATTTGTTTCTCTGTGTGTGAAGGCAAACACCAAAAATACACACTTTATGAGAAATGTGTTTATTACACATATTTAGCATTTTAATGCCTTCATTTGCTAATCCAGCCCCCACTTTCTCTTAAAAAAAATCATAGAAAGCTGAAATACTGTGTAATTAGATTTTAAAATCTTCCTTTTAGCAAGTGTGAACTGTGGTGACACCGCATTCCGTGAGAAAACACTTTCCTAAAGTCTGTATGGGTATTGAGATAAGACTTGCAGTGCCAACAAAAACATGCTTAGAAGAGAGTAGATAACACCAGTGCTTTTTGTCAACCCAACCTCACAAACTGTAATGAGAACTGTTTCTGCATGGGACATTTAAGTCAGTCTTCGCTGTCCAATTAAAATGGCAAATGTGCATTAGCTTTATACCCATTCAGATTTAAACTTTTCTGGGAGTGTGATGTCTTCACATTAGCTAAAGACATACTCAAGGATATGGTAAGTGCTATCAGTGTGAAAATAGTGATAGGATCAGGAAGCAGTGTCCCTTTAGAAAACCAGAGGTGGGATCCAGCAGGTTCTCACAGGTTCCCGAGAGTAGGTTACTAATTATTTGTGTGTGCCGAGAGGGGGTTACTAATTGGTGATTTTGCCACGTGATTTTTGCCTTAGTTACACCCCTCCTCTCAGCAGTAGCGCACAGAACTTGAAGCAGCCTAGCAGTCTAGGAGGTGCACCGGCATGTGTGGCAGTCTGCGCCTGCGTGCATTCGTTTCCCGCCCAAGGACCAGCGCAGCGGCTGCGTCCTTGCCACAGCCCCGCCCAGGAATGCCCCGCCCCCGGAATGCCCTACTGTTGTTGCCCCCCGCCCCAGCTCCCATTGGCTTACGCCTACAGTTTGAATCCCCACCGTACCATGGGGAACCTTGTTAATTATACTAAAAATTTTGGATCCCACCACTGCATATGACCTGACCTGCTTTACAGAGCTATCCTAAACAGACATCCACAGACTCCTACTCAGTTCTATTCAGCAGGCCTCAGCCTCAGGAAAAATGTTCTTAGAGTGGCACAGTTAATTGGACTAGACAGAGGGCATTTTCGCACATGCAGAATAATGCACTTTCAATCAACTTTCATAATTGTTTGCAAGTGGATTTTGCTATTGCGCACAGTATAATCCAGCTGCAAAGTGCATTGAAAGTGCATTATTCTGCATGTGCAAAAGTGCCCTCAGTCATACAGACACATCAGCTCATTGTCACAAAATCTGTTATTTGTTAAGCACCTGAAGCAAGTCTTCACAGAGGTGGCATATAAGTCATTGTATAAATGAATAATTGGCAACTTAATGTCACCTTTGTCAAGACGAGGATTCAGACTCACAATGTATGCTTCCAAAACACAGCAAACAAAATCTTTTGGCAAACACAATCCAAACATTAGCCTGGGGAAACTACACATGCACGCACACGCACACACACACACAGGAAGCTTGCTGCGATTTGAACCCCCTCTCTTTGCTTCCAGGGAGCACTCCCTTCTACCAGAGCTCCAAAATCAGTGTTTCAAGAATTCAACCTCTTCTGACACCTGTTTTCTAGTGAGAGGTAGCTTCCTGCCACTGACTTCAGAGCGAGTCCATACTGATACATGATTTTGTCAATCATATTTGAAACAGCAGTGAAAGAAACTGGTGTGTCAAGAGGAAAAAAATTGGGAGCAATCATAAATGGGCCTGCTCAGAAGGAAGCCCAATTTTAGTTATTCGGTTAGACTTACTTCCAGGAAAGTATTTTTAGAACTGAAACCTGTATAATTTTTATTTTGTTCATGAAAAGTTGTCTGTGAACACAAGCGCTGGAGATAGGGCATAAGACATGTCAATATTACTACCTTTTAAAGGGGAAAATTGTAAGATCTTTTTTTTTTACAAACCCTGTTATCAGTTTGAGCTCACTGGTGGTTGGACCTACTATAGCAGCGATGGCGAACCTTTTCGAGACCAAGTGCCCAAATTGCAACCCAAACCCCACTTATTTATCGCAAAGTGCCAACACGGTAATTTAACCTGAATACTGAGGTTTTTGTTTAGAAAAAACAGTTGGCTCTGAGGCATGCGTTACTCAGGAGTAAGCTTGGTGGTTTAACAGCACTTAACAGGGTTACCTACACTACTTCCCCAAAACTAGGTCTTAGGTTTAATACTAATAATTGAGCCCAGCGGCCCAGGCCAGCCTAGATGTGTGGAGGGGGCACTCTGTTTGCGCGTGCCCACAGAGAGGGCTCTGAGTGCCACCTCTGGCACCCGTGCCATAGGTTCGCCATCACTGTACTATAGTTTTACATCCAGGAACTCCTTAGAGGAGAGACTGCACTGCAGAGCAGGTAACGGTGGGACAGTGCTGTGGAACATTGCTGTCAGAAGGAGAAAAGGAAAGTCGTGCAGTTATACCTTCCAAGGAAGAGGGTAACCTTGCCATGCTACACTTGCAATGATATCTTGAGACATTGCTTTAAAGGCCAGCAATTGGAAAAAGTGATTTAATTTCATTAATTTAAAAACAATCTCAGTTTTAGAGGGTGATACACAAGAAAAATGGGAGTGGTGTTATTTGGGAGAAATGTCATAACAAAAAATAGAATGAATTTCAACCGTGGAAGAAAAACCTAGAATGGAAATAGGCAGGGTCTGCACTTAGAAATCCTTTTATGGGGTTTATTGACACTGACAACACTCTCGTCAATTTTGCCTCCGTTAAGTCCAGTACAACGGAGTTTATGGAGTCCCAAATTGGCTGATAAATATGAACTTCAAAATCTAAATGATTATTTAGTACAGATTTGCAAACTAAATTCCTTTGTTTCGTATTTACTTGTTAATTTGTTAATGTTTAGTTATTCTTAGAATAATACAGTCACAGTTAGCAACTAACATTAATACACTCATTTAAGTGATATGCTGGGGAGAGTCCAGCTTTGGGGACCTTTGCAGATCTGTAGCGATGCTTGGATGTGAGAGGGCTGTAGGGTTTGATTTGTCCTTTGTTCATTTTGGAGAAACCTGCCATCCCCTGAGAATAAGGTGAGCAGTTGATGCAGTTAATGCAGTCTGCATCTCACTGACGAGTCAGCCTGACATCAATACCAGGAAAGATTCTAGAGAAGATCATTAAGGAGACGGTCTGTCAGCACTCGGAAGGGAATAATGTGATCACTGAAAATCAATATGGGGTTCTCAAAAACAAGTCATGCCAGACTAACCTTATCTCTTTTTTTGATAGAGTGACAAACTTGGTAGATGAAGGGAATGCTGTGGACATAGCATACCTTGATTTTAGTAAGGCCTTTGACAAGGTGCCCCATGATATTCTTGTGAGTAAACTGGAAAAATGTGGACTAGACAATGCAACTGTTAGATGGATTTGTAATTGGTTGACTGGCTGAACACAAAGAGTGCTCATCAATGGCTCATTTTCATCCTGGAGAGTAGTGAGTAGTGGAGTGCCACAGGGTTCTGTCCTGGGCCCAGTGCTATTCAATATTTTTATCAATGACTTGGATAATGAAATAGAGGGCATGTTAATCAAATTTGCAAATGATACCAAATTAGGAGGGTAGCTAATACCCTGGAGGACAGAGGCAGGATTCAAAATGCTCTGGACATATTAGAGAGCTGTGCCAAAACTAACAAAATGAATTTCAACAGAGTTAGATGTAAGATTCTACACTTAGGCAGAAAAAATGAAATGCACAGATATAGGATGGGTGACACCTGGCTTGACAACACTACATGCGAAAGGGTTCTGGGAGTCTTAGTAGACCACAAACTGAATGTGAGTCAGCAGTGTGATATGGATGCCAAGAAAGCCAATGCAATTCTGGGATGCATCAATAAGAGTATAGTGTCTCTAGATCAAGGGAAGTAACTGTATTACTCTACTCTGCATTGGTTAGACCTCACCAAGAGTATTGTGTTCAGTTCTGGGCACTGCAATTTAAGAAGGATATTGACAAGCTGGAATGTGTCCAGAGGGCAACCAAAATGGTAAAAGGTCTGGAATCCATGCCCTACGGCTTAGGGAGCTGGGGATGTTTAGTCTGGAGAAGCGAAGGTTAAGAGGGGACATCATAGCTATGTTTCAACATTAGAAGGGATGCCATGTCGAAGAGGAAGCAAGCTTGTTTTCTGCTGCCCCAGAGACTAGGACACGGAGTAATGGATTCAAGGTGCAGGAAAAAGAGATTCCACCTAAACATTAGGAAGAACTTCCTGAACTTCCTGTTCGACAATGGAATTCACTGCCTTGGAGAGTGGTGGAGTCTCCTTCTTTGGAGGTTTTTAAATGAACATATATCAGGAATGCTAGATGAACATATGTCGGGAGTGCTTTGATTGTGTGTTCCTGAATGACAGGGGGTTGGACTTGATGGCCCTTGTGGTCTCTTCCAGCTCTATCCTGACCCTGCTTATCTATGCCCCCTTCCGCACATGCAGAATAATGCACTTTCAGTCCACTTTCAATGCACTTTGCAGCAAAATCCACTTGCAAACAATTATGAAAATGGATTAAAAGTGCATTATTCTGCATGTGTGGGAGGGGCCTATAATGAGCTTTTTTGGTTTTCTTAGCATAAAAAATCTCATTAAAATGTTATTAGCTTTCTGATTAATTCAGATATTGTTTCAGGATCCCTCATCTAAACTTCATCCCTCACCTTGAGGTACAGTGTACCTCTGAAAACCAGATACAAACAATACAAGATGCCCATCTCTTATATACTCTGCTTCAAACTTTCTAGAGGAACCTGGTTGGTCATTTATGGAAGCAGTGTAGTCAACTAGATCAGTGGTGGCGAACCTATGGCACACGTGCTAGAGGTGGCACTCAGAGCTCTCTCTGTGGGCATGCACGCAGAGTTCGTCATATAGGGGGAGCGGAAAATCACCACCACCACCCCACACACACACATCTAGACTGGCCTTGCTTCTGAGTAAACCCTCCTAGGGTTGTGATTCACCCATTCGAAGTGTTGCACGGTTGCTTCACCAAGCTTACTCCTGAGTAAAGCGCGCCTTAGAGCAAACCGTTTTTTCTAAACTAAAACCTCAGTATTCAGGTTAAATTGCTGTGTTGGCACTTTGTGATAAATAAGTGGATTTTGGGTTGAAATTTGGGCACTCAGTCTCGAAAAGGTTCGCCATCACTGAACTAGATGAACCCTTGGTCTATTCCAGTAAGGCTATTTTAATGGCCATGGTCTCATCCTATTTCATTTCTCCTTTTCCTGCTAATTAAGTTTCAAGCAGACTTTGTGTAGTTTCATCCATTCATCCTACATCATGTTCCTCTTAAGGAAATGAGAGGTTGAATGAGAGGTTTCAAACTGCCTGCTAGATGGGAGACAGAAATGAGAGATATGGACCATTTCCAACAGCAGAGGTAAGCTCTCTGCTGAACTGGGTTATATGTGTTGCTGGATTCTGGGAATTATGGGTTTGTAGCAGTAACGTTTGTTTGTGTGAAGGGGGGTGGGTTTGGAAAAGAAATACAGTCATTTACCGTAGTTTCTCAAACACTTGTTCTGTCTTGTGATATTTGAAATGCATTTCAGTCTCTTGCATAATTTTTATTTATAAAACGAATGAACCAAAGAGCAGACTATATAAGAGAATTGTCAAAGAACACAATTAAAAATATTAGAAGTAATTTGTGACAATGGCAGAATCTTTTCTTTGAGTACCACTAACCCATCATGGACACAAGAAAATTTCAGTAGCTGCAGACAAGCACAGATTAATTTGTTCTTAAGCCTAATAAATCAATGTCTGAGATCCGTTATATGTTCGTCATGATTACCTTCAGTTAAGACACTTATCTGGATTGTTACCAATGGGTTAAAGTATATCCTACTAGTACAGTAGCTACCGTGTTTCTCCCAAAATAAGACAGTGTCTTATATTAATTTTTGCTCCCTTCAGGGGATGTCTTATTTATCCACTCCACAGCTGCATGCTCTGGTGTTCTGTTCGATGGGCATGCTTCCAAACAAAAACTTTGCTACCTCTTACTTTCGGGGGATGTTTTATATTTAGCACTTCAGCAAAACCTCTACTACATCTTATTCTTAGGGGATGTCTTATTTTCGGAGAAACAGGGTACCTCCAGCACAATATATAGGGATGAGATACTATCAGCAATAGCTGTCTTCTGGGACTTTGCCATCAGTGTGGGACTAGTTTTGTGGAGTTCCCCAGGGCACAGTTTTACTCCCAATGCTGTTCAATCTCTGTATGAAGCCCTTAGGAGAAATCATTTGAAGATTTGGAACAGGCTGTCATCCATATGCTGCCAACACCTAGCTCTGCATTTCTTCACTTCTGTGCTTTACTGCTGTGGTTAGGTAGCTAAAGGTGAAAAAGAAGAAAATGACAAGATGGTGGTTGGGAAGGCTGATATCTTGAGAGCCACATTGTGTTCCTCAGCTTTGATGGGGTACAGGCTTACTTTCAGGCAGGTATTAGTTGGACCATAGCGGTTAGGATAAATGTAGTTCAGTTCTCCAAACAGCCCGCCAGAATGTCCAGAATTTTGCAGGGAATACTTTGTGAATTGCATAATCAAATGGTTAAAATTTTGAATATTAAGTTAAAGCTGTGGCAGATTACTTGGAACTATTGTGTACATGATGTTTTAATAACATTTCCGCGTAGAGGGGAAAATGTGAATGCTGCTTGCTTGGAGATGTATGTGTGCTGTCTGCTAATAGAGGACTTAAGGCTGAACTGATGAGCACATGGGAAAATTTGCACAGATACACTTTCAGTCTGTAATCTCAAAAGCCACGTGCATTATAACAGTAGGACTTTCTCCACCTGTCCTTCCTGGGTACCAGTTGGGGAGGGGGGTCCTGAGGAACCCCAAGTAATCACATTTGAGATTTAGAGGCACTCATTACAGGTTTTTCCCAAGATTATGAAACTTATTCCCTGCAGAAGCATAGCAGTCCCCATCATTTTCAAATGACTTCACAAAGTTTATTCTAGTAGAGGTCTATTCTTTTTTCCCCCCAGTGCATTCTTTTGCTCGTACTGAAGAACTTTATGTTGCAATCCAAGTACCCTTTCCAATAAGCAAGCCTCACTGCTTTGTCTTGAGTAGGATTCTGAGTAGACCTGAATAGACAATCTATTTCTTGTATTTCATTCTTTAAGAGAGCAATCCTAAACTGATCTACTGAATAGTAAAATCCACCTTATTCAATGGGGATTAATCCCAAGCCTTAGAACCTTAGAGCTCTATCCTGGGGCAGGGGCAGAGTCCACCCGTGGGAGCAGCGGGGGAGGCTGCTGGCAGATTTACCCTCTCCAGGGCACGTACCTGGCAGAGGGGCAAAACTGCCATCTTGCAGCCACCGTCACCCTCCCCCAGCAGTGGGGATAGGATAGGATGCTGCAGCAGTGTCTATGCACCTCTGCTACCAACACCAGTGTAGTGGGGGAGGGGCATGGCGTGCCGGGGGAGGAGCCGCCATTTATGGGCTCCCTCCTGGCCTTTGCTGGTAATGTTCTGGTCGGCTGCAATGTGGACTTAAGCCAGCCTTTTGACTGGTGTAATTCCATTGCAGCCCATTGAAGCTTCTTGGCAGCATTGCGAGTCTTCCCACACTGCCAGGAAACCCTAGGGCGATTCCGCACACGAGTAAAATAGGTTCGACCCAGTTTCCTGAGAAGGGTACTAACCTAGGTCGCAGCCATTGTTGTTCCCCACTGCAACCAGCTTGATCCCAGCTCGGAGGGCGGAATTATCCTGTCCCTCTTTGCCGCTCCGTTCTGATTGGCTACTGTTCTACGGCCATGTTCCGTCTATCCCCACACACGTTATAAAAAAAACTGCCACAGGAATGGAGGGACGAAGGTGGCGTTTTTTGATTGGCCAGCTGTACACATGCCTGGAACACTCAGCTGTGTTTGGCTGAATGCGGGACTCCCTGCACCAGAGATTCTGCACTTTACTGGAATCAAGCTGAGTTCGAACGTGGTTCCCAGAAAAAGTAGCAGTTCCCAACTGGAGTCGGAAATTTGACCGTTAACACGGGGCGAAGCTGGTACAAAACCACGTCAATCCCAGTGGTTGTGCGGAGCACTTAGGTCGAACGCAGCTCGAACTTAGGTTGATAACGCAAGTGCAGAATCGACCTAGGAGAGGCGGGACAGTTCCGCATTGGCACCATGGCCTGCTGCCTCCACTGTGGTTAGGGCTGCCCGATTGCTCTTAGGGTTGCCAATTGTCTGGGGATGCTATGTTTTTTTGATAGAAGTTTAAAGGGATGCTATTTGTCAGGTAATGTTATTTACCTCCATGCCACGAAAAGCTTGAAGCTGCCCATTTCTACACATTTATAAACGAGACAGGCAACCCTATCTGCTATTATCCTTTAGCCGTCATTACTGTGTTGCATATCTCTTATTCCTGTTTACATTATCTTTATGTTTTACATCATCTCGATTTTACTGAAGCTAGTATGTTTTATTGTTATCTAGTTGTCATGAGTTGTGTTGGGTCTTTACGAAGTACACAAATGGGTTGGAAATCTAGTAGGCAAATAGTGGCCACTCTACACTTGATTCCTGAGGTATGAATCGGCCAGAATACAGTTTGAAACTCACCTCTGTTATTTCACCTTGAACAGCATATTCATCTAGAGCCGTGGTGGCGAACCTTTGGCACTCCAGATGTTATGGACTACAATTCCCATCAGCCCCTACCAGCATGGCCAATTGGCCAATGGGGGGGGGGGGTGGGGGGCGGGGGGGGTGGGGGGGGGGGGGGGTGGGGGGGGGGGGGGGTGGGGGGGGGGGGGGGTGGGGGGGGGGGGGGGTGGGGGGGGGGGGGGGTGGGGGGGGGGGGGGGTGGGGGGGGGGGGGGGTGGGGGGGGGGGGGGGTGGGGGGGGGGGGGGGTGGGGGGGGGGGGGGGTGGGGGGGGGGGGGGGTGGGGGGGGGGGGGGGTGGGGGGGGGGGGGGGTGGGGGGGGGGGGGGGTGGGGGGGGGGGGGGGTGGGGGGGGGGGGGGGTGGGGGGGGGGGGGGGTGGGGGGGGGGGGGGGTGGGGGGGGGGGGGGGTGGGGGGGGGGGGGGGTGGGGGGGGGGGGGGGTGGGGGGGGGGGGGGGTGGGGGGGGGGGGGGGTGGGGGGGGGGGGGGGTGGGGGGGGGGGGGGGTGGGGGGGGGGGGGGGTGGGGGGGGGGGGGGGTGGGGGGGGGGGGGGGTGGGGGGGGGGGGGGGTGGGGGGGGGGGGGGGTGGGGGGGGGGGGGGGTGGGGGGGGGGGGGGGTGGGGGGGGGGGGGGGTGGGGGGGGGGGGGGGTGGGGGGGGGGGGGGGTGGGGGGGGGGGGGGGTGGGGGGGGGGGGGGGTGGGGGGGGGGGGGGGTGGGGGGGGGGGGGGGTGGGGGGGGGGGGGGGTGGGGGGGGGGGGGGGTGGGGGGGGGGGGGGGTGGGGGGGGGGGGGGGTGGGGGGGGGGGGGGGTGGGGGGGGGGGGGGGTGGGGGGGGGGGGGGGTGGGGGGGGGGGGGGGTGGGGGGGGGGGGGGGTGGGGGGGGGGGGGGGTGGGGGGGGGGGGGGGTGGGGGGGGGGGGGGGTGGGGGGGGGGGGGGGTGGGGGGGGGGGGGGGTGGGGGGGGGGGGGGGTGGGGGGGGGGGGGGGTGGGGGGGGGGGGGGGTGGGGGGGGGGGGGGGTGGGGGGGGGGGGGGGTGGGGGGGGGGGGGGGTGGGGGGGGGGGGGGGTGGGGGGGGGGGGGGGTGGGGGGGGGGGGGGGTGGGGGGGGGGGGGGGTGGGGGGGGGGGGGGGTGGGGGGGGGGGGGGGTGGGGGGGGGGGGGGGTGGGGGGGGGGGGGGGTGGGGGGGGGGGGGGGTGGGGGGGGGGGGGGGTGGGGGGGGGGGGGGGTGGGGGGGGGGGGGGGTGGGGGGGGGGGGGGGTGGGGGGGGGGGGGGGTGGGGGGGGGGGGGGGTGGGGGGGGGGGGGGGTGGGGGGGGGGGGGGGTGGGGGGGGGGGGGGGTGGGGGGGGGGGGGGGTGGGGGGGGGGGGGGGTGGGGGGGGGGGGGGGTGGGGGGGGGGGGGGGTGGGGGGGGGGGGGGGTGGGGGGGGGGGGGGGTGGGGGGGGGGGGGGGTGGGGGGGGGGGGGGGTGGGGGGGGGGGGGGGTGGGGGGGGGGGGGGGTGGGGGGGGGGGGGGGTGGGGGGGGGGGGGGGTGGGGGGGGGGGGGGGTGGGGGGGGGGGGGGGTGGGGGGGGGGGGGGGTGGGGGGGGGGGGGGGTGGGGGGGGGGGGGGGTGGGGGGGGGGGGGGGTGGGGGGGGGGGGGGGTGGGGGGGGGGGGGGGTGGGGGGGGGGGGGGGTGGGGGGGGGGGGGGGTGGGGGGGGGGGGGGGTGGGGGGGGGGGGGGGTGGGGGGGGGGGGGGGTGGGGGGGGGGGGGGGTGGGGGGGGGGGGGGGTGGGGGGGGGGGGGGGTGGGGGGGGGGGGGGGTGGGGGGGGGGGGGGGTGGGGGGGGGGGGGGGTGGGGGGGGGGGGGGGTGGGGGGGGGGGGGGGTGGGGGGGGGGGGGGGTGGGGGGGGGGGGGGGTGGGGGGGGGGGGGGGTGGGGGGGGGGGGGGGTGGGGGGGGGGGGGGGTGGGGGGGGGGGGGGGTGGGGGGGGGGGGGGGTGGGGGGGGGGGGGGGTGGGGGGGGGGGGGGGTGGGGGGGGGGGGGGGTGGGGGGGGGGGGGGGTGGGGGGGGGGGGGGGTGGGGGGGGGGGGGGGTGGGGGGGGGGGGGGGTGGGGGGGGGGGGGGGTGGGGGGGGGGGGGGGTGGGGGGGGGGGGGGGTGGGGGGGGGGGGGGGTGGGGGGGGGGGGGGGTGGGGGGGGGGGGGGGTGGGGGGGGGGGGGGGTGGGGGGGGGGGGGGGTGGGGGGGGGGGGGGGTGGGGGGGGGGGGGGGTGGGGGGGGGGGGGGGTGGGGGGGGGGGGGGGTGGGGGGGGGGGGGGGTGGGGGGGGGGGGGGGTGGGGGGGGGGGGGGGTGGGGGGGGGGGGGGGTGGGGGGGGGGGGGGGTGGGGGGGGGGGGGGGTGGGGGGGGGGGGGGGTGGGGGGGGGGGGGGGTGGGGGGGGGGGGGGGTGGGGGGGGGGGGGGGTGGGGGGGGGGGGGGGTGGGGGGGGGGGGGGGTGGGGGGGGGGGGGGGTGGGGGGGGGGGGGGGTGGGGGGGGGGGGGGGTGGGGGGGGGGGGGGGTGGGGGGGGGGGGGGGTGGGGGGGGGGGGGGGTGGGGGGGGGGGGGGGTGGGGGGGGGGGGGGGTGGGGGGGGGGGGGGGTGGGGGGGGGGGGGGGTGGGGGGGGGGGGGGGTGGGGGGGGGGGGGGGTGGGGGGGGGGGGGGGTGGGGGGGGGGGGGGGTGGGGGGGGGGGGGGGTGGGGGGGGGGGGGGGTGGGGGGGGGGGGGGGTGGGGGGGGGGGGGGGTGGGGGGGGGGGGGGGTGGGGGGGGGGGGGGGTGGGGGGGGGGGGGGGTGGGGGGGGGGGGGGGTGGGGGGGGGGGGGGGTGGGGGGGGGGGGGGGTGGGGGGGGGGGGGGGTGGGGGGGGGGGGGGGTGGGGGGGGGGGGGGGTGGGGGGGGGGGGGGGTGGGGGGGGGGGGGGGTGGGGGGGGGGGGGGGTGGGGGGGGGGGGGGGTGGGGGGGGGGGGGGGTGGGGGGGGGGGGGGGTGGGGGGGGGGGGGGGTGGGGGGGGGGGGGGGTGGGGGGGGGGGGGGGTGGGGGGGGGGGGGGGTGGGGGGGGGGGGGGGTGGGGGGGGGGGGGGGTGGGGGGGGGGGGGGGTGGGGGGGGGGGGGGGTGGGGGGGGGGGGGGGTGGGGGGGGGGGGGGGTGGGGGGGGGGGGGGGTGGGGGGGGGGGGGGGTGGGGGGGGGGGGGGGTGGGGGGGGGGGGGGGTGGGGGGGGGGGGGGGTGGGGGGGGGGGGGGGTGGGGGGGGGGGGGGGTGGGGGGGGGGGGGGGTGGGGGGGGGGGGGGGTGGGGGGGGGGGGGGGTGGGGGGGGGGGGGGGTGGGGGGGGGGGGGGGTGGGGGGGGGGGGGGGTGGGGGGGGGGGGGGGTGGGGGGGGGGGGGGGTGGGGGGGGGGGGGGGTGGGGGGGGGGGGGGGTGGGGGGGGGGGGGGGTGGGGGGGGGGGGGGGTGGGGGGGGGGGGGGGTGGGGGGGGGGGGGGGTGGGGGGGGGGGGGGGTGGGGGGGGGGGGGGGTGGGGGGGGGGGGGGGTGGGGGGGGGGGGGGGTGGGGGGGGGGGGGGGTGGGGGGGGGGGGGGGTGGGGGGGGGGGGGGGTGGGGGGGGGGGGGGGTGGGGGGGGGGGGGGGTGGGGGGGGGGGGGGGTGGGGGGGGGGGGGGGTGGGGGGGGGGGGGGGTGGGGGGGGGGGGGGGTGGGGGGGGGGGGGGGTGGGGGGGGGGGGGGGTGGGGGGGGGGGGGGGTGGGGGGGGGGGGGGGTGGGGGGGGGGGGGGGTGGGGGGGGGGGGGGGTGGGGGGGGGGGGGGGTGGGGGGGGGGGGGGGTGGGGGGGGGGGGGGGTGGGGGGGGGGGGGGGTGGGGGGGGGGGGGGGTGGGGGGGGGGGGGGGTGGGGGGGGGGGGGGGTGGGGGGGGGGGGGGGTGGGGGGGGGGGGGGGTGGGGGGGGGGGGGGGTGGGGGGGGGGGGGGGTGGGGGGGGGGGGGGGTGGGGGGGGGGGGGGGTGGGGGGGGGGGGGGGTGGGGGGGGGGGGGGGTGGGGGGGGGGGGGGGTGGGGGGGGGGGGGGGTGGGGGGGGGGGGGGGTGGGGGGGGGGGGGGGTGGGGGGGGGGGGGGGTGGGGGGGGGGGGGGGTGGGGGGGGGGGGGGGTGGGGGGGGGGGGGGGTGGGGGGGGGGGGGGGTGGGGGGGGGGGGGGGTGGGGGGGGGGGGGGGTGGGGGGGGGGGGGGGTGGGGGGGGGGGGGGGTGGGGGGGGGGGGGGGTGGGGGGGGGGGGGGGTGGGGGGGGGGGGGGGTGGGGGGGGGGGGGGGTGGGGGGGGGGGGGGGTGGGGGGGGGGGGGGGTGGGGGGGGGGGGGGGTGGGGGGGGGGGGGGGTGGGGGGGGGGGGGGGTGGGGGGGGGGGGGGGTGGGGGGGGGGGGGGGTGGGGGGGGGGGGGGGTGGGGGGGGGGGGGGGTGGGGGGGGGGGGGGGTGGGGGGGGGGGGGGGTGGGGGGGGGGGGGGGTGGGGGGGGGGGGGGGTGGGGGGGGGGGGGGGTGGGGGGGGGGGGGGGTGGGGGGGGGGGGGGGTGGGGGGGGGGGGGGGTGGGGGGGGGGGGGGGTGGGGGGGGGGGGGGGTGGGGGGGGGGGGGGGTGGGGGGGGGGGGGGGTGGGGGGGGGGGGGGGTGGGGGGGGGGGGGGGTGGGGGGGGGGGGGGGTGGGGGGGGGGGGGGGTGGGGGGGGGGGGGGGTGGGGGGGGGGGGGGGTGGGGGGGGGGGGGGGTGGGGGGGGGGGGGGGTGGGGGGGGGGGGGGGTGGGGGGGGGGGGGGGTGGGGGGGGGGGGGGGTGGGGGGGGGGGGGGGTGGGGGGGGGGGGGGGTGGGGGGGGGGGGGGGTGGGGGGGGGGGGGGGTGGGGGGGGGGGGGGGTGGGGGGGGGGGGGGGTGGGGGGGGGGGGGGGTGGGGGGGGGGGGGGGTGGGGGGGGGGGGGGGTGGGGGGGGGGGGGGGTGGGGGGGGGGGGGGGTGGGGGGGGGGGGGGGTGGGGGGGGGGGGGGGTGGGGGGGGGGGGGGGTGGGGGGGGGGGGGGGTGGGGGGGGGGGGGGGTGGGGGGGGGGGGGGGTGGGGGGGGGGGGGGGTGGGGGGGGGGGGGGGTGGGGGGGGGGGGGGGTGGGGGGGGGGGGGGGTGGGGGGGGGGGGGGGTGGGGGGGGGGGGGGGTGGGGGGGGGGGGGGGTGGGGGGGGGGGGGGGTGGGGGGGGGGGGGGGTGGGGGGGGGGGGGGGTGGGGGGGGGGGGGGGTGGGGGGGGGGGGGGGTGGGGGGGGGGGGGGGTGGGGGGGGGGGGGGGTGGGGGGGGGGGGGGGTGGGGGGGGGGGGGGGTGGGGGGGGGGGGGGGTGGGGGGGGGGGGGGGTGGGGGGGGGGGGGGGTGGGGGGGGGGGGGGGTGGGGGGGGGGGGGGGTGGGGGGGGGGGGGGGTGGGGGGGGGGGGGGGTGGGGGGGGGGGGGGGTGGGGGGGGGGGGGGGTGGGGGGGGGGGGGGGTGGGGGGGGGGGGGGGTGGGGGGGGGGGGGGGTGGGGGGGGGGGGGGGTGGGGGGGGGGGGGGGTGGGGGGGGGGGGGGGTGGGGGGGGGGGGGGGTGGGGGGGGGGGGGGGTGGGGGGGGGGGGGGGTGGGGGGGGGGGGGGGTGGGGGGGGGGGGGGGTGGGGGGGGGGGGGGGTGGGGGGGGGGGGGGGTGGGGGGGGGGGGGGGTGGGGGGGGGGGGGGGTGGGGGGGGGGGGGGGTGGGGGGGGGGGGGGGTGGGGGGGGGGGGGGGTGGGGGGGGGGGGGGGTGGGGGGGGGGGGGGGTGGGGGGGGGGGGGGGTGGGGGGGGGGGGGGGTGGGGGGGGGGGGGGGTGGGGGGGGGGGGGGGTGGGGGGGGGGGGGGGTGGGGGGGGGGGGGGGTGGGGGGGGGGGGGGGTGGGGGGGGGGGGGGGTGGGGGGGGGGGGGGGTGGGGGGGGGGGGGGGTGGGGGGGGGGGGGGGTGGGGGGGGGGGGGGGTGGGGGGGGGGGGGGGTGGGGGGGGGGGGGGGTGGGGGGGGGGGGGGGTGGGGGGGGGGGGGGGTGGGGGGGGGGGGGGGTGGGGGGGGGGGGGGGTGGGGGGGGGGGGGGGTGGGGGGGGGGGGGGGTGGGGGGGGGGGGGGGTGGGGGGGGGGGGGGGTGGGGGGGGGGGGGGGTGGGGGGGGGGGGGGGTGGGGGGGGGGGGGGGTGGGGGGGGGGGGGGGTGGGGGGGGGGGGGGGTGGGGGGGGGGGGGGGTGGGGGGGGGGGGGGGTGGGGGGGGGGGGGGGTGGGGGGGGGGGGGGGTGGGGGGGGGGGGGGGTGGGGGGGGGGGGGGGTGGGGGGGGGGGGGGGTGGGGGGGGGGGGGGGTGGGGGGGGGGGGGGGTGGGGGGGGGGGGGGGTGGGGGGGGGGGGGGGTGGGGGGGGGGGGGGGTGGGGGGGGGGGGGGGTGGGGGGGGGGGGGGGTGGGGGGGGGGGGGGGTGGGGGGGGGGGGGGGTGGGGGGGGGGGGGGGTGGGGGGGGGGGGGGGTGGGGGGGGGGGGGGGTGGGGGGGGGGGGGGGTGGGGGGGGGGGGGGGTGGGGGGGGGGGGGGGTGGGGGGGGGGGGGGGTGGGGGGGGGGGGGGGTGGGGGGGGGGGGGGGTGGGGGGGGGGGGGGGTGGGGGGGGGGGGGGGTGGGGGGGGGGGGGGGTGGGGGGGGGGGGGGGTGGGGGGGGGGGGGGGTGGGGGGGGGGGGGGGTGGGGGGGGGGGGGGGTGGGGGGGGGGGGGGGTGGGGGGGGGGGGGGGTGGGGGGGGGGGGGGGTGGGGGGGGGGGGGGGTGGGGGGGGGGGGGGGTGGGGGGGGGGGGGGGTGGGGGGGGGGGGGGGTGGGGGGGGGGGGGGGTGGGGGGGGGGGGGGGTGGGGGGGGGGGGGGGTGGGGGGGGGGGGGGGTGGGGGGGGGGGGGGGTGGGGGGGGGGGGGGGTGGGGGGGGGGGGGGGTGGGGGGGGGGGGGGGTGGGGGGGGGGGGGGGTGGGGGGGGGGGGGGGTGGGGGGGGGGGGGGGTGGGGGGGGGGGGGGGTGGGGGGGGGGGGGGGTGGGGGGGGGGGGGGGTGGGGGGGGGGGGGGGTGGGGGGGGGGGGGGGTGGGGGGGGGGGGGGGTGGGGGGGGGGGGGGGTGGGGGGGGGGGGGGGTGGGGGGGGGGGGGGGTGGGGGGGGGGGGGGGTGGGGGGGGGGGGGGGTGGGGGGGGGGGGGGGTGGGGGGGGGGGGGGGTGGGGGGGGGGGGGGGTGGGGGGGGGGGGGGGTGGGGGGGGGGGGGGGTGGGGGGGGGGGGGGGTGGGGGGGGGGGGGGGTGGGGGGGGGGGGGGGTGGGGGGGGGGGGGGGTGGGGGGGGGGGGGGGTGGGGGGGGGGGGGGGTGGGGGGGGGGGGGGGTGGGGGGGGGGGGGGGTGGGGGGGGGGGGGGGTGGGGGGGGGGGGGGGTGGGGGGGGGGGGGGGTGGGGGGGGGGGGGGGTGGGGGGGGGGGGGGGTGGGGGGGGGGGGGGGTGGGGGGGGGGGGGGGTGGGGGGGGGGGGGGGTGGGGGGGGGGGGGGGTGGGGGGGGGGGGGGGTGGGGGGGGGGGGGGGTGGGGGGGGGGGGGGGTGGGGGGGGGGGGGGGTGGGGGGGGGGGGGGGTGGGGGGGGGGGGGGGTGGGGGGGGGGGGGGGTGGGGGGGGGGGGGGGTGGGGGGGGGGGGGGGTGGGGGGGGGGGGGGGTGGGGGGGGGGGGGGGTGGGGGGGGGGGGGGGTGGGGGGGGGGGGGGGTGGGGGGGGGGGGGGGTGGGGGGGGGGGGGGGTGGGGGGGGGGGGGGGTGGGGGGGGGGGGGGGTGGGGGGGGGGGGGGGTGGGGGGGGGGGGGGGTGGGGGGGGGGGGGGGTGGGGGGGGGGGGGGGTGGGGGGGGGGGGGGGTGGGGGGGGGGGGGGGTGGGGGGGGGGGGGGGTGGGGGGGGGGGGGGGTGGGGGGGGGGGGGGGTGGGGGGGGGGGGGGGTGGGGGGGGGGGGGGGTGGGGGGGGGGGGGGGTGGGGGGGGGGGGGGGTGGGGGGGGGGGGGGGTGGGGGGGGGGGGGGGTGGGGGGGGGGGGGGGTGGGGGGGGGGGGGGGTGGGGGGGGGGGGGGGTGGGGGGGGGGGGGGGTGGGGGGGGGGGGGGGTGGGGGGGGGGGGGGGTGGGGGGGGGGGGGGGTGGGGGGGGGGGGGGGTGGGGGGGGGGGGGGGTGGGGGGGGGGGGGGGTGGGGGGGGGGGGGGGTGGGGGGGGGGGGGGGTGGGGGGGGGGGGGGGTGGGGGGGGGGGGGGGTGGGGGGGGGGGGGGGTGGGGGGGGGGGGGGGTGGGGGGGGGGGGGGGTGGGGGGGGGGGGGGGTGGGGGGGGGGGGGGGTGGGGGGGGGGGGGGGTGGGGGGGGGGGGGGGTGGGGGGGGGGGGGGGTGGGGGGGGGGGGGGGTGGGGGGGGGGGGGGGTGGGGGGGGGGGGGGGTGGGGGGGGGGGGGGGTGGGGGGGGGGGGGGGTGGGGGGGGGGGGGGGTGGGGGGGGGGGGGGGTGGGGGGGGGGGGGGGTGGGGGGGGGGGGGGGTGGGGGGGGGGGGGGGTGGGGGGGGGGGGGGGTGGGGGGGGGGGGGGGTGGGGGGGGGGGGGGGTGGGGGGGGGGGGGGGTGGGGGGGGGGGGGGGTGGGGGGGGGGGGGGGTGGGGGGGGGGGGGGGTGGGGGGGGGGGGGGGTGGGGGGGGGGGGGGGTGGGGGGGGGGGGGGGTGGGGGGGGGGGGGGGTGGGGGGGGGGGGGGGTGGGGGGGGGGGGGGGTGGGGGGGGGGGGGGGTGGGGGGGGGGGGGGGTGGGGGGGGGGGGGGGTGGGGGGGGGGGGGGGTGGGGGGGGGGGGGGGTGGGGGGGGGGGGGGGTGGGGGGGGGGGGGGGTGGGGGGGGGGGGGGGTGGGGGGGGGGGGGGGTGGGGGGGGGGGGGGGTGGGGGGGGGGGGGGGTGGGGGGGGGGGGGGGTGGGGGGGGGGGGGGGTGGGGGGGGGGGGGGGTGGGGGGGGGGGGGGGTGGGGGGGGGGGGGGGTGGGGGGGGGGGGGGGTGGGGGGGGGGGGGGGTGGGGGGGGGGGGGGGTGGGGGGGGGGGGGGGTGGGGGGGGGGGGGGGTGGGGGGGGGGGGGGGTGGGGGGGGGGGGGGGTGGGGGGGGGGGGGGGTGGGGGGGGGGGGGGGTGGGGGGGGGGGGGGGTGGGGGGGGGGGGGGGTGGGGGGGGGGGGGGGTGGGGGGGGGGGGGGGTGGGGGGGGGGGGGGGTGGGGGGGGGGGGGGGTGGGGGGGGGGGGGGGTGGGGGGGGGGGGGGGTGGGGGGGGGGGGGGGTGGGGGGGGGGGGGGGTGGGGGGGGGGGGGGGTGGGGGGGGGGGGGGGTGGGGGGGGGGGGGGGTGGGGGGGGGGGGGGGTGGGGGGGGGGGGGGGTGGGGGGGGGGGGGGGTGGGGGGGGGGGGGGGTGGGGGGGGGGGGGGGTGGGGGGGGGGGGGGGTGGGGGGGGGGGGGGGTGGGGGGGGGGGGGGGTGGGGGGGGGGGGGGGTGGGGGGGGGGGGGGGTGGGGGGGGGGGGGGGTGGGGGGGGGGGGGGGTGGGGGGGGGGGGGGGTGGGGGGGGGGGGGGGTGGGGGGGGGGGGGGGTGGGGGGGGGGGGGGGTGGGGGGGGGGGGGGGTGGGGGGGGGGGGGGGTGGGGGGGGGGGGGGGTGGGGGGGGGGGGGGGTGGGGGGGGGGGGGGGTGGGGGGGGGGGGGGGTGGGGGGGGGGGGGGGTGGGGGGGGGGGGGGGTGGGGGGGGGGGGGGGTGGGGGGGGGGGGGGGTGGGGGGGGGGGGGGGTGGGGGGGGGGGGGGGTGGGGGGGGGGGGGGGTGGGGGGGGGGGGGGGTGGGGGGGGGGGGGGGTGGGGGGGGGGGGGGGTGGGGGGGGGGGGGGGTGGGGGGGGGGGGGGGTGGGGGGGGGGGGGGGTGGGGGGGGGGGGGGGTGGGGGGGGGGGGGGGTGGGGGGGGGGGGGGGTGGGGGGGGGGGGGGGTGGGGGGGGGGGGGGGTGGGGGGGGGGGGGGGTGGGGGGGGGGGGGGGTGGGGGGGGGGGGGGGTGGGGGGGGGGGGGGGTGGGGGGGGGGGGGGGTGGGGGGGGGGGGGGGTGGGGGGGGGGGGGGGTGGGGGGGGGGGGGGGTGGGGGGGGGGGGGGGTGGGGGGGGGGGGGGGTGGGGGGGGGGGGGGGTGGGGGGGGGGGGGGGTGGGGGGGGGGGGGGGTGGGGGGGGGGGGGGGTGGGGGGGGGGGGGGGTGGGGGGGGGGGGGGGTGGGGGGGGGGGGGGGTGGGGGGGGGGGGGGGTGGGGGGGGGGGGGGGTGGGGGGGGGGGGGGGTGGGGGGGGGGGGGGGTGGGGGGGGGGGGGGGTGGGGGGGGGGGGGGGTGGGGGGGGGGGGGGGTGGGGGGGGGGGGGGGTGGGGGGGGGGGGGGGTGGGGGGGGGGGGGGGTGGGGGGGGGGGGGGGTGGGGGGGGGGGGGGGTGGGGGGGGGGGGGGGTGGGGGGGGGGGGGGGTGGGGGGGGGGGGGGGTGGGGGGGGGGGGGGGTGGGGGGGGGGGGGGGTGGGGGGGGGGGGGGGTGGGGGGGGGGGGGGGTGGGGGGGGGGGGGGGTGGGGGGGGGGGGGGGTGGGGGGGGGGGGGGGTGGGGGGGGGGGGGGGTGGGGGGGGGGGGGGGTGGGGGGGGGGGGGGGTGGGGGGGGGGGGGGGTGGGGGGGGGGGGGGGTGGGGGGGGGGGGGGGTGGGGGGGGGGGGGGGTGGGGGGGGGGGGGGGTGGGGGGGGGGGGGGGTGGGGGGGGGGGGGGGTGGGGGGGGGGGGGGGTGGGGGGGGGGGGGGGTGGGGGGGGGGGGGGGTGGGGGGGGGGGGGGGTGGGGGGGGGGGGGGGTGGGGGGGGGGGGGGGTGGGGGGGGGGGGGGGTGGGGGGGGGGGGGGGTGGGGGGGGGGGGGGGTGGGGGGGGGGGGGGGTGGGGGGGGGGGGGGGTGGGGGGGGGGGGGGGTGGGGGGGGGGGGGGGTGGGGGGGGGGGGGGGTGGGGGGGGGGGGGGGTGGGGGGGGGGGGGGGTGGGGGGGGGGGGGGGTGGGGGGGGGGGGGGGTGGGGGGGGGGGGGGGTGGGGGGGGGGGGGGGTGGGGGGGGGGGGGGGTGGGGGGGGGGGGGGGTGGGGGGGGGGGGGGGTGGGGGGGGGGGGGGGTGGGGGGGGGGGGGGGTGGGGGGGGGGGGGGGTGGGGGGGGGGGGGGGTGGGGGGGGGGGGGGGTGGGGGGGGGGGGGGGTGGGGGGGGGGGGGGGTGGGGGGGGGGGGGGGTGGGGGGGGGGGGGGGTGGGGGGGGGGGGGGGTGGGGGGGGGGGGGGGTGGGGGGGGGGGGGGGTGGGGGGGGGGGGGGGTGGGGGGGGGGGGGGGTGGGGGGGGGGGGGGGTGGGGGGGGGGGGGGGTGGGGGGGGGGGGGGGTGGGGGGGGGGGGGGGTGGGGGGGGGGGGGGGTGGGGGGGGGGGGGGGTGGGGGGGGGGGGGGGTGGGGGGGGGGGGGGGTGGGGGGGGGGGGGGGTGGGGGGGGGGGGGGGTGGGGGGGGGGGGGGGTGGGGGGGGGGGGGGGTGGGGGGGGGGGGGGGTGGGGGGGGGGGGGGGTGGGGGGGGGGGGGGGTGGGGGGGGGGGGGGGTGGGGGGGGGGGGGGGTGGGGGGGGGGGGGGGTGGGGGGGGGGGGGGGTGGGGGGGGGGGGGGGTGGGGGGGGGGGGGGGTGGGGGGGGGGGGGGGTGGGGGGGGGGGGGGGTGGGGGGGGGGGGGGGTGGGGGGGGGGGGGGGTGGGGGGGGGGGGGGGTGGGGGGGGGGGGGGGTGGGGGGGGGGGGGGGTGGGGGGGGGGGGGGGTGGGGGGGGGGGGGGGTGGGGGGGGGGGGGGGTGGGGGGGGGGGGGGGTGGGGGGGGGGGGGGGTGGGGGGGGGGGGGGGTGGGGGGGGGGGGGGGTGGGGGGGGGGGGGGGTGGGGGGGGGGGGGGGTGGGGGGGGGGGGGGGTGGGGGGGGGGGGGGGTGGGGGGGGGGGGGGGTGGGGGGGGGGGGGGGTGGGGGGGGGGGGGGGTGGGGGGGGGGGGGGGTGGGGGGGGGGGGGGGTGGGGGGGGGGGGGGGTGGGGGGGGGGGGGGGTGGGGGGGGGGGGGGGTGGGGGGGGGGGGGGGTGGGGGGGGGGGGGGGTGGGGGGGGGGGGGGGTGGGGGGGGGGGGGGGTGGGGGGGGGGGGGGGTGGGGGGGGGGGGGGGTGGGGGGGGGGGGGGGTGGGGGGGGGGGGGGGTGGGGGGGGGGGGGGGTGGGGGGGGGGGGGGGTGGGGGGGGGGGGGGGTGGGGGGGGGGGGGGGTGGGGGGGGGGGGGGGTGGGGGGGGGGGGGGGTGGGGGGGGGGGGGGGTGGGGGGGGGGGGGGGTGGGGGGGGGGGGGGGTGGGGGGGGGGGGGGGTGGGGGGGGGGGGGGGTGGGGGGGGGGGGGGGTGGGGGGGGGGGGGGGTGGGGGGGGGGGGGGGTGGGGGGGGGGGGGGGTGGGGGGGGGGGGGGGTGGGGGGGGGGGGGGGTGGGGGGGGGGGGGGGTGGGGGGGGGGGGGGGTGGGGGGGGGGGGGGGTGGGGGGGGGGGGGGGTGGGGGGGGGGGGGGGTGGGGGGGGGGGGGGGTGGGGGGGGGGGGGGGTGGGGGGGGGGGGGGGTGGGGGGGGGGGGGGGTGGGGGGGGGGGGGGGTGGGGGGGGGGGGGGGTGGGGGGGGGGGGGGGTGGGGGGGGGGGGGGGTGGGGGGGGGGGGGGGTGGGGGGGGGGGGGGGTGGGGGGGGGGGGGGGTGGGGGGGGGGGGGGGTGGGGGGGGGGGGGGGTGGGGGGGGGGGGGGGTGGGGGGGGGGGGGGGTGGGGGGGGGGGGGGGTGGGGGGGGGGGGGGGTGGGGGGGGGGGGGGGTGGGGGGGGGGGGGGGTGGGGGGGGGGGGGGGTGGGGGGGGGGGGGGGTGGGGGGGGGGGGGGGTGGGGGGGGGGGGGGGTGGGGGGGGGGGGGGGTGGGGGGGGGGGGGGGTGGGGGGGGGGGGGGGTGGGGGGGGGGGGGGGTGGGGGGGGGGGGGGGTGGGGGGGGGGGGGGGTGGGGGGGGGGGGGGGTGGGGGGGGGGGGGGGTGGGGGGGGGGGGGGGTGGGGGGGGGGGGGGGTGGGGGGGGGGGGGGGTGGGGGGGGGGGGGGGTGGGGGGGGGGGGGGGTGGGGGGGGGGGGGGGTGGGGGGGGGGGGGGGTGGGGGGGGGGGGGGGTGGGGGGGGGGGGGGGTGGGGGGGGGGGGGGGTGGGGGGGGGGGGGGGTGGGGGGGGGGGGGGGTGGGGGGGGGGGGGGGTGGGGGGGGGGGGGGGTGGGGGGGGGGGGGGGTGGGGGGGGGGGGGGGTGGGGGGGGGGGGGGGTGGGGGGGGGGGGGGGTGGGGGGGGGGGGGGGTGGGGGGGGGGGGGGGTGGGGGGGGGGGGGGGTGGGGGGGGGGGGGGGTGGGGGGGGGGGGGGGTGGGGGGGGGGGGGGGTGGGGGGGGGGGGGGGTGGGGGGGGGGGGGGGTGGGGGGGGGGGGGGGTGGGGGGGGGGGGGGGTGGGGGGGGGGGGGGGTGGGGGGGGGGGGGGGTGGGGGGGGGGGGGGGTGGGGGGGGGGGGGGGTGGGGGGGGGGGGGGGTGGGGGGGGGGGGGGGTGGGGGGGGGGGGGGGTGGGGGGGGGGGGGGGTGGGGGGGGGGGGGGGTGGGGGGGGGGGGGGGTGGGGGGGGGGGGGGGTGGGGGGGGGGGGGGGTGGGGGGGGGGGGGGGTGGGGGGGGGGGGGGGTGGGGGGGGGGGGGGGTGGGGGGGGGGGGGGGTGGGGGGGGGGGGGGGTGGGGGGGGGGGGGGGTGGGGGGGGGGGGGGGTGGGGGGGGGGGGGGGTGGGGGGGGGGGGGGGTGGGGGGGGGGGGGGGTGGGGGGGGGGGGGGGTGGGGGGGGGGGGGGGTGGGGGGGGGGGGGGGTGGGGGGGGGGGGGGGTGGGGGGGGGGGGGGGTGGGGGGGGGGGGGGGTGGGGGGGGGGGGGGGTGGGGGGGGGGGGGGGTGGGGGGGGGGGGGGGTGGGGGGGGGGGGGGGTGGGGGGGGGGGGGGGTGGGGGGGGGGGGGGGTGGGGGGGGGGGGGGGTGGGGGGGGGGGGGGGTGGGGGGGGGGGGGGGTGGGGGGGGGGGGGGGTGGGGGGGGGGGGGGGTGGGGGGGGGGGGGGGTGGGGGGGGGGGGGGGTGGGGGGGGGGGGGGGTGGGGGGGGGGGGGGGTGGGGGGGGGGGGGGGTGGGGGGGGGGGGGGGTGGGGGGGGGGGGGGGTGGGGGGGGGGGGGGGTGGGGGGGGGGGGGGGTGGGGGGGGGGGGGGGTGGGGGGGGGGGGGGGTGGGGGGGGGGGGGGGTGGGGGGGGGGGGGGGTGGGGGGGGGGGGGGGTGGGGGGGGGGGGGGGTGGGGGGGGGGGGGGGTGGGGGGGGGGGGGGGTGGGGGGGGGGGGGGGTGGGGGGGGGGGGGGGTGGGGGGGGGGGGGGGTGGGGGGGGGGGGGGGTGGGGGGGGGGGGGGGTGGGGGGGGGGGGGGGTGGGGGGGGGGGGGGGTGGGGGGGGGGGGGGGTGGGGGGGGGGGGGGGTGGGGGGGGGGGGGGGTGGGGGGGGGGGGGGGTGGGGGGGGGGGGGGGTGGGGGGGGGGGGGGGTGGGGGGGGGGGGGGGTGGGGGGGGGGGGGGGTGGGGGGGGGGGGGGGTGGGGGGGGGGGGGGGTGGGGGGGGGGGGGGGTGGGGGGGGGGGGGGGTGGGGGGGGGGGGGGGTGGGGGGGGGGGGGGGTGGGGGGGGGGGGGGGTGGGGGGGGGGGGGGGTGGGGGGGGGGGGGGGTGGGGGGGGGGGGGGGTGGGGGGGGGGGGGGGTGGGGGGGGGGGGGGGTGGGGGGGGGGGGGGGTGGGGGGGGGGGGGGGTGGGGGGGGGGGGGGGTGGGGGGGGGGGGGGGTGGGGGGGGGGGGGGGTGGGGGGGGGGGGGGGTGGGGGGGGGGGGGGGTGGGGGGGGGGGGGGGTGGGGGGGGGGGGGGGTGGGGGGGGGGGGGGGTGGGGGGGGGGGGGGGTGGGGGGGGGGGGGGGTGGGGGGGGGGGGGGGTGGGGGGGGGGGGGGGTGGGGGGGGGGGGGGGTGGGGGGGGGGGGGGGTGGGGGGGGGGGGGGGTGGGGGGGGGGGGGGGTGGGGGGGGGGGGGGGTGGGGGGGGGGGGGGGTGGGGGGGGGGGGGGGTGGGGGGGGGGGGGGGTGGGGGGGGGGGGGGGTGGGGGGGGGGGGGGGTGGGGGGGGGGGGGGGTGGGGGGGGGGGGGGGTGGGGGGGGGGGGGGGTGGGGGGGGGGGGGGGTGGGGGGGGGGGGGGGTGGGGGGGGGGGGGGGTGGGGGGGGGGGGGGGTGGGGGGGGGGGGGGGTGGGGGGGGGGGGGGGTGGGGGGGGGGGGGGGTGGGGGGGGGGGGGGGTGGGGGGGGGGGGGGGTGGGGGGGGGGGGGGGTGGGGGGGGGGGGGGGTGGGGGGGGGGGGGGGTGGGGGGGGGGGGGGGTGGGGGGGGGGGGGGGTGGGGGGGGGGGGGGGTGGGGGGGGGGGGGGGTGGGGGGGGGGGGGGGTGGGGGGGGGGGGGGGTGGGGGGGGGGGGGGGTGGGGGGGGGGGGGGGTGGGGGGGGGGGGGGGTGGGGGGGGGGGGGGGTGGGGGGGGGGGGGGGTGGGGGGGGGGGGGGGTGGGGGGGGGGGGGGGTGGGGGGGGGGGGGGGTGGGGGGGGGGGGGGGTGGGGGGGGGGGGGGGTGGGGGGGGGGGGGGGTGGGGGGGGGGGGGGGTGGGGGGGGGGGGGGGTGGGGGGGGGGGGGGGTGGGGGGGGGGGGGGGTGGGGGGGGGGGGGGGTGGGGGGGGGGGGGGGTGGGGGGGGGGGGGGGTGGGGGGGGGGGGGGGTGGGGGGGGGGGGGGGTGGGGGGGGGGGGGGGTGGGGGGGGGGGGGGGTGGGGGGGGGGGGGGGTGGGGGGGGGGGGGGGTGGGGGGGGGGGGGGGTGGGGGGGGGGGGGGGTGGGGGGGGGGGGGGGTGGGGGGGGGGGGGGGTGGGGGGGGGGGGGGGTGGGGGGGGGGGGGGGTGGGGGGGGGGGGGGGTGGGGGGGGGGGGGGGTGGGGGGGGGGGGGGGTGGGGGGGGGGGGGGGTGGGGGGGGGGGGGGGTGGGGGGGGGGGGGGGTGGGGGGGGGGGGGGGTGGGGGGGGGGGGGGGTGGGGGGGGGGGGGGGTGGGGGGGGGGGGGGGTGGGGGGGGGGGGGGGTGGGGGGGGGGGGGGGTGGGGGGGGGGGGGGGTGGGGGGGGGGGGGGGTGGGGGGGGGGGGGGGTGGGGGGGGGGGGGGGTGGGGGGGGGGGGGGGTGGGGGGGGGGGGGGGTGGGGGGGGGGGGGGGTGGGGGGGGGGGGGGGTGGGGGGGGGGGGGGGTGGGGGGGGGGGGGGGTGGGGGGGGGGGGGGGTGGGGGGGGGGGGGGGTGGGGGGGGGGGGGGGTGGGGGGGGGGGGGGGTGGGGGGGGGGGGGGGTGGGGGGGGGGGGGGGTGGGGGGGGGGGGGGGTGGGGGGGGGGGGGGGTGGGGGGGGGGGGGGGTGGGGGGGGGGGGGGGTGGGGGGGGGGGGGGGTGGGGGGGGGGGGGGGTGGGGGGGGGGGGGGGTGGGGGGGGGGGGGGGTGGGGGGGGGGGGGGGTGGGGGGGGGGGGGGGTGGGGGGGGGGGGGGGTGGGGGGGGGGGGGGGTGGGGGGGGGGGGGGGTGGGGGGGGGGGGGGGTGGGGGGGGGGGGGGGTGGGGGGGGGGGGGGGTGGGGGGGGGGGGGGGTGGGGGGGGGGGGGGGTGGGGGGGGGGGGGGGTGGGGGGGGGGGGGGGTGGGGGGGGGGGGGGGTGGGGGGGGGGGGGGGTGGGGGGGGGGGGGGGTGGGGGGGGGGGGGGGTGGGGGGGGGGGGGGGTGGGGGGGGGGGGGGGTGGGGGGGGGGGGGGGTGGGGGGGGGGGGGGGTGGGGGGGGGGGGGGGTGGGGGGGGGGGGGGGTGGGGGGGGGGGGGGGTGGGGGGGGGGGGGGGTGGGGGGGGGGGGGGGTGGGGGGGGGGGGGGGTGGGGGGGGGGGGGGGTGGGGGGGGGGGGGGGTGGGGGGGGGGGGGGGTGGGGGGGGGGGGGGGTGGGGGGGGGGGGGGGTGGGGGGGGGGGGGGGTGGGGGGGGGGGGGGGTGGGGGGGGGGGGGGGTGGGGGGGGGGGGGGGTGGGGGGGGGGGGGGGTGGGGGGGGGGGGGGGTGGGGGGGGGGGGGGGTGGGGGGGGGGGGGGGTGGGGGGGGGGGGGGGTGGGGGGGGGGGGGGGTGGGGGGGGGGGGGGGTGGGGGGGGGGGGGGGTGGGGGGGGGGGGGGGTGGGGGGGGGGGGGGGTGGGGGGGGGGGGGGGTGGGGGGGGGGGGGGGTGGGGGGGGGGGGGGGTGGGGGGGGGGGGGGGTGGGGGGGGGGGGGGGTGGGGGGGGGGGGGGGTGGGGGGGGGGGGGGGTGGGGGGGGGGGGGGGTGGGGGGGGGGGGGGGTGGGGGGGGGGGGGGGTGGGGGGGGGGGGGGGTGGGGGGGGGGGGGGGTGGGGGGGGGGGGGGGTGGGGGGGGGGGGGGGTGGGGGGGGGGGGGGGTGGGGGGGGGGGGGGGTGGGGGGGGGGGGGGGTGGGGGGGGGGGGGGGTGGGGGGGGGGGGGGGTGGGGGGGGGGGGGGGTGGGGGGGGGGGGGGGTGGGGGGGGGGGGGGGTGGGGGGGGGGGGGGGTGGGGGGGGGGGGGGGTGGGGGGGGGGGGGGGTGGGGGGGGGGGGGGGTGGGGGGGGGGGGGGGTGGGGGGGGGGGGGGGTGGGGGGGGGGGGGGGTGGGGGGGGGGGGGGGTGGGGGGGGGGGGGGGTGGGGGGGGGGGGGGGTGGGGGGGGGGGGGGGTGGGGGGGGGGGGGGGTGGGGGGGGGGGGGGGTGGGGGGGGGGGGGGGTGGGGGGGGGGGGGGGTGGGGGGGGGGGGGGGTGGGGGGGGGGGGGGGTGGGGGGGGGGGGGGGTGGGGGGGGGGGGGGGTGGGGGGGGGGGGGGGTGGGGGGGGGGGGGGGTGGGGGGGGGGGGGGGTGGGGGGGGGGGGGGGTGGGGGGGGGGGGGGGTGGGGGGGGGGGGGGGTGGGGGGGGGGGGGGGTGGGGGGGGGGGGGGGTGGGGGGGGGGGGGGGTGGGGGGGGGGGGGGGTGGGGGGGGGGGGGGGTGGGGGGGGGGGGGGGTGGGGGGGGGGGGGGGTGGGGGGGGGGGGGGGTGGGGGGGGGGGGGGGTGGGGGGGGGGGGGGGTGGGGGGGGGGGGGGGTGGGGGGGGGGGGGGGTGGGGGGGGGGGGGGGTGGGGGGGGGGGGGGGTGGGGGGGGGGGGGGGTGGGGGGGGGGGGGGGTGGGGGGGGGGGGGGGTGGGGGGGGGGGGGGGTGGGGGGGGGGGGGGGTGGGGGGGGGGGGGGGTGGGGGGGGGGGGGGGTGGGGGGGGGGGGGGGTGGGGGGGGGGGGGGGTGGGGGGGGGGGGGGGTGGGGGGGGGGGGGGGTGGGGGGGGGGGGGGGTGGGGGGGGGGGGGGGTGGGGGGGGGGGGGGGTGGGGGGGGGGGGGGGTGGGGGGGGGGGGGGGTGGGGGGGGGGGGGGGTGGGGGGGGGGGGGGGTGGGGGGGGGGGGGGGTGGGGGGGGGGGGGGGTGGGGGGGGGGGGGGGTGGGGGGGGGGGGGGGTGGGGGGGGGGGGGGGTGGGGGGGGGGGGGGGTGGGGGGGGGGGGGGGTGGGGGGGGGGGGGGGTGGGGGGGGGGGGGGGTGGGGGGGGGGGGGGGTGGGGGGGGGGGGGGGTGGGGGGGGGGGGGGGTGGGGGGGGGGGGGGGTGGGGGGGGGGGGGGGTGGGGGGGGGGGGGGGTGGGGGGGGGGGGGGGTGGGGGGGGGGGGGGGTGGGGGGGGGGGGGGGTGGGGGGGGGGGGGGGTGGGGGGGGGGGGGGGTGGGGGGGGGGGGGGGTGGGGGGGGGGGGGGGTGGGGGGGGGGGGGGGTGGGGGGGGGGGGGGGTGGGGGGGGGGGGGGGTGGGGGGGGGGGGGGGTGGGGGGGGGGGGGGGTGGGGGGGGGGGGGGGTGGGGGGGGGGGGGGGTGGGGGGGGGGGGGGGTGGGGGGGGGGGGGGGTGGGGGGGGGGGGGGGTGGGGGGGGGGGGGGGTGGGGGGGGGGGGGGGTGGGGGGGGGGGGGGGTGGGGGGGGGGGGGGGTGGGGGGGGGGGGGGGTGGGGGGGGGGGGGGGTGGGGGGGGGGGGGGGTGGGGGGGGGGGGGGGTGGGGGGGGGGGGGGGTGGGGGGGGGGGGGGGTGGGGGGGGGGGGGGGTGGGGGGGGGGGGGGGTGGGGGGGGGGGGGGGTGGGGGGGGGGGGGGGTGGGGGGGGGGGGGGGTGGGGGGGGGGGGGGGTGGGGGGGGGGGGGGGTGGGGGGGGGGGGGGGTGGGGGGGGGGGGGGGTGGGGGGGGGGGGGGGTGGGGGGGGGGGGGGGTGGGGGGGGGGGGGGGTGGGGGGGGGGGGGGGTGGGGGGGGGGGGGGGTGGGGGGGGGGGGGGGTGGGGGGGGGGGGGGGTGGGGGGGGGGGGGGGTGGGGGGGGGGGGGGGTGGGGGGGGGGGGGGGTGGGGGGGGGGGGGGGTGGGGGGGGGGGGGGGTGGGGGGGGGGGGGGGTGGGGGGGGGGGGGGGTGGGGGGGGGGGGGGGTGGGGGGGGGGGGGGGTGGGGGGGGGGGGGGGTGGGGGGGGGGGGGGGTGGGGGGGGGGGGGGGTGGGGGGGGGGGGGGGTGGGGGGGGGGGGGGGTGGGGGGGGGGGGGGGTGGGGGGGGGGGGGGGTGGGGGGGGGGGGGGGTGGGGGGGGGGGGGGGTGGGGGGGGGGGGGGGTGGGGGGGGGGGGGGGTGGGGGGGGGGGGGGGTGGGGGGGGGGGGGGGTGGGGGGGGGGGGGGGTGGGGGGGGGGGGGGGTGGGGGGGGGGGGGGGTGGGGGGGGGGGGGGGTGGGGGGGGGGGGGGGTGGGGGGGGGGGGGGGTGGGGGGGGGGGGGGGTGGGGGGGGGGGGGGGTGGGGGGGGGGGGGGGTGGGGGGGGGGGGGGGTGGGGGGGGGGGGGGGTGGGGGGGGGGGGGGGTGGGGGGGGGGGGGGGTGGGGGGGGGGGGGGGTGGGGGGGGGGGGGGGTGGGGGGGGGGGGGGGTGGGGGGGGGGGGGGGTGGGGGGGGGGGGGGGTGGGGGGGGGGGGGGGTGGGGGGGGGGGGGGGTGGGGGGGGGGGGGGGTGGGGGGGGGGGGGGGTGGGGGGGGGGGGGGGTGGGGGGGGGGGGGGGTGGGGGGGGGGGGGGGTGGGGGGGGGGGGGGGTGGGGGGGGGGGGGGGTGGGGGGGGGGGGGGGTGGGGGGGGGGGGGGGTGGGGGGGGGGGGGGGTGGGGGGGGGGGGGGGTGGGGGGGGGGGGGGGTGGGGGGGGGGGGGGGTGGGGGGGGGGGGGGGTGGGGGGGGGGGGGGGTGGGGGGGGGGGGGGGTGGGGGGGGGGGGGGGTGGGGGGGGGGGGGGGTGGGGGGGGGGGGGGGTGGGGGGGGGGGGGGGTGGGGGGGGGGGGGGGTGGGGGGGGGGGGGGGTGGGGGGGGGGGGGGGTGGGGGGGGGGGGGGGTGGGGGGGGGGGGGGGTGGGGGGGGGGGGGGGTGGGGGGGGGGGGGGGTGGGGGGGGGGGGGGGTGGGGGGGGGGGGGGGTGGGGGGGGGGGGGGGTGGGGGGGGGGGGGGGTGGGGGGGGGGGGGGGTGGGGGGGGGGGGGGGTGGGGGGGGGGGGGGGTGGGGGGGGGGGGGGGTGGGGGGGGGGGGGGGTGGGGGGGGGGGGGGGTGGGGGGGGGGGGGGGTGGGGGGGGGGGGGGGTGGGGGGGGGGGGGGGTGGGGGGGGGGGGGGGTGGGGGGGGGGGGGGGTGGGGGGGGGGGGGGGTGGGGGGGGGGGGGGGTGGGGGGGGGGGGGGGTGGGGGGGGGGGGGGGTGGGGGGGGGGGGGGGTGGGGGGGGGGGGGGGTGGGGGGGGGGGGGGGTGGGGGGGGGGGGGGGTGGGGGGGGGGGGGGGTGGGGGGGGGGGGGGGTGGGGGGGGGGGGGGGTGGGGGGGGGGGGGGGTGGGGGGGGGGGGGGGTGGGGGGGGGGGGGGGTGGGGGGGGGGGGGGGTGGGGGGGGGGGGGGGTGGGGGGGGGGGGGGGTGGGGGGGGGGGGGGGTGGGGGGGGGGGGGGGTGGGGGGGGGGGGGGGTGGGGGGGGGGGGGGGTGGGGGGGGGGGGGGGTGGGGGGGGGGGGGGGTGGGGGGGGGGGGGGGTGGGGGGGGGGGGGGGTGGGGGGGGGGGGGGGTGGGGGGGGGGGGGGGTGGGGGGGGGGGGGGGTGGGGGGGGGGGGGGGTGGGGGGGGGGGGGGGTGGGGGGGGGGGGGGGTGGGGGGGGGGGGGGGTGGGGGGGGGGGGGGGTGGGGGGGGGGGGGGGTGGGGGGGGGGGGGGGTGGGGGGGGGGGGGGGTGGGGGGGGGGGGGGGTGGGGGGGGGGGGGGGTGGGGGGGGGGGGGGGTGGGGGGGGGGGGGGGTGGGGGGGGGGGGGGGTGGGGGGGGGGGGGGGTGGGGGGGGGGGGGGGTGGGGGGGGGGGGGGGTGGGGGGGGGGGGGGGTGGGGGGGGGGGGGGGTGGGGGGGGGGGGGGGTGGGGGGGGGGGGGGGTGGGGGGGGGGGGGGGTGGGGGGGGGGGGGGGTGGGGGGGGGGGGGGGTGGGGGGGGGGGGGGGTGGGGGGGGGGGGGGGTGGGGGGGGGGGGGGGTGGGGGGGGGGGGGGGTGGGGGGGGGGGGGGGTGGGGGGGGGGGGGGGTGGGGGGGGGGGGGGGTGGGGGGGGGGGGGGGTGGGGGGGGGGGGGGGTGGGGGGGGGGGGGGGTGGGGGGGGGGGGGGGTGGGGGGGGGGGGGGGTGGGGGGGGGGGGGGGTGGGGGGGGGGGGGGGTGGGGGGGGGGGGGGGTGGGGGGGGGGGGGGGTGGGGGGGGGGGGGGGTGGGGGGGGGGGGGGGTGGGGGGGGGGGGGGGTGGGGGGGGGGGGGGGTGGGGGGGGGGGGGGGTGGGGGGGGGGGGGGGTGGGGGGGGGGGGGGGTGGGGGGGGGGGGGGGTGGGGGGGGGGGGGGGTGGGGGGGGGGGGGGGTGGGGGGGGGGGGGGGTGGGGGGGGGGGGGGGTGGGGGGGGGGGGGGGTGGGGGGGGGGGGGGGTGGGGGGGGGGGGGGGTGGGGGGGGGGGGGGGTGGGGGGGGGGGGGGGTGGGGGGGGGGGGGGGTGGGGGGGGGGGGGGGTGGGGGGGGGGGGGGGTGGGGGGGGGGGGGGGTGGGGGGGGGGGGGGGTGGGGGGGGGGGGGGGTGGGGGGGGGGGGGGGTGGGGGGGGGGGGGGGTGGGGGGGGGGGGGGGTGGGGGGGGGGGGGGGTGGGGGGGGGGGGGGGTGGGGGGGGGGGGGGGTGGGGGGGGGGGGGGGTGGGGGGGGGGGGGGGTGGGGGGGGGGGGGGGTGGGGGGGGGGGGGGGTGGGGGGGGGGGGGGGTGGGGGGGGGGGGGGGTGGGGGGGGGGGGGGGTGGGGGGGGGGGGGGGTGGGGGGGGGGGGGGGTGGGGGGGGGGGGGGGTGGGGGGGGGGGGGGGTGGGGGGGGGGGGGGGTGGGGGGGGGGGGGGGTGGGGGGGGGGGGGGGTGGGGGGGGGGGGGGGTGGGGGGGGGGGGGGGTGGGGGGGGGGGGGGGTGGGGGGGGGGGGGGGTGGGGGGGGGGGGGGGTGGGGGGGGGGGGGGGTGGGGGGGGGGGGGGGTGGGGGGGGGGGGGGGTGGGGGGGGGGGGGGGTGGGGGGGGGGGGGGGTGGGGGGGGGGGGGGGTGGGGGGGGGGGGGGGTGGGGGGGGGGGGGGGTGGGGGGGGGGGGGGGTGGGGGGGGGGGGGGGTGGGGGGGGGGGGGGGTGGGGGGGGGGGGGGGTGGGGGGGGGGGGGGGTGGGGGGGGGGGGGGGTGGGGGGGGGGGGGGGTGGGGGGGGGGGGGGGTGGGGGGGGGGGGGGGTGGGGGGGGGGGGGGGTGGGGGGGGGGGGGGGTGGGGGGGGGGGGGGGTGGGGGGGGGGGGGGGTGGGGGGGGGGGGGGGTGGGGGGGGGGGGGGGTGGGGGGGGGGGGGGGTGGGGGGGGGGGGGGGTGGGGGGGGGGGGGGGTGGGGGGGGGGGGGGGTGGGGGGGGGGGGGGGTGGGGGGGGGGGGGGGTGGGGGGGGGGGGGGGTGGGGGGGGGGGGGGGTGGGGGGGGGGGGGGGTGGGGGGGGGGGGGGGTGGGGGGGGGGGGGGGTGGGGGGGGGGGGGGGTGGGGGGGGGGGGGGGTGGGGGGGGGGGGGGGTGGGGGGGGGGGGGGGTGGGGGGGGGGGGGGGTGGGGGGGGGGGGGGGTGGGGGGGGGGGGGGGTGGGGGGGGGGGGGGGTGGGGGGGGGGGGGGGTGGGGGGGGGGGGGGGTGGGGGGGGGGGGGGGTGGGGGGGGGGGGGGGTGGGGGGGGGGGGGGGTGGGGGGGGGGGGGGGTGGGGGGGGGGGGGGGTGGGGGGGGGGGGGGGTGGGGGGGGGGGGGGGTGGGGGGGGGGGGGGGTGGGGGGGGGGGGGGGTGGGGGGGGGGGGGGGTGGGGGGGGGGGGGGGTGGGGGGGGGGGGGGGTGGGGGGGGGGGGGGGTGGGGGGGGGGGGGGGTGGGGGGGGGGGGGGGTGGGGGGGGGGGGGGGTGGGGGGGGGGGGGGGTGGGGGGGGGGGGGGGTGGGGGGGGGGGGGGGTGGGGGGGGGGGGGGGTGGGGGGGGGGGGGGGTGGGGGGGGGGGGGGGTGGGGGGGGGGGGGGGTGGGGGGGGGGGGGGGTGGGGGGGGGGGGGGGTGGGGGGGGGGGGGGGTGGGGGGGGGGGGGGGTGGGGGGGGGGGGGGGTGGGGGGGGGGGGGGGTGGGGGGGGGGGGGGGTGGGGGGGGGGGGGGGTGGGGGGGGGGGGGGGTGGGGGGGGGGGGGGGTGGGGGGGGGGGGGGGTGGGGGGGGGGGGGGGTGGGGGGGGGGGGGGGTGGGGGGGGGGGGGGGTGGGGGGGGGGGGGGGTGGGGGGGGGGGGGGGTGGGGGGGGGGGGGGGTGGGGGGGGGGGGGGGTGGGGGGGGGGGGGGGTGGGGGGGGGGGGGGGTGGGGGGGGGGGGGGGTGGGGGGGGGGGGGGGTGGGGGGGGGGGGGGGTGGGGGGGGGGGGGGGTGGGGGGGGGGGGGGGTGGGGGGGGGGGGGGGTGGGGGGGGGGGGGGGTGGGGGGGGGGGGGGGTGGGGGGGGGGGGGGGTGGGGGGGGGGGGGGGTGGGGGGGGGGGGGGGTGGGGGGGGGGGGGGGTGGGGGGGGGGGGGGGTGGGGGGGGGGGGGGGTGGGGGGGGGGGGGGGTGGGGGGGGGGGGGGGTGGGGGGGGGGGGGGGTGGGGGGGGGGGGGGGTGGGGGGGGGGGGGGGTGGGGGGGGGGGGGGGTGGGGGGGGGGGGGGGTGGGGGGGGGGGGGGGTGGGGGGGGGGGGGGGTGGGGGGGGGGGGGGGTGGGGGGGGGGGGGGGTGGGGGGGGGGGGGGGTGGGGGGGGGGGGGGGTGGGGGGGGGGGGGGGTGGGGGGGGGGGGGGGTGGGGGGGGGGGGGGGTGGGGGGGGGGGGGGGTGGGGGGGGGGGGGGGTGGGGGGGGGGGGGGGTGGGGGGGGGGGGGGGTGGGGGGGGGGGGGGGTGGGGGGGGGGGGGGGTGGGGGGGGGGGTGGGGGGGGGGGTGGGGGGGGTGGGGGGGGGGGGGGGGGGGGGGGGGGGGGGGTGGGGGTGGGGGGGGGGGGGTGGGGTGGGGGGGGGTGTGGGGGGGGGGGGTGGGGTGGGGGGGGGGGGGTGTGGGGGGGGGGGGGGGGGGTGGTTGGGGGGGGTGGGGGGGGGGGTGGGGGGGGGGGGGGGGGGGGGGGGGGTGGGGGGTTGGAGGGTGGGGGGGGTGCTCTGGGGGTGGGGGGGGGGGGGGGGGGAGGGGGGGGGAGGTGGGGGGGGGGGGGGGGGGGGGGGGGGGGGGGTGGGGGGGGGGGTATAAGTCGACTCAGCATATAAGTCGAGGCACCTAATTTTACCACAAAAAAACTGGGAAAACTTATTGACTCCTGTGATAAGTTCGAGGAGTGGGAAATGCAGCAGTTGCTGAGTAAATTTCAAAATATAAAAATAGATGCCAATAAAATTTACATCAATTGAGGGCATCAGGAGGCTAAATGTTTTTGAATATTTATTTCAAAGAAAAACAGTAAAACTGGCTCTGTAAGTGGAAAAGAGGGTCAACAAGAACAATATGGGTATCAACAATAACTTTAAAAGTACAAAAAACCTTAGCTCAACTTTGCAGCAACCAAGCTAAAACACAAGAGTTAAAATCCCTCCAAAACTGGATTCTTCATCATCATATGTATGTCCAAATGTAACCCAACTTAGATTTTAAGAGGGATATTATCAGAAATGAAAAATCTACTATTAGCTTCCAAATTGTAAAACAATGGGGGGGATGGGGCATCCCCTTTGGGGGTCAATAACTTTGAATCCCCTTACCCAAACTTCACCAAACCTGGCTGGTATCATAAATAGACTCTCCTGATGAGACCAGCCAGGTTTGGTGAAGTTTGGTTGAGAGGGTCCAAAGTTATGGACCCTCAAAAGGGTAGCCCCATCTACTGATAGCTCCCATTGAAAACAATGGGGAATGGGGGCACCTCCTTTGGGGGTCCATAACTTTGGACCCCCTGAACCAAACTTTACCAAACTTGGCTGGTATCATCAGGAGTGTCTTCTGAGGGTACCCTGAAATTTTAGTGTCACTAGCATAAAAACCACGCCCCCTGCTGGCTGGCAAAGTAATAACACAAAAAATTGTAATGACCCGCATATAAGTTGTGCTGAAAAATTCGACTTATACATGAGTATATACGGTACTTCGTTTTCCTTTTCTTCAGCCCTCTCAGTGGTCATTTCCCCACTTACCATGACCACCCTTTGCTGCGCGCTACTCTCAGCGTGCGTCATTTCTGGCGCGCTCCCGGGCTTCCCCACGACCCCCGCTCTGAGGAGCGCCAGGAATGACGCGCACTGAGGGGGTGCGAGAGCGGCAGCATCGGGGCGGCTGTGTTGTCGCCACCCCTGTAGTGGGGAGTGCCGAGGGACCCCGCGCTACTTGGGGAGAGTAGCGCGCAGTAGATGGTAAGTGGGAAAACGACCAGTATTACAGCAACAAAATTATTGGAGACCTAGGGGTTGAGAAAGCCTAACAGTTAGAAAGCAGGTTTGTATGTACAAAAATGAGGAGGTGGTAGAGTCCTGAGGTGACTGAATAGACTATATCACTTCAGAATGCTTGAGGGGTATTCCAGCTTAGAGAATGGTTCTTATTCCACTTTTTGCTCATGCTAGTTTTCTATTTCCAGATAACTTTTGACAGTGAGCAATTGGAGATGTGAACCTCTGTGATCATTCACTTGCAGTCTGATAGGGTACATTCAGTTCTACCACCTTATTACAAGCTTTCCTAACCTGGGGAGTGCATTCTATCTGGGTTTCCATTAATGTAGCTTTAAATAGCTTTTAAGTGTTGCCTAGGAATTTGACTCTCTTGTGTTTCCCTGACAGTTTCCTTTTAGCTATTATCTTCATTTTTGTTACACGCCCTCATTTGAAACCAAATGTTACTGTTTGGGACTTCAAGGGTAACTTACCATTGATGTGAACACTGAACTTAATAGCATGGTGGTCACTGTTCCCAATTCCCAACAACCTCTACAACTTTCACTAGGTCTTGAGTCCCACTCAAAACAAAGTCCAAAATCACTACCACTCTGGTTAGCTCGGTGACCAACTGTTCCAGAGTGCAGTCATTTATGAGCGGGGAGGGAGGCCATCTTTTGGGTAGCATAAATCCATGGAGCACAATGGAGGGATTTTTGATGATGGGGAGACTTTTCTTTTTTCTTTTTTTTTGCCTTCCCATGCCGCTGAGAAGCCCTTTTGTGGGGGGGGGGGGGGGGCCAAAATAGGGGTGTAAATCCAAGTCTCCAGCAGGCAAAGTCTGGGTGGAAACCAACTAATGCTTGGTCTCTCTCCTGCCCTAGTGGCACCACCACCCACTGCTGGGGGTTCTGGATTGGGCCGCCTGTCATTTAAAGGTGTTTTAGGTGCTTACCTCAATCTGTGTGACTTTCCATAGAAGGATGGATATAGTAGCCCACCACCCTTCTTGACATGAGGAGCTTGTAGGTCTTTTCTCTGAAAACTTGGCCAACAAGGATTCTCTCCTGCTCCCCATCAACTTCCCTCACTGAGCCCACAAATTCATCTCTCCTATTATAAACTTTGTTTGAAAGTCCTAAAATCCAACCCTTGGGCTTCTGTATGCCTCTTACAGAGTCAGACCTGGAATGAGCTTTGCTTTACAGCTGTGAGCTGTGGCTTCCCACAGTCAGACAACACCAGGCAACTGTATGATATATATTTTCATACCAAACAGTCAAATGCTTGGTTCAGTTTTGTCCCTGATGCTTAGGCAAGTCTAAAATCTCATTTTAAAAAAAAAAGAAGCTGCAGATTTAGGTTGATTCAGCCTTCTATCCTTCTGAGGTTGATAAAATGCGTATCCAGCTTGTTGGGAATAAAGTGCAGATGATTGGGAAAGGCAGTGGCAAATCACCTTGTAAACATATTTTGCCTAGTAAGTGTGGCATCCCTCTATGGGTCAGTAAAAACCCAGTGCTTGCACAGGGAATTACCTTTTACCATTGACATATATATTTATGCATTCATCTTTATACTGAAAACAAAACTGAAGCATTTTTGAAAACAATGGTAGATTTACTCAGCTCAGATGTTTTGGTGACATCTCTGGCACCAGTCATTAAATAACCGTAACTGGTTTTCATTGTTGTTTTTAATTAAAAATAACTGTGGTCCAGATTACTAGAGTCAGTTTTTTCACAGCTTGCCAAAGGCAAAAATAGATTTGTACTGAATTTAGTGAAGTTGCTCTCAAAATATTTTTGCCTCTCTAAATCTATTACACTAGTTACATTCCATATTGTTAAAAGGGTTAAAATAGTGGCTTGTCTAAAGCCGCATAAGGGGCTCATGGATAGGTTTCAGATCTTGAAACGTCTCTACTGATTTGCTTCAAAATCTATGGAAATTAGGAGTTTTAACCCTGGTCCAGAAAATGCCCAAATTGATTGTTTTATGAGGAATATGAATAGCCCTAAGTATTAGGCAAAGTGGTTTGAATATTATAACATACTACTGAACATGCTGCATGGGCTATCCTAGATTATTTTACTACTGAACATGCTGCATATGCCATCCTAGATTATTTTAATGGTGGTTTACTATACAGTTTAATTAACTATATCCTTTCCAACCCCAAAGCAGCTTACAATTAAAATAACAGAAAACAAACAAAAGAAGGGGGAAAGGCAGTTTGAAACACAGAACATCCCCCAACACCAGCAGATCATCTTTCTGGCTCTAAACCACAGCCTGCAGGCTAAAAACCAGACAGAAAAACTCCTTGAGCTCATGCCTAAGTCTCAAATACCTGTGAGCAGAAATAATAATTTTTAAATGTGCCTGATCTTACTCAGCTGTTGCTAACTAACTAACTAGCAGAGCATTCCCTGCGTCCGCCCCAATTGGTACAAATGAGGAATGTGAGCGAGTGAATAGGCTAGGATCCTGACCAAACATACATTTTCAGCTCTATTCAATAGCAACCAGATTTTTAAAAAATTCCCACTGGAAGTAGCAACAGTTCAATGGATGGTCCAGATTTCTCGAGGGAAGTCAAGATGTGCAAGAGCATGATTACATGTTGGTAATGTGGTGTTAAAAAGCAGCGAACAGCACTTTTAAGTTGAATATACATTCTATTCAATATGAATTCAGCACTGACATTTTATACATGAGAAGCATGGTGTCTTGTATGAAAAACCCCTACATCTGTTTGGCCAGCCAGATTTGTTGCTATGCTGTTTTTATGTAAGCAACTAACTAAATCCTCCTGATTTAAGCAAAGAAGAAAAGACACTGTGCATACTGAATAGAGTATGCCTTGCTTTCCTTTATATATATGTGTGTGTGTGTGTGTGTGTGTTCTGTGAGCCTCAAGGCAATAAGAGATTTGTTTAAAAAGCAACTTACAGAAAGGAAATGAAAAGCAAATGACACAAACTGGAGAAAGAAAAAGTCTGGAGAGAGAGAGAGAGATAAAAATCAGGAGAAGAATTATGTTAAAGGTATTCTGAAAAAAAGTACAAGCAGCAACAGATGCTGATAAGGTGATGTTATTAGTTCTCTCCCACCTATGCCTGAGGTTGGTTAATAAAATACAACTGGGTGCCCTTTTTAAAAAGATTGTCTCTTGAACTTTCTGTTTTCTCTCTGCTGGTGGTTAGTAGAAGATTGACTCTGTTTAGTGCAGACATTCTGGTTGCTAACTGTTGAGTCAACATTAAAAAGTCTTTTATTAGGAGACCTATAAGTGCACAGGCTCTTCAGAAAGACTGAAGTAGTGGTGTTTCCATCATAAAGTTCAGTCAAGTTCATGACACTAAACAGAGCCAGAAATAAGGCAGCAAAGCAGAGTCCTTATCTCCTCACAAAATGTCTCTGAACAAACACAAAAAGTAGGGTCTGTCTCACTTATAGTCTTGTATGAATCCAGCGTGTGTCATCACTGAATTTGTTCACTGCACAGGTTGAAGGAGGCAGGGTTATTTACGATGTGAATGGCTTAAGGTTCCCCCCCCTTTTTCCTCTCGAGGCTTAATTTAAAGGCTTTCACTCAGTTCTCTAGTTACTTAGGTTGCTTTCTGCCAACAGCACAGGTTATGTGCTAAGCAATGAAAGTGTTTTCAAATCAGTTCTTCACCAATCCCTTTTCTCTACAAACAGAATGTTTGTGGGGGGAAAAAATCAGAATTTTGAGCATGTTACTGTGGAAATGTAAAAAAAACTAGCAACAGCAGAACAGTTTATTTAACCTTCCCTCTTAAAATGGCCCATTGAGCTTTCCCTTTAGTATTAGTTTGATCTGCCAGTAGTTATCTAGTATTTAACTTCATTGTATGGAAAAGCTTCAGCTGCCTATCTCCACTCATTAAACTTCTATTAAAGGGATAGGATAACAAAGCAATACACTGAAATGTTTCAAAAGACATATATAGTACATAACTTAATATAATATACAAGTGAACTATTTCTTTTTCTTTATCGCCAACATTCCTCCAGGCTGTTTGGGGTGGCTTGAAGAATCTTTCCAACTGAATGGAGTCATACTTCAATGGAAGGATTCTTTTACCACTGAAAGTATTCCTTCTATCCTACAAGAGAAGGTTGCTCACTTAGTGAAAGGAAATCACTGTGTCTCCCTGTATTTTTTTCCCCCTGCCCTTCCTTTTGTCCCCAACCAGGCACCATAGGAGCAGGTGGGCAGAAGTTGCAGTGAGCCTGGTAACAACATCAGGGGGAGCCAAAAAAGGGAGGGAAGAATAGAAAAAAAAGGGTGGGGAGATAAAACCAGCAAAAACCCTGTGTTGTGGGTTCTTCTGGTCTGGCTGGGAGTCTCTGAGGAGAGGAAGGCTCTGCCTGGGAGAGAAGGCAGCGGCCATTTCCCTGCAGGCCGTGTGCTAGGCCCAGTGATGGGAGCTTCCTCATAAGCAATACCTACTTAAGCCGAGGACCTACCCTGCTGGGCAACAACTAGTAGGCAGGGTATGTGGTAACGACAGGGCCAGAGGACTTGCGGTTTGCTTTTCTTTAGTTTGTGTTCCTTGTTGTCTTTGGGGTGCTGTGCCAGAAAAGCTCTCTAAATTATTCTTCTGTTATTAAAAAAATGACTTTGTTAAATCTTTAACAGGAGTGGACCGTTCTCTGTACCGCGTGTGCTCCCTCCATTTTGGACACACTAGTGGGAGGGGAAACTGGGAAGTCCTGGTCCTTCCCAGTGGACAATCCAAAAACTGACCAGGTGGTGGCAGCGAACCCTAGAAATAAGATAGCCCTCTCCAGGGAAAAGTTGGCAACTCTGGGAGAGGTCTGAGGGCGAAATAGGGCCTGCAAGCCATAGGCAAGCCTGTTTCGCCACAAGCTTATAAGGCCAGACTTTATTTTCTTCAGCAGCAGAATAGCATGAACCTTTTGATTATTGTTTAATGTGTATCAATTAAAATCTGCGTTATGTATCATTCAGATACTTCTTTTAGTTTTCAGCTCTACTTTTAATCACATGTAAATCTCTTTTGTGGGTTTGGTCTGAGGGACATTCAGTCTCATTTAGATGATAAGTCACTACCATATAAAGGATATATGCATCCAAATATTGTTCTGGCTGTATTAAAATTTTATATGTCTCTGACTAGAAGTGAATTCTGCTTTAAAATTTTATTTGATACTGCCAGAGAGAATTTTGAGTATAGCATAAGGGCACAACCATTTAATTCCAATTAAAATGCTACAGTATCCAGGTGGCGCTTTGTTTTGATATGCCTGTAGGTTTTTTTAGAGGTAGCCTAGGCACTAGAATGTGGGAAGTTTCCTTTATAGACAGGAAATCATAAGCAAATAATGTAAATCTTGTTTTTGCAGCAAGACACATTAGTTCAGTTTGCACATGATGACTCCACAAAGGACTAGAATAAAAACAAGCCCACCCTTTTGTGGTGGGGGATGAAAATGTTCCCCAGATAAATGAAATTCCCCTCCTTGGTCGTTTCAGCATGGTCCAAATATCCCAGGTTGAGAAAGGGAAATATCCTGGTTAGGCCAAGAGGTTCGCAGTCCTAAAGCCGTTTTGTCTCATGATATTTCCCTCATCCCGGTGGTGTCTGGGCCTTCTAGGAAGTTGATTGTGAGTAGGGCTCTGCCCTGCAACAATGGGTAGTGAAACGGTATTGATACATATGGAAATGTTTTCATCATTGCTTCCTGTTGTATTTAAATAAATTGGATTTATATTTTGGTGCTTATAAGAATGACCCTAGACTTTGAACCTGATCCTGAAGGGGTTGCACATTCTTCTCCAAAATTTACCATTTTAACCCCTTCTAATTTCAGGATGTCCCAGACTAGCTTAATCTCATCACATCTCAGAAGCTAAGCCTGATTAGTAACGGGAAGGGACACTACCAAGGAATGCCATGGTCACTATGCAGAGGAAGGCAATGGCAAGCCACCTCTATAAAGCCCTTTCCGCACGAGCGATATATAGCGGCCCAGGGACGACAAAAATGCCGTCCCTGGGCTGTTGTTCACACAGGAGGTGCTGTGGCATTGCAGCAGCATTGTCCTGGCTGCCTGGGAGTGGTGTGAAGCCGCCGCTGTTCACCTCGCTAAACGAACAAGGTTTTTGCAAAGTACCGTCTTCCTGTTGGCACGGTGCGAACAGCGCCGGCGGGAAGATGCTGCTTCCCCCCCCCATCCTGTCCAGCGTCGCTCTGGAGGGCTGCAGAGCCCTGCCCACGCTGCCCTCTGACCCCTGGAGGTTGGAGGGCAGCGTGGGCGGATCCCTGCAGCCCTCCAGAGCAATGCTGGATGGGACGATGAATGGAGGGGGGTGACCGGAGGCAGCTCCATATAAAGCCGCCTCTCTGGATGAGGGGAAAGTCGGGGCCGCTCGCATGCTAGCGTGCGAACGGTCCCCGACCCTCCACCGGCATAATTCATGCCAGTGGAGGTGTGTTTCCGCCCGTGTGTGGAAAGGGCCTAAGTCTTTTGAGAACCCTGCTAAGTTGCCATAAATTGGCTGCAGCTTAATGGCACTTGACACACAAAATTTCAAAAGGAAAGTGAAGTGTACTTTTTTGCCACCAAAATAAATGGCACCTAACTTTGGCTGACCCTGACCTGGGTACCTCCCAGGGTAGCCTGACTTTGTCAGATCTCAGTAATTAAACAGGGTCAGTCCTGGTTTGAATCTGGATGGGCAACCTCCAAGGAATACCAGGGTTGTGATGTGGAGGCAGTCAATGGCAAACCACTTCCACGGGTCTCCTGCCTTGAAAACCTGATGGGGTTGCCATAAGTCAGCTGTAACTTGATGGCATTAAAAAACACCCTTTGGCTGAACTGGTACCCTATATATTGGTACTGTTAAAGTTACACTCATATACTATAGTATTGACTATTTATCCCCAATGGCTAACTCATTTTGTTTCCTTTTGAAAACCCTAGACAGCAGCAACAGTCTGGCTATCCAGCAGGGCAAAACCAGGAGGAATGCATGGTCTCTTTGTAAGCAAGAGCTAATTATCAACAGAAGTTGCTGTTTCCAAAAAGCCTGTAAAGCCAGCACAATATAATTCCAGGCTAATTATACCTGGAGGATCAATTGCTTGGCTTTAGTCTAATTTGTGAGCCTTAAAAGCCCTTATATTGCCACCTTAAAGCCCTTGAGCATCTGGGTGGGTAGGTGGGGGGGAGAAGAGGGAGAAAATGAGAAGAATATACCCTTTGTTCACAAGGAATGCAGGTGAACCCCAGACATCCTGTAGCATAGTATATATCAGGTTCATTCAACTGCAACTATAAGGGAAATCTAAGCCTTGAGAGAGATTTTCTTTTCTTTCTTTTTGGCAGAGAGATACGATAAAGAGACATGCATGTGCAGAAACATAATGCAATCAGAAATAAAGTTAAGAATGAGCCATATAGTCTTCTGTGCCCATCCAATTCTGGTCCACTATGTGCTCACTTTCCCATTTGCTAAGGCTATAAGGGAAAAGAATGTGCATGTTGAGAATGTGAAGACAGGCAGGCTCAGTCCCTGGCGTTCAAATGAGCCACTTAACTCCATGTGTCCCATTTCAGCCTCCTTCCTGTTCTCAGGAAGGTGACACTTGTTAGCCATGCAACCGGGCAGAATCATGTTTCCCTGTGCTGTCTATCCCACTCATCACTTTTCAGGTCTCATACCTTCTCTGTGCAGGAGTGTCTCAGAATGCAATGGCCTCCATTGGAAATGACAGGAAACCAGAGCTCCCATTTGAAAAAATCAGTGTGGACACAAATGGTCAATCCATACCTTTAAGACTTATTCAGAATCTGGAACATGCTTACTAAGTAAGTTCTGTTCTTGAACATTCTGAGGAGAGGCAAAAAAGCTTATGGGAAAAGCCACTTAGAAAAATGTAGCATTTAGTGAGGACTAAGACCATGTGCAAGAACGTCAGATTTCAGAATGGAGGTGATGTTCCTGATTCTAACTCTCTCTATGCATCAGAATAAGAGGTCAAATCAGACAAGATATTGGGAGCTCTGTGTATGGAGTCAGTTGACATTTTACAAGTACCCAAACTCTAAATAGGAGCTCAGAATAGCAAATTCCAGAATCATTCAGTTAAATTTGATGCCATTTGGGCTGGAACTTGGTTCTATAGGCCTGGTGCTATATACTGAGCAGTCCATGCTCCTTTACAGCCCAGTCCAGAAGGGGAGGGGTAGCTTTGTGGCAGCTGGTACAGCAAAAAAAGAGGAAAAACTTACCAGTGGAGCTGCAGGACCCTATACAGCCCAACGAGCTACATCCACCTTTCAGGTGGCATAAGTCACTAGAAGTAAACAGGGGCATTACTGGATAGAAAGCCCTCAGGAGCTGACTTGGAAAGCCCTCAGGAGCTGACCAGGAAACACCCCCATCTGTGTCACAATGGGCCCATATACAAGAGAGGCAGTGGTACCAAGACAGCATCTGCTGGTGTGTGCCCCCCCCCCCCCCCCGGCGCCAGTTTAAATGCCCCTGCATTGATGCTGATGCAACTTAAAGCAGTGTAAAGTGGCATCCCCTTCACAAAGGCATGCTGCTTCCACAGCCCTTTCACCCTCCACCCTCTGGAGTGCACTGTTAGAATCCCAAAGCCTCATCAAGTGTACCAGTTTCTTGGCTTCATGCTGAAGACTCCTCCTGCAGTCTGCTCTGCTGCTTCCATAGAATGGTCATGAATGTTTCAAAGATGAGGGAAGGAAATCATTCCACAGTTTGGAGATCCCTTTCCTGTTAAGTCACATGAAGCTGCCCATGTCATCACATAAGGGGGGGGGGGGGGTGATGCCAGAATAAATCCATCATATTATTCTTAAAATGATAGTATTATAGCAAAAGTACGTAAAACATTTCTTTTGTAATCTCTTAGGTTTTTCATCTCTCTCAGTCGGGGGCTCTCACTAATTGTTGTCTTTCTGCCTGTCAAATTGCACAGAAGGGAAGCTTACGCTACCCACAACCCCTTCAAGACGTATGTTATTGGCACTATTTTGTGTGAATTGGGTCATGTGTGTATTTTCCAGCTTTGGTATATGCAGTTAGATTTATTCAAAGTGTGTGTTCTCATATGCCAAAGCTGTAAAAATCTGTGCATATCCTATTTACACAAAATGACAACCACATATATCAGGAAAATTGTGTGTAGTGGTTTGGGCACAAATAATCTGTTAATGGACCAGATAGGCTTAAATACATTTTTGTTAGCATTTATTATGCTTCCTGTGTGAAGCTTGAATATAAAACTCACTGTTAAATAAAAATAAAAGCATGGAAGAGAATATTAGGTAAGTGGCACAACTTTGCTACAAAGGAAGGGTGTAACCTTACTTTGTTTGCCCCATTTTTTGTTTTGCCCCATTTTGTTTGCCCCATTTAACATTGAACTGGAAGGAACATTTTTACTTCCAAAAAACTGAATCAAAATTAAAATTTAGAATCTATAAATACACTTGCATGGACGTGGTATTGGGAAATGGGATTTTATGATGCCCTCGATATCCATTTGATGTGTAATAGATACTTTCTGAGCTATAAATTTCTTTTTTCTTTATTATCTTTTAAAAAATCTATTGACTGTTGTGGATCTAAAGTGCCCCTCTGATTCTTGCAGAAATCTGTATGTATCATATATATAGCCTGGATCCTAAAAGGCAGCCCCTGGATAACCCCAAGTCTCTGGAGATGTCTTAGTTAAATACATATATGAAATTTCCTCCCTAGACAATAGAAGAATGTCTGTGTTTATCCCTCTTCCCCTTCGTTTTGTGAACTATCCCTATCAGATAGGAGGAGGTGCTTCAGTCCTTAGCATCTTGTCAAGCATAGGGAAATTCACACATCCTCTTTCCGCCCTGAATACCACTGATCTGTTAAATGCATGATCCCAATAATTGTTTGTGGTTTATAATCTTTGATCCCACCAGAGGTGGAGTGTGGGGGAACTGCTCCTGGGACATTCCTGCGTCCTGCACCCCTGCCATGCCCTTGTTTGCCCCCACCCCAGAACGCCCCACCCCTGCCATGGCACACACCCGATGCATTGCACCCCACCCTGTTCCCTTGACGCTATGGCACTGGATCCTGCTGAGGTGGTCCTCAATATACGCAGGATCTGTGCCCAGCCATTGGATCATGTGAACAGAAGGGCAAAAACCTTCTCCATGCTTACTAGCACCTGATTGGTCTGGCAATCCTCCACAGCTCTCCTTTCTCTTCAGGTTCCAACCTTAAAAACGCCTAACCCTAGAAAGTAATAGTACTCTCTTGGACATGTGAACACTATTTCTTCCAAATTATACACCTGTCACCTGCAGATTAATCAGCACAGTGGTGAAATTTGAGGGAACAGATAGGTATGGAGAATTAGAAAAACTTCTTTCAACATTCATCACCAAGCCTGGACTCTTGCACAACATTATAGGAATTCCAAAACTTTGCTTTATCCATATTTTACGTACACAAAATTCTAGAATGCGCAGGGACAGGAATTTCATGTCATGATTACTTTGCAGCTTGTCCCTATCAAGTTTGGTCTCATTGGAGGGATTAGTAACTTTTGTCTCAATAGAGACAAAATAGAGACTTTGGGGGAATTCTTTTGGACAAAAAGCATAACATTTTGAATCTGCCAGTAATAATAAAAGGATCCTGTTCTATGGGACATTATTCTGTTATCACGTGGAATCCTTTGGACCTATGATCAGGCCCAGTGGCGTAGCATCAAGGGAACGGGGGGCGCGATGCACAGGCGCATGCTGGTGCGGGGACCTGGCTGCGGCATGGCAAAAGCATTCTGGGGGCGCGGCGTGGTGGGCAGGGGAATGGCAAGGGCGCAGGAAGCACGTGTGCCCCGAGCGCAGTTTCCCCTCACTCCAGCCCTGTGATCAGCTGACTTGTGATTCTGTTTATAAAATGCTCCTGACTTGCTTGCTACTATATGGAATTTTCTGGATTTGTTTTTGGCTTGTAAGATTAGTCTTTATGTTTTTGCACTGATTCACTTTTTGTGTGTGTGTGTGGTATATACATTTGTTCTGTGTCTAACAATAAATGCTTATTTTTCTGTATTTTTGTCTTTGCTTTGGTATAGTAGATTTCCTTCATTTTTTTTTGCTAAAGTTTCACTATACCTTTTCATGAGTGACTGCATAACTTGTATGCTATGATTTCCTGCTTGACCTTTTGTTTCATTAGTCTTTAGTTTTGTTTCTAACGATTATTGCACAGTGTATGATTTAAAATATGGCTTTATTGAGGAAAAATATTTTATTACATTTTGTGCAGACAATACTCTAAATCTCTAAAATATTGATTTTAGGCCCCCAAAAGACAACAAAATGTCAAAGAAAGAGAACTACAGTGAAATTTGGGTTCACATGCTTTCTCAGCAAAGATGGAACTGAAATACTCTCAGTGATTTTTTAGGTGGAAAAATTATTTGTAACAATAACTTGGGGCCTGTTAAATGGAAAGAACATTCTGAAGACTCACTGAAAATGCTTAAACAAAAGAAAGCTCAATTCCATTCATCAGGTATGCTCATTAAGTTGAGTTTTTGAACTACCAAAAAGTCACTCCTTGAGCCCTCCCATAACGTGTCATATACAAAATACAGAAAGCCTCACACAATTGGTGACAGTGGCGGAGGGCCAAGGGACGAGGGGATGGAGTGAGTTGTGCACCGGGCGCACGCCTGGGGGGCGCAAAATCGCCCCCTGGCCCCTCCCCCTTTCCCCCACAACCCCCCCAGCAGACACACACCAACCCTCTTCCCACACTTACCTACGTTCTTTTTCTTTTTGTAGTACTTCTTGAGGCTGAAAAAAAAACGGCCTAGTTACAGTTCAGGGTGTGTGTGTGTGGGCGCCGCGGGGGGGGGGGGAACACTCTGTGGACCGGGCGCAGCTTGGCCCAGCTACGCCTCTGATTGGTGAAACTCTGATCAAGCCTTGAGCCCTTGAAATGGTCAAAGCTGTTCTCCGGCGCCAATAGAGGAAACAAATTGCAGCTCACCAGCCACTCATTGTGGGATGGAAGTATGAAATCAAGGAGACTGAAAAGCCCTTGGCACTGACTATTACTATTGCTCTAGTCAGTACTATGTGAAATGTAATCGCCATGATGTATCAGGCCTGTGAATGATTCCTAGGATTTCAGGGGGCCACACCCAGTCCTGTTGAAGTAACATCTCCCTTCCTTGAAAACTGTATTTCACTGTCCAGTACATTGCCAGCTTTCACAAATAAATTGGCTCTGATGCTGAGGGGCTTATGAATAAACCCTTTGAAAAATATAGCTCTGTCACTCAGTTTTTCCAATGGTGTTTTACAAAGCCAAGTTAGGCGAAAAACTCATTTATCAAAGAGATCACATTGCCTACGTACAGGTCTTTAAAGTACAGTTAATTTCTTCTCACAGATGACATATTTCCCCATTTTAAAAGAGTTCCCAAACTAAAAGCTTAGTAGCTTAAATATACATTAACTAGGTTGCCAAATACACATCCTATGTTACTACAGACGAAGTTGTAAGGCATTAACAAATGATCTTGGCTTTGATGCATCCATTTTTTGTATATGTGACGGGTATGTGAGTGTATTAATGTATTGTGAATGTGACTGTGTTAATGCCTGGATGATCACACTGTGAAACAAGGTATATGGTTTCTAAACGATTTTCATACAGCTGAGATATTACTGCCATATGGCTGTATTACAAGTCACTTGGAAAATATATATATATACTTTGCTTGATGCCAGATCTCCCTACACATTATGTAATGTTGAGGAACAGGAACAAACTGTAAAGTTATTATGAATATGAAGCTTAGAAAGACTAAATCTAATTTCAGGGGGTGCTGCAGAGAGCATCAGATTCTTAATGTGTTTTTAAAGTTCTGGGAGCAATGTAAAGGTCTAATAATTATGAACCTGGCTTGCAACCTGGGGATTTGGAGCAGGAACTAAGACAGACAGAAAACACTGCAAATACAGAACCACATTGTAAAAATGTAGACAAACTCCTTGTGATCTTTCATGGAACTGACATCTACAACAAATAGCAGCAACTTCTTTCCATTCTTTTCCTGTCCTTAACTAGGAACAGATTTGGAGTGTATGAGAATCTCTCTAGAGGGAAGTAGGAAACAGAATGGTGAGTGTTACAGGAAGTGTACGGAAAGGAGGGAGAATGGGTGGCTGAAAAGGCTGAGCTATCACCTTTTTGAGTTGCTGTTCATCAGCAATAACTGGTAGTTTGTTTCACCTTGTTTTGAATTTTTCATGTGATTTTTAGACACTAGCAGCAAAAGCAGGGACAGATACCGTGGTTTGCAAAGAAATCATAATCTCCTTCCATAATTCAAGGCCCACTCCCTATATAGCTTCCTTATGGCTGAAAAATAATCTGCACATAGAAGACATTTGGTGTATGAATAACAAAGCTGGAATATGAAATGTTTCCAACACTGCCTCAGCAAATGCTGGGAGAGTTTGGGGGTAGTGCCTGAAGAGGGCAAAATCTAGACAGTTCACAGTGTCACATTTGGGAGAGGCTCTAGGCTGCCTCCCCTATTGTAGTGAGACGAAGGGGATTAGTTGAGCATCACTACATGGCAGCCATTTCCCCCCTGCTTCTCAATTCTCAGGATATTGGAAATTGGGACTGGGGGCTGATAATTCTCCACCATGGGTGGGTAAAGTTCTAAATCAAGATTGCCAGATGCAGGGGTGAGGGATCCCCTGACTTGGCTTCTGTTTTTTGACACTGCTCAGAGTTGTGCCAGAAGATATTTTTTTTATGGCTGTGGGGCCAATGACATGATGTCACTTCTGGAGAAAACCCAGAAGTGACATCAGTCCTCTCTAGAAATCACTTTTGGGGAAACCCGGAAGTGAATTCACTCATTCCTAGGAATGATCTATGGTTTTTCAATAGAGTTTCAGCTAATGTCCAGAGAAGTGTAACATCACTTTTGTGCTGTCAGTATGTTGCCGGTGGCTTCCCTCTATACCAGTGGTTCTTTGGGGGGTTGAACGACCCTTTCACAGGGGTCGCCTAAGACTCTTTGCATCAGTGTTCTCCATCTGTAAAATGGATAAATGTTAGGGTTGGGGGTCACCACAACATGAGGAACTGTATTAAAGGGTCGCGGCATTAGGAAGGTTGAGAACCACTGGGGTAGAGGGAGCAATGAGACTAAGATGCTCTATACCTCATTTCCCATCTACCACTCATTGTCAGACCATGCCTGGCAACCCTCGCCTAAGTGCATACTTAAAGATCAAACTCCGTTTTTGATTTTCAAAATTGGAGATTCCAAGGTTTATGCCAGCCTAAAAACCTCACTCCAGAGCCCTTCTGAGTCAGCCTTGTTAATTGAATGAGTAAGTAGCACAGCATTGATAGCCAAGTCCTATGGTTTTAGCATTACATTGAAAATGACATTAATCTTCTCCTATTCATTCAGGGCTGTAAACAACCTTTCTTATGCCAGGCTTTTAGAAGCAGTTTCAAAGAAATGAAGAAAAAATTACTGGTTTTGCCATTGTATTGTATTGTGTTATTCGATTTATATACCGCCCTCCCCACTCAACAAAACGTCCATAATTCCATTGCCAAGCTCAAATGTCTATGTGTATTTTAGTGTCTATAAATTTTTTCAATCACCAAAAAACATGACTCTAATCAGAGCAATTTTTTTTAAAATTCAGAAGATTCCCCCCACAACTGAACACTGAACACAATTCATAGTACCCATGTCCAGATGCAAAAGGAGGAGGGTTGGGCGATGGGCCAGCACCCCATCCCTGGAAGAAGCACCATCAAAAGTGCTTCGAATCAACAAGTGAACTTCATTGAAATAACCAAACACAGCATGAACAGGCAGCTCATCTATTATGACGGTGCTTGATGGAAGCCGAAAGGAAGTCCAGTGTCTGATGCAGAGCTCGATCCTAAGTGCCAAAATGACTACAAGAATCAGAACGTGGGATGTGTGGACATTGTACCAGTGTGGGAGACTAGTGCAACTGCTCAGTGAGTTTGACAACTACCGAACAGACATCCTTGGCATCAGTGAAATGCGCTGGACAGGTAGTAACCGGCTGGTCAGCAATGAAAAGACCATCTTATATTCTGGGCATGATGAACAACACATACACAATGTTGGCCTAGTACTGAGCAAAGAAGCAGCAAGGTCACTGATAAGTTGGAAACTCATCAATGAATGCATCATCACAGTGTGGTTTCAATCCCGAATCAAAAGAACCACTGTCATCCAAGTGTATGCACCGAATGAAGATGCCAATGATGCAGAGAGAAAGATGCATTTTATGATCAACTGCACCACACAATCAATGATACTCCAAGTCATTACATAAAGCTGCTCATCAGTGACCTAAATGCACAAATCAGCAACAGCACACAGGGTTTGGGAACACGTGATTGGCCCCTTTATCCACAAGAACATCCACACCTAATGGTGCCACCCACAATAAAATCGACTAATTTTGCATTAGCAGAGGATGGCGAACGACACTTCTAGATGTGAGAGCGTACCGCGGAGCTGATGTTTGGTTCAAACCACCACCTTCTAATGGCAAGGCTTTGCCCTTGCCTGAAAAGCAAGCATGAACAAAAACCAGTCTGCCTATATGCAGTTGAGAAGCTCAATGACCAAGCAATTGCTGAACACTTCAGAATAAAACTTGAGAATCTATTCCAACTGCTACAACAATTACCTGAAATTGAAGATTAGTGGACATGGTTCAAACAAGCTGTGACTGAGAGTGCAGAAGAGGCAATTGGATGATGAAGGGGAACACAGAAGGAATGGTGGATACAGGATAGAACATGGCAGTTGATTGATAAACGAAAAATCGCAGAGCAGCAGAGAAATCAGGCAAATTCAGCTGATGCAAAGCAGAAGCTGTAGCAAAGTACCAATCATTGGATCGCAAAGTCAAGAAGAGTTGCCGGGCTGATAAAAAAGAGTGGATTGAGTGTAAAGGAGCTGAGGCACAAGAAGCAGCAGACAGAAGTGACACCAAGACTCTATACTGTATTGTCCGAGACCTGGAACAAGGAGTAGCAGCAATGCACCCATCAAAGACAAGACTGCAAAACTCCTTCTAAGCAAAGAAGAGCAAGATGTGTACTAGGTACAGCACTTCAAACAGACCCTGAATCAACCACCCCCAGCTGAAACCTAAAACTTCAGCACCCTCAGTCTACCTGATGATCTGATTATTGACCTGGGTGAGATCACAGCTGGTGAAACTGAAACAGCAATAAAAATGTTAAAGAACAACAAAATGGCTGGTCTGGACCACATCACAGTGGAACTTCTCAAGCATGGTGGAAATTGCATCATTCAAGAACTGACAGAGCTGCTGAGTAAGTTCTGGCGAACAGAATGTGTACCAGAGGAATGGAGAAAGGGCATCATAATCAAGTTACCAAAGTAAGGCAACCTCACCCACTGCAACAATTGGCTAGGAATCACCCTCCTCTCAGTCTCTGGAAAAGTGTTTTGCCTTGTCCTGCTCAGGCACCTGCTGGATGCAATAGATAAGATGCTGCAAGAATAGCAAGCTGGATTCTGTCATGGTTGCTCCTTCAGTGTGCAAATCTTCACCCTGCGCAACATAATCAAACAGAGCTTTGAATTTCAGCAACCACTGTCTATAAATGTCATTGATTTCAAGAAGGCATTTGATAGTGTGCCCAGGGAATCACTGTGGAACATCATAAGAAGGTATGACACCGCCCAATGCTACATCAACATTTTCCTAAATCTATACCTCAACTCCATCTGCTGCATGAGGACTGGTAATGGCACCACTAATTTTTTTACACTGAGACTGGAGTAAGAGACGCTTGCACCCTCTCGCCATTTTTGTTCCTTCTCATTGTGGACTTTGTCATGAAGAAAGCAATGAATGGAATGAACATTGGCATTCAGTGGAAAGATCAATCTCAGCACACTGACCTGGACTTCATTGATGACATTGCCCTGCAGGGTAATACCAAGGAATGCCTCCAGAACATGACTACTAACCTGAAAAGGGAGGCCGAGAAGATTGGTGTCAGGATCAGTGGTGACAAGACAAAGGTTATGCAGATTGGAAATGCCCCCATGAACATACTAATCAGTCAACAACGTATTGAAGAAGTAGAATGATTTACTTACCTAATGGAGATGGCCTGTGATGGAGATATCGAAGCCAGTGTGAATTGTAGAACTGACAAAGCATCAGCAGTATTCCAGAGGATGTGCCAAATCTACCATCAATACTAGGATGAAAATACGACTATTCAGCACCATCATCGTACCAACTGCAATTTACACCAGTGAAACATGGAAGATTACCACAAGAATAGCCCAAAAGCTGAACATGTTCTAGCAGCGGTGCCTTCACAAGATTCTTGGAGTCACTCACTGTGACCACATTACAAATGAAGGAATTCTGCACAGAAGTGGTATACGGAGGCTGCAGGACATTGTGTCAGAGCGACGATTGTGTCTTGCTGGGCACATTCTATCACCCAAAGACCGCAATGCAATGGGTTCCATCTGGAGGAAAGCGAAACCCAGGTAGACCACGGAAGACATGGCGCCAGACCTTCAAAGAAGACCTAAACAAGGCTCGTATCTCATGGGACATAGTTGAACTCATCACAGCTGACCGAAATCATTGGAGAACGCTTGTTGTCCAATGTGCCCAGTTGCACAGGCAAAACTAAGTCTAACTCTAATTACCCTTTTAACACTCTCCCATCCTTGTGATAATAGCAGCTATAGAGGGATCAGCATCTCTTATAAGATTGACACTGATTTAAAAAAAACCATCAGGGATAGGCTTGTGTGGGCAGTATTTAATTTCTGCCTAAATGGTCAGGGTGTGGCCACCAAATTTTTCTATTCTGAAAAACTCTCCTTCTGCTTGTTTAGATGTAAATATCACAACTTTTTAAATGTGTTTTTTCAAACATTTCTCCCCTGAGAAAACCAGTATCCCAGGTACAACAGGGGTGCCTTTGACTTCTGTCTCTCAGGAAAAAATTGACCAGCAAAAGATTTTTTTGTCATGACTCCAATACAACGGAAAAGACAGATAGCTTTCCCATGTGACTTTTATACTGTACAATAATACAGTTGTTTATTTTTGCTTATCACATCACCAACAAGTCAAATATCTGGCTGGGTTGCAAAGGTAAACTGCTCCTTCAAATTTCTGGGTAAGTTGCTAGTGGGTGGGTGGCAAGCAACAGTGAGCCAGGCCAAACCCTAGTGGACCTGGCCCCTGGAGACAACAATGGGCAGAGCCTTTCTCATTGCTTTCTCCTGCACGGTTGCTCGCCAAATTTGAGCCAGGCAGTCCTTGAAGGAATTACTTGGTTTGGGCTGCACTTGAGATGGCCAAGGATGAGATGTTGGACAAGATTGCATCCTCATTGTCATTGCTTCTAACTAGATCTGTGCCAACTGATCCCTGAGGTAGCCACACAGTTCTGCATGACCCTGAGCTGTTTTAATTACCCAATCTACCCCTGCTCGTGAGTCACAAGGTATGCAGATCTGGTCTCAGAGTCATCATGGATCAATCCGACTGATCGATTACTAGCCCTATTCCTCCAAAGAAGGTCTCCATGAGTTCAGTAGGGCACTCTTCCACTGAGCCTTTATGTTATGTTGGGTCTGCCTCCCAACCTTGTGTCCAACATATATATTCATATGGAAGTTGTGGATTCTCATCAATTCCTATCCAACTGGGACAGGACCTGGGGCAGTATTTGGGGAAACTGGTGTGTTGCCTGGAATATATAAGAGTTTCCCCCAAGAGGCACAGTGTCCTGTTACATGTTAGGGATGCTAACCCAACCTGGGTACTTGGTAATTTGTGAAAAATTGTAGTCAACATGTGGCAACCATATAGTATTTTCCAGGCAAGAGACATTCAGAAGTTGTTTGCCATTGCCTCCCTCTGCACATCAACCGTAGACTTCCTTGGTGGTCTTGCATTCAAGAACTAACCAGACAGACAAGATTGGGCTAGCCTGGGCTATCCAGATTGGGCCTAGCTTGAATTACTCAGGCCTTGTTATGTCCTATGCTGACTGTTACCAGAGCTAGCTAGTTTCTGTCACTTGTGGTTTTCTTGAAGGCTGGATTGGAAGCCTTTTCATTGTCACTAGATGAGTGTTTGAGGATGGTGGAGGGAGGGAATCATTCTCCAAACAATTCTTCTCTTTTTCTTCAATGCTTCAGTTTTTTTTAAGTGATTGCTCACTATAATCCCCAACTATTTACCGATCATTTCATAAATACTTTCTATTTTTAAGAAGAGCATATGGTCCTAGCTGATTGATACATGCTGGCATGTTAAGCTTTAAACTCCTTTCATTCTTAAATTCTCCTAGTGAATTTTGTTCTCCAAAGAGTTCATGTACCTTTCCAATCACAGATATTTTCCTGTCCGTGTCTTGGTATCCAATGTCCTTTCATATGACAGTCTTCACCTTACTTAAAAAGAACAAGATGAAAATTAATCAGTGAAGACAATCTTCAAACACAGACATCATGTTGATTTACTTTAAAACCTGAAAATGAAGGTCTAGAGTTCAGTGCTTCACCTCCTAAAACTTAAAATTAATTGGTTGACAGCAATCTTTCACAGTGAGATGAATTTAAAGGGGAAACCCCTTTTCCTCAGAAATTAATGTTGTGGTGAGCCATAGCCAGACTTTCAGAACCATTCGACACATTACATGGAATAAGCTGACAGATCAAGGCTGCAGAATTATTTTCTGGCTGAAGCTTAATAAACGCTCCTCCATACAGAAAGCTCCCTGCATACAGTAAACTGGTACATCAGGAACAGGGTTATAATAAACACTTTACTCTGAGTTCATTGACTTTGCAAGTCTTTTTTTTTTAACATAGAAGTTTGGTGCAGTAAAAGACCTCACTCATGGGACTTGCCTTCCCACAATATCTTGATAAACTGAACTGCTCCATGGGCTTAGTTAACCCACTGGCAGAACACCCACCTAGTTTATGGACCTCCAGCATGTCATTTAAGAGTGCTTGGGCAGCATGGGGAGCAGCCCAGTTTTACATGAGGCCATGTCTGAGATAAACATGGATGAGTTCTTTAAGTTTGCCAGTGGTTTTTAGCCTTGATTGTTTCTTTGCATAAAAAGCTCCATGCAAATAGAAAAGTAGCAGTGCAGGGGAAAAGTGTTGACCTTTTCTTGCTTTGCTGATTTTCTGGTTGCATGGAGTTTTTAACACACAGGAACATTCCAAAATGTGAATCCACACCAGCAGTTTGAGAGCCAGTGTGGTATACTAGATGACTATAATCTGGGAGACTCACTTTACCATCTGGAGTAGTAACACACATTTACCCTAGCCTAATTCACAGTGTTGTTGTGAGATTAAAATAGAGGAGAGGGGAACAATGTAAGCTGTTTGGGGTCTCCATTGGGGTAAAAGTGAAATAAATAAGGCCATGCTACTATCTTACCACTCTACCTGACTGATCCTAACTCATTCTTCTGCATGGATAGATCTGTCCCCTGTTTTGATATATGTTTATTCTAAGGCCAGAATATATGAAGTTGAATACCACTAAGACAGAGTTGAATATGAAGTTGAATCCCACTAAGACGGAGGTCCTGTGGCTGGGCCGTGGGGAGTGTCCGGTGGCCTTTGGCCTGCCTACGCTTCTTGGTGAGACGTTAAAGTTAACTTTGTCCGCCAAGAGCCTGGGGGTGACTCTGGATCCATCCTTATCATTGGTGGTCCAGGTCACCCAGACAGCTCAGGCAGCTTTTTACCATCTGCGGCAGGCAAGGCCCTGTATCTCTCCCGTTCCAATCTTGCCATGGTGATCCATGCCATGGTCACCTCGAGACTAGACTACTGTAACTTCAGCTCACATGGGCTTACCTTTTAGCCATGATCCGAGAAATTGAAACTTCGCATTACAGAAATGCGGCAGCCAGACTCCTCTCCAGAGCAACAGCTAGGGGACCCGGATTACGCAGCGGTCCCTATACAAACTGCACTTGGCACCTTGCCAATCGTGTGCACTGGGGTCATGTTTAAAGTTCCGGATATTGACCTTTAAAGCCATTCTGCGGCCTTGGCCCTAGGTAATCCTAGGGACCGTCTCTCCCTATACCACCCTTCTGAGGTCAGCTCCGCTCATCAGGAGGCAGACCTACTGGTGATCCCTGGCCCCAAGCGATCCGGGCTGGCCTCTACATGGGCCAGGGCTTTTAATGGGCTCTTGGCCCCTACCTGGTGGAACAGGCTTCCAGGTGAGATCAAGGCCCTGCGGGACTTAGAAAGTTTCCGCAGGGCCTGCAAAACGGACCTGTTCCGCCAGGCATTTGGCCAGCCGGGATGATGTCAACTCCGCCATAAGAACACCTGGCCTCCCGTGGGTACATAAAAGAGGGGGAGGGGTTGAAGCCATCGGTGGTTTTAGTATTTTATGCATTTTGATTTTTATGATGTTTTACGATGTTTTAAATTGTTCTTATTGATGGACACCGCCCTGAGCCTTCGGGGAGGGCGGTATATAAATATAATAAGTAAATAATTAATTTTTAAATTTATTTTATTTATTTTTTCAACTTATATACCGCCCAACCCCCGAATCCTACTTTCCCAGAATCCTACTTTCTTTCTGTTCTTTCTGTTCAACATTTCCCAATATTTTAAACTTTTCAAATTAAATTGCTGACATGGATCTGGTTTCTAATTCAGGAGGTGCTTTCTGTATTATTTATTTATATTAAATTTAATACCCTGCCTGCTCCTGGGAAGTGCCAGGCTCTTTAAAATATTCCATATATACAATTTGAATAAACTAGCATTAAAACGTTAACTAGTTAAATATAATAAAACACAATAAAGCAACAAGGTGGAGACTGATTGAGTGTCTGAAACCCTGATATACCTTGATGTCTTGTCCAGTGCGCTCATGACTCAACTGAAATTTGAACTACGAGTCTCTTGACTCATATATCACCATTTTAGCATTTATATAGCATTTATTTAGCATTCAAGACATTTATGTATATATATATAAGGTCTTGAAGTGAACAGCAATACCTTGTAATCAGATACTTGAGGACTATAATTTTCAGTTGGTTCTAAAAGCTTAAAGGCAATTTTCTTTCCTACATGGGAAGGAGCTGATAACAATGCACTATACTCCTTCTTTCAAACCTCCAAAGAATTCTGAATAATAACTGAAGAGTTAGTTGCTGCTTCATTCAACTGCTGTTGTTTCTGGTATTCTGATGTTGCTAATTAATGTCTGAACTGCCCTGAACAATATCCTTTGACTATTTTTAACAGTAAAAATAAAGTCATAAATAAATATAGCATCAAGTTTTTTTCAAGCAGAAAATCAATTTACAGATGCATTAAGTAGCTCTTTGGTTCCTGGCCTCTATTAAGTATCATTTGAAATAGTTTTAGCATTCTGGTTGTTCAAGGGAGTATTTGTAAAGGGAGTTCTCCCAACTTATAATAGTTATGGAAATGGTGGGGACCTGCAATACTTTTTAATGGACAAAAGCAATAAATTGTTTCCAAAAAGTTGTCAAATGCTCAGAGGCTGGATTGTGTAACTGATGCTCTTCTAATGGATGTGGTCATATTTCACAGGAGGAGTATATTTCTGTTGTGCAGGGCATGTGAGTTGCAGAGTTCATGAAGTCCTTTGAGAAAAGTCAAAAGGGCTATGAGAAAAATCAAAGACCACAAAAAGAGGCAGTTTCATGTATCTGCAGTCTCTAAACAGTAAAAACATTGAGTTTCAGAGGGGAGAGACGGGGTCATGTGTAACCTAGATAACCAACACCTTGATGTATAAGTATCAAGAAGGCCTTTGCAAACCTTTATAGTGCAGTTCTAACCAGAGTTACACCCTTCCTACCAGTCTGATTTTAATGGACTTAGAAGTATGCAACACTGCCTACGATTGCATTGTGTGTTTATAGCCATGCATCTCTTTCAAGAGATCCAAATATCATTCTCCTGTTATGTATTTGTCACAGGGATATCTCCATTTCCCAGCATGCATATATATAGGGTGTGTTGTGGCCAAAGTTAGATGTATTTTGGATTCATTGGTATTTTTGGATTAGAATTGAGTGTCTGCCATTGAGAAAATGTAACCTCTCCCCTATCCCAGCAATGTGTTAACTCCTGGGAGTGTTCTAAGGAATGTACTTGCATGACTGTCATGAACACCCATTGAATAATTCCTGTGAGGTCATTAGTGATTAATTGCAAAACTTCCCCCCATGACAGCTCCCTATATCGAACTTTTAAAGTGTTTAGATCTTGTATATTTATTCTATGGAGACTGGGTGCTCCCTTGCTGTATCACTCAATCTCAATTGTACTTAAATAACCCTTTAAAAACTGGGTGATGTAGGCAAGGCTCCTCCTTTACCTCACAATATTTCATGCATTTTCTCCTCATATATTTAACATGTTTGAAGTATACACATTCTTAGTTTTTTTTTATTTCAAAAGCAGTCAATGTTACTATTGGTTATCCAAAGCAGAGAGAACTCTTCTGTAGTGGGAATGAGAGACAAGAAATCTTGCTGTGGCGGATGTTCACCTCCACCACACAGCAAACACCTTGTGCGTAATTGGCCCACTTGTCCTGGATAGACTGTAAGTGTAATCAGTTCAATGCTATAGGAGTGGGTCCATTACCAGTGTTTTTTTTTAAAAAGCCTTCCAAATCCCTCCAGTAGTATATGGGGGAGGGTAACAGCTGTGGAGTGGGAATAAGGCAAGGCAAATGGTGCTCATGGGAGCAGTGTAATAGCCCATTCCTTTCCTTTCCTTTGCATAGAAGGCAGAGGAGAAACCCTGTTGTGTTCAAGGGAGGCTTTGGCTTGCCCTGAGCCTCCCCCTCCCCCTCTTTTTAACCTTCCTTTGCAAGCTACGACCATTCAAGTTGTAACCTTCCTTTCTGACCATGTCTTGAGTCAACAGATAAGGTGAATGGGTATGTGTATACTTCATGCTCTCTCCCCACTGCCCAGCAATCTGTAGTCAGGAATGGCTGGTTTGTATGGATTGAGAAGTCAGGCATCCTGAGCGAGAGCTTTGATCAGAGTCTGAGGTCTTTAAAAGAAAAAAAAACCTTTATTTTTTTTGAAAATACAATCATCATTCTCAAGACCACCTGAAAACTACATTGAAGTATTACAGGGGTTCATAGAAAGTCAAAAGTGGTGGCTAAGTTGTACAGTCCCTGGTACTACCTTGGCATTACCTCCTTGGAATGCATATAAGCCTGCTGGAGCATTGAAAACAGAGGATGCTCCAAGACTTCACTTTGTTCCATCCCTTGTTCCCCAGTTCTGGTTTGAACACTTCTGACGGGGAGTCCAGACCTCTTAACCCTTCATTTTCCAGCTGGGAGGGTTTCACTTTAACCTATCATGAAAATGGTACTGAAACACCAGCCAAACTATATGGCATCTTTTCTCTAGTCAGTTTAGGGCTCATGTCTCAAAAGCATTCAAGTCTCAATTCAGATTATCCAAATTGCCATTTATCATGTCTCTCCTGGTAGGTGAGCAAATGGCCATAGCTGTCCTACCTACTGTCTCCCTAAGGGAAACTCATCTCCTCACAGTGGACAGTTTGATCCAAATATGGTCTCTGTCCCAGAGAAGGAATGCCCCCCCCTAAGATTTAGACCTTTCTGGGTGTTAATTAAAGAATTCTGCATTCATCTATTTTATTAGGCAGGACCTGAAAATATGTGAGCCTTACAGTCTGCAAAATTGGGATGCTGTGTGGTTTCCGGGCTGTATGGCCGTGTTCTAGCAGCATTCTCTCCTGACGCTTCGCCTGCATCTGTGATTCCAGCTGTGAAAGCCTTCGACAATATAGTCTGCAAAATTGTTTTGGCTGTGATATTCCCCAAACAATTGTAGCAAACCAAGCTTGAGAAAGATCATAGCAAAGTGGGTGGAAATGTGGAAAGAGGAAGATTTAGGAACAATGACATGTGGATGCTCCAAAAAGAACTCTGGAGCATGGCTGTGTAGGGTTGGGATGGGATGGCCTAGGCTAGATGGGGTAGAAGGTTAAGGTTTGACCCCAGTTGCCCACTGTCCTCATCTGCATTTATATGGCCTGGAATGACTCTGTGCTTGGAAAGAGATTCAGTCTCTTTTACCTCTCCTGTTTTCTCCCTGCCAGCCAATAAAAGCACTTTATCAACTCTGAGCCCAGTACCAGTAGTTATTATTTGGGGTTGTATACTTTGGCATTTATCCTGAGGTTTAAGGCATTTCACCACAAAGAGCTAACTGCCTCCATCATCTTGCTTCAGCACAACCCAAATTGGAGTCCCTTGCAACTCCTAGTTATCAACAATATGCTTGAGGTTGTCTGTTCATGTTTCTTCTAGCATTAGTTTGGTCTGGAGGGAGCTAGTTTGAAATATCTACTCAGCCATGAATTAATGGGATTCACCTGACCAGTCATAGTTTTTCACTGAGGTGCCTCCATCACTAATATGAGAATATTCACAACTTACCCCAGCGTCTAAATTGATACGTTGATGTTCACAGAGCTTCATCTCTATAACAGTATATTTTTACTAACACACAGCTGTTATTAAATCAGGGCCATGTTGGAAGGAAAGTGGATTTAATAGTCTAATTTCTGCTTGTTTTGCTAAGGAAAGCTGACCTCCCGGATAGCAGTTTTAAAGAGGAAAAGACATGCCCTTTAAAAACCTGTCTTTTCCCCCCTTTAAAACACTGATGGCGATACCAGAAGCCTGCTTTCAATTTGGAGTTTGAAGGGTTAAACCTCATTCCTGCACAATCCAGATCCAAATCATAGCTGTGAGATTCATGATCTTGGTCACATCTGTTTTGGTCCTCACACAACCCCCACTGAAAGGGGAATAAATCTCTTGGCATCGTTCCTGGTCCCATTTAGTTGGGACTTGTGCCCCCAATGAATGATCTCATAGTAAAAATGGAGCTGATATCATGGTCCCATTGAGGTACAGAGCACAATACAAATTTAATAGCTGTTTATTTTCTCATAACCAAGTATTTGAATTTTGTAACATGTTCTCTTCTACCCTAATTGAACATGCTCTGTATAATGATAGGTTTAGCATCCTGATGGTTATTAATTAAAAAGAGAATTCCTCTGCATTTATTATTGAAGAGTGATGCTTGGCAGTGGTGATATAGCAGAAATATGGGATCGGAGCACCAGATGTTCGGCCTACTGTTGGTTTTGGCCATTAGGGTTTTTACAACTAAGGGGACTACTGTGAGCATATAATATTGATTTTCAGATCTCCATACAGGGTACCTTTTCAGTCAGGAATACATTTGGAGGTGTTAATTATTTATCTCAAAGGCCAATTATTAGTTTGAAAGACAGTTATCTGGCTCCTTCTCTTCATTTCTCTTTCTGAAGACAAAACTTACTTCTTTCAAAGCAGCTGTTCTGGGAGGCTCACAGGAGCATAAAAAAGTAATTTTCATGACCATAGCATGTCCAGTTGGTCACTAGAGCAGCTGGAGTTCTATGGAATAAATCACAGGTGTCACACTCACGGCCCTCCAGATATTATGGACTACAGTTCCCATCATCCCCTGCCAGCATGATGTTGGCAGGGGATGATGGGAACTGTAGTCCATAACATCTGGAGGGCCGCGAGTTTGACACCTATGGAATAGATTATTGTAACCTGTTGAGCTGAGTACACAGTCACATTCTAGTGGAGTGCCAGTGTGGTGGAGTAATGACAATGTTGGATCTGGGTGACCCAGGTTGCAATCCATCCTATACTGACATGGAAATTCAGTGGATGACCTTGGGCCAGACACAAGCTCTTAGCTTATCCTATCTCACAGGGTTATTGTGAGGATAAAACAGAGGAGAGGTGAATAATATAAGTAACGTTGGGTCCCTATTGGAGAGAAAGGTAGGATATAAATTAAGTCAATAAAATAAAAGTAACTTGATAACTAACCATTAAAGACATATCTGTTATTAACTGTGGGAATATAGGGAGTGGGGCTAAAGATTTGTAATAGAATTTTTAGATCTATAATTGACGATTCTCAGATCTGTACCAAAGAATTCTCAGTCCTTCACTAAACTACTGTTTCCAGGATTGTTTAGAGACTACTCCTAAAATGCTTATAGTTTGCTGTTAATAGGGAATGACTAGTAAGCCAATTACAGTGTTCTGAGATTGATGTAATGCAGCTGTGCCCCAGGAATGAAAACAGAAACGAATGTGAAGTAGTTTAGGTAAAAGAGTGACTGACTCAAGGTCATGACTGAGTAAAGATCTGAACCCAGGTCTCAACAGTCCAACACATCACCCACTATGCCACACTGGCTCTTATCTCACAGCTTCCACCAGATGTTGTTCTTTGAAAGACTTACTTTCTGCAGGAATTCTGGAAGAAATTAAAACATGGGATTAAAACATGGATTTATGAGAAGGTACTGGATAGCCATTGGAAGTCTGTTCCTTTCAGAATTGGGGGATTAGTAAAGGCAGACTTTGGGCTTGGTTGCCCATGTATACAGGAAGTTGCTTTTGCAAGAAATCCACAAGGAAGCAAAATAAAGTTTAACAATTTTAAGGGAAAATAACAAACATACAAGCGTGCAATAATCAAAGCTGCAGCACACACAGACAGTCCTAGGATAAAAACTGTATTGGGGGGTAGGTTTGGAGATAGATGGAAGGAAATGGGGGGATTTAGGGGTTAATACTTTACCAGATACTGAAGTGGCTTTAGGTCACTTATATTACTAGATGAGTTGCAGCTGTTTAATGAAGTATGCATGTTCTGACACACTCTTCCATAGAAACAGGGGAGCTCTCATCCATCCATTTTGCTTGGTTTCCATAGTGAGATTAATGGCAAGGCAAATGTTGCAAGTTCAAAGCCTGGCAAAAGCTGATTGTGGAAGAAAAGATCACTGAAGAAAATGACCAATGAAACCTTGTTCATTGTTGATCATAATCATTGTGTCACTGTAAACATCTTAGAATGACTGAGAAGGGAATTTCAGAGATGAAAAATTCTACTTTTTGTATAATTACTAGTTGTGTGTTTGTATGAAATGGGGTTGCCATTTGACTCATCCATGACTTCAGATGCAATAGGTCCCCCTCCCAGCCACACACAGGGGCTACCTAAGCACTTTACATCTCCTTCTGCACGTTCCCTTTTACAAGGCCTGTCCACATATTCTTGTCATTCATTTAGTACATCACAACTGTTTGGACTTTATCCTCCCATATGGGAGACCACTTTGCCATAGCTTTGTGCTTTGGACACGACACTAACATTCCATTTATTTGTGAAGATTGTTAAAGACTCTGGGTAGGATGTAATGGTCTGAGCTGATGATTAGAAGAAAACAGAAGGTGCTTAATTTTTAGAAACAGATGCATGTGTGTGAAGTTAATAGATTATCCTGGGGAGGGGGGGTACCTTCAATTCTAAAACAGTTTTGTAAGACAAAGATGCTCCAAGTTCAGTTCAGAATCTGAAGCTTTCCACTAATTGAGGAGCAACCCAAGAAAACGCCAACCTTTCCCCCATGTTTTGCTTTCTCAGTCTCTACCTTAGAGAAGAAGTAACTTGGGATGGCAGGGGCTGGGATCTGTGTCTATAAGCCCATGAAAGGAACAGACATTCCCCCCTTCTCTGTGTTTTCTCTGAAGTAAATCCTATTTAATTCAACGGGGCTTACTTACAAGGCAATCCTATAACCACTCACCTGAGAGTGAGCCCTGTTGAATGCAGTGATTTCCATCTGAATAGACATGTATAGGAGTATGCATTTGGAGAGATCTGGAAGAGATGCATTAATTCTTAATGCTATTTTTAAATTAAATTTATAACAGCCCAAGAATAAATAGCTCTGGTAGCCTTTAAGGTTCAACAAGATTCTTTTGGGGGGTGTGTGTGTTTGTAATTTTTGTAGCTCACAAAGCTATAACCTGCAATCAGATAGCTGTAAACTTACATTTGTATATATTTTTACACCCTGTGAAGAAGAAGAATAGGTTGGATTTATACCTTGCTTTTTTCAACTGTAAGGAGTCTCAAAGCGGCTTACAAACTCCTTCCCTTCCCCTCCCCACACAATAGACACCTTGTGAGGTAGGTGGTGTTGAGAGAGTTGGGAAAGAACTGTGACTAGCCCAAGGTCATCCAGCAAGTTTCTTAAACACTACGCCACACTGGCTATGCTTTGTAAATGCAATAAATATATTTTTTAAATTTCATATTAATACATTTTTGCTTGGATAATTTTATTTATTTATTTATTTATTTATTTATTATTTCGACTTTTATACCGCCCGATCCCCGGAGGGCTCCGGGCGGTGCACAACAAAAGATCAGAGACAACAGGAGCAAAACACACATACAATATAAATACATAGGCTCCATCTCATGTCAACACTAAAAATAACCTAAAACCAGCGTAAACAGATTAATACATAAAAAGCAGGCGTCCAACCTCAAATTTAAAACCTACCCCCAGAAAAAGGGGGGGACGGTAGGCCCCTCAATATGAGGGGACCCTGATGTAACAGCCCCAAAGAAACAAGGGGCAATAAGGAGCAGTAGGGGGCACCACATCAGCGGCCGGACACTCCAAAGGCCCGGTGGAACAACACGGGCTTACATGCCCTGTGGAACTCACCCAGGTCCCACAGGGCCCGGCCAGCTGGAGGAAGGGTGTTCCACCAAGGCGGGGCCAGTGCTGTAAAAGTCCCACAGCCCGCACGTGGAGGCTCAACAGCATCATGTGAGGGGCCAGGGGTCACCAACAAGTTGGCCTCTGCTGATACTTGAGGCCGAGTAGGGACTTATGAGGGGTGTCACGGTCCCGAAGAGTCTGAAGGTCCCAGGCAGCATAGGAGCCTTAAAGGTCAAAATCCACACCTTGAAGATGATTCGGAATTCGACCCGAGGAAGCCAGTGCAGCTGGGCGCCAACCTGAAACTGAATATGTTCTCTAAAGAAACCTCCTGTGAGCAATGAAACGCCGCATGCTGGACCAGCTTGCAACTTCCGAATCAAACGCATAGAGAAGGCTAGCGTAAAATGAGTTACAATAGTCTAGCCTGGAAGGTGACCGTTGCATGGATCACAGTGGCCCGGAGTCCGTTTGGGAGAGAAAGGGGGCCAGCCGCCCAGACACAAGCGAAGATGGAAAGAACGCAGTCCGGGTTGTATGCAGGGCCACCTGGGTCTCCATTGAAAGAGGCGAATCCAGGTGGACCCCCAGACTCTGGATGGAGGAGGTCGGCGCCAATGAGACCCCCTCCCACACCGGCGACTGGAAATTTAGCCTCGCCAGCTGGCCAGCCAGAGGACCTCCGTCTTCGATGGATTCAGTTGCAGCCTGCTCTGTTTCAACCAACCAGCTACCGCCTCCAAACAATGCTGGAGAGCCACAGAGTGAACAGCAGCTCCCCCCTCCATCAACAGAGATAGGCTGAGTGTCATCCCAGCATACTGGTGACAGATCAGCCCAAAGCTTGATACCAGCTGAGCAAGTGGTAGCATATAGATGTTAGAAATAACAGCCCAGGGGATAACAAGCCCCCTAGGGTACTCCCGCCCAATGAAGCCCGGGCACCTCCGGGAGGCTTCATCCCAGCACCACACTTGCTGGCTCCGGCCCAGGAGAAGCGAGGCAATCCACTGAAGGACAGTGCCCCGCACCCCAGAAGTGACCAGGCGGTGGGTCAAAAGGTCGTGTTCGACCACTTATCAAGCGCTTCAGGTAAGATCTAACAAAACCAGCAGCCACGATCCTTCGGTCAAGCTGTATACGGAGCGCATCTGTGATGGCGTGAGAGCGATCTCCGTCCCATACCCAGCACGGCTTGGACTGGAAGGGATCGAAGGCCGATGTGTCATCCAGGAAACCCTGGAAACTGCTCCAGCACCACTCTCTCAATTACCTTCCCCAGAAATGAAAGATTCGAGACAGGGCAGTAATTAGCCAGATCACTTTCGGATCTAGCGATGGTCTTTTTAAGAGTGGAAGTGGGACCACTGCCTCCATCAACCCATCCCGGAAGACTCCTTGCTCAAGGGAGCCATTGATGATATTCAACAGATGGGGTGCGTAAGCTCCGCCCGGCAAGCTTTTATAAGCCAGGAGGGGCACGGATCCAGAGGACAGGTAGTAGGTCTAACAGCAGTAAAGGCCCTGTCCCAGCAAGCTGACATCCCGAGCAGGGAGAACTGGGCCAAACTTGGGCCCGAAGACTGGCAAAGGGAGCCTCCAGTTCACTAATTGTAGACAAGGTGGCAGGAAGGTCCTGGCGGAGCGACGTGACTTTATCTGCAAAAAAGCTCATAAATGCCTCACAGCCAACAGCCAATCGATGATTTGTAGACCTCTCTGATAAGGAGGTCAGAGACCGAATTATACGGAATAATTGTGCCGGGCGAGAGCTAGCAGACGCAAGAGAGGAGGAAAAGAAAGCTCTCTTTGCCTCGCTTCGTTGCCATCTCATAGGAAACCTTCATAGCGTCCTATAAGATGTTGGCGCCCGGCGTCGTCGCGAACGAGATTTCCTCCACACTCGCTCTAGTCGTCTGAGCGCCCGTTTCATATGGCGCAGCTCCCCGGTATACCAGGGAGCCTGCCGAATACGGGGGCGAAGAGGACGCCGGGGAGCAACAATCTCGATGGCATCGGAGAGCCGGGAATTCCAGTCCTCCACCTGCTCATCGAGTGTGCCAACGGGTTCAGGGTCCCGTAGAGCATTCAGGAAACCAAGTGGATCCATAAGTCTCCGCGGGCGGGCATAAATTAGCCCCTCGCCTAGACGGGGTTGGCGCGACAAGTCCATCCGAACCTTCAGGGCATAATGGTCGGACCATGGCACTCTATCTGTAGAGGATACGGCCATATCAACCCCTAACCCAAAGACCAAATCCAGCGTGTGGCCGGCCTCGTGTGTGGGGCCAGAATTTACCAGGGAGAGGCCCAGGGTCGCCATGGATGACACCAGGTCCACAGCCGCTGTACATGAGGCGGTGTCAGCATGGACATTGAAGTCCCCCAGGACAATAAGCCTGGGGAACCGCAACGCCCAGTCAGCCACCACCTCCAGCAGCCGTGGCAGGCAGTCCCTCGGCGCGCTAGGCGACCGGTACACCAAGAGGACTGCCATCCTCTCCGCGGCCAACCACTCTAGGCCGACACACTCCATGCCAGTGATCTCCGGGACAGGGGCAGCCCTGAAGGGAATGGAATCCCGGATGAGCAATGCCACGCCTCCCCCCCCCCGGCCCTGTGTTCGTGACCGGTGGAAACACGCGAAACCGGGTGGCGCGATCTCGCCCAAGGCGACGGTCTCACCCTCGCGCACCCAAGTTTCGGTGATACAGGCCAGGTCCATCTGCTGGGCCTCGAGATAGTCGCGAAGCACAGCGGTTTTATTGTTAATGGACCTGGCATTAATCAACACCAACAATTTAAGTAATGGTTATAAAATAGGCAAGCTTGCAGTTGAAAGGCATAAAAATGATTTCCCTTCCCTTATAGGGAAATACGATATTGAGACACATTGTTACCCTCTGCCCCCACAACTGTTTATCAATGATGGATGGATCATAAGGAGCCATATCTGGTTATAGCCCAGTCCATGACTCAAACACTAGCTTTAAGGATGCATGACCATGCCACATAGCAGAAGCAAACATGTGCAGCCCTAAGGATGATTCCAGAACTTGGAATGACAGTCACCTATGTTGCAAGGAGAAGCCGCATGGCGTAGTGGTTAAGTGCTTGCACTGCCACTCACACAGTCAGGAGTTTGAGCCCCCTGTGGGTCAGATATCCTGGCAGCTGGTTCATGGTCAACTTAGCCATCCATCCATTCCTTGGTCGGTAAATGAGTACCTAGCACGTAGCTAGGGGGTAAAGAATAGCCGGGGAAAGCAATGGCAAACTCCCCCACAAAAACAGCTTGCCTATGAAATCACTGCTTGCAGTGGTACCCCAGGGTTGAACATGACAAAAGGGGAAACTTTACCTTTACCTTTATATTGCAAGGCTTGATCATTTGAGCTGCTGCTCAGGACCCTGGAGAAATTACTAAAATTAGCACTTATCTAAGTCAAGCTTTGTAATTGCTTGTATATTTTTGTGTTTGGCTTGTGCTATTATGTTGGCTGATCTTTATCGTAATTGTGTGTGTGTGTGTGTGTGTGTGTGTGTGTGTGTGTGTGTGTGTGTGTGTGTGTGTATAATATATATGTGTGTGTGTATATATATAATATATATATTATTTGAGAAAAAGTCTTAACACCTGAAACATTAGATCATCATATCTGTATTTCCCCATTCAGGATTTCTACAACAGCCTTTTTTCTGGGGGACTGCCATTTTTAATGTGTTTTCTACCTACACAAGACAAAACCAGTACAATGCTCTCAGGCTGAGTGCGTTTCTAAGGCTTTATCCGGGATCAAGTTAGCTCTTGTGGCTATTTCAGCACTCTGAATATTTCCAGTTGGTGACACTGTGAATAGACTACATTTCCTGCTGGGGAACACTTAAGCAGTTGTTCTCCCCTCCCCTCCCTGACCCCTTTTTATTTTTGCTGCTTGAAGGATGTGGGTGATGATTTATAGAGTATGTCCAATTGGCTGTGTTTGTCTAGGCTGGCTTGCTTCACGCATGCTGAGGCCAGCAGTGAATTTGTAGGGAACCGTCCAAGGAAAATACTTTGCAGAGGGGTAAAAAACAAAATTGCTAACGAAGCAAAACAAACACCAAGCATGAGATAATCTGCTTAGCAAATTTTCAGCAGTCTGTTGAGCTTCGTCTCAGCATCGTATCTCGTCTGACTCCCCAAATGCCAAAAAATTGAAGTCAGCAGCTCAAGACTTGAAACATATTCAAACATTCTGCTGAATTAGCTGCACTATGCAGGAGGTGACTCCTGAGAGAGACTGCGTATCACTAGTAAGTGAAGCACGGCTAGGCATTGTATTTCCACAGCGGAGCACACTAGCTAGGAGAACGGGCTGCGATCTGGGGGATTTTGACTTCAGACATGTTACGATTTAAGCTCTTTTCAGACCTTATAGTCATGTGCACTGGGAGTTTGCCAACCACGTGCATCAGGAGTGCATGCGCCCTGTGATCCTCCTGGTACACGTGATTGCCATGCCATCCAAAAGGGGCAACACATGGATTCTGCATGTGTATACAGCCTCTCTATGTGGTGACGGAGATCCTGATTTTTCAGAGTTCCAATTCACCTGCCACAAAGGTGAAAACCTGTGCATTGCCTCATTTAGGCAGCATAGTGACCATGTATTGAGGGGGGGGGTCTATTTGCTCTGACCTGGATAGCCCAGGATAGCCTGAGCTTGTCAGCATTCAGTAACTAAGTAGGGCCAATCCTGGCAAGTATGTGGATGTGAGATCTCCAAGGAATACCAGGGGCATAATGTGGGTGCAAGCAAGAGAAAAACCACCTCTGATAAACTATCGTCTTGAAAACCTCACCAGGGGTCACCATAAATCAAATACGACTTGACATCAAAAGAATGTGGTTGCTGGTCTCTTGGTATATGCGGACAGGAACCCTTACTGTACCTGTATTTCCCCCTGTCTGGGACTTAAAGCAGTTGAGGAAGCGGCAATTTTTTTTGTTTTTTTAGAAAACGTTATAAGGGAAAAGAATAAAACTAATAATAACTCATTGCCCCAATCTCAATTCAAACACTCCCTTGCTGGCTGCTGTTTTATAGCTAAAAATCCATATTTGACAATCTGAATACAGATCCCGGGGAGTTTGGCCTGATAAAAGTTGGGCATGTGGGTACACTGTAGTTAGTTATCACCAAATGTGTACCTACCAGAGGGACATATGAGGACAAATATCCCAGGTGCAGGCAATTTAATCATGTGGGGGGCGGGAAATCGCCCCCCACACCCCTTCTCCTTCCCCCGCCATGGATCCATACTGACCATGACTGTGAAAGGCAGCGTGGGAGAAGGCACACAGCTTGTAGGGTGTGACTGGCGGAGGCAAGCTGGAAGGGCTGAGCCAAGCGCCCTGCTCCCTAAGCGGCCCAGGGTGAGCCAGCAGGCCCAAGGATGGCCCCCCAGCTGACAAGGAGGCCGTAAGTGGGGCCAGGCGGGGGGGGGGGAGCAGGGTGTGTGTGGAAAAATCAGGTCTTCCCCCAAGCTCCATGGTGGGGAGGCAGAACACTCTGGTCTTGCCCCGAGTGCCATTTTTTGCCAGCATGCTCTGGCTATCACTTAGAGATCCAACACTGAGCTGTAGCCCCTCCATTCAAGGACAATGCTAACATATGCCAACTTGTCTGACATTGAATTAGGCCATCCTTCTAGCTTGGTACTGTTCGGGTATGCTGAAAAATACACCATGAACATAACTGCAAGGTACACTTGCCAGGATCAGGGTTGTTGGATCACAAGCAGTAGCGTAGCACGGGGGGAAGGGGGGTGCGATGCACCAGGCACGCGCCCCTGCGGGGGCATGGCAAGGGCATTCTGGGGGCGTGTCATGGATGTTCTGGGACATTCTGGGGTGGGGTGGGGTGGGGCAGGGGCAGACGGGGGCATGACAGGGCTGCAGGTTGTATGCGTGCCCCGGGCGCAGTTCCTCCTTGTTCCACCCCTGATCACAAGTGATGTACATTATGTGTCTTTTTTTAAAAAAAAAAACTTTATTGTGAATGAAAATAATCTATGTTTTATTGTCTAAGGTTTTCACAGCCAGAATCAACTGGCTGTTGTGGGTTTTCTGAGCTGTGTGGCTGTGCTCTGGTAGTATTTGCTCCTAACATTTCACCTGCATCTTGGGCTGGCATCTTCAGAGATGTGTCTACAGATACAAGACACAGATACATGTGAAATCTTAGGAGCAAAAATTACCAGACCACAGCTGCATAGCCTGGAAAACTCACAACAGCCAACATAATCTATGTTTGTTACATTTATTTTCCAGATCACAGCTATTTTGTTATGAACTACCATCTTCTAAATCATTGGAGAAGAAGGAAGTATTCCCCAGTATTATTGTCTGGTCGTTAAAGTTACCTACTTAAAGTTACCTACATGATTACTTCTTCCTTGTGCTTGTACAAATGGATGCATCTTTTCAATTACTTGCATGGGATACATTGGCCTGTATCCTATTATTCCAGTAAGCAATGTCTGAAACTTTCCTCCACCTGAAGAAGTCTCTCTTCAATGGAAGGGTCACTTGAGTGTAGCTTAGTTTGCTTAAGCTCCTTCAGCATAAGGTAGGATACCTCCCATTGCGTGCAAGGATATGCACGCATGAATTTATCCCAGTCATAGCAATGTGGTGGTTTTTCACCATGCGACACCAATACTGTAGCAAAAAGGTGAATGATTTTAAAAACGAGATTTGTGTGTATTGGAGGGGGTAGGGAAAATGCAGTTCATTGCAAGTGTGAGATTACGCTTATGTGAATTTAAGATCTGAACAGCTGAGTTGCCATTAATGAGCACTGAATGAGGCTGTCATGAGGGATGCATTGAAGTAATGCAGAAGATGCAGCTCAATGTGTGGTTTCCTTTTTTGATCTTAACATTGTGCCTTCTGTCTCTTGCAGTAGAAGATGCAGCGGCTGGTAGGGGGAGGCAGTATGTAATTTTTGAGATGTTCAGAGAATCAATGCATCAAACGATAGGGTTGCCAACTTCCAGCCCTGGAGATCTCTTTCTATTACAATTAGATTACAATGGCTGTTCTGGAAGGTTGACTCTATGGTATTCTATTCCACTCAGATCCTTCCCCTCCCCAAACCCTGCCCTCCCCAGGCTCCCCCCCCCCCGAAAAAAAATCTCTAGTTATTTGCCCACCCAGAGCTGGCAACCCTTTTGAACACTCAACTCCAGTGGGGGAAATTTGTGAGCAGGCCACAAGGTGGAGCAGCAGATGTCTCGTGTGAGCAGCAGGTGCTCTCCAGAACTTCAGATAGGAAACAGTATCTGCTTCCTGCAACTGATGTAAGGTGTGATTGGGCCTGGGACCTTTCACAATTGTTTAAAAATGGATCTTGCTATTCCGCACAGTAAAATTCAGCTTCAAAGTGCCTTGAAAGTGCATTATTCTGCATGTGCGGAAGGGGCCCATGTGTGTATTGGAAGGAGAACACCATAGGCTGAGTCCAAACTAATGTTTCCATAGTCACAGGGACCTCCACCCACACAGTGCCATTTCCTTACCTCCCCAGAATGCTTAGAGAAGTGGAAAAGTCCTGCTTCATTGTCTGAAGTCTTTATGTGGTGTGGATCTAAACCTTTGACTGCTGTAATGCAGTCAGAATCTTTTAAATAACAAATCTTTTTTGGTTTTTAAATTGGTGCTCATGTGTTGTAGGATGCAAGCCCTTGTACTCATGCCTTACATTAAAAAAAAGTCTTCTGCTGTTCTATTTATTAACATCTCCTTAGTCAGCTTGCTTTACAGTTTAAAAGTGTCTCCTCCAGAGACACTTCCCAAGCAGCTGAGAAGTACGCTTTCTACTGTAAATAGCATACAATGAAGCACAGTATGCCAGGCTGTATTAGACAACAGGAAGTCCAATTTGACCAAAATAGAGATTGGAGGGTGGGAACAACAGTCATCTTCTTGGTTGGTTTTTACTGATACTGCCCACTTTTCCTTCTTCAGGCTTCTTGGTCTTCCTTTTTAAAAAATTTTTATTGTATCATTTGAATATTCCATTTTATATTAATATTCTTCATTCGTTTTCAAAGAATACATTTTCCCCTTTTTTCCCCTCCCCCCTGTATTTCTTCATAATTTTATCAAACAAACAGCAGTAAGTTCATTCTTTGTAATCTCTTCTCCCATATCTCCTCATTGACTCCAGCTTCTTTCATCCAGTCCGAACATATTGACCATATCTTCAAAATTTCGCTCTGTTTATCTTGCCACAGTTTATTTTTTGTTATTATATCGAAAATATCCAGTGTCACTTGTTCCCAGATATATTCCAACCATTTCTGGATTGTCCATTTTTTCTTTTCTTTCCAGCCTAAAGCTATTGTTGCATGTGCTGCTTTCCCCTATTATTTCTTTATATACATATAGCTATATTTTTTTATCTACCAATCTTCTATCCCTTCTATTACACCCATGAACATTAAATCATTATTTATCCCAATATTAATCTTCACCAGTTTCTTTTTTGATATATAACATTACGGGTTGTCCAAAAAAAAAATTTTCACTTCTATACATTCCTGTCCCCACATATGACTATAATATGCCTCCTGGTTCTCGTGAGTGCCAGCATTTAGGACTAAGTCCCTTTAAATCATATATATGCCATTTGTTTTGGTAAGTCTCCATATACCATTTCAATATCACTTTTCTTTCCAACTCCATATATTTCTCAATCTTTAGTATTTTTTCCAACTGTCTATTAAATTTTCAGTTTTCCCAGTAGTATCTAGAAAAACCTTCCTTCTCTCCCATTTTGATCTTCAATGTTCTTATCATAAAAGTCTTTGTCATCAACCATATATTTATGTCCCAGAATTTTCCTCTTTTACATTTTTTTCTCTATAAAGTTCAAAAAACATTTAGCCATTATAATATCTCTCCTATTATTCTGGGTGGAAACCTTTTATCCTTTCCCAAATGCCCTTCAAGACCAACCAGTTCTCATTACCTCCTAACTCTATAAAATTTTGTAATGTCATAATTTCTCCTCCTCTTATCAGATTTGCAACAGTTTGAATTCCTTGTCTTTTCAATATTTTTATCACTTTTTTCCCCATCTTTTCCAGCCACACTTGCCAGAGGTGCCACGTCCAGAGTGCCGGGCATCCATTTACCTCTCCATTTTTCCCATATATCTAGTAACACCTTTCTTGACTCTATTGCAGTTTGGTTCCCTCTCTTCAACTCATTATTAAATATTCCATAAACACCAATCCCTTCATTTATTTCTTTTTCAAACTTAACCCATCCTTTGACATTTTCCTCATTTATATTCATCAGACTTTTAATCTGGAATGCTTCTTGGTCTTCCTTCCCTTCTCCCGCCAGCTCACGGTCCCCTCTTCCTTAGCAATGTAGGCTGATGTCTACCTGTAACCTTTCCGTTCTCATCTTTCCTACGCCCCTTATGAAAACTTTTTCTCTGTTACCATACAGGTTGCAAAGAGCAGCTGAAATTTACAGTGCCAGAGGCAGTTCAGGAGAATGAATGTATCTCTCAGAATCTATCCTGCCTTTCACACCCAATTCCCGGCCTCCCTGTCAGGCAAACGCATTCATACTGCAGTACAGCTTCTTATAAACATTCATGTCCTTACACAGCACAGATGCGGTTTTTTGTTTGTTGTTGTTTTATTGCTCCCCTGTACAATGTTAAATCAATGACAGCATTCCACCCATCTGATACAAGGCAGTTTAGGCTGGTAGAGTCGTACAAGCAGATTCTTTCATGGGCTACAGCCAGTAGGAAACCCATAAGGGAAAGAAAGGAGGAGAGGAAAGAATGGAATGGACAGGAGGAGGGGGAGCAGATAGCATGGAGCTGTGGCTGCCCTCAATTGTAGGCCCATTGGAATGTTTCAGTCTTACAGGCCCTGTGAAATCGAACCACATCCCACAGTGCCCAGGTCTAATTTTACAGAGAGTTCCACCAGGTCAGAGCCAAAGCTGAAAAGGCTCTGACTGTAACACAGTAAAAAAATTGATGGGGAGACACATGGTGGAGGGTGAACAGAAAATGTGATGGATTACATTTTAAAATCTATTTTGTGTCAACCTAATGGTATTAATACTTTCCCTCCTTGCATATGAAATAACTGCAACAGTCACACGCAGGCTGAGAGCAGCCCTCCATGGGGGGAGGTGGGAGAAGAACTCTTCAAGAAAAAGGAAGAGTTCCAAAAAGGTGTGTTTGAGATCCCCCCCCCCTTTATTGTTTTTCTGCCTTTTCTTCACAAGACCTATTTTGGGGGCAGTTGGCGTCATTACCTTTTGTCCAGAAACAAAGGCAGCTGCATCACCTGCTCCAGGGCCTACTTGTGCATGTTTGATATAAAGGCTCAATAACTTCATTTTGCTGCCAGTGAGTCCACTGGTTTCAGTTCATTACTGCATGAATGACTACAAGGCAGAACTCTGCTGTCTGAGTTATCATAGCCCTGTATTATTCCTGGTACTCCTGGCAAGAGCTGAGCAAGGGTTTCTGGAGAGATTCTAACTATCACCTTGGTACCGTGTTTCCCCGAAAATAAGACAGCGTCTTATATCAATTTTTGCTCCCAAAGATGCACTATGTCTCATTTTCAGGGGGTGTCTTATTTTTCTGTGTTCTGTTCGTCAGGCATGCTTCCAAACGAAAACTTTGCTACGTCTTACTTTCGGGGGATGCCTTATGTTGTGCACTTCAGCAAAACCTCTACTACGTCGTATTTTCCGGGGATGTCTTATATTCAGGGAAACAGGGGATGTCTTTTAATTGCAGCCAGATTAATGGAATGATGTATTTTTTGGATAATGGGACAAAGTACTATGATGCCCTGATCTGGGCTGATGGATGCAGCTAGCATAATAGCAGGCAGTGACGTAGGTATAGATTTTTTATGGGGTGGGTTCAGTGACTGAGGGCTTTCTGGCTGTTCCATTCCATGCATTGTTTTAAGGCAGTGGTGGCAAACCTATGGCATGGGTGTCAGAGGTGGCACTTAAAGCCCTCTCTGTGGGCACGAGCAAACAGAGTCGGCCCCCCCACCCCCACACGTCTAGGCTAGCCTGGGCCGCTGAGCTCGATTATTAGCATTAAACCTAAGACCTAGTTTTGGGGAAGCAGTGTAGATAACCCTGTTAAACGCTGTTAAACCCCATTGATTTTCATGCAACGAACTAAAGCGCGATCCTTTACCTGGGAGTAAGCTCAGTTGCTGGCAATGGGGTTTGCTTCTGAGTAAACCCTCCTAGGGTCGTGATTCATCCATTGGAAGAGTTGACGGTTGCTTCAAAGCAAAGTCATCAACTACCACCAAGCTTACGCCCGAGTAACGCATGCCTCGAGCCAACCATTTTTTTCTAAACTAAAACCTCAGCATTCAGGTTAAATTGCCGTGTTGGCACTTTGCGATAAATAAGTGGGTTTTGGGTTGCAATTTGGGCACTCGGTCTCAAAAAGGTTTGCTATCACTGTTTTAAGGCTACTGGGACATGTAATGGGAGGGGTTTGCACCCGAGGGAACCCCCCCCCCCTTACCTACATCCCTGGTAGCAGCATCTTCGGCATATCTTATCCCCTCCTTATGAAGGTCCTTATAAACTTCTAATGGTTTATGGTTGTGAGCTCTGGATAATTTCTAAATCTTACCAGTTGGTGCCTCAATTTTTTTCATAATTCAATGCCAGCATACGCTCTTTGTCCCCAAGAGTTTCCAGTTTTAAAAAAGGGCCGAATTGTTTTGAAGTGCCCATCCCAAACACTAAAAGATTCCTCTTGAACCTTTTGATGAATTCACAGAGTTCATAGAGAGTGGCTTTTTGTTCTTCAGTTCTCTCATTATGGTTTGACGGCTCTTTCAGCAATTCAGCAAACAGATCGGGATGGCCCAAAGCAGGTTAACCAGGAAACTGGTCTTCATCATCATGAAATATGAAAGCTGATTTGTTAAAAGAACCACTGCTATCTCTGTAATTATATGGATTATAATCACTTGACCATGAGAAAGAATGAGGAGGTATTATGTTAAGCTATGACATTTTGCTGTCAAGAGCTCCTGGGCCTGTATCAGTAGCTCTACTTCCTGCTCGCAGATCTATTCTAGGCCGACTGCAAATTGAATCACAACCTTCTTTTTTGGAATCCTATTTCATAGGCTCATTCATATCCTCCTGATTGAGAAAACTGAAGTTCTGACTGGCCTCAGACACTCTATGAACAGAACTATAAATATCTTCTGGATTCACACTTTCTGTATCATAACCGAATGCACTTGGTGATGAAGTGTTCTGGAATGTTAGGGACGTGAGGGGGCTATACCAACTTGTTAGTGTGTGACGAACAGTTCTTGTTAAAGGGCCTCACATGGATTCTAGGCTACCAATTCCTGCATTTAGGAGGTAGTGATGAAGAAGCTTTGTGGTGCCATCCTGAAAGGTTTTTGATAAAGCACTCAGCACCACTGTAAACTTTGGAGTATAGAGTTAAAAAAGGAAAATTAATACTGACTGTGCAGCCTTTCTAACATCTGAATTTTTACGTTCTGTTGTCCAAGTGATAATTCAAGATACTGTCAGATGAGTTTCACTCGAATTTTCAAAACCTTCTGGATCAGTCTGTTGTGAAATAGTCTGTATGTATTTAAGAACTGCACCTTTTACCTTCAAGCTAGGTGCCTGAGTCTGCTCAACAGTAAATCTCATTAAAATATCGAAGTAGACATTATTTGGAAATGATTTCCTAAGTTCCTTTTGAACATTTGCTTGTACAGAATCTAACAAATCAGAACTCATTTTTTCAGCAATTATATCAGCAACACAAACAGCCAATCTTGTAGATCTTCCTTCCGGATTTGAGTCAAGTCTATCAAAGTTTCCAAAAATCTGCTGAACATTTGTATGAAGATTATTGTCAAAGGCTTTCATGGCTGGAATCAACTGAGTGTTGAGCAGTGGTGTAGCTACCACGGGGTGGGGTGTTCGGTCACGTGGGGGCCCCCACACACTCCTCCCCCTTCCCTGGTCTCGGCCCCGCCAGGCCTGCGGAGGCCACAGCCAAACGGCCCTCAGCCCCGCCCTGCCCCACCAGGCCCGGTGGATGCCGCAACCAAGTGCCCCTCAGCCCCGCCCTGCCTGGCTGCCTGGAACCGCCGCCGGTTCAGGTAAGGGGGTGTGTGAGGTGGCAGGAGGTGCCATTTTGCCCCAGGTGCCAGTTTCCCCTGCTACACCTCTAGTGTTGAGGGTTTTCTGGGCTGTGTAGCTGCAGTCTGGTGGCTTTTGCTCCTAATGTTTCACTTGCATCTATGGTGGCCAGGATCTTCAGAGACATGTCACAGTAAGATGTGTTTCTCTCTATGGCACAGTATAGAGTGATTGAGTGGTGGGGTATATGTTTTATCCACCTCACAGCTGGGAGGGTGGTGGTGATGAAGACTTGTTGTATTTCAGAGAAGTATAGTTGGAGTGCCAACATCCAACATTCTACCCATTCATTATGATCTCTGTGTTCCTTCATCCACCAAAGGGATGTGGTCTCTTAGCAATATACATTGGTTGCATAACAAATATTGAAGCAATGCTACTGCCCATTTTATATCCAAGGCCTCCTTCTCTAGTTTTGAAGAGGCTTGCACCCTGGAGAATAGTTTTCAGCTCAGGAATGTAATAGGATATCCCATTTCCCTCTGCATCAGAGCCAGAAACAGCTCCTAGGCCAACTGTGGAGGCATCAGTGTACAGCCAAAAGCATTTTGAAAAGTCAGGCCTCTTGAGGACTGGAGGCATTGAGAGGTTCTGCAACAAGGATCCTTAACATTCTTCATTCTAGGGCAAGGACTCCTTTACACCTTTCCATATCAAGTCTGACAACAGGTCTGTTACTGAGGCAAAATGTGGGCTGAAATGGCTACATTATCCTGCAAGCCCTAACAACTGCCTAATTTCCTTCTTGGTTCGCAGGATGGGTCACTGTTTTTTGCATGGGGAAAACTTCATCTCCCCATCTACATTTCCTAAATACTGTAAATGAAGTTGTATTAAAATACTTTTTTTTGCATTCAGGTGCAGGCCAGCTCCTTCTGCTGCTTTGAAGATAAGCTGCAAATGCTGTAGATGTTCCACCAAGGTTCTACTAAAAACAATAACATTGTCAATATAGGCCCTGGCATAGCCCTGGCATAGGCCTAACAGGCTATCTACCAGTTGCTGAAAAGTGGCTGCAGCTTCATGGAGCCCAGTGGCATGGGGGGGGGGGGGATGGCATCTGGGGCAAAATGGTGCCGAGGCCCAGCCATGCCCCTCCTCCTTTTTGGAAGTGGGGGGGGGGTTCTAAGATCTTCCCTAATGTGAGGCAAGAGGTGCCTTTCTCTTGGCTATCTTTTGCAGATTATTTTGTTCCTTACAAATAAAGGAGCCAGCCTTCTGAAATTCCTGTAAGTCAGTTCCTCTGGGACATCATTCCTTAGAACACCATCTGGGTCCCACAGTTGACTTATCAGAAATCCAAACCTCTTGCTTTGCCTTGTCCTTGACTCATTGAGATCAACACTCTAATCGGCTTCAGGTGACTTGCTGAAGTGTGACTCCCCTTCCCTTGCACCCTTCATGTGACTCCCCTTCCCTTGCATGCCATTCCCAGTGTAACATCAGCTTAAAGAGATCATATTTGAATACATTTTATGGCCCAGTTCACCCTATTATAATTTAACTGGCTTGGTTATGTTATCTAAACAGTTTAAAATCTGATTGGTTTGTAAAGTTAGAATCTGCCAATATTATTATATTAATTTTTCATCTTCTTACCATGATGAAATTGAAGACCTATAGACAGTGTTCCAAGGAGGACTCCCATCCAGGCACTGAACAGATTCAGACCTGCAAGGTTGCTGAAACATATTCTGGAATTCCTATAACATTTGGTGCCATCGCGGAATGGTTGCCATGAGGGACATGGCTAACCATAAAATATAAAGCAGTTCCAAACCAGCAGTTCTTCTGCAATGGTGGCAACTTTTTCTTGAATCCATGCAAAAGATGAGGTCAGCTAAGTTATTCTCCTGGATGTTCTCATCCTTGGATAAAGGGGGAGAAAGCAGGTGCTCTGGGAGTCCAAACAGGGCAGGGCATTTCGAGTTTTTGAGGTTCCTAGCCATAAAAATAGGAATGGGGGATAAAAATACATGATGCACTTGAAAATAAATTTTGAAATTCATCATTTGGGGGAAATAGATGCTGTGTGTGTCCGGGGGGGGGGGGGGGATGCTCATGGTTGCCATAATAGGAATAATTGTGATAAGGATTTCACAATGAAAAGCAGCAACAGTGGACAATGTTCCTTGAAATGCAGCTTGCATTCCATGTTACCTTGCAATATCCAAACATGGGGGTGGGAATGGGAATGTTACATATATTATGGGCATTTTGTCAGAACATGCTGAATGATAGCCCAGTAAGTCTGGCCAGGGCCATGAGTAAGACTAAACTATCTCGCAGAATCTTTTGAAACAAACAAAAACCTGAGTCGGAAAATGTTCCAGATGCTGGAAAAAGAAAGAACGTGAGAATCACATTTTTGCAAAATACAGATGAATTACTTCAGGGACCAGTGTAAAAGCATTCCCCTATTTCAAGAAATTGTTAATGCACCCAACCCTGGAGTCATTCAGCAGAGAAGTGCAGTCTCTGAATAATGCAATAAAATAAAATAAAACACAAGAGTTTCACTCAATGACAAGAGAATGGTGAGTAATTATGTTTCTCACCCATAACTGTATCACAAGCAATATCCAGTGGTTGCTGCTGATCTCCAAACTCAGTGTCAGTGAATGCAGATGGCTAGAAGAAGAATCTTATTTTCCCAAAGTATTTTACTATTTACATGACACACAAAATATGCCTAGAGCAAAAATATGTCTTAAAGAAAGAGGTACAGCTTCCCTCAAACCCTAAAAAAAGTGGACACACGTTTATTGTTAAAAAAAATGGGATGTTTTCCATTTGAGCCTGGAGATGCCAGCCTCCAGGTGAGAACTGGGGATCCCCCAGAAATACAGTTAACCTCCAGACTACAAAAATCAGTTTCCCAGGAGCAAATGGATGCTTCAGAGGGTAGACTGCATGGCATTGTAGCCCATTGAGGTGCCTGTCTCCACCAGGCTTCATCCCCTAGGAATCCCTAGGAATTTCCCAACCTGGATCTAGCAACCCTACCATGCCCCCCTCCCCACAGTCCCTGGCTGGTGGCCAGGGCTGGTCTGACAGCCCTATTTGAGCCATATGTCCTGAAGTTCAGCCCTGGAGTACATAAAACAATAATAAAGATGACTGTCACTGAATATGCACAGAGAGAGCTGGCTAAATCTTCAGCATAGGTGTAGCCAGTGGTGGGATTTAGCCGGTTTGCACCACTTCGGCAGGACCGGTTATTAAAATGGTGCTTGTAAACAACCAGTTGTTAAATTATTTGAATCCCACCACTGGGTATAGCCATCCATCTGAATTTAAATGAGGCTTTCAAAAGTAATCAGGCATTGTTCTGATTGATCACACAGGCAAGGGTTGCCAGGTTGAAGTCCATAATTCCCTCTGCACCATGTCTACATCACAGGAGGCAACTATGACTTCACAGGCCCATTCTTCCCTGGTCACATAGACCATGCCATGGTGTTATACTTGTCCTGCTGCTTAGAACATTTGAGAAAGGATGATGGATAACAAAACTGCAGAGAAAGCGGGTGGGAGATGCTGTGGTAGCTTGGTGCCCTTATTTAACAGTTCTCTTCTGTGTATGGCAGCCTGGGCGCAACCCAGCGACTCCGTCTGTACTCAGGCCTGATTGCATGGGTGTTGCAATGAGACTGACTAGAGCAAAAGTTGAGCCCTGGCAGCAGACATGGGCCTAATCTCATCCCCATTTCATTAGGAGTAAAGTGAGAGAAAAGTCTTTTCAAACACATGGTAAAAGGCAAGATTTTGACATGGTGTTGGTTTCACATCAGGGAATCAACTTGGCCTATGCTATCTAATAGCAAACTGGCAGTCTTCATGTCTGCAAAACCACAAAACCATAAAGCAAAGATACCCAAAGACAAAGTAGAAATCACTATCCACTCAGGTGCACAAAAATATGACTGTGGATTCTAGAAGCCAGCAAGGGAATTGCTTGCCATCACCAGCTTCTTTTTAGGCAATCTCAAACTTCTGATCTTACAGATCTACCTGGGAAGGTCATGTGAATTTACAGCCCCCACATCATTAAATTAATAGCAGAAAAGTGTAGTCCAGTATTCCCAGTGCTGTGGCAGGTATCCTGAAATACACCCCTAAATTGGGAACTACAGTTGCTAAATATTGTAGAAAATTTGGTTCTCTGCCTGTAACCACCATTTGAAAATAAAGTTTAAAAACCCAAAACTTATCTCTGAGAGGTCTAAGAGGGACTTTGCGGGCATTGCTGTATCATGTATTAATTTGCTGCATTTTAAATATGTTATTTAGTGATTAATTTATATATTGTTTTTATGCCTATTGTATTTGAATTTTGTGTTGTCCGCTGCCCAGAGCCCTTCGGGGGTTGGGCGGGATATAAATTTGAAAAATAAATAAATAAATAAAATAAGACATGTGATTATTTCATTACCGTGTTTCCCCGAAAATAAGGCAGGGTCTTATATTAATTTTTGCACCAAAAGATGCATTAGGGCTTATTTTCAGGGTAGGGCTTATTTTAGGGGAAATACGGTACCTTCACAATTCATTAATGTGGGCTCTCGGCAGCCCTGTTGATTCCCCATCACGTGTGATGCAAGCTGTATCCTCATTGGCAGGGAGCACCCTGCTGGATCACACCATCCTGATCTGTATCTACCAGTAGGGCTTATTTTTGGAGTAGGGCTTATATTTTAAGCATCCTCCAAAAATCCTGAAAAATCATGATAGGGCTTATTTTCGGGGAAACACGGTACATGGAAACAAAAGCTCTAAGGGGAAGGAACAGAAAAAAACATTGAGGACAAGATGTAAAAATGCTGCCAGCTTTAGGGAACAACCACGGAACAGACCTTGAGAAATTAAGGTAAAGTGAGGCTTGCATTGAAGAAGGAAATAACATTCTAAATGTAGCCAAAAGGTCTTGGATAGCTTCCTTCGGCTAAACTGTCACCTTCATAAATTAAAACTGGACAGCAAATGGACTGACTCCACTTAAGCTATTGTTTTTGCCAGTTTTATGGTAGCTCCTTAGAGCAACAACAAAATGGCCCTTGTTTTGGTCAGACGCAACACCTTCAGGACCAGCCCTTCACCTTTCCCTATGCTCTGATGAAAGAAAAACCCCTGAGGGGAAAGTGTTCCCCCTTTGGCTTTTTAAAAAATACATGAATCTCCATGAAACTAGATTAGGGCGATTCAATGTGCCATAGTTTTGTTTTGTTTTTTGCTGCAGCAGTTTCATTTTTAATAAAGTGATGTTGAGGCAATAAGCACAAAACCCACAATAGTTTCTTTTATTAATTAAAGAAGTCAAAAAGTTTCACATGAATAGAAGTTTAGGGTGCAGTTAAGGAACTGGGGCGAGGGTTGCCAACTCCAGATTGGGAATTTCCTGGTGATTTGGGGCAGTGCCTGTGGAGGGCAGCTAGGGGAAAGCTCCATTGGGATGTAATAGGGTTGCCACCCCTACCTGGTACCCTGACAGAAGTGGGGGACAAACAAGAGATCCGACCATCAAAACTTAATTGCATTTCCAAAGCAAATTGTCAAGGGCGATGCTCTAAGACAGTGGTGGCGAACCTATGGCACGGGTGCCAGAGGTGGCACTCAGAGCTCTCTCTGTGGGCACGTGTGCACAGAGTTTGTCATGTGGGGGGGGGGGAAATCGCCCCCCCCCACACACACACACATCTAGACTGGCCTGGGCCGCTGGACTTGATGTGAGTGCACCTCAGCGAGCAGGAAGGACTCGGCTGGCGGGCCTGGTGCCTGTGCTCCAGGTGACTGCTGCCCGGGGGGGGGGGCAGAGGCAGCAAAGATGCTAGAGAGGCGCAGAGCAGCGCATGTGGGACTTGCTGGAGGCTACAGCAGGCTGGCCCCTGCTCAAGGGGGTTATTCAGGTTAAATTGCCGTGTTGGCACTTTGTGATAAATAAGTGGGTTTTGGGTTGCAATTTGGGCACTCAGTCTCGAAAAGGTTTGCCATCACTGCTCTAAGAGCACCCCTGTGGCACAGAATGGTAAAGTGCAATACTGCAATCATGTGCCGTTTGCTACCATATCAACGGCCACCTGTGAATCACAAATCATGAAAAGGGATTTTTTTAATCAGCAAAAGGAAAAAAAACTAAAGCAAATACATGTGGAAGTGGATACATGTCATCATCTGACACAGGTGTAGAAAGTCCATTGAGCGCAAGCAATTGAGCTTGATCATATTGATTCAGGTCCAGTGTATTGATTCAGGTTTGATATATTGGTTAGGGCCTACCATCCGGAAATCCAGTCTTCCATAAAACTTGCTGAGTGATCTCAGTCACTCTTCGTCAGAGGTATAGCTCCAAGGAGGCGGAGGGGTGCGCGACACACCAGGTTCGCGCCCTTCTGGGGATGTGGCCAGGGTGTTCCGGGGTGTGGCAGGGGCATTCCAGGGGCGTGGCGAGGGCGTTCCGGGGTGGGAGGGGGCGTTCCGGGGCGGAGAATGCACTGGTGCACCGGGTGCTTTCCCCTCTTGCTATGCCTCTGTTCTTTGTCAGTCTAATCTACCCCACAGGGTTGCTGTGAGTATATAATGGAGGAGAGAAAAACAATGTACACTGTCCTGAGCTTCTTGGAAGAAAAGCAGGATAGAAACATACTGAAATAAATTACACCCTATAGCAGTGATGGCGAACCTATGGCACGGGTGCCAGAGGTGGCACTCGGAGCCCTCTCTGTGGGCACGCGCACACAGAGTTTGTCATGGGGCGGAAAATCACCCCCCCACACACACACATCTAGGCTGGCCTGGGCCACTGAGCACAACATGTGCGCACCGCGGTGAGCAGGGAGGACTCGGCTGGCTGACCTGGTGCCTGTGCTCTGGGTGGCTGCTGCCGGGGGGTGGGTGGGCAGAAGAGGCAGAGATGCTAGAGAGGCACAGAGCAGTGTGCGCGGGACTTGCTGGAGACTAGTGCAGGCTGACCCCTGCTCGAGCGGGTGGGCAAGGAAGAGGGAGCCAATCACTTTTTTCTAAACTAAAACCTCAGCATTCAGGTTAAATTACCGGGATGGCACTTTGCGATAAATAAGTGGGGTTTGGGTTGCAATTTGGGCACTCGGTCTCAAAAAGGTTCGCCATTACTGCCCTATAGTCTTTAATAGGGAAGTAGGTGAGGAGATCCTTAGCATGGGAATAGTCCCTGTTTTCTTCTAGGAAATGCTGCAGACTAGTATTCTAATGTTGTGTTAACCCTGCAGTCTGCCTGCAGCAACATGAGAGCAGATTCAAGGCCATGTGGTAGCAACTATGGCTGATGGCCATCACACAGCAATGGGTAACAAATGGAGCTTAGGTGACCCCTGTTTGGCAGATATTTTTGGTGTTTATGCTGTGCTGCTCTTTGCATCACTTCTCGAGATTGGCTTGACTGTTACTATAAACACTGGTGTCACTTTAGAATGCTGCTTCTCTCTGGGATTTGTGTAGGCCTCACAATAGACAACACAATGAAGATAATTAAGAAACAAAATAAAGCAGTCCTTTCTCCATGTCTTAACAGTTTTTTTGTGGTGAACTAAGAACTTAACCATATGTTAAATGCATCATGCCTTGCTTATGCCGTGGAAACGCACTTCCCAGCCTTTTAAATCTGAAATGGACTATATTACAAGCAGCTTGTTAAGCGTGCGACAGATCTGCCTGAAACGAAGGTCCTTGTATTCTGCGAGCCTGCACATTGTGCTAATAAACCGGTTACATACATACACAAACAGTCTGTTTCGGGGCTTGTGGTTCCTATTACACTGGTTCAGGTTTCAACAGGCAACGGGCCTCTCGTTTGTGTTTTCAGCCGGACCCGTAAGTGGATGCATGTGCATTACAATTCCAGACATCATTCCATACCAGATGTGGTGCCTTTATTTTTAGTATGGCAGGAGTGTCTGCTGACCCTCTCTCACCCCACGTCTAATGAAAGATTGACTGCCGTGAGTTTTCATATGGTAAATTATATATGAGAGGACAGCAGATTTAAAAATTAATTCAAGATTAATTGAAGGATGACTGCACATGGAATCATTTTGGCTAACAGATGAACATTTCACAACAAAGAACAGAAAGGGAAAAAAAATTGAACGGGAGTATTTTAATCCCATTTTTTCCACCAAGAATGATCATGTTCTCAGAGAAGAACTCAGATTAATCATTCAGAGTGAAGGTCCTTTTTTCACTTGCTGTGTGAGATTACCCTGAGCCAAAGCCACTTCGACTAAAGAAGAGTTTCTTGTTTTCCTTTGACAAGTAAACGATCACTCTACCGACAGTTTGAGCCATAGTTTCGATAGGAAGAGGGAGGGGCTCCTTATTCAGTTCTCCCCTCAGACAGCTTGGGTTGCCAATGTCCAGATGGGGCCTGGAAATTTCTTAGAGCTACAATTGATCTCAAAACTGCAGAAGTCAGTTCCTGTGGAGAAAATATCCACTGAGTGCCAACCTTGAACTTCATGGGCAAAACACATAGCTGCCATTTCAGTTCAGATTTACCACATCTATAGAGAACGGTTCCACCTTAGACAAGTGAAACATTGATCAGTAGCCACAACATGGAGCCCTTTCATCTGAATTCTTCCTGTTTACCAGTAGTGGTACAGTAACATAATGGAGGGTATGTTTAACTCCACATTCTTAAAAAAAAGTTTTCAAAGTGTTCTGTGCATTCTTTTAAAATCATAATGAATGAGGGAAGCTGGAAGAGCCTGTTACAGCATGTATGCCACCATCCTGCAAGCTGGGTCCATGCATGCAATAGAGCTTTCCTCTTGTGAAGTATGGAATGGGTGCAGCATCTGACCCTCAGTGTTAGCTTTTGACTGCCAGCAATGGTGCAGGCTACTTCCCTTCCTATTGTTCCAGGCTCCAAGTGCATATAGTATTGCTCTTCACCAACAGTAGTAGAAAAATGGTCTCCAGTTTATGGAACTCTGTATCTCGTAAAAAGGAATCCTGCACACATTTTTTGAGAATGGCAGAAATTCAAGGAAGTGAATGCTTCCCTTTCTTCCTGCTGTCTGTGACACCTCCTGAAAAGCTGTTCCTGAAGATCATGAGATCTTGGGGAATACAACGGGATACAGTGTGGAGAGCTAAAACAAGAAATGGGAATGGCTACCAATCTTGATCCTCCTTGATCTCAGATTGCAAATGCCTTAGCAGACCAGGTGCTCGGGAGCAGCAGCAGCAGACGGCCATTGCTTTCACATCCTGCACGTGAGCTCCCAAAGGCACCTGGTGGGCCACTGCAAGTAGCAGAGTGCTGGACTAGATGGACTCTGGTCTGATCCAGCAGGCTAGTTCTTATGTTCTTATGAATGGTCAGAAATTGATTTTTGTGCACATTCTTTCTCCATTAGTAGAAGAGGAGAACTGATTTCTGTGGACTTCCCCTCAAGCAGCATTCACTCTGCCTGCTTCCCACTTTGTCCTTCAGAATCCCCTCAGCCCTCTGGAACAGCTTGGAGGGAAGTGCAAAAGCATGGCAGACAGATGGGAAAAATCTGCTCTATAAACTCCTTTTCTTCATAGGATCCAGTGCACAGAATTTTCAACAGGGCAGCAATGGACAGTGAATCAAGGATCCAATACATTGGACATGATCCAGCTTTAGTTATCTGGACACAGTGACCCTAGTGATTTACCAAAGATAGATCTGACCTGTTGCAGGGAGGCTTCAGCAAATATCACAATGTGGCATTCATCCTGAACGAAACCTCATTTTCAGATATCTCTTTTTGTAGATTGAGGCACTGCTCCTCACAAATTAACTTTTGCTGATTTCCCGCAGTGGTTACATCCCCTTCGCTACTTTGCACCTCTTTCTGAATTGTTGAAAAGATTCTTTTTTAAAAAAGAAAAGTGGAAGATTATTTGAGAAGGCTGATTTCTTGCTTAACCACAAGTTTACCAATGAATCAATACTTATAGATCCCATTTTATTATGAAAGTCAGAAGTGCTTCTAGACAAATGTTACAGAAGGGGCTCAGTGGGAAAGCCTGTGCTTTACATGCAGAACATCCCAAGTTCAATCCCTGGCATCTCCACTTAAAAGGATCAGGTGGTAGACCTCCATCTCAGATCTGGTTTAAGTAGACAATATACTGACCTTAATGGACCGATGGTCTGATTGAGTCTGAGGCAGCTTCATCAGTCTATGACAGGGGTCTGCAACCTGCAGCTCTCCAGATGTTCATGGACTACAATTCCCATCAGCCATGGTGGCAGGGGCTGATGGGAATTGCAGTCCATGAACATCTGGAGAGCTGCAGGTTGCAGACCCCTGGTCTATGAGTATCCCGGAACACAAAATCTCAATTTTAAATGTATGCTGATGGGATCTAGCTGAAAGAGAAAGAAGTCTTGAAATTGTAGTGGATAAATTGATGAGACTGTCACTGCGCCGGCATCAGTGAAAAGGGCAAACTCCATGCTGAGATGATTAGGAAAGGAACTGAAAATTAAAAGGCCAATATTGCAGTGTCCCTGTATAGATCAATGGGTGAGCCTCCATTTGGAGTAGTCTGATAGACGCTGGTCGTTATATCTGAAAAAGGCTATTGAAGAGCTGGTAAAAGTGTGGAAGAGAGAGACCAAGGTGATTAAGTAATTAGAATACTTTTCGTATGAAGAAAGACTAAAGAATTTAGCACCCAGAGTGGAAAAAAAAGACACTTGGAATGAGGGGAACATGACACAAGTTTGTAAAATTATGCATGGGACAGAGAAAATGAACAAGGAGAAGTTTTTTTCTCTCTCTCTTATAATACTAGCACGCCAGGGCCACCTATGAAATGGATAGACAATAGATCCAGCACAGACAGAAGCAAATACTACTATATTCAATGAGTAACTAAATTGTAGAATGCACTGCCAGTGGATGTAACGATGGCCCCAAGTATGGTTGGCTTTAAAAAAGGAGTTAGACAGAGGATAAGAATGATATCTCATCATTGACTATTAGCTACAGCTACTTCAAAAACAAAACCTCCATAGTCAGAAGCAGCAAACCTCTGAATACTGGTGCCAGGAGGCAACTTAACAGGAAGTCCTTGGACTGGGTGCCATTTTTGTTGGCCCTCATGAACAACTGGTTGTCCTGGCCACTGTGTGAAGCAGGGTGCTAGACTAGAAGAGTAATTGGTTTGAACCAGTGGACCTTTTCTTAGGTTCTTATGACAGAAAAGAAGACAGAAAAAAATTGGAAGAGTTGGATTTATTTTCTCTACTTTTGAAGAGTCTCAAAGTGGCTTATAATTGCCTTCCCTTCCCCTCCCCACAAAAGGCACTTGTGAGGTAAGAGGGGCTGAGATAGTTCTGAGAGAACTGTGACTAGCCTAAGGTCACCCAGCAGTTTCATATGTAGGAGCGTGGAAACAAACTTGGTCTACCGATTAGAGTCTGCTGCTCATGTGGAGAAGTGAGGAATCAAACCTAGTTCTCCAGATTAGAGTCTGCCACTCTTAATTCCCGCACCACACTGGCTCTCAGCATGGAGAGTGAGATGGAAATATGGTGCTATGTCTTTAAGTGGCAGAGTGAGAGGAGCCTTTGCTCAAACCCTCAGGTTTGATTGAGACTGGGTGGAGACTGGCTGGGTAGAGACTGAGAAAGCTGAATGTCCAGAGAAGGGCTGCCTCCCAGCACCAGTCAGCCAGTTCCACTCCTCTCCTTGCCACAGATGCCCATCCAGGGACCTCTGAGCACCCTACAACCCTTGGACATGCCAGCAGAAGCAGAGGTCTTCAGGAAGCCAGGAGCTGTTAGAAACTGCAGAGAAATAGCAAGAGGGCCTGAGCAGCAAGTGCAAGCTTCAGCAGTTCCAGGGAAAAGGGTGGAGGTAGCACAGCTCTAGCCAAGTTGCAATCAGCAGCCTACTGCAGCCTTAGAGAATCGGATGGGGGCAGCATAGCCCCAACCAGGCTGCAATCAAGCAGGAGGACCAGGAAAGCAGAAGAGGCTGAGCAGGGAACTCCCAGGAGGGATGGAGCCTCCTGAGAGGGATAAAAAGTCAGGGAAAGGGGGAGGTTTGTTGAAGTGATGCAGGGGCTCAAGCTTGCAGAAGTGCTGTTAACTGCCTGATTAAAGTAAAGAGCTTATGAACAGAAGCCGGAGTCATGTCTTGTTTGTTCCAAAAGGGTTGCTGAGCTGCTGTGAAGTCAAAGCAGCCTACACTGTAGGGGTGGACTACAGTGCGGATGCTCACACTGAATAACTTTCATTCTAGCACTGTGGAGTGGGGAAACAAACCCAGTTCACCAGTTTAGTTTGCCACCACTACACCACTCTGACATGTGCATCCAAACCAATTAGAACCATTACTGACCAATCCTACGACTTACAGAGTCAAGAATGGACCAGATAATAATGACTTCAAACACATGATCTTTCCCTCATTGGTTTACCACAGAATAAATGATACGTAGCAGAAAAAAAGCATGAATTATATAATTCAGACTGAATCTTGCTATAAAGGATGCAAAAAATGTCCTATGTGTACTACTGGCTGATACTTTTTGGGGTTTTTTTTAATACTTGTTGAAAACTTTTCAAGCAGGTCTTCTTAACACTGCAGTTATTGTGTCAATAGCTTTAAAACTGATGGTAACCTTTCAATTTTTTTCCACATTGGCAAGAAAAACCTTTCTTGGCAACGCAGCAGACTTTTTCTTGTCCATGGTGAACACTAATAGCTAAACTCAGCCCTGTAGGTGGGGTACAGTTACTGCACTGCTAGCAGCGACCTGTTTGTAGAGTATTCTAATGTTGTATTAACCCACGCAACTTGTACAGAGACATTTGGGGGAGGGCCATCTAGCCTGGGCTCAATATCAAAGAGGGCCTCAAATTTATAGAAGGAGCAGAGAACTAAAGAGGACACTGGAAATTTATAGAAGGAGCAGAGAACTAAAGAGGACACTGAACTCATCCATGGGAGATGTTATCTTACTAGGTTGTAAGCTAGAAGTTTCAATAAGTGCTGACCATGGACCTTCAGGCCCATCTACCTAGCCACAAGGACCAGAGATCTGCAATGCAAGGAAAACGTGTCTTAAAATTCTGAATTTTCCATCCAATAGTCCTTCTTGCATGCCTATAGAACCATAACTTATACACAACTCTTTCTCTATGGCTCACACTGTTTGTGCATCCTCAGAGAGGCTGATCCTGAGAACTAAACAGGGACTTCTGTGTCACAGGTATTTCCACAGGTATTCTTCTCTAAACTCTCTCCAGTGACCGGTAGTTGGGAAGATTTCCTTTGGGATATAGATTAATCATTTGTCACATCCTCTGCTTCTCTGCCAGAATGGATCTTAGTATTTATGGATTGACCTTCCACTATGGAACTGTTGTAAGATCTGTATCTAGTACAGTTCTGGTTGTCCTGATTACATCTCCCCTCCAAGTAGGAGTCTGGTGGCTGTTTCAGCTGCTGGAACATGACTCACATGAATAATTTTAACTGTACTGGCCATATTGTGGCTGTTTTGAAGAGTGACAGATGAGTCACATTTTCACACGTAGTTTGGGTGAGGCAAAAAAAAAAGCACTGGAAGTCAATGGAACAATGAAGGAAAATTCTGTTACAAAGGTGGCCCATAACAAATGAAATGGTGGCTGATATGTGAAGGCAGAAAAAGGAAAGTTGATGGTAGTGGGTAAAGAGATGGAAAGTGATGGATGGCCATGAATTGCATAACACATGAGTCTGGGGAAAGAGATGAGAGAAAGGGAGAAGCTTGATCTTCCAATTCAGGAAGAATGTAATTAATGGGGGGCTTCAGTGTTAGAAGAGAAAGGACTCTAGAGACTTGCCACCACTCCTTAAAGATACCAGCTGCCGAGTAGGTGGAGTAGTCTAGCTTTCTTACCATGGAGGAACAATAGCAATCGCCATTTGACAGCGAAGACTGGAGGTGGAAGAGAGACAGGTGGCACGAGCTCTGCTGGGGTGGCTAAAGGTCTCAAGTGGGATTGCTAGCGAACCAAAACAATGGCAGCTGGTACCACTTGGTCTGGAAGAGAGTTGAGTCTGAGGAAAGGCAACTAGACAGCTGGCACTGGCCAATGGGATGGTGGAAGGGTTGCCAACCATCTGCCCAGCAGCCAAGAGCTTTTGGAGGCAGAGCAGGAGTAACGGCAGAGGTGGGATCCAGCAGGTTCTCACAGGTTCCCGAGAGTAGGTTACTAATTATTTGTGTGTGTCGAGAGGGGGTTACTAATTGATGATTTTGCCACGTGATTTTTTGCCTTAGTTATGCCCCTCCTCTCAGCAGTAGCGCGCAGAACTTGAAGCAGTCTAGCAGGAGGTGCACCGGCGTGCGTGGCAGCCTGCGTCTGCATGCATTCGTTTCCCGCCCAAGGACCGGCGTAGCAGCTGCTTCCTTGCCACAGCCCCGCCCAGGAATGCCCCGCCCATGCCTGGCCACGCTCCCATCGTGCCCCGCCCAGCCCCATTGGCGCTACGCCACAGTTTGAATCCCACCACCATGGGAACCTAAAATTTTTGGATCCCACCACTGGGTAATGGTGTGACACATAACACCACAATGTCATTTCCTGTTATATCACAACTTTGCTGTGATCCTCTAGGAATTTCCTGAATCTCCATCAAAACCAAAGCTATTTGGGAACTGCTTGGAGGGTCACTGTGACACTGTGATGTAACTTCTTGGTATGCAACCAAAAGCGATGTTGTGGGATCACGGTGATGCTGCTTTTTTCTTCATTTTTTTCCTCATGCTTCTCCATTGAGCAACTGCAGGAGCCCAGAGCCAAGTGGTGGGAGGTGTCCTAATATAGCTGGTGGTCCTATACTGAGGTACTGTAGATCTAGAGGACCATTGCTGCTCATACAGTACATTTGATGGAGAAGAGAGATGAAGAGGACAATCCCTTGTAAGTGTCAAATGAGAAGTAGCAACAGGATTGCTTTCAGCTTCTAATTTCCAAGTGGATTCAATCAGGATTGTATAATATGGCTCAGTGGGGTTAAAAAAACAAGCCAACAAACCAGAAATCTCTTCTTTGGTTTGAAAACAGAGGTGTCCATATTTCTATTCTTCAGACTTCTTGGACTCAAGGCAGCATACAACATAGCAACAAAACTGAAAAGGAATAAATTAACAAAAATAAAACATTAACATGCATAGTTTAACAATTTATAAGCCTTCAGACTTAACATACCAAAGAGTTAAATACAAACTATCAGCAAACTCACAGCTAAATTTGCTGGAAAAGGTTACCCACCAATAAAATGCTGTCTGGAATAGGACTGCTTTAAATGCCTTCCTAAATGTAACAATGGAAGACACCTTTTTACCCACTCTGGAAGACCTTTCTATAGGACAGGGCACACCATACAGGAGGTCCGTGACCTTGCTGTAGAGACAGTCCTAAAGAAGAGCACCTTAAAGAGGAGGCTGCCTGAAGAACATAAGAGATGCAGGGAGTATACTGAGAGACACCTAAGGTCAGGATCAAAACTGTGATCATACTGAGATTAGGAAGGAGTTTTTGATCAACAATGCTTAACCAGACCACTCATTCGTGACTTGACACTGGAGTTGGTTCTGCTCTTTCTAACATTCTGCTTCACATGATTATTCCGAGTCTTCATTGTGAAGTGATCTAGACTTTGAATCTCAGTCTGCCATGAAAGCTTGCTGGGTGACCTTGGGCCGGTCACACACTCTCAGCCTAATCTAAGTCACTTTGAGTCCCAACAGGAGTGGGGGAACAGGGTATACATGAAGCAAATCAATAAGTAACAAACAATGTTTAGTTAAAAATATTTAAATGTTATCTTCGTATTTTAAAACAATGAATTATAATAGAAATCATAAACAAATGTCTTAGGAAAACGTATGCATCCATATATCGTGTTTCCCCGAAAATAAGACAGTGTTTTATATTAATTTTTGCTCCCAAAGATGCGCTATGTCTTATTTTCAGGGGACGTCTTATTTTTCTGCGTTCTGTTCGTCAGGCATGCTTCCAAACAAAAACTTTGCTATGTCTTACTTTCAGGGGATGCCTTATATTTCGCACATCAGCAAAACCTCTACTACGTCTTATTTTCTGGGGATGTCTTATTTTCTGGGGATGTCGGGGAAACAGGGTAGAGAGGTCACTCTGGAATATTAAATTATTAGGAAGAAAAGGAACAGCGCTCATTCAAACACTGAGGAAAGTGTAAGTGGATTTAATGTTAGTATATACGTTGTGAATTGTATTTGTTTTGACAATTTTTACTTTTTGGTAAGTTAATTTGAAATATTAAATGCAAGGAGAGAAACAACACTCAGTTATTAATTAACAGTTATCATCCATCTGCTGTTCAAAAGTCTTAGGCAGGGGACATATGATGCCCCAAAGATGCCCACATGGCATGGGGAGGCAGTCACTCATGCAAGCATGAGGCACCCAGTTGGAGAAGAAGAAAAGTTTGGATTTATACCTCTCTTTTCTATTCTGTAAGGCAGTGTTTCGAGGTCAGGGTACCCTTGACCTCACTCTTCATATCTCACGGTACCCCTGCCGTCACCCTCCACCTTCCCCTCCCATTGCCCCTGCTTGCCACACACCCCACCTTCCCCTCCCAGGGTGAAGGGAAGCACTGGGGGGGGGCTGCTGACCTTGTGGCAGGCCCTGCCCCATGGGCCAGCTCCATGTCCTTGCTGGCGCCGGTGGGAGACACTGCAAAAAAGAGGGGGGGGGCGGTAGTATTGCCACGGTACCCCTGGGACATGCTCATGGCACCCCAGGGTACCACGGTACCCTGGTTGAGAATGGCTGCTGTAAGGAGACCCAAGAGGGCTTACAAACTCCTTTCCTCTCCCCACAACAGACACCTTGTGAGGTAGGTGAGGCTGAGAGAACTGTGACTAGCCCAAGGTCACCCAGCAGGTGTCATGTGTAGGAGCAGGGAGACAAATCCAGTTCGCCAGATAAGAGTCCGAGATTTGTGGAACCCAGCTCAGTCTGTGCTGTTCATGAAATGCATGCATAATAATATATCATCCTGATTTACTGACACCCAAATAATGCTGAAGAATGTGAATCTGGCATGAGGCAACAGAGAAAAAGTTGCCCCCTAGAATCATCGATTTGATGTTCACAAGGTAAAAGCAAAGTCAATCCAGAGACAAGCAGTAGAAAAGAGAAACTGAAAATCATAGTATTAGTTTCAGCCGGGGAAACTACTATGTTCCTTAAACCCCTAGATTTTATATTTTTCTACTGTTTATACTCCCCTTTCCAGATTCAGAGACTCTCTTCACTCACCAAGAAAAATGGTCTGAAATAGAAGAACATTGGGGGTGGGGGGGAAAGAACAATGAAAATGTTCATGAAATATCCTTCAGCATCTCGGCTCTGCACTTGTCATGCATCAGCTGACTAGCGGGGTAAATGGACTGTGTCTGCATGAAAGCCATAGGCTTTGAGGGGTGGGCCCAAGTTTGGTGCGAACATCCATCATTGCCATGCATGCAGGAAAGGAAAAGTGCACATGCAAAGCACTCGGAGAGTGATGCATGAAGGAAATGAGAAAGCTGGCACTGGGCTTCAGAACAAGGCGATGTTCATGCCACATTGAAAATGCATTATGTGGGAAAGTGGTTGGCTGCAGGCAGTGCCAAGAAGGTCAGCCTGAGCAGATTGATGAGCAGCACTGGCCAGAGAAAGCCAGTCCGGAGCTGAAAAGTGCAGGCCTGCCTCTCCTCCTTCCTCTGCACGGAGGACTCTAGACAGGTTACTGGAAAGTCTCTCTCCTTGATTTATTTCATTCACAGAAAATAAAGCAGAGATGATCCTTCAGCATCCTGGGAAATTTCATTAGCTCGGTAAAATTGGAAAGATTGATAAGTCAACAATGAGGGTGAAACAAACTCCCCAGAAAGCTGAAATCTGTTTGCTGGATTGGCCTGCCTAACATGCAGGGGGGCTTGGAAATCCAAGGTAGCGCTTCAAGTGTATCAAACTACAGTTGAGAGACCAGAGGTTAATTATACAGGCATGGCAGTAGGAGCCGCATTATTATAATTCTCTTGGAAAGCAGGATGGCGCATATGGAGCAAATGAAAGGCCTGTGTGTGTAATAGGTTCTGCATGGGGAAAAGGTGAAGGAGCAGGAGATCTCTTGTGTGCAAGAGGCACTAAATGAGGGGAAGAGGAACGATTTAACTACTTGATGGCCTGACTTTGTGCAGACCAACAAAGGCAAGGTGCCCTGTACATTAAACAGCCACACGCCAGACATTTCCCCCCAGTCCCGTGATTTATTTCGATTCATATGCTTTGGTAAATACTATGGCAAATCATTTATCAAAGACTTGCCTTGCTGTATGCTAGAACTGGGACATCTTACAATATAGATTTCTACCAGGCTAGTAAAACTGGCATCTGCTACTCTATGCAGATTGTTGGTGTCACCTTTTCTCAGTGCAGTCTCTGTCCGTGTCCACTCATAGCCCCTTCTTTGACACATATGATCAGCACTGCTTTCTGAGCCCTTTTCAGTTTTTAGGATGATGCTACTCTTGCCCTGTTTCCCCGAATATAAGACATCCCCTGAAAATAAGATGTAGTAGAGGTTTTGCTGAAGTGCGAAATATAAGGCATCCTCCAAAAGTAAGACGTAGCAAAGTTTTTGTTTGGAAGCATGCCCGACGGACAGAACACGAAAAATAAGACATCCCCTGAAAATAAGACATAGCGCATCTTTGGGAGCAAAAATTAATATAAGACACTGTCTTGTTTTCGGGGAAACACGGTATTTCACATATTGGAAGAATTCTCTAAGTATGTACAAGTGCCACTTTATTGAAATATTTATATCCCACCTTTCTTTGTGGTTCAAGGTGGTTTACAAATTCTATTTTAAAATATCGGCCCTTTCTTCACAAGTGCTTTGCCTTGTATCCAGTCTACTAATGATGTGTTTCTTCTACAGAGTTCCGCACCACCCCCCGCCCCTTGGCTTAGTGCTGGAAATGTTTCCAATCACCGTTTATTTTGTAGTTTTAAGGAGCACTTGTACTACAATGTTGTTTGCTGAACCATATCCAAGCTAGCTTCCTTGACAATCAGTCTGACTTAATCTTTCTTTCCTGCCAAAAAGCCTGGCCGTTATCTATGGGCGTTTCCCCACTTACCTCGACCAAAGGTTGCTGCGCGCTACTCCCAACGCGCGTCATTTCTGGCGCGCTCCCGGGCTTCCCCACGGGGTCATCAAAAGGCACCGTTTCGAGGCCAGGAATGACGCGCGCTGAGGGGGCATGACAGCTTCAGCGTCGGGGGGGCTGCGTTGTCGCCGCCCCTGTAGTGGGGAGTGCCAGGGGACCCCGCGCTACTTGGGGAGAGAAGCACGCAGCAGTGGTCACCCAACTTCCCCTTTTGCACTCGGTCAGCCATTTTCACATCCAAACAGCAAAGATGCGCAGCATTGCTACCGCGCACGTGTGGGGGAAAAAAATTATGCCAGCCAGGAAATAATGTTTGGAGGGGGGTATGGATAAACTTCAGGGAAAATGATGCCATCGGAAACAGCTTCAGTTTGGGGTAAGTGCAGAAAAGACAATACAGCATAAATAAAACCCCAAATAACCCTTCCCCACTAAAAGATACCTACATTTTATGTCCCATTAAAAGTGCTGGAAAATAGAATGACTTCTGGAGACTCTCAAAAATTTCTAGAGATGACACCCTCAGCCCCCCACCCCCCCGCCCACCTTCTCAGGGAGCTCATTCTAGAGGGTAGGAGCTATAACAGAAATAAAAGGGACAAAGTCTCAGTGATGTCAAGCCAGCTACTCAAGGACTAGGAGCAGATGGCAACTTTACAAGGGAGACAACTAGCAGGTGGTAACCTAATGAGCACAAATGGTGCATGGGGACATATAGGAAGAGTCACTCCTTGTTGTGTGAATAGGGCAATGTGTGTATTTTACAGCTATGGTATTGGCATTCTTCTCAAATTCACAAGTTTAGATATTGCCATTATTCTCTTTCAAAAAGGGAATTTTCTTTGATTTCTCACTGTAGTTTTGTGTGTCTTTTAGTAAATTCAGCCCTTACAGTTATGTTTTGCTTTTGATATTGCATACCAGTGGTGTGCTAGCAAAAGGACAAGAAGGTTTGAGAAGATATTGCCTGCTTCTGAGCATCTGCAAAGCAAAATTCGGAAATGTTGTGAAATTTCCCTTCTTGCCCCTTCTCCAAATATCTCATTTGATCAAAGTGGAATCCTAAAAAGAGGAAAACAAATGGATTATTTGGATTTCAGGGAGAAATTACAAGAATATCAGAAGTCTGAAATTCTGAACATGCAGAAAATATACATGGCCCTATTTGCACCAAATCGTGAATGTGTGTCTTGAGAAGACTGTGCATTGCACACTTTTCCGATAGGTAAGGGAGAAGTGTCAAAATGGTAAGAACTAAAAAGCGGACAGGAGGATGGCAAGAGGGGTAGTTCACACAAGCAGAGAGTTCAAGTCAAATGTGAGGATGCAGAGGTCAGTCTGCTGTTGTCTTTCATGAGTGCTTGGCCACGTGCAGCAAGTGGAGAGAGAGACTGACCAGTAGTTAAAACCTGGGCTGTAAATCATCCAAGTCCTCCAGGAACACGAAAACAGTTACAAAACCCGGACTTGGGATTTGGAGGCGAGGCTGCTAAACACCACAGAGTGAACTGCTCATTTGGTTTTGAGATGTCAGAGCCGGGACCAAAATTTGTCCCAGACATGAAGCAACCTTGAGGAAGTTTTCTATCTGACAGCCTAATTTAGAGTCACTGGGAAGTTGAGAGGGATAACAATTTACTTTAATTCAGCCTGAGCGCAGAGCAAGCTATAAAACACACATGAAAAATAACTTCAAGGGAAATCTGGCATTTAACAGTTTTTACCTTCTGACTCTGTCACCTTGCCTTGGGCCAAACTATTGATCTGTTTCTGTGTGCTCAGAAAAAAACACGAACATATCTTGTTAGTGCATCAAAGGTTTGTATAAAATAAGGAGGATTTCTAGCATTTTCAATGAAAATTACTAGTAGCTACAAGTAACAGCACATGAGGGTTTGGTAAGAAAGAAATGCTGACGGAAGTGAGGGAACACCTTGATGATCAGCTAGCCCAGTGATGGCAAACGTTTTCGAGACAGAGTGCCCAAATTGCAACCGAAAACCCACTTATTTATTACAAAGTGCCAACACGGAAATTTAGCCTGAATACTGAGGTTTTAGTTTAGAAAAAACAGTTGGCTTCAAGGTGTGCGTTACTTGGGAGTAAGCTTGGTGGTAGTCGTTGGCTTTGCTTTGCTATGCAACTCTTCAAACGGGTGAATCATGACCCTAGGAGGGTTTACTCAGAAGCAAGCCCCATTGCCAGCAACCAAGCTTACTCCCTGGTAAAGGATCGCGCTTTAGTTCTTCGCATGAAAATCAGTGGGTTTTAACAGTGCTTAACAGGATTACCTACACTGCTTTCCCACAATTAGGTCTTCGGTTTAATGCTAATAATCGAGCCCAGTGCCCCAGGCCAGCCTAGTTTGCGCGTGCCCACAGAGAGGGCTCTGAGTGCCACTTCTGGCACCCGTGCCATAGGTCCGCCACCACTGAGCTAGCCCATCCTGCTATAAGGAAGTATGTATGATGCTCTGAAGTTCACAGAGCTCCAGCATACATTAGGCAGGATTTTCCATTCACATAAGCTGGAAGACAAAGGCTGATTCCACACAGGCAAACAGACACAGCTGTAGGACACAATGGCCGTTTCCGCACGGGCGGAAAATGACGGCCTGGAGACGGTAAAAACGCCGTCTCCAGGCTGCCATTCGCACGGGCGGCTGCAGCGCTGGCTGGCCGCCTCTTCCCGGGACCATCCGTGCGGACGGTCCCAGCGTCTTCGGTCGGCGCGAGAAGCGCCGACCCAGCCGTTTCCGCTGCCATGCGGAAACGGCCAATGAAACCCTTCACACAGGTCTCGCCACCAAAACAAGCCTGCCCCATTTTATTTCCTCCAACCGAGGTTTTTTGAAAATTGCTAAACTAGCAATTCTTTTGAAAAACCCGAGGTTGGAGCCACTCCCAAGCGAATGGCCCGGCAGGAGGCACTTCAGTCTGGCTGACTAGTTGGGAAAGGCCTGATGGAACAGGCCCTGTGGAATTGCCACAATACAACTTAAAGCCTTAAAGGTTAATACCAGTACTTTGAAAATGACCCAAAAATTGACCAGCAGCCAGTGTAGTTCTTTGAGAACCAGTATAATATGGTCCCGATGGGCTGTCCCCGTAAGCAGCATTGTAGCCACATTCTACATAAGGGCGGATTCTGCACGGGCCCCTACAGCGGCATCCCACCAGCATATATGATGCCAGTGGAGCCCGGGGCCATTCACATGCTGAGGTGCGAGCAGCCCCAGAGCAGATGTGGCCACCGGAGGTGCCTCCATTTTCTTTCCCCACACTTACCTTCTCTCCCTACAGAGCTCCACAGAAACAGGGAGGCATGCCCACGCTGCCCTCCAACCCCCATGAGTTGAAGGGCAGCATGGACGTGCCTCTCTATCACTCAGGGAGAGAAGATAAGTGTGGGGGAAACCTGGTGCCGTTTCCATAGTGCCAGCAGGAAAATGCTGTTTCCCAAAAGCCTCGCTCATTAAGCGAGGCAGGGAAACAGCGTTTCCGCCCTGGTGGTGGTGGTGGGAGCATGGCACTGCCTTGTTGTGGAGGAGGCAGTCATGCGAACAGCGTCCCTGGAATGGTGTTTTTACCATTCCAGTGGCACTGTTTTTGGCCTGTGCGGACTTCGCCAAGCTTAAGTTTCCAGATCAAAGACAAAGGTAGGCCAGCGTAGAGTGATTTACAGTAGTCTCTTGAAGTGACCATTGTATGGATTACTGTGGCAAGGTCAGGTTCAGAGAGATATAGAGCCAACTGCCTCACCTGTCTAAGATGGAAAAAAGCAGTCTGGGCTGTCCTAATGACTTGGTCCTCCAGCGATAAACTGGAGTCCATAGTCACACCCAGACTCTTGACTGATGCAGATAGTTGGACAACTGCACTGTCAAGGGTTGGCAGCCAGAAATCCACAGGTCTCTCCCCCGGACCAAGCCAGAGAACCACCATCTCCACCGGATTTAACTTCACTTTCAACCAACCTGCCACAGCTTCCAGACAGTGCTGGAGAGCCGTTCACATCGCTTGTTATCTGATTGTTTTAAATATAGATTCTGGGGGCTGAACCTGGACCCTTCTTCATGAAAAGCAGAAGTTCTGCCACTGAGCCAAAGCCCTGTCCTGTGAAGAGTGTGGCTTTCCCCATGTGATCCCCTAGTATGCCTCAATTAAAATCTGCACTGGGTGCTTTATCCCCATTCCATCATTGTCTGAAGTCAAGATGACCTCAGCACGGAGGTTACTATACCTGGAATAGCCCAGAGGAGATATACCAAAGCATGCTGCTGATAGCATTTAGAAGTATATTGTAAAGACCTCATTATGCAAGATTTATTTTATTTATTTATTTATAATCAATTTTATTTACCGCCCCTCCCCCGAAGGGCTCTGGGCGGTGAACAACACAATAACAAACAATCACCTTAAAACCCCATGTAAAACAGCGAATTAAACAAAATTACATCGGCATCCAGCATAAAATTTCATAAAACTTTATAAACCCACCCTGGAAGAAACAAAACCAGAGAGCTATGGGGCCCATAGAAATTAAGGGGCCCAGAATGTAAAAGATGGCCTTTGGATTATATGAGCATTGCCTCTTTGAGAAGTTTTAGTAATCTAAATGCATTTCCCCTAATTTTCTGGTTGTAATATTGCTGTAATTATCATTGTGAAGCTCCTTCAGCATGGAGTGGAGTATAAACTTTTAAAATAAATAAGTACATGTGCACAGATGTCTGAAATTTGTGCCATGAGTTTGTCCATAGTTCAACAAAAGTTCCTGCAAAAGAAGCATTTACCAGCCTCGAGGGGATTACTTAAAATCCATTCAAAATGTTTCTCGCTGGCTCCTCTCACTGTTAAAATTAACATGATGGCCTTTTGCATTCTGTATCTAAATGAGTACTAGATTCCAAAGCTTTTTCCTTGGGCAGGCATCCAGTGGATGGGATTGTATCAAGATTTCAGTTGTCTTGAGCACAGACCTTTTGCCTGGTTGGTTGAAATAATGAGGCTGGAAAAAATGGGACTCAGTTCAAAAGGCAGAAGGTTTTCTATTATCCTGTCCAGATTGTATACTTCAGGCATCCTCCAATACACAAGAACATCTGTAGCTCATGCATGCAGCCAAGGTTGGCTACTGGCAGCTGCTCAGAATGGACTATAATGAGCTGCAGTTCTCTGGAAGGCTAAGATTTTCACCTTTACAGTATTGCTGAACAGCAGCCAGCTAATGTAGGACTCTGAAATTCCTACGAGAAACTCAGAATTGCTCTGGTCTGGCAACACAAGTTACTCAGTTTGCTATGAAACCTGTTGTGCAGCTTGAAGGAAATGACATTGGTATTTCAAAATAAAAGGGCTTTGAGCAGAGCACTCGGGTCACTTTAGCAGTCATATCAGAGGAACAGTAGGACTTTTGGTTATTTCCTTAAACATTTCTACCCTGCCTTTTTTTCCCTGTTGGGAGAAAGAGTGGCTTGCAAAGAAACATAAAAATACACTGCGAATATATTTAGCCCAACTAACAAATTACAACAAACATGGAGTTGGATCCAGCCAGATTTTTCACCCAATCTCATTTAATTTATCTCCTTCCTACATCCTGCATCTTGCATAGCTTTGATCATATAGCTGCCATGCTCCTTAACATAGTTCCTCCCATTTTCACCAGCTAAAAAACCTGATGTATCCAATTCTACAGCATAATTCTAATTCCTGTGCTCAGGCTACAGTCATTAGCCAGTTCATTTGGGCCCACAGACTGCAAATCATGGGCTTGCACCTCTAGCCATGCCCAGTGTTAAACACCTATAAAAGGAGGGGAATAGAAATCCAGTTGAGATCTTATTCAGTAAGCAGCAATGGACCCAAGATTCTCCTCTCCTGCCAGAGAGTCTCTCTCACATACAGAGAGAGATACAGACACAAACAAACAGATAGTATTTGCATCTCACTCTATCCCTAAACCTATCCCTAAACCTCCGGCAACTGGAGTTGACGACCATAAGGCACACGAAACCATTCAGTTGATAATTAATGTATTTTCTATCATCATTCCTGTGTTTAAAACAAGTTATCGTAGTGCTGTTTTCAGTGAAAAAAAATCTACTACCTAAAAACAAGAAGACTGCTGTTCTTGCTTTCTGTAATGGCATGAAGATTTGCAATGTTTACTGAGAAGGAAGACCAACTGAGCTGAGCTAGAAAACCTACATCATAAATGAGCTGGGGACTACAGCCTTAACCCCATGCACAATTGGAAGCAGGTTTGTGGCCAAAGTTTATAGCTTGACAAGGCTCTATTATTAATGTGAATGGAATAACTGAGACCACACCTACATAAAAGGCAATTAGCTTCTGAACCATCTCAGGAATTAGGTTTCAAAGCGAGGAGAGGAACTTCAGTGGCTTCTGGTGTCTTGCAAAGGGTATTTTAATCTTATTTTTAACTCTGGCTGAGTACAAGTTCCCTGCTGCTCCTCCATGATACTGCAATGGTATATCTACTTTCTAAAATGATCATTAGCTCATGGGTGGATGGAAAATGATATTCCAGTGTGTGAACATTTGAAATTGCTAGGCTAGCTACACCCTTTTGTGTGGGCCTCCTAAGATACTTTGGTGTTTGTGATTTTTGAAAAATGCACCCTGAGTCAGGGGGAATCCTGGGTGTGTACAGTTGGGAGACTGAGTGGGAAGAGCACGAAGGTTGTCATTCCTATGAAGTAGATCTCATAACCCTGGCATAGCACAGCCTTGTTGGAATGAACCAAAAGAGAAGTAGATTTCTGGTGTATCTCCATAGTTCCTTCAGAGAACCATATGATTTCTAATCTGTGTGATATAATGGTTAGAGTATAGAACTGGGGTCTGGAAAGCTCAGTCACACACCTAATTTCCCTTTCACGGTCATCGTGATGATAAAATAGGGAAGAGGGACTCACGGATGGTTTCCTGAAACCCTTGGAGCAGGGGTCTTCAAACTATGGCCCTCCAGATGTTCATGGACTACAATTTCCATCAGCCCCTGCCACCATGGCCAAATGGCAGGGCTGATGGGAACTGTAGTTCATGAACATCTGGGGGGGCATAGTTTGAAGACCCCTGCCTTGGAGAAAGGTCAGGACAAGGTAGATAGATTAGGTTCAGCCAGACATGGAACAAAGTTCATGCTACAGCTGACTCTATCATTGTGATCTCTCTCCTCTGCCGTTATTAGCAGTGCAGTGTGGGCCAATGGAGTTTTTCCATGTAATAATGCAAGGCCCATTGTGGTATGGTTGAGTTAAGAGTCCCTGGCTAATTCTCTTTGAAGACACAAGAAGCTGGCCGTGCATAATTGGCTAATTTGGCTAAGGGTTGGAAAAAAAAGATGACACTTAGGGATCTGTGAAGAGATTTTACATGCACATGCAACACACACAAACACGCAGCTCTGCAGGGAAGTAATTGTCAACAGTAGTCTTGCGGAAAGAATAGATCAGAACCAGATCATAAGGAAAGAAAAAACATTAAAAGAGGTTATGTAGTCTTCCTGATTTTCTCCCTAATGTGTGCTATAAGAACACAGTTTGGACATGTGTTTTTTCAGGAAAAAAATGCAAATAGAGAGCGCAAAAGGCACAAAAATAAAAGATCATGTCTTTCACTCATATATAGGAAAAGTGAAATCAAAAAAGGGATTTTTGGCAAGGAAGAATCGAAATGAGAAATTCAACATCATCCATAGAGGGGAAGATGAGGAGGGAGAGGTTTAAGGTAGATACAGCAGAGATATTTATGGCAAATAACGAAAATGCATGAATACCAAAATGATTTAAATTAAACCTTCCCTCCAATGGGAATCAAACAAAACAAAATTTGCACCACCATAGTTCAGGCCATATCTAGTACAGAAGACAATATCTGACATTATGAATAGATACTGTTGACTTGGGAACACAGTAAATATTTAACTCACTGCTTTCTTATTCATATTAGAGAGGCGGAAAGGCAGCTCAAGGGTCGATTTCAGCATAGCATTTTTTGAACTGGTTTCTTCCTGAATTGGGATCCATTTTAAGCTGGGAAACCTGAGTAGTAACAGGCATCTAGTAAAGTAAGCAAATACGCGGCTGCATAGAAGAAAGTGTACTTTTTTTCCTACTGTTTCAGTTTGGTGGTCTAAAAGATGAATTGTTTCACAATGTGTGGAGTTAAAATAAGATGCCTTTGGATTTTGAGTGTTTGATATGTGTAAAGTGACCCTTTTGGTTCCAGTGCTTTTATGAGCAGTAAAGGATCACCTGACATCTAGGACCTTCTCATTTTTTCGCTTAACAGTATCTGTGGATCTTAAATCAACATTCAAGTAGTTGACTATCAGGGCTATCTCTTACATTTCAGAAAAAAGGTTACTCAGGTATCAAAGCCTTTTTGAACCTTCTCAACTCCATTTCACACAGCAAAGGAAAAGCCACAGTGGATCCAGTTTTTGTTATTGATAACAGAATTTCAAAGCTGTTCTGAGAAAAAAATCTGAAACCCCATCTCTCTGACTAAACCTATTGATACTGTAGGTCTGCATGTTTTGCAACATTATAGAAAAATACAGAGATGTCACAAAAATGTCATCCCTAAGTTCTTCCCTTCCATAACTTTTAGTAAAATTTCCCCTATATTCCTGTTGTCATCATATTACACATTTCCCCAAGGCTAGGCTGACCAGACGTCCCGCTTTTGGCGGGACAGTCCCGCCTTGAAACAACTTGTCCCGCGTCCCGCGGGTTTTTTCAAATGTCCCAGGTTTTGGAAGGCTGCCGCACTGCCTTCTGGGGCGCAAGGCAGTGCGGCAGCCTCCCGCGCGGCTGCAGGAGCGCACGGCCTTCTGGGGCGCTGCCGTTTCCTGCCCTGTGACAGGGCGGGAAATGGGAGCGCCCCAGAAGGCCGTGCGCTCCTGTGGCTGCGCGCGCATGCGTGCACACGGCTGGCCGCCTGTCCCGGTTCGCAAAGGTGACCATCTGGTCACCTTACCCAAGGCCACTCCAGATCATTGACTCCTACTGGTGAACTCATAGAAACAGAAAATATGGAAACATTTTGGTACAAGCTACAGAGGAGAAAGATAGTCGATGTGGTGTAGAGTTAAGAGCAACAGATTATAATCTGGAGAACTATCTTAAATTCCCCACTTTCCCACATGAAACCTGCTGGGTGACCTTGGGCCAGTCACAGTTCTCTCAAAACTCTCTCAGAACACTTGGAGGCAGGTAATGGCAAGTCACCTCTGAACCTCTCTTGCCTTGAAAACCTTATGGGTTTACTGTAAATCAGTTGTGACTCACCAGCAATTTACACACAAAGAGGAGAAAGGGAAACAGATGAGAGCTCGTGTAATAGAATAGCTGGAGGATCAGAATAGAAGGGGATCCAGATTCAAACCCCTGCTCATGAACATTGGGACAATCAGTTTTTTTCTCAGTTTGACCTAGCACATTTCCTTCCACCCCACCCCTGCTGCCCTCCCCCAGAAATAAAATTAGGGAGGCTGTGTGCAGCCGTGAGCTCCTTGGAGACTAGGATAAAAGTGAAATAATAACTGGACACAAGGATGCCATTTTCCATGGTAGGTCTCTTGTTGCATGTGGTTGCTACCATAGCGACCTCTTATTGCTGAAAATTATCGCACCTTGTTATTTCTTTTTTTCAGCTATCAGCAGGATAGGTAACCACTGGCTTCCACCATTTGCTCTCCTATATCTGCAGATATTCCAGATTAACATATATACAAGGGAGAAGCATGGTTATAAGATTTCTTTGCATAAAAGTAGAGTTCTGCAGCCTGAGTGATACATTTGCTCCAAGCAGGCAGTTAGTTGTTCTAATATGCAACTATGAAGGAACTAGAAAGGTAATGAGATATCTGCTGTAATCATAAAGGTGTGCTTATTATAGGTCTACTTTTTCAATCCATTTGCTTTCTTAGGAGCAGCAGTGGCGTAGGAGGTTAAGAGCTCGTGTATCTAATCTGGAGGAACCGGGTTTGATTCCCAGCTCTGCCACCTGAGCTGTGGAAGCTTATCTGGGGAATTCAGATTAACCTGTAGACTCCCACACATGCCAGCTGGGTGATCTTGGGCTAGTCACAGCTTCTCGGAACTCTCTCAGCCCCACCCACCTCACAGGGTGTTTGTTGTGAGCGGGGAAGGGCAAGGAGATTGTCAGCCCTTTGAGTCTCCTGCAGGAGAGAAAGGGGGGATATAAATCCAAACTCCTCCTCCTCTTCCTCCTCTTCCTCTTCTTCTTCTTCTTCTTGTGTTGACTGCTACAATTGAAACATAATGTGTGGATTTTTCGATTCTTGCCATTCGAGAATCTGGCTCACAGTATCACACATTCAACCTGAGTGTCAGTTACAGTGAAGTAGGTACAGATAAGTCAGGTGGAAATGGAGCATATTTGCTATGCACCTGTCTAGCATAAGGATTCCACAAATGCTGAAAGTGAAAGAAGCCAGGTAATTTCTCCTTATGCTTGCATCAGGTGATCAGTTTGAACAGGGGTTGAAATGACTAGAATGGCTTCTAATTGACCATCTAGAATTGGTAAATAAGGCCTCAACAAGTTTCTAAATAGTTTGAGATTGGTTGGATCTGGACTTTTCCCCCCTGTCTTGACCAATATCTCTCCTTACTACATCTCCCATTGCCAAAAGACCATCAAGGGAAAATGCCCTCAAATTCATTACATCGATGTTGCTGCTCTTCCACTTAGATGCAGAGTTCTGTGGTGGAATAGATGCACAGTTTCCCAGTGTATTGAAGTCACCCATCCTGCATAACCCATCCACGCATAAGACTTCAGTCCTGCATGAGCTGTGGTCCTGGTTTGCTGTCACTGAAGCCAACAAGGAAGATGAGGTCTGGGGAAGAAACAAAACTGGAAGAAACAGAAAGGAGGAAACTGAGAGGGGAAAAGTGCAAAGAGACCTCAGAAGCAAGGAAAGAGAAAAGGGCAAAGTGTCTTCACACAACGTGTGATTGGTGTTTGGAATATGCTGCCACAGGAGGTGGTGATGGCCACTCACCTGGATAGCTTTAAAAAGGGCTTGGACAGATTTATGGAGGAGAAGTCGATCTATGGCTACCAATCTTGATCCTCCTTCATCTCAGATAGCAAATGCCTTAGCAGACCAGGTGCTCAGGAGCAGCAGCAGCAGGCCATTGCTTTCACATCCTGCCTGTGAGCTCCCAAAGGCACCTGGTGGGCCACTGTGAGTAGCAGAGTGCTGGACTAGATGGACTCTGGTCTGATCCAGCAGGCTAGTTCTTATGTTCTTATGTTTTTATGTCATCCTAAATGAAGGTCAGGGAAATCTGTGGTAGTTCCATAAGATGCCAAGGTTAAAATTAGGTTGCTTCTTTGATTTAGCAGTTAAATCTAATCACATTAGGAAAACATCCAGGTGAACATTTCTGTTGGTTTCAGAAGCAAAAACATTTCTGGGTGTAACTCTCCTCTATGCTCCCCCACCCCCACCAGGGGTGGTTAAGTGGACAACATAACTGCTTAGGTGTTGCTATGCAATAAGCTGACAAATGGTCTCCAGTTATTTCTAGTTGCACTCAGTGTAATAATATCAGTCAGGAAAGGCGTGTCTTTGGAAATTAATTATGATAACATCAGAAAACATTCTAAGAATTGAGAGAATGTGATGAGGGTGGCAGATAGATGTGTTGACATCTGATGGTCCAAAGAGAGAACAGCAGTGCCATCGTGAGCCAAATTACATGCATCTTAGTTCACTGAAGTCAATGTTGAGAAGGGTGTATCCCTGCTTAACATGGTGCTGTGAAAGTGGCTAGAAAAAGTGAGAACATGTGCAATTTTTTTTTGAAAAAATATATGTTTTATTTTTGTTTGCTATTTTTTGTTACATTATTATTATTCCTGTTACGATACATTTTCCTGTTGCTATAAAATTCATTTTCGTTTCTATTCATTTTGAGGAGAAACATTTCCAGCTGGAACTTCTTTGTTTTCCATCCAGTTTGGATGAAATTGTCATGGATTGCACCTCTCACCCACTGAATCCTTTCTGCCAAATTTCAGACACATAAGAGAATAGCTCCCTGCTTTACAGGCAATTACATGCAAAACACCAGGAAACAAACAAACGACAGAAACACCATCCATCCATTGTTGTTGCCATTCATTTTCTTGAGTAGGACTCTTTTGTTTCATTTTTATTTATTTGGAAAAATCTCACAGAAGACTACAAGGAGGAAAGGAAGCAAAGTCAACAAGGAGGGTTTCAGAGATAGCCATAGTGGTGGAAGGGAGAGAACACTGTTATGCAATGAGTTTAAAACAAGATAATGTCCTGTGTGGATCTTCCTTTGATGGGATTTGGCACATCCTTGCATTTTCATTCTTCCAGAGCAGTTTCCTTCGACTCCTAAAAAGCTGATGCTAGAAAGACCAATGAGGATTGATAAGCTACGCAGAGAAGTTCGCAACCTCATTTTCTGCCATCTTCTGTAGCTTTAGGAGCAGCAGTGGCGTAGGAGGTTAAGAGCTCATGTATCTAATCTGGAGGAACCGGGTTTGATTCCCAGCTCTGCCGCCTGAGCTGTGGAGGCTTATCTGGGGAATTCAGATTAGCCTGTACACTCCCACACATGCCAGCTGGGTGACCTTGGGCTAGTCACAGCTCTTCTGAGCTCTCTCAGCCCCACCCACCTCACAGGGTGTTTGTTGTGAGGGGGGAAGGGCAAGGAGATTATAAGCCCCTTTGAGTCTCCTGCAGGAGAGAAAGGGGGGATATAAATCCAAACTCTTCTTCTTCTTCTTCTATCAACAGAATCTCAAAAACTCATCATGTGAAATTAGTTGAGAAGATGCCACTGCACTGTAGGAACATTGCGCAAGAACAGATTATCAAACTCTGCTACATTTCTGGAGTGGGTTTGACTTGTAAAGTGTTTCCACAATAGTAACAAAACCACACTCACTTCAAGTAAGGTTATGCATACAAAACACGCACGTAAATGTAGTTTTGCTACATGATATTACTGTACCTGGAATAAATTTAAGTAAAGGTATTCTTGAATGTGCAACATGTTGGGCTTCTATGGGGGTGAGGGGGTTATGGCATGTTGACACCTTTGTGAGCTGTGGAGAATCTTCTTGGCTGGAATGCCAGCAGTTGAGTTATGACTCTGGACAAAGAACAACTAGGAGATAACCCCCATCAGTTCAAGAAGCTCTCCTCTTATGTAAAGCATGAAAATTGAGTTTTTTGTCATTCACTCAGGAGTTGAGAGCTGGGAGGCTGGACTATGAATGACAGCTCACAGCTGTGTTGAATGTAACTGGACTTCAAGTATGATCTCCCTCCTTTTCTTTACTGTCAGAAGATAATTAATCTCACTGATAAAGAAAGATTTGTCTGTATTGATGACAGCAAACTAGTAGTGAGATAATCCTTTTCTCTGGAAAACAATAGATCAGAATGTAACTTTAAAAAGGAAAAAGGACTTGCCATGCTTTCCTTGTTTGTGGCAGTGTTCCCTCCTCAATCTGGATTGTGCTGGAAATTACAGCTCTGTTGATAATTTAAGGCAGTGCTGGAGAAAGAGGCTCTGTCAGTTTAAAGTGTCTATCTTTTTGTTATTTGGAGCTTATTTGACTATGGCCAGTACCAAGGAAAAAAAACTATGAACATAACTTTAAAAAAATCAGTTATGTCTGAGATGATGGAGAACATTATATATGTTATGTTGAAAACCACCCCAAACCTGTAAGAGGCAGTATTAAAACTGAATAAATAAACACATTTTTGTTGGTCTCTTTTGGTTGGATGCTGTTATAAACTGGGCTCATGTTGTAAGCCCACTTACACTGCCCCCTTGTGAGCCCCCGCTATGGTTTGTCATCCGGCAATGCCCATACTGGTTACATCTTTGGGCTCTGCCAGCCCCTCCCCGGCCATAAGACCGGGTGCCACAAATATGAGTTTAGTTTGTTATTATTGCTGCATATTGAATTTTAAATGTTTTTTAGATTTTTTAAAAGTAATTTATTGGTCCTTACTGTACTGTGAACTGCCTAGAGCCCTTTGGGGATGGGGTGGTCTATAAAATCCAATTTAATTAATTAATTAAATCTCTCTCCTCCAACTCACTATTTTTTAATAGTTGTTAGTATAAATGTGTCTGCTGCCTAATGGAAGTACGTTTTCCTGCACCTGATGAAGTGTGCTCTGACTCACAAAAGCGTGGGCTGGAATAAATGTCTTTAAGGTGATTTTGTTGTGTGTCTCAAGAGATCAAAATCCCTTCTGGGAGGGATTGTGTCATTCCTGTAGTCACTTTCTAGAACATGAGTGGTGAGTTCTGAGAAGTGGAGGAAAGAGCCGAATCTATTGATCATTACAGAAGATTCCTGTTTATGATGTGTAACAAGCATATAGATGTACACTGCAAGAGAGATAGCATGGCATAGCAGTTACAGTGCTAGACTAGGATCTGGGAGACACAAGTTCCTATCCCCACTCTGCTATGGAAGCTCACTGGGTAATCTAAGGCCCAATGGGGGGTTCAACCTACTTCACAGGGTTGTTGTTGCAAGGACAAAATGGAGGCAAGGAGAATGAACAAGCTACTTTGAGGTCTCATTAAGGAGAAAAGCAAAGGTATGAATAAGTAGATTAACTGAGTTCCAAAATAGGAAGTGTCTTATGTGATCTTATATTTGGCAGGAAGTAATGGATGAAGATGGAAATGATGATACACTGGCCCAGAATCAGTCCAGAGATTCTCCAATCATTGCTTCCTTAGCAAGTGACAGCTAGTGAGAAGCTCTGAAAAAGGACCATTGCTAGCTCCATTATTCAGCCAGCAGCCTGCCAAGTGCTTTGCTCCATGCCTAGCAGATGCATTCTAATCTGGAAGAACAAGGTTTGATTCCCCGCTCTGCCACCTAAACTGTGGAGGCGTATCTGGGGAATTCAGATTAGCCTGTGCACTCCCACACATGCCAGCTGGGTGATCTTGGGCTAGTCTCAGCTTTTCGGGGATCTCTCAGCCCCACCCACCTCACAGGGTGTTTGTTGTGAGGGGGGAAAGGCAAGGAGATTGTAAGCCCCTTTGAGTCTCCTATAGGAGAGAAAGGGGGATATAAATCCAAATTCCTCCTCCTCCTCCTCCTCTTCTTTTTCTTCTTCTTCTTCATCTTCTTCTTCTTCATTGGTACAGGTAAAAGCAAAGACAAAGTGATCTTTACAAATTACAAAAGCTTGGGCAGTGATATGGGCTCTCAGATGTGACCAGCATTGAACGACCCCTCTTGGCAATTCAAGCAGAATTCAGAAAAAGGGAAACCACCAGTATTCTTCCTGGAGATGGTATGACTGCAGGGATTGCCAGAAGATGAATGCATTATCTCTCTGCCTTTTAAAATAGATGGATAGTGAAGCCTGTGCAGATACAAGAGCTACTACGGGGTTATGTAAAAACTTCATTAGGAAAGCCACATGTATTCAGCTATCCATAGATTTCAAAGAGCAGGACTTTCCCATTTTTTCCTGTTGCTGCACCCTAGTCTGCCTCCCAAAATTTTGTTCCTGGTGGCCAGCAGATCCTCAGCACTTGGGGCAAAGTGGGAGTCTCCAGTGGGAGGGCAGAATTGATTGAAATCAGCACCCTCTTCATCACAAATGGATGATTTGTATGGTTCAACACATGTTAATCATGCAATCAGACATGCTTCACATATGATTGCTGATGATCATCTTATTTATCGTGCTTTGTTTTGTACAGAGAGGCCTTTCCCCTATCTGCCCCCAGCTGACACTTTGTTCCTCAATCTTCTATGGAATTGAGCAAGGCTGAACATTCTTTCTTCCATTCACGACAGTATTTTTTCCCTCGCAAGATGAAAATATATTCAGCTAAAAAATAATTGGCTTTAGAGTTCTCAACACCCAAGAGGAGGCTTCAGAAATGTACCTTCATGAGGTGACTTCATTTTCCCCTATTAATTTTTAAACATGACTGAGAAGTGTCTCTTTTGGGATGCACAAGCCTCATTCTCGAAGACTTTTTAAAAATGAACACTAAGACCATCAGATCAAGAAAGCAGCTACCAGTGGGCCACAGAATTGTCTGCAATGAAGGGTGTTTTTTTGTTTTGCTTTTAAAGAGAACATTTTCTTAGTTTCTTTTTTTTTAAAGAGGTGGGCCCATTCCGCACAATCCACCGGCAGATGTTTTTAAAAGAACTGTTCTGACTTTTTTCTTCTGCACAATGTGGGAAAATAAAGAATTGCAGGCCAAAAATGGTTCTTTTTCCCAGTTCACCACCTGACTGAAGCTTGTCAGTTTCATTTTTAAAGTTGTGCCTGCCATTTTGTGCTGCTGTAGAGATTCTCCATGCAGCCAGCTATTTGCTGAAGGTTTCCCCATGGAACTTTCTTCTGCTTGCATCTCATCCACACATGATTTTGTTACCGCCCTGGAAAATAACCAAAATATTTTCCTGAGTCAAGTTGCCTGACTACACTGGCTCCAGGTCAGGACACAGAGACCTGTGTGGTTCAGAAGCCTCCATAAGGCTTGCAAAGGACATATATCTGTGATTGTGCCAATATTATATGGTTTCCCTCTTGCCTCTCCCCTTTTAAGATGTAATGAAAGCCCCTTTAGTGTTGAATGTATGATTTGCCCGCTGTTTAGGATTATATTTTGACTAGGTTCTCCAGTTGGTTTAAGGTTTTGTTATTGTTAATTTAGGAAATCTTTATGTGCTTGTACTGTATTAAAGACTCTCTAAGGTTTCCTCTAATGTTTAGAAATGTTATTTTTGATATTTGTGTTTGTTAGTAAAAGCAGTAGCCTGTAGAAGCTGATATTAAGGGACAAGGAAGTTAGCCCTGGAATTCTGCTTAGACCAACACCCAGCCGACTCTTTAGCAAAGACAAAGACCCCTTTGGTTTTGCAAATTAAATCTGATGGCAGCACCCAGAGGTCCCAGCCATTGGAAAACATGTCGGGACCACCATTGGACAGTTTAAACTCTCCTTTGTTGCGGAACTGAGGTGCGGGAGCCTCAGGTCATAACTCAAGGAAACAGCCATCTGATAACGCAGATAGCTGGGTGCGGTAGCAAGCCCACCCAGTTCTCTGAATGGACCTTCTCCGCTCTCCTTTCAGCACCATTGCGAAGTCTCGCGGGAAGACGCTTGACAGCAGGATTTCGTAACCCCATTCACAAAAGTTGTAACTGTATCTTTCTTTTGTATTGATGTTTCTTTATTGGTGTTCAGTAGGGGACCTGCCCCCTTTCCTGCCCCTTTGCCCTCTTTGATGTATGTGTATAAAAGTTATTGCGCTTGGCTACAAGAGCGCGATCCTCCTGCCCGAGCTGTCACCACCGCTTCCGAATAAAATACTTTGCCTTGAAGAAACACCGGCTTCCTGCGCCTCAACACGTTGCTGAGCTGAAATCACTTATTGTTACCCGAGCAACAGCGGTAACAATTTCACTGTACATGAATAAAGTTTTGCCTGGCAATCTTACACATATGTCATTTTTCCCTTTTTTTGTTTTGAGGGAGCTGTCTGCACAGCTACGACGACACGATACGAGTATCTGCAATATGTGCATATTTCAAGTAATTGTAGCTTTGCAGACAGCTCCCTCAAAACAAGCAAACAAAAAAGGAAACACGACCTGTGCACTGGATTGGCAGGCAAACAAACTTTATTCATGCATTTTTTTACAGTGAAATCACATGTGGATGAGCTCTAAGTAGAGGCGACCTCCATGAGAAACCTTCAGCAAATGGCTGGCTGAATGGAGGATCTGTGCAGCAGCACAAAATGGCAGGTGCGAGCAGCAAAAACAAAAGTGAAACCACCTTAAAAGTTGGGCAGGAAAAAGAAAATGTTCCCTGCTTTCTGCACAGGAAGCAGGAAATGATTTCATGGCGACATGAAGCACTGTAAAATACACCTAAAATCTTAAAGACACTCAAGTTCACATCCCCCCTCTGTGATGGAGGCTCACAGAGTGACCTTGGCCCAGTCACTATCTCTTTGCCTAACCTACCTCATAGGGTTGTTGTAAGGATAAAATTGAGGTGGGAGATAAATGTGGTGGGGGTGGGAGATAAATGAGGTGGGGGACTAAATAAATAAATGGTCCTTTCCAATGCTTCAGGGCATCTCCATTTTCAGTGCCCCTTATGCTGAATCTAATTTTCATATTTTTAGAACAATTTATTTAAAACATACGCGAGAGGAACTGTAACCATCTAGTTCTTAATATCCCATTTTCCAAAGGAAATCACTGGAATACCTGAAGGAAAAGCATTGCCCTACCTGTGGTATAACATTGTTCTGTTTCAAATGTGAAGTTGGCCTGGTCATAGTCTCCAGATAATTAGAACTGCACTGAAAAAGGATTAATTCATTGTTAACTGCTTTATCTCAAACTATGCAGACACTGTGAAAATAATTTGCATTTCAAAACATGGATTTGTTCCATTTGGCTTGAGAACACCTGCTTTTCAGAAGCAGAAAACAACATAAGCACAATTTTGAAAAACAAAAACAAAAAAAACAAATGAGCTTTCCAACTTATAATTCAGTTCAGAATGTATCAAAAATTAGGGATAAGGGTAACGGAGGAAAGCTTTCCCCTTTTCAAATAATGACCAGATCTCCCCTGGGGAATGTAGCAAGTGAATAGCAATTACAAGATATTTTAGTTCAACCAGCGAGAGGCTCCTATAGCTTTTTTGGGTGCTCATAATTTAATTTGTGAAACAATATTGTTACCAGCTATCATAGAATTTTATGTGAAAGTATAAACATATATGGTAAATAAGCAAACTGCTCATCAAGTGGTGAGATGCTCCCCCACCTGCTGTTGTGTTCATGCAGAAGTACTGCTAACTAGCCACCTCTCAACGTGGGTCAGGATTTGGGTTGCACACAGGACTGGGAGGTAAAAATTGAGTAAAACATTTTTTAGGGTTTATTTTTAAGGTGTTTAAGGCTCAATAAACAAGATAACATTTGCAATACCCACACAGAGTCAGTTGAGGGCAAGCAACGTCAGAAAAATAGTTAAAATTAAAATAACAACATAAAAACATTGGAAGCGTAGCTTTCATTCTAACAAGCAAGCAAAGTGAAAGACAAAAGTACTGCTGATAAGCACTGGTCAGCAGAGTCTAACAGCTTTGAAATGTATAAGATAGCAGGCAGGAAAAAAGTTAAGTTCAGGTAAGTTGAGAGAAAGATGTTCCTTTGAAGACTAAAGGACAGTAATAAATAAACTACTGGTCAGGTGGCATAAGCACACCAATCACACTCTAATGTCAATTAACAAAGAGAGTTTGGTGCAAAGTCATTATTGCTATTAGGTGCAAATACTTGAAAGGGGTTGTTGAAGTTTTAAACCTTAAGGAAATATCCCACAGCTGGGGTGTGATCTTTAACTAAAGCAGCTACGAACAAGCTGGGAGGAAGCTAAAAAAAAAGAGGACAATTTCTCCACAATTCCCCAAGCAAACTAAAAGCAGTTGCCTGCTTTAGCACTTGGTCAGAACAGAGTGTAAGACCCACAGACAAATAAGTAACAGTTCAAAAACCATTTAATAATATTGAAAGTTTAGGATTTTGACTCCTCCCATGAAGTCTAACTAATGAAGAATACTTGTGATACTGGAAACAATTGGAGATGGTTTGAAGAACTTGCAGACACAGAGGCCGTTTCCGCACGGGCAGAAAATGACGGCCTGGAGACGGTAAAAACGCCGTCTCCAGGCCGCCATTCGCACAGGGGGCGCAGCTGCAGCGCAGCCGCGCCACCCTCGCGCCGCCCGGCCGGCCCGAAGCCGGTGTATTCCCAGAGTGCTGGGAAGCGCTCTTTTAGGGAATACGCCGCCTTGAAGCCGCTGCCGAGCGAACGGCAGCAGCTTCACGCTGCCTCCCCACCCGGCACTTACCTTGTCCCTGGGCCTCCGGCACGTCGCCGAGGCCTGGGGACACGCCCCCTGGCCTGAGCCGCTGGAGCAGGCGCGCAGGGCCAGGGGGCGTGTCCCCAGGCTTCGGCGACGTGCCGGAGGCCCAGGGACACACCGGGTCCCTGGCGCGCAGGGCCAAGGGGGCATGTCCCCAGGCCTCGGCGACGTGCCGGAGGCCTAGGGACACACCGGGTCGGCCGGGCGCCGGCGCTCCGCGGCGCCAGCATCCCGCCTCTTCCCGGGACCGTCCGTGCGGATGGTCCTAGCGTCTTCGGGTCGGCGCAAAATGCACCGACCCGGCCGTTTCCGCCGCGGCGCGGAAACGGCCCAACTGTTTCTTAACTGCTTCTAAGGAAGTCTGGGCTACTCTGCCGCTTCTGAAATCTCCCCGTGTCCTCTACTTGGACTCTGTTTTCTTGCAATTCTATTGAAACTTGATTACTCAAATACCATGGATCTTTAACACTTTAAACATCTGTGATATTGCTGTCTCCAGCCTTCCTCAGACATCTGAAAACTAAATAGACTGTAAAACAGAAACTGCTAACTATGAAGAATGCTATAGTGTTTTGCCTCTAGAGTGGTTCTTAAAGGGACAGGGTCTAACTAAGGTTCTCTCCCACAGAATACTGTACAAAAGCAACTAAAACAGTGGTGGGATTCAAATAATTTAACAACCGGTTCCAGTGGTGGGATTCAAATAATTTAAACTAGTTGTTTACAAGCACCATTTTAACAACCGGTTCTGCCGATGTGGTGCAAACCTGCTGAATCCCACCACTGAACTAAACCCATTCTGACTAAGGGTACAACTGAGGATTAAATAAGGAAAATATTGAGGGTGTCTCTAGGGGTATGACCCCTGCCATTACAGATCTTGAAAAGTAGATCTGCCCCAACCATTCCAACTTCACCATTATGATCTGGAGCAAAGACTTGGCCTTGGGTTGAGGGCTTCCTGCTGGCAAGCAACATCGCCGACATCTTTACCCCATTACAACATGAAGGGGGGAATGGGTAGCTCTGGGAATCTCTGGAATCTTTGCAATTTCTACCATGTTTCTCCAAAAATAAGACAGTGTCTTATATTAATTTTTGCTTCCCAAGATGCACTATGTCTTATTTTCAGGGGATGTCTTATTTTTCCGCTCCACAGCTGCATGCTTTGGTGTTCTGTTCGATGGGCATGCTTCCAAACAAAAACGTTGCTACGTCTTACTTTCGGGGGATGTTTTATATTTAGCACTTCAGCAAAACCTCTACTATGTCTTATTCTCAGGGGATGTCTTATTTTCGGAGAAACAGGGTAGAACTACCCTTTGTCACTTCCAGGTTGTATGCGGATGTGTCACAGTGACATTGATAATGTTACAATCCCCCAGGTCTGCACTAGCAAACTTAGATCCACTAGGTTGACTGAGGAGAAAACTTTGAAAAGGACTTAAGGTTGAACAATTGCAGATCGATTGGAAAGATAGTTTATATGCTACATGGCTCAGGGGTAGGGAACTGATAGGCTATGACTGCCTGGGAATGAAATAAATAGTGTGCATGAGGGGAAAGAGGGAAAAAATAGGTTGCTAGAGAAAAGGAAGGAGGGACAGGTGAAATAGGAGATGTTTTCTCTGTTTTAAGAGCAAGCTGTATGGAGGTACATGTTAAGAAATTTTACCATGTCCTGTTCTTCTGAATAACCCTTATTAAGACAGCACTCAAGGCCTAAGGAAAGAATGCCAGGTCGGAATGAGGCCACTGTTATTACCAACAGAAGCTGAGCTGTATAATTTCTAAAGGTTCCTCTGTGACAAGTTCATGCTGGTATTGCCACTGGCAACTTTCTATGTGCTCCACAATAAAGACACAGTGAGGTTGCTAGGATTTCCAGATCAATTTTTAATAAAGGATACTACGGAGATCTGGCACATCCTTAAAGCTGTGATGTTCAGGAATAAGGGAAAATCCTTTAAAACACGAAAGGTCAGATAGCCCTGGCAATTGAACAATGATACTTTTGTAGTCTGCATTTGTGATGCCACTAACCTGCTTGTACTTTACCGTGCCATCTGCTTAATTAGGTTATTTTTATCTTCCCTGGGGAGTTACTCAAAGGCTTAACTGAAAAGCCTTGTCTAGATGGAAAGAGTTACATGAATGCGAAGTCTTTATTATTTTCTCATTATTAAAGCAAGGAAACACAAGGGAATGTACCAATATTTCTAATCATCAAGGTAATGAAGTCATTAGCTTGGACAGTTGTGGAGACCTGTGCGACATTTTGCTTGCTCTGATATTATACCATTGATCAGATTTCTTCAAGCTATTTGATTAGGACATTTCCTTCAAGGTCTGAAAATTAAATTGAGGGTGAGGAAAGGGAGGGGAACAATGTCACACTGTCTACTCTCCAAAGCAGCCATTTTCTCCAGGAGAACATATTTCTGTCCTCTTGAGATTAGCTGTAATTTTGGGAGATCTCCTAGCCCCACCTGGAGGCAGCCCGCCCTAGCATTATACATTATATGAGTATATGACTCCACATTTAGTGCTGCCAGCACAGTGACCCACTTCTGAACATACAGAGAGTGTAAGTTGGATGGCTATATACCCCACATGGAACTTTACCTCACTAAGTATGGTTCTAAGTAAGAGTGAACATTTGGATAATTCAGTAAGAAGAAAACCTTGAAAAATATTTGGGGGGGGGGGTTCTCCCTCAAAAAAGCACCAATAAAAGGGAACCAAATAAGTGATTTTTTCTCAGCATTTTTTTTTTGCCACTTTAGCCCACCATCCTTTTTTTTTTAAGTCTCCCACCTGTCACCATCAGGTGCATGCTGGACCCGGCCAGGGCTCGGCTTGCCCGGGTCCAGCATTTGACTGCCTATCCTGCCGCAGAATTCCACGTGAAGTTTGGGATGGGGGCACAGTTCAATGCTGGGTTCAGCTGGGTCCAGCTTTAAATTGCAGGCTTCAAGCTGCAGGATGGGCCCAGTGTTGAACTGCGTGCTCAGTTTATCTGGGTCCAGATTTATATTGCTGGCTCTGCCCCTGAAGCTCCATCTCTGAAATCAGTGTAAGGCTAGACCCAGCCAAGCCAAACCTGTAATTGAAACACTGGGCTCGGCCTGACTGGGCTCAGTGTTCAACTCTGCCTGCCCCCAACCTCCATGTGGGTCTCAGAGGCAGCAGGTAGTGGGCACTCCCTGCTGCCTCCAAATCCTACAGGGACTTCAGAGGCAGATGTATGTTTCAAGTTCGGGTTTAATAACCCAAACATTTTTTTAAAAAATGAATTTTTGGAGTTTTTAAAAAAATTCTGGGTCTATTAAACCTGAACTCAAAAAATACTAGTATTTTTTTTTTGCCCACCCCTAGTTTTAAGCAAGCAACTAGGCCTTCAAACTAGGCCATATGGTGACCGGGGTGATACAAGATAAACCACACAAGCAATCCTGCCACTCTGTTAATATGTAAAACAGGTCTAAGTTTGCATCACCATTCTTTAGCTTCAAATACCAGTTAGGAGGTTGGACAAGAAGCACAATAAAAACGGAACTTGTGGTTTGTTCCTCAGAGATAATTCTTCTAAGTCAATTTTGAGGCATGTTGGGAAAATCATACCATTCTAGAAGAAGAAGAAGAAGAAGAAGAAGAAGAGGAGGAGGAAGAGGAGGAGGAGGAGGAGGAGAAGGAGGAGGAGGAGGAGGATTTCACACTACACCACCATAGTAGTCAGATAGGTAGTCAGATAGGTACATAAGGAAGTAAATGGTCCATCAGGTTTAAAGGTCAACACAACAGCACATTCAGTTGTACCCAGAAACAGATTGGGAGTCAGTGTAGATCAACCAGGCCTGGAGTGATATGCTGACATTGTTACAAGGCAAGAACCAAGATGTATTCCAATCTGGTTTCGGTTGTGCTCTCTCTGAACCCTAGCGCCTCAGTAAAACAAGGAGCTAAGTGGACTGTATGAGGTTAAGACATTGAGTAGAAGCAATTGCGTTAATTGGCCATGCTTTCTCAGAGTTCCTGGGACTTCAGTAGGCAACTTAAGCAGGAGCTTCAAAAGGAGCTCTAAATCAGGGAGTTAGATTACATCTGAATGATTTGTGATCCACTTAACATGATCACTGGTCATTGACTGGGACTTGTAAACAGCTTCCACCCGATACACAGTTTTTCTGTTCAAGTAAACAACATAAATAGGTTTAATTTAACTGGAGTGGGGGCTACCAAGCTAAAGTCAGTTTGGTGGATCATAAGTAACTTTAACTTGCAATGCCTTGAAGTTCTAATACAGTTGCACACACATCCTTATTCATTCTGTGTTCTTGCAAGGTAATATTGATATGAGCTGACTTTTAAAAAATTCTACAGATTTGAAAGATCTGCAAAAAAAAAAAAATTCAATGCATTCGTCCACATATAGTTGTTCTTGTAGGGGTTTCCCAGTCTATGTTTTCAACTTTGTTTCAAATGTCACAAACAAAGACTCTTAAAAGCATTTTCTTTTTAAAATTGCAATTAGGAATTTTGCTGAGCCTTCAATAGAAAGGGCTTTATCAAAGTTCACTGGGGTTAGGAAGACTATATTGGCATTTGAAAGGTGAAACTATAGTCTGTACCCTTTTAAAAAAAGCTTCTTTCTTGTCTGCTGATGGCTATAATTGTTTGTCTCCGGAACTGCAGATTCTATTTATAAAAGGTCTTCTGATTCATCCACAATGCATTTCACACAAGCACGATAAAATAAGTTCTTAATTTCACGTGGCATTTTCCTTTTGATATATCTTCTCCAAAGTGCTGTTAAAGCAAAGGCCTTCCAACCGGTTTTATTTAAATCTGTATCAATAGATCCCATTTTTACACAGTGGGCTGTTGCCATATTAGATCCAGAGAATGCATTCAGACCTAATCTAACTTCTCAACCTCTCTGAGACATCATGGATTTTTGCCCCAGGGAGACAGCACACCTCTCCCTGGTGGCAGGGAGAATCCCTTCAGCTGCACACAAAATGTTGGGTGCAAGCTGAGGGTGAAATGTTGGGCGCAAGCTGAGTTTCAGCTTCCGAATCAAACACAAGGGCAGGCCCGTGTACAGCGAGTTACAATGGATCACCGTTGCATGGACCACAGTGGCTAGGTCCGCTTGGGAGAGGTAGGGGGCCAGCCGATGCGCCTGACGCAGATGGAAAGAGATGAATCCAGGAGGACCCCCAGGCTGCGGATGGAGGAGGTCAGTGCCAATTGGGCCCCCTCCCACATTGCCGGCTGGAAATCCCCAACACCCCCTTTGTGGCCCAGTCAAAGGATCTCCATCTTCGATGGATTCAGTTTTAACCTGCTGTGCTGCAACCAACCAGCAACCACCTCCAAACAGTGCTGTCAGACCTATTGTGAGTGCAATTGGATCTCCTACATATGATTTGGCAAAGTTTCTGGCCACACAACTGCAAATCCATATTGGACTTACTACACATTACATTAAGGACATTAAGGACTCAACTCACTTCATTGAAAAAATCAGCAAACTCAAACTCAACCCCAATGACAAACTGATCAGTTTTGATGTGGTGTCCCTATTCACCAAGGTCCCCATAGCAGACACCATGACACTCATTAACCAGAAATTCCCAAAAGACATCACAGCCCTGTTTCAACATTGTCTCACTACCAGCTACTTCCAGTGGGATAATGAATACTATGAACAGAAAGATGGGGTAGCCATGGGTTAGCCCTGTACAGAAATGAATACTATGAACAGAAAGATGGGGTAGCTCTTAGCCCTGTAATAGCTAATTTTTATATGGAACATTTTGAGAAACAAGCCCTGAAAACAGCACCAAGCCCTGAAAACAGCACCAAAAAAGCCCACCATATGGTTCCATTATGTGGATGACACATTCACCATTTGGAGCCACGGAGAAGAAGAACTAAACAAGTTCCTGGACCATATCAACAAGATCCACCCAAACATCCAATTTACTATGGAGAAAGAAAATGAAGGAAAACTGCCATTTTTAGATGTTTTAGTCATCCGCAAACCAAACCAGCAATTGGGACACACAGTATACAGAAAACCTACTCACACAGACAGATATCTACACAAAAACTCCAATCACCATCCAGGGCAAAAAAGGAGCACCATAAAAACTTTGGTACATCACGCAAACAGAATCTGTGAACCTCACCTCCTACAAGATGAATTGAATCACCTAAACAGGGCTCTACAGGCTAATGGTTACTCTAATACAGAAATCAGAAGGGCTGCAAGACCAAGAACAAGCCACATGAACAAAGATAAAGAGCCATCTAGAGGGAAGGTGTTCTTACCATACATCAAGGGAACCACTGATCGCATAGGAAAACTGATGAAGAAGCACAACCTACAAACAATCTACAGACCCACTAAGAAAATTCAACAGATGCTAAGTTCAGCAAAGGATAAGAGGGATCCTTTAGCTACTGCAGGAGTCTATCGCATACCATGCAGCTGTGGACAAGTCTACATAGGAACCACCAAACGGAGCGCACAGACACGTATCAGAGAAGACGAAACGCACTGCAGACTATTTCAGCCAGAAAAATCAGCAATAGCAGAACACATGATAAACCAACCTGGGCATAGAATATTATTTGAAAAAACAGAAATTCTGGACCACTCTGAAAGCCACTACGTCAGACTACACAGAGAAGCAATTGAAATCCATAAGCACATGGACAATTTTAACAGGAAGGAAGAAACTCTGAAAATGAACAGAACTTGGCTGCCAGTGTTGAAAAATACTAGGGTCAAGACTGTGTCAAACCAGCTCCACACAAACACAGGATGACCATAGACAAAAGAAACAAAGGCCAGGATACTTCTATTCAGATGCTCCCACCAGTGACCTTGCTATCTACAGGGTTACTCCCAGGCTATAGTCTTCATTGTTACTCATACTTCTATTCAGATGCCCTCAACTATTGACCTGGTTGCCGCCTTTGTTACTCACAGACAAGGTTTCCCCACCCACCCTGGACACTCCAACAGATATATACTCCACTTGCTTTTCCAACATCAGATCCTCTGAAGATGCCAGCCACAGATGCAGGCGAAACGTCAGGAGAGAATGCTGCTAGAACACGGCCATACAGCCCGGAAACCACACAGCACCCAAGTGCTGTAGAGCTGCAGGGGCAGTGACTGTTCCCCCCTCCATCAACAGAATGAGCTGAGTGTCATCGGCATATTGATGACAGATCAGCCCAAAGCTCCGTACCAACTGAGCAAGGGGTCGCATATAGATGTTAAATAACAGTGGGGACAACAAAACAGGAAAGTGGGCACTTGTGGGAGGCTTGGTCCCCGCACCACACTTGCTGACACCAGTCCTGGAGGAACGAGACAATCCACTGAAGAACAGTGCCCCGTATCCTGGAAACAGCCAGGCGGTGGGCCAAAAGATCGTGGTCGACCACATCAAACACTGTGGTAAGATCTAACATCACCAGCAGTGCCGATCCGCCTTGGTCAAGCTGCATACGGAGCCTATCTGTGGCGGCGACAAGAACCGTCTCTGTCCCATGCCCAGCACGAAAGCACAGAAGAATATCGCTTTTTCACATCACCTTTTCATTAATTTACACAGAAATGCATATCTCCGATATAGACACCTCTATTCCCTGTGTGAAAATACAGTTTCTGCAGAACTTTACACAAGTGCCAGATTTTACCATTAAATAAAATCACACAGACCTAGGATCCCTCATGGCAGCATCTGGCTTGTTTCAGCTACTCATAGCCAGTTTTCACTAATTTATCTGCACTCTTCTTTGTAGCAGTGAATTAGCCCAGAAAGACATTTACATGATAACGACTGGCATTCAGAAAGATGCATCTTCAGAAATGCAAATCGGCAAATGATTCTGGAAAAAAGAAATTATGTTGCATTATGATTGGTACATTTTATTCTCTGGTAGTGTGATCATGACAATTATAATTACTCCAAATGGCATGATAATACTGGGAACACAGCCAGCTGGCAGATAAAACTATTGGTCCATTTAATCTAATATTACCTATTTTGCCTGGCAGCATCTTAGGTAAAGATCTTTTATCAGCCCTGTAACTTGAAATTCATTTTAACTGCAAGCGCAAGACAACTGATCTAGACATTCTGCAAGCAATTCATGTTCTCTGCCATTATGACACCTCTCTGATAAAAGAATCCTGCACCATGGGGGGAAAAAAGTTATCATTTTCATGATTCACTTTAATGATCTGTGAAGCTTGGAATGCAGAAAAATTACAATCTGTGCTGAAACCAAAGCTTTCATTTCTGCCCTTGTTGCTGCATTGTCCTAGCCAGAGCCTGCCTTCATCATTCCATATTATTCTTCTACTACCTTCAGAGGAACTGTTGGTGGCCATGAAGAACAGGCCTTTTCTGCTGTCACATTGCAGATACAGGCTGCTGCCTTTTGCCTCTCCATGTGCCTGCCACTATCTTTGAATATCCTTTGGTGGCAGAACAAGACTTTTATTTCAGCAAGCTATTTGCTGGTACATTGTTTGTTCTCCTTTGTTGTTATTTGTCCTGTTGTGGTTTAAAGGTGATGTCTGTCCTTGAGTCAGTGTTGTTTGAGTTGATTTGCTCCATAGATGTTTGAATTTATTCTGCATACCCTATTTCCCCGAATATAAGACATCCCCGGAAAATAAGATGTAGTAGAGGTTTTGCTGAAGTGAGAAATATAAGGCATCCCCCAAAAGTAAGAAGTAGCAAAGTTTTTGTTTGGAAGCATGCCTGACGAACAGAATACAGAAATATAAGACATCCCCTGAAAATAAGACATAGCGCATCTTTGGGAGCAAAAATTAATATAAGACACTGTCTTATATTCGGGGAAACACGGTATTTGATTTTTGAATAGTTTTATTGTTAGGAAGTATTTTATTACAGCGCGAACCTTCTCAGGCACACTTTTATGGAGAAGCAGATATAACTAATTATCTGACTAAAGGCTAAGACTTTGCTGATGTTAATGGGAAATTTTGGGATCTTTCCATAAAGTATGTCCTTAATCACTTCCCACCTTCTCCTTCAACAGTAAGCTGTTTAGCTGTCCAAAATGAATGCATGGTTATCAGTTAAAAGGAATTTGTGAAGCAGTTCTTGCTGCAAACTGAAGCTGTAGCAGTGAATTAATGAAAAATGGCTTCAGATACTGATGGAGTTGATCCACACTGAATCAAATATCCTCCCTGCTTTTATTACAGGGAAATTATAATCCCACACACAAAATGCAAGCCATGCGTCTTCTTGTATTGGTAAAAAATACCAGGACAGAGCCTACTGTTATTGTTCATTTTCTATGGATCTGACCCAGGAACTGCACAACAAATTCAATACAGACTTTAGGGGACTGGTAGGAAAGTGAGTTGCAGATAGATGAATATTTAAAGAGCGCCAATATTAACTCACAGTGTTTTCTTGACAAACACAGCCAGTAACGGGAAAGGTTAATTATTTGATACACTCATATCTGCAGATTGCAGACGACAGTGTATTCTTTATTCCCCTCTCCATTGCCCCTTCCCAGATGAACAGAGAATGGAAAGCTACATCTGCCTCTTGGGAGGGAGGAAGAGCTTTCTTAATGAGACTGAACCTTTTTGCTTCAGAGGTCAACTTATATTACTGGAACAGGCACTACAATTCCATGAATGGAACTCAACTAATCCTCTTGGGAGTTCCATGCACAGTTCACAGTAAGATTAGGGTCTTTCATTATTATTATTTAAAAACATGAGATGTCTGCAAAAATTTCAGGAGTAGTTTCATCGTTCTTTGCTCAAATAATTATACATTCCATGATTTTGCACCATCCAAAGGCCTTGAGGCCCCAATTTTGTTCCACCCTAATCAAACATAGGATGTAGACCACACATGTGATATACTAGGAATCCCAGAACACCATGATACTGACGGAAAGAGAATGAATATAAGGGGGCAGGATCATTCCCACTGGTTGTAACTCAGCTCCCCATTACCCATTCTCCAGGACCAATCTCGCCCCGACTGAGAGTGATTTCCTGTATAATTTACTTAAATTTGACTAAAGTCTGGAAGCCACTATTAGGGCACAAATCTATACTTTTTAATTATTAATTGTTATAGATAAAGAATACGATGGCTAGATACCATAAAAGCTGATACAGACCTGAGCATCAACCAGCTGAAGGAAGCAGTACTTAATCAAAAAATGTGGAAAGACCTTGCATATCGGGTTGCCAAGGGTCGAAAACAACTGAATGGATAACATCATCACCATCATAGATGACCGTATTACCCCATATGTCCCTACTCGGCCTCTGCGCTTGGCAGAGGCCAATTTGCTGGTGGTTCCTGGCCCCTCAATGATGCGGCTGGCCTCCACACAGGCCAGGACCTTTACGGCCCTGGCCCCGGCCTGGTGGAACACTCTTCCTCCAGCTGTCCGGGCCCTGCGGGACCTTGGTGAATTTCACAGGGCCTGTAAGACTGAGTTGTTCCGCCGGGCCTTTGGAGTGCCCAGTCGCTGAGGTGCACCCCCCCCCTCCTTTGCTTTGCTCCTTTGCTCCCTCCTTTTGGGAGTTCAGCCGCTCCCTCCTTTTGGGGAGGTTTTAATGAATTGGGTTACGGGACGCCGTTATTATTGTTTTTACCGCTGTTTAAATGGTTTTTAATGGATTTTAGTAAATATGGTCACTATTGTGCCCCTTGTTACATATTGTATACAGATAATGTTCTTATGTTCTTATGTTCTTATGTTCTTAATGTTGTGCACCGCCCAGAGCCCCTTGGGGATGGGGCGGTCTATAAATGTAAATAAATAAATAAATAAATAAATAAATAAATAAATAAATAAATAAATAAATATTTGTGTGTTTTTTATGCTGGTGCATAAATGAATGTGGCATTGCATTATTGTTAGACCCACTGAGCCTGGCCTTGGCTGGAAAAGGGCAGGATAGAAATTAACTAAAATAAATAATTAATACATGTTTCCAGGGGGGCAAAGACTGTAATTTTTGTCATCTGTGCTGAGCCTGCCAACTTTCCCCCTGCCTTGTTGTGACCTTGCTCCTGTGATCCATGGGATGGTCACCTTCAGATTAGACTACTGCAACACACTCTACTTAGGGCTTTCTTTGAAGACCAGAATTTGGCTGCTGGGTTGCTGACGGGTCCCCCTGATTTGCTGACATAACGTCAATACTTCAGCCCCTGCACTGGCTTCTGGTCAGCTTCTGGTGCAAATTCAAAGTCCTATAAAGCCTTAAGCATTCTGGGACCATCCTACTTGTGGGACTGCCTCCCCAGTATGACCTCCACTTGCCTGCTTATATTATCATCATGGCGCCTTCTGAGGGTGCTTCCTTGTCAACCACCAGGGTATTTTCAGGGGCAAGGACATTTTCAGTTGTTGGCTTTCCTCTGGAAATCAGCTTCCTGGGGAAGTTCGTAACCTGTGAAATCTTTCAGTATTCCACAGAGCATGTAAAGCCACTTTGCATCATGAATTATTTGATTAACATTACAAACCCGGGAGCTGGCCAATTGTTTATTTTCCAAGTAAGTTTCATAGCTGATATTTTAACTGGTTTTACTCTATTGCTTCCATTTTATTTGTATTCATTGTATTTCAAATGTATTTTAAAATGTTGTCAGTTGTCTCCTGTGGGGAGAGGGCACCGGATATAAATTAACAATTTCCATTGCTAAACTGCCGAGTTAGGAAGCGCCAAAATCTGTCCTCTGCTGACTTAAAACCATTACATTAGGTTTTGACATCCAGAGAGGCGGGGAACAAATCTTTGCCCTTTTCCATAGAACAGTCCTTCAGGAAGGAGGTTCCATACTACATTACATGTGGTGTAATTTAACTCTCTAGTGAACTTTTGTGAGGGTTGAAACAGGACTTCTTGATCAGGAAATTATTTCAAAATTTGGAACACACAGTCAATATAAGCAAACCTCAGTGTTCCGGTGTGTTATAATTCTATGTTTTAATATCTCAGTCATCTGTATTTCCTTGAAGTTATAACATGAACAATGTTGTGTGTATGTGGATACTTTAAATGCACGCGCGCACACACACACACACACACACACACACACGTGTGTGTGTGTGTATATATAATTTTAAATACATAATAAAATAAGAAAACACACCCAATAAATGTGTATTAGATGCCTGCAGCATTAGTTGCTAACATTCTAAACATCATAACAGCAAAAGCACTTGAAGAGGTTCATTCAATGTAAACCATGAGCAAGAAGAAATACGAACAGGAGATAGATATAAAATAATGAAAGAGGCAATGTCAAAATGCTTCTGTGAAAACAAGTGATAACAATAAAATCTACATTGTGAGCAAAGATGAAGAGCACAAAATGCAAAGAAGCACTGGAAATCATTGGATGGGAGCCATTGTCAGAGCCTGGAAAAGACTGCTGTTATACATTTCCTTTAAACATCCTTAATTGGTCACTGTTGGAGACAGGATATTGGACTATATTGACAAACGGTCTGAGGCAAGAAGCCTACTTTTATGTTGCCGGTTTGTTCCTGGGTATGTCATGTGGAACTATATGAAATACTTATTATGTCAGGATATATTACACTGGTGTGGTGAATACTAGCTACTTCAACAAAGTCAGATGTTTCTATTCACTTCTCTCCCCCCCCCCACCCACCTGATCGTATGACTGAGGCATTTTGAATAGTCACTGACAGACACTTTGTTACATGAATGGGATCCCCAGGGATCTTGTGAATTGAATAAAGAACTTTGTTTTGCTAACAGAGATCGTCAATCACTGTTTTACGATTTTTTAATGATTTTTCCAGATTCACTTTCTTTGTGAGGATATTCTATCTTTTCATTCTGTGTTTCAAATGGATGCTGTACTACACATCAAAATAAATAAAATCCCAGATATATCTATCTCTAGATTTTTGAAGCCTCTCCGGAGGCTGACACCAGCAATAAGAGACTGACAACACACACTGAGAGAAAACAGAATGCTGCAGCAGCTACGACAATATCTACACACAATAGAAATTTGCTACTATATGGGAGAAATTGGATTTTTCTTTTTCACATTAAAGTGTGATCACTGATTCATCCAGACAGCATGAGTTAAAGGATAACTCTTTAGTAGAAATAAGAATAAGACGTCTTTTATTGAAAAGCTGGGGCCATCTTGGTCTTTTTGCCTTTCTGCTAATGAAGTGTAGCAACCATGCATATATATTTCTCATTCCCTACATTGGATGGAAATTATCCCTCTCTACTGGCCATTAAAATGGTTTATAACCCACTCTGTTAAAAAGATTTGGATCAGTTCTATTTGAGCATCCTATTGGCCTTATCATGCTGGATCAATGAACCTTCCAACATCAAGTATATTTTCCCCACAAAGTTATTTATCTAAGTGAATACTAAACTGTAAAGTTTCAGTAATTGAATTCTGGAAAGGCTATATACCTGAAAATAAACTGGTCGCATAAAATGGCTACATTAATGCTGTCAAGCCTATGGCTGGATTTATCTTTAGCATAGCACAGATATAGGTATGTCAAACTTCCCAGTGTACAATTTATGCTCCTCACAACAGCTGCTTTAGGCTAATCCTTCAGTTGACTAGAGATACTCAACTTTGTCCTGTTCCTGAACATTTTACGTCATTGTGATGATACTTAAAATCCCATTTATTTAGAAGGGAGAAAATTGCATAGATCCTTAATTCTTCCATGAACATTTGGCATGATCCTAACAGATTTATCAGCTATGCAACTAATTTGTATCACATAAGGGACAGAAATTACAAAAGTGAGTGACAAAAAACATATTGGGTGATGTATTGTTCTAAATTGTATATATTAGTGGATCAAAAATATATTAATTGGTAGTGAGCTACAATTATATTTCATGTCTGATGTTGATAGTTGATTTTTGAATTTGACGTGATAACCAGTGGTTTGTAGCATTTGACAAGCTGATAGATAACCTACGATGCCTATTCAAATTGGAAGTTGGCAACCTATGATTTTTCATATTAATGCTTACTAAAATTTAAACAATTGAAAGATGCCACTGAGTCTGAAGTCTTCAAATGTTGAAGTGAAAACTGCACATTAAAAACTTTTGCTACGGTTTCAAAATTGCTAACACAAAACTTAAACAGAAATCTTGACCAAAACTGAACATATATGAATATTTGTTACAGTTCTACTTTTATTGTACAATGGCTGTTTTTCCATGGTTGATTTGCAATGAATGCGGGTGTGGCAATATATGTTTGTGTGTGTGTTGTGTGCATGTGCATGTGTATTTTGCTATCAAGTCACAGCTGACTTATGGTAACCACATAGGCCCCTTCCACACATGCAAAATAATGCATTTTCAAACCACTTTCACAACTGTTTGCAAGTGGTTTTTGCTATTCCGCACAGCTTCAAAGAGCACTGAAAGCAGTTTGAAAGTGCATTATTCTGCATGAGCGGAATGAGCCATAGAGTTTTCAAGGGAACAGACATTTGGAGGTACTTTGTCATTGCCTGTCTGCACATCACAATCCTGTGGCTTAGGAGGTTAAGAGCTCGTGTATCTAATCTTGAGGAACCGGGTTTGATTCCCCGCTCTGCCGCCTGAGCTGTGGAGGCTTATCTGGGGAATTCAGATTAGCCTGTGCACTCCCACACACGCCAGCTGGGTGACCTTGGGCTAGTCACAGCTTCTCAGCCCCACCTACCTCACAGAGTGTTTGTTGTGAGGGGGGAAGGGCAAGGAGATTGCAAGCCCCTTTGAGTCTCCTGCAGGAGAAAAGGGGGTGGGATATAAATCCAAACTCCTCCTACTCCTCCTCCTCTCCTCCTCCTCCTCCTCCTCCTCCTCCTTCTTCTTCTTCTATTCCTTGGAGGTCTCTCATCCAAATATTTAACAAGTCAGGGTCTTCACCATATACTACAATGCTAATTTTGTAACCACCCAACATTAGTTTTAGATGGGCAAAGTCAAGATCTGGGCCATAGTGCGATATTTAATTGCTCAAACACCTTCATAGTTAATCTAACACAAAAATTACTACTAGACTTTACTAAAAAAAACCAATCAGAATACTATAGTAATTGTTTTGTAAATACATTTCTAATTGCTAATCTATGTGGAAAAGAGTTGTTCTGAGCAAAAGTTGTGCTTTTAGGACTAGGCATAAAAAACCAGGGTGTATTTCCTCATTTACAGTAAACAAACTGAAGACTGTTTCCTGAAGGAAGGATGTCACTAATAATTGACAAGTCTGGAAGAGAAAGGAAAGTGGCGGCAATAACATCACCCTGCCTGATAATAGTTAACCTCACTACTTAGGGTAGATATACCAAAACCAAAAGAAATTGGAGTTACGGTCTCTGAAATTTAATAGTTGCAATCATTTACTAGCATAGGAACTAGAGATTAACCCCCTCCAGTGCTTGAGATAAGCAATTTTAGGGAATATAAAACACCCAAATTACAACCGTAGGTTAGCTTACCTAGGACCACTTAAAAAGCCACAAAGCAAACTTCTGTATTCTCCAAACTCTTGTTCAGCCTGGGTGAAAATAAACAGCACTAAACACTAAAAAAGAGGCAGCAAGACACCACAGTTTCTCCACATGATGGAAAAGTCTCACAGACCTTTTCTGCACTCTGGGATTACTGCTGATTTTCTTGGCAGTTGATCCATGGGTATTGGAACTGATTTGGGCAAAGTTTTTTCCTGCACGTTTACCCTTCCTGTGCATTTTTACAGTTGTAAAGTGCCAGAGCTTCTAAGTGGCATTTTCTGAAAATGTCTCTGGAAAATTGGCTCCTTGGGACACAGTCATTGCCGTTGTTGTGGTGAGTTGCCACTCCTTTTAATGTTCTTCATGCATATGCTATAGAGCGATAACATCTCTATTAAAATTTAAAACAGATAATTGGCAAGAGATCATTATAGTTCTGCAACAATTAGCCTTTTGAAAGAACTCCAAAGCGCTCCCACTGCACTGCGGGGGGGAAAGAACGACTGGAAAAATGGCAACCACGAGGAGCTAGCAGTGGGAAAATGTCACCAATGTGAACAGGATCTCGGCAGTGAAAGAAAATGCACACCAGTTCTTGTACCTGGAATAGTTTCTGTCCAAAAAGACTGGCGTAAATCAGGCTTGAGAAAGAACATACTGAGAATGGGGGAAACTCCATGTAGAAGTAGTCACAAGTGTCATTTTAAAACAGAGGTCTGTGATTTATGGCTCTGGAGCAAAATGCGGCTTAGTACAGAACCAAATATGACTCTTTTAAAAAGTAAGATCTTCAAGTTAAGTCCCGTTGGAGGGGACAGTGGGGCATCAGAATAACCAATATGTAGCAGGAAAGATTTTTCTAAGGCTAAAAAGCTTCTAAGAGGTGCTTTTCAGAGAAGGAAATTGTGGAGGTGACACATTGCCAGTAATTTAAGTGTGAACCATGGACAGATTTATGTTAACACATTAAAATATGTATATATTTATTCTGAAGCTTCATGTTTGACACTTTGTAATGAAGGACTTGCAACAACAAGTGTTTGGTCTCCAGAAGCTGGATAGATTATTCATCCATATATTGTGAACGTTAATGTGTATATTTTCAGTTATGCTAATAGACTTTTCTTCTCCTGGTTCTTTCTTGATCTTTTTCTCTGAACAATGATATAGTCTGGCTTTTTCATTATAAAAGGTTCTTGACCACTGTTTTAAAAGGTGGTATATTTTCACATTTTATTTAGCAAATATTTTTCTCAGACTGCTGAAATAATCATTGGGACAACACTAATTCCCCCCTTTCTTTATCATGCTTGTATATACCCCACACATTCTGATTTGGTTGTGCATGTGAAATATTACAGAAGTGAAACAATATTATAAGACACAACCAGGATTACTTTTGCTAAAAACTGCCAGTATGGCACTTTATGTATATGAAAATATTTAAATATTTAAATAATAATATTTAAATATTTAAATATTTAAATAATAATAATAATAATAAATTTTAATAATAAATAAAATGTTGCTGAAATGTAATATTTTTATAGGACTGCCTGGGATTTTATCAGCATAGAATTAGAAAAATGGTCACATGTTAAAGGATAATCTTCACTGACTCACTCAAGTGCATGCACAAAAAATTGTCTGTATTGTAACTCTGGACAAACTGAAGCACAAGAAAAGGGTTAAGGGACTACACTATTCACTTGAACAACAGTGAACTCAGATCTCCAGAAATGCCAGCTGAAATGAGGCTACCTGGCCCTCTGGATCAGCTTTGGGAATTATACTAGAAGTATTCATTTACACTAAGGTGAAGTCACTGGACAAGCCACCTTATTTTACTCCACTTGCTTCAAAGTACAGCACAGAGATACCCTCTCACTATCACCTTCCTGACCTATCTTAGGATTCCAGGTAAAAGAAGTATTCCCCTATCTCCCCCATTCTTCTTCCTGCCCCTCTTACAGAGTATCTTCTTTACACAGGAGAAAGCATCCATGTGAGGGGGCAATTATGGGAGTATGGGCTACATCCAGTGGTGGGATCCAAAAATTTTAATAACAGGTTCCAATGGTGGTGGGATTCAAACAGTGGCGCCGCCGCACACACGCACCTCCAGTCCCTATTGGGCAGGGAGGTTGCTTTAGTAACCCCTTCTCGGCACTCAGAAAAAATTAGTAACCACTTCTAGAGAAGTGGTGAGAACTGGTTGGATCCCACCTCTGGCTACATCATTGCCAGAAATTGCTGAAGGATCCCAACAAAGAGAAACACCATATCCATTGTTGAGAGCTGTAGCCAAATGGGGGCTCCGATGCTGCTCCCATGATCACCGCAAAGGCAAGGCAGAAGAGTGGGTCCACAGACTCTCTGGAGAGATGACAGGAGAACATGGGACGTATCTGCAGATCATTGGCTGGTGCAACAGTGGGATTAGACTTTCTCAGGGCAGTAGAAGAGGGTGGTGAGCTGCCAATGTTGTGTCTTCAAGCCCTGGGGTGAGGACAGGGAGGAAACCAGACCAGATTTGGCTACAAAGGGGTGCAGACCATTCCCAAGCTGGTTTGCCATGAAACAGAAGAAGGAGGAGGGACTGGTAGGGTCTGGGAAGAGCTATTTAAAGTCCTCAAGCTCAGAGCCAATAAGAGTACGATCAAGGTTACTCTTCTCTCCACAGAGATATCTCAGAGAAAAGGGTAAGAAGTGAAGGAAGAGTCCTGATTGGAGGAGGTAGACCAGGGTGAAGAATTAACCCCCTTCCAGTCTGTAGCCCCTGCAGGGGTGGAGGTTGAATGCTATAATCTGGAAGCCCCCGCCACATTCTTCTCCTTATTTCACACATCAGAACTTCTGAATAGAACTTATAAACATACAAACAGGGACTCACTTATATCCCTACAATGCATTGGAGGAATTTCAATGGAATCTTTAAGCACAGCAAATGAGAGGCAAGTGATTCTTTGTTGCATAAAAACCTGAGCATGCAGAAAGGGTCTTCAGTTGTGAGGACCAGGCTAGTTTACCAGAACCACTCCTCGCAGAGTCCCGGCACAGCAGTAATGAAAAAGTCTTGCTGCAGAAGATCAATGCAAATTTGTGGTCAGGCTGCTGCCAGATGTGGATTTAAAGCCTAAAGCAGCAGCAGAAAAGGGAAGGAAATGAAATCTGAGCAAAGTAGGAACATAGAACCGTAGGGTATTAGGCTATTGGACAGGTGGGAGACACCTGGCAACTGACTTTCAACTAGTGCAAGCACAATTTAGTCATATTGGGTGTATATGCTGGTGCAGGGCTTTTGAAGAATTGGCCTATACTTCTGTTTCACAAGCTTTGGGTAGAACATGCAGGGTCAGTGGTTGAAAGGATTCCTATAAATATGGGTTTTTTGACAGATGATGACGTATAGCCTTTTTATAGCATTTTCAGTGTCTGCCTTAATATACATTATGTGATAACCATTACAACAGCCCTGCAATGTAGACCAGTAGTATGATCTCCATATTATTAATGTGAAAGTGAGTGTGGAAGTATGCAGAAGGCTTGGTTGCTTATGGTCACCTACTGAGTCCGTGATGGAACCAAGAGTGGAACAGGGTAGGGTTGTCTCTGAAAATGCTAGAGGATTTTGAGGCTGATGCTTTGGGAGGGTTGGATCTGGGTGGTATGTTAGATACCACTTTTGAGCACTGTTCTGATCTCAATGGTAAAGACCACAGAAACATGGGGAAATTTCTGAAACAACCATGGAGGCCATATTTTTTTTGCCAGTTTCTTTTTCTACACAATTTCTCAGGGGCAGAAGATTGGTGCCTAGGGCAAGTAAATAGCAAGCCCAGAACAGGGACTTCCTTGACCACAGCTATGTTTGAGAGAGAGAGAGAGAGAGAGAGAGAGAGAGATCTGGCTGTTTCCCCACTTTTAAAATGACGTCTCAAGCTTTAAGCCTGGTCCAGGACCTTTTTTTTTTTTTAGCCCGAGGAGTCGTTGGTTCCCCGTGGGTCATCAAAAGAGTCTGCGTTTTGAGCAGCGCCAGAATGACCCGCGCTGAGGGGGCGCAAGAGCAGCAGAGTCGGGGTGGCTGCATTGTAGCCGCCCCTGTAGTGGGAAGTGCAGTTGGACCCCGCGCTACTCGGCGAGAGTAGCGCGCAGCAAACAGTGAGTGGGGAAAGGGCCTCTGCTAGCTTTTTCCAACTCTAAAAGATTACCTCCGTATTACAAGTATGGCAACAAGATCAATGCAAGATTAATGTAAATTTGTGGTCAGGACAGCTGGTGAATTGATGGGTGAAATTATAATATTTCTGAGAAACTACATCATCCAATAGCCCCTGACCTAAGAAAAAAAGCTGCACGTTCCTGTAACTGTTGTTCATCAAATTTCTTCTGTGCAGGCCTGCATGAGGACTGTGTAGACATAGTCCAGTCACAGAGAACTGACCAGAAGGTTTATAGGAAGTTGTTAGTGCTTGGAGACCTCTCCCCGCTCTGGATCCAAAAGTGGTCTGATTTCTCACCCAACTTGTTATGTCAAAAAAAGATGGGGAGAGCACTTTTTCCTCTGTTCTCCCTTTGCTGCTGTTGAAAAGCACCATTAGAAGAGACAGTAGCCCACAGCAGGGAAAGGAGGAAGGCCATTCCATGAACAACAGTTGTAGCAAGTTGCACTTTGTTTTCACCGTCATATCTTACGGTAATTGTGGTTCTGCAGAGGAGAGTAGCAAGCTCCATCACTGTGGAGGCAGGTGTGGGTTTGTAATCAAAATAATTCCAGCAACACTACTCTTCCCATAGCTGCATCTCTCCTGGAGTCTACATCAAATGGAGTAACGCTGGAGCAATGTGGACCTCATGCAGAAGAAACATGGAACAGACCGGGTTGCCACCTTACAGATGTAATGAAGGTCGACCCTGACAAGAAAAATAGCTGAAGAGGATTGGGCTCTGGTGGAATGAGGCCAAACTTAAAGTTGACATATTGGCATAGGCTACCCTAATGGCAAAAACCACTTATCTAGAAATGGTTTGACAAGAAGCAGCTTTGCCCTTCTTGGGACCCTTAAAGCAAATAAATAAATTCTTGTCAAAAAGAATTTGTATGCGTAAATAAAAAAGGAGTGCTCTCCTAGCATCAAGTATATGGAGTGACAGTCGCCATGCACTGAGGATTCAGGAATAACACTGGTAGGGTCATGTCCTGGCACGTATAGAACTAGGACACTACCTTAGGCCTAAATTTTAAGCTAAGACGTAGCTTGTCAGGATGAAACCTGGTAAATGGAGTGTTTACCTTATAAGATAAAAACAATTAAATGGAATTGTCGGGACTGAAGAGGCTGAGGGTGTGTGTGGTCCTCCTTGAAGACTTACTGGAGGGAGTATCCACCAAAGTGTGAGTTTTTTCCCCACAGAGACTTTAAGCCTCAAAGCCAGTGATGGGATTCAGCAGGTTTACTTCAAATGGTGCTTGTTAAATTATTTGTTAAATTATTTGAATCCCACCACTGGAACCAGTTGTTAAATTATTTGAATTCCACCACTGCTCAAAGCCCATCAATTTCTGTCCTTCAGAGTGAAAAGACAGCAAGAGACATGAGTCTAACCAAGGCGGAAGAGGCTTTCTTCATGCTCATCACTCTGAGCCCTCCCCCTCACTCCTTTCCCTCTCCTCCCTCACTCCCTTCACTTGCATGCCATGCCTCCCCCTCTCCACCACCCCCTCCCTAAACATGGAACAAAGAAGCTGGAGTCCTCATTTTAGTGTGAAGGTCAAGATGAAACTGTGAATACTGTGTCGAGAGGGAAGAAAGGCATGGAATGTAGAAGGTTTGGGTTGCCATCCCTCTGCCTGGGGTGGGTATTCCCCCACACCAAGCTCATCCCCACACCGTGCCATTCAGCCAGCTAACAAGACAACTTACTAGATGTAAATGGAGACCACTGTCAACACATCAATGGTCCATTTCCCACAGCTGAAATAAGATGTCCTGAGGACACAAAAAAAGGTATCCTAAAAAGGCACTCCACACAGCTTTCTTCCCAAGACATTGTCAAGACATCTTATTTTAGCTCTAGGTGTTGTTGTTTTTTTGGAGAATGCTTCAAAGTGCACTGTTCCCCCCTAAGCCACCTGCAAGACGTCTCCTGCCTCGCTACGCAAAATGCAGAGCTCAGGAGGCATCTTATTTTTCTCACTCGACCATTTTGCTCTTGGGTCAGTTTCACCCTCAGCTTGCCCCCAACATTTTGTGTGCAGCTGAAGGGATTCTCCCTGCTGCCATTTGCTGAAGGTTGCCCCAGGACGTTTGCTCTGCAGGCTCCGATCCGGGATGCTTTTTCAGCCTGGAAAGTACATCATTTTGTTCAGCTGGTCCTGCCAATTCTGGTACCATATAGTTTCCATGGTGTTTTTTTTTTTAATTCAATATGCTATCTTTGTAGCTATGCAGACAAACATAAGAGAATTTTAGCCGCTTGGAAGACAGGTCTGCCATCCATTGAAAAGAATTGGCTTGACCTGCCCTCTGTGGACCGACTTAGTTTTTCTTACTGCACAGAAAAAAAGGTGTTTTTTTTCTTACTGTGCAGAAAAACTAAGTCAGTTGCATTTGGGCACAAAATATTTTTTTCAAATATTCCCAGGACTAGGTCAAAGCTATTCTTATCCCCTTCTGTAAAGATGAAGGAGTTGGAAATCTGCTCTGCTTGGGAGCCCATAGCAATTATTAGGGAGCATTCTTGGATATCTCCTACCTCCCTGAAGACAGAGGTCCTCTGGCTGGTTTGGGGTGGTCCGATGGAGGGTATCCAGCTGCCAAGATCTGGTGATACAACATTACATCTAGCAGCTAAAAGCCTAGACATGACTTGGGAGTGTTCCCTCTCCATGGAGACCCATGCCACTAATACAGTAAGGATCGCCTTTTACCATCTTCAACAGTCTAGGCCGCTGGCCCTCTATTTTTCCCACTCTGACTTAGCCACAGCAATCTATGCAATGGTCACCTCCAGTCTAGCCTACTGCAACTTGCTCTGTCTGGGCCTGCCTTTGAGACTGACTCAGAAATTGACACTAGTCCAGAATGCGATGACCAGACTCCTCACTGGTGTATCAGTGAGAGAGCACATAACATCTTCACTTCAGCAGCTACACTGGTTGCCAGTGGAATTCCAAATCAGGTGCAACCTTTAAGGCCCTGATTGATCTGGGACCATCTTATCTGGGGAACCACGTCACTCCATATTGCCCACAGAGGATGCTCAGGTCCTCCCAAAAAAAGAAAACCTCTTAGTGGTCCTGGCACCGGGGTTGTGTGATTGGGCTCAACCAGAGCCATGGTTTTTTTCTGTCCTGTCTCCAGCCTGGCGGAACTCTCTGGCCCCTTCCGCACATGCAGAATAATGCACTTTCAATCCACTTTCAAGGCATTTTTGTATCTGGATTTTACTGTGCGGAACAGCAAAACCCACTTGTAAACAATTGTGAAAGTGGATTGAAAGTGCATCATTCTGCATTTGCAGAAGGGGCCTGGATTTTGCTATTTTGCACAGTAATCTCCAACTGCAAAGTGCATTGGAAAGTGGATTGAAAGTGCATTATTTTGCAGGTGCGGAAGGGGCCTCTGTCAGCTGACACCAGGGCCCTGCAGGATCTTCAGCAATTCCGCAGGGCCTACAAGATGAAGATGTTCTACCAGGCTTTTGGTTGATGCCACTCATGCATCCCCAATACCAGCTGCTGGCCTCCTTATCAAACGTGTTGTCTTCTGTGTTATCCCCCTTAACTTAGCCTGTGATAGGACAGCTCTGATTGAAAGTTGAACAGCTCTGATTGAAAGCTGGACTGAATTTTCTTCACAGGCTTAGATTTATAGCCATCTTGTATTTTAAATTATTGGTTGTTTTATGTTCTTTTAAAATTGTTTTTGAATAGGTTGTATATGCTGTACTGAGCCTGACTTTGGTTGGGGAGGGCGGCATATAAATTGAATAGACAATAATAACAGTAATAACAATAACAATCATCTAGTGGCAATTTTGCACCAGGAGAAAGGCTGTTTCTAGGCAGACTATCCAGCAGGCTGACTGAAATCAAAGGCTTCTGGTGGGGAAAACTTTCTATTAGCTGCTGTGTGTGATCACTACTCTCTCTCTCTCAAGCCTCAAAAAGAAAAAAAACTACACTTTTGCAAAAGCTGTGCAGACAACTGGAATTCAAACTTCTGACACCATGTCGTGATGGATGGCAGAATGACAGCAGTGGTTTAAAATAGGTTTATTTACAGCTAATTGTAAGGACAGTTAACAGCTAACAGAAACTTTCAGTCTTAACCCTCTCAGGTCTCAGTTAGAACTGCTTCCCTCCCCCCCCCCTTAACTCCACCCACCAATTCAAATTCTTAAAGCTATATCATCATAAGTATATAGTGGTCAATTGCAGTATTTTAAACCCGCCCTTTCTAGTTCATAGCTTAATTTATCTTAAAGTAACTAAAACTGACTAGAAAACAAACTTTAAACTGTTAAACATGGCCCCCAAGTGATAACTCACCTTTTATGGGGTGATGCTGGCAGTTCTACATTTGTTAAGAATTTAATTTTATAAAGTTCAGGATTTTCTTTTTAAAGGTCCAAACAGCACCAGCATAGTGATATATGTAAAACTGGAAAGCAGCAGGGAATCATTTAACTCTTCTTCTTGATTGGGGGGGGGGGGGGGCAGTGTCTCAGAATGTCTTGGAGGCAGCCATTCTTCATATAAATTTAGTCTGCGCTGCTAGGTGGAATGAACCTTCCAGGAGTGCTGTAAACAGATACTGCAAATGTAGCTCTGAGGAAAAAAATACTCCCAACCGAGAGTGTTTTACCACTGTTTAATGGGTTTATAATTGGATTCTGGTCTCCAACTGGAAAGCAAGAGCAGGAAGTGTGACATTTCCCCTTTGGGAATTATTAAGAGACATTATGCAGAGAAACAAGAAAGAGGTGGGCATTTGAAAAGAAGTGTATGTTGGATCATGAGAAACCAAGCATCTAGAGAAACATGCATGAAACTGTGACAAAATCTGACAGTCTCAGGGAAGGAAAAATTTACACTCATTTTCTGCCCATTAAAACAAGTGCTCTTTCCACCTACGACTAAATCGTTTTATTCTCACTGACATAAAAATATTATGAGCTGTTGTGAAGCTTCTTATGATGGCTATAAGTGGATAAATGGAAATCCCATGCACTTCACTGGCAGGGGCCCAATCTCCTTTTTAGCTCCTATAGAAAATGGTTTGGATCCCGCAGAGCAGAGAAATGGAGATTTGGGGGCAGGTGCAAATCCTGGTATCCACAACTGTCTACAAAATGGGAAAGAGCTACACCTTACGGAATTGCCAAGGGAATGACCATGAGGAGGAAGAGCCAATTATAATAATACATGCCAATTGTGTAAAACTTACAGTGATTAAAAAAAAAATCAGATGCCAGGGGGCATTCATTGAAAATGCTGAGGGGAAGAATTAGGACTAATAAAAGAATTAGGACTAATAAAAAGGAAACACTTCTTCACGCAACGTGTGATTGGTGTTTGGAATATGCTGCCACAGGAGGTGGTGATGGCCACTAACCTGGATAGCTTTAAAACGGGCTTGGACAGATTTATGGAGGAGAAGTCGATCTCTGGCTACCAATCTTGATCCTCCTTGATCTCTGATTGCAAATGCCTTAGCAGACCAGGAGCAGCAGCAGCAGAAGGCCATTGCTTTCACATCCTGCACGTTAGCTCCCAAAGGCACCTGGTGGGCCACTGCGAGTAGCAGAGAGCTGGACTAGATGGACTCTGGTCTGATCCAGCAGGCTTGTTCTTATGTTCTTATGTCCTTATGCCCTATCCTGGCTCATCCAGTTTCCACAGTACACTCCTGCCTTTAAATCTCAGCAGGGGTAGGGCTGCCGGTACAGGGGTAGGGCTGTGGCTCAGTAGCTGTGCATCTGCATTTCATACAGACACTCCAAGTCCCATCCCCAGCCTCTCTAGTTAAAAGGATTAGACAGCAAGTGAAAGACCTGAGACCCTGGAAAGTCACTGCCAGTCAGAATAAACAGAATTTCCTCTGACATATCATGGGTCTTGTACAGTATATACAGCTTCATGTGTTTATATCCAGCTTCTTCAATACATTGCCAGCATGGTGTAGTGGTTAAGAGCAGGTGGATTCTAATCCGGAGAACCAGGTTTGATTCCCCACTCCTCCACCTGAGTGGCGGAGGTTTATCTGGTGAACCAGAGGTGTTTCCACACTCCTGCATTCCTGCTGCTTGACTTTGGGCTGGTCACAGTTCTTCGGAACTCTGTCAGCCCCACCTGCCTCACAAGGTGTCTGTTGTGGGGAGAGGAAGGGAAAGGAGCTTGTAAGCCACCTTGAGTCTCCTTATAGGAGAGAAAGGTGGGGTATATTCTTCTTCTCTTTCTCTCAAAAGTCACACATACAACTGAGGGGCACAATAATGAAATCAAGGTGGTCTTACAGTCTTCATATTTGGCTTTCCTATTTCAACACTGAGACATCCCAGGAGAAAAGGTATTTCAGATAATCATAGAGTTGGAAGGGGCCAGACAGGCTACCTAGTCCAACTACCCACTTAATGCAGGTTCAGCCTAGTGCACCCCCGACAAGTCTTTGTCCAGCCACTGCTTAAAGACTGTCAGTGAAGGGGAACTCACCACCTCCCTGGGCAGCTGATTCCACTCCTGCACAACTCTTACTGTAAAAAATTATTTTCTAATATCCAGTCAGAATCTTTCTCTATATAATTTAAACCCGCTATTATGAGTCCTCAGTAGCGGGTCTAGGGGGGTAGGGGGGTCTCAATACCCATGCACCACTTTTCAGGGGTGCATTTTGTGGCCATTCCCTGCCTCCCCCTACCCCCAGTTCAGGAGCACAGTTGAAAGCCAGAAAGTAGGGCCCACCCTGTTCACAATGGGGCCAGCCGGTACCCAATCTCCATGTGGAGATGGGAACAGCAAGACCCAGATAAGGCCTGGCTAAAGGCCAGGCTTGGACCTAACTTGGACCCAACCTTCAGTTAAGAGCTGGATCCCAGGCTGGTCCCAGTCAAGCTCAAATGGCTCCTATTTGCTGGCCTTCAACTGCACCCCACCCAGTTGTGGTGAGGGGAGTGCCCGGGCTTGCCCTCAACATCGTTTTAGATAGATACTCCCCTGTGAATCCTATCCTCTGCTGCGCCAACAGGAACGATTCCCTGCCCTCCTCTAAGTGACAACCCTTCAAATACTTAAAGAGAGCAATCATGCCCCCCCTCCTGCCCCATATCTCCTCTTCTCTCCAGACTAGACATTCCCAGGTCCTTCAGCCTTTCCCCGTAGGGCTTGGTGTATTTTAGGATACTCCTTATGGTTCAGGATATAAATTCCAGAAGAAGGTCAATGTGGGAATGGAAAGACTTAGAGCCGTGGTGGCGAACCTTTGGCACTCCAGATGTTATGGACTACAATTCCCATCAGCCCCTGCCAGCATGGCTAATTGGTGGTGGTGAACCTTTGGCACTCCAGATGTTATGGACTACAATTCCCATCAGCCCCTGCCAGCATGGCTAATTGGCCATGCTGGTAGGGGCTGATGCTCCTGAATATAAGGTTCTCCTGCCAGCATGGCTCATCAGTGTAGGGCTGAGGGAAATTCTAGAACATAACATCTGAAAAGTACAAAGGTTCGGCCACCACTGGCTCCCGCAACTAGGAGTGTCTATATCCTGAAATATAACAGTGTAATCAGGAGTGATGTAAGAGCTGAACATTGCTGAAAAAGAAAATCCCTATTTACAGAAATAGCTGTGCTTCCTCTATATGTATAGGATGGATTGTACTGGAGCATCCCCTGTATGTATAGGATGGATTGTACTAATCACGTGGAAGAATGAAACAGCAGCCCTGTTGAAGTAACACAAAGTGCATAGAAAATACATGGAGGAGGTATTAATACAATGACTGCTGGTTTCCCTCCTGACATATATGACACACCTTATGAGCAGGTTATTCTCACATGCAAGTTGCATGCACATAGGCTTATGTTATCTGGGAGGCTGCTTTGTACAAACTTAGGGTCAGCTACTGAGGTGGGCAGGTGGCAGAACTAATAGTGTGAACAAGCCCACATGTATCAGCTCCAAGCCTCAATCTCTAAGCCTGTGGTACACACAAAACTCCTGTGGAAGCTGACTTCTCTGATATGTCAACATTGTGAACTGTTCCCCACAGCCCACTGGGTGTATAGAGTTACCTGCCTCATTAAAGTCAGCAGGAAAACTTTTGCTCGTACAGAATGTCTGTATGTTCCCACACACATCAGAAATTCAGAGCTCAATCTAATCCCACAGGGATTTTCCTTACATTTGACTTATTACAGTCCACCTAATGAACATTGTTTCTCACCCATTTGGTTTATCTTAAATGGTGTACTGCTTAGGGAAAAAAAACCTTCCTTAAATATATACCATATATATTGCCACCTACAGTTACAAAATCACACATTCTCACTTTCAGAATGTTAAGAGGTGACATGATAGCCATGTTTAGATATTTGAAGGGATGTCATGTTGGTGAGGGAGTAAGTTTGTTTTCTGCTGCTCCAGTGACTAGAACCAGGAGTAATGGGTTCAAAATAAAGGAAAAGAGATCCACCTAAGCATCAGGAAAAACCTCCTGACAGTAAGGGCTGTTCAACAGTGGAATGCACTACTTCGGAGTGTGGTGGAGTCTCCTTCTTTGGAGGTTTTTGAACAGAGGCTGGATGGCCATCTGTCAGGAGTGCTTTGATTATGTGTTCCTGCATTGCAAGGGATTGGACTTGACGGCCCTTGGGGTCTCTTCCAATTCTTGGATTCTATGATTCTGTATTTTGTACAATACTTCTATTAGGTTGGCAGGTATATTTCTCCAGATGGGAGAGGAGCAAGGCCGGAAAACAATGACTTCCCCAAGGCCTGCTGGTGAGTTTGTGTTGATTTTTCACCTCACAGCATCCAGTGAGTTCAGACCACCCCACTGCATCAGTTTTACATCAAATGTTAAAAAATAGAACTACGGGTTGTTTTCGAAAGAAATCTAATAGGAGGGGTAAGCAGAGGAGAGGAACATAGACACTCTGATGAAGGTGTTTTTTAATGGTGCTCAGGTTATACAGCACTTGTCAAAAGCCCTCTGCAGTCTGCAAGATCAATTGCTACATCACAATACTGCACAAAAGAAGATTAATTATAGCCACTCCATTGGCTCAGCAAATGGTGCAAGCGAGAAAGGCAGATTCGGAGAGCGACCGAGGAGAAAGCGTTGCTCGAGTGAATGGTGTTTGTGTTTGGGAGGGGGGAAGGGATATGCTGGCAGAAGCTCAGAGCATGTGGTGGTATGGTTTTATTTCTGTCCCTATTCCTCCCTGCTGGTGTCCTATGCATGTCACAGCATGGCAGATGTAAGGTGTTTTCCTCATTGGTGTTGAGTGTGTGCAGCTGCTTCGCTATGAACAGAGCCACTGCAACACACATTCTCCAAGCAGACAAAACAAAAAATCCAGAAACAGGCCCGGGTAATTCTTCAAGCACCATGTTTGCTCTAAGTGCAAATGTAGCCTTTGTGAGGTGAGAATTGAGCACAGGGGATCAGCTGTCTCTTTAAGAGTTTGCATGATGCTTTGGTTTGCATTTCTCTGCCGAATCAGTATCCCCCACCCCCACTCCTGCCTTGTGAGATATGAGGTAATGCATTCTGAATCAAGATAGAAAGATAGTAGTTTTTTCCCCTTGTTCCTTTCCTTTTCTTGCCCCTTTTAATAATGATGCTGTTAATAATATCATTTTTAATTCCAAAATTGAAAACAAACAAAAGGGGGTGGGGGTGGGGAGAGAGACATTAAAAGACATGCTCCTGGCACTTGATTTTATTTTAAGAGCATTGGGGAGAACCAACATTATATGTGAAATTATTATATGTATCAAGCATGTAAATGCTATGCTTGGATATGTGGGCTTTTCTGACTTTCCCAGAAAATTACTCAGTCTGTGTATTGCTTCTTAGTATAATCCTCAAACGGCAACACTATACAGCTATTCTTCCCCTGCACATAAACATGCTCCAATGTGCATTCACACAGAGACATACATGAAGGTGTCAGTGCCTGGACAAGAATGCAGTGATTCTCATGATGACACCCAGTCTAAAATGACTGTTATCCATCTACAATGTGGTGGGCATACATGGGGGTACATGCATTGAATCCATGATCCCCCTACATGCATTGATGGAGTCATTCCCACAACTGCATACGTATTTATCCAAGACGCATAATCTAGGCCCGAATTTTAAAGATGACGGTTCCCAGGTGCAAAACAGGAGTTAACTTGTGTTCAGATATTCATGTGTGTTTGTCTATATGTAAATAAAACATGAATATATGTGGATATACAGATCATGTGTGAAATGCCCTCTTGTGAATGACAAATGTTTGGCTTCTTTTTGTGTAGGGAAAAAAGATTCTGCAAACTGTTCCCAATAAGAAGAAGAGTAGAAGAAGAGTTTGGATTTATATCCCCGCTTTCTCTCCTGTAGGAGACTCAAAGGGGCTGTCAATCTCCTTGCCCTTCCCCCCTCACAACAAACACCCTGTGAGGTAGGTGGGGCTGGGAGAGCTCTGAGAAGCTGTGACTAGCCCAAGGTCACCCAGCTGGCATGTGTGGGAGTGTACAGGCTAATCTGAATTCCCCAGATAAGCCTCCACAGCTCAGGCGGCAGAGCGGGGAATCAAACCCGGTTCCTCCAGATTAGATACACGAGCTCTTAACCTCCACTGCGAGCAGGAGAATCCCATTTAGCCAGCCCCCTCCGATAAAAACACAAGTTCTGAGTTCCAAGCAATGGAGGGATGAGGTCTTATATGCCTGAAGCTGAAAGGACTGTGGAAGCATGCTCAATTTTCACAGTCACCAGTCTTAACATGTCACTTAGATTAAATGGACAGAGTGGTGTCCAATTATATTAGTATTATCTTCCTTTTATTATGATTAGTTAATAATTCCAATCCAGTAGAGCACCTTTGGAGCTTCCAGAGCTGAATCTGCATAGCCTGCCCACCCCTCATTGACAGAGAACAGATAGTAAGGAGGATTGATTCTGCCTGCCTATTCCCCATCTCAAAGGCCCCTTCTGCACAGCAAATGTATAACGGGTTGCAGTTGGGAAAAAGGAACCTGTTTTTCTGTTTTTGTATTCACATGCATTCATGCAGGCAGCAATTGGAGCCCACAGAAACAATCCGGGTTGCTGTTGCACCTTCGCACATACATTTTTAAATGTACTTCCCACTGATGCATAGCTACGCAGGCATGCACAAATGAGGCCCCACAGCCAGTGGCGAAGCCACCAGGGGCCGGGGGGGGGGCGCGCACTGGGCTCACCGATTCTGGTCACGTGGGGGCGGAAAAATCCCCCCACATGTGACATTTTCCATATAGCAGTCAGTGCATGCAGGTGTTGCCCCACCTGGATCTTGGATCTGTGTGTGGCTTTTCCCCCCATGACCACAGGCCAGCCACCTATTCAAATATACCTTAGAAAACTATTTAATATAATGAAGTGAATTCTGCTCCTCTCCTAACACTCTACTGAGAAAAATTGATTTATTAACACTTTTATTAATATATTTCAGTGGCGTGGGGACAATGGGGACATCTGGGGCGGCTTGTCCTGGAAATCACCCCCCACACATATGACTCAACATGCCCCACACCTCCCCAGTCCCGCTGGCCTCCACTTGCACTCTCGAGCAAAAAGAGACTGGCTGACTCGCCCACGGAAGCCTGGCCTGCACCTACGTGGAGCAGCCAGCCAGGCCCCAGACAAACAAAGGCTGCCTCTATCTTGTTTTAAGCCCGGCGCTACTCGAGGAGAGGGTGGTAGCGGGTCCTCGGCGCTTCCACTGAGAGGGCGGCGAAGCGCTTTAGGCCAGCCTGGCCGCTGCTTCGTCGCTCTCAGAAGGCAAGGACTCTTGGCGCCTCTTCAAGGGCTTTTGATGACTCCCAAGCTGGGGTTTGGAGGCCCGGCTGTGGGATGCTGCTGCTGCTGGACCAGGTAGCAGCCCTCGGGAAAAGGTAAGTGGGGAAGGGCCCAATGAGGCAACTCAGGCAGGCAAGCAAGTCGTGCGGGGGGGGGGGCACAGAGGAGGAGGGGGAAAGCCCTTATGGTTCCCAGCTCCTTCCTTCCCTCAAGATGCAGGGGTGGGGGGAGGAAATCCCTGCAGAGGAGGAAGAGGAAGGGAAAAGCCCTCGTTGTCCCCAGTTCCTTCCTTCCTTCAAGATGGCGGGGGGAGAGAAATTTCTGTGGTGGCAGCGAGGAAGGAAAAGGTGAGTCATTCCCACTTGCTCTTTTTCTCCCCCCCCCCCTTTGTGCTAGTAAGAGATTGTAGACTGTAAAGAGTTGGAGGTGGGGGTAATGTGGTGTGACTCCAGTGGTGTCAGAGCTACTTTCACTTTCCAAAGCAGCCCCGGCACGTTTCCCTTCCTGCAAAAGACTTGCAGCGGCTGCTGCAAAACTGACAACCTGGAAATAGCCAGCTGCCACGGGTTGGGGAACCTGTCTGGGGGAAGAGAATTGCTTTGGCTGACATTTGTAGGCACCTCAGGAGATAGGAAGATGTTTCCCTTTGCATTCCAAGAAGTCCAAGGAAAGTTGGAAGGAAGTGCAATGATGCATGCAGCAGAGGGGAGGAAGAGGAACCCCCAGCATCTGCCCCTTCCCAAAACAACTGCCAGGTTAAGATCTCCCCCATCTTTCTTATTGGGGGTGCAGTGGCAGAAACTCTTCAATTTCCCCTATGAAGCAATCTCTCTCTCTCTCTTTCTCTCTCTCTCTCTCTCTCTCTCACACACACACACACACACACACACACACACACACACACACACACAAGTTGGGGTAGGCCAATGGTTTGGATGCAATGTATTGTCGTAGGCTTTCACGGCCAGATTCAACAGGTTCTGGTGGGTTTTCCAGGATGTGACCGTGGTCTGGCGGATCCACCACAAGATCCACCAGACCACGGCCACACAGCCCGGAAAACCCACCAGAACCGGTTTGGATTCAATTCCATCTCTCTGCCTTTTGTCTCCATGGTGTAACTGCATGCCTTAAAATCGCTAATTCAATAGTGCAAATTAATCAATATGTTAGACATGATTATTTCTCTGCCACATACTAAGTTCGAAACTTGCATGATATGACTCTTTCTGTTTTCCATTTTTAAAAAGTCCCCCCTCCCCATATTGCAAGGCACGTTAACTGCTGGAGAACTGAGTTCAGCTCTCCCCCTTCCAGCTTCCCACATCCATCGCTCCATTAGGGGCTTTATAGCAGCATTGTACAGCCTGATAGTATGTTCTTACTACAGGGGGAGGGGGGCAAGAGAGGCTGAGGGATTGCAGCCGGCTTCAGCCTATTTGGTGATTTGCTAAAAGTGAGTTGCCTCCTGGCCCTGCGCCTTTTCAATAGTCCTTTGTACAAAAATATGCCCTTTAGGTGGGCCAATGCACAGAGAAAGAAGCATAGTGGCTCTAACCACACCCAACCACATCTCAAACTTGCAGTGTCCTTTCTCTGGAGTTTCCATCACCAAAGTTTCCTATTTGCATGTTCCCCCTTGCCTGGTGTCAGTGGGGCACTCAATCAGCATATCCCTGGGCTTAGTTGCTACCCTGAGCATTTTGCACTGTGAGATTCTGATGCATGCAGAAATAAATAGATGGCTTTTTTTTTTGGTAACGTATTTATGTCAAGAAAGAAATGTAAGGCAGGAAACTAGATGTTTCCTTACCTTACAACAGGAAGAAGGAGATTTATGGTTAATATCGTTAATGTATGGAAAACATAATGCCATTACTACATTTAATTCTTCTTCTAGTTTATGTTTGATCCTGACATTCAATTTCATTATAACAATGTCAGTATTTGACATCTCTTATTTATTTTTCCCCCACCTTCAAGGTCACAATTTAAAGTGAAATCATAAAAGGCATAGAATCGCTACTCTTTATACATTTAAAGCTCTACTCTTTATTCAGTAAGCCGTCAAGTAGTAAAGAAGCTGAAACTTGTCCTGAAACCCCCTTGAGCACTACAGGAAATACAATATTTTTTTTCTCTGCAAACTGGATCTGTGTGTTTATAGGAGAAGGCTGAGTGTGCCCGGAGGGCTAACTGTAGCCAACAGTCTCTTGAAGTGCAGTCTGCCTTCTGCCCTGTCCTTGTAACTTTCTGATGAACAGAAGTCTAGCTAGCTTGATTATTGTTAAGCAATTTCTTTTGCTTCCTATACACAGAAGACTGAATCTGAATACAGTCGTTTGCCATGGCTGACAAGTGGAGTCCATGCTGGAAGTGAGACTTTTAGGTCACGGTTTGGGTCCAGTCCTCTACACATAACGTAGGGTGTGATGGATTTCTTGCCTTTCCGCCTGGATTCTCAATGGAAATTTTTAAAGGGTTCGATGGGATATGATCTGAACCAGGCACAAGATGGGTGGCTTTTTAAAGTGAATGAGAAGGAAGTTTTTGGAAAGAACAACACACCAGAGGAAAATATTAACAGTCAACCAGAAGATGTGTTATGTTAGGTTTTAAAGAGTACACACCAAGGAAACCCCTCTCTCAGAAAGTTTTATAACATATCAACACAGCGCTCTGCTGTAATTTAAGTTATACACCTGAGCCAAAGGATCCTGCTGGTATCACCACAGGTCTCCAGACAGGAAACCTAACAAAAAAAATCTGGTATCTCCATGGATCTTTAATTCCCACTCCTGCTAAACTAACCTTTCTCTCTCACTTCCAGATTTTCACCTCTAACTCTCAAAACCCTGAGTGATTAAACCTCCCACTGACATATTTTAACCTTTCCCACTACCCAGTTCCTATTGGCCGGCTCAGAGTGTTGGGTATATTTCTGTGTTCTGTCATTGGTCACTTTCACACTGTTTGTATATACAGGTTGTTTTCCTTAGCTTATTGGACAGAGTTCCCCCCGCCCCCTCACTTCATCACAGCATCATGGGGCTTTGGTGTACCTTCTAGGTTTTCCACATATTTCCTGCAATGCTTCCCAAATCTGCTTTCTTGCAATGTTTTGGGAAAGGTCACAGCAAAATTTTGGGATGGCATCCATTTAGACAGGAAAATTTCCCTGCCAAAATTTCCCTGCAAGGTCTTTTGGGGGAGGGCGGTATAAAAGTGGAACCAATAAAGTGGAACCAATAAATAAATAAAATAAATAAATTTTAAAAAGTTGTTGTATAGTTACATGATTATTGTGATCTATGAATGGAAAGGCATATCTCAGTACTGAAAGAGGCTCGATACTTACTTTTAAAAAATATTACTATTATTTATTGAATTTCTATGCTGTCCCTCCCCTTACAGGTTCAGAACAGCTTACAACATTTCAACATGAAACCTAGGAGTTCAGGAATCTTGGCTGATAGACTGTTATGCAGCTATACTAATATGACAGTTGGTACTTTTAAAAAAGTTATACTAGCAGGTGGCGAGAAATGGCCATTGAGTAAGTGGGCAATGTATGAAAAAGGCAGGGAAACCAAGTTCAGTTTCCATTGTGCGCATTAGCAGGCACAGTCGTGATGGAAAGTGTCGTCAAGTTACAGTCAATATATGGCGACCCTGAAAGGTTTTGAAGGCAAGAGATGGTCAGAGTTTTACAATTGCTTGCCTCATGGTTGCCAGGGTCAACCCAACTTAGCAGCCAAAATTTGACAAGATTGGGCTATCCAGGTCTGGGCAGCAGTCCCAGTAGCAATGGTAAAATCACATAAATGTGTCCCTGTGAGGAAAACACTACTACAGAAGTCTGAGGTGTGTTCTCAATAAGAATGCTACTATTACTAATCCTGTTCTTCAATATACAGAGGCAAGAAAGCTCTCTTATTTCTCCCAATTAGGAGCAACAAAGTTTAAAACCATACAATATTTACATTCCAACTCCCAAATGCTCTGTTAAATAAGTTTGTTTTACAGCTTGTCCTGAAAGCCATCAGTGGGGAACTCTTTCATGTTCTCCGGGGAGCTGTTCCTCATCATCGTGGCTACAACTGGAAAAGTTTGAGAAGGTTCCAGGTGAACCCAGTTTAGCACAGGAAGGTACGGAGACTAGAAACTGCTTTAGTGATCTGAATTGCGCTGCAGGGTTATACTGGGAGATTGCTTCTTTCGGGTCTTAGGGCATTTGGGGATTTAAAGGAAAATGTCAGAACCTTGAATTGAATTCAGAAACAAATTAATGTTCCATGCAAAGCTTGCACAGGTGGAGGCAGTCAATATCAAAGTATATTTAAAAAAGGTTCACAAAAGGTTCATCTTCTAGTCAGCAGAAGTTTGCCCAACAACAGCAAAACCAGAGACAGTCAGTCTAGGGCAGTGGTGGTGAACTTTTGGCACTCCAGATGTTATGGACTACAATTTCCATCAGCCCCTGCCAGCATGGCTAATTGGCCATGCTGGCAGTGGCTGATGGGAATTGTAGTGCATAACATCTGGAGTGCCAAAGGTTCACCACCACGGGTCTAGGGGCAAGTGGCTATGTTCAACTGTGACTCTAGACCAGGGGTAGGGAACCTTTAACACTCAAAGAGCGATTTGGACCCATTTTCCACGGGAAAAGAAAACACTTGGAGCCGCAAATAATTTTTGACATTTAAAATAAAGATAACACTATATATATATATATAGGGGTTTTTTACCTTTTACTCCGCTCATTCTGAGAAGCGCATGAAGCCAGCGGCTCAGCTCGTGGAGCCACAGTGCAAGGGCAGAAGAGCCGCATGCGGCTCTCGAGCCGCAGGTTCCCTACCCCTGCTCTAGACCAATGAGAGGCTGTTGCCGGGGCAGGGGAAAAGTATCTGGTTGAATGTATAAGATGTAATGCATTGTATATGCTAAGAGTCTGAGTCTAAATTGAGTGTGTGTGTTCAACTTTGTTCTTGCTGAAGAGTTCTGTATAGCTTTATAGTCTTGTATAGTGTATACTTGTGTAACCTTGCAACTGCTAAAGTAAAACCTTCCTATGGAAAGAACATCTTGAGTGGAGAGTATTCTTTTCCAAGTGTGGTAGAGGAGGCTGCAGTGAGTGTAAGAAGACAACTAGACCTTCTCATCTTACCAGAGTAGCTCCGCTTTAAACTCTGCTGATATTGAGATGCAACCGAACACTGTCACCCCCAAACTTTGAGTGTACTAGAGTGACATCTGGCATCATCTGGCAGCTTGCTGGGCTACATTTGACACCGGGATTCGCTGCTATGGCTGTGCTCAGCAACCCTTGCTGATCGTCGTTGCTCACCATCCTCTTTTTGGAATCAAGTAGGACAGGAGTTGATCACCCACCTGGTCTTTGCAGAAGTCTAGTCAGCAGGAAGTGCCTGCTTGAGGCTGGACATCAGAACCATTCACCTCAAAGTCGTCACTTTTTGACAGCAGGGGAAAAGCTCCTGGTTTGTGACCCTCCACAGGTTGGCTCAGGGAAAAGTGTATCTATTTTTGCAGGTGGAGAACCTGCTGTTGAGAGACGGTGCTGTACCACAATATACCTTCCCTCCACTTGGCAGCCTGGTTGATCCTACAGTAACCCTTTGGTCTAACAGCATTAAAGATGTACTGTTGTCCTCCAGTAAATCTCTACATGATGGTCTTATGAAGCCAAATGAAGAAGATTCTCAGAGTGGGATCGACCCAGTTACATGTAAATTGCCTTTTATTTTTGAATATTTGCTCTCGTTAAAAGACTGAAATTTTATGAATTCATCTGTGAAGGTACATATGGTGGCTGTCTTACCCTTCCATATGGGACTGGATTCTGCCTCCCTGTCTCAAATCCTCTTTGCAAAAGGGTTTTAAAGGCCTCAATAATTTATACCCACAACTTAAAGCTTCCATTCACCAGTGGAGTTCACCACAGGTCTTATCTAGATGAATGGGGAAACCTTTTTGTCATTAGCCTCCTGGCTATGCTGCCCTATAAAATGGCATTTTTGGTAGCCAGAGCATTGGTTAGGAAGGTGAGTGAGAGCTCTCCTGTGTGATCTTTCATTTTTAAAGTCCCCCCTGGATAAGGGGGTGTTACACCCAAGAGTTGCTTACTTAAGGTAGTCTCTCACTTCCACCTGTCTCAGAACATTTTCCTCCTGGTGTTCTTCCCTAGCCCTATTACGGATGTGAAGAGAGCACTGCATTCTCTGGATCTTCGCAGAGCTTTGCTTTTTTGTTTTGTTTTGAAAGAACAAGACCATTCTATCAGGAGAACAACCTGTTTATTGCCTTTTCAGGTGCACATAAGGGGAGGGGGATTTCTACCCCGATGTTTTCCCACTGGGGGTCAGAAACCATTTTGAAAGCATATGCTTGAACAGGGCTAGATTGTTCCATTAAAGTTTGGGCACATTCCACCAGAGCCCAGGCAATGTCTGTTGCCTTCCTCACCAGAGTAAACATTTCAGACATCTGTATGATAGCAACATGGTCTTCCTCCTCTACCTTCATCTAGCATTATGCCATCGATGAGGACTCCAGGAGAGAATCTTTGGTGTGAAAAGGTAGTTTTGCAGATGCTGTTTAAATAAGTGCATTATTTTTTTTTGTTTATTTATATATTGTGGTCTATTTACCATACAAATAAAATAACCCTGTACATATGTTTAAATAAGCGCATTAATAAACATTTTGCTTTCACTTACCTGGCAGATCTTTGTGTGACAGTCACACCCCACCTCCAACTGTTGGGCTAGCTTGCTACTCTCCCATGTGGGTCTGCACGGAATGTCATGAAGAGGAAGAAAACATTGCATTTATCTGTAACTGTTGGTTACTGAGTGGTCTTCTGTGCCGGCACACATCCCTCCCTCCTTCTCTGCTGTGAACTGTTCTGAAATCCTTCTAGGTCATGGTGGCCGTTTCCACACGGCCCATTAACGACGGCCTGGGGGCGCTAAAAACGCCACCCCCAGGCCGCCGTTCGCACAGGCACCGCTGCTGCAACGCAGCAGCAGCGACCATCTGACTTCCTCGGGACTTCCCAGGGCTGCCAGTGGCTCTAGGTCGCCCTAAACAACAACCCTTTAAAGCGGTTGTTGTTGAGTAAGGGGCCCCGGGCGGCGCGCTGCAGCTTAACCTGCGCCGCCGGGAAGAAGCTATTCGGTTTCTCACTCGGTTTCAGCGTTGTCGCCAGCTGGTTAAAGCCTCGCTTCCACACTGTCCTCCCGACATCCAGGGGTTGGAGGGCAGCGCGGGCGGGCTGCTACGCCCAGCAGGCGGTAATTTCACCTAATGCAGGACAATCGCGCGAGTGGGGCGGAGACGGGGAAGAGGCGGCCCGCGTGCGGAGCCGCCTCGCCGGTACCGCTAGTTTGCCCGTTCGCATGCTTGCATGCGAACGGGCTTGCGCCCTCATCGCCAGCCCGCGACTCTTGGCGGCAAGGCAGCATGCAAGGAGGCCGGGGCGGAAACGTCCGGTGTGTTTTGAAATCGGGGCCCACGCGGGCTGGCTAAGCAGGAGAATCTGGAAGTGAGTGCTCCCTCTTCCCTCCTAGACCTCGTACACATTTAGGCAGGGATTTCTCCTGCTTCTCAGCTGGGGAAGGGGGAAGAGCATTCGGGAGAATTCTGGATGTTTCTTCGAAGAAGCTGATTAGTCTCCTCCAAGGCAGGCCTGTGCATATGCAGACATATGTGTGCCTACACAGAAGACCATTCGACAAACAATAGTTACAGGTAAGTGCAAAATTGTTCTTCAGTTTCAATCAGACATAAAACAGTGCTCAGTTATTATTGGAAAAATACAGAAGGAGGAAAACTCTTGCACTCTGGCAATTTCTGTGCAGTTTCTAATGATCTTCCCATCTATTTGCTAACAGTCGAGACGGAAGCCATTTTCTGTCATGTAGCTTCTGCTGAGACATAATATTTAAAAACTAATCAAGGCAAGTCTTCTTGTTTCGAGCATATTTGCACATTTCTAAAATAATCATTTTAGAAGGTTAATGAGACCTTATTAATTGATAAATTATGACATCATGCTGTATATTTGAATGAATATGTTTGTATTGAATTTACAGCAGTTGATTAAAGAATTTTCAGTTGATTAATCATGTGCCTTAATTGATAAATTGATTAAATTGAAATACATTTGCATATCGCAAAAACTGTGAGAGAGGTACCTTTATGGAAAAGATGAAGTAAGAATAAGATATCACAGTTAACACCTAGAGGGGCCCCCTTCTTGTTAGAAGGCAATGCTGTTGTTAATCTTTTCCCATTTGAGAAACACACAAAAAATAAAAAACAGGTGTTCTTCCATGGTCAGTTAACACCACAACCCATTGATCTGAGTTTGCTGTGCCAAATATGTAAATAAATTTTGACATGAGGGAAAAGTAGGATAAAATCTGGCTCTTCCTCATATAATCATTAACAGTCAATGGCAGGTGTCCCCCTTTAAATCGGGGGTGTGAACAAAGTAATGGTTCTCCACAAATTAGGGAGAAACCAGGGTTGCCAACACTGGGTTGGAAAATTCCTGGAGATTTGGAGGTACAATTGGGAAGGGAGTGGTTGGGAGGAGGGGATGGACCTCAAGGGCCTATAATGCCACTGAGTAGGCTACTCTTCTAGCATGGGGTGTTGTGTGGTTTCTGGGCTGTATAGCATTCTACTAGAACACTGCATATGTCTATCCACAATCCAATGCATAGTTACATGTGCATGAGCCAACTGATGTCATGCTTAACTCTGCATTGGACTGTGGCCTGTATGTTTTAAAACTGTGCAAGTTTCATGCGAAGCAACTATACTTATAAACACATACAGGCCTCCTGAGGGAGCCAAAGTTGACTGCAGCTTCCAGTTGTGTATCTACCCAATGGTAAATCAAGATTGGATCTGTGGATCTGTGGATCTGTACATCTCCCAATTCCAATTTTTGCAGTATATAAAGACCATGACAGGATTGCTACCTCTTCTGATTTTATTGTGGTATTTATTCTCCTTTGAGGAAGATTTTGTTGCCTACAAACACCCCCAAAGTAGAAGTCCAACATCCATCAAGGCTTGGAAAAGCAGAAGGATGAATGTACAAGCTTCTCTCATTCCCACCACCACTCATCTGAAGGATGTAGATAAACATAACAGCCTTGGTCTCTGTGCATAAATATTGAATTTCCTAATATAAAGGGAAGCTACTCAATGGAGTCAGTTACATACTAACCCTCTTTTATTTTTGCATTGATTAGAAGGAAGGCATCTTGTCTTCTGGTCTTTAAAAAAAATCTATCTAATATGGGGTGGGTTTTTTTGAAAAACTTTTAACAGTTCTCCAAAGGGCTTAGGGTGGTATATATGGTTTTCTGTTCTCCACTTTATCTGCACAACAGTCTTGTCAGGAAGGCTAGGTGGAGTGAGAGAACATCTGAACCGGGGTCTCCCAGATCATTCTGACCATTATTACAAACAGTATTTGGAGTCAGCAGCTTTTGGTGCATTCCTAGGCTTGTTTCTTTACAATTCAATTGCATTCATTTGCTCTCATGAAAAAATATGCATGGGGTTGCTTCTTTAGAAACCAATTCGAGCCAAGCTCTCAAAAACAAGTCCCATTCATTTCAGTGGAGTTTACTTCCAAGTACCTTCAGCAGTGCCTGCCTTCAACATCTTGTTCTCATCACAATGGGGAACACAGAGACTGAGAGGTTTTCGTTACCAGAAACTGAACACAGTGAAGGTAGAATTAAGGTTTCTCAGCAAGGAAGCTCAGCAAAAAATGTGATAGAGGAAGCAGCACAGAACACAGAACTCTCATCTTAGCAAAACCATTATCTTCTCCCACCCCGCCATAGCCTTGGGGATGATTCTCAGTGAACAGTCTAAAAATGAATGGAGAGATCCACAGGTCGAGTTTTCTGAGCCTATAACCAGGTGTTTCTGCAGAAGGCTTAAGTGTATATATAAAAGACTTCAGTGTTATTTACATCTATAATAGAACGCTGGCAAAAAAATAATGCTTGAAACTACTTTCTAAAAGGAAAAGAAATTGCACACCAGGTTTTTTTGGGGGGGGGAGGGGTAGCTTTAAATATGAAATAGTTGTTACCAATGACTCTCCCAAAATAAGTCTTGTATCCAGATGATGTGGAATAAGATAAACTGATCATCTGATGTCTTTCTGGATGTCTTTCTGTCACATTTAAGGACTTGTTTTTTAAGACATAGCCAATCAAAATCACAGGATATCTTTGAATGAAATTTAGAAATTTAGCCCTTGGATTTATGACTAATATATTGGGGGGGGGGGGGCGTTCCATGAAGACCCATCACAGAAATGTAAGGTTGCCAATCTCTAGGTAGGGCTGGAGACCTTTCAGAATTACAACTGGTCTCCAGACAACATAGATAGCTTATTTTTATTATTTTTAAAAAACATTTCTTCCACTTCTCCTGAAGAAAATGGCTGCTTTAGAAAGTAGACTATGGCTCATTCCGCACATGCAGAATAATGCACTTTCAAACTGCTTTCAGTGCTCTTTGAAGTTGTGCGGAATAGCAAAATCCACTTGCAAACCGTTGTGAAAGTGGTTTGAAAATGCATTATTTTGCATGTGCGGAAAGGGCCTATGTGGTGTAATATCATATGGAGGTCTCTCTGCACCTAAAGCTCACGTGCCCAGGCTCTACACTCAGATCTCTATATTCAAACCCACAGTTGTGCACTCTAACTGGAAGCTGAATATCTGCTACTGACTTCATGTAGAAAACATTCACATATTGAAGAAGTCTGAAAAAGAAATACCAAGGCACAGAGTCACCATCACCATCTTGCTCTATTATGCACCACACTGTCCACAGTGCAAAAGAAACATGCAGCATTCTTTCCTAAAGCAAAATCTGTACTAAGGCTTATTTAATAAACTGGCTCTTTCCATACCTTGCAGCATTTCACAGATGGAAATAGGAACTCTCCCCTGCACCCATCAGTGGAGCTATGGGCAGAATCTAGTGGCATCGCAACCCAAGCTGCGAGCCACTAACTCAATCCAGACTTATAAATGGCACAAAGAGAAAACAGGAACTAAAATTACATTCCAAGCCCATGGATCCAGATGAAAGCAGCAAAGCAAGTCAAATAGATACAATATATATTTGATATGCACTACACTGCACCATTTGTCCCATTTTACAGCTGGCGAATAGCGAATCACAGGAAACCCCAGTCAAATGCGTGCACAGCACAGAATTCTTAGGGAGGAATACAAAATAGTTTCACTCTCTGGCTTCTTTTTACCTATCAACTGGGCTGAAGCGCCACATCTCTGGTTACCAAACTGTCAGGTTACTGGAGACCTTCATGCATTTTAAAACATCTGTTGCTTTTTATTAAGATGAAATAGAAGCAGAGGTATATGGTTTGCTGCCTTTATTTCTATAGGAGTAGAGTTATTCACCAAACAAGAAAAGCCACTCAGAAGAAACAGGTCTCAACAGGGTCGGTTTAAAAACACGGTTACAAATCTGGTTCTTCTACTTAACAAGAGTCAAGTATCAAGTCAATACTAGGGGCACAATAATGTCAGGGTCCAACACTCATTCTGCCTAACGTTTTATTTCCTGAACATTCCCTTGGCACATATGCAGTCACCACACACAAACACAAATGCTCCTGCTGTATGTGCTCAATCGGCCTTCTTTTCTCTTGTTCGTAGACTTTTTCTTTCCCTCACTAAAATGCTTTGATGCCTGCTCTCAAGTAGAGGAGAATCCTTTTAAAAACACTCTATCCTGGAGCAAGCACATTGGGGGTTTAATATTTGCCCCTAACAACGGGTTCACTTGGCTAAGCACCACTGCGCAGCAATATATAAATTGGGTGTTCTCTTTGAGAGCGGCTGTATTCCTACAATGTAAGCACATGGGACCCCATGCTGACATCCTTCACAAAAGTCACTTGTTATTTAAATCAGAGCTGGAAACCTGCTCTGGCTCTTCTCTCTTCCCTCAACAGCCTCTGATGGAGCCATATCCTCATTTACATAATGTTAATTGGAACTACATGTGCACATCAAGAAGTGATGTGATATTTGCAAGCTTTATATTAAAGCAGATTTGCATTCAAATCAAAACCACATCCCATCGCCAGATCTTGTTAAAGTTGTACAACATTTTTCTTCCATTGATCAACCCACTTTAACTATTTATACAACAAAGCAAACATCATAGTGGTGCTGGGAAATCTAGAGGGTTGTTGCCCTATCTCAGTGGCTCAGGAAAAAGGTTACAATACCTTCAAAAACAGAAGCGTCATTCCACAGTCTAGAACCATCGTATTCTATGGGAATTTTGCCATTCGTCTAAATGGGATATAAATGACACTCAAAAAGATCTATTGATCCAATTCCCCCTCTGTGGATGCTGAAATGAGAAGATAAAGCATATACTGATCCCAAACAGGTTTTTTTTGGCAGACTCAGGGGGACTCCCAGGTCTGCAGAAAAATCAGAAAAGTTTAAAAAATAAATGAGGGGTTTAACCCCCCTCTCAAACTAAATAAAATGGTTTCTACCTTTAGTGGCTGCTTCCATCTCTCAGGCCCCTTCCGCACACGCAAAATAATGCATTTTCAAACCACTTTCACAACTGTTTGCAAGTGGATTTTGCTATTCCGCACAGCTCCAAAGAGCACTGAAAGCAGTTTGAAAGTGCATTATTCTGCATGTGCGGAATGAGCCTCAGCAGCCCAAAGGCAGCTGCTCCAGGCCTGCAGCAGAAGCTCTGGGCTCACTTACAGAGGTGGCAGCTGCCAGGAGACACTCCAGGCCCACCCACCACAGCAAGAGCGAGCTTAAGCTAGATGGTGGGGGCCTGGAGCTACAATGGGGGGAGGCATTAAAGTGATGGTTTGGGTGGGCACAGCAATGGGGGGGAGAGAGAGAGATGGGGTTCACCCTGCCAGTTTTGCAGGTCCTTGCTTGTATTTATTGCTGTAAAACATTTTTGGCCCACTTTCAGTTGCGGAGCTACAAGGGGAAGGGGGGTGCGCTGTGCACCGGGTGCATGCCTGGGGGGCGTGGAAAATCGGCCCCAGGCCCCTCCCCTATCCCCTGCCCCTCCCCGTGGCACCCCTCCCACCCTTCTTCCCACACCTTAGTTCCTTTCCTTTTTCAGAACTTTTTCAGTGCCCATGTAATGATGGCTCAGTTGAATCTCTGGCCCACCAATTACTACACTGTTGCAGATTCAAGGAAATCAGATCCAAGTATGTGGATCTTACTCCTTTACATTTACCCGATCTCCCCAATTTATTTAGATTACACTACTTGCTGGACAATCCTGATCCTTCTCTCTGTATGATAGTGGCAGACTTTCTCCTGGAAATTACTAAATGCCAGTAGATTTCCCTCCACTTAACATTTATTTCCTGTACTGTATATGTTTTTTTAATCAGTTTTTTTTTTACTATTGTTGTACTGTTGTCTATGCCAATAAAGGCTGGCTTGCTTACACCGTGCTTTCTTAACTGAAGTTATGCTCTTTTTAGCTCATTGACTTCAGTTGACCTAGAAAGGGGTAACCCTGGCTGCTTCCGCACGGCCACGCTGAGGGTTGGGTCGGCGTCCCCCGGGGACCGTTAACACAAACGGTCCCAGTAACGATAGGGAAGATGGTGCTGTGCTGTGCCGTCGCCCGATCGACTTACCTTCCCTGCGACCTTCCAGCTGGAAGCTGCCGTTTTCCAAAAACCTCGCTCGGGGGGGAGCGAGGGCAGGGCGGAGTGAGGGTGACGTGGCTGGGGGGGAGTGAGGGTGACGCGGCTGTGAATCATGCCCCCCATGCGAACAGCTCCCTAGGGACGGCGTTTTTGCCATCCCTAGGGCGCTGTAAACGGCCCATGCAGAAAGAGCCTCTGCTTCGGATTGCACTGGCCGTCCAGAGGTGACCCATAATGCACATTCAAGAAATTGCCCATGTTTCCCCAGCAAAATTCACTATGGAGGTCTCCAGCCCAGTACAGTTCTATTTATTTAGTTAATTAGTTATTTAAATGAATAAGTGTGGTACAAGAGCACAGAAGTCTCTCAAATACCACAAATTGCAATTGGTTGAGCTGGTTAAAAGTCATGGCAAAATAAGGATAGAATTGGCACCTTGTTCCAAAGTTCCACAAAGGTTTCTGATTATTATTGTGAAAGTAAATCCACTGATACAAAGAAACAGATGCAAACTAACGTCTTCCATTTCAAAGTAAGGGGGAGGACTTTGTAAGCAGGGGAGCTTAGTGGAGTAAGATGTATCCAAAACAGTTACTAGATCTGGGCACTGCATTTGTTTGGAAGCTCTGGATTAAAATCAAGGGTGCACACAATCACCTCTTTGTTTGGATCAAAATGAACCTCAATAAATGGCAGTCAGCACACTCAAATATTCAGGGAAAAGTTCTGTTTTTATAAAAATTCAGGACTTGAAATTGAATATTTCTTCACAATGTGCATTTCCACAGCCGGCACTTGCTCACTGGGTCACCCACAAGTCCAAGAAAGGGGTAATAACATTGCTTATTCAATAATTGATTTACTTGTTCACAGCGAGGGTGCACCGTAGTCTCGGTATGATTGTACCACTTCAGATGTTGCAGGGGTTAATGTTTGAATATTCCCTTCTGTAAAACAAACAAATCCAGTATGCCTGTTAGTGGAACAAGATCTAGTCTTTCTCTTTGGTGTGCCCTCAGTTTGTCTGGTCATGAAGTTCCCCACCTACCAGCTGGAGTAGAATGATCCCAACAGGACTGTGGAACATGTCTATATGCGTATAATTAGGCCCACAGTTGACTCTTTAGTGAAGTAAATGAATTCAACAAAGACACCATAAAGAATGATGGCTACACAAGGTAAGGTGAATTCTATGACTGAAATCACGAAGTGTGAAGCAAGTCCAGGATTTTGAAATAATTCAGCAGTTCTGTCAAGGATATACCTCGAATAAAATGTGAGGAAGGGTAGACAAGATGTTTTTTTAGTCGAAGAATATGATGGGACTAACAAACTGGTGCTTCATCCAAACAAAAGAGGTAGTGGCCAGTGGTTTGGCTGACTTGACTGTAGCATACAGGCTGTTTCAGTTTGGATTATTTTCAAATTTTATCTATTGGTTGCATTCTTCCCTTAAAAATTAAGCACACTACCTTCAAGTAACCTGGATCCTGCACTGCTCCAGAACGGTAAGATCAAATGACATGGGCTGCCTAGACTAGTATATCCCAGGTAGGTTGGTGTGTTAGCTCCACTCTTGCCTGGAGAAAGCAGGTCTGGTTGTTTTCAAACACATGCCTTGATGGCATCCAGAGTAGACCACCATAATATGCCATATGGAAATGCCTTTGCAGAGCACCCAGAAAGTGTAAAACATAATAATAGACTTTCCAGTAAAGTTACTTCTATCTTAAACTATTTTATTGGAGTCTGGTCTATTTCTGAGACCATTCCAAAACTCTGGCTTTGGCCCCTTCATAGGATCCAGGATCGGCTCCATTCAAAAGTGCTACCTGCACTTTTGTGACTTATTCAGAAACCAGCTCTGTGTTTCCATTCCCACCTGAATTGCAGTTGTGGATTCTTAGAACAGGGTGGTATCAGCTGTTGTAACTAGCCTCCAGAACTCATGGCCACAAGAAACTCCACTGGCTCTCTCACTGCTCTGTATCAGTCTCCAAATGAAAACGTTATTAATGAATACACTGTACTTTTCTCAGTGTCACTGGCCCCTTCCGCACACACAAAATAATGTGTTTTCAAATCACTTTCACAACTGTTTGCAAGTGGATTTTGCTATTCTGCACAGTTTCAAAGAGCACTGAAAGCAGTTTGAAAGTTCATTATTCTGCATGTGCAGAATGAGCCACTGATTAGCTTTTCTGATGCTTTTAAAATTGCTTTTGGAAGGGAGGGGGTTCCTTGTGCTGCTAAACTGAAATTAATGATAAGAAGTTGGCTTTTCTTTGATGATCTGTGAGCCATTTTGAGAAGCCTATATGGCAAGAAAAACAGGATAGAAAACCTATTTCTTTTAAGAATCTATTATGCTTCTCACTTACAATAAGATAGAAGAGGGTCCTTCTCACAGAATAACATTAATGATCCTATATAAAGAATGCTATACAATACAAGGCTAATTTCTCACATTGGAAACATGTCTGCATCTAAAATAAGTTATGTTTTATGCACTACGATAACAATAACATTAATTTACTGGTTTATGGTTTATTGGTCAGGATTGGGGACCATTTTTGAAAGATCTTTTCACTCAAATATATTTTAAAGCAGAAGCAAACACACACCCGCAGTGCAATTTTTCTTTCATTTGTTATACAAAACTATTACAAAGTGGTACACACATGCAGGAAAAACAAGCCATCTGCACCAATTCTGTTCTACATTTTCTAGAATTTTTTTATCTGCCTTATTTTAAACGTCTCCTTTACATCAGCTCTTATACCTTGCCTGTTTTTATCTTGGAGACTTAAAATGGCTGCTGGTGTCACATTACCCCCCTCCCTTTGGTTTTGAGGCTAGTCAAAATCCTCATTTTTGCACATTTTTCTTTGACTAGCTGCAAATACTCTTGAGAACACATTCGCTCACAAATTTCTAATCTTGGCCAGTGTGGCTTCCAAAGCCATCTGGGCTCCAGAAGCCCTATCTATTTCATTGCATTGGATGAGATTCTCTTTAGATCTATCATGATCACAGCAGGAACAAGTCTGGTCCATCTCCCAGTGCAAATATTTTGGGAATTGATAAACGACGAACGAAAGCCACCTAATGTTTCAGGAGTTGACCATGATTACCTATAACGCTGCAAACCCCCAAAAGTGCTAAAACTTAAACAATTCTATTAGATATAATCGTTATTTTATTAACATCATTCTCCAAGGATTTCTCCCCCTTCTGATTATGAGCGGTTTGCAATTTTTAGACAGTATGATGGATGCGAGTCTTCTATGACAAGAATTTTAACAGTCCTTCTTCGGCACTCAATACGCACCCAATTATGCGTCTGAGCTGGTAACCTTGAATTTATGTTGCCATGGCAACAAACTGGTCATGCATTATGGATTATCATTGAAATTCTACACCCCTACCTAGCATAATGAGAGCCGGGGACTTAATCAAATCAGCCATTCTGTGTGACACAAAGTGAAGAACTAGCCCTTATTGTTCCATGTCTAGAAAGGAAGCAGGCCCAGTCGAGTGGCAGCTGCAGGGCTGCAGCCTGATAGATTGCCCTTATATACATTTGTGAATGTATAGACAGATGGTTTTCAATGCCTGGAATTTCTAGCTTAGGAAGCAGCTGTTCGCATAACCTTTGCCGTCTCACCTTGTTGTCAGGGAACATCGAACAGAGACTGAGAATGTGGAGGGATACTTTGACAATCTGACTGAATTTACTCTGCTTGGCATCCTCCTTTCTATCATACGAGAGCGTGGCTAAAATGGAGACTGGGGCTAAGGTGATATTGTGAGGAGGGGAGGAGGGGTTGTCAAGCTGGATGGGTTAGCCGAGCATCTTTCATTTCTACTTTTCAAACGGAAATGGGAGAGAGGAAAATGGCTTGGGAGGTAAATCGTCCCCTTCCATCAATCTGGTTTTCATTCCCTTCACAATATGAAAAGAAGAGCCGTGGGGCTGCTGCCTAGGTCCAGTTCAAGGAATTTTGTGTGTCTGTCAGAGACGCTGCCACTATGGTTGCCAGTCAGCAGATGGGACCTAGAGATCTCCCAGGATTACAACTGATCTCCAGATAACAGACCTCCGTTCAGTGGTGGGATCCAAAAATTTTAATAACAGGTTCCGATGGTGGTGGGATTCAAAAAGTGGCGCCGCCGCACAGACACACCTCCAGTCCCTATTGGGCAGGGAGGTTGCTTTAGTAACCCCTTCTCGGCACTCAGCAAAAATTAGTAACCACTTCTAGAGAAGTGGTGAGAACTGGTTGGATCCCACCTCTGCCTCCGTTCCCCTGGATCAAATGGATGCTTTCTCTGTGGTATTAAACCTTGTTGAGGTCCTTTTCTCTCCCCAACCCCTGATCACTCCAGGATTCACCCCCAAATCTCCAGGAATTTCCCAGGTTGGAGCTGGCAACCCTAGCTGCCACCAGCCACCTCTAGGGCAAGACCTTGCCATGTTTGTGTAAGAATGTGATTGGCATTGGCTGGCAGTAGCAAAGGGCAAGGAGGTGAAGCCAATCTCCTTCCCTGCTGCTGATGACCAGCAATGAGCCAAGCCCTTTTGGTGCCCCTTTGCCTTCCTCATTGTGTTGAACACCTGCTTGTGTGGCTTGGTCAGAGATATGAACCTGCTGCTGCCTAGTTTCAAAAGACTGAGGCCCCTTCCACACACGCAAAATAATGCGTTTTCAAACCACTTTCACAACTGTTTGCAACCTCCCTGCCCAATAGGATTTTGCTATTCCACACAGCTTCAAAGAGCACTGAAAGCAATTTGAAAGTGCCTTATTCTGCATGTGCGGAATGAGCCTGAGACATGGGCTTCAATGCAGCCTCGTGTATCTCACATATAACCTCTGATTTCTTGGGGAGGGGAAAAATCAATTCCACCCTTGTATTTCTCCCTCTAATGGTCAATTTGTCATTAAGCAGCTTTACATAGAGCATTAAAAACTTCAATTTAAATCTGCAGGGAGTTATGCTTCATTTAAAGCTGTGTGGATCAAATTGACTACTACAGAGGCCAAAATATGTGCAGAGCTGGAAGGAAAAAACCCTGAAGAAACTGGAACTTAGACATGAGGGTACACGAGAACGCAGAAAAGCCCCCATATCGCAAGGCATTCAGATTTCACTGTCTCCAATTGAGATCTTTTTCATGTCCTTCAGTTTTAGAAAGACCAAAGTCTGGTATTGCTGGAGGTCACACTGAAATCAGATGAATGCTTAGATTAAACCAAGCCAGATACTAACCACTTTCCACTTGCATGTTTGAGTTGTTTCTAAATGTTCATTCTAAAATTCTAATCCCTAAATCACGCACAAACGACACGAACAGTGTGAAAGTTGTTCAGATTTCTATCACAACAAAAATGCTGCAAAGCACTTAGCAAAACACTCACTTGTAATCTTTACTGCAAATCAGTCAGGTGGATCAATATTATTTTTACTGTATGACAGATGTGGGGCTGTGGCAGACTGTAGCTTGTTTAAGGTCACCTAATGAGTTCATGGCAGAGCTGAGATTCAGACCAGGGGGTTCCTCATTGATTGATACATTTTTAAACCTTTTTTCAGTTGTTACATTTGACCACACTTATGGGACAAATGTACTAAATGCAACCCTTCCAAAATGCAACAGGCAATGCACATATATTCTAGCTTTGGAACACCAGAAAAATCCATGTGTTGCCCCTCTCAGAAGAAATGGCAATTGCACATTTGGAAGGATTGTGCGTAGTGTGTTCATTCAGTGCATGCAGTCATAGTGCTAGGAATATGAAGACTGAAAAAGGATTTTCCTCCACACTAAGAGTAAAGGCCTCATCATAATGTCCTGCCAAACAGGTGTCTTGTTGAGACTCATGCAAACGTAATATCCCAACAATACTTTCCCAGATGAGAAACAACAGAAAAAGATAGGAACTGAGAGCATGGCAGCAGGTCTGGGATCCATGGCAGCAATCATGGAACAGCATGTTAATAGCATGCTCAAGTCAGCCGTACATGAATGGAGCCAATACATAAACAGTGATGCTGACACAGTTCCATGATAGCACCATACCTCATTGTTTTCACAAACTAGAGTTGCCAGTTAGTCACCAGTGGGGGAAGGGGATAGGAGGGGGATCTTATTAGGATCATAGGCCTTAACATTCCCTGTGTGATGTCACTTCCAGAAGTGATGTCATCATGTAGTCGATGATGAGGGAAACACTCTGGTATTTAGTCAGAAAAAAACCTCTATGGTAGAAGCTGTTTTTACCATTGAGTTTTTCCAAAATTCCACAGCATTTCCCTTGTCATTGTCTGGATGCTGATGTCACTTCTACAAGTGTAACCTCTAACTGTGGGTTCTGTGGGGCAGAACTTGAAAGGAGTTGCAAAGAACTTAATTTTAAAACAAAATGGTTTACTTCCTTAACAAATAACACTTTTAACATTAACATTTAACATTAACAATTTACAGTCCTTCTAGGTTGCATTTCAAGTCCTTATCTTGACAATCTACTGATAAATGCCAAGTCCAATTCTTCCTGCTGGTGGTTGGCTTATGAAAACTTCAGAGGCTTGGTGAATGGGATCCAAGATGATGAAGGTCCCCAAACAAACTCCCATCAACTACATACATAGCAAGCCCTGAAACAATAAATTCTAACATTTACAAATATAGCAAAAATAAACAACTCCCTTCCCACTAGTTTCCAACAACTTTGCAGTTACCTTAAACAAGGTGTTAAGAGCTTATAAAAAATTAAATCAAGGTCCCAGCCTCAGAGCTTCCTCCAACTTCACCAGTTTTTGCAGCTTTCTGCTGCTTTGAGTCTCCACCCCTTTCTGGGTCGACCCATTCTGAACATAGGGGTTACACAAGGGCCACTTTGAGTAGCAGAATGCTGGACTAGATGGACTCTGGCCTGATCCAGCAGGCTCTTTTTTATGTTCTTATGTCATCATGCAGGCATCATTGAGGCCTATGCTTCATTTTAAGCCTGATAAGTCCCCAGCAGGCAGCTGGATACTGCCGGAAGAGAGGGGTCCAAAGCAGCGGATCCCCTGCCTCCAGCGTGGGTCTGGTAACCATTGCACACATGCATACCTCATAAAAAAGAACACGAAAAGAACAAAGGCAGCCCAGTTCTATTAGTGGTCTGAGGGACTGTGGTATATCCTTTGGAGTTCTATGAGAACTAAACTTCAAGAATCCCTCCAAGAGCAGGTTTAAATCCTCTTTTTAACTTTCCTTTCTGACATGCAAAAATACTTGTAAGGGTAGGCAATCTACGCATATTCTGTACCTCCATACTTCACTGGGAAATAGAACCAACAGGGATATCTCACGGTCCCTCTGAAACAAAGGTTCAAGTCCAATGTCCAGCTGCTCTTGAGAACTGTGCTGTGGAAATAACTTATTGATTGATGTTTTGGTAGTTTGGGGATCAGGGCAACAGGATTAGCTTTAGTACTGTATTCAGTACAAAGTGGATTCAGGGTCCTATCCAACAGGTATCCATTATAATGAAAGTATCTGGAAACACTTCAGTGTGGAAAACATATTTGTCCTGATATCTCTGAAGGACTCATGTAACATTCCCTGTGGTGAAGAAAAGCTGTTTTCTCATCATCTGAACAGAACCGTGTTTATAGCTGTTAAAATGTTCGTTCAAGTTGCATCTGTTGCAGGAGCAGGAACATAATGTGTGTTAACTGTGGACCTCCGAAGGCTTTGAGGGGTTGGTGATACCGCCTCTCATGCCGTGATGTGGAGAATGAGTGGGTTTTTCCCAAGTGGAACTCCCATGCTCTATAATCAAACCTTTTTCAAACCTAGGAATCTGTGTATTTCACAACTATTCACAGTACTGTGAGTTTTTTTGGGTTTACAGGTTTGCTTGGGAACAAAATGCACAATTAATTGCACTCAGACTGCAGCAGAATAAGTAGTCTGGAGTTTAATCAGGTGAGCTAGATATAATAGTGGTGCATGGCTTGCATTTAAAAGCTTTTTTTTCCCAAACGCCACTAAACTGGAGAGAAGGGGTTTCTTTCCCTCAAATCCCATCTGTTAGAAAAGTGAACGGATTAATTTAAACCAGAACTGTGCTTTCTATGTGGCATTTAAATAGATTTAGTTCATAGTGAGTCAAATGCAACCTTTGCACACCTCTCTTAATGTCATCTGCTGTGACAGGGACAATTTTGTTCACCTACCTGAATTAATCTCAAGATGAAGTTCCCCAATAATGAACAGTCCTGAACCAGAGAGTCAAGCAGTTGCAATACCTGTATGGACAGAATCCTTGTTGTTTTCCAATCTGCAGTCTTTTCCTGCAGAAACAAATTTAGGTGATTCCATTGAGAGTCATACTGCAGTTGAGAGTAATGAGCTAATCTTTCTATTTTAATGTGGAGATGAGGGTAATGAGCTGCCTGGAAATATAGTGATCATTTTTCTGATGGATATGAGAGGCATGCAACTTGAAAAGCCCATGTTGTGGATTCCTTGACATAGGCTTCTAAAGGACTAAATCACAAAAAAGTTCACTAGTCCATGTGTTCATACATGTCTCTGTTGCCATGCATAGCCTAGAAGCCAAAACGAACCAGCTTTTTAAAAAAACTTCACTGTGCCTGCCTTCTTCATGATAACCTTCTGCAGACCTTCTGCAGTTTTTTTTATTACTGCACAGAAAAACTGAAGTTGGTCCACGGAGGGTAGGTCAATCCAATGCTTTTCCATGGGCAGCAGACCCATCTTCCAAATGGCTGAGGCCGTTTCCGCACGGCGTCGTTGGGGGTTGGGTCGGCGCATCCCACGCCGACCCATCCCCCCTGGGACCGTTCGCACGAACGGTCCCAGAAACAGCTGGGATGACGGCGCCGCAGAGCGCCGTCGCCCGGCCAACCCGGTGTGTCTCTGGCCATCCGGCACGCCGCCGAGGCCTGGAGACACGCCCCCCGGCCCTGCGCAACTGCTCCAGCGTCGCAGGGCAGGGGGGCGTGTCCCCAGGCCTCGGCGACACGCTGGACGGCCAGAGACAAGGTAAGTGAAGGGTGGGAGGGGGGAGGGCGCCTTGGAGCCGCTGCCGTTCGCACGGCAGTGGCTCCAAGCCGCTGTTTTCGGAAACCTCGCTCCTCGAGCGAGGTCGGAAAACAGTGGCTTCGCGCTGGTCGGGCGGCGCGAGGGCGGCACGGCTGCAAAGCAGCTGCACCCCCTGTGCGAATGGCTTCCTGGGGACGGCGTTTTTGCCGTCCGCAGGGCGCCATTAACCGCTAGTGCAGAAAGGGCCTAAGATTCTCATTTTTGTGTCTGCGTAGCTACAAAGAAGGCTCCTCAAAAATAAACAATAAAAAATTAGAAAAAACTATATATTACCAGAATTGGCAGGACCAGCTTAGTACAACTCTGTACTTTTTGGGTTGAAAAGGCACCCAGGATCTGAGCCCACAGAGCAAATGTTCTGGGGCAACCTTCAGTAAATGGCAGCAGGGAGTATCCCTTCAGCCGCAAACAAAATATCAGATGGAAGCTGAGGGTGAAACTGACCAGAGAACAAAACAGTCAGGCTGGAAACAGCCTCTTTTCCCCTCTGTCGCCTTTGCTGTCTGGAAAGCACCCAGAAGCTGCCTTTTTTAAAGTCATCCCCCAGAAATCTTATTTTGGGTGTGTGGAGTGAAAATAGGCAGTCGTCTTTTTTAAAGATGTCCTACAGTTGTTGTTTTTTTGTGCTGTGTGGAATGAAACTAGCATTAGCAGGTCTTTCATGCCTGCCACCAATGATAATTTAATTATCTGCAACCAGATACATCTCTTGGTTCCTGGTATTCTTTCCTGATATGCTTTATAATTGAAAGTTTGGACTATCTGATGATAGCCTGGGGTCTCATATCTTGAAACGCACCTATCACAATGCATCCCCAATTCCACCCATGCTGCATCCTCCAGTTTTGGTCCGAAGCCATGGTAATTCCTAATTCTGCACCAAATCCAGCCAATGATAATGCTTCCCTATTGGCTTCCAAGTAAATTCATGTGCATAAGAAGAACATGTCAAAACTTCCATTTTAGTTGTTGGTTCAGCTTGCAAGCTCCGCCCACCCAACAAGAAACAACAGGAAGCACCCCCTCCAATCTAGATCTATAATGCTTTTCCCACACCTTCTTCTGCTACTGAAATCATATGATCTTCTCATCCAGTAGTTGGTTCTACTCCCAAAACATTTGCCCTGCTGAAATCACTGGTCCTTCCTCATCAAGGACAGCTACAGTGCGCAACTGCGCATATTCCTTCTGCTCTACATCTGCCTCTACATCTTCCTATCCCCTCAGCTTCTCCGTTCTTGTGCAGTCGGTCATTGCCAGCCAACCCTTCACCATAACATCCCCACCTGAGTAGGGATTCCTCTTTTCCTATTTCAAAAACCTTCCCTAATTATTTCTCAGCATCTTTGGCCCCTTTTCTGTCACCTATCTCTTCTCTTCAGGTTGGTTTATCTGGACTAGCCATGTGGAAGGAACATAATTTGAGGTCAAGATAACTTTAATTGGGCAGTAGCTTGAAGTCACTCACCCGAATGTTAGGATTCTTTTAAAGTAAATAGGTTTTTTCATAGGATGGCCATAAATAAATTACAACTACATTGTTGTCAGTGAAGTTACTCTGGCTGTTTTGTACTGACTGTATTTTGTTTTCCTTTTTTTCTATTCTGTATCTTGGTTAAGTCAATAAAGTTACTTTCTGCTTAGGCATCTGTCTCCCTTTCTTCTTTCCTTCTTGGGAGAACTGTAAATATAACAGACTCAAAGATCCTTTTTTTAACCCCAGATCTGTATTCTAGTTATGCACGTGCAGGGGTCATGGTTCTCATGTATGTGTGAAAAGTAGTAATAGTTGCTTTAAGACTGATGTTTTATCATTTATATGTGGCTGCCTCTTTAAGACATAATATGGCACTCTGGAAGAAGCAGACTCCATTACTGAAGTGATTTTAGTTCTGAAGATGTTGTGGTGTGGTGTATTTTTAGAAATAAAAGTTGATGTTTACTATATTTCCTGCCTTTCCCTCTGATTGGAGTGTAACACATGCCCTGATAAAGAGTCCAATTTAGGTAACCTATTGATATGGTAAAGTTGTATGCTATCAGCAAGCAGAGTTTCTAGGGGTTTTAAAATGCTCCTTTAGGTATACGGAATAAATAGGCACCCTTTTTTTTGTATTGTATGTTATCAACAGCTAGGTAAGTTCACATATGAATGACAGCCAAATTGCTACCATTTAAATATAACAAATTAAATTTCTCGATTGCTTAAAAGGATTTTCAATGAAATTACAGAGGGAAATATGCATTTTAGCTGTCTCATACCAAGAGGATTAAAAGAGTATTTGTAAGAAATGGATGTCCAAAGAAAATCTTGGTGGCATTTTTAGGATCCAATGAAAATGGGGACAGCAAATAAAGGAGAGGGATTTTTTTCCGGGTTTCTGACTTAAAGCGAACCTTAATCTGCAGAGAACGAGCTAGCCTTCTTTCTCTTTGGGCATACCATTACTATCAAGGACCAGGTGATTGGTTGAATTCTGCTCCAAAGTAGACTTAATTCTACAGTAAAATGTCGTATGACATGTAAGAACGCTGCCATAATCCTCTGTATCAGCCAGTTCACATCTGACTTCTGCTCAGCTAATCCTTCGGCTGCCACATGGGGTTGATAGTTCTTTTCACTGAAGAGGCTAGCTTGACAGTATCTTCAAAATGTGTTATTAAAATACACTGACATGATCTTCAAAATGTGTTATTAAAATACACTGACATGATGCTAATAAAAATGTGAAGGGGGAAATAAGATTATAAAGTTAACACAAATTATAAATAGTAGAGGACAAGCCGGCATTCAAGTTGGTCACCCTGAAAACAAGACTAAAATGTTTAGCCAGTATGATTGGACAATTAAGCAACCGACATTGGGTAGTTATAATTGGGGAGACTATTTTATTACAAGTATGTTCTAGTAAAAAAGAAAGAAAAAAAAGAAAAGTACATTTGAAAGATAGTCTTCCCTTCTAATAGGGACGAGTAGCAGATCAGTGCAGTCCAAAGAACACCAAGCCCTATTATACAGACTTCTGTAAAAGTCTGTCTAAACCTGCTTAGGATAGCACTGTAAATATGAAATTGTAAGTTATTTCTCTTTTTTTTCCCGCATTTCCAAAAGGCAGCAATATTAAGATTACCAATGGTGTTTTCTGCACGGACCAAATATCCTGGAATGGGGAGGTGAAATATCCCAGTCTGCACATGATTTTTGCATGGCTTCCGGCCCTAAATCAGACCTGCCCCATGAGATTTCCCTTATCCTGAGGTTTTCAAAAATCGCTAATATGACAGCTCTATTCAAAAATCCCATGCTGATCCCTCTGCCATGCAAACACCACGGGAGAAGGACCGGTTTATTTTTCCTGCCTCACCACCTGATCTCCCTGCCCCTGCGCCCGCCTCCCTTGTCTCCCCTTCTGAGTCACGTTCTGGGAATCAAACCGGGTTTGATTCCCAGCTCTGCCACCTAAGCTGTGGAGGCTTCTCTGGGGAATTCAGATTAGCCTGTACACTCCCACACACGCCAGCTGGGTGACCTTGGGCTAGTCACAGCTTCTTGGAGCTCTCCCAGCCCCACCCACCTCACAGGGTGTTTGTTGTGAGGGGGGAAGGGCAAGGAGATTGTAAGGCCCTTTGAGTCTCCTGCAGGAGAGAAAGGGGGGATATAAATCCAAACTCTTCTTCTCTTCTTCTCTCCTGCTGACCATTGCAGCCCACCCTTTCATTCAAGATTCGCCTCACAACTATAGCCAGAACATGGGGGAAATGGGAATGTTTGCGCATGTGCAGAAACGTTTGCATGGAAAATGCAAATAAACCAGGTTTGTGCAAAATTAACTGGGGTACTTCTTCCCAGTCTTAACACAATAACAGGCAGCCATGCAAAGGGAGAAACCAAGATAAAAACAACCCAGTATGTTTGATCCTGCTTCTATCCTGGGGTAAATGTGACATGCGGAAGACAGCAAAAATTGTTTGTATTTAAATTCAAAAAAGCCCAATTAATTGACTGAACAATTGAAAGGCAAATGATTAATCAATTTAAAGCTGTTTATTGTTGCCATCATTAATTAAACTACAATCCATTTATGTATCTTAATATTTTCCAGTGTAGCAACCAGTATGAGAAGAGTATGTTTGGTCACAATAGGAGAAAACTCTTCAGAAATTGATTGTGCTATAAGTTTTCCATAGGTTTGGGCCCACTTTGTCCAATTCAGCAACTAGTGAAGTACACGCAGAAGACATCTTTATTATCAAACCTTTTATTTGCATAATAAATAATACAGATTAGTGGTGATCACAGAGTAATACAATCATGGTTGCAACTTAATGACGTAACACAGGTACTTAGCAACCGTTTCAAAGATAGCAGAAGAATCATTGGCTCATTCCGCACATGCAGAATAATGCACTTTCAAACTGCTTTCAGTGCTCTTTGAAGCTGTGCGGAATAGCAAAATCCACTTGCAAACAGTTGTGAAAGTGGTTTGAAAACACATTATTTTGCATGTGCGGAAGAGGCCATTGTTTAAAAGATAAAAATTTTTGTTGTCTGATAGACCTTCTTTATTAATGAGTAGAGAGGTCCACAAGTTGGACCTGATTGTCTTATAAAATGCAGTGTAGAAGCATATGAATTACAGATTCAATCTGCTTCATGCTGCAATCACAGATTCCATTCAGGTAAGGAATTTTGTGGATACACAACACAGAAGGTTGTGCATTGCTAAATTTGTTAGCTGTGAAGGAGCCATGGGACTGCTACGATCATTAGTAGGGAAATTATTTTGCCCGCTTCTTGGGTTGTAGTTTAAGAAGCTGCCATCAGCAACATTAATCTTCCCCCAGGCATCCAATCACTACTTAATATGAGATGGTACATCATGAGATTATCATAGGGAACAGGCATAAACCTAATCTACAAATATCAATTGCACATCATATAAATGCAGTTTGAACACATACTTATTTCATTGGATCTATATTAATGTGTTCTCGTTGCAAGCACACTTTGCAAGAGCTTATTTGTGCATTAGACACACAACAGTTTGGAAGTGTGCAAGAATATTATAAAATATTATCAATGCTTCTCTTGGCAAATGTTGTATTTGTGCCCCTGAGCAAAATCGTGTCTTCCAGTAGGGGGGGTGCCTAGTTAATGCAGACCAAAGATACATGGCCAGTTTAAACAACTGCCTTCCTCTTCAAGACAAAGAAAAAAAAGGGATAAAAGCCAGGTTAGATCACAGAGTGCAGTAATACAGGGTAGCTCCATTGATTTCACTGATTTACAATTCAGTGTGTGGGGGAAAAAATATGATTTTATGCCTAAGAAGCATTACTTAGAATGGAATAAACACCACTGGTTCTTATGGGGCTTCTATATCAGGGTTACAGCTATTAATTGAGGAATTACCCCTCCCCCAAAATCACAATGCATGCTTTAAGGACATATTTTGAATTTGTGTAATTTTGAGAAAAAGCAACAACACAGTTCCCTTGCATTGAATTAGATCATAGCTCTTCACATTCTACAGCTAACACATTCAGGAAGCTGAATTATCATGTACTCTATTATAGGACACATCTATATTTATACACTTGGAACATACCACACATTGTCAGTTGTGTAACACTCACTGTGTGATGATTCGACCAGATTTTTCAAACCTCCACAAATATATTATTTCTTCTGAAGGCAGCATTATAAGCTGATCAGATATTAGGCTATGGGTATTAATTTATTGTAGAATATAGTATATGTCTGCCCATGTGTGCACACATACACACATATTGCAAATCATAACACGAGTTATGCAGTTGTAAAAGACAGATATCTGTATAAAATGACTTTTGTTTGAATACTCATCAGAACTAAAAGTGTAATAAAACAAAAGGCTAAGGCTCATTCCGCACACGCAGAATAATGCACTTTCAAACTGCTTTCAGTGCTCTTTGAAGGTGTGCGGAATGGCAAAACCCACTTGCAAACAGTTGTGAAAGTGGTTTGAAAACGCATTATTTTGCGTGTGCGGAAGGGGCCTAAGATATTTACCTGTGCTTGGGAAATATGCTGTTGGTATAAAAGCATGAGAAAATTGCCTTCTAAACAATGCCTAAGGAATACAGAAGGGTTATTGTCTCACATGAATAGGCAATTAAATACTATGATGGAATGAATGAATGCAGATACCAAAATGTCACTTATCTAGCTGCCTATGCCCCCTATATGTAACCAGATACAATAAAAGCTCTCATTTCGTATACATTTACCATGCTTGGAAACACACACTCATATATGCACACACACCCCTAGGCTGCCTGTGTGTCCTGACAAATTTCCAGAAAAATGTAGCAGTGCTTCATATCTCATTGCATATCCTAAGCAATTTTTTTCATTGATTTGGATGGTGATGGATTTCAATGAGTAGCTACTTAGCTGGGTTTTTTTAAAAAAGGCAGCTTGCATTCCAGTTGTCACAAAGGGACTGATCCACCTGACACCAAGCACTTTGATTTAAGTTTATTTAAGCATGTATCCAATGGTAGCATGAAAAATACAGGGGCCTATAAGTACTTCACTTTGGCTGCAGTCTTGTTTACTCTGAAGTAAGTTTTACTGAGCAGCCCAATGAAATTTACTTCCTGATAAGTGTATATAATACTGCCTTAGAATGGATTTGTTTATGAGTAATTATCCTATGTACTTATATGAAAATTACATGAAAATAATCCTAGCTGCCTAGTAAGCGTGGAGGATAAATCAGAAGATCAAGCTTTTTTCTTTAGAACGAATAATATTAGGTGAACAACACAAGACCAAGTGCCTTGACCTAAAATTAGAATCAGTCAAGTTCACAAATATGTCTCTTTCAACACAAGGACAGGTTCGAATCACGATCTGACCTCTGATTAAATCATAATTGGATTGTGAGATGGTCATTAGGGCAGCAACTGATTTTTAGTAGAGATTCATTGTAGATAGATTTATCAAAAACCATTAGACATTTCTTACTAGTACTATCTGTTTAGGGGAGGGCTTGACTCAGAAGAGGGGAAATATCACTGTCTTACTGGTATTCTATACCAGCAAAGTACAAAGGCTCATTCCGCACATGCAGAATAATGCACTTTCAAACTGCTTTCAGTGCTCTTTGAAGCTGTGCGGAATAGCAAAATCCACTTGCAAACAGTTGTGAAAGTGGTTTGAAAACACATTATTTTGCGTGTGCGGAAAAGGCCAAAGAAAGGTGCTTTTTTAAACCACACTTCTGTGTTCCTACTTGTGGGCAATCATGGTCATCAGAGTCATATGTTACAGGAAGTTACAGAGTCATATGCTACAGAGTTACAGGAAGCAGGTTGATAAACTGACAGCGGAACTGACCCACTGTCATCATGTTATCGTGAAAAGCATATTCATCCATTCAAAAAAGTGTGTTTTTATCAAAAATGTTCCCCTTGATCAAAATTTTGTAAATGTTTTGTTTGCCTGTGTTCTCACACTGCTTGCCTGAGGCAGCTCCTGGTGCTCTTCTCGTCTACCATCTGCCCAATTGACAAAACCAATTGACAAAAAAGATGATTTCCTTGATTGTTTCAAGACTTCTGGGGCTTGGAGAAAAGATTCATGTCTCTAGTTTTGCCATTCTTCCTGGCTCACTCCTCAGGCTGTGTGCATATGTGTTATTCCGGAGTGGTTGACTGGACCAAAATATGCTGCTTGCATCAGTGCTGTGAGATGGATACTGTAGTTCGATACGGTACATTCTGAGCTAGTGCTAACATGATGGATGCTGCTGACTAATGAATGCCACTGACTGTGTAAGAGCAAAAGCAGTACACAAACTACAGTTTGCCTATACAAGACAGTGAAATGTAAAGCATATGCTGGTTCATAGTGAGTTGAGAAGAGCAGATTTGAAATACTTCAAGTAGGTCCTTTCCACACAAGGCACCTAGAATGTTTCCAGAATGTTTTTAATAATATTTTATTTTTTTATATAACTACAAACCTACTAAATGGTAAACCAGCTACCCTACATAGAATTGAACTGTAGAGAGAAAAACAGAAGAGAGAGAAAAGGTATCACCCTCAGTCCCCCAAACATTTAACCCCAGTACAGACTGTGACAACAGTCACAAATAAAAAAATAACATAGATTACACTGACTTAAATTCCACGCAATTATAATATTACTTGTTTATCTGTTATGTGTTTTTAAAATTGTATGTATCTATGTATGAACAAAATAAAGATAAAAGAAAGAACACAGACTACAACTTTAAACCAGATATAAACTACATGACTCCCATTTCACTTTCATCATAGACAATACTATATCAAATAATCAAAACACCTTATGCCAGCTTTTATTTCTTACTGAATTTTTTCTATACCCTCTCCTTATATGAGTTTATTACAGATGCTTGCAAACATACCGTAATCTATTTTAAACCAAAGTTCTGCTACTAAATTTCCACACACACACTCATTACTCTTCCTAGTCTTTAAAATAGCCATTGCTGTTTTTAAATATACTTTGTAGATAATTTCAGTACTCCCCCTCCCATCTTATGTTCTAAACCTCTAACTTTCCCAATTTGATATACTATACTTGAAACGACTTAAAAAGTCTTTTTTAATTCTTGCTAATGAATTTTCTTGCTTCTGTACATCAAAGATCTTCTGCTGAGTTCCACTGAAAGTGAAAATCAGTCCTTCTGGTAACTACCATCTAAAGGGAATATTTTTCTTCTTCAGCACCTCAGTGACGAACCTGTATTCCTTCCTCTTCTCCAATATCTCCAGGTCTTGCCCCAGATACTGCATTCTCTTTTTTTAAATATCTGTCATTGATCTTAACGTTAGATACATATTGCAATCTTGGGGTACCTTTTTCTTTTGTGCAGCAACTGCTTTCACACAGTATATTTTATCCACCTTTGCTTGCATTTGTCAAACAGGAACAGATACATATTTTGCAAGCTCTGGTATGAAATCATTGCAAAGGTCCACTCCATCTGATTCTGGTAAGGCACAAATTCTCAATGCAAATTCCTTCTGTCTTAACTTTAGAACAATTAATTTTTCAGCCTGGCATTGTACTTCTTTCTGATTCTTCCCATTTTATTTCTATAGTTTTAGAATCATCTGAAACTCTTTGCAAGTCTTTAGCCAGACTTGTAATTTTCCCACAATTCTGCTATACCTTGCATAGAATCTGTCAACCTTATCAATCTTATCAATCTTATTTTCTATTTCTAATACATCTTTCTGCACAGATATAACCATTGATTCAATTCTCTGCATTTGGTCTGATAAAACTGGTATAGCTGGGTCTGAAATAGCTTTTATTTTGTGTTTTGAATCTGCCATTGTTGCTCCTCCTCTCTTTCTCCCAGTTTTCACCAAAATCAAAATTAAAGATCAAATCTTTTATTCTGGGTGGGTTGTAAATCTTTTTTTCTCAGCAGGCTCCTTAAGCTTTTAATTGCTTAGATTGTGGAAGAGCATTACAGCATTGCTGCACTAACAGCCCTCTAAATAAAGTCTCTCATTCCAACATGGTGAAATTTATGGCACAGTTGATAAATCAAGCACATAACTCAGTCGTAGTTATCTGTTTGTAATAAGTAAATTCTTGCTGGCTGAAATATATAATTTCAGGCAATACTCCCTTTTTTTACTGCTTGTCATATTCAGGAAACAAACAGCATCACTTTCAGCTTAAAGTAGTTTAAACTGCTTCTTTTCTTGTTGCCAAAATGATGGTAGGCAAGTTCCAATGGGCAAAGAGGATGGGGCTGCTGGTCTTCATTCAGTGCCTCCCACCCATCCATTCCCATCTCTGCAGAGCACTGTGCCCTTTTCTCTTGTAGCAGCAGTGGCATAGGAGGTTAAGGAGAAGCAGTGGCATAGGAGGTTAAGAGCTCGTGTATCTAATCTGGAGGAATCAGGTTTGATTCTCCGCTCTGCCGCCTGAGCTGTTTAGGCTTATCTGGGGAATTCAGATTAGCCTGTACATTCCCACACACGCCAGCTGGGTGACCTTGGGCTAGTCACAGCTTCTCGGAGCTCTCTCAGCCCCACCTACCTCACAGGGTGTTTGTTGTGAGGGGGGAAGGACAAGGAGTCTCCTACAGGAGAGAAAGGAGGGATATAAATCCAAACTCTTCTTCTCTTCTATGTAATCCATGGGGCTACAGTCATTCGGAATCACCACCTGAGCACCACCTGAGCCAAAAGAGACAACAGGGTCATCTCTCCCACAGGACAGCCGCAGCCGTTTAAAGTGCCAGAAGCCAGAAGTCCATTTCTACTACTTACCCAGGAATGGGAACCTCCATGGAAACCTCTTGCTCTCTTCTAAGCAAGGGTTCAGAACCTGGCAGGAGGTCTGGAGAATGCGCCAGACAGGGATCAGCTTTCGTATGGAAAAGTGAACATGAGCACTAGAAAAACAACCAGAGGACACGTAGCTGAACATTATCTCACAAGAGAAAAGCAGTCAAGTAGGAAACAGGAAAGGATTAAATCCCGCCATGGCTGAAATCAGGGAATAAGGCAAAGCTCACTTTTTGGGAAGCAGTACACCAATAAGTAGCAAGGAGGGGATAGGATTCAATCTGAATATAATACCTCTATTAGCTAGAGAGTATATTCACATTTCAAATGCCTTTCTTTTGATTTCCATCTTGCATTAACATTCACGTATATGCTCAGATAGCAGAGGGGACGCACTTTTCATGTCTTGTGCAAGATCACCATGAGATGCTAATTTGATTTTAACTTTTGTTCTAAAAACATGGAATTTTGGAAATATCATTCCTTCCTCCTGCTGTCCCATATTAGCGGGTTATTTTTTAAATCTGGCTTTCCACAAACTGTAAAATTAGCATTAAAAAAATAGATACATTTTGTGTTAATATATGATAAAAGAAGTTTTCATTCTCCTGCTTTATGTTATGCTGTACATAAGAGTCATATTCCTGTCAGTGTTTCACTCTCTGACTTGCTTAACTGTAGCCAGACCTTTTTACTGTAGCCAGGCCTCTGGTTACAGTAAAAACTGATGCCATCGTGAAATTCAGTTCAATATTTTCATAGCTGAGTTCTACTGAGGTGATCCAATCCTGCCCTTATCTTTTGCAAATTACCTCACAATCTCAGTGAATCAGCATCATTAGAGCTGCATGCTCTCATCTTTTAAAAGAAAAACCATAAACTCTATTAGTTGTTCTGGGAAGCAGAAGGAAAACCAGTCTCCTGATGACACATCTCATTTTATTCAGCTTCATAACACTCTATATTCTCACCCAGACTTTTCTTCTGGTTTGGCTATGTGGCCTTTTCAAATAAATTACCTCAGTTTAGAAATGGGGTCATAGTTCTTACTGCTTTCTCTCATTTACACGATGGGAACATTTGCGTCTTTTCGCACCTGGTGAGACTGACTACCAGTCACAGAGCCAGAAGAGGGCAGGGGGGTGCGCCGTGCACCGGGTGCACGCCTGGGGGTGCACAAAAAATCACCCCAGGCCCCTCCCCCTTCCCCCCTGCAGTGCCCCCCCCGCACCCCCTCACCCTCCTTCCCAAACTTACCTTAGTTCCTTTCCTTTTTCAAAACTTTTTCAGGCTGCAAAAGGCCTGTTCTGAGTAAAAACAGCCTGAGAAACTACAGTTCCCAAGAGACCTTGGGGCTCACAAGGTCTCCTGGGAAGTATAGCTCCTCAGGCCATTTTTACTGAGAACAGGCCTTTTGCAGCCTGAAAAAGATCTGAAAAAGGAAAGGAACTAAGGTAAGTGTGGAAAGGGGAGAGGGGGGCGCCATGGGGGGTGGGGTGCCAGGGGGGGCATGGGGGGACGAAAGATGTAGAATGTGCACCAGGCGCAGTTTGGCCCAGCTACACCTCTGCTGACTACCCCAAGAATTAGTATGGAATCCAACACCACCAGAAGAATATGAAAATAATAACTCCTTGGCACATTAGGCATGGCAACAGCAGAACTGTAGTCTTAGCTCTCCTCTAATGTGTTTATGTCACATATTATCACCAACCAAAGAAATACACATAAAAATTCCACATGGAGACTCTAACCCTGCAGAGAGCCAGCCATTTTAAGCTGTAACCTCAAGTGAGCTGAATTGCATCTTTCTGAGCTTCCATATGGAATGCTTTGGAAAAGAAAGGTATGAGGTCATAATGAGGAATTCTATTTCTAATTCTGATTTTGCAGCTCCAAGCATTGCATTTTCATGGAAAAGCTATCAACTGATTGGATTATGTGGATATGATTTGTGCTTCTACACTTGAATACCTTATTCATTTACTGAAATTAATTCAAGGGCCAAAATGGATGTTCACAGGCACAATGCATCAGGGAGCTTGTAGTCTTAAAACTGAAAATGGCTATCATACATGCCTTTGGTCACACACAATTGTCACATAATGAGCTGATATTAAGAGGAAAGTGAAAAGGTTACAAGAGTGCAAGTGGTTTTTGGTTTTATCACATGCAATTTTATCATATTTTAACTTGTACCCTTCATCATATGATAGAAAACGAGTTGTTACTCTAAATAGCCAACAAAAAAATTGTATGGAAAGAAGAAGAAGAGTTTGGATTTATATCCCCCCTTTCTCTCCTGTAGGAGACTCAAGGGGGCTTACAATCTCCTTGCCCTTTCCCCCTCACAACAAACACCCTGTGAGGGGGGTAGGGCTGAGAGAGCTCCGAGAAGCTGTGACTAGCCCAAGGTCACCCAGCTGGCGTGTGTGGGAGTGTACAGGCTAATCTGAATTCCCCAGATAAGCCTCCACAGCTCAAGCGGCAGAGTGGGGAATCAAACCCAGTTCCTCCAGATTAGGATGCACCTGCTCTTAACCACTATGCCACTGCTGCTCCTTGAAGTACTGTGTTGGCTTATTCATTGAAGTTGAAGCACTGTGTTGGCTTATTTGTCAGTAACTGGCTGGATTTCTGAATGACCATAGAATACTTTTAAAGGAACGGCTAGAACTTCTGTTTGACCAGAATTTTGAGTTTGATGAATTTTTGCAACTGATCTACAGCGCAGTCCTAAATAGATATATATCCTTAGAAGCTGAATAGTTTCCATGTACTTTGAATGGTGTAATTCTTCTTAGGACTGCACTGATTGTGATCACATGATAAGTGATTATCTGTTTCCACTCTGAGGATCACATTTTAGGCTTTGTAACATGCAACTATGAAAAAGCGTGGCTGAGAATTACCTTGGCCATCATTCCTGCCTGGGAGAGGGGCAGGCTAGGCACCGGCGTCCAGCCCAGCGGGGGGGGGGGGGAATTCTGCTGCCAGCATGAGCACATGATGTAGGTGTAGGGGGTGGGGCTATGCCCTTATAAGGGCAGGTCTGGCCTTCCTGGGCCTCTCTTCTGCTCGAGCTAAAATGGCTTCTCCCACCCACCTTCCCTTGTTTTCAACCTCTTAGTGTTGCCCTATTGTTTGTTGGGCTTTGTTGTTATTTGCATTTATCCGTCACAGCCTGCCGGGGTTGCGCATGGGGATCCATTCAGGGAAGGAAGACCCTGCGTGTCAGGCCGCCCCTTTTGGTGAGGAACTCCATAAGAAGCCTGAGGGGTGGTAGCAAGTATGTGAACCGCACGCCCAGGTGGGGGCTGCGGGTGGCTTGCGTCCCTAACAGCAAGGGGAGTTCAACCAGAGGCCAGCACCCAGATGGCTCCCACTATCTTGTTGCTCCAGGTATTGGTTTCCCCCCTTCCCCCGAATCAGGCTGGGGGAAGGTATTCCTGGGGAACAGCAGTTATGCTGCCCAGATCTGTCCCCTATGCTGCGCCTCTGTTTCCTTCAGCCAGCATACCAATAAACAAGCGGTGGCCAATTTTTATTCCATACAAGGTGGCTGTCTGTGTTGTCTTTCTCATTCTCCCCTCCTCAGGCGGCAATACTAGCGTGACTAAGAATGACTCGTAGTACAAGGACATGTTTTGCAAAAGATACAGTATTTTCCTCTAAGGCAGGTCTTATACACCCTACAACAGCACTATACATTAAAATAAACGCTGAAGCAAATACTAGATAGTATATTCTGAGCACACAAAAATGCCTCCTTTGTTTTGGTACACAGCTGAAGTGTTTTGGAAATGGGGCTTTGTATTACTACTCAGCATTGATAAGGATAGTAGAATTTATTCATGAGTTGCACAAAAGCTCCCTTTAGATATACAAGTCAGGGAACTGAAGCTCTGTAGCCTGCTTATCTGATGGCAGCTATATAGCAGCTCATGCGTTCCTGGAAGGATTACCTGTGAAGGGGCAGGGAGGTAGCCTTCTGAAGACTTTTTTTTCTCAAAAGAAAACTCAGAACTGTACCATGACCAGGAATGCTAATTTTCCATAAGCATATTTACTATTTGTTGTGTGACAAACTGAAACTCTTAAAGTGGAGGCATGAGTAAACGGAAAGACATTTCATGTCCATTGCAAAAATGTGAAAATAAAGCTGTTATGTCACTTGGGCTTGCTTTAAAAATGCTTTCTGTTTCCTAGATCTCAGTAAATTAGGTATTTAAATTGGGTCATGCTGCATGAGTATGATACGATTCAAAGTTATATTCCTTATAACTGCATAATATTTGCTTCCAACCATGTATTCCTTCTGCCTTCTCCTCCCCTTTTCTTTTCATCTGTAATTCTAAGGGCGAGTCCAATGCCTGTTTTATATTCTGCATCATGTCTAGTGGCAAGTGGTACTTAACCAACCATAAAATTATAATACTACCAGTTTCTATATTTTTGTGTACTTCATTTATAGTACGTCTTTCTCACTGAGACCAGGTGTATTGCAACTAAAACAATTCAGTAGAAGCACCGCAATAGGTACAACTAACAAAATCTGATGACAGTTCACTAAAAACACATAATACAACATTATTATAGGGGGATTAGAAGGCAGGGGAACAATTCAGTGAAACATACTTCAGCTCATACAATGACTCTTTCCCCTCCATTGTTGCTGCTTCACTGGAGTTTCTGTGCTTGCTGGTATTGGGTAGGTTTGTTGATTTGTTTTTACTGTTTGCAGAGTTTTAATTAATGTTGCGCTGCTGGACTGTGTCTGAATTCTGATGTTGTGGTTTGGTGCTTTCTCTGGTGGGAGACCGGGCTGGCAAACGTGGTATTGTAGCATTGTGTATTGCTTTGGCTCTGTAAGGGTATGAGGCATTGGTTCTTGTGCGATTAGGTTTTTTCCTGCAGTAGTTCAGATGTTAGCTGTAGAGGTGTGGGTGTGGGAGGCACTGGGTAGGGAGGGCATGCCTCTCCACTTTTCTCCTGGAGGAAAAAAATGCTGTTTTTTAATCAATTTGAAACATTGGCTCCTTCTGCACACACAAAATAATGTGTTTTCAAACCACTTTCACAACTGTTTGCAAGTGGATTTTGCCATTCCGCACAGCTTCAAAGAGCACTGAAAGCAGTTTCAAAGGGCATTATTCTGCATGTGCGGAATGAGCCATTGAAAAGTTGGGATGTGGGGAGCTTGCTGTTTTGCTGCAACTGCACTGTGCTGGAGATTTGAAGGGTGTCTCTGGTGGGGGTGTTGTTCCAGGTAAGGATACCAAATTTGCCACACAGCTGCTGGTGAATCTCCTCACAGGAACCAACTATGGCCGTTTCCGGATGGGCCAAAAACGCCGCCCCCAGGCTGCCCTTTCCCTCCCTCAGGGCGGCGTCAGGCCGCCCTAAAAAACAACCCTTTAAAGGGTTGTTTTTGAGGGAACAGCGTCTTCCTGGCGGCGCGGTGCAAACAGCACCGCCGGGAACACGCTGTTTCCCTTCCCATTCCCACTCACCTTGTCCCCGTCGTCGGCCTACTGGCCTCCGAAGCCCCTCCCTCACTGTCCTCCAACCCCTGGAGGTCGGAGGGCAGCGTGGGCGGGGCTTCAGAGGCCAGCAGGCCGACGACGGGGACAAGGTGAGTGGGAAAGGGAAGGGGGCAGAGGCGGCTCCATGCGGAGCCGCCTGTCGTCCGCCGGCCTCTCCTGAGGCCGCACGCACGCTTGCGTGCGAACGGCCTCCGTCCCCATGCCGGCAGAATTCTTGCCGGCGTGGGGGCGCCTGGGGGGCCGTGCGGAAATGGCCTCTGTTTGTTGAAATTTGTTTGGGAGAGGTCCAATGGCATGGGCACCCAAGTGAAGGAAAGCTTCCAATGGCACTGATTTTTTTCAGCTTCACCAATAATTTTAAAGCCAGAAAAACCCGAATCCAAATTTTACCCTTTTTTTTTTTTTTGGTTTTGCTCAAGTCTAGTTAACACATCACAGTGTATTGCTCCCATGTTTGTTACTTAAGTGTTTAAAAATTCTTTGATTAACTGATGTTATGCATTACAGATTGAATCAAAAATTTCCATTACACTAACTGTGGGGCCTTCTTCCAAAATAGGCAGGTTCAATAGTGGAAAGCTCCTTTTGCAGCAGACAAAAGTCCCACTGTTAGTAAAATGAAACATTTCGATCCAGCGGATAGATTTTTCCCTTCTATTTTTTTCCTTGTGTGTTTAAAGTTCTCCAGGAATCATATGCTTGCTTTTAAGATAAATCATCACAACTCCATGGATCATTACAGGCATTTCATGTTTTGGAATATGCTGACAATCTCAATAGCAATTTGTTTCAGCTTAGTATAGCTTTAGTTCGCTGTAGCCTGAAGATTCAATGCTCTGATTTGTTGAGCCACTGTAGCTATGTCAGCTCCAGCATCAGTTGCATTGGCACAAATGCTTAGGCTTATGATGTTTTTCTATATATTGCCCTAGAAGAGAAATAAAAGAGATTGGATAGTAGTTATCGGATCCTCTGGTGAGTCTTCTTAAAAGAAAGCTGGATTATTTCATCATGAAATCCTTAACTATTTCACTTAAGAGGTTAAAAAATTGTTTGCGACAGTTGTCAACAGTTGTCGTATTTGGACAAAAACCCAACGGCAACACAAGCCTAGGCCTAGTTTTTCTACAGGTAAGTCCCGCACTGGCTGCCAGGGGTTACTTGGCAACCTTTATTAGGCCTTATCTCTTCATTTCCAGCTTTTTCTAGTTATAGCCAGATTTTGGAGGAGTTCCCTTTTCCTTTCTCCCCTCAACAACAAAAAATAATCAACCAGCAGCCTGCTTCTTTCCATCTCTGAAGTCTGCTGAGGAAAGCTTTGGGCCTGGGTTAATGATCAAGCATATTTCAAGGCAAAGAACAATAGACTCCCCAATGAAGAAGTCAGTATATTATTTCACACAATATAAATCAAGCAATTTAAGATCAGTCATTACAGTTACATAGCAGTAAGCGTATCTGTACTGTTTTAAGTAATGTACCAGCAGAATGGACTATGGAAGTTGAATGAGTTCAAACTTTTCAGTTAATTCCCTCTCTGTGTATCTCTCTCTCAGCTGCAGCTGGCAACGAGGATGGTCCAAGCGTGGTCAGGCAGTTTCCACAGGATTAGGCTGGAATTGATTTACCTTTTCCTCTTATTTAGAGTCCCATCATATTTTGAGGCCTTAAGCTGTGGTTTACTTAGCTTATCTCTAAATTGGGTTCTTAATGACATATCTAGCTGGACACATCACATTTTCGACATCTCTAAATTAGCAATGCTATCTGATGCCATTTTGCTGGAAACAACTTGGTGTCTTGGTGGTTTGTTCTGAAACAGCTACCTCCTTCTGAGGCACAGTGCGTTAGCCTACTGTGTAGAGAACATGTGTAACAAGTGAAGTCAATGGGAAAGTCCATGCGCTCTGCAGGAAGTAGACTCAGCTTCCCACTAACAACGCTTGATAATAATAGTTCAGCATGTTGATTGACATTTGAAAGTGGGGGCTGGAAGGCACTGGCAGCATCAGCAGGCTGCTCTAGTTTACTGAATTTTATTTCTGGGTCTAGCAGAATGAATACACCACTCAGACTCTCTAGCAAAAAAAACCCCCTCAAGATTACAGCAGGCTTGAGGGGAAGCTCAGGTTGCTATTTTTTCTTCCACATTTTATCTGCCATTTGTTCAGACAGACTAAAAACATGATTACCTTGCTGGATGAGGCCAAGGCCTATAAGCTGCATAGTTGTGTTTACAACCTCTGGCCACTCATAAGGAGCTAACTTTCCCCCATTATTTGTCCCCACTGACTGGTATACAGAAATACACTGTCACTTTACATGGCGATCCAGTTAAACTATTACTCTAATTCACAGAAGAGACTGGTGCTAGATGACATTTTTTCCCACACCAGAGTTCACTGATGTTGCAGTAGAAGTTCTTGTCTTTTTGATATCACTGATTCAATGTCATGTGAGGGTCTCTTCTATTATAGTTCAGCTCTCTGCTTCTCCCTGAAATCTGCAATGCAGTTATGGCATTATTTCAATTTAAAGAAAGCCTCAGGCTAAAGGTTTAGATGTTTACATTATGTTTGCCAACAAGCATCTGAATATTGTATGTGGTGAGTATACACTGTACATCTTAATAAGTCTCTACAGCAAAATGCTGGTGGAAGGGATAATTTCCTCTCCAATGGAAGCATAACTACAGAGACACTAACCATTCTACCAAGGTGGTAAGCTAATGAAGCAGAGGGAGGGGCTGTTCCCTTCTCTCTGCCACCGCCATCCTGCCACCCCTTCTCTTAATCTTCTCTAATTTTGCCCCACCACCCCAACTCTCTTTCTGACCCCCTATCCCAGCTCTCTCTGCCCCACTCCCCCAGATCTGTTTTTAAATTTTTGCCCTGCTCCCTCTGCTCTCTTTCTGCCCTGCTATCCCAACTCTCTATTCTCTATGTTTCTGCCACCCTACCTCAGCTTTCATTCTCTCTTTCTGGCCACCAACCCAAGCTCTCGCTTTCTCTTTCTATCTCTCCCCAGTATTCCTTCTCTTTCTGCCCCTACTCCAACTCTCTTTTTTCCTCTACTCCACATAAGATTGTCTTGACTGCTCTGGGTGGCCATGGTGAGGCCTTTCACCTCATAGCCAGTGGTGGGATCCAAAATTTTTAGTAACAGGTTCCCATGGTGGTGGGATTCAAACTGTGGCATAGCGCCAATGGGGCTGGGCGGGGCACGATGGGGCATGGCCGGGCATTCTGGGGTGGGGCATTCCTGGTCGAGGCTGTGGCAAGGATGCAGCCGCTGCGCCGGTCCTTGAATGGGAAACGAATGCACACAGGCGCAGGCTGCCACGCACGCCAGTGTACTTCCTGCTAGACTGCTTCAAGTTCTGCGCGCTACTGCTGAGAGGAGGGCGTAACTAAAGCAAAAATCACAAGGCAAAATCACCAATTAGTAACCCCCTCTCGGCACACACAAATAATTAGTAACCTACTCTCAGGAACCTGTGAGAACCTGCTGGATCCCACCTCTGCTCATAACCCTGCTCTCACTGCTTCAGCCAGAGCCATTCTGGATGTGATGAGACCTTCCCCCTCCCCCTCAAATACCCTGGGATGGCCTGCTCAGTCTGGCTGTTGGCTCCAGGCTTGCTGTTGACTTACTTGAGAGTTGGCTCAGAAAAGGACCAGGATGGCCCAGAGCTTTAAGAAGTATTACTGGCTGAATCATAAGGAGTCTGGAAATTCTAGTCCCATCAGCCCCTCCGTACATGAGAAATGGCACCTTCTGGATTACATTTCCCAGAGTCTTTCACTTTTTCTGGTTCATCGTTGGGAACATGCTGCTCAATTATATATTAAGATATAGAATAGAATAGAATCTTTATTGGCCAAGTGTGATTGGACACACAAGGAATTTGTCTCCGGTGCATATGCTCTCAGTGTACATATGTGTGTGATAAACTGTGTTTCTACTGAATTGTTTATTTCATGACATTCCTCGGAGCACACATGTGATACTTTTGCAACTTGTGATGGTTTAGTGCTGGTTGCCAGTTTCAGTGTTACTGTTTTGTTTTCTGGGATTTATGCTGGGAGACAAACTGCTATTCATAAGAAGTTACATCCAGTACCATTAAAACTGGTTGGCGCTAGCTGAATAAACCTCTCAAGCATGCTAACCATGCGTTAGAACAATGGGAATGAAAAATGCCTGTTTGAAATGGTTATAGGAAGTCATAAGCAGATTCAATAAGCCATTACTAATTCATGCTAACTTATGCTAACTAATGAAGCAATGCCTATAAAAATGTAGTCTACAAACCATGTATGATTTTTATTAAATTCAATGATACCTCCAAGAGTATATGCATTCTTGATACTGATATAACTTTGAGACATAATTGTCACTGAGGTCTTAAAACTGCATTTCATCTGTGCCAATTCAGATTATAAATGTGGTCTGATAGACAGATAGACTGAATGCTCCTCCAATCCGAATTTTCTGGCACATGGACAATAAGCCTGTCAGGAGAACAGCTAGGTTATTCTCCCTTCTTTCTGACATCTGGTTTTCTACGTACAGCAATTCTTTTTGAGAGAAAGAGCATTCAGTTGTGGGCGTTTCCATTCGAGGCCAGAAAGGCCAGAAGTAGTTTAACACCTCAGTGAAAATAAGATAGCAAAAATCTTCATGTTATATATATAGTAACTTTAACCACAACTTGGAGTTCCAATTGCTAGAGAATACTTTTTTTGAGGGGAGGGGAGGGGTAGAAGGCTTAAAAAAACCTGATATAAATGTATAGAAACCTTGGGGGTTCTTATTACCAACTGTGATGGTCAGACACAGCTTTTCTGTTATTTGCCTCTGATCTGATCCTAACACAATGAATAGTTTGCACAAACTAAGAATTCATCAAAACTAATTAAAGTTCACAAAATCAGAAAAGTATATCTCATAGCTCTGCTACCATGCTCAGAAGAACTACACACAGATTGTATTATGGGATATATTTATAAGAAACTAAATGCAAGATATGGTGGATTGGATCCAGAGAGAAGTATCCGGTAAGCTTCTTCTGGAGTTTTCTTCAAGTAAATAACTGAATATGCACCTATCAAAAATGCTGCATTTGCTCGTTTCCGTTGATCAAAATTGGTGTAATGCACTATTTTCTTCCTTGATAGACTGAATGACTTTCTTAGTTTCTAATTAAAGTTCACAAAATCAGAAAAGTATATCTCTTAGCTCTGCTACCATGCTCAGAAGAACTACACACAAATTGTATTATGGGATATATTTATATCCCAGGCCAAATCCTAATATACCTCCTGGTAGGAAAATGTTGCATGCCCGCCCACCCCCCACCCCTTACAGACGCCTGTTTGTGGTGGTAGGGCTAGATCTACTTTTTTTTTACAATTAATGTTGTATCTTTATTGTAATTTTAAATAAAACAATGAGAACAGCCATACGAGACAACTTAAAAACAATTATATACACACTTAAAACACAACAAATATTTAAAGTTCTCCCGATTATTCAAATACTAAATTAATTACATTCCAATATTTCTAAATCACGCAACGAAACATTATGAAGCTATTAAAAACAAATATCCAATTAATACAATTTCTTTTAATAATGAACTACCATTAGATCTACATTTTTAAAGGGAGCCAAAAGTACAAAATGGCACACGCACACCCATATGTTACATATGTATGTATGTACATGCCCCTGTTTCCCCGAAAATAAGACAGGGTCTTATATTAATTTTTGCACCAAAAGATGCATTAGGGCTTATTTTCAGGGTAGGGCTTATTTTAGGGGAAATACGGTACCTTCACAATTCATTAAGGCGGGATCTTGGCAGCCCCCTTGCTTCCCCATCAGGTATAATGCAAGCTGCATCCTCGATGGCAGGGAGCACCCTGCTGGATCGCACCATCCTCATCTGTAACTACCGGTAGGGCTTATATTTTAAGCCTCCTCCAAAAAGCCTGAAAAATCATGATAGGTCTTATTTTCGGGAAAACACAGTATGTATGTATGTATGTATGTATGTATGTATGTATGTATGTATGTATGTATGTATAGAATCAGTGTATATAATATACATACACAAGTGGGGATCCACAAGGAACTTTTGGGAGCAGTTATCCAGTTCCTTTTACCTTTGTTTTCTCCCCTCTTTCCCTACTTCTCCCATTCTGGGAGACCCAGGATCAAATCCTCATTCTCCCATGAAGGTTTCTGGGTGAACTTGGGTTAGTCAGACTCTCAAGGTTGTTGGGAATATAAAAACAGGGTGGAGTATGCTATACACTACACTAATCTTCTTAGAGGAAAGATAGGATAAAATGTAATACAGAAATAAAAATGCCTGGCAGAATGGAAGGCTGTCCTAACTGGAGAGCTATTCTGTTAAAGGCAGACAGACTACTGGAACACCGAGCATCACTTCTAGGCTAGCGCAGCATCAATTGTGAAGGTGTTCCATCCTGTTGATAGGTAGTCTGATCCTGCTGCTGTCAATCTTATTTTCAGAGAAACGTTTGAAAAAAGTTCAGTTCCAAGAAGTGTGGGCTATGGGTCAACATTCCCATGCAGTTCAGAATCACACTATATTTTAGTGCTATTTTGAGGTTTATCTCATTTTTTAAAAAGTCTCTCTCTCCTTTCCATCCCCACTTTTCCATAGTAGCCTAATGCTGAGAACAAGCAGAAGACATTTTGTAAGAAAAGCCAGCATTCCAGAGCTTTCATTCTGAAATGTGACACAGGAGATCTAGTCCCCGAGACCTACTACTGGTCCTCATAGCCAAATTCAATGTTCTCCAGCAACGAGAATAATTCTCCATTTTCAATTGCCATGCACAGCCATTTAGGCATTTGATACTTTGCATGCATTCTTACCATTACCGTGCATAGCATTCCAGAGGATTTCCTCCCAGGTATAATCTTAAACTTCTTTTATTCTCGTATCAGCAGTTGGCCGCAAAGTCTTCCAGTTGTTGACATTCTTTCCCCCCAAATCGACTCCATTCATGGAGATGCCAGATGGGTTTCCCTTGAGAGTTATGGCTGATACACCCACCCACCCCCCATCAAAATGCATCTAGTTCACTTGCAATGATGGCTGGGCTGCTTTAGACTCTCTTGGTCTTCACCCAAGCCTTAATAATGAATTCCTCATGGAGCAGTTTTGCAAAGACTCCCACTGGAGAAGTAGAGGGTAACCACTGAGCCAAGCATAGGCATCAGCGCTTGGTTGTACACGCTGGCCTTGACGCTCTGGGATAATATTAAAACACTGCTCTCTTCCCATGTGTCTTCCAAGTTGTTGCTCACTGAACACTGAGCACGTTGGGGCCACACTAGATGTGGGTAGCAGAAGCAGGTCTACCACAGCAGCAGCACAGGTGCTACTTGTCACCTTGCATGCTTATGGAGTCACTGCCAGCAGGAGTGGCAGTTATGCTGCCCCCATTGTGTGTTGCCTGGGGCAGCTGCCCTCCTTTCCCCCCTACCAGATCCAGCCCTGTGTGGTGGTAGAATCTATTGTGTTGCACCGTATGTAAACATCTAGCACATCTATGCACATCTAGCATAGAATACCCGATCGGGTCAGATATCAGAAGGTAAACAGGGTCCCTTGGAAAGGAGTCCACCAGCAGTGGCATAGTGGCTAAGAGCAGGTGCATTCTAATCTGGAGGAACCGGGTTTGATTCCCAGCTATGCCGCTTGAGTTGTGGAGGCTTATCTGGGGAATTCAGATTAGCCTGCGCACTCCCACACATGTCAGCTGGGTGACCTTGGGCTAGTCACAGCTTTCCAGAGCTCTCTCAGCCCCACCCACCTCACAGGGTGTTTGTTGTGAGGGGGGAAGGCAAAGGAGATTGTCAGCCCCTTTGAGTCTCCTACAGGAGAGAAAGGGGGATATAACTCCAAACTCCTCCTCCTCCTCCTCCTCTTCTTCTTCTTCTTCTTCTTCTTCTTCTTCTTCTTCTTCTTCTTCTTCTTCTTCACACACACACACACACACACACACACACAGAGGAAGGATTATCTGACGAGGCTATATCTATCCACACCACTTCAAAATGCTCTTCTGGATGGGTATTTTCTTTATCTTCTTTATCAAGGATCACCCAAGATTGACACACAGGGGGTGATCAACACATATACATGTAACAAAATTTCAAAGCCACATACTCTGATCTCAATAGCACAGATGTATTTCATTAAAAAAGATTTAATCAACTATTTCTTTGTTAAACATGGTGGAGCACCTTAAAGAACAATCTGAAACTAGGGGGGAAATATTCATGGGTCTTTTTTAAAAAAAAAACCAATACAGTTTTGGGCTGGTGTAACAAAACAACAATAGCAAGAAAGAAAACCTCAATGACAAGCCAACTGTTCTGGGGTTGTTTTATATCTTGTGGTTGTTTTATATTTGGGGGGACTGTTAAGTGGTAAGTGTCTGCACTTTGTGAACATTGTTTACAGGTGTGCAGGTGACAATGTCTCTAGAGAGGGAAGTTCTAGGATCACCTTCCATATTCATTTAATGTAGAAACAAATGTGGCTGCTTCAGTTTCTCAATTCAAACTATTAAATAAATCAAAACTTTAGATATCCTCCTAAATGCTTCATGGCTGCATAGGATAGTAAACATCAAACAAACCATGGCTTTTGTTACAGAATCAGAAAAACAAACGGCACCCATCTTGCTCGCAGTATGCAGCACACACCTCAGTTCCTTCTTCATAACGAAATGATCCCTGTCCATTGTTTGCAGATTTCATCTCTTGAAGTGAAGATTTTGTGGTTGCCCCTGACAACCCCTAGAGTTTACACTTCTACCCTTCTTTCTTTTTTTTATCACAATGAAAAGGTACTTTCAAGATTTTGTATTCAGCAGATGTGTAAGAGACAGAAGTTTCATAGCAGGAATTTTTTTTTAAAAAAAAATAGAATTTCCACATATTTTCCTTGTTGCTGACTTTCTTCCATGGGCACTCCATCTCCAGGCTTGTAGTACATGAAGAAGAGATGTGCTAATGCCCCTAACACATCTCAGCAATTGGCAAGTGACACTGTCTGTCAAGTAGGAGAGCTCACTTGACATTCCACTGACCATCTGCTAAGGCTCCATTTGTGTCACTGGCAAGGCAAGGCAGCATTTGATTATGTCAAATTAGGGGACAATTCTCTACTTTGGAAATAGCAGTTGACTGCCTTCATTCCACACTGATGGATGCAGTCGGTGAGACAGGAAACCTTTTATTAAATAGAGACGTGGAATGATTTCTAATTGGTTTATTTTGTATTTTTAAAAAATTCTACCCATCCCTCTGTTAATGTACGTGTGTGTGTGTGTGTGTGTGTGTGTGTGTGTGTGTGTGTGTGTGTGTGTGTGTGTGTGTGTGTGTGTGTGTAAAGTGCCATCAAGTATCAGCTGACTTATGGCAATTCCAACAACAGGATTTCAGGACAAGTGATTAAGTAGAGATGGTTTGTAATGGCCTTCCTCTGCACAATCTCCTTTGGAGGTCTCCCTTCGAAGTACCGACCCTTCTTAGCTTCCAAGATCTGACAAGATCAGCCTATACCAGAGGTCTGCAACCTGAGGCTCTCCAGATGTTCATAAACTACAATTCCCATCAGCCCCTGCCAGCATGGCCAATTGGCCATGCTGGCATGGGGTGATGGGAATTGTAGTTTATGAACATCTGGAGAGCCGCAGGTTGCAGACCCCTGGCCTATACTATAGAACTCCACAAGCCATGCTTAAAATTACAAACATGAACTACAACATACCACATGTTTGAAAGCAGAGGAAAAAAACAACATAAATGTATGCAGTAAGGACACAGCGGGACCCCACTAGAAACATTAACAGCATCAAAATAATCAAAAGCAGGAGCAACAAAGAATAAAACTAGCAAGCAAAAGACAAATGAACAGAGAAACAGGCAATCCCAGAACCATGAATGACAATTTAGTGGCAGTACTAGGAACCATTTTTTAAAAAAATAAAAGCAATACCTCAGGATAAATAATTAATAACAAAGGAGAAGTAGGTGGATGGAAGATTTAGAAATATGCTTTCCTATGGAAACATGATTAGAAACATTTATAGCAGTATTAGACATCATTTCACTATGCAGCACATAGCAACACATTGTCAGTAATTGGCAGTGCCAGTCAGCTGCTTGGGGAATGAGGGGGACATTTGAACAGCTGATTTATGCAGTCACTGATTTTTTATGAAAGGGCAATGCACACAGACTAATCAGCTGGTCCACACATGTGACACTCACCTCCAGTTAGGAATGGAATGGATCTTACCAGTTATTTCCACTGGCTCAAAAGGAAGGAGGGTACCCTTTTGCCTTCCCATCAAAGGACATGTCAGGAATCAAAGGGCCAATTTTGGAGGGAGGGAAAGCCATGCAGCAAGAAGAACAATCGGTCAAGATTTCCCCTCCACCTTCTTGCAGTTGCAGAACAGCTGGTATTCAAACAGTATATCTCTCCTCTACTCACATGCACAACCCTGTACAGACAATTCCCCCCCCCCCCGCAGTGTGTCCACTGAATGAATAGGGAGAGAGGGGGGCATGAGCTGCTCCCTCCCCCACCTCCATAGAACCACCCGAGTATCTACAGGGGCAACTGTGTGGAGGAAGTGCTGCACACGTTCTTCCTCTTCAAAGATCAGCAACTTTCAGAAAGCAGCATGGCTGATCATTGGGACGGGAGTGTACGTGTGTGGCCATTCCCCTCATGAGGTTCCCCCATGCAGATGACCAGGTAGCCATGCTGAGGCAGTGGACTCCTCTCTTTCCTCACACATTCAGTGAACATGTGGGTCTGTCATCTGTACCAAGCTACAACTGAAGTGGGACCTGAGCAGAAATAATTTGAAATGAGTTTTTTTTTTTCCTGCTGACAACATCAGAGGAGGAGAACAGCATAAGCCCCTCTTGGCCCCATTGGGGAAAAAGGCAGAGAAATGGGTAAACTCCAGGCTTCCCTGAGGTAGAAATATCATGCCAGGGATGGAAGTAACCAGTGCCACTTTAGGGAAAATATCAGTCCCCCTTCGGGAAACTAAGCAATCAGTCCCTCTTAGGGAAACTTATCTCTGTCATCTGGGTGATCTCCAGCCCTCACCTGGAGGTTAGAAATTCCAGTTCCCCTGTAGGAAATGGATGTTTTGGAGGGTGGCATCTACAGCATCATACCCTTCTGAGGTGCCTCCCCTCCTCAAATCCCACCTTCCCCAGGCTCAACCCCTCAAATTTCCAGGAACTTCCCAAACCAGGGTTGACAAATAGTATCTCTTGTCCCTGACCTTAATGAGCTTGTGAGCACTTCAAGAATTTTAAGAACAGGTACTGGGAACCACTACAGAAAGCTGCCAGGACAGAAACAGCCCGCAAGCATACAGCTATTTTAGAAACAGGGGTCAATTGCTAAAATTCCAAGCCAAACACCCTTCTGTGATGAATACAGGTTTTTTCCCCAGTTGGCACTTCCTGTAGACACAAAAGTGATGTCTCCAGTAATGTTCCAGTGGGGTAGAGGGAAACATAACTTGTTTTTTTTTTACTGTGGGAGGCGGTGCTTTGAAAGAAGTGGGTACCAAGAAACACTGTAGCAGGTACACCCAAGTCCAGGATCACCACAGCCCAGTAAGGATGCTCTACAACACAGTCCTAAATCAATGGCAGAACACCACTGCCCTAATGTGTGTTCCCTTCCCCCGCTTTCGTGAAACCAACCACCTGTACTTATATGTAAGCAGTTGAATCCTTCAACCCACTAAGTGGTGCCATAAGGGAACAGAGGCCAAAGACTGGCATTAAGAGCAACACACTGCTCCCCACAAAATTGATGCCTCTCAAAGAGTTTTAGGATTCGTCTTGTGCAGCGGCAAAGCTCCCAGGGGGCGGGGGTGCACACGACGCATCGGGCGCATGTATTTGGGTCTCATGGGGGGTGCAAAATCCCCCCTGGCTGCTCCCCCTTCCCCCCCCACAGCGCCCCCCCCACATACTTATTGGAGAACAGGCCTTCCTGTTCTGTTGGGAACTACATTTCCCAGGAGACCCTGGGAAATGTAGTTCCCACCAGAACAGGAAGGCCTGTTCTCCAGCCTGCTCGGTTTTCTAAAGCAAGTGGGAGTGGGAGTGGGAGTGGGGGCACCACCATGGGGGGGGGGAAGCCAGAGTGCGCACCGGGCGCACTCTGGCCCACTATGCCTCTGATCTTGTGTGACAAGCCTGGGCAGGAAGGTGCTTGACTGCTGAACTTTCCCTCAGGCCTGGCTGGACAATGGAGCTAGCTAATTCCCATTGTGTCACCCTGAGGTGATTTAATCAATGCTCCAAGCAGACCATTACTTACTCTATCTGCAACCATCCCAGCAACCAATCAGTGTTCAAGAGAATAGCCCAGTCATTCTCTTGGGTCCTGACGACTCATCGAGTCTCTCCTATCTTTTTGCTGGATTCCTGGAAAAGCAAAAAAGTATTTGTCTCTGGCTTCCCTACCAGTTTACCTTATACCATTGTAACACGATATTGAACTTTATTATATTTCATGTAAGCTATTCTTATTATCAGCAGCATGCACTATAAATGACATCATCACCAGCTTTTTTCATGACATTATGTTGGTTTTCAGTGCAGAGAAAATGTAAACAGAAATCCATCTGTAAATGTTCTCTTATTGGTTTTCTGTATCACAGCTTGACAGAAGAAACAATGCAAAAAATACAGTTATTGCAATAAAATATGCCCAGTAACTGAAAAGGTATTGGCAAGATTTGGGCATCTTTTTTTTAGCCTGTCACATCCTGAAATATAAAACTGATCACCTCTGAAGTGGACATGACCCCATACAAAGTGTATAAACAAGAGGGATCCAGTAGCATTTGAACATAGTGACAACATACTTGCTTCGGAGGAGAGAGTTTCACCATTTACTTGATGGTGCACACAATACTAATTGTGTGTGTATCCTTCCCCCCCCCCTTTCCCCCCCTGGACTTACCACTTTGGGGATGTTATCTTGTATCAGTTTTCCAAATGTCTGAAAGCAGTTATTTTCATTAGTAAAGCCAGGTTAAGCAAGACTTGAGCAAAGTCATTTCAAAAAGAAGTCAATGTCATTTATTATGTGGTAGGTGGATTACATTTGTGCTGACACAGATGAGTGGCTCTTGCTCATATTCAGATGTCGAGGCATAATCGGTTTCATCTAAGCAGCCTAACTCCATCTGGTCTGTTGTTTGTACCTCAAACACTGAATGCAAAGAAGGCTGTGTGAGCTCAGGTTAGTGACATGTGCATCTGCCTTGCTTAATCAGAGCTGAATAATATTATGGGGCTGCTCAGAGTGGGAGCTTGAAAATAACCACAGAGAACTACCATTTCAGAATGTGCAAAATTGGGAAAGGGGTGGTGGGGGTTCAGTTCTGGAATCATATGTCTCAGTAGGTTAAAACCTGAGTGGATTCTTTAATATTAGAAGTAAACCTAGTTATATTAAGATAAATGTGCTACTGAGTCATAACAGACTTATGGCAACCCAATCCATGGGCACTCCAGCCAAGAGATGAGAATAGTGGTTTGTTTTCCTTTGCATAGCAACTCCAACTTTCCTGGGTGGTCTTCCATCCAAATGCTGCCCATGACCAACCCTGCTTAGTCCCAATCCCTGATGAGCTTTGTCTAAACTGGGCTATTTGGACTGCTAGTCATGTTAGAAAATAGCAATTTCAATTGATTCAGTAGGACGGTCATTTGTAGGCGTGACTCCACCATTCACCAAACAGGGACAAAATTCCTAGGAACTGCTGTTCATGCCCAAGGAATCCTCATCGCAAAACTGTACAGACATAAGCATCCCTGGTTTATAGGCAACACACTATGTAATGCTCTAAAGAGTCTTCCAGTTGAAGTCCATTGAAATTTACTCTATTTATAACCCCACCCTTCCACCCCTGCTAGTGGAAACCCAAAGTGACTTACAGCGTTCTTCCCTTCTTCATTTTGTCCTCAGACTATTCCTCTGAGGAAGGCTAGGCTGAGAGAGTAACCAACTGAAGATTACCCAGCAAGCTTCCATGGCAAAATAGGGATTCAAAAATAGGTCTCTCCGACCTTAATATGATACTCTAATCATTACACCACACTGGTTCTGGGTTAGACTGGAGGAACCATGCCTAAGATTACACCACAAAAAATCTCATTTGCTGCTGACCTTGTGGCAGGCCCTGCCCCCTGGGCCAGCTCCATATCCTTGCTGGTGCCAGCGGGAGACACCACAAAAGTGAGGGGGGCCGGTAGCATCGCCACGGTACCCCTGGGACGTGCTCACGGCACCCCAGGGTATCACGGAACCCTGGTTGGGAATCGCTGCAATAGAGTTTTTGGCAATTCATAGAGAGGACTATTATCACTTATGGGAATTGCCAAAAACTCTATGATTGTGTCACAGAGTCTCTGGCAATTTCTAAAGAAGTGTGATATCACTTTCAGGTTTTTCCAGAAGCAACAGTATTGAATGGCTCCCAGTGCACTCATATGCAAAGAACTAATGATTGATGGACTGACAATATGAGATTTACCTCATCTTAATTTTACCTTAGTGTAATTTAAGTCAATTGTAATCCTTGTTAAAGCCATTTGGTTTCTTTTGCAGAGCATTTTTTTAATTAAAAGAATAAAACGATTTTTTTTTAAAAAAGAACAGTTTTGCCCTGAATTAGTAATGATACTGAGGGTCTCTGGGTAACCATTTTGCCTTTTCTTCTTTTTGGAGCAAAGTAACATGATAATTGCTTATCTGCTGTTAGAGACAAGAATATTAGCCAGTTTAAATTGTCATTTCCCCTCCAAATATTTAATCATAATGTTGACCTTAAAGGAACTCTGGTTCTTTTCCAGGAGGAAGCATTTTGTAACCAGCACCATAACAAGACATTGGAATACATTTGGAATAGTCAGTAAAATAGGCCGGAGGCCGTCGTCATCGCCAGCCTCGTCGTTCAGGCCAACAGCTGGAAGAGCAGCACTCCTCTGTTGCCCACCTCCTGCCCACTGCCAGCAGGGCCCAGCAGTGGGAGGCAGGTGGAGCAGTTGGTGCAGTGGCGGCTGTGGCGCTTCAGGAGTGGCAAGGCCTTGTGGTGGCAGGCCAGGTACAGCAGGAGCGTGACACAGACCAGCTGGCCTGCAGAGCCATGCACATGGTAGAAAGGCAGTGTGCCACATCTCCTCATGGGCCCTATGCCTCTGGCCACCTGAAAGCCCTCTGGAGGCAGAGCAGCAGTGGCACCATCCTCAGCCACCTGAGGCTACTGGATTGGGCTGTGAGGATCAAAGCAGCGGACACAGGACATTTATTACTTACTAGCACTAACGCCCAGGAGTTCATATTGTTTGTGGCAGCGGTGGATCCTGGGTTGGGGGTGGGTGGGGAACAGGATGGAATGTGTGAATCATGCACACCCATTGGCTGGGGGTTTGTTGTCGGACATTCCATCCGTTCGGCCAGTGATGGTGAACCTTTTCGAGACCGAGTGCCCAAATTGCAACCCAAAACCCACTTATTTATCGCAAAGTGCCAACACGGCAATTTAACCTGAATACTAAGATTTTAGTTTAGAAAAAAACGGTTGGCTCCGAGGCGTGCGTTACTTGGGAGTAAGCTTGGTGGTAGTCAGTGGCTTTTCTTTGAAGCAACCACTCTTCCAACTGGTGAATCATGACCCTAAGAGGGTTTACTCAGAAGTAAGCCCCATTGCCAGCAACCAAGCTTACTACCAAGTAAAGGATTGCGCTTTAGTTCTTTGCATGAAAATCAGTGGGGTTTAACAGTGCTTAACAGGGTTACCTACACTGCTTCCCCAAACCTAGGACTTAAGTTTAATGCTAATAATCGAGCTTAGGTTTAATGCTAATAATCGAGCCCAGGCCAGCCTAGTTATATGTGTGTGGGGGGTGGGATGGGGTGGGGGCGACTCTGCACGTGCCCACAGAAAGGGCTCCGAGTGCCACCTCTGGCACCCATGCCATAGGTTCGCCACCACTGCCTTAGGCAATTATGTATAAGGATATCAGCTAGCTGGAAAAGGAATGAAGTTCCAGCTGTCTGTCACTGACAGCAGAAAACTCAAACAGTTAGTTCCATGAAGATTGGTGCTTACATTAATATTCTGGGAAGGAACTTATATTAAGATGTTGGACCTGCTTCGTGAGATTGCACTTGAGAAAGTTAGGGTTGGAGATTCGGACAGTCCAAATCCGAATTTTTACCGAATCTGCACGGATTCGGACGGATTCGGATGAGCAGGGGCCGAATCTGAGCTGTCCGAATCCTAACAGATCCGAATCCATGGGATTCGGATTACCAGCCGAATTGCGTTTTTATTTTTTGGTGTTTTTTTCACATTTCGGCCTGCAGGGGAGACATTTTTAAACATATCAGCACCAAATTTCCAGGGTATCATCAGGAGACTGTCCTGATGATACCCTCCATGTTTGGTGCATTTTGGTTTAGGGGGGCCAAAGTTATGGACTGAAAGTGGTGTCCCTATCCCCCATTCTTTCCAATGGGAACTAAGGAGATGAGGGCTACCCTTTTGAGGGTCAACTTTGGCCCCTGTCGCTACTCTTGGAGGGTATCATCAAGTCTCCTGATATTCAATACCATTACATCTACAAATGCCTGCAGGCACCCCCAGAAATTTGCACAGATTCTTTGTTCTGCAGTGACTTAGCTGCATTGCTGTCAATAGGGAATTTCTGAGGCTGTGGAGTGCACATTTCTCATCTTAAACCCACAAAACTTTCAAATTTTCTTCAGGAGAGTCTCTGGATGACACCATCAGGTTTGGGAACAGGGGGCAGTGGGGAGATGGACCCTTTTAAGGTCCCTTTTGAGATTACATAGGAGTGCAGCCCTGAGCAAAATTCCCCAAACCTGGATGGTGTCATGCACCTCACAGCCCTCTACCAGAAATTCCCCATTGACTAACAATACAGCAATGCTGCTTCATCTTTAATTTCTGCAGGGGTGCCTGCAGGGGACATTTTGGATGTATTGATATCAGGTGACTGTCCTGATGTTGCCCTGAACAAGATTTGGTTTGGTTCAGGTATGGACCCTCAAAGGGGTGCAACTATCCCCCATTGTTTCCAATGGGAGCTGATAGGGATGGGGGCTACACGCTTTGAGAGTCCATAACTTTGGCTCCCCTGAACCAAACTGCAAACTGAAATTATCATCAGGACAGTCTCCTGATATTACCTAGTTTGGTGTCACCCCAGCTTTTAAAAATGCTGGTTTCGCGTGTTTCTGGCTCACTCACTCCAGCAGGCTTCATGTGCAGGAGGCGGTGAAACATGAAAACGAATTTTTCATGTCGGGGCTATCATCAGGAGACTGTCTGATGACACCCCCTTTGGTTCAGGGCCAAAGTTATGGACCCTCAAAGGGGGCCTCTATCCCCATTGTTTCCAATGACCGCTAAGGAGATGGTGGCTACCATTTTGAGGTTCCATAACTTTGGCCCTAAACTACCAGCGTGAGGGAATGAGACAGTCTCCTGATGATACCCTGATATTTAGATGCTGATATGTCTAAAATGTGCCCTGCAGGTACCCCAAAATTGCCCAAGATTCTTTTTTCTGCAGTGACTTCTGCATTGCTGTCAATGTGGAATTTCTGGTGGAGGAGCTGTGGGGTGCACATTTATCAAGAAATGTTCCAGGGTATCTTCAGGAGTCTTTGGATGACACCATCCCAGGTTTGAGGGCTTATGGGGGCAGTGGGAGATGATAACATTGAACCCTTGGCAGCGGTCACCAAACCTGGATGGTGTCATGAAGAGACTCTCCTGAAGACCTAACAATGGGTTTACCATGAGAAATGTGCACTCCACAGCCCTCCCAAGCCTATTGGCTACAATGGAGCCAGCCAGCCACTACAGAGCATAGAATCTGGAAATTTCTGGTGACTGTGAGGGGTGCAGTTTAGAGCTACTGTCAAAATTTTGGGGTATCATAAATGTACTGTCCTATGATACTCCCCAAGTTTGGTGAAGTTTGGTTCAGGGGTCCAACGTTATGGACCTTCAAAAGTGTAACCCCCATCTCCATTGGAAACAATGGGGGGATGGGGCGCCTTTTGAGGGTCAATACTTGGGGAGAATCATCAGGACGATCTCCAGATGATATCCCGAGGGTACGGTGCCATCTTTAAAATTGCGTCCCCTACGAGCCAAACATGTAAGCTGCAAAATTCAAAATAATAAAACTGACCCGAATTTTTCGGATTTACCCGAATTTTCGGGTATATCCGAATTGGCTATGATTCGGATTCGGGCATACAAATAATTTTATGCCCCAAAATACCCAAATCCGAATTTTACCGAATTTTTTTAGTATTGACCAACCCTAAAGAAGATATAACAGTATTTATGGTACCACTTATTGAACTGATATAACCTGAAATTATTTATGAAATTTTCAACTGTAAATAAGTATTGTACGTACAGATTTTATTAGATATATTCTGCGTAATAAATAATTTTCAAAGTAGCTCAGATATAAACCCATGCAATGATATTGGTTTAGATTTACAGAGGCCAAACTATATCTATAAGAGACACCAGTAAGTGAAGACTTTGTTTTGTTTTGTTTGGCATTCTGTCACTATCCCTTATTAGCCTTTATCCCTGTCCGTGTGTTTTTATATGTTTGTTTTATTTATTTGTTTTAAACATCTTATGTATATAAATGTACTTTAAATGCCCTTTAATGTTTGAAATATTTTAATATTTGCTACCTTGGGTGGAAAGGCAGAATAGAAATGTTTAAAATAAATAACTATTTAAGGCAAGAATACCTGCCAATAACACTTGACTCCTCTCCGGCAGTTAGATCAAAGGGAACACCACAATTACAGCACAACTTTCAGCTCATGGTTCTCCACGCAGTGAGCCTGCTTTCTCAAGCCTGCTTTCTCAAGTACAATCTCCATGGTTGATTTGGGGTAAATATACTTTAAAGGGATGGGACTTCCCCAACAATCCAAACTTCATCTATATCGATAAGTCTATAACTTTTCATTGTCACTCATCTTCCTTTACCCACATCTGAGAGCGCCAGCTGGTATAGTGGTTAAGAGCAGGTGGACTCTAATCTGGAGAACCTAGTTTGATTCCACACCTCCACCTGAGCAGCAGAATCTTCCCAGGTGAACTGGATTTGTTTCCCTGCTCCTATGCATGAAGCCTGCTGGGTGACCTTGGGCTACTCACTGTTCGTAAGAACTCTCTCAGCCCCACCAACCTCACAAGGTATCTGCTGTGGGAAGGGAAAAGAGCTTGTAATCCATTTTGAGTCTCCTTACATGAAAGAAAAGGGGGGGGTATAAAACCAAACTCTTCTTCTTCTTCTTCTTCTTCTCACAGCCCAGTGTGGGGACTGGGGAAATAATTGGAGAAAAAAGATTTCATGTTGGTTCTAAACTCTGTTTCATTTACAAAATACCTAAGTACTTCAATAGGTGGTGGGGGTGAATTGTTGTATTGAACACACAGCCCATATTAGGCAGAAGAATAGAAGCACAGTTGAGATTTGGGGGGAAAAGCCAGCGGGCTTTGGTGATCAGTGGCTGGAATGGTGGGGAACAGGAGAGATGAGATAGATCTAGATGTTTTTAGAGAGTAGTGCTAATGGCAGATTTCCAAGGCCACAAGGTCCCGGAAGAGGCATTATCACAATTCAAGAATCCTGATGTGTATATTTAATCTTCCTTGAAATTGGGTGATTATGCATATATTGTGTGCCTGGGAAAGTTCCTACTCTGGGGGGCTTTTAAAAATAAACAATTCCTCAAGCCCACTATAACCCAAATGCAAGAGATTGTCTTCTCATTCCCTCTCCCTTTCTCTTTCGCTTCCTTCTAGTTTTATGTGGCTGATCCCAACAAGCCAGTGAAATTAAACATACCTTATGTGAAAAATAACTGCCAAGGTGCTCTTGTGGTCTGTTACGACTTAAGGGACTTAACACTGGAATAGGATTGCTCTTCCATCCTATCTCTTACCTTATGGTTAATGGTTTTGGTGACACAGAGGAGGATTGTTTTGTAGGATTTTTTTTTACTGCATGTTATATTAGCATCTCACATTTTAATGCATTCCATAAATAAGAAATGATGGAATGCCAGTGTTTTGCAAACTGTGCACAGTCAACATTGTTCTGAAATCTGGCTATATATATATTTATACACACACAATTTGTAGAATAGAAAATAAATATAGCCTTATACCTTGTTCTGATTTTTCTGGAATGAGTACTGTTAACTAGCAATTTATCACTTTGGTTGCCCCAAATAAAAATACCAAATGATCAGGCAGCAGCAGCAGGTAAGGCAACTAACCTGTGGTGAGAAATGAGAGGCAATCTTTCTGAGGGAAACCAATTATTGCTCTAAGACACCAGTAGAGGTCTGTGCCAAGTAAAACACCGGCTGCTTTCGCTGCCTGACTGTGACTCTAAAAACATGAGGTCTATCAAGTACATAGGCTACAGTACATGAAAGGACATGGTGTGGGGAGTGGCAGAGGCACACTTTACTTGAGAGCCAGCATGATGTAGTGAAAAAGAGGGGTGGACTCTAATCTAGAGAACTGGGTTTGATTCCACTCTCCTCCGCATGAGTAGGGGTTTTTTTATCTGGTAAACTGGATTTCCTATTCTTCCACATAAAGCCTGCCCTTTGGGGATTGGGCGGGATATAAATAAATAAATAAATAAATAAATAAATAAATAAATAAATAAATAAATAAATAAATAAATTGGACTAGTCACAGTTCTCTCAGAACTCTCTGAGCCTCACCTACCTCACAAGGTCTCTGTTGGGGGGGAGGAGTTTGAGACTCCTTACCATTGAGAAAAGCAGGGTATAAATCCAAATTCTTCTTGCTTGGTGGATCACAAGTTGTACAGGCCAAGGGATAGTTCAAAAGTGTTAATATCAAAGGTGGTCTCGAAGTATATTTTTTGCAAAAGCTTATAAAGAGGCAGTGACCTAGGTATAGATTTTTTAATGGGGTGGGTTCAGTGACTGAGGGCTTTCTGGCTGTTCCATTCCATGCATTGTTTCAAGCAAGCTGGACATGTAACGGGAGGGGTTTGAACCCGAGGAACCCCCCCCCCCCAGCCCTTACCTACGTCCCTGTGAGGTATAATGCTTATGGGATCATCAACTATTTGATGTGTTAAACCAGGAACTTTTCATTTACAAAGCAATGTGAAATATCTAGAACAAACAACAAAACGTGTATCTCAACTCAGCTTGTCTTCTGGGCCTAGCACCTCTAGTGTCATTTAAATGAAAAACAGCATCAGGTATAGCTTTTTCAAACTTACCCAGGCAGCTAGCAGGAGATGTGGGGCAAGGCCATGGTGGGAGGCAGGCAGAAGTGACGACATACCTCTCTAGGAATCACTGAAAACTACTTGGTCTTACTCTTCATGCTGTCACTGTTGGAAGCTTTTGATTTTTTGTTTCTCCTGGTTGCTGGAGTGCCAGAGGGGTGATCTCCTGCCCCCTGCAGGCATACGATGATCCTAGTCAGATGTTGCATAAAAGTATATATGGCTGAATCGTAAAACTGCTGTAAAGCTGCCCGAACACATACTTCTGAAAAACACATTAACACACCACAGCACAAAATAGGTCAAGATCATCCTTATCAAGAAAGACCAGACAAGTCATTTCTAGGGGCTGACCATTTAGTTTTTGCTCTTGAACTGACGGATGTTTCTGAGGAGTGATTTAAACTGATGGTTTCTTCATGGAGGCAACTGATAAACACCTAACTCTGCATAGTAGATATTATTGTGCCATGTGATGGCCATATGTTTGATGTCTATGTGTGCCAAAGTTGTATGGCATAAAATGCAGCCGCTGCACAAAGGGCAGATGTACAAAATAGAAGCCTTTTATGTGATTGCAAAGTGTGGTGATGCAGGTAAGATGTTGTGTGTGTGTGTGTGTGTGCGTGTGCACGCCCGTGTGACTGCTGTATTAGGCTCTAAGACACTGTCAAAGGTGAGCTGAGATTCATATCTTGGCGGTAGGAGAAGAGAAAATTAACCCTCAAGGTGAAAGTAGGAAAGATATCAAGTCAGATAGCTGAAATTTAATGACATATAGAAGCAAATAAGTTAGCACCAAAGAAGTCAAATGTTTCAGCTGGCAAATAAACAGGTTTCTAGTCAGGTGACCAATCTCATAGTATTATTCAATGTTCTTCATTGTTCTATTTGCAAATGTCTATGGCCGTTTCTGCTGCGATTAAAGTGGGAAGCGTGGAGGTAGGCAGATTAGCATGGAAGCATCTTGGCGGCCTCCAGAAGGAAACACCCGACAGAGCGGCAGAAGCTGACTCCGCATGGAGCCGCATGCCTGCCCTACTCCCTGTTCCACTCCACCGTGTCCCGTCTCGTCGGCCTGCTGGCGATACCATAGCCCCGCCGCATCTGCCCTCAGAGCCTCCAGGGGTCGGAGGACAGCGTCAGGCTGGGCTTTCGACTGAGCAAGCAGGCACAGCCTGAAGATATGAAGAGTGAACGAAAAAAAAACTTTAACATGTTCAGCGGTGCTGTCCTTGCTCCGCTGCAGAACACTGTCAGAGGAAAGCAACAACCCTTTAAAGGGTTGTTTTCAGAGCAACGCCTCAGGGGAAGGGGAGCAACTTATTAGCGAATGGCTCCCTGGGAACGGCGTTTTTACCGTTCCCAGGGCGCCATAAATAGGCCGTGCGGAAACGGCCTATGCTACTTAGAAAATCATTGCTTCCTTTAGAAAGAAAATATATTCTTCCTCACCTTAAAATATCAGAATACGCTAAATTGTTCTAAGCCGTACCAATCAAAAGCATGGAGGCCTGGCAGAGTTCACCGTGAGGCTCGCCACAGCCAACAATGTATTCCTAAAATATGCTAGGTCTCCCTTAGCGAACTCAAAACAAACAGCTTCTGTCATGTCAGTAACATCACTAACTCTGTTGGGAAGATGTACTGCGACTTAGCCAATTCTACATAAATGATTTGAACTCTGCAATGGATTGTGAATCTGATTCTGCCGTCTACTTTGGGCTCTGAATTAAGTCTAACCTCTCTTATCATGAATACATTTTTGCTATAATGAGTCCTAAATCATATTTGTTTTTAAAAAAACAGCAATATTGTTTACACTGAAGATTTCAGCCTTTGATATAAAAAAAGAATTTAAGTAAGGCCCCTTCCGCCCATGCAGAATAATGCACTTTCAGTCCACTTTCAGTACACTTTGCAGCTGGATTTTACTGTGCGGAATAGAAAACCCACTTGCAAACAATTGTCAAAGTGGATTGAAAGTGCATTATTCCGCATGTGCGGAAGGGGCCTAAGTAAAGCCTAGAGAGCTAGCATGGTGTGGTGGTTAAGAATGGTGGACTCTAATCTGGAGAACCAGTATTAATTCCCCACTCCTCCACATGAACAACAGACTCCACATGAACAACAGACTACTGTGGCTTAGAGCAGATGGTTGTAGAACCAACCAGGGGAGATGTGATCCTAGATCTAATTCTATGTGGGACCCAGGACCTGGTGCGGGAAGTCAGTGTTGTTGAGCCGATAGGGAACAGCGACCACAATGCTGTCAGATTCAGTATCTCTGCATGCGAACAAGTGACAACTACTAATGTAGTTACATTAAAAGCCTTCAGAAGGAGAATTTCTCAAAGATGAGGGGGATAGTGCGCAGGAAGCTGAAAGGGAAAATCAAGAGAGTCAAAAATGTCCAAGATGCTTGGAGGTTATTTAAAAACACAGTCTTAAAAGCTCAAACTGGAATGTGTTCCACAGGTTAGAAAAGGCAAGCACTGAAGTCAAAAAAAAAGCCACCATAGTTTAACAAAGGGATGTTTGAAATTATTAGGGAAAAAAAGAATGTCTTTTAGAAAATGGAGACTCAACAACTTAACTGATAAAGAATACCAGAGAGAACACACAAGATGGTGGCAAAAGAGAAGCCAGAGTTAGCTTGTAAGGGAGGCAAAAAAAAAGGATTATGAGGAAACATGGCTGTAATTTTATCAAAACCAATAACAAACAGTTCTTCAAGTACATCAAAAGCGGGAAGCCAGCAAAAGGAGGCCGGTAGGCCCCGTTCTAGATGACAAAAGGAGACGAAGGGTGTGCTAAAAGATGACAGGGAGATTGCAGAAAAGCTGAATGAATTCTTGCATCTGTCTTCCACCCAAGAGGAGGTGAGAAGAATTCCTGCACCTAGAACCAAAGCTTCTTGGGAGGCGAATCCGAGGAACTAACGAAGATGAGTGGTAGACCAAAAGGAGAGAGGAGTTCTGGCAGCCATTGATAAACTAAATGCTACCAAATCCCCTGGCCCAGATTGCATTCACTAAAGGAGTTCTTAAAAGAGCTCAAGCATGTAAAAATTGCTGATGTTCTCACTTTACAATATGCAACTTATCCTTGAAATCCAGGCTCATCCCTGAAGAGCTGGAAGAAGGCCAATGTCACATAATCTTTAAGAGAAAGGATCTGGGGGACGACCCGGGAAATTACACAGGCCAGTCAGGTTTGACATCTGTTCCTGAAATAAATTGCCAAGTAGGAGAGATCTGTCATTAAAAGATAAAATTACTCTAAAACATGTAACAAAAACAAAAATTACTGAGAAAGGAGTCAGCATGAAACTTTGCAGAGGCAAATCCTGTCTTACAAAACTTACTAGAGGTTCTTTGAGGTTACCCAAATGGGAGGCATGTGGATAAGGGGGGAACCAGTGGACATTGTCTACTTGGATTTCCAAAAGGCTTTTGACAAAGTTCCTCACCAGGAGACTATTAAAGAGAAAACTCAGCAATGAAGGAATAAGAGGGGGAGTCACTCCTATGAGTTAAAAACTAGGGTTGAGAAACAGGAAGCAATTGATTAAGTAAGGTGTAAAACTGGGAGAATTCTCACAATGGAGAGGGCTGGGGAGTGGTGTGTCCCCAAGGGATCCGTTATTGGGACCAGTGCTCTATTAACCTATTCATAAAATGAGCTAGAAGTAGAGGGTGGAGTAAGAAAGCGTGGGTGACCAGGTTTGCAGATGATACCTAAATTAGCAGCAGAGATTGGGTGAGGAACCACAAAGTTCTGAGGAGCTCCCCAAAGCTGGACCTTGATAAATTAAGGTGAGTGGGCTAAGATAATGTAGCAGAATGCAGTTCAGTAGCAAAAGATGCAAAGTATTGATGCACATAGGGGCAAGAAAAATCCAAACTTCACATACAGCTTTCACAGGGGTCAGTGCTATCAGTCACAGACCAGGAGAGGAGTTCTAGGCGTCTTAATTGATAGTTCCATGGGAAGCCATGCAGCTCAGTAGTATGCTTGCGGCTGTGAAAGGAAACCAAACTCTATGCTGGGGATAATCGCGGGAAAGGAATTGATAATAAAAGCTGCAAAGATTGTCATACTTGCTTATATAAAGCGTGAAATTCGCGTGTACAGGTATTACTGTGTTCTGAGAGTTCTGGTCACCACATCTCAAAAAGGATATTGAAGAGATAGAAAAAGTGCAGAGAGGTAGAGCAACGAGGATGATTGAGAGACTGGGAGCACCTTCCCTTACTTGAGAAAAGGCTGCAGCGTTTGGGACTCTTTAGTTTGGAGAGGGAGGCACGATCTGAGGGGATATGATTGAAGTCCTATATAAAATTATGCATGTGGGGTAGAAAATGTTGACAGAGAGAAATTTTCTCTCTTTCTCACAATACTCAGGCAGAGGGCATTCATTAAGAAAATGCTAGGGTGAAAAATTAAGAACTAATAAAGGGAAACACTTCTTCACTGTGCTGAAGTTGGTGTTTGGAATATGCTGCCACAGGAGGTGGTGATGGCCACCTAACCTGGATACAAGCTTTAAAAGGGGCTTAGGACAGATTTATGGAGAGGAGAAGTCAATTTTACTTGGCTGCACCAATCTTGATCCTCTTTGATCTGAGATTGCAAATGCCCCTTGGCACAGTCCAGGTGCTTCGGCGGGAACGAACAGCCTTGCATGAAGGCCATTGCTTTCACATCCTACATGTGAACTCCCAAAGGCACCTGGTGGGCCACTGCGAGTAGCAGAGAGCTGGACTAGATGGACTCTGGTCTGATCCAGCTGGCTTGTTCTTATGTTCTTATGTTCTTAATCTAGTGAACTGGATTTGTTTCCACAGTCCAACAATATGTTGCCAGCTGGGTGACCTTGAACTAGTCACAGCTCGTTCAGAACTTTCTCAGTCCTGCCTACCTCACAAGGTGTCTGTTGTGGGGAGAGGAAAGGAAAGGAGTTTGTAAGCCCCTTTGAGTCTCCTTACAGGGGAGAAAGGAGGAGTATAAATCCAAACTCTTCCTCTGCTTCTTCTTCTACTACTATTATCATCAATGCTTGCTTCAGTCATCAAACTGATGCACATCTTTGTAGTCGCATCAAGATCATAAGTACCCACGTTCCGAAAACCACAGGAAAACACTTTTCAGGATCACCATCTGCAAATGCTCTCAATTGAAAGAAAGAGAAAGTCACCTCTTCCATATTGAAGGTGATCGCAAGAACCAGTCCTTGATCATTTCTTTAAAGTTTTGTTTTTTTAAAATCATTGTCTTCTCTTTTGAAAGCCGCCTCATATTAGAACTGTCTGGAAGTTGCATGCAGCCAAGAGCTTGTTTCTGGAATCTTTTGCCAAATAAATATTTAGGCACTACCTAGGTTTATTAAGCTGAAATGGTTGACTGGCCTACTTGTGGCCTCAGGTTGCTGCAGATGCATCAAGTGTTGTTCTACTGAACAAAACTGATCTCTAAATATGCTTCTGGAAGTCCAAAGTGTAATAAAGTAAGGATCTCCACGAAGCAGAAGCAATACAATATCAAGTAGCCTCAACCTGCTGACTTGAGCCTCAAGCAAACATATAACCGCTTAATGTGTCATACCTGATGGAGATTCCATTTGTCCCTGCCTCCCCCTGCATTAGCATTAGGCTCCTTCTAGATGTTCACTACAAACACTGCAGTGAGTGGTAAACAAAGAAAAGGCAGGACATTCCTGAAGGAAAGGAAAATAAACAAGCAGAAGATTAGGGAAGAGTCCATTAGGCTTGGTGACTTCCTATACAAGGACATATTGTTTTCTAGCAAAAAGTAAATAGAATGGTGAAGAAGATGGAAAGGTCCACAAAGCAGTATGTAAATACCTAGTGCTCACAACCCAGCTGTCCAATCCCCATCAAGACCCTAGCTAAGTGTCAGGTCTTGATGAAGCACCCATTGTGTGTGTGTGTGTAGTCACAGGTAGGAAGCAGAAATGGAAGTTTAATTGAGCATGCATGGCTGATGGGCTACATTTTACACAAGTTCTGTAAGTTGTACAGGCCTATCCTACAAGTACTCCTGCAAGAAAAAGCAGATCAATTAGTGTTAAAGAAAGAGGCCATATTCTTCAGAAATAAAACATTGCAGATGGAGATAATGTGGAGTCTTATGGTCTACCAATAACCCCAGGAATGTGAATCACTATGATATTGGAGATGTATCAGCATAATGGAGTGGCAACAGTGCTAGGAAGAAGAAGAAGAAGAAGAAGAAGAAGAAGAAGAAGAAGAAGAAGAAGAAGAAGAAGAAGAAGAAGAAGAAGAAGAAGAAGAAGAAGAAGAAGAAGAAGAAGAAGAAGAAGAAGAAGAAGAAGAAGAAGAAGAAGAAGAAGAAGAAGAAGAAGAAGAAGAAGAAGAAGAAGAAGGTGGTGATGGTGATGGTGATGGTGATGGTGATGGTGATGGTGATGGTGATGGTGATGGTGATGGTGATGGTGATGGTGATGGTGATGGGCACCTTCACCTGCATCAGCGCAAGCTTGCGCCTATTCCACTACCCTCCCTCCGGATTGGGCTGCCTGTGATTCAACCAATTTCATCTTTAAAATCTCTTCCTGAATTTACTCATCAAAATGGTTGGTTACTCCGGCTTACAGATTCATAAACAATATTCTGCCAAAACCTTGGATTTCATTATACCAAATATTCCCACAGACTCATATGATAAGTTATATGGGTAAAATAGCAACTTCATCAAAATGTGCTCATGACTCTTCAGTATACACTTAATTGGAGAACTAAAACATCTGTCGATAAAATGCTTATATAATGCTTTCTCAGAGCATAGTGTGTGAACCAGTGTGGTATAATCATTAGAGTGCCATGCTTGCACTGAGGAGCCCAGGGTTAAAATGCCCACTCAGGGATGAAGCTAACTGGGTGACCTTGGTGTAACTATTCATCTCAGTCTAGTCTACCTTACAATTTTTACCATAAAAATGATGGAGGTGAGAACCATGAGCGTTATCCTGAACTTATGGACAAAAAAAAAAGATTAAAAAAATGTAATTATTAAAATTTGTAACACACCTTCCCTCTTTGTTTACTGGGTCTGACTATTCTACATCCCTTCCCTTTACACTCTGCCATGGGTAATTATTACTAATGAACTGAATGTTAGCAGTTTTTATTCCTGTAAAACTCTCTGCAATGCGTTTTGCATGAAAACAATGTGTTTCCACTTAAATGGTTTCCTTTGGATTGGTTTGCAAACACTGGGAGTCCTCTTCAGCCTGTGTAAAAAAGATAGCATCAAATCGTTTTGACCACGGAAATGTAACTGCATGCCTATTTACATTATTCTAATTGCATTCAAAGCTGTATTTGGAATGCCGGAAAGACATTAAGTGTTCTTAAGATATGGATCACAGAAACTACTTAGTACAGACAGTAATCTTCCCCTATCGCTGCTAGACATTTTATAAATCAAAAGTCAGAAAATGAAGTTAGAACTCTAGATTATGTGTCTGTTAGTCTTACCTAGCTGGTTTTTATTATCCATGTGTGCCTGATAAAACTAATATGATGGTATGCTTATATCACAATCAGACTCATTGAACCATTGTGTAAAAAAATTGGACAATGAGGTCACCATTTCACTGATAGGTGATCAACAGATCTAAAAAGAGTTTCACCTTTCCAGGCTTACTGACATTGATGGATTTCGAAAGCAGTAATTCTCCTCAGGATTTCGTTCCAAATGTCCCCACGATGTTGCAAATTCTACGGAATACAAATACATTCCAGCTATCAAGAAAAAGTCTTCTGTGGCACAAAAACAGAAGAATTACGCCAGTTTCCTATGAATGAGTTTGAAATGATGGTAATAAATGTGTCGTTGCATTTGACCTTTTGAAGTCTCTCTTTCATAGTGCCATGTTCAGATTTCTAAATCAATATTATTGAGATTTTCTGCTAATCCTATTGAGATGCTGATCTCAAATTGGAGCTGGCATTTGGATGGCAGGCACATCTGATATTCAAAATTGCTTTGATGTTTTTTTTTTTAAGTTAATCCTTGTGCAAAGGCCTCTGATAATTTGCAAGTGGAATTCAGTCATTTGAGGGGGGGTGGGGGTGTTTCTAGAATCATTCATGTGTATAGTTTGATATTCAGTGTCCCTCTTGAATCCTTTGAACCTAACAGAAAGCATAATGTGGAGGATTTGCTTTCAGTTGAATGTGGTTATTTACACATGACACTAAACAATTGCTGTTGGTAAATCTCACCTGTTTTGCTTGTGGGGTGAGTCTACTTGGGAGGGACTATAGCTGCTTTGTGTGTGGAAGGTGCCAGCTTCTATCCTCAGATAAAGGGATCAGGTAATGGGTAACATGAAGAACTGAAGAAGAAGAACAACAACAACAACAACAAGAACAACAAGAAGAACAAGAACAAGAAGAAGAGTTGGATTTATATTCTCTCCTGTAAGGAGACTCAAAGGGGCTTACACACTCCTTTCCCTTCCCCCCTCACAACGAACACCCTGTGAGGGGCTGAGAGAGCTGAGAAGAACTGTGACTAGCTGTGCAGACAAAAAAAAAAGCCAAAACGTTTTAAAATTGCCTGCGAGATGTTTTGTTTGCGCTTGGCAAAAAAGACTCTTTGTCCCCCCTATGTACCCCAAATTTTTAAATTCCACATGCCCAAATTGTCCATTTCAAACACTCTCCTATTGATCTCATTATTATTTTATTTTGCATCTTGGTTTTTTAATGCCTGCGTAGCAGAGTAACAGCCAGGACAATCAATTGGAGATGATTACTGAATGAAATCATTTCCAGAAGATGCTGAGACTGATGTCAAAAGCAGATATCATTTGAAGAAGCCTTCCAGTGACTCGGCAGTTGGTACCCAAGCACCTGTTTGGCAAGCAGGGGAAGCCTAGCTGCTGGGAATAGAATTGGGCGATAAGTTTGGGAGCTGTTTGGCTTGTGCCAGTGGTCCTGCGTCTCCTGGGGCTTCCTTCCCAAAAGTCTCCCTAAGGAAACAATCTCTCCCAGTCTAGAATTGGAGATAACACTGATTGGACTCAGCGTCTTGGGAGAAAGGCAGAGCTGGGGCACAGATGGGGCTTGATGGATGCTAAAAGGGAGGCATTACCTGCTGAAGTCACAGAGCAGCCACAATTATTACAGGTCTCTGGGTTCATTGTCAATTAGAGTGGCAGTTAAAGCGAGCAGCAGCTGTGACAGATGGCTGAGCTCCAGCAATGTTGTAGTAATGGGACCCGAGCCAGCTCGAATCCTTTTATTCCCCTTCACTACCCAATTTTTCTTTTAAAAAAAATGAAATAAGGAAATCTGCATACTTGTCAATTAGTCACAATATCTAGAGGAAAGCACTAAATTTACAAAGGGGTCATTTATCTGCAGTCGATAATTCCTGGGGTTGTTCAGTTTTTTTTTAAGAAGAAGAAATTTTATTTGTTGCTTACTTCAGACATGCGTTAATACGACGTTCAACCCAACTTTATGCTGAATGTTTGTCTCCTAACTGAACCAATTCCAACCAAGTTCTTGTCAGCATTTTAATTAGAGAAATCTACTAGTGATTGGTGCTTTTAATCTTTCACGTGTAAATATATTTTGCCATCAGTGAGTTGGAGCAACTTGAAAGTATTTCTTTGGTATCTGTTCCTGTACCCTCAATTTTAAAGTGTTGTTTTAAAGCCTTGTGTCCAATCTGGATACCTTGCACCAATGAAAATCAGTCATTAAAGACTTTAGAGGAGGCATTCCTTTGACACACAAGTGTTATGGTTTTCATTGGCAGTAGATAAAGACTCTGAAGTGGCTATTATCAAGTGTAATGCAAATGAGGTATCACAGGCTACATGACAGAGGGAGTAAGAAGGGGAGGGAAGATCATTTTGTAGCACTTGTTTAATTTACACCAAAATATATGACCAATTTAAGGGTTTTTTAAAAAAAAGACTGGAATAATGCATAGGGCAGTCAACTAAAAGAGACTTCTCACATGGCTGATATAATGTTCAATTTAGATTTAAATCCCTGCTTAGTCATGAAGCCAAAGTGGATTTCAGCAAGATGTATGTCTCTGCCTAGTGTATCTCACTTTGTAGGAAGGTTGTATTTTCTGTTTTCATAAAATGCAGTGCTTGAGCTGGGCTCTTCAAACACAGAATCACAGAATCATAGAGTTGGAAGGGGTCGTGCTGGCCATCTAGTCCAATCCTCTGCTCAATGAAGCATCAGCCTAGAGCATCTCAGACAACGGTTTGTCCAGCCACTGCTTAAAGATTGCCCTTGATGGGAAGTTTACCACCTCCCTAGGCAGCTGATTCCACTGTTGCACAACTTGCTGTAATTCTTTTCTAATATCTAGTCAAAACTTTTCTTCCCATAATTTTTACCCATTATTGTGAGTACTATCCTCTGCTGCCAATAGGAACAGCTCCCAGCCCTCCTCTAAGTGACAGCCTTTCAAATACCAAAAGAGAGCAATCATGTCCCCCCTCAATCCCCTCTTCTTCAGACTAAACATTCCCAAGTCCCTCAACCTTTCCTCATAGAATTTGGTCACCAGGCCCCTGATCATCCTCACTGCTCTTCTCTGCACATGCTCCATTCTGTCCATATCCTTTTCGAAGTGAGACCTCCAGAGCTCTACCCAGTACTCCAAGTGAGGCCTGACCTATGCAGTGTATATGGGGACTATGACATCTTGTGATCTGGATGTTAAGTCTCTGTTGATACACCCCAAGATTGCATTAGCCCTTTTTGTCGCTGCATCACTCTGACTGCTCATATTTAACTTACTGTCTACCCGTACCCCCAATATGTTATTCACATACAGTGCTACTCAGCAGTGTATCACCCATCCAGTATGTGTATGCCTCATTTTTGTTACTCAGATGTAGAACATGGAACTTACTCTTGTTTGGGAAATCCTTTAATGATTAAATGTTTTAAGGAATTTGAATGACTCTCGTTAATCAATATAGGTTGTTTAGGAAGGGATTAAGGTGAAAATATTGCTCTCATTCTATTCCCAGCAGACCTAGCCAGGCCATTAACAAGCAATATTCTGCCAGAACTTTCCCAGTTTGTGCCAACCTGACTTGGGTAGCGTAATTTCCGATCAGTGTAAATAAGAAAATAATCAAGCCTGTCGCAACCATTTTATGTTTCCATTTAATTCCACTCTTCCTTTCTTCTTGGCCCATGTGAATACTTTATGCGACAATGCTCATTTGTGTGACTTTGTTCTTTTTCATATATTCTTAGAACTCAGTAAAAAAGCACTAACAGTTTTCCAACAGAATAAAATTAAAAGAAATCTGTTATGTTTGTGCTTTTCATTTAACATTGGTTGGGACATCTGCCAAGCTAATATAAGTACTTTTCTGCACCCTGAAAAACCCAATTAGGAATTGTTCTGAGTTTGATTATCAGTCAGAAACATGCATACAGAATTATTCATTAGAGACCTACTGAGAGCAGTGATAAAGCACCAGACAGCTGAATTATAGAGTCTGTCAGTACCCGCACCACAATTTTACATTTGCTTCATAAAGGATGACTAACGAAATATCTAAGATGTAATTTGGTGCCCACTGGAACTATACTTCATTATGGCAGATATTGTTCTGACTTTATTTAAGAGGCTGGTGAATGTTTTATGACATGATACCCTGCGCAAATATAAACCTCTAGGTTCAAAGTTATATCTTGTGCATACATCTCATTGTGTGCGGCCAAATTTATAGGCTTGGTTTTTGAGAATAATTCACAATTGTCAAGTAAGAAAGCCAATGAGTGATGTTCTGGCTTCTGGGGACCTTTTGCTGACAAAGGGGGACCAGATGGGAACAGTAGGAAAGACCACAGGAGATGTATTACAGGAGGGGGCAGGCTGCATTGCCCCATGAAGCCTGGGTGGAGAATGGTGTCAGAGTACGTTGTCAGCATATAGCATTTTAATTATTTTTGTATATTCTGCTCTCCCCTGCCCCACATCTGTTCCTGTTCCCTTTCTGGCATTTTGATGCCTCTTCCATATCATTTTCACACAATCTATCCATCATATACCATTTATGCATTAAATGGAATCACACTGCAGGTACTATTTGCATAATAAAAACAAGATTTCCAAGTGGAAAAAGCAGGAACTTCAAAATTCACCAAATCCTTGAAAGTGAATGATAATAGTTAGGGTCATGCATAGCCAATACACACACATCTGAATGTCGAAATATTCTGCTTGTTTTCCGGAATACAACCTCAAAAGCTGCGGGTGGTGGAATTTATTTACAGTGCAATTTCAAATTGAGTTCATCCTTCTAAACCTTTAGAAGTCAATGAACACAGACGAATGTTTAGGATTGCACTGGTGTTTCCCAGTCTTCTGATTCCATAAGAACATAAGAACTAGCCTGCTGGATCAGACCAGAGTCCATCTAGTCCAGCACTCTGCTACTTGCAGTGGCCCACCAGATGCCTTTGCGAGCTCACGCGCAGGATGTGAAAGCAATGGCCTTCTGATGCTGCTGCTGCTCCTGAGCACCTGGTCTGCTAAGGCATTTGCAATCTGAGATCAAAGAGGATCAAGATTGGTAGCCATAGATTGACTTCTCCTCCATAAATCTGTCCAAGCCCTTTTTAAAGCTATCCAGGTTAGTGGCCATCACCACCTCCTGTGGCAGCATATTCCAAACACCAATCACACGTTGCATTGAAGAAGTTGTTTTCCTTTTATTAGTTCTAAATTCTTCCCCCCAGCATTTTCAATGAATGCCCCCTGGTTCTAGTATTGTGAGAAAGAGAGAAAAATTTCTCTCTGTCAACATTTTCTACCCCATGCATAATTTTATAGACTTCAATCATATCCCCCCTCTGACGTCTCCTCTCCAAACTAAAGACACACGTCACTCTTTTATCCAGAAAGGTTTGCTTCAACAGTGTGAGAATGAATCCTGCCCCTTTAAAGTTTTCCTCTGAGTTTCTGAATATGACACTGATCTGGGCTTATCTAGGACTACTAAGAAAGAATGAGATGAAAGCAAAATGTATGGTGTGAACAAAGATAACTATTTATTAGGCCAGGTATCCTAGCAGCCAATCATGTGACTTGTTTTTCTATGGTGTTTGGGTTGGTTCTGAATGGGAGGGCAGAAGGAAATCTTAGTTTGGGACTGGTGGTGGCTTTCAGTGACTTTGGGAATGCTGTCCTAATTAGAAGGAGCTCAGTGCAATGTAAGTAGTTCTCCTCCCCATCTTCTCCGCTCCATGGTTGAGTGAAAACTGGAACACCCAAGTCCTTCTCTGACCACAATACCACACTGTCTCTGTGCTGTGGCTGCTAAAGTTGCCACCTCTTGGTGGGGCCTGGAGATCTCCAGGAATTACAGCTGATCTCCTGATTACAGAGACCAGTTTCTTTGAAGAAAATGGCTGCTTCAGAGAGCGGATTTCAGGGCATTTTACTCCACTGAGGTAATTCCCTTCCACAAACATTGAGGAACTAGTGTTGCCACCCACCTCCAGGTTGGGAAAATTCTGACAAATCTGACAAAATTTCTGACTATCTGAAATTTCCCAACCTGGAGGTGGGTGGCAACACTAGCTCCTCAATGTTTGTGTCTGAAAGCTGCAGGAAAATCAATGTGGATTGGGCTTTTTTTTAACTGAGGGTTTGATTACACAAGGCTGAGGGAAAGAAATGCATAAGGTGTTTGAAAAGCTAAGAAAAAAAGATCTTGAGGGAGGAGCATTTTAGAATTTCAGACTTCTCAAAATGGTTATTAATTTTTATTCCCAAAGGGTTAAGAAGCATCCAAGGCTCTGTGCTGAAATCTGGAATCCCCAAGTTCCAAAATAATGAAATTTTGCTGAGCATTGTCAGTGTAATAACTAACTGCTAATTGGTAACAGTTTGTAGCAAACTATCGGGAGTGCTTCTCAAGTCCACACTTCACCATCACGTCTTCTGCTGTTCATTAGTGTGTCTATTTCCAGAATTCATGGTGGGGGACGAGGGGCAGATAGGATCCTAAGCAGATATTTTCATTTTGTTCCTGAGATTTCTTGGTACTCATCCACTGAACCTCCGTTCTTCCTTCACCATCAGTTCTTTTTCCTTCTACATATCTACTTACCGGCATACCTACTTATTCATATTTAATTTTCAATAATTTTAAGTTATGCTCCACTTGGAATACACTATTTCTGAATAGTCCATCATGGCACACAGTTTTCAGATAGACCCTATGCAGAGTTACCAACCTCATTGTGGAGACTGGAGCCCTCCCAAAATTACAGCTGACATCAGTTCCCCCCGAAAAAAATGACAGAGAGTAGACTCTATGGCAGTGGTGGGGAACCTATGCCACGGGTGCCAGAGGTGGCACTCGGAGCCCTTTCTGTGGGCACACGCAAACAGAGTCGCCCCCCCACCCCCACCCCCACCCCACACACATACATCTAGGCTGGCCTGGGCCTCTGGGCTCGATTATTAGCATTAAACCTAAGTCCTAGGTTTGTTTGTTTGTTTATTTATTTATTTATTACATTTATACACCGCCCTCCCCCGAAGGGCTCAGGGAAGCAGTGTAGGTAACCCTGTTAAGCACTGTTAAACCCCACTGATTTTAATGTGAAGAACTAAAGCGCGATCCTTTACTTGGTAGTAAGCTTGGTTTCTGGCAATGGGACTTACTTCTGAGTAAACTCTCTTAGGGTCATGATTCACCCGTTGGAAGAGTTGCATGGGTGCTTCAAAGAAAAGCCACTGACTACCACCACGCTTACTCCTGAGTAACGCATGCCTCGGAGCCAACCTTTTTTTCTAAACTAAAAGCTTAGTATTCGGGTTAAATTGCCGTGATGACACTTTGCGATAAATAAGTGGGTTTTGGGTTGCAATTTGGGCACTCGGTCTCGAAAAGGTTCGCCATCACTGCTCTATGGCATCACAGCCTCACTGAGCTCCTTCCCCTTCACAAATCCCACACTCCCCAGGCACCACTCTGTAATCTCTATGAGAACAGGGGCTGATAAATGGTGAAACTTAATTCCCAGTCAAATTGGGGCCTGTTTCAGACTGGAACTCCAATGCAGGAGGAGCAGGAGATTAAGTCTTCCCCCATGTAGGTTTTCCTATACCAAAATAGGCCCAGGGAGCTGCTAGTTTCCTTGCTGTGAAAAACTGCAAGCATTGATGTTTCCCCAACAATTTTGCATTTTCTGGATTGATTATTGACACTTCAGTTAAGTCCCACGGTTAAGCCCTAATGTCTTGGCAGCAGGAAGCAGTTGCAGAACACAAACTAGATCATAACCTGTATGTAGCTTTGGTTTAGGCAGCCGTTATTCACAACTTTTATAGGAGAATAGGTTCTGCATTTCTTTGACTTAGGTGTAAAGCAAAACAGATGAAATAAAAAAATACACAAGGGCTTCTGATAGGATTCGCATAGTAATGGCCATCACATTCTATGACCTAAGGTCAAAGGCCAAATTAGCCAATTAGCAATAAAAAAAATGTGAACCAAGATAACTGATCAGCCACTGGAAAGATGTCCAAATAAACCACAGAAGAGAACACTCAGAAGCAAACAGTTACTTTCTTGGATAATATCCCTTTCTGAATGTATGCAGGTGCCTTGACCATTCAGGTCTCTGCCTGTGTTTCCTTTGAAGAATGAGACTAGGCAATGCACAGGAGCTGTTCTAGGATAACAAAGATGGATGTGCGCTACACAGGGCTGCCTTTGAAGAATGCCTGAGAACTCTGATTATCCTAACATGAGTTAGTGGTAGCCTAAGTTGATGTTCGATGAAAACCTTTGTCAGTCAGAGTACTGAGCTAGATAGACCAATGGGATACATGTGTCCAAAGGGTAGCATTTATCAAACTTCAGTTTGGGCCCAGTTTAAGACCCTAGCATTGGAGTAAGAATAAAACAGCTTTACAACACAACCCAGAACTGAGGCAGACAGGGATGGCTCCACTTGAACGCCACTCCACCTGCTCCACAGGGCTGTCCCATGGTGCAGGAAGCCTAAAAAAAGTTTGGGTTTTGTGTTCAGCCTTACAAGAATAGAGATATGCCACAATTTGTGTGCTGGCATATCTGGAGACCAACTAAGGTCTGCTCTATCCCCCAGAACACTCCTGGAACACTGGCATAGCTGGAGGTGGCATAGCTGGCACAAGGTGTTGTGGCTGGGCATTGCTGGACACTGTAGCGCTTGGGAGCTGACAGATTTGCCTTTCTACCACCATAAGTGTCCTGGAGAAGGCATTTAAGCCAGCAGAAACCCACACCAATCCAGAAAGGGATCCCCCCCCACCATTATGTTGCCCATGTGAACAGCAACTGAAATGCCTTATATAGCAGTCTCCAAGCTTTCCTCTTGAATTAAAAGTCATGTGATCTTAGGGCAAGACCTTGAATGATTGATTCATTTATGCTATTAACTACAAACAAAAGTCTTTAGATTATGAATTTTATCACTGCAGACTTGTTGACCTTTAAAACTCAGCATGACATGGTATATGTCATGCCCCCAGAGATACACTCACTATTTTTCTTATTTAAGCCTCAGTTGTACTCTTAGTTAGAATGGGCTTAGTTGTCTTTTATACAGTATTCTGTGGGAGGGAACCTTAGTTAGACCCTGTCCCTATAAGAAGCCCTCTATAGGCAAGAGCACTGTAGCATTCTTATTAGTTATCAGTTCCTGTTTTACAGCCTGTTTAGTTCAGGTGTCTGGGGTGGGCTAGAGAGAGCAATATTTCAGACGTTTAAGGTGTTAAAGATCCATGGTATTTGAGCAATCAAGTTTTGACAGAATTGCAAGGAAACAGAGTCCAAATAGAGGATACCGGGAGACCTCAGAAGTGGCAAAACAGTGCAGACTTCCTTAGAAGCAGTTAAGGAAAAGTTGGTGTCTCCGATTGTTTTCAGCATCGCAAGTATTCATTATTAGTTAGACTTCATAGGAGGAATCTGAAAGTGTATGAAAGTTCTCCTCTCAATTCTAAAGTTCCTAAGGTGACTTTGATCCAGCTACTTTCTCAGCCCAATCTACTTTACAAGATTATTGTGAAGATAAAATGGGATACAAAGAATAAAGTACACTTCCTTGAGCTCCTTGGATGAAAAGCAGGATGGATGGATAGACACCTTATATTCATATGAACTTTCCTTTCAAAGTTTTTATGCAAGTGCACAGGAAGAAATTGACCACACACCTTCACAAGATGTGCTGATAATCACAGTTTTTGTGTGTGCTTGTAAGATGGCATGGGAATTTCATTCTGAAACACAAAAGCGCCTAAATGAATTAACAGACATATCCCAACTTCCTTTCCCCCAGTAAATCAAGTCTGTAGTTATTTTAGAGTTCAGAGTTTAAAGGTGTGTCGACAACACAGAATCCAATCCATGAATGGTTCTTAGCTGCAGAATTGTTACCAGTGTTTGTATATTGATATTTTATGTCCCTAGCTGAATAGTTACAGATTATTAGGGGGAATGTATTTAAGTATTCAAGTACCATTTATACTTTCAAAATGTTTCTGTTTCAATCTTGAGAGCTGTCCACTCAGTAGAACCATCTGTTGTCTCCCCCTTCATTTCATAAACAGAAACACACATTTCAAAGTACTGAGAAATCTGAGTTATTCTGAGCAGATGGGAAGTCCCTGCCTCACCCACCCATGAATACAGATAGCATCATCAGATTTGTGACTTAAACTCCAGACTACTGAAAGGTAAAACTCAAAAGCTTTCAGCTGCTGGCTCAAAACAAAACAGGAAACTCTGATATAATCTACTGAGATTGTTCTTTAAGCACTATTAACCATTTGTAGCTGTTAAGTTATAGCAAGGATATGATTTAATAAACAATGTGCTTGAACTTATCTAACATTTTAAAGACAGTAGACAATACAGTGTTTGATTGTAGATACATACATTACTGCTGTTTGGACTATACTAGGGTATTGATTATTAGACTGCAATTTTATTATTTGTATTTTATATTGTATGATTTTATTGTTGTTTGCTGCCCTGAGCCTGGCTTGTTGGGGTAGGGCGGGATACAAATTTAAAATTATTAGATATAAATTTAAAATTATTAAGTAAAGTAAAAGTAGTACAAGGCGCCATGGGTGGAATAAAAGTTGTGGAAAGGCACAATATTCATGAATGCATGAAACACATACAAACACGCACATACAAACAAACTCCACACATATGGGAATGCTACTTCACACATACAAACAAACTCCACACTTATAGGAGTGGTGCAAAGAAGGAAAAATAAAGCCATGCTGGTATCACAGTGTCACTTCTAATGAATACCAGAAGTGACATCACAGTGGTCTTTTCTACACAAACTTTTTAAGACACCTGAGGGAAGTCTTTAAAAAAAAGCATTTGCTGATTTTTTTTTTGCCCAGATAGCACAAACAAATAAGGTGCTAGAGGAGACAGCAGGGTTTTAGTCCCCCTCTCTTTTCTGTCACTTGAATCCCCCGCGTTGCCGACCATTTGCTGAAGGTTTACCACAGAGGTTTCCTCTGTTTGCATCATACCTGCTTGCTTTGCCTGCATGTAAACTACATGAATAAAGTTAGTTTCTCGTGGTGATCTTGGGAACGTATCATTTGTCGTTTTTTGTTTGTTTTCAGCTAGATACCTTCAAAGCTACTTAAAATCTGTGCATATTTGCGATTCTCATGCCGAGTCTGAATAGCTTCGAAGGTATCTCATAGGATAAAAAAAGGAAAAACAACATGTTCCTGAGATTGCCAGAAAAAAAACCCTAACTCATTCATATCCTTTACATGCAGGAAAAGTGAGCTGGCACAATACAAGCTGAGGGAACCTCCATAGGAAACTTTCAGCAAACGGCAAGAGGCAGGGAAAAATCCCTAAAGCAACAGTAAATGGCAAGCATGAACTGCGCAGAAAACAAAAGTGGAAGCTTTAAACTTGTGCAGGAAAAATAAAATGGGCTACTCTCCGCACAGCATGCGGGAATCGTCTTTAAGCCATCTTGGGGGAAAGATTGCTAGTTTAGCATTTTCAAAAAACAATGGGTTGAGCTGGAATAATGTGTCCTAAAGGTGTCTTTGGGGGAAAAAAGCTACAAAATACTTCTTTTAACGTCTTCAGGATGTTTTATTTGTGCTGTGCAGAAAGGGCCATTTTTAGCTTGAGACTGAAATTGATGTGACAATCTGGGATTTGAGCAAAATTCTACAGTAAAACTGGAGTTTCGCTCAAATCCTAGTGTATTCCAATAACATCATGCCAGTGATTTGATGTCACTGCCAGGTAGTTGACATATATGAGGTTGTACAATGGCATTTTAAAAAATAATTTCCTTGTGCTGTTCTGCAATGGACTGGGGGCAACAAATAGAATAGCCAAACCTCCCTACGCTCACCAGTTGCAAAAAGCATAAGTGTTGCTGCTCATGAATAGGTTTACTGAAATCTTGGTGGGGCTCAGTGTTTTCCCAGAATTACAACTGATCTCCAAGCAACAGATATCAGTTCTCTTTTACTCCAAGAAGAGATTCTTACATCTTTTGAGGAAGAAAAACAACAATTTTGTAAATGTTTGCATTGTGAATTTTGAATTTCCAGGCTAGAATTTTTAATCATGAAAATGTTCTAAGTTCAAGAGATAAGCTAATTGCATGTCAGAAAAAGGTAGCAATTTGGGAAAAAAAAGAGCTAAAGATGGTAATTTGAAATGTTTCCTTTGCTTTGTAAAACCCATATTAAATACATAACTCCTATCATTGTTGAGCATTTGACAACACTGGAAGAGAAATTAAACTTTTATTTTCCATCATTAAAAATAGAAATCTATGCCTGGGTTCGAAACTCATTTATGAAAATTCTATCTGATGTTGGTTTGAAATTATCTGAAGAAGAAGAGCTGGCTTCTATATCCAGTGAAAGCGAGATAAAAATAAAACATGAAGAGAGATAACTATTAAAAATGTGGGTTTTAATTAAAGAAGAATATCCTTCAATAGCAAAAAAAGCTTTTTCCATTTTGATGCAATTTTTTGCCTTATACCTATGTGAATTAGGGTTTTCTTCACTAATTAACATTAAATGCAGAAAAAAAGAGAAAGCAATCCACTGAAGATGAAATGCAAGTATGTTTGTCTCGTACATGTCCCAACATTGAAAATGTCACCCAAAAACATCAGGTTCATGTTTCCCACAACCACGTTTAATTCATTAAAATTAAGTTAATAGCTCTATGATTTTATGTCTGTTATGTTTATTCATAGGCCCCTTCCGCACACGCAAAATAATGCGTTTTCACACCACTTGCACAACTGTTTGCAAGTGGATTTTGCTATTCCGCACAGCTTCAAAGAGCACTGAAAGCAGTTTGAAAGTGCATTATTCTGCATGTGCAGAATGAGCCATAGTTTAGTCATTTTTTAAAACTTTGCTGAGCCTTGTTCCTGCCAAAACTCTGCCCTCCTCAGGCACTGCTACAAAATTCAAAAGCATCATTTCATTGTATTGTCGAAGGCTTTCATGGTCGAATCATTATTGTTGTAGCTTGGCGGTCGGTATTTAGCAGCATTCTCTGAGCGCGCTTAACAGTGGCTGGCATCTTCAGAGGAATCTCTGAAGATGCCAGCCACAGATGCAGGCGAAACGTCAGGAGAGAATGCTGCTAGAACACGGCCATACAGCCCGGAAACCACACAGCACCCAACATCATTTCATTACTTGATCAAACCATCTGTAAGCTACAGGGGGAACAGGGATAAATTTCCCTTACTGTGCAGATGTAAAAGCAGCTGCAAAGCAGAATAAAGTGTGCCTGCACAGCTACCAAGCTGTTCAGCACACTGCTCAAGTCACACAGCAGCACAAAGAGGAAATCTAAGACTCATCTCAGGAATGTTTGCAGCCGTCAAACATTTTCTCTGTGTAGTCGACCCACGCGGTCAGCGTAAGAACGAGACGAGACGCGGAGATAACATCTGGTGGAGATCGCCAGCAGCGGGAGACCGGAGGTCCGTGTTCCTAGCGAGTCTCCCGTCTGCCGGTTCCTGGCACCTTTTATTATTACTCTATCGGGCGCAGGGAGGGAGGACTGGGGGAGTTCCGATGGGAGGTCGGGAGATCATCATGTGATGTATGATCTCATCTGGCTACGTCGAGAGGAGCCGCATCGCTGCCTGGAGCCTAATCCTCACCTGGGGCAAGACCATTGTCCCTATGCTCGTGATTGAGCCAGACAGTTCACGACCTGCTGACTCATGGGGATGAGGAGTAAGGGCGATGCGCATCGCAAGGTCAGCAGGTCCGCTGGCGCCCTTAACGTTCCACTATTACGCACTGCTGGGTCGCAGTGCACTACTACATCTCCTCCTTACATTTTAGAAAATGGGGCCTAAACGCTAAGGGCTTATCTAATCGACGCTTTGTCTCCTCCGCCCGTTTGGTCAGGCTGACCAGGCCGCTTTGTGCAACATTAGAATTTGGTTGCGGGTAAGGAAATGCGAGGGGCTTACACGCTACAGGCAATATTAGACACGCATTGAGCGTAAAACAAGATCCGGCCAATAAGGCACACACAATTGAGACAACGAGCTGTACAATACATCTCAACCATCCTCCCGCAGCCAGCTCCAGAGGGCTGACCTCACCAACGGGCAAAACATCACACTTCAGATTAGATACAATTTCTTGCAACTCACGTGAAACAATTGGGGAATCATCAGGAAGATTAAAACAATACATATTATGTACACTCTCACCGCTTTGGTGATTTCAGTTAATGGCGGCATGATTATCTAGAGCCGCTTTTACCGAAGTTCTTGTTGCTCGCCGAGGCCAGGGCATCCAGGGCAGTGGCGGAGTTGGTGGACTTCGAGGTCACGCGTCCAGCTGCCACAGTAGTACAGGAAACAAGTCCGCCCTACCAAGGAAGTCGCCAGGAGGCAGACTCCGGCCGAGAGGACGATCGTGATCGCATCCGGCAGGAGGGATTGAAAGGCTGAGGAGCGATGGCGGCGTGTGTCCGGCTCCGGGGTGGAGCCTGGGGTGAAGTGACGCGGTGGCGGTGGCGAGAGTCCCGCAGATAGGCAGGCAGAGATGCAGCAATAACGAATAGTATAACTTCAAAACTGGAGCATACGCGATAAAATTAGACAATAAGACATGGTTACCAAAGCTTATAAGTTCGGTGACTCTCTGCGAAAGCAAGGTCGAAGAAGGCGTGTTCGATAACATGCAAGTGGCTGAGGGCAGCCGGAGAGTTCCAAGCAGTTAACCTATCGGGATGTTCCGGCCGTAGTTCAAATCGCCGGGGCGCGCAGGGGAGGGAAGAAGGAGGATGGTATGGTCAGATGATCCTGCAGGTGACCGACTGTCACCGTGGGTAGCTGTATTAGTAGCTGCTGATGGCTGTAAAATCCACAGTGATAGCCGCAAAGGCCGCAGCTTTGGGGATTCTTTTGGGCTTCAGGAGGCTGGTCGGCTAAGCCGCGGAGTCTTCGCTACGGATCTTCGGGTCGCCCGGATGCTGATTGCAAGTCTGCTGAGGCTGTGGGAAGGGTGTCTCCGGGGAGGCCTGTTCCGCCTTCGCGGTGTGGCCTGGCTTCGCTTTGGCATCGCCTCGAGCCGGGTCGGACATGTCAGGCTGGGATCCATAGAGGACCTGTAGGGAGAAGGACTGAAGCATACCCCTTCCCCCAGGTTATGAGGGGGCCGCCGCCAGGTTCTGATCTGGGAGTTGGCGGTAGTAGACTCCTGCCGGGGGAGGGGGTCTGACTGCCTGAAGTGTCTTCTATGGGGTGACTTGTTGTCCTGATGGTAGGGCGAAAGCAATTTAGATGATTAATGGGTGAAAAGTAACCTTTGAGACTGTTTGTTGTATGTGGCCTAAAATGGGGCACCCCCCTTCTTTAGTTTGTCTGGCTAAAATCTCTTTGAAGCTGCGACGGCCCCTTCAACTATTGTTGCCCGGTGCTGTTGTAGGGAATCCCGTGTTAACACGATTCCCCTTGTGTTGGTGCAGAACTGGAGCATGGTCAAGGAAGAATATGTATGCTGCTGTCCGCTTTTAAACGAGGGCGCCCCATGACGGGTTGGTGCACGAAGAGGTGCTGGATGACGGATTGGTGGTCTTACCGGAGGGTGTAGCTCCGGCAGACGCACCCAGTGCAGGTATCTATGGTTACGCAGGTGCTTCCAGGGGCTAGGCAGGGACCACAGGGTTACGCCCATTTGCTATTACAAGTCATTTGCCAGGCCCCTCCTGGTTTACCCCGGTCTGGACGAGGGCCGAGGCGTGGAGCATTTCGATGCGAGGATTTAACGATGGACTGCGCTGGCTGAGGGGATGCTGCAGGATCGGCGAAGTGCTTTGCCCCTCTTGGTGGAAAAAAAACTGCGTGACTGGAAGGGGTCGGAAAAGAGGGTGGAGATGGGTAGCGTTGTTCAAGTGCTGGTTTCCCTCGCTGAGGGGGGGGCCTGGGAGCGCGGTGGCTGCCCATATGGCCTACAAAGTACTGGGAGGTTCTGGATGCTAGAAGGTTCCGTGAGCGCCAGGGAAGAGACTCATGAGGTTTGGGTCGATCTGGGGCCACGTGAGGGTTCGGTAGGTGGGCAATTACGCGCACGATTGGGAATCGACTCAGAAGCAGGTTGGAAGGGTCGGGGAAAGTTTGAAAGGCCAGAATGGCCGCTGGGCGAAGCCCGCCTGCTGGAGCGGAGGCTTGGGGCGGCGGCGGTAAAGCGGCCCGCCATTGACCCATTTTGTTGGAATGCAATGGCGCCGACGCTTGCCCGCCAGCTTAAGATGGTGGGGCTTTGAGTGGGGCAGGGGCCGCTAAAGTCGAATGGGACAGGGTAGAGTGGGAGGAGAGGAGGCGAGGGTCTGGGGGGGAGGTGGAAGAGGATCTCCCCACGAAATTTCTAGGCCAGCTGGAGGGGCAAGGGAGAGGCATTCAAGAGGTGTTGGAACTCTGTTCTGTTTAGAGGCATGACGATTTTTCGGGTCCCATCCCACCATTACCAGAGTGCTGACGCCTTTGGTTGATGAGAGATCTGGGCGTAAAAGCTGACCCGGGTGGAGAGGATTTTTTGGCAAAGCACATGAGAGGTGCAAAGCCATTCGACAAGGAAGGTTTAGCGCCGCAGGTACCCTAGGACCCCGGTAGGGAGAGAGGGGGGTGTTCAAGAGGAAGAGTGAGAGAGGTTTGATCTCTTGAGGGGACTCCGGATCCACCCATCGCTGGCTAGGGACCTTCCTTTACCGCCGAAGGTGTCCTTGTGCTTCTGAGTGAGTTGGATCTTGTCCCCTGGATTTTTTTGCGAAGCGGGAGTAGCGAAAACAGGGGGGCTGGAGCAAGGGGTGGTGAGAGCGAAGGGACGGACCCAGTTGAGGTTCCCTGCGCAGCTGCTGCAGCTGGAGGAGGAGCGTGAGCGTCTGGGATTTGAATCTCGGCATGACAGGGGCGGAGTAGGAGTGGAGGAGCTTATGCGCCCCAGATACAAAATGGCTCGTTCTTCTGCACCTTTTCGGGAGGCGTATGTGCAGGCCTGACTGTTTTAGCGGTCGGCTAGGCAGCCGCCACCCACTGGCGGGGATGGTCGGTGCGGGTTTAGGATATCATCCATGTAATGGATGATCATATTCGGCTTTGGCGAAAATGGGGCTAAGGCGTGATGGACGAAGAATTGACACAGGGGCTGTTGAGCATCCCCTGGGGCAAGACCTTCCATTGGTACCTGGGTCGTGGGCTGCTGATGATTAAGCACCGCACCGCGGAAAGCCAAATGTACTCGGTCTTCAGGGAGAGAGGGATACAAAGAAACAACTTCTTCAGTTCAACAACCAGGACCTGGTAGTCTGAGGGGATAAGGTTGGGGTTGGGTAAACCGCGATTGAAGAGGGCCCATGGGCTGGATACAGGCATTTACTGCTCTGAGATCCTGTAGTGTCGCCACGGCCACTCTTCTTTTTATTACAAAGACAGGTGTGTTCCAGGGCGGCGTTGAGACCTCAATGTGGCCCGCGTCAGCTGCTCCTCCACGAAGTTGGTGCATGGCACCAATTTCTCTCTGGGCAGCGCCACTGTTCTACCCATACTGGGGTCTTCGTGGTCCACGGAGGGGAGGCAGGGCGGGCTACTGCCTCGGAGCTCTCCCATGACCATGGGGAGGGCGATGAAGTTGTCACCTGATTTCTAAGGGGTTTCTGGTGCGGCCTGCTCCCTTTCCCCCCCGCTTCAAATGTGTCCCAGCCGGCCACTGATCAGGCCGCCTCGACACTTCGTCGATGGCCGCGGCTGGGGCTCCCCGCACCCTGGGGTTCACCTGGGCCTCGGTGCTGTGTGGAGTGGGCGCGGATGCTCTTAGCGTAGGAGCCTCAGAAGGCGGCTGCCCTCGTGAGGCCGCGTTTCCTGCAGGATGTCCCGCCACATTGGGGTGTGCGCTGGCTCCGGAAAGCGAAGCGAGTCCGTGCCCCCCTGTAACAAGGGATAGTTGCTTGGGTGGGAGAAGGCTCGGGGCGGGCCTCCTGAGGGTCTTCTCCCTTTGGGGAGACCCCTTTCGTGCGGGTCGAGGCCCCCCTACTGGGCAGCCTGCAATCTTTACGGAAGTGTCCGGACTGGTGGCAATTGAAACACCTGCCTCGGGGCTGTTTCCTGGCGGTGGAAAGGGCTGCGGTCAGGAGGTCCGCAGCGTGGTGGCTGGCTGACCGATATCCTGGCAAGCCTTAAGCATGTCGCCAGTTCGGGTCCTTACCTAAGCTCGCGATACCTTTGGCGGCATCGGGCGGAGGGCGCCTTCTTTGGCGAGACGCCTAAGGAGTTCGCCCTGAGCCTCCTCGTTGTCAACCTGTTTCTTGAGAGCCTCCTGGAGTCTGCCTACAAACTCTCGGCGTGAGGGTTCTTGGGGTTTTGCCGGATGGCAGAAGCTCTGTGCGGGCTGGCCAGAATTGGGGACCCTGACAAAAGCCTTATAAGCGCACTCAGAGGCCACCGTGAAGGGTGGCTTCAGGTAGGACAATCTGATTGTTGGGTTACTGAAGGCATCGAAGCCGAAGTTGCGCTGGCGGGTGTAGGCTGCCGAGGCGCTGCCCTGCTAAGGCATTGCTGGCGGAACTCCGCTCCCAGATCGCAGTTCAGCGAGGGCTCAGGAGCATGAAGTGTCTTCCAGTCGTCCGGGACCATTAGGTGGCTCTCCTCGCGATCGCCTCGAGCATGCTTCTCACATAGGGTGGTGACTTCATCGCCCCGCTAATCGCTTTGGCTGGAGCTCTCGGTGAGGATTTTATAGCTCAGGGGCGAGTATCTACAACCCGCCGAACTATGCCATCCTCCCCCACGGTATCTGTGGAGTGGATCGGGGCACAATGCAAGAATCTCGGCATCGCCTTCCGCCAGGGTTTCTTTTCTGCAGATCGCGGGCTACCACGCTCTGCAAGAAGTTTCGAAACCAGCGCCATTACGCTGGCGCTGGCGGAGGTGCAGTGACTTCGAAAAAATGAAGCGGAGCAGGGTGCTGCCGAGAGCCGCTGAGAGTTTGAATTGGGCGTAAGGAACGAAAGTAGGGCAGAAGGAGGACAGGCGTCCAATTTAGTGGATAGAGAAAATTCGAGGCTGAAATTGAAGGTGAAAGATCGAAAGGAGGGCTGCCTATAGCAAGGAGCCATAGGTCTGCAGGCTGATGGCGCATAAAGCATTGTCTCCATCGCCAGTAGCAGCTTACACCGGCGCCACAGGCTCTGTGCGAAGAGCGCGCTCGATGTTTTCCCAGTCCTTAAGATTCAATGTCCCCTTCTGGGTACCATGGACACTGAGCTCAATCTCCTCAACCAATTTGCAGAGCTCCCTTCTCTTTACGGGACCCTGCCGCATTTCGCTAACGCTTTCAGTTCGTCCAGCGTGCTTGTCATAAGCCCTGCTTTTGCAAGCTCCCCATACTCACCGTGTTCCGTCCGGACGAGAGTGTCCTAGGATCGCGGAGTCTCTGGATGCTACCGATCAGAGGACAGGCGATACCGGTAAACGGTGGTCCCTGGATGCGCCGATCCAGCGGACTTCGGTATCAGCTGCCCTTCCCCAGGCTGAATGTGAGCAGGGTGGAGGTTCGAGGATTCCCGGTTTCGGCACCAGCTTTAGTCGCACTCCAGCGGGTCAGCGTAAGAACGAAGGCGAGACGCTGGGAGATAACATCTGGTGGAGATCGCCAGCAGCGGAGACCGGAGGTCCCGTTCCAGCGAAGTCTCCCCGCCTGCCGGGTTCCTGGCACCTTTTATTACTCTATCGGGGCGGTAGGAGGGAGGACTGGGGAGTTCCGGGAGAGCGGAGGTCGGGAGATCATCATGTGATGTATGATCTCATCTGGCTACGTGCGGAGAGGAGCGTACGCGTCTGAGCCTAATCCTCACCTGGGGGCAAGACCATTGTCCCTGCGCCCGGTGATTGAGCCAGACAGTTCACGACCTGTGACTCATGGGGGGATGAGGAGTGGGGGTGCGATGCGACCGGCAAGGCCGCAGGTCCGCTGGCGTCCCAACGTTCCACTACGGCACTGCTGGGTCGGCAGTGCACTACTACACTCTGGAATACAAAAATCCGCTTTCCCCCCTCTTTTAAGGAATTTGGAGTCTGTTCCTACTCCATTCTGTTTTGATCAAAGATAAATTCAGAGAAGAGGGGCAGAAAAGGACGGTCTGAAAAATTCAGAATTTCACTTTGCAAATGGTCAGAGGTATCCATGTCACCTTGGACATTTTTGTCTTCCTTCTAGATCACCACCTTGTGGTGTGTCACATGAAACAACTGCAAGAGTTGAAATCACAAAAAGGGTTCATCATTTTTTCTAGAAAGAGAAATGAAAGATAAATCCCTCTTTTAAAAAAAAACCCAGACAATAAGAAGAATCAGTGGATATCTAAACAATTGCATTTTGGAACAAGAAATTCCCCTCCTCATAACACTGCTATTTGCAGAGCCCTTTCCACATTCAAACCACTTCATGTGCCATCTCTTGTTGCAGAAGACAATGCAGATGCAAGAAGTGCTTCTGTCAGTGCAACGTCTGGTGGTTGCTGCTGTCTATATTTTCATACATCCAGCTTCTGACTGATGGTGCTTACTCTGCGTGTTCCCACACATGGGAAAAGTCTCTGGGAGAAAGTTAGCAGCTGGCTCCCATTTATGAACTAGCCCCATCTGAATATGAGGAGTGACTGTTTCCTATTGCATTCATTTCTATATCTGTTTATATTTTTGTAATGTATTGTATTGATTGTGAGGTACTGTATTGTTTTAAGAGTCTGCAGCTGTTGCACTGGAATTGGTAATCAGTAGGTGTGTTATATTGAGCACAGCTGCAGAGTGATTTTAGGCTATGTGTGAGTAGCAGCTTTGAAATAAAGTACCATGTTTTGTTCCTCCGACTCCTGACTCTTTGAGACATAACATATTGGCGACGAGGATAAACTTATGACGAGTCTAGCAAGTTTTTGTGAAGCAAGGACTGTGAGTAAATTATGGCTTTTCAAGGGCAGCTGGAACAGTTTAATTTGGAGTTTCCTTTGAAGTGGCAGAGTTATGAGGCCCGATTGGAATTTTATCTTCTGGCAAATGGCATAACAGACCCAGAAAGGAAAGAGCCGTGTTTTTGAGCCTCTGTGGTGAAGGGGTGTTTGACCTCGCCTCAGCATTGATAGCGCCAAGAGACTTATCAGCAACACCGCTTGTAGAGATACTGACTGCATTAAGGAACCATTTCATTCCCCAACCGTCAGAAATAGCTAGACGGAGTGTTTTTTATAAACGTGATCAGGAGGGGACTGAAAGCATTGCAGATTATGTTGCAGTCTTACGACGGTTGGCACAACAATGTAATTTCTCCAATTTGGAAGAAATCTTAAGGGATCGTCTGGTCTGTGGCCTGAGAGAGGCACCATTGCAAAAGTTGCTGCTGGCAAAGACAGACTTGACTTTTCAAACGGCATACCAAGAAGCCTTGAATTTTGAACATGCTGCAGCCTCTACTCGAGGTGCGACAAGCCAGGAGCCCACAGAGATTGCAAACAGCTGGCAGTGGGACTGTAGACCCGGGTAATGGTGAAATTCAGAGACTGCAGCATGGTGCAATGAAGATGGGAAGACCACCACAACAGAGGGGGGGATGTTAACAGAGAAATGTATGAGTTGTGGTGGGCCCCATGAGAGAGAAAGGTGTAAATTTAAAGAGGCACAATGTTTCTGTTGTAAACGTTGGGGGCATATTGGGAGAGTGTGCAGAGAAAAGGCATCAGGGACCAAGAAGACATGTTCCCGGCTCATCTGCTACACACTCTGTGGATGCACCTTGCTGTCCCCATGTAGCTGGCTTGACTGTCCAACCCCACATGAGCAGTGTGATGGTGTTTACGAGCTGATGTAATTAACCACGTGCAACCGAGATCCAGCGAAGTTGTCGGTGACTGTGAAGATCCAGGATGTCCCTTGTGTGATGGAAGTGAATTCTGGGTCAGCATTCTCCATCGTTTCATGGGACACTTATAAAACATTTTGCCCACAGGATGATTTGGACATTCAATCTTGTGACTTACCACTTACGGATTATCAAGGACATAGAGTACCTGTGGTTGGCATGTGTAATGTCCATGTGAAATATCATATGTTTGATGGATGTTTGAAATTGTTAATAGTGGAAGGAAGGCGGACGAGCCTATTGGGGGTTGGACTGGTTTGGGAGGTTGGGAGTAGTAATTACTGGAATTCATGAGGTTAGCAAGTTGACATGGGAGGTGCTAGTGGGAGGAATTAAGAGAGTGTTTGCTGAGGGACTGGGGCAGTATAAGGGTCCACCTATATCATTGCATCTTGATCCTTTAGTACCCCAATACGTCTAAAATCACGGCAGTATTCCATTTGCTTTGCGCTCTAAAGTGGATGCAGAACTAGATCGGTTATTGGAACAGGGAATATTGGAGCCAGTGGTAAATGCAAAATGGGAAACTCCAATTGTGACCCCCCTGAAGGCCAATGGGGATGTGCGATTTGTGCTGATTATAAGTGCACAATTAACAAGGCATTGCAGAAACATCCGTATCTGTGCGCCAGTTGTCAGTCAGTTGTTAGCAACATTGGCAGGGGAAAGGTTTTGCAAAATTAGATCTAGCGCAGGGATACCAACAGCTGGAAGTGGATGATGCCACTGCAGAAGCCCAGACGATAGTGACTCACAGGGGGGCATTCAGAGTAAAGCGGCTGCAATTTGGAGTGAGCGTAGCTCCTGGGATATTCCAGAGCTTGATGGAAGAAATATTAAAAAACTTGCCGGGAGTCATACCATATTTTGATGATGTCTTGATAGTGGGTGCAACTGAGGAGGAACTGATGACACGGGTACGGAAAGTACTGCAGTGCTTCTCAGATGTAGGGTTGCGCGTTAAGCGCGAAAAATGCATGTTTGGAGTAGCGCAAGTAGAGTTTTTGGGATACATGGTAGATGCAAGGGGAATCCACCCGACATCAGCAAAGGTGAGGGCCATCCAGGATGCCCCAGCACCACAGTCAAAGCAAGAGTTACAGGCATTTTTGGGATTGCTAAATTTTTACCATTCATTCTTAAAGCATAAGGCCACAATGCGAGCCACTGCACCGTTTATTAGATAAACGGGCAGTGTGGCAGTGGACAAGTCAGCATGAGAAGGCATTCCGAGATGTCAAACGATTGTTGTCATCAGAAAGTGTATTGGTTCATTTTGATGAGAGGAAGCCATTAATTTTCGCGTGCGATGCCTCACCGTATGGAGGTGAAGCAGTGTTGAGCCATCAATTGGAGGACATGCGGGAACCTCCAATTGCGTTATATTCTAGGCCGCTGTCTACACCGGAGCGAAATTACGCGCAAATTGATAAGGAGGCATTAGCAATAGTGGCTGGGGTTAAGAAGTTTCATGATTACGTGTATGGGCGACCATTTATGATTGTTACAGACCATAAGCCGCTGTTGGGATTATTTTCCTCAGAGCGCCAGACACCACAGATATTGTCCCCTAGAATGCTGCGGTGGGCAATGTTCCTGAATGCATATGATTATGTCTTGCAGCACCAGTCGGGAAAGAAAATTGGTCATGTAGATGCGTTGAGTCGCTTGCCAGTACAAAGGGAGGAGGAAGATCATTCCCCACTTTTGGAGGTTTTGATGTTGGAATCAAGTTATCAGAGCCTCCAGTGCAAGCGGCAGAAATAGCAGAAAGGTCAGCTAAGGACCCAGTGCTTGCCCGAGTTTTGAATTGGGCATGGAAGGGTTGGCCATTGGGTAAGTTAGAGGAAAAATTCAGACCATTTGGAATGAGGCAGCACGAGATATCTGTCCACAAGGGGTGCTTACTGTGGGGAAATAGAGTAGTGATCCCAGCAGCTTTAAGGATTAGGGTGCTGGAGGCCTTACATGTAGGGCACCCCGGAATAGTGAGAATGAAGGCATTGCCCCAGAAGTTATGTGTGGTGGCCAAAGATGGATAGTGAAATAGAAGAATGGGTGGCCAGGTGCAGGGAGTGTCAGATAACGCGACCTGCCCCACCTCAGGCCCCTACCTATCAATGGGAGTCCACAAACACCGTGGTCAAGGGTACATATTGATTTTGCAGGGCCTTTCCAAGGCCAGGTGTTTCTCATCGTAGTGGACTCATATTCCAAATGGCTAGAAGTAGTGCCAGTAATGTCAATGACATCATAAACAGTTATTAGGGCACTGCGTAAGTTATTTGCTACCCATGGCCTTCCGGATACGGTCGTATCGGATAATTGGACAGCGTTTGTATCCAAGGAGTTTAGAGTATTCCTGGCCACGGTGTTATTCGCCAGGTTACCTCGGCCCCTTTCATCCGCTACTGAATGGGCAGGCAGAAAGGATGGTGCGTACAACTTGAAAGGATGCATTGCAGCGAATAGTAGAGGGGATTGGCATTCGGTTGGCGTAATTTTGTTAACACAGCACATAACACCGTGGCACAGCCACGGGAGGAGTCCTGCGGAGTTGCTAATGAATCGGAAACTTTACAACGCTGCTGGACCGAATGCATCCCGCATTCAGTTGATGATCGGTCCACGGAAAGAAGATCAGGGTGTTGAAAGCACTCTCGGGGACATTTTGATAAGGGATGATGCGTGTGTAATGTCCGGGAGAATTATGGAGCAGGTCCATGTTGGGTCCCAGCAGTTGTGAGGCAGCAGCGACAGGGCCTCTTTGTCTTTATAGGGTGGAAACTGAAGAGGGGCGGGTGATCCGCAGAACATGTTGGGACCGCCAAGTAAGGAAGAAGGAAGTGCCAGGGTCCAACAGTAGATCAGGAACCCTATGGCAGGAATCCTCCCGAATCTAGAGGCGTTAAGGGGCAGATGGAGCTGCAGGATGAGGAAGCGAGTAAATAGTCCGAATTGTCTCCAGAGGAAACCTGGGGCGTTAGGGGGCACACAGGATGGAGGATGCAGGATAAAGGAAACAGCAAAGCGGAGTCCAATTGTTTTGCAGAACCAGGAACAAACATACAGACTCGAGGAGCCAGGAGCGGGAGCTGAGACGCATCTCTTGAAGCGAAAGAGAATCCCTACCAGATTATTACAGGAGTTAGGGGGAAGGGGTGTAATGTATTGTATTGATTGTGAGGTACTGTATTGTTTTAAGAGTCTGCAGCTGTTGCACTGGAATTGGTAATCAGTAGGTGTGTTATATTGAGCACAGCTGCAGAGTGATTTTAGGCTATGTGTGAGTAGCAGCTTTGAAATAAAGTACCATGTTTTGTTCCTCCGACTCCTGACTCTTTGAGACATAACAATTTTTGTCAATGGTTTCAGTTCTGTTTTAAGTGTTAAGAGTCCTAGGCGAATTCTGCAAGGGCCCAAAACAGTAGATTTATCCAGAATTTTTGAAATTTTAATTCCAAATATTGGGCACTCTGTCTAATTCTTGATGATATTATTAGGAGTTAGAAGTCCCTTTTTCCTAGTGGGGACAGGGAATCCCTGCTCCCCTTTCCGATGCCCCCAGGGAGAAATAATTTAAACACCTGTGGTGTCACATTTGGCACCACAACATTTCTGGTTAAAAAACAACAACACTTATGTATGACATAGGTAGGCTGAGGGGGAGGGCGGTATAAAAGTGGAACCAATAAATAAATAAATAGTGTGAAAACAGTGTGAAAATGGTGTAAACTCTTTTACACCGTTTTCACACCTCTGTTTTTGGCCCAAGTGGAATCCACCCTAGACTCGTAGACTCATGCCGAATTGTTTTTATACACCTTTTGTATGGCATTTATATATCTAATGTATGTTATTTTATGCATAGAATATAGAATGCTAATCATGCACTGACATCACTGGAAAACGCTTACATTTTACAGAAAATATTTGGTGTGAGGAAACAGAAAACAGCACACAAATGGAGAGTCACGGGTTAGATTTGTGCAAGGGAGATGCAAAAACTGAAATGGGGCAGTATATTATTGTATTGTATTATTGTATACCTGAAAGTTTTTAAAAAGAAAAACACAGTGATCTATAGAATGAATTAAAATCATCTAACTTCTCACCAGCTTCCAGCTGAGTTGGTCTCATCTATCTATCTATCTATCTATCTATCTATCTATCTATCTATCTATCTATCTATCTATCTATCTATCTATCTATCTATCTATCTATCTATCTATCTATCTATCTATCTATCTATCTATCTATCTATCTATCTATCTATCTATCTATCTATCTATGTCTGTCATATTGCTTTTGGTTTAGCAATCTGACAGTATGATCCTAAGCAGAATTACACCTTACTATGTCCTGAATTATGCAGTGGAGTAGAATATCCATGTCTTTAAGGGGACTGAGTTCATGGTGGCTAGAATTAAATTTTGATTCATTCAGAACCGTGCACTGTGCTCAGACACTCTCAGAGTCTGTTTCAGTCACTGCAAAGAATGGCTGTGTTAGACTCCATTCTTGAAAATATATAGATGCACATGAAGCAGTGGGGATGGTGGAAGATGTTCATGGATGAGTTAGCATAAGAGCTGCAGCTGTGCTTTAATTCCAGCAGGGAAAATATATCTCCTGCATATTCTCAATAGGTCAGAAAGAAATACTCAGCACACCAAAGGCATAAACCTTAAAAATGCTTTCAGCAACAGAATGTGGCAGTTGGGTGTTGTGAGACCTGAACTTTTGCCTGCCATTCTGTGGAAGTGCATCAACAATGTCCTGAGAGGACTTCTTTTCCCTCAAGACTCTGCCAAGAATGCCTGAAGTAATATGAACACAAGAGTGCTCTTGAGTACATGTAGAGTGTCTTTCCACTATGTTTGCCTTATCCACACATTATTGGGATATTGTGTTATCATTGAACTATAGTAATTATTCGTAACTGGATTGACTTGCCCACACAGGGGAATCCAGTTGTAAATGACTGCTGTATTGCAGTGATCGCCAACATGGTGCCTGCTGGTGGGTTTCCTGATATCCGTTTGGTTCTTCAACAAAAGCATCTTTTTCTCAAAGTGAAACAAATCTGGCTGTCCTTGACCTCACTGAAGGAGGAAGTTCTTCAGAAGAATGCAGGAAGTATATCCTGAACACACACTGGCATGATGACTGCTACTGACTGAGTGCACCTCCAAATGTGGAGATGCAAAGGTCGCACATGCACAAGAACACAGCTGATTTGGAATGCTGAAAGACCACTCGCACAATGATGACCTGGAGACATAAAGTAATCCAAGCAAATCAGTAAACTGTGAGCATGCAACATGGCCTGCACTTTTGGTACAAACCTAGAAAGGATGTCGTTGTGTCAGGATGACGTTAAAGAATTCCCCAATTCTCTGTGCTTTTACTATATTACCATGGTGGAATCCAAAAGCACTGCCACAATGCAGTGATATCACTTCTGGGTTTGTGCAGCATCGCCCCCCCACCCCAATCCCCATCCCCATCCACACACACAAACACTATTCTAGCAACTGTCAGCAATGGACAGAGGCTACTGAGTTAGAGGTTTCCCAACAGAGTGGAAGACCTGGCAATGCTATTCTCAATATCTCCATAGATATTTAGCTATGTTTATGTCATAACAACTGACTGATACCATCAATGCCTGATCCTCCTCTCAGGAGAGGTAGAGTTGAAGATTTTATTGTCTGCTATCTATTCTGTAATGTTATGGTCTGCTATCTGTCCTGTTATTTTGTATGGATTGGTTGTGTTTTAAATTTACTACTTATTAAGGGTTTTATATATGTTTTTAAATTAAGTTTTAAATATTATTAGCAAAACTAATAATAAACAAACAAACAAGTAAATAAAGGTAATATTTTAATGATTTCATTGTCTACTATTCTCTTAGGCACTATCTTGAGCAATGTATATATAAATATGTATATTTTTGTATATGCTCTCTCTCTCTGCACTTCAAATATACATGCACCATACACAAACACACACACACACCCTGATCATGTGTGGACAGTGAGACATATGCCAAGGAATCATGAACCTCACTTCCCCCTGATTCCCCTCGCCACATCCTTTATGCTCATGCCACAGCGCTTTATGATCTGACTGTTGTGCTGCTCCGAGTGCCTTCCATTTTTGAACTTGCACTTTCTGCCTTAAGAATTGCAAGCAATCAATCAATTATAATGTCTGGTTTTATGTCAGTATTGACAATGTAGTGATTAATTATCTAGCTGCCATGGGGTGAGTTGAGTAATCTGAACACACTGATTGGCAGAAAAAACCTGTCATGGAGGTTCCAATCTTACAGAACCTTCCTATCACACTCATCAATGACAGTCTAAGTAAGTGGGTCACTGGAGTGGCTGGTCCCTGTTAATTTATTTTTTTTCAAGCACACTATACATATTCATGGAATCATGCTGTTCGCCTGTCACCTCAAAGAAACTCTGCATATTATAAACTCTCCACATTATAATTTTTTAAAATGCACACAGTGAGGCTTGGGGGCTTGGAGGCAGAGATATTAGAATTATGTTTCTGAGCCTTTTTGCAAAGCATTGGCATCAGCAGTTATTTGCCCATGTGATGGGTTAATAACTGCTTTGTCTTATAGGTAGTATGTTCCCTTGGCTGTCATGCAGTTGTAAAAGTAGAAAGAGAAAAGAGAAAACAAATGAGCCAGACTGTAGAGTCTTCATACATAAATACTTTCTACAGAAGGTTTTTAAAGATTGGGGGGAGGGAAGAGAAAGGAATACTATTAGACATACCCCTCCAAATTAAAAAAATAAATAAAAGGAAATATCCCTCTCTACCACTGTCTGCTATGGTCAGCTTTGCCTCTGGACCTGAGTTTATGATTTGTGAGAATGCTAATGACCATTCTAAAGATGTTTTCTTCAGATGGGTACCTTCCCATCAATATTTCCAGTCTGGTAAATTTCCAGTCAGGTAAATGGGCTTTTACTGTTGGTAAATCCATGCTTTAGTGTGGCTTACCAAGGTGGGTGCAGAGTGTGGTTTCACTTGCCTCATTCAGGGAGGGATGTAAAAAGGTTTCATCTCAAAGGACATTTTGTGGAGATCAACTGTTTTGGCAGTGTGGGCTGCGTGTTTCTTTGTGTGTTTATTAGGGTTGCTAGCAAAAGGCTGGCAACTAGCAAGTGACGCACTTGTGGGAGAAGGGCGTCATTGAGTCATTTCTGGTGCAATCCAGAAGTGGTGACACTGTTTCACTCTAGAATTCACCCCAAATTCTATCGTTTAACTGTAACATTTTGGATGAATGCTAGAATATTGCCCAACGTGGTTAAGCCACTACTGGGTCACACCCATCATGGCCTCCCTGGGAATGCAAATTGCTGCCCCTCCCCACATTTCTCCCTGCTGTGTCCCCTTGCCACCCAGCTGAGCAGTGCCAGGTAGAGCTGGTGGGAGCAGGAGGTCTTTTACTAACACAGGACACCTGGCTTTTCTGCTACAAATATATCTTTTGGGTTTTTTTAAATTGTTTTATGGCTCTTACATCGTTTTAAATGTTTGTAACTGGTTGCTGCTTGGTTAGCCTCCTCAAATTGACATCAGATTACATATTAATTCTTTAAATAAATTGAATAAATGATTAAATAATGTCACCATTGTGGTAATGGTAAGATGGACAAATGCAGTCTACAGAAAAATGGAGTCTGTATTCCTGGTGGAAAGGAAAATATACCTTGGATACAGACTAACATTTCCACAGGCCAAGGGACTATATCCCCATCTCTGGCAGCAGTTCCAAATGCCCTGAATTTTTTTTCTTGTACTTGAAGAAACATTAGTCTGGAGCCAATCTTATACCTTCTATTAAATTACCTTGCATTCTGTGAGTGTAGATACCACATCATGGCTGGCTGCCCATTGTAAATTCTCACAGTTACTTGAAAGTTTCATTGATTTCAATGAACAATATTTCCAGGTAACTGTATTCGAAAACGGAATGCTAATGGCCATACATTATTGTAAATAATCTTAAGTGTGTTTATTCGCTTAGGATTTCAGGAGGATTTCCCAGGGTATTAAGGTTTCTTCAGCACTGAGTAGGTCCTCTGATTATGTATGTGCTTAAACTGATTAATGCTGAAAAGCTGAGGATACTATTTGAAAAAAATGTCACACCATACCATTGTTAAAATAAAGAAATCTGTTTAGTCTGTTGCTCTTTCCAAACAAGGAGCTATCAGAACAAACCACAGAGAGAAGAGACAGGCTTTCATTCAAGGAGTGTTTTGGGGATAAAATTATTGTCAGCATCTCAGAAGTTTCCCCAAAATGGTACTTTTGTAGCACACAAGGTCTATGCAAAAGATGCCACGGTGTCAAAGTTTTCACAGGACGCATTGGGGATGACACATACAACTTACTTGTGGCTTCATCGCTCCTAAATAATGCAGCGATTTCTGATGTGTGCCACTAAAACATTTATATTGCCTCATCATGTATGTTGTATAAATATTTATTATAATAAATTATTAAAAGGATCACATGAATATTGATTATTATTGCTGCACAATGGCCTCTGTGCGGGGGTTTAAGCATGAATCATCTGCATATGGCCATAGTGTTTTCACCACTTATTCAGGGAGCAGCACTAATGATATTCAGTGGAACTACTCTAATTTTAAACAATCCTGAGGACCGTACTATGTACCCATCAAGAAAACACCTGCCATTTTGCAAAGGAATTCACACAGAGGTCTGCCATTATAAGTTCTATGCATATTCAAGGTATGACTCTTGTGGGTACATCATGCTCATTTTTCCTAGTCCATGTTTGGCTCAGACAAAAATGCTGAGAAGCTGGGGCTATCATAAGCAAGCCAGGACAGAAAGTTCTGTTGAGCTGGGTCATTATTTATCCTAGAATACAGAACCTAACCTTATGGGAGGCTAGCAAGGAAAATCTAGTTTCAGGGATTGTCTTCTCAGGGTCCCAAAGAATAGTGATGTAAGCTTTTCATCTCAGTGTGCTTTATTTCCACTATGCTTAGAGCATCTGCTTTGTATTCAGAGGGCCCCAGCTTCACTTCGCAGCATCTCTAGTTAAACATTTTCATAGTTGTTGGTGTAAAACATTTCTACCGCAGGCCCTGTAAAGCTACTGCCACTCAGAGTTGATAAGAGCCAGCATGGTGTAGTGTTGGACCAGGATCCGTGACACTCAGATCCAAATTCCTAATCTGTTGTGAAGTTTGCTGGGCAGTGGCGTAGTGCCAACAGGACAGGGTGTGTAGAATGCCCCAGGCATGCCCAGCGCATGGATATGACATGGGCATGGGTGTTCCGGGGCATGGGCATTCTGGGGCATAGTGGAGCACAGGGCACATGCATTCCCTGGGCACCGTTCCCCCCTTGCTCTGCCCCTGTTGCTGGGTGATCTTGGGTCTGTCGTGCACTGTCAGCCTATCTCACATGGTTGTTGTGAGGATAAAATCAAGGGAAGGAGAATGATGTGTACTGTCCTGAGCTCCCTTGAGGAAGGGTGAGCTGTGAAAAGACTTATTGATGGACCATATTATTCATTCATTCATTCATTCATTCATTCATTCATTCATTCATTCATTCATTCATTCATTCATTTATACCGCCCTCCCCCGGAGGGCTCAGGGTGGTGAACAGCACAAACATAAATAGAGCACATAAGACTAAAAACTAAAACCCATTAGTTTCCTGGCTCTATATAAAGTAAAACCCCATCCCATTAAAACGCAACATACTAAAATCAACATGATAAATGGCACCTACTATCAAGTCCCCTAAAAGAAAAGGGGGAAGGGGACGGCAGGATCCACTGATGTTATAAAGGAGGGGGAGCCATCAGCAGCCAGCCTCCCCAAAGGCCCGGCAGAACAGCTCAGTCTTGCAGGCCCTGCGGAACTCACCGATAGATTCATGTGTCTGTATAATGGGGGTAACTCTGTACAGGACTGCATGGCTAATAATAAAATTGAGGAGAAGTTACACAGTTCAGAGTTAAGCACTATCACAACTTGAGATCAGAGACAGTGCAATGTTATGCAGAAAAAAATGACTTTAAAGGCTTCATAGGATTGCACTTTTAAACACATATATACTTACAAAAAATTAATGGGACTTACACCTTAATTGCTGCTGACACATCCATAATTACATATTTTTTAATATTTATGTCTCATGTCTTGATAGGACTCTTTAGGTAGCTCACAATGTTTCCACAATATTAAAATACAAACTACAGTAGTTCAGCGATAGGGCAACAGGCTGTTGAAGAAGAACTAAATGGCACCAGTTACAATATACAGAGGAAATGATAACAAAGCCTGGTTGTTCTGTCACTCAGACCCAATAGCTAAAGAACTGAAAGTTATTTGATTGGGTCCCATGATGCTGTCTGAGTAAGTTCCTGAGAAAGAGATTTTCCACATTAATTTCAGGTTTTGAAAATAGTTAGGGAGTTTCTCATTTCCAGCTACATGCTGTTAAGGTTGTTAAGCAGGCTCACATGGTTTGTTTCTAAAAAATGCCCAGCTTTTGCTTAAGCAGAAAGTGCTGAAATGTGGACGTTAACATTTTGCCTATAATAAACCCATTGCCTTTTAAAGACTGCTCACTGATTTCCCAACTATCATCCAATGAAACCTATGTTCCTCAGAGGTTCATCAGATGTTCCTCAAAGACCAGAATTCAGGATGAGTTTTTCTAAAACATGCTGATGTTTCCATAAGTGACACTTACTGTTACTTGTTAAGTGACACTTACTGTTAAGCAGCAGTGGCGTAGGAGGTTAAGAGCTCGTGTATCTAATCTGGAGGAACCGGGTTTGATTCCCAGCTCTGCCACCTGAGCTGCAGAGGCTTATTTGGGGAATTCAGATTAGTCTGTGCACTCCCACGCACGCCAGCTGGGTGACCTTGGGCTAGTCACAGCTTCTCGGAGCTCTCTCAGCCCCACCTACCTCACAGGGTGTTTGTTGTGAGGGGGGAAGGGCAAGGAGATTGTAGGCCCCTTTGAGTCTCCTGCAGGAGAGAAAGGGGGGATATAAATCCAAACTCCTCCTCCTCCTCCTCCTCCTCCTCCTCCTCCTCTTCTTCTTCTTCTTCTTCTTCTTCTTCTTCTTCTTCTTCTTCTTCTTCTTCTTCTTCTTCTTCTTAAGTGGGGTAAGAATAGGACTTTTTCATCTAAATGAACATCTCAGAAGAGGCTACAGTGTGCTGGGATTCCATGACAGTAATGTAAGCTTCCTTGTTGATTAGTTCATACTTTTTTCTTATGTTTATATCTTTTCTTTCTTCCATCATGAAAGTCATAGCAGAGTAAACTAGAGGCAGGGCATGGACTCAAAACTGTAAAATTCTGGTTGTGTCTCCATTATGGACCCTGTTATCATAGGGTCATTCTGCATGGGCCAAATAAAATGGGTTGATGCCTTTTTTAAAAGCCTTGTGGGGGGGGGGGGAGTTCCCACAGAACTCACCTCCAAAATGCCTCTAACCTGTTTTATTGGCCAGAACCTGGGTTTAATGAAAATTGATCCCATGATTACCTCAGTTCTGTGCTTTATTTTATTTTTATTCAATTTTTATCCTGTTCTTTCCTGACAAAGTCAAGCTTAGAGTGACTGACAACAAGGTCAAACTATATTAGTCCTTCCTAGACCAGTGAGGGGGAATGTTACGAAATGATAGGATAATGTTACTTCTGACAGAAACCAAAAGATGTCATTTCATTGGCAGTCTGAGACAACACTCTAGAACTGGCCCAAAACACTATGGCCTGTCCCTACCCCTGCCCCCAAATTCCTGTCAATGAACATGTGCATAAGAGGTCTCTCATTCAGACTTGCTTAACTGTGTATTATTTATTTTTGTTTTGTTTGTTTTATATTATTTTGTTTTATATAATTGACCATCTTAGGTGGTGTGTGTGTGTGTGTGTGTGTGTGTTTGTGTACACCTATCTGAGGCAATGTAGTATGGCATAGTCTGATCTCATCAAATCTCAAAAGCTAAGCAGAATCAGTACTTGGAAGGGAAACTACCAATGAAAGACTCTGCAGAAGGCGGCAATGGCAACCCACCTCTATATCTCAAGTGCCTTGAAAGCCCCTTTCTGGAATCACCATATGTCAACTGCAACTTGACAGGCACTTTACATACACACAAATCTGTCTGTCCGTCCGTCCGTCCGTCCGTCCGTCCGTCCGTCCGTCCGTCCATCCGTCTGTCTATCTATCTAAACAAGAGGCAGTGAGGGCATGCCAAATAAAGCAGAAAAGTCTTCATGCGCTGACAGAAGACAGTGACAGAAAGGGACACAATAAGCCTCCTGCAGTATGAAAAAGAGGGTCTCCCATCCAGACCAGCCCACCTTCAGGATTATTCACAAATCACATGCATCCTAGACTCTGATTGGGTCACATGGGAAATCACCCGACCCACCAAATAAAAACTGGCTTTTTTTGTTAGATAGTTGTATAGTTGTGCCCAGATGTGCAGAGGTTCCATCTGGTGAATAACCACAGGACACATCTTGGAATGAAATTGGGCCGCAGCCCTTTATTGAGGCAGAAGCTGGGCAAGCAAGAGGAGCGCATCCGTTTTGTGGCCGTTCAGCACCCATGGCTGACCTCAGGACCACACCCCAATCCATACTGGGGAAGACAGGAGGTACTGGGCCACCAAGGTGCCTGCCCGCTGTGTTCCCCTTACTGCTGAGGTGTCAGGCTCAAATTGCAGAGGCCTCCGTGGCATGCGCCATGAGACTACTCCACCCCAAGCCTCTTGTGGAGGCCCCCAACCACGGGGAAGACCGGCACGCAAGCTCGGCCTCCCCCTAAAGATGTGCTCCTCTGCCCAAACCGCCAAGGCTGCGACAAAGTGAGCAGCACAAAACCCTGCCCAAATAGGGACAGAGGGTGGGTCAGTTTGCTCCAGGTGTCGAAGAAGGGCGGAGCAACTGCATGCTGCCTAATATATAGCAAGCGTGCTCCACCCCAACACTCATGCGCATCACACGATCAGGCCGGCTGTGGCTCAGCCGCACAGCCGGCCCAGGGCACACATGCTCACTCCTCCGTAGCTCACCATGTACCCTGCCCCCTGTCGCAATTACGGCCCAGTTGATTCTGGGGCCGTTATTTTTGGAAAATAAACAAACAATATCCCTTGCTCAGGAGAAGGGGAAAAAAACAGAAGGAAAGGCAGATGATAGGAAATTTAGAAATTTAGAACCTGTTGTAGAGCCTTTGACAAACTTTTCCTATATCCAAAATACATTACCACATATAAACATCCTACAATACGGCATCACCAGCAATATTCATGAAAATATATCCAGCTTCATGAAGAGTATCGTGATGTCTTGTCATCTACCTACCCACCCTCCCCACAGCCCCATTCCATGTGCTATGTGCAAAGCAAGATTAAGTGCATCGGCAATCGTTGTGTCAGGACCATACTGATTAATTTAATATTCTGATTGGGTGAGCAGCAAACTATAATAGCTGTTACTTTCTCTGGCAAAGCAGCTCTGAGAAGGTGATAATGAGATTAACATTTGCAGGACCTGATTTGCGTTGCACTGTATTTAATTACAATTTTGACACCACATGGTATGCATCACAGATTGGGCAGGCAGGTCAGTGTTTTTCTCTTCTTTTTTAAAAACCTACAATATGAGTTTGTAACAGATGTAATCAGTTAAGGGTTTTTTTAAGTAAATGTGATGATAAACCCATAGAGAATTCATATTTGGTACAGAAAACTGTACACAAATAAAAGGCTTGATGTGGAGGAAAGATCTCATGCTCCTGTTGCAAATGAAGGAGAGATGTTCCCAGTAGTCTTTGAGCAGACCTAAGTTATTTCCATGTGAAATATTTTTAGTTAGTAGTACCCTAAAATAGAAGATAAAGGGGAAAATGTACCTTTGAATGATAAGATAATAAGTAAATATCAATTTTTAATTCAGGTACCAGGTTTCTTAAGCGATTAGTAATGTGTGCTGTTTTAATGAACTCTCTTCGTTAATTGAATAACACATGTGACACCTGCATTGGAAGGTTTAGCTGGCTTGCTCAAATTAATATGTGAAATATATTAATATATGAAATATATTAATTTGACCAATAGACAGGAGCTCCCAATTCAAGCACAGCCTTGATCTCTCTAACCCAGTGGTGGCGAACCTATGGCACGGGTGCCAGAGGTGGCACTCGGAGCCCTTTCTGTGGGCACACACAGAGTCCCCCCCACACACACATCCATCTAGGCTGGCATGGGCCTCTGGGCTAAATTATTAGCATTAAACCTAAGTCCTAGGTTTTAAGCGGGAACGCTTGATGTGTAGAGGTAACCCTGGTAAGCACTGTTAAACCCCACTACAGATTTTCATGCGAAGAACTAAAGCGTGATCCTTTACTTGGTAGTAAGCTTGGTTGCTGGCAATGGGGCTTACTTCTGAGTAAACCCTCTTAGGGTCACGATTCACCAGTTGGAAGAGTTGCATGGTTGCTTCAAAGAAAAGCCACTGACTACCACCAAGCTTACTCCTGAGTAACGCACGCCTCGGAGCCAACCGTTTATTTCTAAACTAAAACCTTAGTATTCAGGCTAAATTGCCATGTTGGCACTTTGCGATAAATAAGTGGGTTTTGGGTTGCAATTTGGGCACTCAGTCTTGAAAAGGTTCTCCATCACTGCTCTAACCTGTTGGATCTTGTTCACCCTGCGTCCAGAATTCCTTTGCTTCTGTTTCATGGCAACAACCCCAGTGTTGTTTCCATAGCTTTCCCTTTCCGATTAGACTCCCTTTTCACAACTGCTCAATTTATATTTGTTCCATTAAGCCTGTGACTGAATTTTCAGTTGATTTCTTGCTCTACTTCTCTTAGTCCTCTGATGAAGAGCCACTGACAACCCTCAGGGGACCCTGATCATCCTGGGGGTTCAGGGGGCTAGGCAAATTGAGCAGTTTGTTTTGATATGATATTTGTGTGGCTTCTGGGTGATATCGGGGGGGAGGGGTCAGAGGGAATCTTTGTTTTACTGGAACTTGGTGGCATAACCCTGCCCTACCTGTTGCTTTAACCAGTTTGCCTCCAGACCCTGAGCTCACCTTCTTCCCACATAGTTTCTCAATTCTCTGCTTGCACTTCATCCCTATTCCCACTTAAGGCATACGGCACAAAGGTCCCCTTGGCTGTAGTTATTTTGTATTGCCAAATTACTACCAAGTGGCCTTTTATTATCCCTTATTTTATTCCCCTTTATTTTCAACATTCTATAGGTCATGTATCTAATCTGGAGGAACCGGGTTTAATTCCCAGCTCTGCCACCTGAGCTGTGGAGGCTTATCTGGGGAATTCAGATTAGCCTGTGCACTCCCACACACGCCAGCTGGGTGACCTTGGAGTTCTCTCAGCCCCACCTACCACAGGGTGTTTGTTGTGAGGGGGGAAGGGCAAGGAGGTTTTTTAGCCCCTTTGAGTCTCCTATAGGAGAGAAAGGGGGGATATAAATCCAAACTCCTCCTCCTCCTCCTCCTCTTCTTCTTCTTGAGCCACAGAGATAGCTGGAGTATAAATATTTTAATAAAATAACGATAATAAATAAATATCACAGCAGGTATATTACACCCTGTTTATACAGCAAATGCTGTTTTCCTGGTGAGATAACTGGTCAGGTAACTGTGACTGATAGTTCATCTGAAACTCCCCAGTATGCATGTTAATTAATATGAAGGGGGAAATACTGCAATTTTCCCAAACACTTAAGATTTCTCACTGAGGTATTCCAGTATTGGGACTTTTCTTTCTAATTAATATTCAGCAAAATTATTTCCTTTAGGAAATAATTGGTGAAAAACCAACTCCACTGTCTACTAATTTCTTCCACTCGTATGAGAAATTATTTCTTAATTTGGGAGGATTTTCATGAGAAAGCAGTCCAAATATTTAGGAAAAAGATGTTCTTCCAAATTTGTATTCACTAGAGCTTGAACTCTAATACAAAATTTGAGGGGGGGGGGGCTTTGAACGATTCTGAAAATTAGATTTATTGACTATTTATTAACTTTCTCCCCAATGGGGACCCAAATCAGCTCACACTGTTCTCCACTTCACCATTTAATCCTCACAACAACCCTGTGAGGTAGGTTAGGCTGAGAAACTGGCCCCAAGATTCCCTAGTGAGTCTCCTTGGTATGAGTTGGGATTCAAACATGGTTCTCTCAGATACTAGTCCAAGACCCTTTAACTACTACACCAAACTTAATCACAGAATTTGTTTTCCTCATTGTTGCTTACTGATAAATATACAAAGTTTTTAGTCCCATGGAAGGTGCAAACCTAGGATTTCCAATCCCAGATTAACTGCAGAAAATGCAATATGGTGGTGCTGGAAACTGCAGTGGGAAAGCAAGAAGCAAGAGGTCGAGGGGAGCGACCTGTGGACTTTTGCCTGCCTACGCTAGACGGCAAAGCTTTGCATTTAGTCTCATCTGTCAGAAGCCTGGGAGTGACTTTGGACCCAATACTGTCACTTGAGGCCCAGGTTACTCGGATAGCCCAGGTAGCGTTCCACCATTTGCGTCAGGCACAGCAACTGGCCCCATAGCTCTCCCATTCTGACCTGGCCACAGTGATCCATGCAGCGGTCACCTCCAGGCTTGATTATTGTAACTCGCTTTATGCTGGCCTACCTTTGACTGTGATCCAGAAACTGAAACTTGCGCAATATGCGGCAGCCAGACTCCTTACTGGAGCATCTAGCCAGGACCAGATTACGCTGGTCCTATACCATTTGCAGTGGCTGCCCATCGAGTTCCGGGTCATGTTCAAAGTATTGGTTTTAACCTTTAAGGTTATAAGTGGCCTTGGGCCTACATACCTGAGGGACCACATCTCCCTGTATTGCACTGCTAGGTCCCTCCACTCCTTGGAGGAGAACCTATTAGTGGTCCCTGGCCCGAAGGACATCTGTCTGGCCTCTACAAAGGCCAGGGCTTTTACAGCCCTGGCCCCTACCTGGTGGAACAGGCTCTCTAGAGAGATCAGGGCCCTGCGGGACTTGCAAAGTTTCCACAGGCCTGCAAAACAGACTTGTTCCGCCAGGCATTTGACTAGCCAGATTGATCGTTATCAGCCCCATTCCATCTAGGGGCCTTTCCCCACTTACCTTAAGCCCTGCGCTACTTGAGAGTAGCGCAGGGTCCCCGGGCACTCCCCACGACAGGGGCGGCGACAGTGCAGCCGCCCTGATGCTGCTGATGTCGCGCCCCCTCAGCACGCGGCATCCCAGGCGCTCTTCTTAAGGGCGCCTTTTGATGACCCCGCGCAGAGTGCGGGGTCGTGGGGACGCCCGGGGGCGCGCCTGGGATGCTCTCAGCGCGCGGCATAGGGGGGATGGAAAAGAGTGGGGAAAGGCCCTATGCCTCTTGTGGGCATGGAGGAGGGTTGGGGTTTTGTTGCCATCTGTTACAATATTGCTCCTTTTATGGTATTTTATTCTGAGTATGGTTTTATTCTGGTTTTATTGTATGTATTTTTAGACTTTAATTGTTTTACTTTGTTGTTCACCATCCTGAGCCCTTCGGGGGAGGGTGGTTCATAAGTTTAATAAATCAATTAAATTTTTAAAATAGTGGTGGAGCATGCCTTCCCTTTCCTCATTCTTCTTCCATGACAACTTCTGCCCATCTTTCCAGTCTAGTTATACAGGTAACGCAGCGAGAGAAGAGTTAAGAACACCACTCCAGCCTTGACCTCCAAAGAACCTCATGCTCCTGTTGTAAATGCACAGTGGGCTAGATCCGACCTATACAAGCAAAATAAGGAGCTGTGCTGCATTTGGGAAGAGACAGTACAGGCATTTCAAGAAGGGCCAAGCAATAAGATTGGATTAGGTAAACCCACTGTGATACATAGCTAAGAGACATCTATCTATTTTATTTATTTTTCTGTGCCATTTACTATACCGCCCACCCCCAAAGGGCTCTTTTTTATATCTTTTTTGTTTCTTGGCCTTTTGTTGCGATGCTGATTTCAGCTTCAGATGCTTCAATGCTAGCAGCATGTAGCTAAAAGTGCAACTTTCATCTTCTCTTTGGATCTGTTAAACATTTTTAGGAAATATGGCGAAAAGCCAGGTTTGTCAGCTCTGCTGGTTTTTTTCCAGATGTTTGAGACAGAAAGAGGCAGTAACATGATCCTTTGTAAATACTGCACAGTGTTACTCATCACCATATCGGTGACCTCTGTGTCTTGGAAGCTTTACTTGGTGGTGGGTTTTAAAATAATCTACTTTGAGCAGCTGTTCATGCTCTTGAATTCCATTCTGCCTCACACATCAACAGGATTGCCAGTTGTGTTACAACAGCAGAACCCTTCTTCTCAGTGAGGAGGCAAGATGCTGACATGTCTAAGCTGAAGATTTTGTTCTGAACTATGTTTAGAAACTGACTGTTGGAGTTTAGTTAGTGACACAGAGGAAATTCAAAACTTGCAAACACTGTCCTGAACAAGAGTGATCCTTTAAGGTGTGTTTTGCCATGACTGAAGTTTTTCTACTTTCTTCAAACATCATGTTTTCTACTTTCTTCAAACAACATGTATACATTATGGATTGCCTTGGTGAACATTAAACAAATGTTTGTGTTTTTAGAAATACAGGCACATACCTCTTCTGGAGTAGGGTTAGCACAAGTTAATGATCTTCATCCATGACAGTTTATCAGGATATACACAGTGGTGGGATTCAGCAGGTTCGCACCACTTCGGCAGAACCTGTTGTTAAAATGGTGCTGATAAACAACCAGTTGTTAAATTATTTGACTCCCACGACAAGAACCAGTTGTTAAATTATTTGACTCCCACCACTGTATATACAACAATCACTCTTCCCATGCTCCACAGCACCACGGAGCGTGGGAGGAGTGATTGCTGTGTTCAGACATGTGGCAAAGGGGTTGAGGTGTGATGTGGTGGTGATTTTGGGGTGACCAAGCGAAAAAACCAGGAGGATCCATGAGGATCCATGCTTTTCAAGCTGGTGTTTGGGCCACTCCGGCACCACGGAGTGTGAGATGCATGGCTGATTCCACATGGGCCAAAAACAGCGGTGTGAAAATGGTGTGAAAACAGTATAAACCCTTTTACACCATTTTAAACCCTTTTACACCATTTTCACACTGCTGTTTTTGGCCCATGCGGAATCAACCCATGATTGTTTTGGTGTTGCCTCTAGACTAAGACTAAGGCTCCTTCCACACATGCAGAATAATGGACTTTCAAACTGCTTTCAGTGCTCTTTGAAGCTGTGCGGAATAGCAAAATCCACTTGCAAACAGTTGTGAAAGTGGTTTGAAAACGCATTATTCTGTGTGTGCGGAAGGGGCTATGCTGCATAGTTTCATGGTGATTTCATTTCATTCCAGTGGAAAAATCATATGAATTCACGAGGATCCGTTTAAAATCACCTGGATTTTGCTGGTTTATGCGCCACTTCAACTCCACGGAGCGTGGTATGCATGGTTGTTGTGTTCAGACATGTAGCTAAGTGCTTGAGCTGTGATTTGCTGGTAAGTTTTGAGTGATTAAGTGAGAAAATCAGGAGGATCCATGAGGATCCATGCTTTTCAACCATGTTTTTGCACCACTGCGGTGCCACAAAGCATGGTATGTATGATTGTTATGTTCAGACACGTGGTAAAGGGCTTGAGCTGTGGTTTGGTTGTGATTTTGGGGTGACCAAGGGAAAAAATCATGAGGATCCATGGGGATCCATGCTTTCTAACCACAGCTTTGCACCACTGTGGCGCCACGGAGTGTGGGGTTTGAGATGACCTGGTGCAAAAAAGTGTTCTTTGGTCATAGTGGAGGAGGGTGGTTGCCCATATGGGGGGGGGAGAGCGCAAACCTCAGATTTTGCACCAGGCTCCATTTTCTCTAGCTACGCCTCTGTTCCAAGGTCAAGCTTCATAGCTGATTGAGAATTTGAATGCAGTATTTCTGACTCTAAACACAGTACTTTGTCCATTACACTTCTGGTAGGCATTACAGATGTAACAATACAGTTAGGACATCATACAGGATCAAGACAATACCATTCTCAATTTAAAATATTTCCACAACAAGTAACCTACAATTGATGTTCTCTTATTCTGTTGATTAGAAAAAAAATTATGGGGCAAAATGTCCTGAGCACAGATTTATGTCCCCAGCAATGCTTTCCAGTCATACCCTGGACATTATACATCTGCTGGCCCAGTACAAGCCAGTTCCTTTGTTATGTGTATTTGTTTTGAAATGTTGATATAAAATCCACAGCATCTTGATTATTAAACTGCAGAGACTTGGTATTTTTTATCAAACAGTCGGGTCTAATTGCCTGAGACTATTTACATGCATCAGAGCAATGTTTTATAGCTTTCGGACTGAGTGTAAAATGAATAAATAACATCACTCCAATCACTGTTCAGCTTTATTGCAGAAGATGTGCTGGATAATCTGAAAATAATGTGAAAATTAAAGTACCATCAACAATGGACATCTGTCAAACCACAGGTTTAGCTTGATAGTTCACAATCTGTGCCATTCATAAATATCTCTCCCCCGGTAATGTAAAAAATTATGTATTTCCTTTGAAACCTCTTTTAAAACATTTTGTTTCTGATAGATATACTGACATTCATTTTTACTGGATTTTGCAAATGTTTTTTTTGGGGGGGGGAGTAATTCTGAACTATCAATTTTTGCATCTTAGTTGCATAAATAAAAAAGCCATGCTTATTAATTAAACATTTGAGTGGTGTTTCCATACAAGCCATGTTGATCTACATCTGCAGTTGGCAGCCACCATATATTCCACAAGTGAGAATACGTTTTGTGTGTGCACTCCCACCAGGGATGTAGGAAATGGAGGTTTCATGGGTTTAAACCCCCCTCCCATTACATGTCCAGTGGGGGGGCCAGGTGCTCCTAAGCCCCAGCTGCGCACCCCTCCCGCTCCAGCTGTTTCTCCCACCAGGTCCAGGCAACTGAGCAGTGGCAGGAGCACTGCAAAAACTATAGGCCAGTGCGCGGGGGGGGGGGGCGCATGTGCAGAAGATCTAAGGGAAGCCACCTACACAGGCAGCCAGCATCGCCCGCTTGCAAGCTGCAAACCAGCCGGCTGGGGAAAGAAAGTCTCACCTCTCGCGAGAGCTCCCGGGCTCAAAACCTGCTTCACGAGAGCCGAGAAGTGAGGCTTTCTTTCCCTGGTCAGCTGCGTGTGCCCCCCCTCCCCGAACCCACCCCATTAAAAAGCTATACCTACATCACTGACTCCCATAGTGTTATTTATGAGGAAGGGTTTATTTTTAACCTGAAGGGAACCTGTAGGAAGTGGCTGAGGAGAAAAAATGGGAGAGATTTCTAAGGGGACATGGAGTAGAAAGTTCTCTGAGGGGGAGGAGTTCCTGTGAGGAGAACATTGGCCCATTCTGCACAAGTCTCCTAAAACGTTTGTAAAGCACTTGTAAAACATTTTCAATCCTCTCTTTTGTTCACACACGCCCCCTTGAAACAATTCCTGGCTACCATTTTCTGGTTTTCTCTGTTTTTTTCCCAGTATGTGGACAATTCAGTGCTTCATACTTCACAGCCCCATGCTGCAGTTCCCGGAGTCTTCTGTAGTTGATGCTGTGAAGATTAAACCCCTCAAAAATATCAGAAAAACTTTGAAATGCTGCAAGAACACGGCAGCGGGTTTCTACAAACAAGGAGCGAACTCACAAAATGGTGTCTTAAAGGGTCAGCACACAAATGAAGCCTTTTTGGGGAAAAAAAAAGTCAGCCCAAAGAATTGCTTGAAAAGAGGATGCATTTAGACTGTTTTAAGGTTTTGGGGAAATGCAGAACTCCTCGAAGGAAATGTTTTATTTCCTGCCCCAACACATTTCAAAGCGTCTGTGCAGAAAGGTCACCTGCAGCTGGGTGATGAACCAGGTAGAAAGCTGTAACTTTGGTGGATCTAAGACCCCTTCCGCACAGCACAGGCAGAGCAAGTAGCAGTCAGGATAAAGTAACCCACTCCCTTGTTTTTGCGTTCGCATGCCTCCCATGGAGGCAGCGAACACAGCCTGCGGAAGCAATGCAGGCTGCTGTCACGCCTCTGCATGGACAGGCAGGCATGGTCCCTCACAGCCATGCTGACGTCCCTGTGCCCACACGTGGCTATGCAGCTGCGAGGTGGGGACTTCAAAAAGCAGGAAAGTGTGGCCGAGTAACGCGTTTCCTGGGCAGCCGTTTGCTTGCAACCTGCAGCAAAACAAAAAATAGTTGATATTGCGATTCTTGTAAAACCCGTTTTGGAGGGAGAAACACTAGACAGACTCATGTTAGGGACAGGAACCATGCGAAGTCCCCCCCCACACACACACACACACAAATGGGTTTTTCCCATCATTATCCTGCGTTTATTGGCCCATGTGGAAGGGCCCTAACAGCCGCACCAAGAAGACAGCAACAGTCAAGCTGTAAGAAAGACTGAGATAATTTTTAGAAGGCCTCAGAGAGAGGGTAAAAGACCCTGTCACCTCGGTTCCAGCATTAATTTCTGCTACCTAAAGCTGTGCGTCCATTTTGAGTTCTTATCCCTCTGGCGATTAATCCTGGGATAGTCACCTGAAATATCCAGATTCCCTCACGATCTCCTCACAGCCGAACTATGGAACACAGATCAGTCCCGTTTCTGGTGCCCCCCCCCCCCCACCTTATCACTGGATTTTCCTGGACCTGCTTGTATATGCACCTTTCTGAAAAAACACTCCAATGGGAGCTATTAGGAGATGGGGGCTACACATTTGAGGGTCCATAACTTTGGCCCCCATGAACCAAACTTCACCAAACCTGAGTGGTATCATCAGGAGAGTCTCCCACTGACACCACCCAGGATTTGTGAAGTTTGGTCCAGGGGGTCCAAAGCTATGGACTCCCAAAGGGGGTACCCCATCCCATATTGTTTCCAATAGGAGCTAATAGGAGATGGGGGCTACACATTTGAGGGTCCATAACTTTGGCCCCCATGAACCAAAGTTCACCAAACCTTGGTGGTATCATCAGGAGGATCTCCTAAAGATACTCTGAAATTTTGGTGCTGCTAGCTCAGGGTCTGCAACCTGCGGCTCTCCAGATGTTCATGGACTACAATTCCCATCAGTACCCTGCCAACATGGCCAATTGCAGACCCCTGTACTAGCTTAACAATTGCACCCCTAACAGCAGGCACCCCCCACCCAAGGGGCAGGCCTAGACCTCTTCACTAGAAACATGCTGCAGTGAGGATGTTGGAACCTGGATGAAAACCGATTCTTTTGAAACTTGGAACCGATTCTTTTGAAACTTGGTTGTATCAGCCTTGGTTGAATGAATCCTTGTTTGCATTTTTAGTTCTACTTGTGAACAATAAAAAATTACTAGAGGGTTTCAGGAGTTGTTCTGAAATGGTGCTTTCCTTTCTTCTGGGTTCCATGCTCTCCAGTTAAGAACTTAGTGAGCAGGAGACACCACTCTTACCTCCACACACACACACATTGACGAACCCAGGTTACGCTAAAGGCATCGACGAATAAGAAGTTGTGGAGTGCTTTTCAAGACGATAGAATGGAGCTCTTCTTAGATTACCACCAAAAACTTCAGCTGAAGGAGCCAAACTGGAAACCTGTAATGTATTTAACTCAACTGAATACACCATAGTGAGGATCTAGGTGCCAACTCTGCCATCTCTGGATTGGGAATTTCCTAGATATTTTTGGGGTGGAACTTGGAAAGGGCAGGGTTTGGAAAAGGAAAGGACTTCAGCTGTCATAGAATGCAGTCTCCAAAGCTGCCATTTCCTTCAGGAGAACTGGTATCTGTGATGTGGAGTTAAATAGTAATTCTTGGATATCTCCAGCCCCCACCTGGAAATTTGTAATCCTGTACTTATGTATTGTGGAAAGATAACTGTGTGAATTGTCCCTCTCTTCTCCCTCCCTTTTGGCTGTGGATAGTTCTTCCTCATAGCTACTTTTATTTAGACTTCCCATTCAATTTCCTGTACTATTTCTAGATGAAAAATGACAGAATATATTTTGCTTTTGTCATTTGTTAATTTAGAACATTTTCTATTGTCAAAACATGCTTTGGATTCCAAAACTTCGCTATAAATTCTCCTCAAAAGTTTAACGATGGCAGTGATATAAATACAGGTTACTACAAAAATAGAAAACTTGGACACTCAACTTTTAATTGTGCACATGTCATAATATCTAGGAATCTAATTCATGGAGGACAGATCCATCAAGGGCCACTAGCCATGGTAATTAAAGGGAAATGCCACATTCAGGGGCAATAAATCTCTCCATTCCAAAGCTAGGAGGTAACATCAGATGAAGGCCTTGACTCTGTGCCGTGTCTGTTGGCTATTGAGTACATGAGGTTGAATACATGTTCTTAAAAACAATGGGTTATATTTTTTAGAGGATCAGAGAAGTTTACAATTTCTATACCGGAATTAATCTGCTCTGTAATGCTGCTATTCCTCTTCTTCATCTAGCAGCTGGATCCTTCCCAAGAGCTCAGGTGTATTTTGTTCTTCTCCTTTCGATTAGAAACGTCAACTCACCAAGTAATATTGGAACCATTCATAATGGAGGATATTTGTCTTGTCTGTTTATAGTCCACTATAAATACTGAGTAGAGCTATCAGGAGGAGATAAAATATTGTTTTTTTTAGTTCATAGAAAGAATAATAGTAGACTATGAATACTAGGTTTGAGGTATTTGTTTTGAAGGGTATAAACAGTTATTATTACTAGCTTGTTTCATAAAATCATAGGTCCTACACAGACACAGTATTTTTCTTACAATCAAGAATCAAGATTTTAAATCATGCAGCAAATGTACTGACAGTAACGACCCATAAAATTACCCTCAATTGGGCTGTCATTTCAAAATTTCTTTTATCTGTATATCATAGCCAGCTCACAGTGCTTAAATTTCTAGATGAAACCTGAGAGTGCATTTGATTTTTATCACTTACTAATTCAAATCAATGTTTCTAATGTCAACTTGTGTTTTGACAGCTCACATTTCTGTTTTAAATTTACCCTTCAAAGTTTTGGGGCTTGTGGGGTTTAAATAACAGCTTATTAAACAGGGGCCAGTCCCTGCAATTATGGGGAAACTTTCTGAAGCTATTACCATGAGCACATCAGTGTGTGGAAAGATACACTGGAAACAGCTATTCTAGCAGGGAGAAATCTGTAAACAAGGCAGAATCTTGGTCCTAACTCTGTAGGAATATCCTTCCAAATGTTACTTGAATATTCAGTCTGCTAAGAATACACATCTCTGGGATCATTGTAAAATGTAATCTTGTGAACGCAAAAAGTTGGTTACTTAAGTGCTGTACTCATAGTCATAGAATAATGCGAGCCCCAAGGTCTCCTGGGAAGTGTAGTTCCCACCAGGCTGTTTTCAGACTGAAGGGAACAGGCCGCTTCTCTAGCCTGCATTGTTTCAATAAGGTAAGTGTGGGGGCAGGGCACTGCGGAGTGGGGGGCAGAAAACACAGAGTGTGCACTGGGCACAGCATAGCCCAGCTACGCCTCTGGTGTAAGGTGAAGAATCTTTAAGAAGTATTCAGAGCAAGACCCAAAAAATTATTCAGTGTCATATAATCTATTTGCAAACATATGTACAAAAGCTCAAAAGCACACCAGTAGTGCTGCATGATAATCATATTCTTTCAAGCAATCAGTTCAAAGAACTCAGTATGCTGAAAAAAACCCTAAGAATACATCAATGAAAATTCCTCATTAAGGCGGATCTGAACAGATAAGAGCACCTAACTAAACCTAGCCCATGTCCATATATGATCCGACTTTGTACAAGACTTCGGGAGCAAGTGGTAAGTCTCATTATTGTCCATAATCTGTGTCAGCACCAGTGAGAGAATTGTTCCACAAGTGTGATAGACACAACCCACATAATTGTGCTGGTGTGAGTGGTCTGTCAGAGAATCTCATGATGTAGCAACGTGGCAACGTGTACTGAGTTCTTCGAACTGACTGCTTAAAAGAATATGACTAATCATGCAGCGCTGTTGGTGCATTTTTGAACTTTTGCACACATGTTTGTAAATAGATGATATGACACCAAATAAATGTTTGGGTCTTGCTGTGAATATTTTTTAAAGGTTTTTCATCTTGTAAAAAAAAAATCAACTTACACACCTATTGCTGCTAGCCATGTTCAGTGCACTTCCTCTGTCTTCATTTACATTGCACTGACCCCACTTGGCCATTGTCTATGATGGATTCCGTATAAAGCAGCTTCATATAAGTCTTGGCTGGTACCAGGTGAGGAGATTACAAACTTGTAAAATGTTGGGAAGAATAAGATGAGAGGGCAAAGGGATGAGGGAGGTAATTTGAATTCTGTACTCCATCCACAGACATAATTACAGACAAAGCAAAGTGTTCACAAATAATATTTTCCCACTTTTTCATGATAGGAATATTATCAATCCTAAAGCAACACTGAGAAAAACTATAAGCTTATTGAAAAATTCCAATAGAGACCTGATGGCAGTAGCATGTTAAACTGGGGTACGACTTCAAGTACATTCTTGTTAGTATAGTCATAAAAAAGATCCCAAAAAGGAAAGGAGATAATCTGATAGGTGTGTCAGGTTAAAGTACTCGGTCTTGCTTTAAAGCTCTTTTACTAGTGGCATAAATTTATACAGCACAACCCAAAAAACATCCTTTAGGAATGTCAAGAATGAAGATGCACAAAGTAATATGTCTACATTTTATTAAAACCAGGGGAGAACAGGACAGAAAGTGTAATTGGTAGCTTCGGAGGCGTAGCTTCATTAACTTTGAAGTCATGCAGAAATGAATCCATTCAGATTTTCCCACATTCTGATTGGCTGTTCCTTTTTTGACCATTGTCTGATATGACGTATCTGGTGCTCCCTGTCTCCTTTGCTTTCACTGGTCATCATAACAGGGTTGAGTCATATGTTTCAAAGTCCTCCACCTCCTATTTCTCCAGTATAGTAAATCACTTTTACAAAGCGGAAACAACTCCCCACCACCTGGCTTTCTCTAAGTTAATGATATAGTCATTAATAAAGTGTGATGATTATGAACCCAAGAATCTGGCCCGTCTACCTGACAAACGTTCAGTCTGGGCTACAATCAAGTGTATCTGTGTTGCTTCACATTTTCAACACACAACATTTTTTTAAACAAAAAGAGACAAAGGGACTTTCATGCAATGGCCAGGCAATAATGAATATGTTGCTGTAGATCTCTAAGTGAAATGTCAGACATAATCACTGCCACGGGGAGAAAACATGCTTGGGGGCTTTAGTAAAGTGGTGTGCTGTCCGAGAATCAGCGAAATGCACAACAAGAAGAAGAGGAGTTTGGATTTATATCCCCCTTTCTCTCCTGCAGAAGACTCAAAGGGGCTTACAATCTCCTTGCCCTTCCCCCCTCACAACAAACACCCTGTGAGGTAGGTGGGGCTGAGAGAGCTCCGAGAAGCTGTGACTAGCCCAAGGTCACCCAGCTGGCATGTGTGGGAGTGTACAGGCTGATCTGAATTCCCCAGATAAGCCTCCACAGCTCAGTGGCAGAGTGGAGAATCAAACCCGGTTCCTCCAGATTAGCTACACGAGCTCTTAACCTCCTACGCCACTGCTGGTGGGCAGGCAGAATCACCCTGAAATGGATGGCAGTAGCAGAAAGTGAAAGCGTGGTGGCAGAAATGAAAGTAAAAAGGTAAAAGGGTGGAAGGAAGAGGGGAAATTGGCCAAATGGCGGGAAAAATAAAGTGTCCCCTGCCTGACATGCCTCTGAAAATGCCAGTCATGGGGGTGGGGGGGGGCGGAAGTGGGGGGGGGGGTTAGGAGTAAAAAGTACTAGACACAGCCCCCAAAATCCACAACAGCCAGTATTTTTGTTAGTCTTTTTTTAAAATAGTAAGAGTTCAAGCAAAGTGAAGTGAAAATAAGTACCTGTTTTCAAAATGGCAGACAAACAGCATAGTCACTTCAGAAGGTGATTTAAAAAAGGCAAAGCACTGAATCATTACTGACCTATGGGCTGACATAATTTCTATTTATTAGAAATATGCCCTACCCAGAATGTGTGTTCGTCCCATATCTCTGCATGCATTCCACTTTTTACGGCATGGTTCTCATTTCACTCATCTTTTCTCCTTAAATCCAATGTGGTTTTCTCAGACAAATCTTCCTTTCCTAGAAAAGGTTGGTGACCCCTGGTTCAGTTTATCCTTCCAAAAAATGTTGTCTCAGGAAATAAGGGGATCATTAGTTTTATTACTGGAAGAGTGACCACATGCAAAGACAGACTGGCTCCTGTGTGTTTAATAGCAGTGCAGAATTCCCTCTTATATACAACCATTAAAGATGCGGAACCCTACTATCTTTGTTATTTTGCCTGATCTAAATGAGAACGCCATGCCATAAAAAGTGGAATGCGTGCAGAGATATAGAAAAAAACACACATTCTGGGTAGGGTATCTTCTTTTGCAGCCCTGCTCTCCCCACCCCCCCAAAAATCTGGAGATGAGGTAGGTGATGACCAGAGACAGATTTCAGAATGTCCCTGCCCTTGAGGCCTTCCTGCTATATCCTTTGCTTCATTTTAAGTGCAGGTCTCCTTTTAAACCCAGACTTTTAATTATCGTCTCTTTAAAATTGTGTGGTCTCTTTTAGACCCAGGGATCATTTTATCTACATCACTTTAGGATGCTCAATGTTCCTTTTATGCCATTACACCTGGCAGGTTTAATGGCGCAAGCTTGTTTTTAGTGGCTTTCACAATGGCTTCTGCCTCAAACAGGCCTTTGCAGAGGTGGCAAATAAATTCTCTAAATAAATGAATGGCATGATGTGAAAAGTCTGCTTGGGTGAGAAACAGCAACCTATTTGTAAGGGAAAATTGGTTGTGGAAAGCCTGACTTGCAACAGTATTGCCTGTGTAGCTATTTGAGGAAGTGTGGCCTATTTGTGGTTTATACATCAAAGGTTGGATATAATTAAATTATATAAGCTAGGAATTCACATGGCTCAAGAGATCTCACTTCAGAATACAAGAGATGAAACTTTACTAAATCTCCGTGCTCTATTATACTGCCTTCCAGCTTTCTTGTTTCTGCCCACATTCTCTTTTCTTGTCAACCATATTTTCTTTCCTGTCCTGAGGCCCATGTTTCCCCTCTCTTTATTCAAACCTCGGCCTCACCAGACTACAGAGAGGTGGCAGCGAAGATCAAAAGTCTGGAAATCCCCAGACCAAGCATCACCCAGCCGTGAACTCAGTGCGTGGCCATAAGTAAGCCATTAAGCCCTCCACCGCTGCAATATGGAGATAATATTCCTGATCTTCCACTGTCATAGGGATTACTGAAATAATATATGTGTTTAAACAGTTTCTCTTTCCTGAACTGTTTAATTCCTCCTCCCAAAAAACGACATAAAACCATAACAATCAACCCTACCTCCCCACAGCATGTAGACCACTTATAATCTCCCTCCTTCCCCTAACCCTAAAATAATAAAACAAACACATGAAAGACTGATGAAAATAGGGGAAAAAATAAAGCCGGTAGAATGGCATTAGCTGTTAACAGTAGTCTTAAGGAATGCTGTACCCTTCTAAGTCTACTGGTTTCACTGGACATTGAAAGCTGTAATTCTGGTTAGGATGGCACTGTTAGTTCTCTAGAGATGTGCACATCTGACATCTAGTCTTCTAAACTGGTTGGTATACCCAGGGATATTCAGTCATAAGGATTCCCAGGTAGAGTTTTACAAACGAGAGAGCTAGTGTTTGACTGCTAACTGTGTTCTCAAGAAGAAACATTTATGGTATAAATTTATTGTCCAGGTGCTGGGATGTTATTTAAAAGAGCTATCTTCAAATGAAGTTTTTTCCTGAGTATAAGGACATAACTTAGATGACAGATCTTTTTCCACAGGAAGCTCTGTAACATCTGCAACCGTGTAATCTCTAAGTCTATGCACTTCCAGCAATATTTATAGTCTATTTTGGCAAATCTTTTTAGGAGCCCTGATATATTCTCATTGTTGCCTTTTGTTGAATTAATGTGAAATAAAAGCCCAGAAAGACCAAAAAGTAGATCTGAGAACTGTCACCTGTTCCTCAAACAGAATGTCAGGAGTAGATTTTTTTACTCCAGTTAGGGCAGAATTCACTACTGCTAAGAGCCACCTGGGGCCCCCTGCCCTCCTGCTCAAATGCTTCAGACCTCACTATACCTAATTTAGAAATAGGTAAATGTTGATTTGTTTCATTTTCATTGTATCATTCATAAAGGAGGTATAATGTCTGACACATGCAATGGCATAGCTAGGGGACATCGAGGGCAGGAGCCCTGGGTGACACTTTCTGGGGGCTCACAGTAAGGCAGCACCCCTCTCACAACTGTGCCTCATCCTGAATTTTGGGGAGCTCAGGTAGGAGCACGGTTGCACACCAGTAAATGGGGCTCACCCCACCTGCAATCTCCAAGTGGATATCAGGTGCAGAACCAACCAGGCTCTCCTCCTCACCCATCTCCATGTGGAGAATGGGAGCAGCAGTGGCATACCTAGGCAGCCCTGGGCAAAACCTGAGTTTGATGCCCCCCCATGGGCGGCCACCCTCCCCCCCATGACCAAACAATGATTTTTTTTCCACCAGGTCATTTCAAAGTCACCATCACATTATAGAACATGCCCCAACTCACAAATCTGAACACAGCAATGGGCCATACCACACAGCAGAAATAATTTTTTTGAAAACATTTTCAAAATGCTTTCAAACTGTTTTATTACTGCTATGAAAACAGTTTATGGTGTTGCATCCAGTTCCCCCAATTGGGGGAAACAGCATCACTTTCAATGTTATTTAAACTGGGGACCCCAGATTCTCCCTTTAAGGTGGATTTAAAAGGAGAATCTGGGCTCCCTTGTTTAAACAAGTGATGCTGGAATCCACCCCCAAACAGCATTATTTTCAATGGTCCATAACTTTGGCCTCCTTAAATTAAACCTCACCAAACCTAGGTGCTATCATCAGGAGAGTCTCCCGAAAAATCCCAGAAATGTTGGTGCTGCTAGCCTAAAAACTGCACTCCCTGCAGGCCAAAAACGGGGAAAACACTGAAAATACAAAACAATCCACAAACGAACCTGCATTTTTGTCGCCGTGTGGCGCCCTGGGCAACTGCCCACTTTGCCCAATGGGAGGAACGCCACTGGGTAGCAGGGCCAGCCAGTTGGCTTGCCCAACCTCCAATCCCCATATGGAGGTCAGGAGTAGCAGGGGCCTGTTTGAGCCTCAGTCCATCCATGACCTCCACATAAGGATTAGGAGTGTGGCAAGCCATCTGGCCCTGCTCCTGATCTCCATGTGGAGATTAGGGGTGGGGTGACCCCTTCACAGAATTCAACTGCATCATGCTCTGAACCCCCCTGGCAGGGGATAGCTGGTGAGGGTATGGTGCCCCGGGGTAAGCCCCAGGTGCCATTTTATTAAGTTATGCCCTTGAACATATGGCTAAGCAGTCTTGTAGTCAGTAGTTCTGCAGCATCCAGCTATCCAATAGTGTTTATCGACATTTCACAATTAAACATTTCTACATAAATTAAACACATTGGAATAGAATATTTTCTATCGCTCACTCTTATATATATAAAAAAGACCGCTTAAAGACCTAGGAGTCTTGTAAATAAAAATGACTTGACCCATTGAAAAAGAGAATTTTTTTTCTTTATGTTTTCAATTTACAACACAATCTTGTTCAAGGGTAATGGATCTGAACTGCCACAGCCAGAAATATTTCTGTGACTTTGATAACCTCCATTTAAATCTGAGCGATTTCATAGTCCCTAGCAAACAATATATGCTTTCTACATTGCAAATGGAGGCTCGAGGGAGATATGTCACATGCTTCATTTCTGAGGACAGCATCTAAATCATTCACTGGCCAGATGGCTGCTTGTTTATGAATATAGCAGTTGGGTCTCGGCTTCACAGCATCTTGCTGTAAAGGTAGCCAACGTCAGAACAATTGCCAGAGCCGAACTACTGTCTGTCTCCATTAGAGGGTGGTCCCTCCTTGCCACGGCTGAATTCCATTAGCAAAGTGAGAAGGCCTGCGTTACTGATGCTTGTGCTGTACTGGACATACAAAGCAAGCAAGAGGTTTGGAATACATCTTCAAAACCAGAAACCACATCAAAATGACAATGAAGAAAGCACAAATGTTGAAAGCCCACTGGGAAAGAAGCGGGGCATAAAGGAAGTAAATAAATAAACTAGTATTGGATACACACAGAAGCATGGCCACTTTAGATTTGACTGTCCATATATATCTTTGCAATATTCAGATATAAAATATTCAAATATAAAACATAAGCAATGCCTGGAAAAGGTATATGTGGTGCCCACAGAACACTATATAAATTCAAAGCAAAAGGGAAAAGAAGTTTTCCATTCTCTGTTTGCATTCTCTGACCATTTTCTCCGATACTTCATATACGTACAAATCTGTAACATTTTACCTTTTGGTGTCTGTGTCCCACGTTTACACTTGTTCTCAAAATCCAGCATAAGGAGCTTGTATAAATTATTCCAATATGGCAAAAGACTTTTCACTATCGCACATGTACATTAAATGCATGAGTCCATCTATTACTGTTTATGCACCTCCATCATAACCATGTACATTTGTGTGACAAATATTTCATTTTGGTGGCTAGGATGGTAAGATCACATTTTTGGCACATAAGTGATTACTTCAGCATAATTACTCCATGTTTAGATTTCAAAGGAGCACATAATTTGGGACTGCTGTTCATCAAATAGTTGGCCCCTCTGCCAAACAAGCACAGACTTCCTCTTCTCCCCCTGGAAAATGCAACACAACTGTCAAAATCTTTGCAAAATACACACGCTCCCAGAGGCCAGCATAACACAATCCCTCTGGCCCGATATGCAAAGCAGACACCTTATTAAATAGAGGCTCTTATTAGAATCCAGCTCCAGTCAGAATAAAAAGCAAGGCCTCGTATTGTCAGGCTTTGAAAACCTCACACAGCTGTTGTATGCAAAAGGCTTAATGTGCCTTCATTTCCATACAAGACTTATTTCACTCTCCCTGCCATATCCTCCTCCTCATACGAATCCCATTTAAGAAGTACATGGAGAGGTTTTTCATGCTGGAGAGTGCGTGTTGCTCATCATACGCATGATGTGAAGTTCACAGATGAGAAATGCGAGGGCCTAAAATAAATACTACATGAACCCTGAGATGTGTGGTGGACCCTCGGGAGTTCAGCAAATGAAATGCCTATCAGTCTCTGACACAGTAGACGCTCTCGACAATTGGCAGCTTCATGCTTCATTATGCATGGATCAGATATATAGGTATGGCCTCAGGCAAACTCCCTGGTATACTGCAGAGATGCATTCTGGGAAAAGGCAAATGTTCTTTGCCCATGAATTAGAAACAAGAAGGGGAAAATGGAGGAAAGGACAACAGAATGGAATTGTCAAGACTGAGAAAAAAGAAAGCCAGGAAGAAGACTTATAATGAGCTTCATGGAGTATATCTTATCTCTTTTATCTAGATTATTTGGCAGGTTTTTTTTTAAAAAAAACATCATATTAGGTTTATACCTACGCCACAAAGCAATGAGCTGTTGTTTTAATTTCCTTCCAATATAGATGCTCAAATAAATTTTCTTTTTTAGAAAACGGAAGCAAATATTCTAGGTGAGGAACACCTCATCATAATAAAGTATTGGCAGTCATGGGCTTGCTGGATTTTTTTTTCAGCGTCTACTAAACATCATTAAAACATAGTGTGCTGTCATAATGAATAAAATGATTTTAATGGGAGAGATAACTCTTCCAATTGAAGGCAACTAGGTTCAGTCAGGAAAGGTGCACAAAAAAGCCTCTGAGTCAGGACAAGGCACAGGAATGTGTAAACATCTAGCCCCGGCAGCATTAATTAAGACAAATTTTGATAACTGCAAGAATACCTGGATACCTTCAGAATAGAATGGAAGGCAGATAGATTCTTTATAGAGAATCTCTTGCAAAAGAATAAATGCTACAAGTAATACAAAAAAACTTGTATTGGCATGGGCCAATAACAGCGCCCTAGGTACGGCAAAAACACCGTCCCTAGGGAGCTGTTCGCATGGGGGGCGCAGCTGCATCGCAGCCGCACCACCCTCGCTCCCCCCCAGCGGCGCGAAGCCGCTATTTTCCCACCTCGCTCCCTGTGTGAACAGCAGCGGCTGGAAGGCACCATCCCCCCCTTTCCCAAACGACGTACCTTCCCTGCGACCTTCCGGCACGTCGCCCAGGCCTGGGGACACGCCCCCTGCCCTGCGACTCCAGAGCTGGGGGGGGGGGGGGTGGGGGGGGGGGGGGGGGGGGGGGGGGGGGTTTTGGGGGGGGGGGGCGGGGGGGGGGGGGGGGGGTGGGGGAGGGGGGGGGTGGGGGGGGGGGGGAGGTAAGGAGGGGTGGGGGTGGGGGGGGTGGAAGGGGGTGAGGGGGGGGGGGGGGGTGGGGGGGGGGGGTGGTTTGGGGGGGGGGGGGGGTGGGGGGGGGGGGGGGTGGGGGGGGGGGGGGGTGGGGGGGGGGGGGGGTGGGGGGGGGGGGGGGTTGGGGGGGGGGGGGGTGGGGGGGGGGGGGGGTGGGGGGGGGGGGGGGTGGGGGGGGGGGGGGGGGGGGGGGGGGGGGTGTGTGGGGGGGGGGGGGTGGGGGGGGGGGGGGGTGGGGGGGGGGGGGGGTGGGGGGGGGGGGGGGTGGGGGGGGGGGGGGGTGGGGGGGGGGGGGGGTGGGGGGGGGGGGGGGTGGGGGGGGGGGGGGGTGGGGGGGGGGGGGGGTGGGGGGGGGGGGGGGTGGGGGGGGGGGGGGGTGGGGGGGGGGGGGGGTGGGGGGGGGGGGGGGTGGGGGGGGGGGGGGGTGGGGGGGGGGGGGGGTGGGGGGGGGGGGGGGTGGGGGGGGGGGGGGGTGGGGGGGGGGGGGGGTGGGGGGGGGGGGGGGTGGGGGGGGGGGGGGGTGGGGGGGGGGGGGGGTGGGGGGGGGGGGGGGTGGGGGGGGGGGGGGGTGGGGGGGGGGGGGGGTGGGGGGGGGGGGGGGTGGGGGGGGGGGGGGGTGGGGGGGGGGGGGGGTGGGGGGGGGGGGGGGTGGGGGGGGGGGGGGGTGGGGGGGGGGGGGGGTGGGGGGGGGGGGGGGTGGGGGGGGGGGGGGGTGGGGGGGGGGGGGGGTGGGGGGGGGGGGGGGTGGGGGGGGGGGGGGGTGGGGGGGGGGGGGGGTGGGGGGGGGGGGGGGTGGGGGGGGGGGGGGGTGGGGGGGGGGGGGGGTGGGGGGGGGGGGGGGTGGGGGGGGGGGGGGGTGGGGGGGGGGGGGGGTGGGGGGGGGGGGGGGTGGGGGGGGGGGGGGGTGGGGGGGGGGGGGGGTGGGGGGGGGGGGGGGTGGGGGGGGGGGGGGGTGGGGGGGGGGGGGGGTGGGGGGGGGGGGGGGTGGGGGGGGGGGGGGGTGGGGGGGGGGGGGGGTGGGGGGGGGGGGGGGTGGGGGGGGGGGGGGGTGGGGGGGGGGGGGGGTGGGGGGGGGGGGGGGTGGGGGGGGGGGGGGGTGGGGGGGGGGGGGGGTGGGGGGGGGGGGGGGTGGGGGGGGGGGGGGGTGGGGGGGGGGGGGGGTGGGGGGGGGGGGGGGTGGGGGGGGGGGGGGGTGGGGGGGGGGGGGGGTGGGGGGGGGGGGGGGTGGGGGGGGGGGGGGGTGGGGGGGGGGGGGGGTGGGGGGGGGGGGGGGTGGGGGGGGGGGGGGGTGGGGGGGGGGGGGGGTGGGGGGGGGGGGGGGTGGGGGGGGGGGGGGGTGGGGGGGGGGGGGGGTGGGGGGGGGGGGGGGTGGGGGGGGGGGGGGGTGGGGGGGGGGGGGGGTGGGGGGGGGGGGGGGTGGGGGGGGGGGGGGGTGGGGGGGGGGGGGGGTGGGGGGGGGGGGGGGTGGGGGGGGGGGGGGGTGGGGGGGGGGGGGGGTGGGGGGGGGGGGGGGTGGGGGGGGGGGGGGGTGGGGGGGGGGGGGGGTGGGGGGGGGGGGGGGTGGGGGGGGGGGGGGGTGGGGGGGGGGGGGGGTGGGGGGGGGGGGGGGTGGGGGGGGGGGGGGGTGGGGGGGGGGGGGGGTGGGGGGGGGGGGGGGTGGGGGGGGGGGGGGGTGGGGGGGGGGGGGGGTGGGGGGGGGGGGGGGTGGGGGGGGGGGGGGGTGGGGGGGGGGGGGGGTGGGGGGGGGGGGGGGTGGGGGGGGGGGGGGGTGGGGGGGGGGGGGGGTGGGGGGGGGGGGGGGTGGGGGGGGGGGGGGGTGGGGGGGGGGGGGGGTGGGGGGGGGGGGGGGTGGGGGGGGGGGGGGGTGGGGGGGGGGGGGGGTGGGGGGGGGGGGGGGTGGGGGGGGGGGGGGGTGGGGGGGGGGGGGGGTGGGGGGGGGGGGGGGTGGGGGGGGGGGGGGGTGGGGGGGGGGGGGGGTGGGGGGGGGGGGGGGTGGGGGGGGGGGGGGGTGGGGGGGGGGGGGGGTGGGGGGGGGGGGGGGTGGGGGGGGGGGGGGGTGGGGGGGGGGGGGGGTGGGGGGGGGGGGGGGTGGGGGGGGGGGGGGGTGGGGGGGGGGGGGGGTGGGGGGGGGGGGGGGTGGGGGGGGGGGGGGGTGGGGGGGGGGGGGGGTGGGGGGGGGGGGGGGTGGGGGGGGGGGGGGGTGGGGGGGGGGGGGGGTGGGGGGGGGGGGGGGTGGGGGGGGGGGGGGGTGGGGGGGGGGGGGGGTGGGGGGGGGGGGGGGTGGGGGGGGGGGGGGGTGGGGGGGGGGGGGGGTGGGGGGGGGGGGGGGTGGGGGGGGGGGGGGGTGGGGGGGGGGGGGGGTGGGGGGGGGGGGGGGTGGGGGGGGGGGGGGGTGGGGGGGGGGGGGGGTGGGGGGGGGGGGGGGTGGGGGGGGGGGGGGGTGGGGGGGGGGGGGGGTGGGGGGGGGGGGGGGTGGGGGGGGGGGGGGGTGGGGGGGGGGGGGGGTGGGGGGGGGGGGGGGTGGGGGGGGGGGGGGGTGGGGGGGGGGGGGGGTGGGGGGGGGGGGGGGTGGGGGGGGGGGGGGGTGGGGGGGGGGGGGGGTGGGGGGGGGGGGGGGTGGGGGGGGGGGGGGGTGGGGGGGGGGGGGGGTGGGGGGGGGGGGGGGTGGGGGGGGGGGGGGGTGGGGGGGGGGGGGGGTGGGGGGGGGGGGGGGTGGGGGGGGGGGGGGGTGGGGGGGGGGGGGGGTGGGGGGGGGGGGGGGTGGGGGGGGGGGGGGGTGGGGGGGGGGGGGGGTGGGGGGGGGGGGGGGTGGGGGGGGGGGGGGGTGGGGGGGGGGGGGGGTGGGGGGGGGGGGGGGTGGGGGGGGGGGGGGGTGGGGGGGGGGGGGGGTGGGGGGGGGGGGGGGTGGGGGGGGGGGGGGGTGGGGGGGGGGGGGGGTGGGGGGGGGGGGGGGTGGGGGGGGGGGGGGGTGGGGGGGGGGGGGGGTGGGGGGGGGGGGGGGTGGGGGGGGGGGGGGGTGGGGGGGGGGGGGGGTGGGGGGGGGGGGGGGTGGGGGGGGGGGGGGGTGGGGGGGGGGGGGGGTGGGGGGGGGGGGGGGTGGGGGGGGGGGGGGGTGGGGGGGGGGGGGGGTGGGGGGGGGGGGGGGTGGGGGGGGGGGGGGGTGGGGGGGGGGGGGGGTGGGGGGGGGGGGGGGTGGGGGGGGGGGGGGGTGGGGGGGGGGGGGGGTGGGGGGGGGGGGGGGTGGGGGGGGGGGGGGGTGGGGGGGGGGGGGGGTGGGGGGGGGGGGGGGTGGGGGGGGGGGGGGGTGGGGGGGGGGGGGGGTGGGGGGGGGGGGGGGTGGGGGGGGGGGGGGGTGGGGGGGGGGGGGGGTGGGGGGGGGGGGGGGTGGGGGGGGGGGGGGGTGGGGGGGGGGGGGGGTGGGGGGGGGGGGGGGTGGGGGGGGGGGGGGGTGGGGGGGGGGGGGGGTGGGGGGGGGGGGGGGTGGGGGGGGGGGGGGGTGGGGGGGGGGGGGGGTGGGGGGGGGGGGGGGTGGGGGGGGGGGGGGGTGGGGGGGGGGGGGGGTGGGGGGGGGGGGGGGTGGGGGGGGGGGGGGGTGGGGGGGGGGGGGGGTGGGGGGGGGGGGGGGTGGGGGGGGGGGGGGGTGGGGGGGGGGGGGGGTGGGGGGGGGGGGGGGTGGGGGGGGGGGGGGGTGGGGGGGGGGGGGGGTGGGGGGGGGGGGGGGTGGGGGGGGGGGGGGGTGGGGGGGGGGGGGGGTGGGGGGGGGGGGGGGTGGGGGGGGGGGGGGGTGGGGGGGGGGGGGGGTGGGGGGGGGGGGGGGTGGGGGGGGGGGGGGGTGGGGGGGGGGGGGGGTGGGGGGGGGGGGGGGTGGGGGGGGGGGGGGGTGGGGGGGGGGGGGGGTGGGGGGGGGGGGGGGTGGGGGGGGGGGGGGGTGGGGGGGGGGGGGGGTGGGGGGGGGGGGGGGTGGGGGGGGGGGGGGGTGGGGGGGGGGGGGGGTGGGGGGGGGGGGGGGTGGGGGGGGGGGGGGGTGGGGGGGGGGGGGGGTGGGGGGGGGGGGGGGTGGGGGGGGGGGGGGGTGGGGGGGGGGGGGGGTGGGGGGGGGGGGGGGTGGGGGGGGGGGGGGGTGGGGGGGGGGGGGGGTGGGGGGGGGGGGGGGTGGGGGGGGGGGGGGGTGGGGGGGGGGGGGGGTGGGGGGGGGGGGGGGTGGGGGGGGGGGGGGGTGGGGGGGGGGGGGGGTGGGGGGGGGGGGGGGTGGGGGGGGGGGGGGGTGGGGGGGGGGGGGGGTGGGGGGGGGGGGGGGTGGGGGGGGGGGGGGGTGGGGGGGGGGGGGGGTGGGGGGGGGGGGGGGTGGGGGGGGGGGGGGGTGGGGGGGGGGGGGGGTGGGGGGGGGGGGGGGTGGGGGGGGGGGGGGGTGGGGGGGGGGGGGGGTGGGGGGGGGGGGGGGTGGGGGGGGGGGGGGGTGGGGGGGGGGGGGGGTGGGGGGGGGGGGGGGTGGGGGGGGGGGGGGGTGGGGGGGGGGGGGGGTGGGGGGGGGGGGGGGTGGGGGGGGGGGGGGGTGGGGGGGGGGGGGGGTGGGGGGGGGGGGGGGTGGGGGGGGGGGGGGGTGGGGGGGGGGGGGGGTGGGGGGGGGGGGGGGTGGGGGGGGGGGGGGGTGGGGGGGGGGGGGGGTGGGGGGGGGGGGGGGTGGGGGGGGGGGGGGGTGGGGGGGGGGGGGGGTGGGGGGGGGGGGGGGTGGGGGGGGGGGGGGGTGGGGGGGGGGGGGGGTGGGGGGGGGGGGGGGTGGGGGGGGGGGGGGGTGGGGGGGGGGGGGGGTGGGGGGGGGGGGGGGTGGGGGGGGGGGGGGGTGGGGGGGGGGGGGGGTGGGGGGGGGGGGGGGTGGGGGGGGGGGGGGGTGGGGGGGGGGGGGGGTGGGGGGGGGGGGGGGTGGGGGGGGGGGGGGGTGGGGGGGGGGGGGGGTGGGGGGGGGGGGGGGTGGGGGGGGGGGGGGGTGGGGGGGGGGGGGGGTGGGGGGGGGGGGGGGTGGGGGGGGGGGGGGGTGGGGGGGGGGGGGGGTGGGGGGGGGGGGGGGTGGGGGGGGGGGGGGGTGGGGGGGGGGGGGGGTGGGGGGGGGGGGGGGTGGGGGGGGGGGGGGGTGGGGGGGGGGGGGGGTGGGGGGGGGGGGGGGTGGGGGGGGGGGGGGGTGGGGGGGGGGGGGGGTGGGGGGGGGGGGGGGTGGGGGGGGGGGGGGGTGGGGGGGGGGGGGGGTGGGGGGGGGGGGGGGTGGGGGGGGGGGGGGGTGGGGGGGGGGGGGGGTGGGGGGGGGGGGGGGTGGGGGGGGGGGGGGGTGGGGGGGGGGGGGGGTGGGGGGGGGGGGGGGTGGGGGGGGGGGGGGGTGGGGGGGGGGGGGGGTGGGGGGGGGGGGGGGTGGGGGGGGGGGGGGGTGGGGGGGGGGGGGGGTGGGGGGGGGGGGGGGTGGGGGGGGGGGGGGGTGGGGGGGGGGGGGGGTGGGGGGGGGGGGGGGTGGGGGGGGGGGGGGGTGGGGGGGGGGGGGGGTGGGGGGGGGGGGGGGTGGGGGGGGGGGGGGGTGGGGGGGGGGGGGGGTGGGGGGGGGGGGGGGTGGGGGGGGGGGGGGGTGGGGGGGGGGGGGGGTGGGGGGGGGGGGGGGTGGGGGGGGGGGGGGGTGGGGGGGGGGGGGGGTGGGGGGGGGGGGGGGTGGGGGGGGGGGGGGGTGGGGGGGGGGGGGGGTGGGGGGGGGGGGGGGTGGGGGGGGGGGGGGGTGGGGGGGGGGGGGGGTGGGGGGGGGGGGGGGTGGGGGGGGGGGGGGGTGGGGGGGGGGGGGGGTGGGGGGGGGGGGGGGTGGGGGGGGGGGGGGGTGGGGGGGGGGGGGGGTGGGGGGGGGGGGGGGTGGGGGGGGGGGGGGGTGGGGGGGGGGGGGGGTGGGGGGGGGGGGGGGTGGGGGGGGGGGGGGGTGGGGGGGGGGGGGGGTGGGGGGGGGGGGGGGTGGGGGGGGGGGGGGGTGGGGGGGGGGGGGGGTGGGGGGGGGGGGGGGTGGGGGGGGGGGGGGGTGGGGGGGGGGGGGGGTGGGGGGGGGGGGGGGTGGGGGGGGGGGGGGGTGGGGGGGGGGGGGGGTGGGGGGGGGGGGGGGTGGGGGGGGGGGGGGGTGGGGGGGGGGGGGGGTGGGGGGGGGGGGGGGTGGGGGGGGGGGGGGGTGGGGGGGGGGGGGGGTGGGGGGGGGGGGGGGTGGGGGGGGGGGGGGGTGGGGGGGGGGGGGGGTGGGGGGGGGGGGGGGTGGGGGGGGGGGGGGGTGGGGGGGGGGGGGGGTGGGGGGGGGGGGGGGTGGGGGGGGGGGGGGGTGGGGGGGGGGGGGGGTGGGGGGGGGGGGGGGTGGGGGGGGGGGGGGGTGGGGGGGGGGGGGGGTGGGGGGGGGGGGGGGTGGGGGGGGGGGGGGGTGGGGGGGGGGGGGGGTGGGGGGGGGGGGGGGTGGGGGGGGGGGGGGGTGGGGGGGGGGGGGGGTGGGGGGGGGGGGGGGTGGGGGGGGGGGGGGGTGGGGGGGGGGGGGGGTGGGGGGGGGGGGGGGTGGGGGGGGGGGGGGGTGGGGGGGGGGGGGGGTGGGGGGGGGGGGGGGTGGGGGGGGGGGGGGGTGGGGGGGGGGGGGGGTGGGGGGGGGGGGGGGTGGGGGGGGGGGGGGGTGGGGGGGGGGGGGGGTGGGGGGGGGGGGGGGTGGGGGGGGGGGGGGGTGGGGGGGGGGGGGGGTGGGGGGGGGGGGGGGTGGGGGGGGGGGGGGGTGGGGGGGGGGGGGGGTGGGGGGGGGGGGGGGTGGGGGGGGGGGGGGGTGGGGGGGGGGGGGGGTGGGGGGGGGGGGGGGTGGGGGGGGGGGGGGGTGGGGGGGGGGGGGGGTGGGGGGGGGGGGGGGTGGGGGGGGGGGGGGGTGGGGGGGGGGGGGGGTGGGGGGGGGGGGGGGTGGGGGGGGGGGGGGGTGGGGGGGGGGGGGGGTGGGGGGGGGGGGGGGTGGGGGGGGGGGGGGGTGGGGGGGGGGGGGGGTGGGGGGGGGGGGGGGTGGGGGGGGGGGGGGGTGGGGGGGGGGGGGGGTGGGGGGGGGGGGGGGTGGGGGGGGGGGGGGGTGGGGGGGGGGGGGGGTGGGGGGGGGGGGGGGTGGGGGGGGGGGGGGGTGGGGGGGGGGGGGGGTGGGGGGGGGGGGGGGTGGGGGGGGGGGGGGGTGGGGGGGGGGGGGGGTGGGGGGGGGGGGGGGTGGGGGGGGGGGGGGGTGGGGGGGGGGGGGGGTGGGGGGGGGGGGGGGTGGGGGGGGGGGGGGGTGGGGGGGGGGGGGGGTGGGGGGGGGGGGGGGTGGGGGGGGGGGGGGGTGGGGGGGGGGGGGGGTGGGGGGGGGGGGGGGTGGGGGGGGGGGGGGGTGGGGGGGGGGGGGGGTGGGGGGGGGGGGGGGTGGGGGGGGGGGGGGGTGGGGGGGGGGGGGGGTGGGGGGGGGGGGGGGTGGGGGGGGGGGGGGGTGGGGGGGGGGGGGGGTGGGGGGGGGGGGGGGTGGGGGGGGGGGGGGGTGGGGGGGGGGGGGGGTGGGGGGGGGGGGGGGTGGGGGGGGGGGGGGGTGGGGGGGGGGGGGGGTGGGGGGGGGGGGGGGTGGGGGGGGGGGGGGGTGGGGGGGGGGGGGGGTGGGGGGGGGGGGGGGTGGGGGGGGGGGGGGGTGGGGGGGGGGGGGGGTGGGGGGGGGGGGGGGTGGGGGGGGGGGGGGGTGGGGGGGGGGGGGGGTGGGGGGGGGGGGGGGTGGGGGGGGGGGGGGGTGGGGGGGGGGGGGGGTGGGGGGGGGGGGGGGTGGGGGGGGGGGGGGGTGGGGGGGGGGGGGGGTGGGGGGGGGGGGGGGTGGGGGGGGGGGGGGGTGGGGGGGGGGGGGGGTGGGGGGGGGGGGGGGTGGGGGGGGGGGGGGGTGGGGGGGGGGGGGGGTGGGGGGGGGGGGGGGTGGGGGGGGGGGGGGGTGGGGGGGGGGGGGGGTGGGGGGGGGGGGGGGTGGGGGGGGGGGGGGGTGGGGGGGGGGGGGGGTGGGGGGGGGGGGGGGTGGGGGGGGGGGGGGGTGGGGGGGGGGGGGGGTGGGGGGGGGGGGGGGTGGGGGGGGGGGGGGGTGGGGGGGGGGGGGGGTGGGGGGGGGGGGGGGTGGGGGGGGGGGGGGGTGGGGGGGGGGGGGGGTGGGGGGGGGGGGGGGTGGGGGGGGGGGGGGGTGGGGGGGGGGGGGGGTGGGGGGGGGGGGGGGTGGGGGGGGGGGGGGGTGGGGGGGGGGGGGGGTGGGGGGGGGGGGGGGTGGGGGGGGGGGGGGGTGGGGGGGGGGGGGGGTGGGGGGGGGGGGGGGTGGGGGGGGGGGGGGGTGGGGGGGGGGGGGGGTGGGGGGGGGGGGGGGTGGGGGGGGGGGGGGGTGGGGGGGGGGGGGGGTGGGGGGGGGGGGGGGTGGGGGGGGGGGGGGGTGGGGGGGGGGGGGGGTGGGGGGGGGGGGGGGTGGGGGGGGGGGGGGGTGGGGGGGGGGGGGGGTGGGGGGGGGGGGGGGTGGGGGGGGGGGGGGGTGGGGGGGGGGGGGGGTGGGGGGGGGGGGGGGTGGGGGGGGGGGGGGGTGGGGGGGGGGGGGGGTGGGGGGGGGGGGGGGTGGGGGGGGGGGGGGGTGGGGGGGGGGGGGGGTGGGGGGGGGGGGGGGTGGGGGGGGGGGGGGGTGGGGGGGGGGGGGGGTGGGGGGGGGGGGGGGTGGGGGGGGGGGGGGGTGGGGGGGGGGGGGGGTGGGGGGGGGGGGGGGTGGGGGGGGGGGGGGGTGGGGGGGGGGGGGGGTGGGGGGGGGGGGGGGTGGGGGGGGGGGGGGGTGGGGGGGGGGGGGGGTGGGGGGGGGGGGGGGTGGGGGGGGGGGGGGGTGGGGGGGGGGGGGGGTGGGGGGGGGGGGGGGTGGGGGGGGGGGGGGGTGGGGGGGGGGGGGGGTGGGGGGGGGGGGGGGTGGGGGGGGGGGGGGGTGGGGGGGGGGGGGGGTGGGGGGGGGGGGGGGTGGGGGGGGGGGGGGGTGGGGGGGGGGGGGGGTGGGGGGGGGGGGGGGTGGGGGGGGGGGGGGGTGGGGGGGGGGGGGGGTGGGGGGGGGGGGGGGTGGGGGGGGGGGGGGGTGGGGGGGGGGGGGGGTGGGGGGGGGGGGGGGTGGGGGGGGGGGGGGGTGGGGGGGGGGGGGGGTGGGGGGGGGGGGGGGTGGGGGGGGGGGGGGGTGGGGGGGGGGGGGGGTGGGGGGGGGGGGGGGTGGGGGGGGGGGGGGGTGGGGGGGGGGGGGGGTGGGGGGGGGGGGGGGTGGGGGGGGGGGGGGGTGGGGGGGGGGGGGGGTGGGGGGGGGGGGGGGTGGGGGGGGGGGGGGGTGGGGGGGGGGGGGGGTGGGGGGGGGGGGGGGTGGGGGGGGGGGGGGGTGGGGGGGGGGGGGGGTGGGGGGGGGGGGGGGTGGGGGGGGGGGGGGGTGGGGGGGGGGGGGGGTGGGGGGGGGGGGGGGTGGGGGGGGGGGGGGGTGGGGGGGGGGGGGGGTGGGGGGGGGGGGGGGTGGGGGGGGGGGGGGGTGGGGGGGGGGGGGGGTGGGGGGGGGGGGGGGTGGGGGGGGGGGGGGGTGGGGGGGGGGGGGGGTGGGGGGGGGGGGGGGTGGGGGGGGGGGGGGGTGGGGGGGGGGGGGGGTGGGGGGGGGGGGGGGTGGGGGGGGGGGGGGGTGGGGGGGGGGGGGGGTGGGGGGGGGGGGGGGTGGGGGGGGGGGGGGGTGGGGGGGGGGGGGGGTGGGGGGGGGGGGGGGTGGGGGGGGGGGGGGGTGGGGGGGGGGGGGGGTGGGGGGGGGGGGGGGTGGGGGGGGGGGGGGGTGGGGGGGGGGGGGGGTGGGGGGGGGGGGGGGTGGGGGGGGGGGGGGGTGGGGGGGGGGGGGGGTGGGGGGGGGGGGGGGTGGGGGGGGGGGGGGGTGGGGGGGGGGGGGGGTGGGGGGGGGGGGGGGTGGGGGGGGGGGGGGGTGGGGGGGGGGGGGGGTGGGGGGGGGGGGGGGTGGGGGGGGGGGGGGGTGGGGGGGGGGGGGGGTGGGGGGGGGGGGGGGTGGGGGGGGGGGGGGGTGGGGGGGGGGGGGGGTGGGGGGGGGGGGGGGTGGGGGGGGGGGGGGGTGGGGGGGGGGGGGGGTGGGGGGGGGGGGGGGTGGGGGGGGGGGGGGGTGGGGGGGGGGGGGGGTGGGGGGGGGGGGGGGTGGGGGGGGGGGGGGGTGGGGGGGGGGGGGGGTGGGGGGGGGGGGGGGTGGGGGGGGGGGGGGGTGGGGGGGGGGGGGGGTGGGGGGGGGGGGGGGTGGGGGGGGGGGGGGGTGGGGGGGGGGGGGGGTGGGGGGGGGGGGGGGTGGGGGGGGGGGGGGGTGGGGGGGGGGGGGGGTGGGGGGGGGGGGGGGTGGGGGGGGGGGGGGGTGGGGGGGGGGGGGGGTGGGGGGGGGGGGGGGTGGGGGGGGGGGGGGGTGGGGGGGGGGGGGGGTGGGGGGGGGGGGGGGTGGGGGGGGGGGGGGGTGGGGGGGGGGGGGGGTGGGGGGGGGGGGGGGTGGGGGGGGGGGGGGGTGGGGGGGGGGGGGGGTGGGGGGGGGGGGGGGTGGGGGGGGGGGGGGGTGGGGGGGGGGGGGGGTGGGGGGGGGGGGGGGTGGGGGGGGGGGGGGGTGGGGGGGGGGGGGGGTGGGGGGGGGGGGGGGTGGGGGGGGGGGGGGGTGGGGGGGGGGGGGGGTGGGGGGGGGGGGGGGTGGGGGGGGGGGGGGGTGGGGGGGGGGGGGGGTGGGGGGGGGGGGGGGTGGGGGGGGGGGGGGGTGGGGGGGGGGGGGGGTGGGGGGGGGGGGGGGTGGGGGGGGGGGGGGGTGGGGGGGGGGGGGGGTGGGGGGGGGGGGGGGTGGGGGGGGGGGGGGGTGGGGGGGGGGGGGGGTGGGGGGGGGGGGGGGTGGGGGGGGGGGGGGGTGGGGGGGGGGGGGGGTGGGGGGGGGGGGGGGTGGGGGGGGGGGGGGGTGGGGGGGGGGGGGGGTGGGGGGGGGGGGGGGTGGGGGGGGGGGGGGGTGGGGGGGGGGGGGGGTGGGGGGGGGGGGGGGTGGGGGGGGGGGGGGGTGGGGGGGGGGGGGGGTGGGGGGGGGGGGGGGTGGGGGGGGGGGGGGGTGGGGGGGGGGGGGGGTGGGGGGGGGGGGGGGTGGGGGGGGGGGGGGGTGGGGGGGGGGGGGGGTGGGGGGGGGGGGGGGTGGGGGGGGGGGGGGGTGGGGGGGGGGGGGGGTGGGGGGGGGGGGGGGTGGGGGGGGGGGGGGGTGGGGGGGGGGGGGGGTGGGGGGGGGGGGGGGTGGGGGGGGGGGGGGGTGGGGGGGGGGGGGGGTGGGGGGGGGGGGGGGTGGGGGGGGGGGGGGGTGGGGGGGGGGGGGGGTGGGGGGGGGGGGGGGTGGGGGGGGGGGGGGGTGGGGGGGGGGGGGGGTGGGGGGGGGGGGGGGTGGGGGGGGGGGGGGGTGGGGGGGGGGGGGGGTGGGGGGGGGGGGGGGTGGGGGGGGGGGGGGGTGGGGGGGGGGGGGGGTGGGGGGGGGGGGGGGTGGGGGGGGGGGGGGGTGGGGGGGGGGGGGGGTGGGGGGGGGGGGGGGTGGGGGGGGGGGGGGGTGGGGGGGGGGGGGGGTGGGGGGGGGGGGGGGTGGGGGGGGGGGGGGGTGGGGGGGGGGGGGGGTGGGGGGGGGGGGGGGTGGGGGGGGGGGGGGGTGGGGGGGGGGGGGGGTGGGGGGGGGGGGGGGTGGGGGGGGGGGGGGGTGGGGGGGGGGGGGGGTGGGGGGGGGGGGGGGTGGGGGGGGGGGGGGGTGGGGGGGGGGGGGGGTGGGGGGGGGGGGGGGTGGGGGGGGGGGGGGGTGGGGGGGGGGGGGGGTGGGGGGGGGGGGGGGTGGGGGGGGGGGGGGGTGGGGGGGGGGGGGGGTGGGGGGGGGGGGGGGTGGGGGGGGGGGGGGGTGGGGGGGGGGGGGGGTGGGGGGGGGGGGGGGTGGGGGGGGGGGGGGGTGGGGGGGGGGGGGGGTGGGGGGGGGGGGGGGTGGGGGGGGGGGGGGGTGGGGGGGGGGGGGGGTGGGGGGGGGGGGGGGTGGGGGGGGGGGGGGGTGGGGGGGGGGGGGGGTGGGGGGGGGGGGGGGTGGGGGGGGGGGGGGGTGGGGGGGGGGGGGGGTGGGGGGGGGGGGGGGTGGGGGGGGGGGGGGGTGGGGGGGGGGGGGGGTGGGGGGGGGGGGGGGTGGGGGGGGGGGGGGGTGGGGGGGGGGGGGGGTGGGGGGGGGGGGGGGTGGGGGGGGGGGGGGGTGGGGGGGGGGGGGGGTGGGGGGGGGGGGGGGTGGGGGGGGGGGGGGGTGGGGGGGGGGGGGGGTGGGGGGGGGGGGGGGTGGGGGGGGGGGGGGGTGGGGGGGGGGGGGGGTGGGGGGGGGGGGGGGTGGGGGGGGGGGGGGGTGGGGGGGGGGGGGGGTGGGGGGGGGGGGGGGTGGGGGGGGGGGGGGGTGGGGGGGGGGGGGGGTGGGGGGGGGGGGGGGTGGGGGGGGGGGGGGGTGGGGGGGGGGGGGGGTGGGGGGGGGGGGGGGTGGGGGGGGGGGGGGGTGGGGGGGGGGGGGGGTGGGGGGGGGGGGGGGTGGGGGGGGGGGGGGGTGGGGGGGGGGGGGGGTGGGGGGGGGGGGGGGTGGGGGGGGGGGGGGGTGGGGGGGGGGGGGGGTGGGGGGGGGGGGGGGTGGGGGGGGGGGGGGGTGGGGGGGGGGGGGGGTGGGGGGGGGGGGGGGTGGGGGGGGGGGGGGGTGGGGGGGGGGGGGGGTGGGGGGGGGGGGGGGTGGGGGGGGGGGGGGGTGGGGGGGGGGGGGGGTGGGGGGGGGGGGGGGTGGGGGGGGGGGGGGGTGGGGGGGGGGGGGGGTGGGGGGGGGGGGGGGTGGGGGGGGGGGGGGGTGGGGGGGGGGGGGGGTGGGGGGGGGGGGGGGTGGGGGGGGGGGGGGGTGGGGGGGGGGGGGGGTGGGGGGGGGGGGGGGTGGGGGGGGGGGGGGGTGGGGGGGGGGGGGGGTGGGGGGGGGGGGGGGTGGGGGGGGGGGGGGGTGGGGGGGGGGGGGGGTGGGGGGGGGGGGGGGTGGGGGGGGGGGGGGGTGGGGGGGGGGGGGGGTGGGGGGGGGGGGGGGTGGGGGGGGGGGGGGGTGGGGGGGGGGGGGGGTGGGGGGGGGGGGGGGTGGGGGGGGGGGGGGGTGGGGGGGGGGGGGGGTGGGGGGGGGGGGGGGTGGGGGGGGGGGGGGGTGGGGGGGGGGGGGGGTGGGGGGGGGGGGGGGTGGGGGGGGGGGGGGGTGGGGGGGGGGGGGGGTGGGGGGGGGGGGGGGTGGGGGGGGGGGGGGGTGGGGGGGGGGGGGGGTGGGGGGGGGGGGGGGTGGGGGGGGGGGGGGGTGGGGGGGGGGGGGGGTGGGGGGGGGGGGGGGTGGGGGGGGGGGGGGGTGGGGGGGGGGGGGGGTGGGGGGGGGGGGGGGTGGGGGGGGGGGGGGGTGGGGGGGGGGGGGGGTGGGGGGGGGGGGGGGTGGGGGGGGGGGGGGGTGGGGGGGGGGGGGGGTGGGGGGGGGGGGGGGTGGGGGGGGGGGGGGGTGGGGGGGGGGGGGGGTGGGGGGGGGGGGGGGTGGGGGGGGGGGGGGGTGGGGGGGGGGGGGGGTGGGGGGGGGGGGGGGTGGGGGGGGGGGGGGGTGGGGGGGGGGGGGGGTGGGGGGGGGGGGGGGTGGGGGGGGGGGGGGGTGGGGGGGGGGGGGGGTGGGGGGGGGGGGGGGTGGGGGGGGGGGGGGGTGGGGGGGGGGGGGGGTGGGGGGGGGGGGGGGTGGGGGGGGGGGGGGGTGGGGGGGGGGGGGGGTGGGGGGGGGGGGGGGTGGGGGGGGGGGGGGGTGGGGGGGGGGGGGGGTGGGGGGGGGGGGGGGTGGGGGGGGGGGGGGGTGGGGGGGGGGGGGGGTGGGGGGGGGGGGGGGTGGGGGGGGGGGGGGGTGGGGGGGGGGGGGGGTGGGGGGGGGGGGGGGTGGGGGGGGGGGGGGGTGGGGGGGGGGGGGGGTGGGGGGGGGGGGGGGTGGGGGGGGGGGGGGGTGGGGGGGGGGGGGGGTGGGGGGGGGGGGGGGTGGGGGGGGGGGGGGGTGGGGGGGGGGGGGGGTGGGGGGGGGGGGGGGTGGGGGGGGGGGGGGGTGGGGGGGGGGGGGGGTGGGGGGGGGGGGGGGTGGGGGGGGGGGGGGGTGGGGGGGGGGGGGGGTGGGGGGGGGGGGGGGTGGGGGGGGGGGGGGGTGGGGGGGGGGGGGGGTGGGGGGGGGGGGGGGTGGGGGGGGGGGGGGGTGGGGGGGGGGGGGGGTGGGGGGGGGGGGGGGTGGGGGGGGGGGGGGGTGGGGGGGGGGGGGGGTGGGGGGGGGGGGGGGTGGGGGGGGGGGGGGGTGGGGGGGGGGGGGGGTGGGGGGGGGGGGGGGTGGGGGGGGGGGGGGGTGGGGGGGGGGGGGGGTGGGGGGGGGGGGGGGTGGGGGGGGGGGGGGGTGGGGGGGGGGGGGGGTGGGGGGGGGGGGGGGTGGGGGGGGGGGGGGGTGGGGGGGGGGGGGGGTGGGGGGGGGGGGGGGTGGGGGGGGGGGGGGGTGGGGGGGGGGGGGGGTGGGGGGGGGGGGGGGTGGGGGGGGGGGGGGGTGGGGGGGGGGGGGGGTGGGGGGGGGGGGGGGTGGGGGGGGGGGGGGGTGGGGGGGGGGGGGGGTGGGGGGGGGGGGGGGTGGGGGGGGGGGGGGGTGGGGGGGGGGGGGGGTGGGGGGGGGGGGGGGTGGGGGGGGGGGGGGGTGGGGGGGGGGGGGGGTGGGGGGGGGGGGGGGTGGGGGGGGGGGGGGGTGGGGGGGGGGGGGGGTGGGGGGGGGGGGGGGTGGGGGGGGACCCTCTTCGCCCGCCCTGCTCCTTGCAGGGCGGGCGCTTCACTTGCCCGGCGGCCGGCCAGGCCGAGCCGCCGGGACCCTCTTCGCCCGCCCTGCAAGGAGCAGGGCGGGCGCTTCACTTGCCCGGCGGCCGGCCAGGCCGAGCCGCCGGGCCCATCTACGCCTGCCCTGCAGGCGGGGGGAGCGGGGGAGGGTGAGCCAAATGGCTCTTTGAGGGGAAAAGGTTCCCGACCCCTGTTCTAGGTGCTGCTTGGACTCAGAGGCCACCACGCCCATCCTCCTCCACCTCCTCCTCTGGGGTAGGTCCTCTGGCGCTGCTCTGCTTACCCTTCAGCAGTTTCCAGCCTGCCCCTCTGCCTGCCTCTCCTCTAACTCTGTGTACCTGGACTCCTCTCCCCTGGCAGCCAGCTGCTTCTCCCCTCTGCTTTGCTCAGCTTAGCTGTGGGCGGGGGGGGGAGGAGGCTGAAGAGAGACAGCCAGGCAGCAGGCTGTAGAAAAGAGACTTAAGTTAGGGATGGGTCTGCAAATTCCTATACGTTCTGAAACGCAAGTAGAGGTGTGGGGGTGGAAGTAGCCCTTGGGTAGAGGTGGGAGTGGGTGGTGCCATGGAGGGCAGGGGGGCCCTGGGGGTGATTTTGCATCCCCTACTTGATGAGTTGTGTTGCACCCAGGGACAGAGATTGCCCCCTTGTCCCTTATGGAGTTAATCATTAACAACAGGTTCTGCGAACTGAGAAAATTTTAACAACCGGTTCTAATGAACCGTCTCGAACCGGCTGAATCCCACCTCTGGGCGGTATGTTTCATTTATTGAAGCATTTAATGCCATTTGCCTCCAGAATAAGAGGAGACAAAAAGCAACTTACAAGATAAAAGGTTCCCAATTATTAAATCAACAGGCAAAGAAAATACAGATGAATTTGGGACGCCCTGGATCTATCAAGCCTAGACAGAGCTCAGTGTACACTATGCAGAACAAGTTACACTTACACAATACATTCAGCATCATATGAAATGAAAACTGTAACCTCAACAGTGGCGTAGTGCCAAGGGGACGGGGGGTGCGCATCAATGCGGGGGCGTGGCAGGGAATGTGGCAGGGGCATTCATGGGGGATTCTGGGGTGTGGCAGGGGCATTCTGGGGTGGGGTGGGTGTGAGCATGCCCTAGGCGCAGTTCCCCCTTGCTCCGGCCTTGCCTCACCAAAAGGCTGCTGTGTCCCTCCTGCAGCTGAAACTTCAGAGCAGCCAGAGCAATAATTCTATGCCATAGTTCCTCTGTGCACCGTAAGCCCCATTAAACTCAGGCAAATTGTTTAATTCAAAGTGTCCCCTAAATAAATAAATAATCTGAATAGAATCCACCTTAAAATTTCTGTGAGAATAATTTGGGTCCAAATGCAGTTGGCTCACTGTAATTACCTCTGCTGCCAACTTTGTCAATATGATTACAGTTTTACCGATTGGTAGCTTTTTTTTTTGCTACAGAGCAAAATATTTTTATATGAGAACTTTTATTTATTTATTTATATATCAGATTTAATATACCGCCCCCATCCCCCAAGGGCTCTTTTGAAAGCACAGACCAATCCCATCGAAAGTCTTCTAAGTTGCTGAAGTGAGGTGCTTCCAAAATATCAGCATTAAAGTCTGTTTGAGAACCAATAATTATTTCATGATTTCAGCACTGAATCGCCTACAAGATGCTATTAGCATAAACAAGCATTTTTCACTGAGCACATTTTGCATGCTAAACAACTATCACATCCAAAATTCATTCTGGCTCACATTAGACAGCAATTGAGTTCCCCCCTGCCAATTTTGCACTGAGGCATCCATTTTAAGCACCCAACATACACAGCCATCCCTTTACCAATCTAGAAAAGAGTGGCAATTTCTCATCATCATCATTTAATGAGATCTGAGAAAGGGCACACGCTTCTCTTTTTTAAAAAAATCTTCTGCTACCACTGCAGTAGATATGCAAGGTTATGACAGAGTTACTATGGAGTTCAGCCTACAATAGAATTGTGAAACAGATTTGAGGTTCCATGGTGGAAAAGGAATAGCCTGACATTTGGCAGGGGGTGGGGTGCTTAAACTAGTCCTTTTGTCAGCAAGCACACAAGTTTTACCCACAATTGCAGAAGTAATAAGGCATATGGGGGGAGGAGCTCTTTCACAAAAAATGATTGTCAAACAAAAAGGATGTGTGTTTATGCCCCTGATCTACTGATGGCCCTTACAAAGGTTCTTCCATCCCTAAACATCCTGTCCTCCATCAGGGCTTACTTCTGGTTTCACAGTCCTATGTATCAGTGAAGAAAATTGTAAACTGTGGAGAAGTAGTAGTTTCAGGCTGAAATAAGGAAATGGAAGAGGGATTATCTATCCATCTATTGGTTATTCCTTGAAGATGTCCTTTAACCCCCATTATCAGGAGCCACACGCTCCTTTAAAATATCCACATAAGCCCTCTGAGCTGGTTCACATTCAGTAACTGAGCACTTAATATCTGGTGGCTGATTTGACTCCATTGAATAGTGTCGCATTTGAATGCTGCAAAAGTTCTGGTGGTGCCCCTCATGTTAGAACATGCTTCCAGGCGGTTCATAACAGATTGGCATACCCAGGGGAGATGCACATTAAACAGACATTCTGTAAGCTCTAAGAAGGAATGCAGTGATCACTAAAAGTAATCATGGCTTTCTCAAAAACAAGTCATGCCAGACTAATCTTTTTTATAGAGAGAGTGACAAGGTTGGTAGGTGAAGGGAATGCTGTGGATGTAGCATACCTTGACTTCAGTAAGACCTTTGACAAGGTCCCCCATGACATTCTTGCAAGCAAGCCAGTAAAATGTGGGCTAGACAATACTACTGTTAGATGGATCTGTAATTGCTTGACTGACTGAACACAAAGGGTGTTCACCAATGGCTCATCTTCACCCTGGAGAGAAATGCCTAGTGACGTGCCACAAGGTTCCGTCCTGGGCCCAGTTCAATTCAATATTTTTTATCAACAACTTGGATGATCAATAGAGGGCATGCTAATCAACGTTGCAGATGGCACAAAATTAGGAGGGGTAGCTAATACCACAGAGGACAAGGTCAGAATTCAAAATGACCTGGACAGATCAGGGAGCTGGGTCGAAACTAACAAGATGAATTTCAACAGAAAATTTTTTAAGGCAGTACACTTAGGCAGAAAAAATGAAATGCATAGATATAAGGTGAGTGACATCTGGCATGACAACAGAACATGTGAAAGGGAGTCTTAGTAGACCACCAACTGAACATGAGTCAGCAGTGTGATGTGGCAGCCAATAAAGCCAATGCAATTCTGGGCTGCATCAATAGGAGTATAGTGTCTAGTTCAAGGGATGTAACAGTACCACTCTATTCTGCATTGGTCAGACCTCACCTGGAATACTGTGCTCAGTTCTGGGCACCACAGTTCAAGAAGGATGTTGACAAACAAAAGCATGTCCAAAGGAGGGCAATCAAAATGGTAAAAGGTTTGGATTCCATGCCCTATGAGGAGTGGCTTAGGGAGCTAGATATATCTAATCTGGAGAAAAGAAGGTTAAAAGGTTACATGAAAGCAATGTTTAAATATTTGAAGGGCTGTCATGCTGAAGAAGGAGCAAGCTTGTTTTCTGCTGCTCGAGAGACTAAGACAAGGAGTAATGGATTCAAGGTGCAGGAAAACAGATTCCACCTAAACATTAGAAAGAACTTCCTGGCAATAGGGACTGTTTGACAGTAGAATGCACTGCCTCGGAGTGTGGTGATGTTAGAGAGGAATTATTCTTTTGAAGAATAATAACAACTTTACTTCATAATGATATAGAAACACAACAGTAAAACAGTCCACAGAGAGGCCGTTTACTTTTTTTTCTGAGAACATAACACACACTGACAGTTGAAGGGGCACCAGAGGGGAAGGGGAATTTCTGGACTAAAGTTTCTGAGCAAACAACCCCTTCCCTCCACAAACAGCAAACATTCCATGCAAATTAGGCCTTATTGCTTTTTCCAACAGGTAAAGTCTCCTTCTTTGGGAGTTTTTAAACAGAGGCTAGATGACCATCTGCCATAAGGACTTTGACTATGTATTCCTGCTGGGGGGGGGGGGGTTGGACTTGATGGCTCTTGTGGTCTTTTCCAACTCTATGGCCCTTTCTGCACGGGGCCAAAAACAGCGGCCCAGGGATGGAAAAACACCGGTCCCTGGGCAGCCGTGCGGCCCTGAGCGGCGTGAAGGCAGTGCTTTCCACCTCCCTTCCTAAGGGAGGTTTTTGGAAAGCGCAGCCTTCCCATCAGCACGGTGCGAACCGCACCGCGCCAAAGGTGCCGCTTTCCCATCCCCCCACTCACCTCGTCCTCCAGTGTCGGTCTGGAGGGCTGCTCTCCGACCCCTGGAGGTCGAAGGGCAGCATGGGCAGGTCCCTGCAGCCCTCCAGACTGACGCTGGAGGACGAGGTGAGTGGGGGGGACGCAGAACTCTGCGGGGGCCGCTCGCACGCTCCTGTGTGAACGGCCCCCTTCCCTCCACCGGCATATTTTCTGCCGGTGGAGCAGCGCCCTTCCCGCTGTGCGGAAAGGGCCTATGATTCTATGATCCTGAAGTACTTTGACAATATGCCATAACCTGCCTAGAAGCCTGGGCTCCTCTTGTTGTATCACAGTCCCAAAGCAAACTTCTCATAAAGCATAAAACTGATCTAAAACTACCATCCATACACCATCCACATAATTTCTCATTCTCTTTTTCTTTTGCAAAAGGACAACTGCTACGTATGAGCACTGACTGCTTCACTGTCTTAGCCAGCATATGGCTAGTTTACAATACATGATGGAGAAGTAGCATGAGAAAATCACCTCAGTACTGAACATATTCCCAAATAAACATAAGCGAATCTTACGTGTCTTTTTATATGATAACATTCAAGTGGCTGTAACCTGTAAATGTCAACCAAAATGATATTGTGTTGAAACCCTGGCTCACCAACTCTTGCACTGCACCAGATTTGATAAAATCAGATCTAAATAAACCAACTTATATTCTCTCTTCCAATCTGGGCTGCCTGATCTGATTAGGTTATCTCTATTGCTGAATAACTTGGACCCTGGTCTTTGTGAAGAGGTCGCCAATTTCATTATGGAGATAGTTGAGAGTTCCCAGTAGCACGTATCTGTTATGGTCCTTGTAGGGCCTTTTGCTTTTATTACCTATCTATGTATTTGCTGATTATGCCAGTAAAGGTGTATGTATGTATGTATGTATGTATGTATGTATGTATGTATGTATGTATGTATGTATGTACCCTGTTTCCCCGAATATAAGACATCCCCGGAAAATAAGATGTAGTAGAGGTTTTGCTGAAGTGCGAAATATAAGGCATCCCCAAAACAAAAGGCAGTAGCAAAAGTTTTGTTTGGGAAGCATGCCTGGCAGACAGAACACAGAAAAAATAAGACATCCCAGAAAAATAAGACATAGCGCATCTTTGGGAGCAAAAATTAATATAAGACACTGTCTTATATTCGGGGAAACTCTGGTGCATATGCGGTAATAATATGCACAATAATGTACGATACATACGATAAATATCATAGTATGTTGTGCTAGCATTGTCTACAGTTGCACTGGGAGACCACGTATGAGCGGGCTTCCTGCCTTGCTGTGGAACATTTTTCAGAGCCTGCCTCTTTTACTGGAGAACACACACATTTCCCAAGATTTCATTAAGGAAGAAAGTGCGTTCTGTCCATCATTGGGACAACTGCGCTATTTTTAATTGGCATGAAGACACTTGCCTCGTCTTTTACATTAAACCATCAATTCATTTTGACGTGTCCTTTTGTCAGTAACCATCAAGCAGTATAACACTTGGTTTATTGCATTAATAATTCAACATTGGCCATGCTTTTCTTTAAAAATTCTCAGGTGACCACTGGGGCATTGAGTCAGGCCACTAAAACGATCTCCACTGAGTCAGGTCATCACGTTGCCTGGCAACTATGGTCTGGATTGACAAAGGCAGGACACCTAACCATTTCCCCTCTCCTCTTTCCCCCTCCCTGCAAGAAATCAATATGACAGAGGGGATGTTGGTGATGGGAGATTAGTAGAGAGAAAGCATAACAATTGCTGCCGTAGTGCATTGCTTAAGGGAGTTTATATAGAGAGGGCTCCTTCTAACTACATTTATTTTCTGCAGCTGTGTCATTATGTTCCCTCTTCCCCCCCCCCTTCCCTCTACTAGCAGCATTCATTAAAGTATTATTTACAGAGGCATTATTTTGTATAGCATGTATGCCTCATTACAGTGCTGCTACTTTTTTTCCTCGAATGATTTCATCTCAAGGCTGAAGCAGGGAATTCTTCCAGCCCCCATTCCACAAGCAACAGGATATCCCTCCCCCCACTTTCGCTCATTACTCGATTCTGATTTTCAAATCAGTCGTGTGAGGTGTTAACAGAGACTTGTAGTGAATGGGTGCTTATGGTGGCTGTGGGACCTATCTTAGGGTTTCGTGTGGTTCGGGTTGTGTGTCCATGTTTCGGCTGAGCTGAAACTGTAAGGAAATCACTGAACTTATAAGCCTCATGGAAAACTTCTCTGTTTTGATCAATTGACTTTAAAGAGGGCTGGGATTATGAACTAGTAAATAATGGTGAGGGGACCAGGATGGAGGAGGGATGGTCCTCCAAGGACATGGCCATCACTTCCAGGAAGTCAAGCCCCTTCATCCAATAACTGGACCATTATCTCTGCTTTGCTCAGTTTCCTCACCAGCATATTCTAGCCAGCAATACTCCTGGTCTTGTAGAAGATGTCAGAAATGATGCAGATCACGTTGCGCACCTGGTAAAGACCAAATATCACGTGTTGTGACTCAGTATTTTCTTATTATGTGAAGTAAGACTTATAAGGACTACTATGTTCCACAGTACAATATTTTACAATTCTAGAATAACAATTCCATATACAATATATTATCAGCATACATGTATATCTAAACATATAGGAATCTATCACTCTTTGTGTAGTCCACAAGAGGAATCAGTCCTTGCGCGAAATGCAGTTGTTTGTCTGAGCTGTCCATCCACTATTGCACTGTCCCATGGATCAATTATAATTCCTTGTAGAAGATGTCCCAGGCAGTTAGGATGGTTGTACCATGTTTTATGGACTGTCATGGGCCGTTTCCCCACTTTTAAAAATGACGTCGGTTTCATCCGGTGTGGACCTTTTCAGCGCAGGGAGTGTGTTCCCCGGCTTCCCCACTGCCCCGCGCAGAGTGCGGGGTCATCAAAAGGCGCCGTTTTCAGCAGCGCCAGAAATGACTGTACCTTTCGCGAGGTACGAAGGTGGCAGAGTCCCGGCTTGGCAAGCGTTGTGGCAACTCCTGTGGTAGGGAGTGCCGCTGGACCCATGCTTAGCAAGAGTGGCAGCGCGGCTTAACGAGTGAGGGGGGAAAGGCCCATGGTCTTTTTCTCTCTCAGGCCTTCAAAAGAGAGTCCTGGTTTTGGTCTCCCCTGTCTCCTGAACCAATCACTACACTATGAGTTTCCTAGCTACTCCTAATGCCTCTGGTAAATCAAGTACTTTGCATATCAGTACTGACAACGTCACAGCCCTTCTGGAACATTTTTACTCTACTTTTGCTAAGATAGCAGCACCCTGGAGAGGCCAGTGTTGGCGTAGCCCCTGACAATTGTACTCAGGTTCATTGTCACTCGGCTTGCAGAGACGCTCACTTCAGGGGAGCTTCCTTTTGCCAGGTTGTGAATTGCCTAACCTGCTGAAGTGAAAGTGAACTCAAACCCATGTGTCCTCTGACAAGATAACGCATTTCAGTGGACTGCATGCTAATGAGAGATCTGGCCAAGTCACTTTGCATGCCAGGGGGTCTGAAAGGGGAAAGAGGACCCCAACAAATTACTTGTCTGTTCTTTGCAGTTCCAGCTATGATGCAACTGAGAGGAGAACATGCATGTCTTGGCTGAAGAATACATTTTACTACAGTAACCATGGAAACTTATTTCCCCTCATAACTATCATTGAAATGTACAAATTTATATCAATTAGTTAAGTTAGAATATCTTGATTTTATTGCTCTGCCGTCAAGAAACAGCCCTTCAGTCTTATTTGTAGATAAGGTAAATATTTAAATGAAAAACTGCTTCCAACTGGTTGCCATTCAGACACCTACCTGTGTGTTACCGTGCTGAAAATGTCACTATAAGACTTGGCAAGGGAATCTCTCCTGAGCAAACTCTCCCCAATGGCTTTTACAGCCAATTAGCACAGAAGACAGAGGAGCACCATATAATGCCACTAACAGAAATACCGTAACTCAAGAAAGGGAAATCAAAGATTTTTGGGGGGAGAAACTAGCTTAAAATCTGGTGTTGGGTTGGGGAAAATGTTTTGTTCTGAATGTTATTCTGTTTTTTTAACTTGTGACAAATAAGAAAGAGTCTAAATCTGGTTCCAGACAGCAGCTTTTCTACTAGAAATTTATTGAAAACAGGGGGGCATATCTTATTCATTTCATACCAAAAAGTCAAGATATCAAGATATCAGACTAATGAACTGGTTGATATTTACAAATTTGACCTAGGCTAAGGAAGAAGAGTGAGCACCAGTAAGACATACAATAGCCTATACTTTTCTTTGCTGGATCAGTATTCAAAATGTCTTTGCTGGACCAATATCCAAAGCGTTGCTTTCTCTGGAACATCCATATTTCCATACTGGAAGCAGAGCAGCTACTACTTGTAGACTGAATGCAGCTTGTCTTTTTCTACAAAAACTTGACACTACACCTTTCATACTTGTAGCTTTCACTGAAAGACTCACCTTTCCTTCCCAACATGGATGCAGTGACAGCAACTGAGCTCCCTTACATGGGTTTCCAAAACAAAATTAGGAGGATCTCATTTGTGCCAGATGCTAACAATGTGTGAATCACTTAATATGTCATGTTTTAAGTTTGAGTTTCTATAAATGTTGGACTTCCAGATCTAATAAAATAAGCCTCTCACTTTTTTTTTAATGAAAATAAGCCACGAGTTTAGATTTGCTATTTAACTTGTGTACAAGAATAAGTTGTAATGGTTTTAGTTTTCTCAGGCAGTAAATGAAGAAATACTTTTCTAATGGGTTCTCTCAGTCTGATATATGATAGCTCTCTCTCTCTCTCTCTCTCTCTCTCTCTCTCTCTCTCTCTCTCTCTCTCTCTCTGTCTCTGTGTGTGTGTGTGTGCGTGTGTGCGTGTGTGCGTGTGGATTTGTGTGTGTGTGGATTATATGGCAAGGAACTGTACATATACATATACCTAGTTCTTTGTAGGTTTTATGGGGCTAACTGTGGAAGAGAACTTGCAAGTCAAATCTAAGCTAAGCAAGAGCCCAGCCCCTCCAATATACAGAACAACAAAACAAAGATAAATATAGTTAAGCACAAGGTTGTAACAACCAGAAACCTGCCATATATGTGGTCTCAATGAATTCAAGGAAATAGTTGGGTCTTGCTTGAAATAACTTGATAAGCCAGTCTAACTCCTCTGATCCAAGTACTAGATTTTTTCCAATGCAGTCCTCCTGCATAAAAAGGGAACAAACTGGATGTCACACAATCTAGGGCCACTTCCACACAGGCAAAATAATGCGTTTTCAAACCACTTTCACAACTGTTTGCAAGTGGATTCTGCTATTCCGCACAGCTTCAAAGAGCACTGAAAGCAGTCTGAAAGTGCATTATTCTGCTTGTGCGGAATGAGTAGGCTACATCTTCACCTTAGAAATTATAGCCCTTATACAAGATGATAAGAGACTGGAATTGTACATAGTTCCTCAATAAACAAGAATCTCCCTCTACTGCTGCCCTCCATCTACTGACCACACCTCTATTGAGCTAATTCAATTAGCTCCTGAGGACTGCACATATGTCTTTTCACCTACTTCTTCTACAAAAAAATAAATTGCCAAAGAAACAATTTTAATTGGTTTTCCTTTTACTACTCAGAACAGTTCCAGAAAAAAAAAGAGAGCGACACCCCCAACAAAGTGGGGAATTTAGAACCTAGCTACAGCAGATCATCATTTATACTAACAGCCAAGTTGTGCACCTGATCTGCAAATACTTAAATTCACAGATCAGGCCCACACTAGCATATACTTCTGTAAACTTGGGAAAACCCTCAGGGTTACAGAAAAAACTGAAAACTGACAAAAAATATAGCAGGGGTTAAATCTTCAACCGAGTCACTAGGGCTGTGCATCCAGAAAAAGCTGAACTGAAAATAAACCCACAAAAACTGCTCTCTGTCCCACTGGGTGGTGTTGGGCGCCTGCCAGTGCTCTCAGCCTCACTGGGTGGCAATGGGAAAGGGGAGCCACCTGGTGGAAACCAGGAGATCTCCCTCCCTGCATCATCATCACACCACCCGCCCCCTTCCCCATTGACCCCACTGCCAACTCTGTGGAGATGCTAATGCACTCAGGTGAGCTCACTCTTGACCCTCTCCCACTGTTGACCCCTGATTCCTTGTGGGTCCATGCTTGTTTCTCCCATTTCCTATAAGCATAAGCACAGAAAACTATGCTTCATATTTTTACACTGCTCTGAACTAAGGATCTACCTAGCCTGTTTCTTCCTATGGCTTTAGATAAATAATACATGGATGAGAATCTAAGCCATTTGAATCTAACGGCTCCCCCTGATTCATATTCTCTACACTTTTATTGAAACTGTGCAAATTAAGAAGGCCTTGGTGCATTACTATCTATTTGCAGATGACTGGGGCTTTAATGTTGCATTCTGTTACCTTGAAAGAAGACTCACTGAGCATAGGGAGAGTTAAAAGGTAAAGTTTCCCCTTCAGTTGTGTCCGACCCTGGGGTACCACTGCAAGCAGTGATTTTATAGGCAAGCCGTTTTGGTGGGGTAGTTTGCCATTGCTTTCCCTGGCTATTCTTTACCCCCTAGCTATGAGTTAGGTACTCATTTACCGACCAGGAAATGGATGGATGGCTGAGTTGACCATGAGCCAGCTGCCAGGATATCTGGCTCACAGGGGGCTCGAACTCCTGACCGTGTGAGTGGCAGTGCAAGCACTTAACCACTACGCCACGTGGCTCCTTATAGGGAGAGTTACATAAGAGTAAATATGCATAGGATTGCACTGTAAGCATCAATTGCTCCTTCTGTCTCATAAACAGTTACTCTTTCACATACAGTTAGGAAACAAAGAAATATGGATTGAAGCACAGCAAAGAGCTGTTTAGCATTCAAGCAGATAGATGTCTGTGAACTCTTGTACGGGTAACATTTGTCCAGCTCAGCTGTAGTTGCAACTGAAAGCTCTGAATTCTATATGTCTTTTTGCTGGGAAAGCATAATTTGTTTATGCTCAAAAAGCAGCTACCTTTATAGCCAGCTGTCACGAAACATTACATTTCATTTCACTTCTGAGAAACACAGAGCATGATTTTCAAAATAACAGCAGAAAGCTCCTACCCATGCAGAAATAAAAAGTTATTTTCCGTCTTCATCTTTAAACCCAAAGGGAGGAGGGGAAACATTAAGATTCCTGTTTACCTCATCCATTGAAATCAACTGGACTTTGGATGGATCTTGCCCTCACAGAATAATGAATTTCTTTAGTCTAGCTTTACCGCGTTGTAGGGCTTTGCCACCCCAAATTCCCTCATGCTATCAAAGAACCTACTGACTGCTCAACCTCAAAGAAACAAGAAACCTTGGTACTTCATGTGATCAGCATGCCACATACCAAAATAAACAGGCTTTGAGTTTAATAGAGCTAACCATGGCTTTTATCGTGTAAGCATGTATTCAAGCAAATGGGGGGGGGGGGGGGGGACATGGAAAAACATCTTGTCAAGACATTAATGTATCAGAAAGTAGCTTGGGAATCAGGCTCCACATTCTCTGTTCACAACCACTTTGGATTTCTGGACCTGACTACCACAGGAACCTTGTTCACAAGCCACAGCGAATCCACATACAAACTGTGCGCCGATCAGCTGCCATTCATTTCAGTTCTTCCTTTGATCTTTAATCCAAATAAGCATCTCACAGTAACAGGAAGAAGTGAAGACATTTGGTCTTTAGAAAGTGAAGAAAGACAGTCAGAGGAATTGTGTGTGTGTGTGGGGGGGGGGTGCACAGAAGGAACAGGAAGGGTGGGAAATGATGGTCCATGAAAGCAAAAGCAGATACATGCACTATGATTCATTGAGCTCCCTTTAGGAGGTTCAATGAATTTTCTAGTAAACCTCCATTTGTACAGATCATATTACTCTTTTAGAAAGAAAATGTAGGTCTTTATTTTAATCAGCATTTCATTCCACTTCTCTCCCCATCACCACCATGTCATTAATTCAGAGAGCAAGGATATCAGTAGCATATCTCAGCAAATTAATAGGTATAGATAAAATCTGCTATAAATATTCATTACATCTCATTATTGTAAATTAATGAGTAAGATTTTTAGAATTAAGGATATTCACATTTGGAGACATGCATCACTTTTCACACATACTAAGCTTTCAGAGTAAATGACTCTGGAGAAAAAGCTTAGTTCAGTACTGAGGTAGGCCTCAGGATGTTATGGTAAATTGTTTGATAGACTGGAAAGAAAGGAATTTGGTTCTGTACAGATTTATGCATAATAAAGAACTGACTCCAATGTCTAGTGAACTTAGAGGGAGAGTAGTTATGGGGAGTAGGCCAGACTATGATAAGTCCAATTACTAGCTATAGCTGAGGGCACCACAGTGGTTCCCAGCATTACACTGGTACATCCCACAGTGATAAGTCTGGATGGTACACTTGCTTTACATATTAAAGATGATGTTGATGATCTCATTCCTGCTGTGCTACCCTAAGCAGGCATTGTCCGCTTTTTAGTTGGGGGAATTAGTTGCAGAAATGCAGAGCGAGAGGAGGTAACTGGGTTCAATAACCCATGTATACCAGGATTTTCTGGGTGAGAATTCTCAAATAAACAGCTGGTTGTACAATGAAATAACTGAATGTTATTAATACAATCACACACAAAAAAACCCCAAGGAATGTATTTTAAGTACTAAGCACCATATGCCATTAAAGGTGTTTGAGACTGAAACTGAATTGAAGTACTAAGCACAAACAAAGCATACAAAAGCTGGCTAAAAGAGAAAAGGTGGAAGTTGGATAGGGTTTCAGGATGGGTGACAGTTACTAGTCCTGAAGTGATGTGACAGCCAGCATTTTTAGAGGTGAGAACAAGAGCTCATGTACGAGTGGAGTTGTGCACATGGATCCAGCACACTATGAATAGCCAAAGGACAATATTTATACCACAAAATGGATCCTGAGGCAGTATGAGGTAAGTTGGAAAGAAAGCCAGAGACAACGAATTGATTGCTGTTGGGTTTTTTTGAGATTGAAATAAAAAGTAGGAGAAGCTTGATGCATTGTCAGGATGCAAAAAGATGCCTGGACTATTCTTCTGAACACTGATGAATTGCTAGGATGGATGCAAATTAAAATAATAGTCTGCTTGAAGCACTGATTAAATCACATTAGGGCAGTGATGGCAAACCTATGGCACGGGTGCCAGAGGTGGCACTCAGAGCCCTCTCTGTGGGCACGCACGCACAGAGTTCATCATGTGGGGAGGGGGAAATTGCCCCCCCACACACATACACATCTAGGCTGGCCTGGGCCGCTGGACTTGATGTGCGTCCACCTCAGCGAGCAGGGAGGACTTGGCTGGTGGGCCTGGTGCCTGTGCTCCAGATGGCTGCTGCCCGGGGGGTGGGGACGGGACAGGCAGCAGAGATGCTAGAGAGGCCCAGAGCAGTGCATGTAGGACTTGCTGGAGGCTACAGCAGGCTGGCCCCTGCTTGAGGGGGTTATTCAGGTTAAATTGCCGTGTTGGCACTTTGTGATAAATAAGTGGGTTTTGGGTTGCAATTTGGGCACTCGGTCTGGAAAACGTTCGCCATCACTGCATTAGGGTGATACAATGGAGATTAGCTAACTCCATTGTCCTGCCAAGCACACTTTTGGATGGGAAAAAACACAGCTGCCAAATACCTTCCTCCCGAGGCTTGATACACAATATATCCCAAAATTCTCTGAGAGGCCTCCATTTTGTGGGCAGCAGTTTCTTCCTCTTATGCCATCTTTGGTCCTCATGCCTTGATGACACCACTCAGTGAGAGGAGGGGTCTGGCCACTTATAGCTGGTTCAACTCGAAAACGGTTATTTCAGTTTTGCTTCTCCCTTGTGCAAATTTTACATGCGAGCCTCCAGTTACATGTTATTTTCTATTGCTTTGCATCAATTTAAACAAATTTTTCAAATTAAATAGATGAATTTAGTGTGTGCCATTCCCTATATTTTGGGGGGTTGTGGTTCATAGTTTTTTGACTGCTCCCGGGAAATAGAGTTGTTCACCATCTGAGAATTTCTTTTAAACTATATGATTTGTTTTTAAGGTTTTCTAATGATATGGTGCGGTTTTAGTTGTAACGTTGATTGTACACCACCCAGAGCCTTTGGGGGTGGGCGGTCTATTAAATATAAAGTATGTATGTATGTATGTATGTATGTATGTATGTATGTATAAATAAATAAATAAATAAATAAATAAATAAATAAATAAATATTGTAGCATATAAATGGCATAAAAGGAGAAAACAATCTGAGCAGCAGCTACAAAAATTAAAAGGCTCACAATGATGGAAAAAAGAACAGAGTGAAGCGCATATCATTCATCAATATTAAAGATTTCAAAGGTAAAGAGCTACCTTACTAATGAGTGCAAATAATCTCTACCTTGCTGTGGCATTCAACTCAACACAAATACTTTTTGTAGAACAGAGACCTGACCGAACATTATTTGGACCAGGACTACCTTAAATTGTGTATAAGTTTCTCCAACAAAACCATGGCTACTAGCTAAGATAGCTAGAGGGAACTTGCATATCCAGAAGGAGTAAAGCTTTGAATGTTAGTGCTGGGAAGCAACATCAGAGCCAGGTCTCTGCCCCTTATTTGCTGACTCTCCAGGGCAAATGGTTGGCCATTAGGTAGAACAAGAGGCTAGACAAGATAGGCCACTGCCTTACGATTTTGTTGATGGCCCTTTGGATATACAGAGTGAGGGCTCGTATGAAAACCAAGGAGGTCAAAATTGATAAATCACAATTTTTTAAAGAACTGCCACCAGTTTATTTTAATGTTGCTAGAGGTAGAGTGGAAGAAACTGTCCAGTATATTTGAATATCAGGCACATATTGAAGGTTCTACAGCCCCATCCAAAGAGCTGGGAACCCCGATGCAGTGCTTCGCCACCATTCTTAAGGGTGGGGAGGCAAAGAACCCAAAAAAGCCTCCCTGCCGCCAGAAAGCTCCCATTGGGCTTAATGGACTTATGCCACAGAAAATGTGGCATAAGTCTAAAGACCCAGCCTCCAGTGTAATGGGGGCAATGGCTGGGTGGAAGCTGATTAGCACTGATGCCTTTCCTGGACACACCCTCAGACCAGCCCCGCTATGCTGGCAGGGGTGCTGATACAGCATTCAGCACCATGTTCCACCACCTTGAAGAATGGCAGGTCCACCCCTATGCTGGGGAGAACAAATATGCTGGTATGGTCCTATGCCACTCCCAGCAGTGGATTGCCCCCTCCTTTGGGAGGGGCTGTTGCTGTTGAAGCAGCGGATTTACTCGAAGTAGACCACCTTGCAGGACGCAATGTAGGCAAGAACTGACAGACACACAGTCACCAGTGCAGTTCTATTTATTGCTATCTACTGTTTTCAGGCACACATCACACTGCTGTCTGTGCTAACTATATGCAAAAGTGGTACCAATCAGGTGCCCTCACCTTATCAGGTTTGCACACAGTACAAGCTGTGCACTCGGTCCTAATCTGCACACGGCGCCTGTTAGAAGGAGGGTCCAGCTGTCATTTAGATTTTGCTCATCTAAACATTTACACATGTTCTGACAGTTGTATTAGCAATTATTGTTTCATTAATTATCAAGCACGGCTTATTGTTTTAAATATTGGTTTGGGAACATGTTTGCTAAGAGCACATGATACAAATATTTTAAATACATAAATAAGGTGGAGTTGCCCATATCAGGATGCCACAAAGCACTTAAGACTGAACCATGTGAAGGGAAGCATCTAGTTACATTCGTTGCGGCTTGGAGACTGGCTTCTTCAGCATTCATTTTGCACAGCGGTGGACCTGGTTTCAATCCTGGGCATTTCCAATTTAGAAGACTTTTATTTGACTGCCAGCCAAAGTAGGCAATAATATGTAAGATGTACCAAAATGTTGCTTTGTATATTCCACTAGAACACATTCTGAGAACTTCCTGTGAATCGAATTTTAGAGAGCTTGGCTAGTTTTGAGAGTATTTGTGAGGAATTACTACTTTGGGATTGGGTGAGCGTGGCATTTCTGGTGAGCTTCACAAATGGCTGCCTTTCCTAACACAGAAAAAGACAACTAGTCTCCATTTTCAAAAACAAAAGGCGAGTGCAACCTTTGACAGATAGCACCACACAGGTGGGCATAATTTAAAAACACAGAAGACGAACCGGATTGGTATGTACCTCACAGTTCAGCCTGTCTTCATGCTGTGCTCTTAGTACTAAATTCTGCCTCTGTAATCTAATATTTCTCTCAGAAACCTTCTAGGATATGAGAGGACATTTGTCTTGTGATTTCTTTTGTGGGAAATCAGAAATTACAGCAGTGCTCAAAGGGAATAGAAATCCTAGATCCCTATGACCTTCATCGAAACCTCTTTCGTCACTTGTCAGTTTTTTAAGGGGCAATTTAATTGTAACTCTTTGGCGGTGACAAGGTAAGTACTGGTATTTTGGCACTGTCATTCATTAGCAGCATGCAATGTCAGCAGCAATGCCTCAAACATGTCACTGTTCGGCCTCAGCAATGGCAACCTGACTTTTGGGATGTATGTTATGCAGCTGATACCTCCTAGAGAGAAGTCTGCATGCCTTGCATTCCTGTCCGCTGGGACCCTGCTTGTTTCTGAGTTTCAAAGGCTTCCATACTTAGAGTGAGACTGTTCTGCCCAAGCAATACAACACAATAAAAGAAATAAATGCTTGAACAAACTACCAGCAAGCTATTGTCGAAGGCCCGGAAAACCCACCCCTACCAGCAAGCTGTTGGTGATCCAGACATTTGGTGATCCAGACAATACTGAGGTTCAGCCGTACGTTTTCTATTTTTTAAAAGTTAAAAAGGATAACACAGGAACAAAAGGATCATGCAGTCTCCCCAAAATGTATGATATCCTGCTACAGCTAGATGGGAGATTTAAGTATTGTCACTTGAATACTAGCAAATGTTCTTTAAAGCCTTCAAAAAAGTTTTTATATCTGAAATTAAATTCAATAAGCACATTTTTTTTGGTTACACTATCATGCATTTCATTGCAAATGAGTTTTTGGGAGATATAAGGTATCCCCAAGCACTCCATCATAAAAATACTGGCAAGATCAGAATGACTCCATTTTGGAAATGATCCTTCATCAGAAATCTTCAGGTTGGAGCTCTGCCTTAGCCATTCTGCCATATCCTGAACAAGAAGAAGAAGAAGAAGAGTTTGGATTTATATCCCCCCTTTCTCTCCTGCAGGAGACTCAAAGGGGCTTACAATCTCCTTGCCCTTCCCCCCTCACAACAAACACCCTGTGAGGTAGGTGGGGCTGAGAGAGCTCCGAGAAGCTGTGACTAGCCCAAGGTCACCCAGCTGGCGTGTGTGGGAGTGTACAGGCTAATCTGAATTCCCCAGATAAGCCTCCACAGCTCAGGTGGCAGAGCGGGGAATCAAACGCGGTTCCTCCAGATTAGATATACGAGCTCTTAACCTCCTACGCCACTGCTGCTCACAAGGTGTTTATTATGAAGAAAACACTTCTAGGAGTCACAAATAGGAATTTCTGTAATCTTTGCTCCCTACCCAGACCATTATTACTAGTCCTCCTTGTAGCTGCAAATGCTTTGGATTGCTGCCTTGCTTTATACCCCAAAGTCTTCGTAACATATTCATCTTTTGTCATTGACATTTGTCAGAGTGCTGCTGAGCTAGACCCTAAGTATGATCAAATATCTGATTGTTACATTATTAAAATGGCTGTAGTCCATTAAGTCTCTGTTAAGAAAAGGTCTCAGCCTGAATCACATCTTGAGTACAAACATTTTTCCGCATAAAAGGAAGAGACAGACTGAAATGATAGATTCTAGATTATGCCACCAAATTACAAGAGTTAGTGAGTGTATGAATGGTTTTTTTTTAAAAAAAAAAACCTCTTGTGTTCCCTGCATATAGTGAACACGGTGCAGGATACCTTTCTTCCCTTAAGTACTAGTTTGTCATATGTATGAGAGTACCGAATATATATATTCAACATTATTCCAGAAGTAACCTATTCAATCAAATTAAGTAAGCCATAAATGAACATATTACTCTTGCAAACAACTTGAAATACTTCAAAATTGCAATAAGAATAGATATGGTTTGACACATTTTGACTATTTCATCCTTTCAAAAACCAACATACATACCCATTTTGCATAAAGAGATCCTTCTTTCTAATCCATTCTTAATTCTTGCCTAATGATTGAGCTTCACCATCAGTAAAACATTCTGAGTTCACCGTTTTGTACTCTTCAGTAGACAGAACAGGAGAATTTTTAATAAATCCAAAAAACCTCCAGTAACCTTCCATGGAAGATGGGAATTGAAACTGGGTATTCCAGATCTTGGTCTGAAACTTTAACCCCTGTACCACTGGCTTTCATGTGGAGGCTACTTTTAAACACCAATGGGCAGCTGGGCCTGGGTGAGTCATGGAAGTCAAGCGGTATCAAGTTGTCCAGTGGTTGCTGCAGAGACTAGCTCTAATGAGTTCTCCCTCAAAGGCCCAAACAGCCCTGGTGAGGGCTCTGCTCCCTTCCACTGCCTTACTGATAGATGCCAAGGCTCAAAAGCTTGCAATAAGGCTGTGGTTGTATTATTTTATTGCCGATTTTTCTGAAAACCTAGGACTTTTTAAAGGTTTGTAGATCTGGCAATGCTGACAATTTGATTGTAACAGCCTTTGGCTATATACAATAAATGCTATTTGTACCAATATTGATTTCTACTTTCCAGTAGAGGTCATTACTGTGTTTGCCATAATTATTTGTCACAAATTGTTTCTTTTCCTTAAACGCTTTTTAATTTATCCCAAACAATAATTATTAGGTATATTGCCCTTGCATTTCCTTCATTATACTGTAATTATCATTTCCCCGAAAGGGGCAATTTGGGGGCTAGTCCATCAAAAATAAAAGTCCTCAGCATAATTTGAAGCCATTTCCATAAGTCATGGTCTATATCATGGCAGTAATATTGAGTTCATTTCAGAATACACAGCAAACCTTGTCGACAATTCAGAGCCTTTTGAAGCTTGCTAAATCTTTAAAAAAAATACAGAGAAACACATCTCAAACTTTGTACATCTTGTGCTCTATTTTTAAAACGGTGGTGGGGAAATTAAAGCCATTTTATTCTCCAGCATCTTTGTTTTACAGATTTATTATGTGAAAACGGAAAGGAACCAAGTACTGAATTTATGACAAAATGATTTTTAATTTGCTGGCTTGAGCTAAGTCCCATATGCAACCAGACTAACATATGTAGAGTGTACAGGAAATCGCTTCTTTAAAAATAGTCACACTCTTTTGCTACATTCTACATGGTATGCTGTATTTATACCCTGCCCTTCCTCATAGCTTGCCCTGTTCACCACTATGCTACTTAATGCCAGATTTGAAAGCCTCCTAGTGAGAGCAATGAAGAAAGAAAAGTGTTTCTTTGTAACTTTGGAATTAACCAGATTTATGCAGTGTAGATGACCTAATCTTACCTTTACTGCACATTTTCCACAGTCCACATAAACACTACATTTTGGGTGCGAAGAAGTTTCCGGGCTGTAAGGAAACAGAATTCTAGCAGCATTCTCTCCTGACATCTGTATTGCATCTTCAGAGGCTGAAGATGCCAGCCACAGATGCAGGCGAAACGTCAGGAGAGAATGCTGCTAGAACACGGCCATACAGCCCGGAAACCACACAGCACCCAAGTGATTCCGGCCGTGAAAGCCTTCGACAATACACTACATTTTGGTTAAAATAGATGGTGTAAATACAAAATACAGAAGGGAAATAAAATTAGAAACAATGGCCAATTATGCACAGCACAAATATGACATCCTGAGGACATCCTGGCCCTTTCTGTACGGATGGGGATGCATCGACATAGTTGCACTCAGTGCACTCCCCCAGGGCCGTTCGCATGCCATTCTACAAATGGCCCTGGTGCTCCAGCTGCCCACAGGGCCGCCTTTGCATGGTGCCGCCACTTTCCCCCCCTCTTACCTCTTCTCGGCTGCCATTGCTGTACAGAGGCCAGGGGACACACCCCCATGGCCATGGTGATGCCTCCAGGGACAGAGGCCAGGAGGTGTGTCCCCAGACCTCTGTACAGTGACAGCAGCCAAGAGGAGGTAAGAATGGGGGGAAAGCGGCGCAGGGAAGAATGGAAGCCGGCATTTTCCAAAAGACTCGCTCATTGAGAAAATACCAGTGTGGGGAGAATTCGGCACTATTCCTGATATGGTACCCATTTCGCTGTGCAAAGTGGATTCTTCAGCAGTAGAATCCTATGAAATTTTTCAATAAGCAAGCTTGCTTAAAACAGGAATAAATGTCTGCATGTCCTTAATAAATAATGCGATATTACTAGAAATTGTATGAAATTGTAAAATATCACCCTTTAAAAATATATAACAAAGCAGCTTCTTTATACATAAGAGTGTTGAACCTAGGCTTAGGATATGCCCCTGTTCCTAGATACCATTCTTTTCAGACCAGACTTCACAGTACTGAGATAATCCGGCTAGTTAAATTAAAGGCTTTTTTTGCACAGAACATCGCTTATCACTTGCTTAAGACTTAAGTCTTCTTTCATTACCCCCATAAACAATGCCTGCATAAATTATTTTTTTAAAAAAATTGGTCCTGAAAAATATTGAAAAAATAGAAAATAAAAATAAAATTAATCGTAATTATAATGAACATTTTTCTTTATAGGACAAAAAAATTATCAAAAATCTAACTGAGGACTCTGATATATGTATTGTCGAAGGCTTTCACTGCTGGAATCACTGGGGTGCTGTGTGGTTTCCAGGCTGTATGGCCATGTTCTAGCAGCATTCTCTCCTGACGTTTCGCCTGCATTTGTGGCTGGCATTTTCAGAGGATCTGTTGAATGGATCTCTGAAGATCCTCTGAAGATGCCAGCCACAGATGCAGGCGAAACGTCAGGAGAGAATGCTGCTAGAACACAACCACACAGCACCCCAGACCCTGATATAATTATAAAAGAAGTTGACAAAGGAGGGTGGAAAGTCATGCTGAATATCTCCGACTATGTAAAGTAAGTGAGGAGATGATGAGATGATCCCCGTTGCTATAAATCCCAGGAGATCCCACAGAGCATATGGGGCTCATTAAGATCACTGTAGAAGAGGCTTTAGTTTTGGGATTCATAGATGATCAGCCGTGTAAGTTTCTGATTTATCCTTTTCCCAGAACTCCTTTTTTTATATTCTCCCAAAGGTCCACAAGCCAAGTTTTCTATCCCCTGAAAGACCCATAGTTTCGGGTTCTGGGTCGACTTTAGAACTGTTGGCCAAATTGAGGCTTTTTTCCAACCCTCTGTCCTTAAAACGAATACCTGTATAATTACAGGTAAGTAGAGGAGCTTCCCTTTCCCCTGCATGGCGTATTGCTGACAATGGATGTAAACGTTCTAGACATCAATATACCTTTAGAAGAGGGGCATGAAATGTTAGCCTGCATTTTAAATCATAGAGTCACTCTATCGCCTCCAAAAAATGTTAATGGAGTTAGCCGACTTAATTTTTGAAAAAAAATTGTCTTCAGATCCAGCATTATACCTGTATGCAAATAAGAGGCGTGGCCATGGGAAGTTCCCTGGCCCCCAGGGTTGCAAATTTGTTTATGCACCATCTAGAGGAGAAATATTATTGCAATCCTGACTTCAATCCTTTCTGGAGTAAGGTTACTCTATTTAAATGTTACAGAGATGATCTGTTTGTTATCCTTTCAGATAACTCAATTGTAGAATCTTTTGTTTCCTGGATGAATGCAGTTAATTTTTTTTGACACCATTGTCTTTACTTCCTCTTCATAGCAACTGACAATTAAACCTTATACCAAGCCAGTACGTACAAAAAGGTGTCCCTGCATTATGCCTCCTTCCATCCTATGCATCTGGTCTTCCTTTTTCCAAACTTCTCAGAATTAAAATAAACTCTATCCATAAACAAGAATTTGAAAAACGGGAAGGTGATTTATTACAGCGCTTCACTGGTAGGGGTTATCTACAGTATGTACTTAAGAATCTTGGCACAGAGCTAACCAGTTAGACAGATGCCAATTTTTTTGAAAATAAACCTAAAGATCCTGTCAGGCAATTGACGTGCACATTAGATTTCACCCCATTAACCAGTCAAATTAGGGAGATAATACAGAGACATTGGCACATTGTTTATGACTTACTGGGGTGCATTGGATATCCTAGAATAGGCCATAGAAGGAAAGCCAATTTGAAAGATTCTTTGATCCATTATGATTTACTAAATGATTCATCAGCTTCAGATTCAACAAGAGGGCACCACCATTGTGGGCACTGTTCTATTTGTTCCCTTTCTATGAACATCCAAGGATACACCCATCTTGATTTACCAAGTGGGAATTTAAAAGACTCATTCTGAAGACTGTTTATGTTATGAAGCAAAGTTATTATTCTTCAAAAGAAACAGTTTAATCCCTCTCTAACACATATTTATTTATTCATTTTCATCAAACGTATATGTCGGTCTCCCCATATTGCACCCGATAATTGGTTGGTTTTTGTTTTATGCCTAAGTATAGTAGGTTTTTTTCTGATTTGATTTTGCCATCATAGACAATCAGTCAGATGTAGTAAGTTCTCTTTCCTCCTTCACACACTAGAAGCTGGCGGATCTAGTGATCTGCTCATATAATGATCATAGATCTTCCCAGGTTCCCCCCCCACACACACACACACACACCAGCAGTCCTGGGCACACTGATCCCCAAGCTTGCAGGACCTGGGAGGGAGTTTTTAGTGAGGAGAAGGGGCAGAATTGCTCCCTCTTCTCTCCTCCACCAGGACAGCTTTGCTGACAAAAGAGGCAGGGAGGGTGATTTTACCCCCTTCTTCCACCTCACTACAGCCTACTGACTCATGTGGCCATTACTCTGCATGGGTCCTCAACCTTAAGAATGGACTACTACAGATTTGGAAGGACCTCTGGGGATGCAGTGGGAAAGATACACAACCCTCAACCTTCTGCTGATTAATTGCTGGATGGAGCTCCCTGAATACCATTAAGATTTTAATTCTTTATATGTATTCTGAACATTAGTCATCTGGAGGATACAAAACAATATCCACAGTTCTGATGCTAACAAAATATTAGATCCTCATGAATAGGAGGGGGAAAAAATCAACATCTTCTGAAGGAGAGAAGCCCAGTATTAATCCAAGCAAGTTACAACAAGCCTAGATAAAGTGCTATTTCCAGACAAAGCCCTTTCCAAATAAATCAGCTGTTACCCTATCTTTAAATTATTCATTTTATATGATGAATGAAAATATGCTAATTAAGGATTAGATCTTTAAAAGGTATAAATATCTTCCATTGCCTAAAGTAATTATGATCAGTAATTACTTAAACATTATGATCTAGAAGTTAAATAATTTCTGATGAAAAATAGGTAAAGAAAAAGATGTTACTGAAGGCATACCAGATAATGTCAGCCATTTGGGGTAGAGGAAGCATTTATATGTTGCTCATGCAGAGTTCCCACACACTTTGCCAGGTTTTCATGTATTATCCTATGGCAGTGGTGGCGAACCTTTGGCACTCCAGATGTTATGGACTACAAATCCCATCAGCCCCTGCCAGCATGGCCAATTGGCCATGCTGGAAGGGGCTGATGGGAATTGTGGTCCATAACATCTGGAGTGCCAAAGGTTTGCCACCACAGTCCTATGGCATGCTACTTTGACTTCACTTGACCCAACCTGATCCTCTCATACCAACTTTTGACATGTTCAAGGTGCTTCACTGCATCAGCCACAACGCCTATCAAAACAACCAGTACATTCAGGGCTGCAATTTAACATCCCAATTCCTGGCATGTTTACTGAGAAATGTTGTTTAACTCTATGGGACTTTTGCCCAAGTAAATGTGCAGCCTCTCAAAGGAAATGGCTTGAAGTGTCAAGCAGCTGCATAAAATATCACATCCTGTTTCAAAACCCTAAAAGCCATCACAAGTTTGAAGTATGTAGGAAGCACCAGTTCAAGTATGCAGCTGGAGGGTTTTGTGCTATCAAAGCACAGCTGATTTCTGGCAGCCCCATGGGGTTTTCAAGGTACAAGACATTCGGAGTGTGGTTTGCCATTGCCTGCCTCCATGTCACAATTCTGGCGTTCCTTGGATGTTGCCCATCCGAATACTAACCAGGACCAACGCTGAGATCTGATGATTCAGCCTGGAGCTATCCAGCTCAGGGCAAGTATACAATATAGTGTTTTAATTGTGCACTTCTTTCTATTTATCAGCTTATATCTTTCTGTCTATCTCTTTCTGTATCATTGTGAACTTCTTTCTATGTATCTATTTAAACATTAGGCCCACCAGCTTACATAGACTTTATGTTAATGGGTTGAAATGTGCCAGAAATGTACAAAAACTTTCCTAGGAGTAATTCCCACTGTCTGCTAACTGACTGCTTAGAATTGTTCCCTATTTCTGAGCTGAGTCATGGCCTAGTTATGAAGCTGGACCTCTCCCCTCCCTTTCCTCAGTGAACATCAAGTCAACAGCATATTGTATGAATTTTATGTTGTACACCGCCTAGAGCCCTTCGGAGATGGGGTGGTATAGAAATCTACATAATAAACAAACAAACAAATAAATATCATATATTCACACAGGTTGTAAAATACAGTCAGCAAATGAGAAAGATTATTGATATACTTTGATTGATACTGAGTATACATTGTCAGGATCGCCCGACTTTCAGTTTCGTTTCTCCAGCGACCCTAACTCTCGCCACACGCTGGGACCGCCCTCTCGTTTCTCCAGCAACCCTAGCTCCCGCCACACTCCGGGACCGCCCCCTCGCACACCCTACATATACTGGGACTGAGGGCAAGAACCCCTCAGTTCCAGCACCCTGTACCTAGGGCAATGTAAATCAATAAAGTTCGTTCCTTTTCGACTTTGTCTGAGTGCGTCCAGCCTTACAATACATAGTGGTAGACTCTTTAACAGACAAAGGCCTAAGAAATCTCATTACATACCCATTACCCATTTTTTAATTAGTACCTGTTTTAGTATTTGGACCTGGTTTTTTATGGTGCCAGACAACTGGTCCATCCATTTCAATATTATCTACTCTGACTAGCAGGGCCTCTCTTTCCCAGTTCCTAAAATCATACCACTAGAAATGCCAAAGATTGAACCCGCATGGAAAACAGGTGCTCTGTCTCTGGACTACAGGCCCTCAGCTAATGTCCATCCACCATGACAGCCCTGAGACAACAGCAGGGGTGAACCACAGCTTTCCTTCCATAAGAAATCTGTGCTTGTTATTCCCAGGTGCTTCCCCCCCCCCCCCAAAAAAAAAATGAACAGCCAATTTGGTTACTGCTCAGGGCTGCAGATGTCCTCATAAAAGATGTAATTCTGTTTGGCTCTTACATTTGCCAGTCCCTTCTACAGTTCCAAGGGTGTGTATAATGTTACTGTGAGGTTACTTTTTCCACCATTTTGTGTCCAGTATACAGGAAAATTAAATGTCTGACAAATACCAGTACTCCTGAAAATGAATTAACAAATGGCCAAAAAAAGAGTTAATATGGTGTCTTTGCTTCCAGATGGCACTGCAGCACACACCAATAAGGCTGTCAGTTGATCTTACCTATGAACGTGATCAAGAATGCTTTCTTGACAACTACAAACAAAACTCATACCTTGGTGTCATACAAAAGCATGTCTTCAACAACTGGTTTACATAACAGTAAGAACCCCCCCCCCCCCTTGTTCAAATCTCAGCTCAAACATTTTCCAGACAGGCTGTTGTGAGTTTTCCGGACTGAGTGGCCTGAAAAACCACAACAGCCAGTTGATTCCGGCTGTGAAAGCCTTTAACAATACATTTTCCAATACTGATACAAAAAATTCCTACTTTAGACACCTTTTCTGTGGTTAAGCAAGAATGAGATGGTTTAATTCTGCATTTTGTTTTTGTATTTGCTCTTGAGTCTTAGTGGACATTACTGACTAGTTTTTGGGATTGCTATTTTAATTTTGTACCATTGAGAAAGTCCAGGGTTGCTACACGGAAGCAAGCAATGGCAAACCACCTGTGAATGTCTCTTGCCTCAAAAACCCTTTGGGATCTCCATAAGTCACCTGCAAGTTGACAGCATTTTCCATCGCCACTACTTTAGTTCTGCAGCAAGATGGCAGAGGTTAGCAATGTAATTACATATATAGTCCCTGCATAGCTATGTAATCCTGAAAGGGCCACACCTTACTACCAAGGTTATTGTATTACTGCGTGATGGTATGATATCTTTTGATTTCAATGATGCTGGTATTAATACCAGAGGGAATTTCTCTAGCTCAGGGAATCTCATTTGTTTTCAGTGAGGGATCTAAAGCCACAATGTGATGGTGAAATTCTAACCAGGATGTTATCATTCTAGCAAGATGATTTAAATCACAGGTGTCAAACTCACGGCCCTCCAGAGGTTATGGACTACAGTTCCCATCATCCCCTGCCAGCATGATCTGGAGGGCCGCGAGTTTGACACCTGTGATTTAAATCTTTTGAAACAGAGTCATGTTGGTTCTCATTGTAAGTAACCAAAGCTCTTACAGATCACTCTTTAAATGACAAACTTCTTTAAATATTAAGGAGCAAAAAAATTAATATGGTGGATTTTCAGTTTTCAGAACTAACATCTGTCAAGCTATTGTTCTGTGATATTGAACAGACCTAGACTATCCATTTCTACCAATGGGGGGTCTGACAATGTGAGAACAGTATTTAGAGTCGGGGTTAGCAGATTTCTTTTGCCGCAACTCAGATCAGTTCAGTGGGGGGCCCAGATATTATATTACTCATCTCTCAAAAATTACTCACTAGGTATCTTAGTTATTTGGAAAGGGTGGAATGAGGAATGGGTAACATCCATAAAGGCTTTTGCTGTTTCCCTTCCTGAAAGAATAAAACAAATAGGTTCAAAACAAACAAAAAGAGAAAGCCATGCAATTTTCTGCTGAATCAATGAGAAAAATGAACACCAACAACATAGTTTGCAGACCAACATTTTAATTGCCAAAAACCATTTGCTTAACTGCTTTAATTTCCACTTTTGTTCAAATCTTTATAATAGCTTAAGTGTGTGATGCATTTTGATTGTTTTAAGAGCATAAATAGCATTTTAATATATTTGTTTACCAAGACACAATCTGCCATGAGTTTCATCTATATGCTAACCTTTTGTTTTCCTTTCCTTTTGTGCTTTTTGAAATTATTCAACTATGCTTTAGAACTCAAGATCACTTTTCAGAAACTTACAGGTTGTCAGAGGTGTAGCTGGGCCATACTGTGCCCGGTTCACACTCTGTATTATCCGCCCCTTCCCCTCAAAAGCAGTAAGCGCAACCCTTGCCCCACCCAGCTCTCCCTCATCACCTATATCTCTAGTGAATAGCGCTAGGTTGAAGTGGTTTCCTGTTCCACCCTTTCAGGCTGAAAATGGCCTGGTGGGAACTACACTTCCCATGAGTCTTTGGGCCTTGCAAGGTCTCCCGAGAACTGTAGTTCCCACCAGGCTGTTTTCAGCCTGAAAAGAACAGGCCACTTCTCCAGCCTGAGCTGTTTCACTAAGGTAAGTGGGGGGGGGCACCGTGAAGGGGTGGGGGGGCACAGGTGGTGATTTTCTGCTGTCCCCGGCCGTGCACCCGGTGCAACATGCACCCCCCATCCCCTGGTAGCTCCACCTCTGCAGACTGTATCAGGCTTTGGAAAAGAAGACAGTAGTTGTGTTCTGGAACAAAGCAAAGAGTTGATTGTCAATTCAATTGTATTACCAGAAGAAAATATGTGATTCACACTGACTTCCTGCCCAAGATAGGAAGAGTCAGGTGTGTAGTCCAATTGAGAATTGAAGTCCATTACAATAAATGAAGGAGCAAAAAGAAGCAAAAGGCAGAAACCTTACCATAAGGCAGAAATTGCTCAAAGCAAACAGCAAGCACTAAGGCTGTTGTTGGACCTAGTGAGCCGGAACTGGCTCTTGGGACTAACTGCATAGTGCCTGGGCAAAGCTGGTATGGCAACCCAGGTGACAGACTGAAAATTACAGAGTTCAGCCAGCCACTTTTTCAGAGGAAACAAAGCTAACTATGCAAGAAGTAAGGTGATGAGGTCTACACACTAGGAGCCCTGGGCCTTCTCTTTACCTTCTTAATACTGTAGCACAATCCTTAGACCTCTGAACATCACTATTAAAAATATCATAAGGGAAGCTGGAGTAGGTTTAGATGAAGGTGAAATGAAAATATTACTGGCAGAAAACAATATCTTGAAATGACCACTGATTAAAGCATAAAATGGAGAGTAATGACTACTGATGAATTTCACAACTTTAAGGCTGACAATGAAGAAAATTAAATTGTTAAAGCTTCTCTATTCCTTGACTCCATCATCTATCAAAAGGGAGACTGACATCAAGAAGACGGAGATTGGGAAGAGAAGAAGTCTAACAGCTTCATGCAAATAACTGGGCACACAGACATGGCCACACCGCCCCGCCTTTCCCAGGGGGGCATTTCCAGCAGAGTGGGAAAAGCCTCCCTACTACCAGAAAGCCCCCTCTGGACTTAATGGTTTTAAAACCATACAACCATTAAGCTACCAAAAAGGTGGCATAAATCCACAGCTCTGACCAATGATGTAACAGGGGCAACAGCCAAGTGGAAGCCGACTAGCATCAGTCCCTCCCCTGACCACATCCCTGTACTGACCCTGCTATGCCAGCAGCAGTGGTAGGGGCTCAGGGACACTGGTGCAGCATTCAGCACCATATTCCACTGATGTGGAGGGGAATGGCAGCTGCCTACTGGTAGATCTGTCCCTTTGGGGGTGGGCAAGTGCCCTGGGGAGGGCAAATCCACTGGCCTGGCTCCATGATGCTCCCAGCAGCAGATTCACCCCCTCCCTCTGTTAGATGGGACTGTGAGACTGGGAAGGGCAGCCGTGAAGGAGTTAGAGAGGATCTTAAAGAGTTAGGAGAAGACAAGAGTCACTGGAAAAGCTAATAATGCCACTGAAAGCAAGAAAAGAGGAAGACCCGCGTGAGATGGACTGACTCAATAATGGAAACTACAGCCCTCCGCTTGTAAGACTTGAAAAAGCTATTATTTAGGTTGGGCGCTATCTGTGCATGCATCTGTGCATGTATTTTTATCTGTCATTTTTTAAATTGCTGCTATAATGTATTTTAATGAATTTTAATGTTTTATTGCTATATTATATTTATGAATTTTATTTGTTTTATGTCTCATTGTACACCGCCCAGAGCCCTTCGGGGGTTGGGCGGTCTATCAAGCCCAATACATACATAAATAGATAAATAGATAAATAGATAAATATTTTGGAGCTCATTAATTCATAGGGTTGGCAGAAGTTGGATGTGCCTTGACAGCATTTAACATACCCAATTTTTAATTTTTTTAAAAAAAAAATGTTTTGATATTCACCACTTCTAGCACCCTATACTGGGTGGGAAGATGGCATGAAAATGTTTTAAGTTATTAAATATGTCTACAGAAACTAAACAGTATTTCAGATTAGAATTTCAGAATAATTCCCAGGACCCTTATTAATAGCACAAGAGCCCCATGGCAGGAAACAGCAACTTTGTGCCCAACATGCCTGTTGTTTTTTAAAGATCCTTGCTGATAGAAGAATATGAAGTCCTAATGTATACCAGCACTGAAATCTACTTTGTTGCACACTGGAACTTGATGGAGTTCTGTTCTGTCTTTAAACTGCCCTCTCAGATCTAGTGGCTAATTGACCAACTGCCCTTAAATTCATAGATTTAAATCCATAGATTTATGTATTTAATTAGATTTAAAAAATAGTTAGATTAAAAATTGAATAATTCTTACCTGAAGAATTGGCTCCATTTATCTTAAGGCGTGGAGATCACATTAAACTTTACAATAGTCTAACTATTGTAATTATCTGTTTATTTGTATTACAAGTCCAATAAATCTCTTTTCCCCCCCTCTCCACTGTACTGTTATTTTTGCTGCTAAGCCATTAAGCTGTACAGTGCTTTAATAATGATTATCAAAGCTGCATTTCAAAGGGAATAAAAAACAAACACTAGATTTCCTCATAAAATACCCATGTGAGATGCTCAAAGCAATATAAATCACTAATCTCTTGATGAGGTGTGTAAAGATTTTTCTTTTCCCCTCCTGGTTAGAGCCTTTGCTAAAACAGATTTTAATTAAAATGTTATATAAACTAGCTGGTTTGGGTGTCTGAAGCATTTCCAAGTCAGGAAGGTTTACCTGATGCCAAATAATTTAGAAATACTTTCTGTTCTGTTTGAATATTTTACTTCCATATCTCTGACAAAGGATTCATTTCATTTAAATAAGGAAGGTTTGGTGCTATGCTTGACATAAGTCATATGTGGTACTATTACTGATATGAAAATGTCTGCTGCTAATGATGTTCAGTTTTTTACACTGAAAATATACAGGTTGAACAAATGGGAAGCTAGCACACATACTGATGCTAATCCTACAACAGCATGATTCCTAGGATCCCAACATCCTAAAAACTGCTTCTGCTAGCAAGAGCCCTCACAGTAATGTTTTTCAGTCTATTCTAAGTTTCCAAACTAATTTCATTCTTGTCGAACTCCTTCCAGGCCACACCAAGCTGATGGCATTAACACAAATCCCAGTTTGGGCCCACTGCCCTTCAAAAGCCATTATTCGATAGGTTATTATTCACCATCAAGTTCCAAGACATACAGAACATTGCAAACAGAAGCCAATGCAATAAACAGAGTGTAAGAGGAGTAAAACTTCACGTTAGAGATATTTCTATTTTAAGGTGTACACCTAAGATTTCTTCTGCATACACTTAAAATATTAGGTATCAATTTGCTTACAAGAGTTTGAAGACAGATCTTATTTTTATTCAACCCTTCTTCCAAGGAGCTTAGAGGCACATCAATGGTTTCTCACTCTTCTGGGTTTTTTCCCTCACAACAACTCCATAAGATGGTGTGACAGACCCAAGAACAACAACTGAGCTATATGACTACGTGAGGATTCAAAACCAGCACTTTCCACGAGCATTACTAGTTTTAAGTCAAATCACTAAACCGCACTGGCTCTGTCTACCTCTTGATTACAGAAGCCCAGATAATGGAATAGCTCAGGCAATCAGGATCTGTGACTCTGTAGAATGAAGGAATTAATTTATTTTAACAGTCGATGACCAACACACCACGCAAAACAGGATCACCACTATAAAAGAACCATTGTGTCCCTGTTTCCAATCTAACCCAGGCTTTGGAAATGTTCTTAGGCACCTGCAATAGGGACTGAAGAAATCTGGACTGTACCCCCTCCAGAGGTCTAAATGAAGAAGATGGGGGTCCAAAAGACCCCATACATAAACTGTGAACCTGATTTAGCTTTTAAAAGTTTAAGGGCTGCCAGAACAAAAGGGGCCTCCTCGAGTTTTGTAGAATTTCAGGATACAGTGCACAAACCTTTCCCCAGCAGCTGCCGTGGCATTGTGACGTAGAGCTTCAGCACCTGAAGCCTCAAAACCATTCACAGGTATCTAAACTATGGACTTATTCAATCTCGTTTCCCTATAGTTGCCACCCTCTTGTCTTGGGTTGGAATGGGACCCACCAGCTGATATTTGCCTTCAAGAGCTCCGATAATATTCCATCTTGACTGCGTGCTTTAGCATTTTTTAGTTGGTGTATGTATGATTTAACCTCCCACGAGGTAACAGGTGGCAATTTTGCTAGATCACCCATTTCAGGGATAAAGAAAACAAGATCCAGACAATTATAAAGTGAATGAAAGAAACCCACCTACCGGGAGAAATACCTGCTGATAAGGGAGTTACTGATTTAGTCAAGCCTCCTGCAACCAATTTCAAAAAGAGGGATTGGTTCTTGCTCTTTGCAGCCTCAATCAGGTTATCCCATAGTTTTTTTGTGTACATTTTCTTATATGAGGAGATTAATTCCTTATATTCCTTCTTCAAGTCTAGCATGGCAAGATGTGCTTCCTGTTTAGACTCTTTATCAGCCGTCAAAGTTTGTTTATAGGCTACCGTGAGAGCATTTTTTGCAGAAATACAAGTATGGTCAAACCATGGTTAGGGAAAAGCTCTGTTTCTCCCAGGTCCTTTCTCTTCATTACAGAATAAATTAGGTTTCAGTTCTTGGATTAGGACCTCATTAATGTATAAAAGGTCTTCTTGCAGGCCTGAGTTTTATATTGCTCTACAGTATATACGCAACTTCTCAGCAGTAAGGAACTCCTTTACCCTATCATCAAGCTTTACCGACAATTTCACCATTACTCCTGGTTGCAATAATGCTCTCAGCTCTGTAGGATATAAATTATTATCCAGGTGGAGGTTATCTACCGCCAAGTGCACAACAAGAGGAGAATCATCCTCCTCCAAGAAAGGGAGAACCTGTAATGAGAAAGATGGTGATACAGTGAAATAATTGGAAGAAGATAGACATTTATGAACAGCTAACATCTAACACTACATCTTTCAAATTGTGGTTTGAGTATTTGATTGGGACTAGCAGACCTCTACTTAGCCATGAAGCTCACTTTGGGATCTTCCAGGTGTTTGTATAGCTTCAGAGTATTGGAATTGTCTGTTGGCAAACACTTGGTGGCAAACCTGGGTTTGTGCCCATGAAATTTGTGAAAAGCCTTTAGATCAGGGGTAGGGAACCTGCGGCTCTCCAGATGTTCAGGAACTACAATTCCCATCAGCCCCTACCAGCATGGCCAATTGGCCATGCTGACAGAGGCTGATGGGAATTGTAGTTCCTGAACATCTGGAGAGCCGCAGGTTCCCTACCCCTGCTTTAGATAGAAGGCAAGAAATCAGTTAGGGGACATATTTGTGGAGGTCAGGTCAACTGCTTCTTGGGAAGTCTCCAAGAGACTTAGCTTTACATATGACATTAGAGAAAGTTCTACACTACCTCATCTAGTGATCAATAGAATTAATGAGCAGTAGAATTGGGCCCTTTCTGTGCAGGAGATACAGTCTCTGCAACGGATGTTGTAATTAATAGGAAACAAAGGGTCAAACCCCTATTACCTATGTCAAACAAAGATATTGCAGGATTGTGTATATTAGGATCATGTCTACTCAAAAACAATTAAGAATAGGAACGCGTGATTTAGAGTCAATATCATTTATGTAATTAATGGTGTTGCTGGCTTCTAAGAATAATTCACATGAAGTTTCTCTGGTTTATGTCTATTGAGGCATCAGAACTGGGCAAGAAGAATGGAGTTTTGTATTTAAATGCTTCTCTGCAAAGGTTTTGTGGGTTGTTTTATAAAACATGTTTTCCATCACTGACTTTTTGGATTTTGGGGGAATTCTTTTTCTGTTTACTAATCTCAGAAGTATTCCTATAATATTTTTATTATATTTTGGAAGAAAGAAAAAATTAGGCAAACTGGCATTTACTCCTAGCAATAATTCTTCTGTTTGAGTTGCCAGGGCTGAACGATGGATTCCATGAGTGGTGTCTTTATATTTATATTATTTGCAGCCCACCTTTCTTGCTCAATGGAGAGAGAGAGAGAGAGAGAGAGAGAGAGAGAGAGAGAGAGAGAGAGAGAGAGAAAGTGCCATCAAGTTGCTTCTGACTCATGGGCCGTTTCTGCATGGCCCAAATACGACGCCAAATACGACGGCAAAAATGCCGTCCCTAAGGTGCCGTTCGCACAGGCGGCGCTGCTGAAACGCAGCAGCGCCGACCTGGCTTCCTTCCACCTCCCCCAGAGCGGTGTCAGGCCGCCCTCAAAAATCTCCCTCCTGGAGGGAGGTTTTTGAAAAACAGCGTGTTCCCGCCGGCGCAGTGCAAACGGCACCGCCGGTAACACGCTGTTTTCCCCATCCCCCCCTCACCTCGTCGTCCTGGAGGTCGGAGGGCAGCGTGGGCGGGTCTTAGTAGTCCAGCAGGGCGACACAGGACAACGAGGTGAGTGTGGGGGGGGGGGACGGGGAAGAGGCGGCTCCGTGTGGAGCTGCCTCTCCCGCGCCAGCCTCTGCAGGGGCCGCTTGCACACTCCCGTGCGAACAGCCCCCACCCCTCCACCGGCAGGATTCCTGCCGGTGCAGGGGCGCCCTTTCCGCAGTGCGGAAAAGGCCATGGTGACCCTATGAATCAATGTCCTGCAGAATGTCCTATCATCCACAGTCTAGTTCAGGTCTTGCAAACTGAGTTCTGTGGCTTCCTTTATAATCTACCTCATGCTGGGTCTGCGTCTTGATTACACAGTATAAGTCAAATATCAACAGGATAAAGCATCCCATGAACAGTGCAAGCGGGCCTGGAAACAGCAATCTAAAAACAGCAAAAGTCTGAAACAAACCTGAAACAAAGTATGAGCATTTAAACATGACACATAAAATGGTATAGAAACTGTATAGTTGGAGCATATGTATGGTGATAAATATATATATAGTGTAGGCCAGTATCCATTCCTGTACCAATGCAACTAGCTGAACCTCTTCATTACAGTTCAGTCCTATTTACCTGTGCAAAAATCCTTCTTAAATAATTCAAATGTTGTGAAGCCAGGAGGGCAAGACTCTTCCTAACCTCATCAGGCAGGCCATTCACAACAGAGAATACACAACTATGGGCAATTATCAATTTTGACAATTTGCAGGGTGTCACCTGTAGAAGGTCCTGCTGAGATGAGCAAAGGTGTCACGGTGGAGTATAGGGAGAGATGTGGTAACTGATGGACCCATTGGGCTGCATACCGGCCATTCAGAGTGGTTGGTGAGTTTTCTCCTTTTCCCCCCATGTTGTGCCTCTGCAAACCTGTTTGGAGGTAGCATGGCTGCACCATACCCAGGTGCCGCTCATCTACCCCACCCACTAGATTGGGTTGGCCATCTTATTTATCTGTTAGGCTGATATGCCATATTTCTTTCATTGGGAAAGTCAAGATGATGCTTGGTGTTCTCCAGTGGTCATCCCATCCAGGCCCTGGCCAGATCCAGACTTGCTTAGATTCCTCAGCAGGTGTCTTCGGATCCTATTTTGGCATCATAACTGGCTCCACCTTCAACTCAGAGGATCTGGTCCATCCTTTCTGCCTGGGATCCCTCAGAACCCTTTGCTGACGCTGCTTTCCCACAGCAGTGAAGACCTAATAGGGTGGTTCAGTTCTCAACCGAGTTCATTTTCTAAGCAGTCAATAAAGCCAGCAGCTACTTAACTTGATTTTCAAGTAGGAATCAATGCTTTTAGTGTGATATCTAAATGCATTTCACTTAAGAGAAAAGAATCAGATTCTTAACTCCTTTTGGATGCACTCTGCGTAAAACTGTAAAACTGATTACACTGTACTGGGTTGGATTCTTTTCCACATACTTGGATGAAGCACTAAAGGTCCTTTCTGCCTCCCCCCACTTTTTTGGGGGGGCAGAGAATCCTCAATTGATTGAGACAGACTTACACAGGTTACCACTGAAGAGATTCTGTTCCATTTTGATGACACCAGAACAGCTGCCCCTGGATGGCAGCATTTAAGGCAAGGAGAAAGAAGCTGCCAAAATGTGGAAAGTGGCATTACTGAGTCCCCCCCTGGTCCTTCACCAAAGGAGGGCCCTGAGATTGGTTTTTACGACTGGGATCATAACAGCTCATTACTAATTCTCTGTTTCATTTGAATTTGCTTTATCTCAGGACCCTCTGGGCAATTGCCAGGTCACAGTATGAAGTAGTACATACAAAAGATTAAATGTTCAGTGCTGTAACACTGTGAACTGTAGTGGAAAGAAACAGCAAGCTCCTTTCTCTTTTTCCCCTTTAAAAAACACACGTAACAATCTCTTTCTCCAGACTTTGTTCATCAGCACCACATATAATTAAACATACTGCAAGGATGGCTTTTCCCACTGTCAGTCAAGATCAGCTGCAGAGATTATAGCCATTAGATTCATGAGGGTCAACGTGTTGCTTTCCTATTTAAATTCAGGAAGCCAAATCTCAGTTTTGTTCATTTGTCCAACACCCAAATTCCAGTCAGTTGACTGGTGATGGATGGTCGCATGGCTGGGTGGGCAGGTAGGGCAATTTACTTACATCTCTAACTGTCAGTGAATTCATTTGCATGCTATCATTTTCCCTTATCTTTTGCACAGAGGCTTCCAACTTACTTATTGTAAACACCAAGTTGTTATTTCTGGACTCCAGTCATCCAAACACGCATCTCTGATGTATTAGTCACAGGCTTTGACCTTCGGGAATAATTATATTAAAGCTGGAAGAGTTCACCTATTATAATGCCAGTTTCATTTAATACTACTAATATATTGATATTCCACTTTTCTCCCTATTGGGAGCTAAAAGTGGCTAACGATACCCAAAGAAAACCAAATACAATAAACAAGAAAGAGACAAGAATAAGGATATGCAGGTTAAAAAGGGGGGGGGGGTTGACTCCAGAAATCAGGGAACCCCCCAAAAGGTTAAACCTGGTTTCATGGGTTCCAAATACTGATATGATATTCAGATCCAGATTTGGGGGGGGGGGGGGGAAGTCTGATAATTTTGGCTCCATTATTCCCTCTGGAAAATCTTTCCAGGTTGCTGAGGGCTGTTTTTAAAGCTACTGGCTCCAACTTAAGAGCTGGTAGACAATAAGTTACGATTTTCCACTCAAGTCTCTTAGGCTGATTCCACACGGGCCAAAAACAGCAGTGTGAAAATGGTGTAAAAGGGTTTAAAACGGTGTAAAAAGGGTTTATACTGTTTTCACACCGTTTTCACACCGCTGTTTTTGGCCCATGTGGAATCAACCTCAAACAAATGGAATATACCTTTGAATGTAAATTGAATAAATCAAGTGTGCTGCATTCTGACAAACGCAGCACATGCTGCAGAGCATGCAGGGATTCTTCCCTGTATTATTTAGGTCTTTCAATCCCAAAGATTTTACCTGCGTGCGGTAAGCTCCTAACACTGCCTAAATATCAAATCTTCTTTTTTAGAGCAAAATTAAATATGCTACTGTTGGGGGAACTATCTGGCAGATTTGCAGGGGTCCCTTTCCCTAAAAAGGCTTTGTGATCGTAAATCTGGAAAACTAGATACAAGTTGGCATTTCTTTATTGATTATAAAAAATATGCTACTGCTCAGGACAAATAAATCATACTGTAAATTCAAAAATGAACCTAGCTTCAGATGTAAAGATTGTAGATAAATTGTTAGGCAATATTGACCGCCATGTGACTCTTGCAATTGCAAAATTCCTGTATGACATTCTCATAATGTAAACATATTATTTACAGTTATGTCCTGTGTTTCTTCCTGTGACTAGTTGGTGTGTGAGCACAATTAAGTAAATGAGAAAGCTACTGGCTCTAAGATTGCATGAGAGGTGCTGGTGCCTGTTCTTTAAATTTCAAGTAAACTGGACCAATTCTATGGGTCCTTGAACAAGGTACCCCAGCCACTCTCTACTAATACTTGTAGGGGAAAATAGATTTTAAAAATGTAAAACCTGAGAATCCACACCATTGTAAACCCAAGAATCACACAAGCTCAATGAAATAGGAATGCTGTTGCAAGCTAAGCAAATGTAAAATCAGAGAATCCAGCTAATCTGAAAATCTACAACAATGTAAAACCTGAGAATCTATGCCAAGGACAACCCAATAATTTATAGCACTGTCAAACATGAGAATCACTCCCAATGGACAGAAATTTCTACAGAAATTTCCAACCAGAGAATCCATTGCAAAAAGTAAAGCAGACATGAAGCAACTCATGCAAAGAACACAGATTTGCAAAGTCAGCAAAAACAGAGAAAAAGGGCATAATCTAACACAAATCAACCTGGCAAGCCACTACCAAACCTGGAAAGCCAGAGACACTCTGGGGAGAGGGGAGTCCTGGGAGCCATGAAACTCTGATACTCTCTCCCAAATATTTTTGAAATTTTTCAGAACCCATGGTATCCTAAAAAATCCTGGATGCCATTTGGAGACCAAAATATATAGGAAAAATACTAATAAGGTATTTTTGGATATATATTCAGCTTGGTCATATCTAAATACATAAACCCCTAAAGGGGAGACTTCTGGTTGCCAAACAGGTGCTCTTTCTCCCGACTAGATGATCTTCTGCTAAGCGTAAGGTATGAGCCTCAGGATAACAGCATAACAGCCTATTGGTTGTTGCCCTTTGCTTCATATCTCTGGGCATGTGCAGGTTTTAAATAGCTGTGTGCTGAAAGGAGAGCAAACTCAGCAAGACATTCCTCAGCTACTGCTAACTAGCAGAATATCCCATGATTCCTCCCCTGCCAGCTCCAGTGTCTTTAATGATAAACCTTTAAGAATAATTTCAGCACTGTACCTCATGACCTGGTCTTTCACAATGTTTAATGAACTGGTAAAAGGATTTTGGAGAAAAGTTCTAAAGGAAAGAAACAGAAAATCAATTGTTAGTTGAAAAGTACAAAGTTTGGCTTTGGAATTTTGCATTCTAGCATCTACAGTTTATTAATAAGTCCACATTTTCAAACTGAGAGGATGAATAAAAGGTCTGGATATTTTTGCAAAATGACTTTCGCCTTACATGAAACTGATTAATAGTTAACAAGAATGGTAGCCATCAGCAGGAGAAAGGCAGTATTTAGCAAGGTCCAGGCATATGGAGCCATTTAGGAGAGAATCAAAGAGGTCCTTTGTCCTCCAGTATTTTTGGTAAACCCTTGGAGAAAATTATTTCTTAATGGCAACATGAGTGGCAGAAAACACTCCACTTCTCTTGTGGGTTTGATGTTGTTCCACCAGCTGGGGATCCTGTCTCCAAACTATAGATGAGGACTCTGTAATGACACAGCTTAATCCAGGGTACTCCCTTCCATATTTTAACCCTCACAATTTTGCCGACAAAAAGAAAAGAACTGGACCAAGGTTACTCAGCAAGCTTCATGGCAGAGTGGAAATTTAAACCTGGTTCTTCCAGATATTAATTCAACACTGTCACTGCTCCGTTGGCTGTAAGAGAGGATGAGAAGAAGGCATGGATTGTGAAGGCTCAGGAAAACTTTGTTTGCCAAAGCAGAAAGGATGAATTCAACAATGGATCAGATCTAGACTAAATTTTCTACTAACAGAAGTCAGTGGAATTTCCCTCAACTCCCCCTTCCGGTTGCAACCCCCCTGGGTTGCCTCTCATGCTGTTCTTGAGGGCCCTTTGTTCCCCAGGAGCAGCATTTGAGGAAGATCAGTGGCCTGCAGTGAAAGAAGGGGAGGCAGCAATTCTATTTCTCTGACAGAAGTGCTAGGAATGAGTGGAAAATTTAGTCTGAATCCAACACAATTTTTTCACATGCATACATACAAAATGCTTGTGTGTCTGCTGCTCCCCAGCCTCTAGCAGAACATAGTGCAGGGCTGTGCCAAGTATTCTGGCAACGTTAACAGAGGTTACTTTTTTTTTTGAAATAAACATTTTGCATGTCAATATGATTTAGCAAGATCCTAACGTGGAACTAATACAGACACTCAAATAAATATATCAGAGTAAACCCATATTGTTAGATTACCACAGGAGAATGAATCTTGTACTGACAGTATTATCTTAAAATACATGCAGATGTAGACCAATTACTACAGTAATAATTCTAGTTCTCCTGGGTCCGTCCAATCATAGTCCAATTCACTTACATTCCCTTTAAAATTACTGGCATCATGAATACATTTAAGACATGATGTGTTATAATGAATAACTTACATCTGACAAAAGGAGGATCGACTGCAGCAAGGCTTGGCTGTCACTCTCCCATTCAAACACATATGTGCAGTATTCTGCTTTCTCAATGCTGAGAATGTTTCTTTTATGTTCCAATGATTGTCACACACAATGGTAAATTACAGAGAGGGATGGCAAGATCACAATGAAATTCACCAGTTTTTCTTCTGGAAGGAAGTGGGAAGCAGGGGCAAGGGCAAAAGGAGGATCTATTGGTGGGGGAAGAATCTGTTTCCCTCCCCTCCAAAATAAATGATAACCCTTATACATTTCAGGAAAGGTCTTCCCAGGCATAATGGCTGCTATGAGCATAACTGCCAACCGAGAGCAATCTCATTTATTTGAAGGACCTGGGGACATGAATGTCATTTAGACAAACAGCAGATATATTGACCTTGGGCGATGTGGAGAACTCATCATGCATTCAGATAGCTAAGAGCTTGCTCCTGTGCTACTCTGGCTGGCTTAGAGTCACATGGATAGATAGTGGATTTTATTTATTTATTTATTTCTTAAATTTCTATACCGCCCCATCCCCGAAGGGCTCTGGGCGATGTACAGCATAAAAAACCATACAGTATCAGATAAAGCCTACTACTAATCAAAACTCACTAAAACTCCATGTAGACAGCGGTTAATACAGTTAAATAATTAAACATTTAAAACCTTCCCCAAAGAGGGAGGACAGCGGGCACCTCAATATGAGGGTTACCCTGATGTAAAAAAACACAGGGAGCAAAGAGGGGGCACCGCCATCAGTGGCTGGACACTCCAAAGGCCCAGTGGAACAACACAGTCTTACAGGCCCTGCGGAACTCGCTAAGATCCCGCAGGGCCCGGACAGCTGGAGGAAGGGTGTTCCACCAGGCCGGGGCCAGAGGTGTAAAGGTTCTGGCCCGTGTGGAGGCCAGCCGCATCATTGAGGGGCCGGGAACCACCAGCAAATTGGCCTCTGCTGAACGCAGAGTCCGAGTAGGGACATATGGGGTAATACAGTCCCGAAGGTACGAGGGTCCCAGGCCGCGTGACGCCTTAAAGGTCAGAACCCATACCTTGAAAATGATTCGGAATTCAACTGGGAGCCAATGCAGCTGGCGCAACACAGGCTGAATATGCTTGCGGAAGGCGCCCCCTGTGAGCAAGCGTGCCGCTGCATGTTGGACCAGTTTCAATCTCCGAATCAAACACAAGGGAAGGCCCGCGTAGAGCGAGTTACAATAGTCTAACCTGGAGGTGACCATTGCATGAATCACAGTGGCCAGGTCCATTTGGGAGAGGAAGGGATAGTTCTCTAATATCATCCACAAACACCTTGATCCATCTAGGGACTATATACACTCAGAAGTTACTATCTATACATCAGTGACGTGCTTAATTATATTCTTCAATTATACACCACTTTTCTCCCTTAAAAGACCACACAGTGGTTTACAAGTTCTTCATTCACTTGGGCGGATTCAACATGGGTCAAAAACAGCAGTGTGAAAATGGTGTGCAAACAGTGTAAAACCTTTTACACTATTTTAAACCCTTTTACACCATTTTCACGCAGTTTTCACACCACTGGTTTTGGCCCATGAGGAATCTGCCCTGGTTTTTGAAAAACAGATTGGGGAAGAACATGAGCCCCTCCTCTACTGTGCAGTGGTCCTGAGCAGGCTCAGGTTGCCATAGTACTTGTAGACCAAGAGAATTCCCGCAGCAAAATGACTGTGGTGTCCACAGATTGTTTCTAGGGATGCAGCCTCATCTTGTTTTGCCTGACAGTTTGTAATTGGCACAAAGTCATGTGGCAAGCTTTGATGTCAAAGTCAGGACCTGGGTGTCTAACCACTACTCTACAAAACGTAGCTCTATTATTCCCTCAACTCTGGGAAGGTAGGTAGTACAAGACAATAGACTCCAAGGCCAGCAGGGAGCAGCTCCTGTACTCTACCTCAGAGAAAGTGACCAGAGCCCAGAACCTCTCCACCTGAAAGTGTGACAAGACATCCACAGTGTCATTATCTGCACATGCAGTGTAGTAGGCTGAAAGGGATATGATAGTGGAGAGGCACTATCCCTGACCACAGCCTGGTTGTCACATAAAAATAGCACCCACCTGTTCCTGAAAAGGTTTTGACAAATGCTACCTAGGTGGGGGGAAACTCAAGGAAGATAAGGTTCCTCAAGATGCTTGTTCTTACTCAGTAATTTCAGACCAGAAAGGAAGTGATTTCAGCCCAAAGTGGAACAGGGAGTCAGCTGGGGGTGGGTGTGTAATGATGGTTCTAGATGAAACCATCAACCCACTGTTCTCTTATTGTTTTCTCGCTATGGGTCCCCCCCCCCCCCAAAGAGTTATTTGCTGAGGTTTTTTCCACTTGCACAGAATAGAAGCGCAATTTCTGGGTTGTATGGACTGTCTTTGTCCTATTGTTTCTCTATGTTCACAGAATGATATAAGTTTGGGCACGTGTTGAAAAGCCAATCTCATGTGACTTGCCACAATCACCATTTAATTGGCACTATCACACTACATGCTTGTAAATCAGCATCAATTTTTTTTCTAGCATTGGACAATATTGCTGGTGTAATGTCAAATAAACACTACTTCACTTAAACAAAAACAAATTACAGAAGCTTACTTAACTGAGGTAAATATATAAAAAAGGAACTGGATTTATGTTGGTGATCAAACAAACCCCCAATATAGATGCAAATATACAAAAGATAAGTGATTTCAAAAAGTGAATCAACTTATAGAGTCTGAGGCACTTCTCAGGTTGAGAGATGCCCTAATGAAGGCCAGTACTATATTTGAAGCTTCACTGGCCCATGACCAACTACTGGAAAAGTTCAGTCCACAAATAAAAACTTCTCCCCCACCCTCCCATTACTGTAGGACCACAAACATGGTTTGACAAGAAATGTCAACTGTGTGAATTTTCCTTGAGGAAAGCATTCAAGACCATGCTTTCCCACACTAACTCTATATCTCTGGACTCTTACTTCAGCTTAAAGAAGGAGTCCATGAACTTATTGATGCAAAGAAAAATATACTCTTCAAACACAAATCAGAAATATTATATAAGGCAAGGGGAAATAAAAATTCTAAGAGCTTCTGGACAATTGTATCATGCTCAATTGACAAAGACAGAAACGTGGTCATCCCAAAAATACCTGAGTGTATCTGGATTGATTTTTACAAGCCAACAACAACAACACAAGCCTTTATTGGCATATAAAACGGGACAAAGTTTTAAAACAAAACAAGGTTAAGAAATACAGTTAAAATTGCTAAAATTACTAATTTCCAGTATAAAATTTGCAACAGTTTCACAAAAGAGCACATCAGAGCTGTTCAGGAGATTGGGTATCTTATAACACTCATGCCACTGAGAACATTTCAAGAAAATGGAATTCATGTATTTCATGCGTATCTTATTGTATTTAGGGCATAGAAACAAAGAATGGTCAAGTGTTTCAACCGTAGTCCTATCACATGAACAAACTCTTTTAGAACGTTCCATATTCTTAAATCTTCCCTCCAGCAGAGCTGATGGCAGCACATTACATCTTGCAGTAGCCAAGGCTCTCCTCTGGGTTGGATTTATCAGCAGACGAAGATATGCTGCCATAATTCCACGCTCGCATGGGATTAATAATGTAGTCGGAGAACAGGTTGTCTTGGCAGCATGAGTCAAATTATGAAAATCAAGATCCAAGAGCCTATTCTTAACTAGTCTGAAGGCTTCCACCTTTGTGAGCATAAGGAGTGATTCCAAGGGGAAACCAATAGCTTCAACCTTTCTAAAGATCAAAGTATACCATTCTGAAATAAAGTGATCTGATAACAGAGAGGGAATATAGCTATTGGATCCCACTAGAAAATGTATATGCAGCCAATATTTTATGGCCCTTATCCATGCCAAGGTCTCTATGCACAACGCATCTCAATGCACAACGCAGCATAAGGCACACATCTAGGGATTTTTACAAGCCACTATTCACGGATCCAGCACATAAGACCTACACACATGACCTCATTATCCCAGCAAATCTATTCAACTGGCCTCCTGTAGAACCAATATCTGTGGGCATTTTATCAATACTGCCAGGCCAGTGTCCTAACAATCAACACTGACAGATCCAAAGTTATGGTATTTTCTAAGCACCAAGTACATGTGGAGGATGGGAAATTCCTGCATGGTACAAGTCAAATCCTTTAAATATCTAGGATTGAACTTCCAGGCGAATATTACTTGGACTATACATCATTGCTGTGCCATTTCACAAGTCAAATGTACTGCTGCTGCAATTGCACACTTTTTCTTCCATAAAGGCAATCAACTAATACCAGTGGTGCTTGGTATTAATTGACTGAGTGTTTAATACCAAGGTCATCTCACAACTACTATATGGCATAGCAAGCTGGATGCAGACATAATGTAGGAACCTTAAATAAATTCAAGACAGCTTTTAAAGGAAAGTAATGAACACTCCTAAATATGTTAGTTACACGGCCCTTTGTGCAGAATCTGGCCAACAACTACTATAGACCAAAACATGGATTTCAACAATCAGGTACTGGTTAAGAAACCACTACGGGTCTAACGAGAATAATCTGATCACAAATATGCTGGAGGACACTAAATTTATCCATTGGTCTGAATTAATCCACAACAAGATTAGCAGATTAGGAATAGCCCTGGGTGATCTGACAACCAGGAATGAAGCCTATGTATTCCAAGTGATCAAATAAAGGTTACTCAAGTATGAAAAGCAGATGTTGCTGCCACACAACTGTGGATATGCTCACCTGTTGCCTTAAGAATACCTGTAAAATATAGCATGAGAGGGCGCATTGTTTGGGCTAGCAGCACCAAACATTCAGGGATTGTTTGGGGGACTCTCCTGATGATACTACCCAGGTTTGATGAGGTCTGGTTCAGGAGGTCCAAAGTTATGGACTCCCAAAGGGGGTGCCCCATCCCCCATTGTTGCTAATGGGAGCTAATAGGAGATGGGGGCTACACTTTTGAGGGTCCATAACTTTGGACCCCCTGAACCAAACTTCACCAAACCTGGATGGTATCATTAGGAGAGTCTCCTAAAGATACCCTGAATTTTTGGTGCTTCTAGCTTAACAATTGCACCCCTGACAGCAGGCACCCCCCAAATTTCCCCAGATTCTCCTTTTAAACCCCCCCCCCTTCAGCATGGATTTAAAGGGAGAATCTGAGGTCCTCAGTTTAGAAGAAGAAGAAGAGTTTGGATTTATATCTCCCCCTTTCTCTCCTGTAGGAGACTCAAAGGAGCTTACAATCTCCTTGCCCTTCCTCCCTCACAACAAACACCCTGTGAGGTGGGTGGGGCTGAGAGAGTTCCGAAAAGCTGTGACTAGCCCAAGGTCACCCAGCTGGCGTGTGTGGGAGTGCACAGGCTAATCTGAATTCCCCAGACAAGCCTCCGCAGCTCTAGCGGCAGAGCAGGGAATCAAACCCGGTTCCTCCAGATTAGAATGCACCTGCTCTTAACCACTACGCCACATTGAAAGTGATGCTGTTTCAGGGTGGGGGAGAATCCACCCCAAAACAGCATCACTTTCAATGTTGTTTAACTAGGGACCCCAGATTCTCCCTTTAAGGTAGGTTTAAAAGGAGAATTTGGGCTCTCTAGTTTAAACACCATTGAAAGTGATGCTGTTTGGGGATGGATTCCAGCATCACAGCGGCTGCGGGGGGGGGGGGGGTCAGATTTTGCACCAGGCTCCTTTTTCCCTCTATGCCTCTGCCCAGAGGGGAGGGCAGAAGGAACTGCCGGCTGCCAGCCCAGCTGGTGGGGGGCAAGGGAGGGCAGGGCAGGGGAGTCTGTCATCCCCGGCCTCGGGGAGCTGCTTTTATAATTTACAGTCGGTCCACCTGCCTATCAGAGTGAGGTGGACCGACTGCTCTCATGGTGCAGGGAAAATAACCTGGTTCTTAATACTAACAAGACAAAGGAGCTTATAGTGGACTATAGAAGGAATAGTTCAGAAATTCAGCCCTTGACTATAAATGGAGATCAAGTAGAGCGGGTGGCTAGTTTTAAATTTCTGGGCGTTATGATTAAAGAGGACTTAACCTGGGGCATACAGACTGCCGCGGTGGTTAAGAAGGCCCAGCAAAGACTGTACTATCTGAGGCTTTTAAGGAAGCAACAACTGGATGGAAAACTCCTGGTGTCCTTTTACTGCTGTGCTATAGAGAGTGTCTTAACCGACTGCATCTGTGTATGGTTCTCCAGTTGCACAGTGGCAGATAGGAAGGCGCTCCAAAGGGTGATCACTACTGCACAAAGGATTATCGGCTGCCCTCTCTCCTCCTTGGAAGAACTGTATAATTCCCGAAGCCTAAAAAAAGCCCAAAATATTCTGAGGGACCCTTCTCATCCAGCACACTCTCTTTTTGAACTGCTACCATCTGGTAGGCGATACAGGACTATCAAATCTAGGACAAAGAGGCTTAGAGACAGCTTCTACTCTAGAGCTGTGGCTATGCTAAACTCCGCGGCTTTGTGTTGATGTGTTTGGGGCTGTTTAGGGATGGGTGGAGGAAGGGGGAAGTGAGGATGATGTATGAGTCTAAAATTGTATGAGTATGATGTATTGTATGAAATTGTATGAGTATGTTGTATGAGTCTGAAATTGTGTGCATCGAGGAATGCTGCTGTAAATTTCGTTGTGCATGCACAATGACAATAAAAATGCTTATGCTTATGAAGAAAATGCTTATAAGCGCTAGGCCAGGGGCGGGGCTTGGGGAGGTGTGGCCATGCCCTAGGGGCGGGTGGGGGTGTGGCCCCACCCCTGAACCCCACCCCCATAAAAATCTATACCTAAGTCCCTGGTCTTCATGAACCACGCCACTGCAAAGAAGAGCCATCTCTTTGGCAAGATTAAATGCCTTTCCCTCTTCAGTAACAACAGGAAGATTCTGACACACTCCATTTCAGTACCTTTGTGGTACTGACTCTCCAGATATAATTCTACACATCATCTTAAGCTGCTTGTTGCATAATGACACTCTTTTTCATTTTATTGGGCCTCTAATTGCCAAAGGAAACGTCAACGCTATCTACAGTATGCATGTGCTCATAGACTGTGCAGTCTATTTGTGCCTGTGTGTAAGCCTCTCTTCTTTGGTTGGAAGAAAGAAGCAGAGTGATCTTTCCAGAAGCTTATGTGATTCTAAAGATGTGACTTCAGGACTCTATATACATACTAGATTTTATCTACATACTCTACATACTCGAGTTTACAAATGCCTGCTTCATTCAGTCAAGCAAGAGTTAATTCTTGCTTGGCTGAATGAAGTAGGCATTTGCAAAATCCTAAGCAGTATGGAGAAGTACAGAGAAGATGGTCTTTAAGGTACCATGCCCTCAAGCAATTTGGGACGTTAAAATAACAACCATCACCTTGAATTACGCCTTGAAACAATTGGTCACTAGTGCAGATCTTTCAGCACAGGAGCGACCTGATTTCTGTAACTAACACCTGAAAACAGCATGACCATTGCCTTTTGACAAATTTAATTTTGACCTAATTTTATAAGGCAACCACATGTGGAAGGCATTACAGTAATCTAACCTGTAGATTATTAGAGCACGGATCACCATGACCAGATCATATCTTCAAGGAAAAACAGTAGCCAGCATATTTGCCAAAATTGATAAAATGTGCACCGTGCCGTAGAAGAGACCTGTGCTCCCAGTCCCAGGTCAGGAACTTTCCAGTAATTCATAACTTGTTGGGCTATTAGTATATATGGGGGCAGTGAGGGACTCCAAAAAGACACACTCCATCTCAGCTCTGAGTCTGTATCTAGGTTTTGCAGGTCTTGAAACTTGTTCTAGGATCTGTGAAGCGCTTTATTTTGCATGGGATAATTGATCACCCAAATATACGTTGGAATCTGGGCTAGGGCATTCCAGAAACCCCAATACACAAAATAAAAAGCACTATCTAAACAGCATTCAGTTTTTTTTCTTATCCCTTTATTGACTCCAAAGTCTTTGGGCCTCTTTCCCCACCCCTTCTGTCAGCAATTGAAATTCCACTATTAAAATAATTGCAGCATTTATTTTTTCTGGTGGTATTATTCAGTATGCCTTTTGGTTACATTTTGGGGATTCTGGAGGCTTTGTTTTCTATACCCCCTCCCCTGAAGTCTCTACCACCAGCCTTTTGTGAATTCTGATCCTGTTAATCATTTTACATGACAATAACCAATAATCTCTTTAATGTGTTGTGTTGAAGGATGTGATGATGTGAGCACCCTTTGGTATTCTGGTCATAACTCAGTAGCTCCAGCTCATCTGATTAGCTCAGACACATACAGCCCATGAATGGCTTCCAGATTACAGATATCTGGAGCTTTGCAGCAGCCTGTGATGGGTGCGTGGCTCCATTAATCTATCCCTTCTTATTCTTTTCATGTGTCATATGATAATGATAATGAACCAGGAAGTGCCCATTTGTAGACTGCACAATTGACACAAACAATTTATCATTCTCTGTTTAATTAAGGAACAACAATAAAACGAAAATTGTCCCAAAGAGCCGAACATCGTTGGAACGATTCATGATTAACACAGAGGTAAATGACATCATGACCGGTGCTGCTCTCAGCAGATGAACACCAGGGAACCAATTCAGCTTTGGTAGATCTGGGTGAAAATCCCACGGAGACCTCTGGCTCTGCTCCACCAGTTATGTAAATTGAGCGTCAGGTGAAAGTAACATACTGAGAAATAAGGGAGCAGGGGATTAACAGCAAGATGATGAAACAGCTGCTCTGTGCTGTGCGTAGCACTGAGACTGCTGTGGAAATGCACACAGATCTGAATCTGTATTTGAGAGAGAGAGAGCTTTGGGAAGTCTAAGATATGGTACAACAAATAAAATGTGTGACACTGGCTGAAAGTGCACGTGATCAGGCAAAGAAAAAAAGCTTGTGGAGTCTCTGGCTGAGCTGTCATGATGGGTTGAAATGGTCAGCTGCTCAAAGAGCAGAATAGTTCAGCTTCAAATTGGAAGGGAAAGTTGTCAAGCTAGGTTTATCAACTCCTTGCAGTACCGCCATACATTGATGATGCTGTGTGTGTGGCTTGGTGGCTCAACAGTGTAGGCTTGATACAACCGAACACCAAGAAACCGGACATTAAGGGGAAGGCAAAATGTGTCATCGAATCACAACTGACTCATGGCCGCCCCATAAAGTTCCACCTCGTTGAATCTTCAAGGCAGAGATGAGCAGAGGTGGTTTGCCACCAAATCTCCCCAATTTCCCAGGTCTGAAGATCAAGCTAGTGTGAGCTGCTAAGCCTGCTGTGTTGGCCTGACGTGGCTGAACAAAAAGAAACAGGTCAGATAGCGAGTTAATAAGGTAACCACTGTTTCTTCTCCTGCATGAAACTGAAAAACAGAAACATATTACAACCATCATCTCTGTTTTCTAATGTTCACAAACAGACTGAGAGAGGCTTTGATGATGAGCAGGTTTAAGGAAAGGTTGCAGAATTATCTAGGGCTTGGAGAGTAACTGCAGCACATTGCACCCATCTGCTAACTCAAACTGCTATAACTGGAACTTGGAAAAAAGCATAACCATGCTGGAAGCATTTTGAATTAACCTAATACTAACAGAAGAGGGAGGGGAAGGAATGACAGGGCTCTTTGGATAGTTTTTTTTTTAAGAAATCTTCTTTTCAACAAAACATACCAGTTAACTTCATTGAGGACTTTTCTAAGGGTCCATGGAGGGCTTTCAACTGCCATCACTGGATGAGATAGTATTGAAACCTGCTTCCTTCATCAAAAGCTTATTGATGGAGGCCCAGGTTGTCCGTTCAGTTAAAGGTCACTTTTTCCAACTCTGTCAGGCCAGGCAGCTAGCCCCCTACCTGTCCCGTTTGGACCTGGTAACAGTGATCATGAAACGGTAACCTCCAGGCCTTTTCCTGTATCACCCCTGGAGGACATTATGATCCTTGGAAAGTAACCTACAGGTAGTCCCTGCTCCCAAAATTGTCCAGCTAGTGTCGACCAGGGCCATGACTTTTTTGGCCCTGTCCTCAGCCTGGTGGAACTCCATATCTGCTGAAACCAGGGTCTTGTAGGATTTAGCACAGATCACAGGGCCTGCAAGATGAATGTTCCATTGGGTCTTTGGTTGAGGCAGCTACAGTTTACATTCACCATCACTAGCCTCTGAAACTTCTCTCCCCTCCCTGGATTTTTTCCTCCCTTCATTAATAGAAAATTAGGAAGTTTGAACTGAGTAGAGAAGAATTAGGATGTAGGTGTTGTTTTAAGTAAGACTAGCAAATGCCATCTGAATGTAATGGTTTTAATGGGTTATATTGAATTATTTATTGGAACATTGATTTTATATTGTATGGAATGATTTTAATTGTTAGGTGCTCTGAGCCTTGTGCTGGGAAAGGGCGAGAAACCAAATCTAATAAAATAAGCATTAAATAAGCATAAAAATAAAAATAAAACTTGCTCCATCATGCGAGTTTAAGTGAGAAAAAAGGACAGTGGAAAGGAAAGGGAAGAGTAGACCAAGAAAGGGAGGAAGCCAAGTAGATGGAATACCGTTGCTGTTCTCTACCTTAAGCCTGGTGGAATAGTTCCACCTTGCAGGTCCTGCCGAACTTTACTAAATCCGGTAGGGCCCTGATCTTATCCGACATAGCATTCCACCAGGCTGGTGCCTGGGCCAAAAAAACCCTGGCCCTGGCTGAGGAAGACCATTTGGGGCCTGGGATTGTGATCTTTGAGGAGTGTATTACCCTGTTTCCCCGAATATAAGACATCCCCTAAAAATAAGACATAGTAGAGGTTTTGCTGAAGTGCGAAATATAAGGCATCCCCCGAAAGTAAGATGTAGCAAAGTTTTTGCCTGGAAGCATGCCTGACGAACAGAACACAGAAAAATAAGACATCCCCTGAAAATAAGACATAGCGCATCTTTGGGAGCAAAAATTAATATAAGACACTGTCTTATATTCGGGGAAACACGGTAGGAGAAGTGGTCCTGCGAATACAAAGGTCCCAGACCTTGTTACTACCCATTGTGTGGTCAGTAAAATGATCTTGCTGAGGGTAAAGTGTATATGATTTCAGAATCCAATGGTAAACCACTTGGCAAATACAGCCTGCATAGTAAACATCATAATATGACTTCACGCCATGGGTCAGCAATGACCCAGTGATTGTGCAGGGGACTACCTTTACCTCTAAAATGGTAAATGAGTATGAATCATGGGCTTATAAAACAGAATTGATCAGTGTGTGTGTGTGTCCAGCAATCTAATCTTCTGGCCTTCAAATTTTTGCACACTGTTATAGAAAGATGACGAATCACCTGCTGCAATTTAAATCAAGCGCTGCAGTTTGCAGTCAGAATGAAACAGCTCACTTTCTAAGGCTGTTTTATAAAATCTTATCTAATGTGTGATGCATCAGTTTCTCTTCAATGTCCTTAAACCACTAGTTACCTTATCTTTTGTGTGTGTTAAAGTCTGGTTGTATGCAAGATTCAGTTATAAATTTGTTTTAAGGACATTCAATGGGATTTTGCAAATGAGATTTGGTAGCAGCAGGCAAACAAGCATGTACGCCGAATGGTATTCACATGCAGTGTAGCCAGTATGGTGCCTTCCTATCATTTTCCCCTCGCTTTATACCCTGCCCAAGTCTTCCACGAGCTGAAGCTGTATCTTTCCTTCACATACTGGGTCTCTCATATTACATAAACATTGCTTGGCTGCTTTCTTCTATAGGAGCATCTGCTCAGCTGACAGTCCCCAGTGAACCAGCTTTGTTTTGTCCAAGGCACCGATCATGAGTAATGGATCTGGCTAAGCCTGATAGTGCATGATGTAATTGTCAGAGGAGTTTAATTATCAGCACATTACATGTGGGATTTGTGTGTGTGTGTGTGTGTGTGTGTGTGTGTGTGTGTGTGTGTGTGTGTGTGTGCGTGCGCAATAAGGTTTTCAGTTCGCTATCAGGCCATTTTCAATTTGCATAAACTACAGCAGGCTCAGCTCAGCTACCAAGCAGCCGTCACATTAGCACAATACCTTTTTTTTACCCTTTCTCTGGTAATGGAATGGAAAATGTAACATTTAGTTTGCAAAAGGGTATGATGTTCACTGCTGTATAACAAACCAATGGAGGGATACAGGATGGAATCCAAATGGTCTGTATGAAGCTTTAAAAATATGTACTGTAGAAAATCACCTGGCATTTAAAACATGCAGTAGAAATGTCAACAGTAAATGAAAATTACTGAGTTGCTTCCCGCCCAGTTGTTCTTGGACTCAGGGCTATAGTAATTGCTCTGCTTATCTTAAACCAACTCTGCTTGATTCAAGAAAGATTTTTGTGAGTTTTGCACAAACACAGAAGCACTATGAGGACTGGTTTGAAGGTTCTTCATATTAGGCAATAGGAATGTGGCTTCATTTCCACACCAGGTTATGGATCAAGGGCAGGAGAAAGCGCTGTTCAGATGTACCCCTAGCTATAAGATTCAGGAGAGGATATGTGAAGAGACAGGTGACACCAGCCCACAAGGACTGTGAACAACTGAATGAAAATTAGAGGTAGTAGCCACGTTTGTATCAAAAATGAAACAAAAAAGGACTCTTGGAGAGCCCTAATGGTTTGTCTCTTTTTGTGTTTACAGAAAGACTGTGAACTCCAGAACAACCAGTCAAGCAACAGTCAGGGAATCCCAACGGAAACAAGGGGGTATGTTCACCTTACTGTAATTGGTCAGCACAAAGAAAAATCTTAATACTGAAATTTAGGGCATGAGTCCAAAGTGCTTTGAAGCCCAGACTTAGATTTGTAGCAATCAGATTTCCAAGTCAAGTAGTAAACCTGCAACTGCAGGAGAATATGACATCGCCCACTGATAGGATGTGACGTTGTCCACTTTGTATGCTGGGGAGTAGAGTTTCAGTTTCAGTGACTGGCATTTTCAATTGAAGGATCTCAGGTAAGACATCTTGGGAAACTGGGGTGCTGTGTGGTTTCCGGGCTGTATGGCCGTGTTCTAGCAGCATTCTCTCCTGATGTTTCGCCTGCATCTGTGGCTGGCATCTTCAGAGGATCTGATGATAATAAATCTTGGGAAAGCCTTTCTGTTCCCAAGAACCTGGAGAGCCTCTGATAGTTAAAGTAGCCAGTTCTGAACAAGATGGATTCAGCAGCAGAAAGAAAAAACAATGAATTGCATTTGATTGGATATTTAAAAATAGCCAATAAAGGCTTTGGAATTGGATAGTCTGCTGCAACTACAAATTTCAGATATTTTGGTACCGAACATTAAACATCAGTTACTATCAGGATATCTTTTTGCTGTGTATCCTGGGTTCAAAATATATAGGCTTGGTGATTTGGTAAAGTTGAACCTGATTTTTTTTAAAGCCCTATTTGTTTTTTTTTTTTTTGGATTTGATTCGGCCCCAAATACCAAGCTGTGCAAAAAAACCTCGAGCTGAATATTTTAAAAACGTGATACTCGAACCACTATTCAGGTTATTGTGCTTTGTCCATTTAAAGTTTAAAGGGACTCTTCCATAGCAGCTAGCCACTTGGAGTCCCTTTCAACTGGATTGATTTTTTTTAAAAAAAATTGGAGAATTCCTCCCACCTTACTTACATTTGCTGGTTGTCTCTTCTGGGCTTTCTTGGGGGTGGGGTGGCGCTAAAACCCCACACCTCCTGCATTACTGATGCAGGGCTGGCTGTGGTTTTCCTGTGGTTTGGTTTCCAGGGCAACAAATGGGAGAGCTCTCTGGAGATTCTCTCCCAGCCAACGGCTGGCATGCATTTCTGCAGGGAGAGTTTTTGCACCTTTACAGAGAGGGGGAAGGGAAAAGAAAGCTACCACTAGCCCATGGGGCCTCAGCATGCAAACAGTGCTTTTTGGATAATCAAGGAAGATTTTTAAAAAACTTTTTAACTGGAGTTACTTTAACTGGAGATACTTTAACTGGAGTTTTGGTGCTTGGGCCAAACAGTATAAATTACAGAGTGCTGGTCCTAGCCAGTCCATTCTATTCCAGACTGAGTTGAGTGATAGCTCAAGATTTCCCTTTGGCTCACTTGAACTTGTCCTCTCCCTGTCTGGTCTTTGGAGAACCTGTTTTTGTGAGATTCCACCAGTCCTGCAGAGGAGGCCTGCTAGGAGAAGAAGACGCTGAAGAGTTTGACTGACTGACCCAGTTTAATTTTTTAAAATGACTTTTTAATTTTAATTGCCATTTGTTTAACTTGTTTCTAGTTGGGCTTGGAGATGGGTTTTGTGGGGAGGGGATTGTTGAAGGCTTAGGTCTAAAGGCCTAGAGCCCAGGGTCCAAAGCCCAGGCTAAGTCTGCAGACAGGCCTAGTTTTCTGACCTGCTTGCGTAAAAGTTACCTGGAGGGGGGAAAAACCCTGCTTGCTTTAGTTAGTTCTTCCCCTTCTCTAAAAGTTATATAGTTGACTGTTGTTGTGTTTTTAAAAGTTCTGCATTTCTGATTTAAGATTGCTATTGTGGTGGTGTTAAGGTTTGTGGGAAGAACTTTTAAGCTTCTAGTTAAATCCCCTTGCATTTGTTTCTGCTTCTGTTCTTGTTTTGGTTGGGTTTGCTTCTGCTTGAAAATTATTAAGCTTTCCCATGCTTGAATTTTTGCCTTTCCTCTTTTTTCCTGGTGTTTCTGTGTTTGCTGGTTTTGGGGTGCTTTCTTGCAGATTTTTAATTGCCAGATAGTGCAGTTTTAATATTTGAATTCTGTTTCCCAAACTCTTTGGTGGTTTTCCTTCCTGCTGGTTCTGTGTCTGATGGGTTTTGTTTGGTGTTCTGGCTGGTCATGTTGTGGGCTGAATGGGCCTATGGGTCTCCCCACATGATTTATAGGGTTTCTTCGGGAAAGGGGTGTTCTCTGCTGAGGAAATGGAGTAAAATTGTTGTGGTAATATTTCTGGATTCTCTATATTTGAACCACAGTTTTCCCAATTGTTAGACTTTATTAGAGGCCGTTTCCGCACGGCCACGCTGCGGAAGTGCATTGGCATAAATGACGCCGACGCACCCCCCCAGGACCGTTCGCACAGACGGTCCGGTAGGGGTGGGGAAGATGGCGCAGCCTGCGCAGAGGCTGCACCGTCCCCTGAACTCCTTACCGTCCCCTCCGGCCTTCCAGCGCGTCGCACAGGCCAGGGGACACGCCCCCTGCCCTGCGCAACAGCTCTGGAGTCGCAGGGCGGGGGGGGGGAGGTGTTCCCTGGTCTGTGCAATGTGCCGGAAGGCCAGAGGGGACAGTAAGGCATTCGGGAAAGGGGGGGAAATGGTGCCTTCCAGCCGCTGCCATTCGCATGGCAGCGATTGTAAGACACTGCTTCCAAAAAACCTCGCTCAGGGAACGAGGTTCAGAAGCAGTGTCTTCGCGCCACTGGGGGGAAGTGAGGCCGAACAGCTCCCTAGGGACTGCGTTTTTGCCATCCCTAGAATGCTGTTTATGGCCCATGCGGAAAGGGCCAGAGACTAGTTGTAAAGGGTTTGATAGGGTTTGTTAGAGTTTCATTTAATTCAGCACTGTAGGATTTCAGTTTCCTACTTAATAGGATATAGGCAGGTTCAAATAAGAGTGAGGTTCTGGGTTTGCAAACATTTTTGTGGAGTGGTTTGGTTGCTGTGATGTTCGCTGTAAGGTTGTTTCTCTGGAAGGCATTGGGAAGGGAGAGTGTGCCTCTGCTGCTCTCCTGTGAGAGAAACAATGAGAGGTGTGGGGGGCTCACTGTTATGCTCAGCTGCCACTGTGCTGGAGATTTCATGGGGGGCCTCTGGTGGGGCTGTTTGCTTGTATAGGGACAACAAATTTGTCTCAAAGCTGCTGTTGACTCTCCTCAGAGGAACCACAGAAGTTTGTTGAAGTGTGGTTGGGGCGGGGCGGGGCAGGAGGGAGTCCCATGGTATGGACAACCAAGTGAAGGAAATTTTTTGGTTGGTTGGTTCCTGTGTGAACAGTCACAAGCAGGTCATCCACGGGTTTTATTTGAGCCATGGAGATGTGACATCTCAGCTGCACTCACGATTTTGCAGCCTCTACTTTTCCTACCTGTAAAGTGTGAGATTACTAATAAATCTGCATCATCAGACTATTGTGAAAGGAGAATGAGAAGCAGAGAATCTGACTTAGTAGCTTGGGTCTATAGTGCTCTTTAAGTGCTGTGAGACTCTAAAGTTTTGGCTGCAATGGACTAACAGCTATTTCTCTGGAACTGGGCAAAGGCATTACACTAATTTATATTTTAACAAGTAGTTCAGCAGTCTAGGTTTGGGCTTCTGAACATACACATCAATCTGACCCCTGCTAGTGTGGACATGCAGTAAGAGTCTGGCTTAAATTACAGGCCATTTAATGACTCATACAACAGCATTTGGAATTGCATCTGGAAAGACACTGGTGGATTATGTACAGCACAAATATAATGGGCTGAGGGAAAAAAATATCCCACTCTGGGGAAGAACTTCACACAGGTCTCTTCCCCCAAAGGGGCTCAGCCAGTTATATTTATTTTAACCTGGTTTTTTTTTTAAAAAAAAATTGTTAAACTGGCAATTTTTTTTGCAAAATCCCAGGGTTCAAATGCTTCCTGCTTGTTTGTGCAAACTACATCAGCAGGAAGTGTCCAATCCCCCCACCACCGGTCCACCATTTGAGTGGATTCTCTAGTCTAGAGAATCCAAGTAAATGGCAGCTGCAATGTTCAGATGGAGGGGGGGAGGGAGTTTCTTCATTGCAGGGAGGACATTCTTGATTGGGGGGGGGGGATCTCTTGCTGCCCACAATTCAAAGGTCCCCAGCACAGGTAGTAATGGTAGTGGTTTTTTTCTTGCCTGGGTACTGTGTGACCACAGAGGTCCCCTAGAGGCCTCCATAGCTCCACATGCATCTAGAAAAGGGAGGGAAGCATCCCTGTGCAAACAAGCTGCTGCTTCCTGAACGGGTAAGCTTCTCATGTGTGAAGGGGGAAATGGGGAAACGGGGGAAACGGGGAAACGGGTTCATTCATAACTAGTTTTACTCATTATGAATGAGCTCTGCAGAACGCACAATTGACAGGAAATGCAGTTGTTATAACAATTCTGATACATGATAACCATGACAGGTACCAGTTAAAATCTTTGCCAATGCATGTTGAACTAGATACACTCTTCAAAGGCAGCCCCCCACCCATGTGACAAATATATCCAACACTGATCTTGTGCTTTTTTTAAAGGAAGTTTGCAAGTAATTAGCATGCACACGAGGGACCTGCAAGAAATCATGGGCAGGGGAGGGAATCTCAGTTTCCTCCTCCTCTGCTCATAGCTTCATCTTCTCCCTCAGCCCCACTGCCAACTCCAGCTTTCTCCTCCTCCAGTTTTTCACCTTATCATTGGTCCCAGCTGTACCCTGCTAGCAGGTCTGGTTTCATGCCACAAGCTCCAGCTCATTTCTTTATCCTGATCACTGTTGTTACTACCACCTCAACTCCTTAATTTTTCATGTACCATTTTGACTTTCCACAACAACCCAAAAGGGCAATCAAACTCTGAAGGTCTGCAGTTTGTGAACTCTGTACATGTATAGTCACAGCTATTAACTTTGGGAGCAGTCACTGCCAAATTACCAAATCAAATATTTTTCCAAACCGGGTGCTTCCTCCCTGTTAGTACTACTGTGTGCTGTAGCTGTAGGTGGCCCCATTGTGTGTACTTAGGTATCTGCATAGAGGCGTCCCCTTTGCTCTTACATTTGGTGCTATTAAATAGCTGTGAATTCTATGTCTAAAAGGATAACCGAATTACAGTAGCTGCAAGTTTCTGCATAAGATTGCTTTAAAATCCATTGGGATTTTAACAACATTGTTTGGCTGATTCCGCATGGGCCAAAAACAGCAGTGTGAAAATGGTGTGAAAATGGTGTAAAAGGGTTTAAAACGGTATAAAAGGGTTTATACTGTTTTCACACCAGTTTCACACCACTGTTTTTGGCCCATGCGGAATCAGCCTCTGGGAAAACATTAAAGATTTAGTAGATTGTTCCTCAGTGTATAATGTCTTTGTAAGTTAAATGCTAACATTGCAAGTATCTTAGTAGTCAAAACAAATGTAGAGTTTAAACTCACATGGATGGAGAGGGGAATCCTTTCTCCCTCTCACTGGGCGAGGGGGAATCCCATCCCTCCATCACAGCTCCAGGCCTTCTCCCCACCCCCAGCTCTGTTCCCTCGCTAGCTCGCCTCAAGCTGCTCAGCCACAGCTAAAGGGGGTGGCCTGCAAAACCTGTGGGGAGGAATTCTATCTTCATCTTCATCTACCCTCAACCCACCTTCCAGCCCAACTCCACATGAAGGAACCTGCCAACAGTTGCAAGGCACGACCATGTATAGGGCTGTCAGCTGGGCTGATGCAGGTCAGGGGCAGCCTGAATGGTAGGTGCATTCTGCTCATGCTCAGAGAATAATTTAAAAAAAACTGATGGTATTTAAAACCCCTGGGTTTTGAGTGAGTGTGCTTCCTATCTGTGGATTTCAGTGTCCGAAGGCAAGGAGCACACTTCAGAATTAGACGCATAGATGGTACATTTAAAAACAATAAGGTATTGTAAGGTAAGCAGAACAGTGGTCTATCAAGGTTAATAACTTTTTAATGTTTAAAGTGTGTTACAATTTATCGGTGTTGTTAAAGATTTAAATTTCCTTTACCATTCATTCTGAATTTTGAATTAATTAAAAGCATTTAATAATGAGACTCATAAAGTTGCATTATGAATAGTCCACTTCAGAATTCAAACCCACTTATTACCAATAGCTGGCTAACCCCTTCAGAATCGCTGCTGGATCACTGAACCATGAGCCTTTACTGATCAACCATCATGGGCAGAATTTCACCTCCACCACAAACACAGCATACTGAGTACAGACAATTTAATTACAGCTGTTTCCATCTCCATGCATCCCACAAGTCCCAGCCCCTGCCTACCTTTGTTCAGGTCCACATTTACATGAACCCAAACACCACTTTTCAAAGGTTCCCATTACATGGATGGAGCCTATTTCTGTACTGTTTGTCCAGGTAAAGGCACTGTGCTTGCACGACCTCCATGAGCCTAAGAAGAAAGCAAGCTTGTTAAGTGTGATCCTGTTCTATAGACATTGCTTGGACATGTAAGTATTGGGCTAAATCTTTTAAAGAGTTTGCTTTCACAGTTTTGATTGTTCGCCGCACTGGGCACATTAAACCAGGTTTAAGGGAGGCATAAAAATGTTTTAAATAATGTATGTTTCTGGGGGTCAGTTCATGTAGTCCCTTTTGAATTGCCAAATGCTGAGTAAGACCACACCTTAAGACATATAAGTTCACATGTGTTTAAAGTTTGAGAAAGAGCTCTGGCTAAGGAGCACTCTAATCCCAGTCCTGATGACCAGCTGGTCCAAAAATCCCCATTCAGCTCTTTTTCATTTCCAGTTGTTGCTACCTGAGTTTATCAGCCACAAGGCAGTAACGACATGCCTCTCCTACGCAGTCTCACCTGGCTGCTGTGTGCAGGCCATAAGAGCAAGGTTTAATTGGTGGCACCATTCAATAGCAAGACTACTAAATGGAAACACATTTTAGTATCATGCACAATTAACCTGTGGAATTAGTTGCTGTGGGACCCACGTGGATTTTACTTGGAAATAAATGGTGTAATATTTATACGGCTCATGTTGCATACTTAATTATACCAGTAAAAACTGAATTACGCTTGTAAACACATTATCCTAGTTGTTAACCCATGGCTCAAGGACAGTCTAACTGTTAACACCAGTTAGAAATGAACTAAGTAACAAATACCAGCTTCTAAAGCTTTGTGGATGATTGCTATCCCCAACCTGCCCGAGTAATAATCTGTACAGTCAGTATCTACTTATTCCTTCATTTTTGCCTTAATTATTACATTGTTCACATACATTTCTACGATGTGAAACTAAATGGTACAATGAAAACTTTAAAAAAGGACATTCCCTTACAAACCAAAATGGGTTCATCCTACTCTGATTTTTGCCAAACCCCGCCCCCCTTCTTGCTCACTCAACTGCACATCATACATGGCATCTTTTGTAAAGCACGGTTTTCTTAACAGATTAAGCACTTCACTCTAATCAGTGGGAAATAGTTCTGACTAAATAATGATTCATCACGTTAATATATCTTTTTTCAGAGCACTATTTACACCAGAAAGAAAAATATAGTTTCTTTCCAAATTCCTCTTCTGATTCTGTAATCTACATTGGTTTCCAAAATAGACAAACATATGAGAGAGAAAATGAAATCCCTATGCCTACCGATCTGCCAAATGGCGTTTTCCCAAGAGTAGTTATAGACAGTCCCGAAGGGCAGTAGGAGAATCTGATAGGCTAAGGGGATTGAAAGAAGGCACCTCATAAAAATACAAGTTTTATTTATATCTAGTGCATAGCAATATCTACCTCTCGTTCTTTATACATTACTCTGATTGCTCCAGTTGATGCAGCGTAGCTCACAACAGACTAGGATCTGGGAGCAGGGGCGTATCTGCCAGAGGAACATGGGGGGTCTAACCCCAGGTGCCACCCATTAGGTCACGTGGGGGTGTGCAAAATTGCGCCACCATGGGATCTTCAAGAGAAGCCGGGCCAAGAGCCTGCCATCCCAGAGGAGGTAAGTGGGGCACCGGGGGTGGGAGGAAGTGTTACTTCCAGGCACCATTTTATCTTGGTACACCTCTGTCTGGGAGCTCCAGGTTCATATGCTTACTCCACCATTGGACTTGCTGGATGACCTTAGGACAGTCACTCTCTGTCAGCCTAACCAACTTCACAGGGTTATTGTGAGGATAAAGTGGCAGCAAAGACAATGATGTACCACTCTCCTGAGCTCCTTATACCTTCGACATAAGCAATATCGATATTATCTTCGATTCGATTTCGAATACCTTTAATGGCATATAGATTGTTTAAGATTAGCTTAGCAAGATAATAACAGCCTTTACAACTTTACAATTTCTGACGAGTTAAAATAACACCATTTAAAAATTTAGCCACCGCTTCCAACAGCTCGTAGTTGTGGCTGTTTAAAAGATATATAACCTTCTGTTTATCTGTAATGCCTTCACTTCCATGCAGGAAGGGGATTATGTGCTTCTTCCTACCTATCTCATAAAAGGGACAATCCAACAGCATATGAGATACTGTTTCCACAGAACCCATGCCACACGGGCATTTCCTTTCTTTATGTGGGATTCCAAGGTGGCGTCCAAGGCTAAAGGAAGAAGGCAGGGCATTACACCTAGCTAAGGTGAGCTCCTTATACAAAGGGCAGAAGAAACAGATGCAGAGAAAAACAGGCAGACAGGCAGACAGACTAGCCCATTTGGGAACTAAATGTGTTTCAATATTTAAGGATATCTTATTATCCAAAAAAAGGGCTAGAAATTTAAATGTAGAAGCAAACAAATAAAAAACCACACCTAACTATAGTATGGATTGTCATAACACACTACTAGCAGCTCAATGATGTTTAGAAATTTTCAATAATCCCTTAGTCCAGTCGGTGGTTTCTATTTTTTTTAATGTGAGCAGCTTCTTATCTTCAGAATCTCATTTCATGCTCATCAAAGACAGAATAATATCAAAACGGCAGCATTGCAACATAAATGCGGGCCTTTGAGTCTGATCTCAAACAGCATCACAAAATCGCCTGCATAAGCATCTGCCATGTACATGCCTCCCCAAAGAGAGGCTCAAAGAACTTCTCTGCTCAGTTCCATTTCAACAGAAATCCGAATTGATCCCCAAATTATGTCAGAGTTAGCTGTTTCATTGAGCCAATATATTTGAAATTCTAAAAATGCCTTTATCTTCTTTTATTTTCACTTCCCAGAATATTTGGAGCCCACAAATAATTTGAAAGAGATCACCAGCATCATTGAAATCAGCCATAAAGTTTCTTACAGAACAATTTCAAACAGTTATAGCTTTCTGAGCTCATGGACTTCAATTGACTTCAATTGAAGGGTGTAACTTTGCTGATAACTGCTCTGTCAATAAGCATGTTTAGGAGAATTATGTCATGAGGTTTCAAAACCACTGAATATTTAAAATAATGGGTTTAGGGGGAAACTCCTTATTGTTATTAAGGGTTTCATATTAGTTTTCAAAGCAACAGCATCTAGCAACATGTTTTGAATTACAGTGTCACCTTGACTTTCTGGCTGCATTCAGATATCACAATGAACCCCTGTTTGCATTGGGCATGAATATAGCTAGTTGCTATGCTCACGTGTTCTCCTTCTGCACAGAGGACAATGGAAAGCTCTCCAGTTTCAGAAGTCTTGAATTAAACTCTAGTTTTCTGGGACATCTGAATGTTGGTGTCTAGTCAAATAGGAGTTCATTTCACCACTCATACAACACTGATTCTAAACTAGGATTAATCTATGGTTTAGAATTGCAACCAACTCCAATATGAGCAAACTGGACTTTACTAATAATTAATCATTGGACGTTTCCCCACTTACCTCGACCACCCTTAGCTGCGCGCTACTCCCAGCATGCGTCATTTCTGGCGCGCTCCCGGGCTTCCCCACGACCCCGCGGGTTCATCAAAAGGCGCCGTTTTGAGGAGCGCCAGGAATGACGCGTGCTGAGGGAAGGCAACAGCGTCAGCGTCAGGGCGGCTGTGTTGTCACCGCCCCTGTAGTGGGGAGTGCTGGGGGACCCCGTGCTACTTGGGGAGAGTAGCACGCAGGAGCAGGTAAGTGGGGAAATGACCATTGTTAATATGAGAAGGAAAATGCAGGAAAAAAGACTTGTATGAATGGACATTTTGCCCAGCATAGGCTTCACATTTACATTCACAGATTGAAACACTAACAGCTTTAAACCTTGTATGTGAAAATTCTCTGAAATGTCTCAGCATATTGTTCTCTATGGCTGTTTTCTTTCATTTGGACTTGCTGGGTCTTAAAATGACCTTTTTAAAATTCTAGGACAAGAAGACATTAGGTGTACCATAAATGAAACCGTATGATCTACAAAGCAACCACTGCTCCATAATGGCATTCATTATTTCTCTGATTCGGAATTTACATCTTTAGTTTGTACTGGAATACTCTCCCTAATTCTTCCCTAAATGCTTCTCTCTTCAGGTCTTTCAAAAGATTATACCACTTGGCCATGGCGGGGGTGGAGGGATGTTTCCTGCCTCCTTGTGAAAAGTCAAGAAAGCTTAGCTCTCTAGGGCCTCAGTTTTGAATGTGAATAGTTATGTAAAGGTGATCTACAACTCCACCATAAAACAAAGAACAGATGGACACACTATGATACACAAGGGATTAGAAGATATCAAACACAGATACAGCGTTGCACAGCATGCAAGTGCTGCACATACAAGAGGATAATTAAGACATTGCTCTAGATTTAAATATGGATGAGCCATCACATTTAATTGCTCGAGGTTATAAATACTTAAAGGTTGTTAAATAAGAACCTGGAGGCAAAATATTCCTAATTTGTGGGTGCATTTTTTAACATAGAGTTTGCATATTTTGTACTTGCACATCTTTGCGGCTAGCAGATGGTTAACAGTTTGCCTCTTGATAATATTCATGTCTCACTGAGGTTAGCAGAGGGGAAAGGAGTGCTACCTTCTCTGGGGTTAATCTGGGGTCAAGCTAGCCTGGTCTTGTTGGCAGCCACAAGGAAAGCAAACTTGCATACGATCGTTTACTTACATATACATCAGTAATAAATTATCCATTGCTTACCGTTGTGCAAAATAATGGGAAAAACTGGCTGCATCCATACATTGTTGGATAGTGAGCTATTGTTGAACAATAGCAATTGTATGCAACTTGATGGCCTTGTCCACACAAGGAAATCCCATTGCAAACAATTGCCATAGCACAACAGTAGGAAGCATCGTATCCAAATGAGCGTGGATGCAGCCCATGTGGTCGAAAAAAGTCTGTCTAGTTTTAAACTCGCAAGACTTACTAGCAATAGAAATGTGACATTTAACTGTGTAGATTTACACACTAGCCACCCAGCAATCTTCTAAATCAGCACCAGACAGGGATGCAATGGACACAATGGTGACCTCAGCAACTAAAATCTCTGAAAAACACTTGCAGTACCTGTGCAATACAACCAGGTATTTCTAACAAATAAGAGGATGTACATAAAGAATTAAATAACAGAAAGTAAAGATTGGAACATTTAATGCCATTTATCTTCAGGAATAATTTCAATGTACATTTGTACCTTAGCACATGCAGTGTGCACACTTAGAAAATATTAATTTGGTAGCAAGTGATGTCATTGATTGAATGATGGAAAACAATGACAAATATCAATAGAAACATGTTGACCCTACAGAGCAAGGGAGGAATAATGGATCTAAGATACAGCTTGACAGAGTTACTACTAATATTTCAATAAAGTCACGAAGAAGCATTAACGTAAATCTTTACCAGGAGAAAATGATTTTTTATTTCACTGGCTAAATGACCCTTTTCTCAGTATTTACAATGATAGATTTTGAGAAGTAGAACAGAGACGCAAGTTGCATACCAGAATTTAAAATGGTGGACTCCTAATGCATCATTTTATATTTCATAAACCAGATGGCTAAAAACTCCAAAGCTGGGGATAACTTGAAATGAGAATTTCTGAAGTATACCTATAAAAAGCTGAGTATAGGAACTTCTGAAGTATGCATGCTATCACCAAGATAGTTTCCTTTCCCAACCTTTTAGACCCTTTAAGAGCTGTTTTACATGTTCACGCTACCTAATGGTTAGTATCAGTTCCGTGTGCATCTGTCTGCTGGAGTGGTTTATCCAAATGTTTTCACTTTTTCTTCATGGGTTCTTCTGCTCTCTCCTATTCTCCTGCCATCAATCATGACATGAACTGTTCCCTCTCTATTTTTCGGTGTTTCTCTATGGCGGATTCTGCATGGGCCATAAACAGTGCCAGCTATGCAAAAAAAGAGAACGTGTTACCCCCATCTGCAAAAACAATTTGTAACCGTACAATATCCTTCTTCATTTTTCAATATTATTGCCTTTAAGCCTTAACAGCCATATACATATTAACAAATTCATAGTATAAGTAATGTCCAATTATGCATATAATCAAAGTACACCATCTTTTTTATTTCAGGATGACGTCCAGCACGTAGGTTTAAAGTCCAGAATTATAGCTGACAGAGCTCATTGTCCTAGGCAGTCCGTTTCTGATGGGACCACAAAGCCTTCATGTGCATCCAATACATCAGAACGGAATACGCACTCCTTGACCGTTTTCAATCATGTTTCTTCATCAGTAATATCATTCCTTATTTTGCCATTAAACTCTGACAATGCAGAGTCTGTGTGTATTCAGCAAACATTTTACCCAAAGTCTGTAAATATTCAATAAATTCCAAAGGTATATTATATACCTAACACAAAATACACATGTGCATTATTCTTAAATTCTTTAAATATAAAGCTTACTAATGTGTTCATGTATGAATATTTACAGACTTTGGGTAAAATGCAGCTGCTGTCGCCTCCATGGTGGCCATGGCCCCTGGAACCGTGACCGTCGTGAAGCAGGTCACGGAAGAGGAGCCGTCCTCCAATCACACCGTCATGATTCAGGAAACGCTGCAGGAGGCGTCGGTGGAGCTGTCAGAACAGCATCATCTGGTCGTCTCCTCCGACGAGGTGGAAGGGATCGGGACAGTGACCGTCTACACCCAGGGAGGAGAGGCCTCGGAGCTTATTGTATACGTGCAAGAAGCCGTGCAGGCTGTGGAATTGGATTTGGAAGATGGCGCCGATGAGGGCTGCCTCGGTGGAATGCTCTCAAATGGCTTCTACATTTTCTACTATTTCCTGCAATTTACAACGAATTTCATACTCCAGAGACCTTCTGCTAAGAATTAGGGAACGTTTCCTTAAGGAGTGGCTCTCTGCAACTTTACCCCTATCTGTCTTTACAACCACGGAGGAAATTTCAGCACAGGAGGCAGCCATTTCCCGGCAACAACAGATCTTTACAACCACGGAGGAAATTTCAGCACAGGAGGCAGCCATTTCCCGGCAACAACAGATCTTTACAACCACGGAGGAAATTTCAGCACAGGAGGCAGCCATTTCCCGGCAACAACAGATCAGCAAAAACAAGCACAGGCGGCAGAGCATTTTAAGAGGTAAAAGGGCGGAATTTTAAATAGACTAAGGAATAAGGGAATTAAAACCCCGCCTCCCTTCAATCTTTCTTACCAATTTATGCTCACTTGCTACAACAAGATAGATGAAATACTTTTTAAAACAGATGCAATTCTGATTTTACAACGCGATCTGCCCTATGCTTTACTGAAACCTGGCTAAATGAGAGCATGATGATAATAGCATGTGCATACCGGGGTTCAGATATTTCGTTCAGACAGGATTGCAGAATTATCAGGAAGAAAAAAGGAGGAGGATTATGTATATACATCAACAAAAGCTGGTGTCAGGACATAACAATAATTCAAAAATTCTGTGATGAAAACTTGGAGTCCTTACTTATTAATTGCAAACCTTTTATTCCCCTCGAGAGATAAATTCAGTTCTGTTCCTTTTGGTTTACGTTCATCCACAAGCGCCTGTAAAAGGCATTAAGAACTCTAGCCTATCAGGATTATGGGAGGCTGAAGCCAAATAATCTCTGATTCACTGGTTATTATTTTGGGAGATTTTAAACAAAGCAAAACTTAAGGGAAGACCTACCAAAATACTTTCAGCATGTCAACTGTCCCACCAGAGGCAAGAATATTCTTTAGACCACTGCTATACAACACTGAAAGATGCTTATCGGTCTTACTACCACGAAAGCAGCTGTAGGCCATTCTGATCATTGCATGATTCACCTTGTACCGCTACAAACAAACAATTAAAGCCACAAAACCAATAACTAAATCAGTGAGAACTTGGACTGAAGAGGCAAAGTTAAAGCTGCAGGCTTGCCTTGATCAAAACAGACTGGAATATTTTTAAAGACACCTCTGCAGATTTGGATGAACTCACAGATACTGTAACATCATATGTCAGCTTCTGTGAAGATCTTTGTATACCAACCAGGAACTTATGATATATAGTAACAACAAACCTTGGTTCACAGCTAAACTTAAGCAGTTACGTTCAAAGAAGAGGCCTACAGAAAGGGTGATAGAATGCTGTATAATCAGGCAAGAAATGTATTAACAAAGGAGATCAGAGCAGCAACCAGAAACTACCCTGAAAAGCTAAAAAATCAGTTTTCACCAAACAAAACAGCAAACATGTGGAAAACTCTCAAAAATATCACCGGTTACAGCAAACCACCTTCCCAAGCTGAAGGAAATCAGCAATTGGCAGACGACCTGAATGTGTTCTACTGTAGGTTTGAAAACAATCTACAGTCACCTTTCTCCACAACCTCTATCTCAGACAGCACTAACAATAGCCAAACTTCCTACAACTGAACCCATTTCATTGGATTTACATCCCCAGGTGATCTCAGAAAAGGACGTCCAAGAACTATTTCACCGACAGAAGCTCTGGAAACTTTTCACCAGGCCCAGACAAGATAACACCTTTCTGCTAAAAGTCTGTGCTGTCCAATTGGCCCTCTATTTCACCCAAATCTTCAACAAATCACTAGAGATGTGCTATGTTCCTTCCTGCTTCAAACACTCCACTATCGCCCCAGTCAAGAAGCCTTCCATCAAGGAACTGAACGACTACAGACCAGTTGCTCTAACATCTGTAGTTATGAAAACTTCTTGAAAGGCTAGTGATGTACCATTTGAAAACCATCACGGATCCACTGTTGGACCCCTTTGCAATTTGCATACCGAAAGCAAACAGATTCGACAGACGATGCTGTTAATATGGCTTTGCACTATATCCTACAGCATCTTGAATCGCCAAAGACCTATGCAAGGGTCCTCTTTGTTGACTTTAGTTCAGCATTCAATACTATCAGAGCCGACATTCTTCTAACCAAACTAAATCAGCTAGCAGTACCTGAGCATATTTGTAAGTGGATCACAAGCTTCCTAACAGATAGGAAACAGCAGGTGAAGCTAGGAAAAATTACATCAGACACCTGTAAAATGAGCACAGGGGCCCCCTAAGGCTGTGTACTTTCACCACTTCTTCTCTCTGTAGACCAAGGACTGCATCTCAAACGATCCATCTGTTAAAAGACTGAAATTTGCAGATGATACAACAGTGATTGGTCTCATTCGAGACAACGATGAAACCGCATACAGACGGGAGGTTGAACAACTAGCCTCGTGGTGCCACTGGAACAATCTAGAACTGAACACACTTAAAACCGTAGAAATGGTGGTAGATTTCAGGAGAAACTCCTCCCATCCTACCTCCTCTCACAATACTAGACAACACAGTATCAATAGTAGAGACCTTTAAATTTCTAGGCTCCATCATATCTCATGACCTAAAATGGTCACCTAATATCAAAATGTCATCAAAAAAAAGCACAACAAAGAATGTTCTCTATGCCAACTCAGGAAGCTCAAACTGCCCCAGGAGCTGCTGATACAGTTCTACAGAGGAATCATTGAGTCTGTCATCTGCACCTCTATAACTGTGTGGTTTGGTTCTGCAACCCAACAAGATCGACACAGACTTCAGGGAATAATCAGAACTGCAGAAAAAACAATTGCTGCTAACCTGCCTTCCATTGAGGACCTCCATACTGCACGGTCAAAAAAAAAGGCTGTGAAAATGTTTCATTGACCCCTAGCATCCAGGACATAAACTGTTTCCAACTCTACCCTCTAAACGGCGCTACAGAGCACTGCACACCAAGACAACTAGACATAAGAACAGTTTTTTCCCGAATGCCATCACTCTGTTAAACAAATAATTCCCTCGATAATGTTAAACTATTTATTATATACTTATTATATAATTACTGCACTACTTTTTTCATCATTCCTATTACCCATCTCCTCCCACTTATGACTGTATGACTATAGCCTGTGCTGACATTTTATTTTATTTTATTTTATGATTTTATTTTATGATTTTACATTTTATGTTTTCATTACTACTGATTGTTTCCTGATTGCTTACTAGACCTATATGACAATCATTAAGTGCTGTACCTTATGATTCTTGACAAATGTATTTTTCTTTTATGTACACTGAGAGCATATGCACCGGAGACAAATTCCTTGTGTGTCCAATCACACTTGGCCAATAAAGATTCTATTCTATTCTATTCTATTCTATTCTAAATGTTTATGGAATACACACAGACCCGGTGAACCACTGCTCTTAAGGCCCATGCGGAGTGGGCCTATGTTTTAACACTTTAGAGGCAGTGAATGTTAGAGAAGTAATCTTCCAAAGTTTTAGGAGAAACTCTGGTAAGTAAAAAAAACAACAGCACAGTGGATCCAGATCCTGCCATATATTCTGTTCAAGAAAGGTGATGGTGTAAAGTGCCATCAAGACACAGTCCACTTGTACAACCCAGGAAGGTTTTCATGGAGATGGTTTGCTATTGCTTGAGTCTGCATAACAACCATAGACTTCCTAAATAGTCTCCTATCCAAAGACCAAGGACGTAGGTAAGGGGGGTGGGGTTTCTTGGGTTCAAACACCTCTGCTCTGAGGCCGGGGATGGCAATCTCTTGTGGCCTTCCTGGAGGGGAGGGCAGAAGGGACTGCTGGCTGGGAGCCCAGCTGGTGGGTGGGTGGGGCGGGGGCGAAGCCAGGCAGAGGTAGAGCTGAGGGGTGGACCTTGAAGAAGTGTGACCACACCCCCAGGGGTGGGTGGGGTGTGGCCCCGACCCCTGAGTCCTGCCCCCTGAACCCCCCCCCATAAAATTCTATATCTATATCCCTGCCAAAGACTAACCAGTCTAGCAACCCTAGACTTCCTTGGTTAGTCTCCTATCCAAAGACTAACCAGGGCCAGCTCTGCTTAGCTTGCCAGGTCTGATGAGATTAGGCTGGCCTAGGCCATCCAGGCCATGGCTTAGAAAATTACTCTGAGGGGAAAAACAGATCTATGGTTGTTTCAACCACACTATTACACGTAGAACCAAATTTCTAGAAATACATAAAATGATCAAAGCCATAAATAATGGTGAATGTGTAAAGTGAACTTCAGTAATTCTGTGGAAACTGATTCTGAAAATGTGAGATTTTAAAATGCAATGAATATTATATATGGTTCATTTGGAGAAGCATAAAATTGCATGTTGGAAAAATAGCGGTGTGATTTCTTTTTAACAATGAGAGAGCCAAAAAGGAAAAAAAAATAGAAAGGCTTTGAACAACAGGCCTGAAGGCTGAATAAATTCAGTAGATCATAAAACAGGCAGCAGGTGCTATTCCCAAGAATTATTAGAAGATCTGCAAAGTCCTCATGCCAAACATTCATTAGGACTAGTAATAAAATACTTAATGAAATATAGAAGTAGATTAAATAGGATCAATATAAAGATCACAGATTCCTAGTTTTAATTTAAAGTGGCATCACTGTTGATTCCAATACAAAGAAGCATTTCTTGGATTGTTTTTAAAGCAGACAAGCTGTCATTCAGGGGAAAGCAAAGTGGTGCCTATTTCTAAGCAAAAACAAAGCATACAGGCAAGGGAAGGGAAGGTATACAGTGCACCTTGCCTTGGCGTACTCTAGTACTTGAATCATTTTCCTCCTGGACAGGTTTGGATATCAAATCCAACATTACCCAAGGATAGGGAGGGGAGGGGAGGGAGGAGCACTTGGTTCCCTTCACCTGCATCCTCGGTTTTTATTTTAAAATAGAGCCTCTCATTTTCCACCTGAGGATCCTATGTAAGAAGGAAAAACTCACTTCAAATCATTATCTTGTTTGCTTTTTTAGTGAGTATGGCCACTGGCTCAAAAATGAGCCTACCTGCTTGAAACTGGGCATGGCAGATCCCTTGTGTGAGTCCCTGAGAATTTCACTTCAATTAGATGGAAAATCTAGCAATTGTATATAGAAAATGTGTTCCACTGAAACTACTGCTAAGTAGAAAATGTGTTTAGAAAAAACTGTGTTTAAAAACAGTTCAAAATTGTAAAATCTCCTGATTTGTGTTTATTAATTTATATATCTTTTATAGTTTGCCTTTCTCACAAGGACTTCAGGGAGATTACACATAGTGAGTCAGTACAATCAACAAAATGGGGGCATTCAATAACTAATGCATTAGGATATCAGAAGTCTGCAACCGCCCTTAAAAAATCAGAAGCATAGCATGAGAATTAACACGAAACATCAAGCAGTACAGAAATTACATCATAGAGTCCTACTTGTACAACACTCTGTACACAGCCGTTTAGATTGTAAGTCCCAATCGTTTGTCCAACTAGTTTTGAAAACCATTTTATATGTACAAACAAACCCTCTTGAATAGTTCAGTTTTTCAAAGTTTGCCGAAAGACAGGAGCATAGGAGCTTTCCTGATCTCCTCAAGCAGGCCGTTCCACAGGTGGGAGCCATAAAGAAAACATGTGAACAGGGCGCTGTTGATTTAGCCCATTCGCAGGTCAGCATCTGCAGAAGCCCCTGCTCCATGAGTAGGTTCCTCATGGCAGAGCATAGGGGGAAATGGTTCCATAAAGGAAAGGAACCAAGGCCATGGTGGGTTTTGAACATCATAGCCAATAACACAAGCAATCTATGAAGCATATGCAGAATGGGAGTAATACTCATGCTCTTTCTAGCTCCCATTAACAGTCGAGCGGCAGCATTCTGGATCAGTTGGATTTTGCAAGTTGATTTTGAGAAGAGGCTAACGTACAGCACATTACTGTAGTCTGGTGTTACTGTTGCATGGATCCAGGTGGTCAGGTCAGGCATATCCAGGTACGAGGCCATCTCATGGCCCAAGCTGAATCGGAAGCTGAATCTTTTTTTCACCTGCATTAACTGGCTTCTCCAGTAATAAAACTGCACCCAGTATGATCCCAAGGCTTCCAATTTGAGTCAGAAGGAGTCCGTTAAAAGCCATTAAAAGTGGGGAGAACAATGTCCTTAGAGGCCTCCACCTTCCCAGTCAGCATTACCTCTGTCTTTTCAGGGTTTCAACATAGTATAGAATTCAACCCAGTCTGTTTATTTGAAGCAGAAAGAGGGAGCAAGAATCCCCAAGGTAAAACTACAGGGTTCCCACAGTACCGGTGGCGTAGCACCAACAGGGCGGGGGGGGGTGCAACGCCCTGAGCGGAGCCACAGTGGAGGTGTGGCTGGGCCATGGAGGGGGTGTGGCGGGGAATTCCGGGGCGGGGGGCTGCGCCATGTCAGGGGCACAGGGTGTGCACACACCCTGGGTGCAGTTTCCTCTCACTCCGCCCCTGCACAGTACCAAAAACTAGTTGCTATTTCATTAGCCTCCTGATCAGAACAACAGATGTCCTTCTCCCCCCCCCCCAACTACTTTTTCTAAAGTTACCTTTTCCCATGCCACATCATCTCCTAGATTTTCCTTCAACCAGCAACCCTCAGGCTACTTCAGATCCACACATATCCACCTCTCCCATCCAATTTCTGGGTGGCTAAGACTTTTAAGGACAAATTACATGATTATGACTGCAGGGCAGATGCCACTTGTTTGAGCAATTAATGATTCATTGATTCACTTTATCACTTTCTGCAGTGCTGGACTGTTCGTGCCCACCCGCCCCCCCTCCCATTCTGAACGACATTGTAGGCTGCTTTCTCAAATACACTTGCAGCTCATTTCTTTTCCCTCAACAAATGCCTCAGCATACAGTTCTTCTCCCTGTTGGAGAAATCTGTCTTGTGAAGAGTAATAAATGGGAGGTGGCGGTTCTCAGTGGGGAGGCAGAGGAAGGAAGAGAAAGAAGCTTAAGACAAGTGCCACAGTTAGCATCCTGAAGAAGGGTGATGTCAGCTGTTGTTGGGACAAGAAGGAGGAACGCATTGTGTTCACTCCATATGCTGCTTAGATGGGGCACAGTGGGGCCTTGCAGCTGGCCTGCAACGTGTGGGTGTGTGGCTGTTTATGCAAATACATCAGAAGCCCCCTCACACTCCATCTCTCATAGCCTTGCCAGGAGTCAATGCTTGCCTTCTGTCTCTGCTGGCTGTTGCAGTACCACATCTTCAGCTGAATCCTTCCTGAAGTACCCAAATGGGACTCCCAGTCTCCATCCAGTCCAAGCCAAGCAGGAGTGACCAGACTACAGCTAATTGTGGACTATAGGGTGGTAGGAGAGCAGTGGTGGGATCCAAAAATTTTAGTAACAGGTTCCCATGGTGGTGGGATTCAAACTGTGGCGTAGCACCAATGGGGCTGGGCGGGGCACAACAGGGGCGTGGCCGGGCATTCCGGGAACGGGGCATTCCTAGGCAGGGCTGTGGCAAGGATGCAGCTGCTGCGCCGGTCCTTGGGCGGGAAACGAATGCATGCAGGTGCAGGCTGCCACACACGCCAGTGCACCTCCTGCTAGACTGCTTCAAGTTCTGCGTGCTACTGCTGAGAGGAGGGACGTAACTAAGGCAAAAATCACGTGGCAAAATCGCCAATTAGTAACCCCCTCTCGGCACACACAAATAATTAGTAGCCTACTCTCGGGAACCTGTGAGAACCTGCTGGATTCCACCTCCGTGGGAGAGGCTCTGTCTCCTTTTGCCAACCAGCATCCACTGTACCTGATCCAGGAGGCTATTAACACCACCACCTCAAATCTATTTTAAAAGATAACAGTACTTTGTACCATCATAGAGTCAGTTGGGGGGGGGGGAGTTCTGCCTAGGAATATACACCTAATAGACTGACACAACGAAAAAACATTCTCTGGTGTGAGGAAAAAAAATACAGGTTCCTGTGTAATGTCAGTGAGAAATAGGTCTCCCGGGGACAGATTTTAGAATATTGTTATCACAAGAATTGCTCAAAACAGCATTTCTGCCATATGAGAAATACTGACATTTCAATATTTGCATGAAACCTGAATTAGACTGGGGAGTTATAACATCAGATGTGTTCACTGATCAGAAATGCAGAAATTTCATGATCACATCTTTAAATACAACCAAAATAATTCTTCTTCTTTTTTTCCTGTCACCAGAATGGAACACAACCCACTCTCCTACATAGATGATGAAGTGGGCTATGTTGGGATTCAGGGTGGGATGGTGTTGTCAGGTCAGGGTTTTGAGAAACAGCTCCTTCCCTAAGGATATAAGTATGATCACATTTTCTTTGAATATATTTTAACCTTTTCAGTTCAGGGAACGACGTGCTTCTATGGTCACAGAACACCCTCCTACTCATAACACTAGAGCGGCCACCTGTTTTGTTTGCCTCTGCTCTTGTGCCTTTAACAGCAAGTTGGCATGGAGAAATTTAACAGGTGATGTATTTTCTGGTGTGGGAATAAAGTGATGGGAAATACTTCTGATTTATTTTTGCATGTCTGGCCGCTGTCATCGTTAAAAGCAAAGGAGGAAACTATGCAAAGCCATGGTTTATTTTAACTAAGTTTGTTTTATAAAACCAGGATTCAGCTTACACACAATCATGCTTGGTTTGATTTGACAAATCCTGATCTCGTTGTAGCCTGGGAGGGTGTTGCCTGGTGACAAGAGAGAATTAAACCAGGTTTAAACAAAGACATCCACATTTTCACACCACACCACAGTATAGTTAGGACAAACTGGGGTTAATACCAGTGTGGTGTAGTGGTTATGAGCAGGTGCACTCTAATCTGGAGAATCCGGTTTGATTCCCTGGTCTGCCACTTGAGCTGTGGAGGCTTATCTGGTGAACCAGATTAGCTTGTGCACTCCAACACATGCCAGCTGGGTGACCTTGGCTAGTCATAGTTCTTTGGAGCTCTCTCAGCCCCACCCACCTCACAGGGTGTTCATTGTGAAGGGGGAAGGCAAAGGAGATTGTAAGCCCCTTTGAGTCTCCTTACAGGAGACAAAGGGGGGGATATAATCCAAACTCTTCTTCTTAATAAATCAACTTCAAATCCTCAATTGTAGTTACAGTATAATTGTAAGCACAGTTCTTGTCTGTGCACAATTACACCCAGGTTTATAAGGGTGTAATTCTGCTGTGAATGGCATTGTTAGTGGAGTGGCCCTCAATTAGGTAATTACACTAACCAGAGTTAGTTTAATTTAGCCATAATGTTACACTGAGCCCTTTGGGGGAGGGCGGTATACAAATCGAATAATACAATACACTACAATGCCTACACTCTGCCAAAGTGTTACATGAGAACACTTTTGCAAGTGCTGTCAAGTTTGACCCATTTATGGCGACCCATAAGCAAGGGCCTTTCAAGGCAAGTGAGAAGCAGAGGTGGTTTGCCATGGCCTTCCTCAGCAGAGTCTTCCTGGGTGGTCTCCCACCCCAGTACTGATCCTGCGTAGCTTCTGAGATCTGATGATACTAGGCTTGACCATGCCACCTTTCCTCCTGAGAACACTTTATTTATTTATTTATTTATATTTTAGATTTCTAGGCCGCCTCTTCCCCGAAGCCTCAGGTTAAAGTGTGCTTTCGTTAACTGTAGTTCAGTAGTACATCTTCTGTGGAGACATCCCGTTTTTCCACCTCTCTGTCCTCTACATTTTCAGCTTCACCATTTTTCCTGTGTCCATATCACTACTGAGTTGATCTGAATAAGCTAAACCACTGTTTCATGGTACATTGATGGACTTAACCAAGGTTAACTCAATAAACCAGGGCTATCACTAATCTTGATAAAATCATTTTACCTACAGATGCATATATTTAGAGAGATAAGTACTGTTTAAGACCATAATTGCTTATCTGCTGCAAATGTAAACCAGCCTAGAAGAGAAGTGGCTGCATGACATTTTATTCAGCTGTTTTGGTTGGTCTCAGTCCATCTTTCAATAACAGATGTCCACACAACATAAAATACTGTTAAAATTAGCATTGACTCCTGTGAGAGGGTAGCTTTGGAATCCAGGCCAACTGACTGACTGGCCAATTTTCACCTAACCCAATGAATGCTCTGGGACAGACCTACTGAGGCCTACTGGCCTGGCAACAGAAAGAAGAATAGCAAGTTAATAGACAAATGAGTGTAGCCTAGTGGGTAATAAATGCAATACATTTTACCCTAGATAAACTCAGTGAAAGACTAAATGGTCAGGTAAGGAACAATAAAACATTTAGAAGTCTGGTGTATGAACTCTGTAGAAATTACTGCGCAATATTTAGGACGAATCTTATTGCTCTGGTACATATTTCTCTCATGTAAGATTTCGAACGAGGAAATATCACTCTAATTTATCTTCCTTAATAAAACTTTTATTGAGTTCCACCTTAATTGCTGCAGAACTGTCTCTAACAGAGGACACGATTCAGCACATGTGGAGAGGTTGACACAATAAATAGACTTTTCAACCTCCAGGTTGTGGCTGGAGATTTCCTGCTGGTATATTTGATCACCAGATAACAGAGATCAGTTCACCCAGAGAAAAGGGCCACTTTAAAAGGTGGGCTGTAAGGCATCATAGGCCATTTCCCCACTTTTAAAATGAAGTCCATTTTGTCTGGTCCAGGACCTTTTTAGCGCGAGGGTCGTGTTTCCCGGGCTTCCCCACTGCCCCGCGCTCTGCACGGGGTCTTTGAAAGGCGCCGTTTTGAGCAGGGCCAGAATGACCCGCGTTGAGGGGGCGCAAGAGCAGCAGAGTCGGGGCGGCTACGTTGTTGCCGCCCCTGTAGTGGGGAGTGCAGTTGGACCCCGCGCTACTCGGCGAGAGTAGCGCGCAGCAAACGGTGAGTGGGGAAAGGGCCATAGTCCACTGAAGTCCCTCCCCTCACTAAACCCTGCCCTATTCTCCAAGTATTTCCCAATCCGGAGCTGGCAACCCTAACAGTAAAACAGAGCAGAATTGGTGTTAGGTGGGAAACATGAGGGTCCTATTCCTGATTCTCCTCCTCCCCTGTCCCCCCATCCCCCACGAAGCTATGCAATTGGCTTCTGACAGGCTGAAACAGCCTTGAACATTTGACAGTCTGCGGAATTTCAAAGAGGATGAGCCACAAGGTAGCTGCAGCAACAAGCGGAGATCAAGTAAAACTGCCTCTTTCCCCCTCTTTCACTGATGTAGGTTCTCAAGAGAAGAGAGAAATCAGGATGAACAGAAGACTGTTTGAAGAGGAAAGATTCACTCTGCCAACATCTTCTGTAATCCTTTTGATTGTTCCTATGAGGGTCAAGTTGTGGAACGTCCACTTTACATGTAATTGCCTGTGAGTAAAAAAAAAAAAACCACAGCAAGGAATGACCAAGGATTAGATCACATCCCTGATAGTTGATGGTCAGAGATTTGGTTATCTGCTGATCACTGAAAAATTTATACAAAATGAACATCCAAAACAAGCATCTGGCCAGCCAAGATAAAGCTTCTGCACTGGCAAGATAACTTAACAGTCTGCAAAAATATTAATTATCCAGCATCTAGCAAAATCTTGTCAGGGCGGTGTGGTTTTTTTTCTTTAACCACCTAATTTCTTGAAATCTCTTTTTTTTTGGTGGGGGGAAAGAAGTGGGCTAGAAATCAAGCAGCCACATCTGGTAGGCGCCTGGGCTGAGCCAGTTGCTCTTCTGTCACTGTGCCACGCACCCCAAGGTCACTGGCTCCAATTTCCCCTCCAAGCCCTGCAGCACCCTCACATTCTGGGTCGGCCTCGTGTCTCTCGTCCATTACGGCAGCAGCCAGCCAGGGCAGCACATGGGGCTGTGCCAAGTCTGGGAGCGGCAAAGTCAGGTGAGGTTCCTTTGGGGTCTCTTCCAACTGGAGTGTGAGGGAGAAACAAAGCAGCTGCCGGTATGGCCAAAGCAAGCAAGCGGAGCAATCGCTGGTTCAAACTGCCGTTGGGCATGCAGCATGAATGGACATGCACCTCGTCTCCTCCACAGGCCATTAGTCTGACAAGGCGGGCAAGAGGCGCCCCAGCTGGTGGCTCCTCCAGTGCTCAAAGCTGTCTCGCCAGCCCTGGGCAAGATTTAAAGCCATGAATTACTGCCTAAGACTCTTCAGTTCCTTCATGACTTTGCCTGTCCTCCTGCTCTCTCTCCAGGCCTGGCAATAGCCTCCCCATTCCCCCTCCCTCCGCCCACTGCTGCAAACACAAAGCTAGGCCCAGCAGGGCAGCGGCAGTTAGCTGCTCTCTCACTAGGCCTCCCCATACCCCCACCCTTCCGCCACCCCAATCACCAAGCCATGCCCACACATCTTCCCGGACAACTCACTGCTCTATTGCTTGCCCACCTGCTCATAGTCCTCCAGGACTATTTTTTACTGTGGAAGCACACTACTCTTCTACTGCACCACTACTGGATGCACCTATATCTGTTGTTGGGAAAGGTTATAGAATGTGGGAGATAGAAGACTTGTGTCCTGCCCTCTTAGTTGCCAGGTGGAAAAGATGTGTGCATGCAACTGGAGGTGAGAAAAAGAGGAAGGAAGTTCCCTGAAAGCAGCATTCTACACATCAAAGGCTTAGTGTCAGAGCAGTAGAGAAAGGATACCCCAACCCTTGACCCCTCTCTATCTCTGACTCTCTAGTTAATTCCCTCTCTGAAGTATAATGTTATGAATCAGCACAAAGTCCTTCACTTCCAAAAAGCCAAACATAAAGCATCTGCTTCTGCTTTGGCAGCATAACAACAGTCAGCAAGAAATATTGATTACCTAGAATCTAGAAGAATTTTGTTGGGATTCATTCTTCACCCAGACCATGTTACCTTGGCTATGGACTTCAAGGGCACTTCCTACATAAAGCACCAGTGGATGACCAAGTAGTTGGTTCATCAAGGCACAGAGTCTGTACCAAAATATTTCAAGTCATGCTTTCATACTGTGGGCTGACTTGATCACCTGTGTCACTCTACAAACATTACCACACCTCAGGTAAATATAGTGTTTCAGAAGTGGTGCTCTGAACATGTATTTCATCCTCTGACTACCATTGCTATCCCAGAAAGCACTTATGGGCTGATTACTCACAACGCATCTGCTGCACAATGGGGGCAAATGTCTGTCACAGCAAGTTCTCTGGTATGGATGTTTTTCCTCCAGCCCCACTTTCACTTTTTAGTCTCCCCGCGACAAGCGAGATCACTCCTAGCAGAAATTTAATTTTGCTTCACCACCAAAGCAGGGAGATTTTCCTATGAGCATATCTTTGCCCTGGACCTCTTCCCTCTGCCCACAGCTAGCCTGCCTAGTTTTACCCTTCCCATTCTTTGCATTGCTGTCCATGCCTTCCCTCTCACCCCCCCCCCCGCCCCGCTTTCCATGTGGCTGGTCCCTTCCTTCTTCTCTAAACACTCATATTGATATATCAATGTATCAATATAGCAGAGTTGGCTTTTGCAAGGAACAGCACAAGCAGGGGCTGCTTCTAGGTCCAGCCCACCTCCCCCACTTTTAAAAACTTTTTTTCAGACAAGCCTTTTTTTTAAAAAAAAAACAAGCCTCTTTCCCACAGCAGCAGCGAGAGAAAGGCTGAAGGAGAGAAAGTGTGTGTGTTTCTGTCTGTGGAGGGGAAGGAGGCAAGAGAGTATCAGTTCTATAGTATTGGGACTACATAGTGTTATCAGCTCTGTGGTTTTAAGAAGGGCGATGTTAAGAGAATTAGCAAACAGAGGTCTGTTGGGACTAGCTCCAGGGAGTACTGGGCTGCCTCCTCGTGTGTAAACAGAGAAACTCAAGGAGACCATACTTCAGCCCCACCATGCAGCTAAAAGCTCCGAGGTAAGTGTTCTATGAGTAAAGATCATAATTAGGGGTTTTCATTAGGATATTCCCCAGTCAAAAATATACCCTAAATCAACTGTTTCACGTTATCTGAGAAATAATATAAATGACCCCAAACTCCCAAAATTAGAGAAATTAAAAATTATCTCCTAGAATTTCTAAAATATTTAAGATTTCAGGGAAGGCAGAAGTGGGAAGTCAGACCTCAGCAAACAATTTAGTGCATGACATGTCTCTTCTCTCTTTAAATTTTAAAGGGCTATTATTTTCTATGGAAGGACCTTGCCTACAGAGCTCCAGAGATCAAGTCTAGTCCCATAAAAATAACAGCCTTTTAAAATGTAAAAGGAACAGAGACACCAATTGATAGCTGAGCCAACTAACATATGCTTGTCAGGGCCTCCAGAGGCCAGGACTACTAGCCATTATTTCCTATAACGGCTAGACCTAGCATCTGGAGGCCAGATCTGGAACCCCCAACCCTGTGCCCCTTTAATGTTCCAGAGGAAAGGATGAGTGGATGGGAAACTTCATAGATTCCCACCCACATGGCAAGCGTCTTCTGTCACTCTGTCTGTATGGTGGCCATTTTTGCTGCCCACCAGGGGGTTCATTTGTTTTTTGAAAAAAGCAGCAATTGAATGTTGTTACATCAATACAATGTTATAACATATGCAGCTGGTTCGCTGAATGACCGGCTTTATTTTAAAAAGGAGGAAAGATTCTAGCCTCTTCCATTACGGAGATATAAGGGGAAAGGACCACAGGCTAGATCTTTCCATAGAACATGCGATTGTTAAGTGCCATCAAGTCATTTACAATTTATGGCAACTTTGTAATTTAATAACTTCTAAAATTTCCTCTCATTAACAGCCTTGCTCAAGTCTCGCAAACTGAGGGGCATGGCTTCCTTTATAGTCATTACATCTCATATTATGTCTTTCTCTTTTCTTGCTGCCTTTAACTTTTCCTAGCATTATTGTCTTTTCCAGCGACTTTGTCGTCTTATAGTATGACGAAAGTATGATAGCTTCAGTTTAATCATATTTATGGAGAGTTCAGGCTTGATATGATCTAGAATCCATCGATTTGTCTTTTTGGCAGTCCACAGTATATGTAAAGCTCTCCTCCAATATTACATTTCAAAGGAATCTCTCACAGATTGTTAATGTCCCTGCTGCCAATTTTCACTCCTCTTTCCTCTAAATCTAATCCATCTTTCCTTATGACATGTTCTACATATTTATTTTATTTATTTATACTTTCAGCTTTTATACCGCCCTGTCCCCGATTGAACAGACAGGGAGATAGAATATATCCTTGTCTGACATCTTTGCCAATTGGAAATTTTATTCTGTCCTAACTGAGTCCCTGCTATGCAGAAAAACTATCAGATGTTGTGGTACATCCATTTCCTTTCAAACCAATCATAGCTTTTCATGATCTAAACAGTTAAAAGTTTGCTGTAATCTAAGAAATACAAGCTGATTCTCTTCTGAAATTCCCTTGAACGTTCCAGCAACCAATGTAAATTTTCTATATGATCTCTAGTGCCTCTAGCTTTTCTAATGTAACTTGAACATCTGGCATTGATTGTTCCACATATGGTAACAGACATGGAAGAGGAATATAAAAAAAAATGGCTCCCAAAATATAGGAAAATGGAACAAGTGTGCTTCCTGAAATTCATATCCAAAATTGATATTTTTTCAAAAAAAAGGGGGCACCCATTATTATGATTCCTTGAGGAATTACTAGTGTACTCCACACAGCTAGGTTGTTCAGAATTCATGAGATCTCAGTTCAGATCCAAACTGGCCTTACTGAAGTAGTTCTCTTTCAACATTATTTTATTCTTTGGAAAAAAAGAAATCCACTTCACATAATGAAGGGAGAGTACAGTTAGAGTGAGATGTAAGTATAACTACGGAGAATTGGAACCTGCTTAATAGTGAAACTTGACTCTTTTTTGATCTTAGGATTATACAATGTCTGAGTTTAAAAGAAAAATCAGACAATGGGGTGAGACATAATACTTTGGAATCCCTTTGCCAAATCTTGACAAAACTGAAAACAAGACTGTTTCTGGTTTGCTCAGAGCATAAGATTAGATTTTAAATCTCTCCTCTAGTCTGCCTTAAGGAGAAGAAGAAAGGGGTTACTAGAGAAGATCACAATGTAATATAATTAGAGATGTTCAGAAGTTAATAGAATTAGCTCAGAGGTGTGTTTATAAATATTCAAGCACGAATGTGAAGTCCTTCTTCTTGCTTCTCTCCTTTTTTTGAGTTTTAATTGGATATTTCCTCTCCATGGTAGTATAGATTCAAATTTATTTATTTATGGTCATAGACCAATTGTAAAACATGGAACCTTGGTAGTGTAGCTTTGGAGGTTTGAACCAATGGAGTTGTAAAGAGCCATTTTAGTATTTAGTGTGAGCCCTGTGGGAGGATCACATTGCTTATAACCCTGTTACTGTTGCATAAGAGAACAGCATTTCTCTGTTTGCAGCCAAACCATCTTTAGACTATATTATTGGCAGTTTTTACATGCTGAGCAAGAACAGACCATTTAGGAATAGGTTATGAAAAGGTGTAAAACTCTTCTTGACTCAATAATCCAGCTAAACATTATTTACTTCTTCAGACTGATATCCTGCTTTATACTGAAGGTCCAGTGTGGTCAATCAAGTCTTCTCTCTCTACTCCACACACACAAAAAGAAAATTTTCCAGGACAAAAACCAGAATGTCATCAACTCCATTGCCCATGTTTGATCCTAACTACCAAGAAGCAATCCTAGAAGACAAGTCTTTCAAAAATGTTGGATGTTAGCAAGTCTGCAGTGACATAACTGGGAACTGCATGATCTGTGCCATGGATGATCAACAGAACATGACCTCCACTGGTTTAAACCAGAGGTGGGAACCAGCAGGTTCTCACAGGTTCCCGAGAGTGGGTTACTAATTATTTGTGTGTGCTGAGAGGGGGTTACTAATTGGTGATTTTGCCACGTGATTTTTGCCTTAGTTATGCCCCTCCTCTCAGCAGTAGCGTGCAGAACTTGAAGCAGTCTAGCAGGAGGTGCACCGGTGTGCCGCAAGGCTCATGCGCCATGCGCGCACTTGTTTCTCTCTGCCCAAGGATCAAAGGCGCAGTGGCTGCTGCCTCCTGTTGCCACAGCCCATCTCCTGGCCAGGAATGCCCTGCCCCCAGAATGCCCGACCACGCCTCCGTCGTGCCCCGCCCAGCCCCAATGGCGCTATGCCACAGTTTGAATCCCACCACTATGGGAACCTGTTACTAAAATTTTTGGATCCCACCACTGGTGATACTTCTGCCTTAACTGGGAATACTCCATGTTGTGCCACCAGTTCATGTAGCTCCGTGGCTCTACTTGTTCTCATCCAGTGCTTTGCCGAGAAGGTGATTCCATGGACTGACTTCATTTATACTGCACTTGTCAGTCTCAAAACTTCAAGTGCCTCCCCACTTCTGAAACACGGCTCACAACACTTCTCTGCCAGCAGTTTTGTTATGCATTCACAATACTCTTGCAGACCACCTATTTAGCCGCTGTCACTTTTAAAAGCATTTACTAACTGGAACAGAGGTGGCCTGAAAGATAATATATTTAGTCAATTGTGCTTGGGTTAGTATATGTGTTAACTGAGTACTCTCATGCAGTGAAAACAGTCATGGTATGTTCACTCACAACTGAGTTAGGCAGCTTCATAGACAACAAGGAAGAAAGGCTGAATGCTGTACAGCCAGTGGTGGGATCCAAAAATTTTAGTAACAGGTTCCCATGGTGGTGGAATTCAAACTGTGGCGTAGCGCCAATGGGGCTGGGCGGGGCATGACGGGGGCATAGTCGGGCATTCCGGGGGCAGGGCATTCCTGGGCGGGGCTGTGGCAAAGACGCAGCCACTGCGCCGGTCCTTGGGCGGGAAAAGGATTGCATGCAGGCGCAGGCTGCCATGCACGCTGGTGCACCTCCTGCTAGACTGCTTCAAGTTCTGCGCGCTATTGCTGAGAGGAGGGTGTAACTAAGGCAAAAATCACGTGGCAAAATCACCAATTAGTAACCCCCTCTCGGCACACACAAATAATTAGTAACCTACTCTCGGGAACCTGTGAGAACCTGCTGTATCCCACCTCTGAGTATCACGAATATCAACTAGTTTGGAGATGCCAAAGTTAAGTTGCAATTCAAACATTTCTCTAGTCTACAAAAACTATAAAGTAATTTTTAACCTAATAACCCTGGCACATGTACATTATGACTGTTCTGTGTGTATGCTAAGAGAGACAGGTTCCCACAGCACATGAACTGAAGTGACAGCTTCCACATACACAAACATAAATAAGAAGCTAGGTTAAGATAACATCTTAACTCTGTGTCTCAGAGAATCACTGATGTCACATTTACCCCTAGGGAAGGGAGTGCAAGGGAAGGGGAGTGAGTGAGGGGTGGCATGCAAGGAAGGGAAGGGGGCCCGGCACCTGGACATGGCCCACCCACACTAGTGGAGGGAGGGGAAGGGGAGGGAGGGGTGGCATGTAAGGGAGGGGAGGGGGCCCGGCATCTGGACATGGCCCACTCACCCTAGCAGAGGGAGGGGAGGGGGAGGGAGGGTTGGGGTGGCATGCAAGGGAGGGGAGGGGAGGGGACCCGGTATCTGGACCTGGCCCCCCCACCCAAGCAGAGGGAGGGGGAGAGGAGGGAGAGGGAGGTGTGCCATGCAAGGGAAGGGAGTGAGGGGTGGCATGCAAGGGAAGGAAGGGGAGGGGCCTGGCATCTGTCCATGGCCAATCCACCCTAGTAGAGGGAGGGGGAGGGGAGGAGGAGGTGTGCAGATCACTGATAAAGCAAAACTATACAGTGTGAAGAATGATCACCCAATGGATAACAAAATAGACCTCAATACTAATAAACATTTAATATATGAATTGTGATTTGACATAGCTTAATAACAGTGGCGTAGGTGCAGCAGTGGCGTAGGAGGTTAAGAGCTCGTGTATCTAATCTGGAGGAACTGGGTTTGATTCCCCGCTCTGCCGCCTGAGCTGTGGAGGCTGATCTGGGGAATTCAGATTAGCCTGTGCGCTCCCACACATGCCAGCTGGGTGACCTTGGGCTAGTCACAGCTTCTCGGAGCTCTCTCAGCCCCACCTACCTCACAGGGTGTTTGTTGTGAGGGGGGAAGGGCAAGGAGATTGTCAGCCCCTTTGAGTCTCCTACAGGAGAGAAAGGGGGGATATAAATCCAAACTCTTCTTCTTCTTCTTCTTAATTAATAGCATTGAGGCATATTATGGAAAAAACTTTTTTCAAGTATTAATCATACCATTTCAATGCAATGAAGAAAAAAAAAACAATTCTACATTTATACATAAGACATACAAGTGTAATTACCAACAGAGTGAAAACTGATGTATCTTGACTTCTCATGTCCTAAAATCTTACATGTACAGAAGATATGAAACATGTTTTTTGCTAATTAGTTGGTAGCTATGCACTACTAATTTAACTTGGACAACACCGCATATGGGATTTGAAGTGTGTCTAGAGGGCAAGATTAGAATGTTTATGAGGTCATGGATTTGAGTAAAACTTCCTCATAATTTCCCCCCCCCTAACTCTGTGTCCGCCTCAGGGTAAGGGATGTGTTGGGTGAGAAGTGAAGGAGAAGCAACTCTCACACAGATTCTTCCCTACAATCTGTCACACCAATCAGTCCAAGACCTGAAATAAAGCCAGCCAGGGGATAAATTATCCAGGAGAAAAGGTAAAAGGGTAAATGCAGGGAGTGGGGAAGGGGGCATAAGCATTCCCTTCTACTTGCTCATTACTCTTTCCAAACGCCCTACCATCCATCACTATATATATGTCCCTGGCACTAGATGGCCCAGCTTTCATTCCTGTTTTGCTAACTGGAAAATATTGATTTCGACATCCAGTGTTTTGTATTTTAAAGTTTTAAACAGCAAACATTATAAAACCTCCCCCAAGATATCTAAGAATTCAGATCCCGATGAGGCATGACTGCACCTAGCAGCATGTTTTGTAAGGTGATTTGTTTTAATTGCCTCACTAGGACCTCTTCTTGCAACGCAGAAAGAAGGGTCACTGCGTTTGAAAATTAAAGCTGATGTAAGACATTCATTTTTAGTCTGTTGGTACATTTGGAATTAGGCCTGCACTGACTAAAAAACACCCTCAACCACAGACAGACAGCTAGAGCAGTTGAATGTTAATGTGATTCAATGTCTGGCACATCAGGGCTCTTCAACATATGCCCTGGCTAAGTATTGCTTATCTGCTTTGATGATTTCACTTGGGTGGTTTTTACTCTTTATCATTTTAGCAGCGTGACCCACAGCTCTTGTCTTTACTACACTTACCTTCACTTCCAAGGCTCTTTTAATGTCCCAGAGAACATTAAAACTATAATGCCTAGAACACCAAACTGTGACTCACAAAGTCCTCAGATCAAATTTTACCTTCACTAAAAGCCTACTAAGGGACCTAAGGCAAATTGCCACTCCACCGGCCTTGATCTGTAGAATTTTACAGATAATTCAAATGTATGCTTATTTTTACATTTTATTTTTATTGAAGGAGTTCTACCAATAATAGCAAGAGAACCTACTGTGGAATGACTTTCTGTGTTTTTGCAGAAGCAGAATTGGTGCCCAAACCAGCTGCAGTCAGGTCTGCCTCCAGTTTCAAAATATGTATTGCTTGTTGTTACCTCAAAATAACTTCTTCTTCTTCTTTTTTGTAAAGGGCAAGAAGACCTTTTCTTCAAAAGGCCTCTTGAGTTAACAAGAGCCATAATGAATATACTTTCTTACTCTGCTTTCCATTAAATGGTAATACTGTCTGTTTCTGTTATTTTAATTAATGAACCCATTACTTTTCAACTTCTATTTTTTGCTTCACCTACTCTTTTTCTTATTTGCTTCAGTTCTAAACCAGTCAGATTTCATGACTGTATTACACAGTATTATGCTGGTCTATGGCCATACTAAAGGTTGACTGATTGACTGATAAGACAGTATTAATTTTGTTTTTTTCTTCTATGAATTTTCTTTAATAATCAGGTTTATAATGCTATATTTAATACATATCTATATTCCATGTTTAATAATTATTATATGACAACGATTAATATAAGCCACAAACAAAAGAGGTAAAAGACTGTCTTGTCAGGCTGAATGGTGACAATCCTATAGAGAGAACAATTCCGACTTAAGAGTCATTATGATGTAGTGGTTAAAGCACTGGAATAGGATATGTGATACAGAAAAGATGCATCTGTCACCAGCATGCATACAGACATAAAATAAACTTAAAATGTTTGAGGAGTAAAACAACAGGAAGTCTTATGGTAAATGCGGACAGACAAATGTATTGTGGCATAACTTTATGTGAGCTAGAGATCACTCCATCAGATAAAGGTGGTCTATAAAAAAATTGGAATAATGGTAGAGCAAGTTGTGAAATGACCCTTAGCCTTCTAACCATCAACTTGCAACCTGAGCTCCAGAAAATTCTGCCCTTTTATAGGCAGACAAGAGTATCATTTCTTCTGGTCGCCACATCTCAAAAAGGATGTCGAAGAGATAGAAAAAGTGCAGAGAAGGGCGACGAGGATGATTGAAGGATTGGAGCACCTTCCTTATGAGAAGAGGCTGCATTTGGGACTCTTTAGGTTGGAGAGGAGACGTCTGAGGGGGGATATGATTGAAGTCTATAAAATTATGCATCGGGTAGAAAATGTTGACAGAGAGAAATTTTTCTCTCTTTCTCACAATACTAGAACCAGGGGGCATTCATTAAAAATGCTGGGGGGAAGAATTAGGACTAATAAAAGGAAACACTTCTTCACGCAATGTGTGATTGATGTTTGGAATATGCTGCCACAGGAAGTCGTGATGGCCACTAACCTGGATAGCTTTAAAAGGGGCTTGGACAGATTTATGGAGGAGAAGTCGATCTATGGCTACCAATCTTGATCCTCCTTGATCTCAGATTAAATGCCTTAGCAGACCAGGTGCTCGGGAGCAACAGCCGCAGAAGGCCATTGCTTTCACCTCCTGCATGTGAGCTCCCAAAGGAACCTGGTGGGCCACTGTAAGTAGCAGAGTGCTGGACTAGATGGATTCTGGTCTGATCCAGCAGGCTAGTTCTTATGTTCTTATGTTCTTTGCATCCCCTACTACCTTGTTGTTAGAGAGAGATTAAACAATGTTTCTTCTGAACAACTTTACTTCAGAACAACATTACAGAACTCAACAGTAAAACAGTACACATAAAAGCAGTTTAAGAGGTAAAGGAGGGGAGGGGCGAGTTCTAGCGGGAACATTCTGAGCGAACAACCCCTTCCCTCTAGAAACTGAAGAAATTCTATTATCCAAATTAGGTGTCTTTGGTTTTTCCAGCAATTCCCTTCTCAATGAGCCTAATTTGAATTAACCAAATTTAGCTTCATTTGCAGTTTTTTCAAAATTGTCTCTTGGAAAACTTGAAAGCAGATGCTTAAGATGATCGTTAAGAGCAGGGCCAACCACAGCATCAGTTGTATCAAAGCAACTTTCAAAGACTTCAATATCTGAATGGGCCAAAGCAGCCTTTGATACAGAAACAAAGCGAGGCAGCAGCAGGACAGCCTTCTGGGCTACTCCTACCACCAACAGAAGTTCTCCAAAAACCTCCTTGGACACAACCATGTACTGATGCCTTGTCAATCTCCGTACCTGTGCTGCAAGGAATGCCTCTTTAGAATAAATGGCAGCTAGGGCAGAATGAGCTTAGGATGGGACACCAAACTGATCAATTGCAGCCAGATGTGCAGATGCTAACCTAGTGAATAAACACAGGACACACTCTGGATTGAAATGGGCCACAGCACTTTTTATTGAATGCTGAAGCTGAGCACATCTTAACAGCCGGACAGCATCACAACTGTCCTGGCACCAACCCAATCCTTATTGGGGTGATCCTACAGATCCTGGGCCACCGGGGGCTCGCCCCTCTTGCGGCCCCAAACTGGTGGGTCGTCGGGCTCCACTGCAGAGGTCTTCCCAGCATGCTCCCTGAGCCTGACCCATCCCAAGCCCCATTCCGAGGCCTTGAACCACGGGGAGGTCCGTCGTGTGATTTCAGCCTCCCCACAAGGATGCGCTCCTCTGCCCAAGCCACCAGGGCTGTGACAAGGGTAGCTGCACATCACACAACCCCGTCCCATAAGGAGGGAGGGTGGGTCAGTTTGCCAAAAGCGCCAAAAGAGGCTGAGGCCACTTCGTGCTGCCTATTATATAGGGAGGGTGTTCCACCCATTGCCCCATTAATCAAGCACGTCATTGCCGGGTGGGAAGGCTCTGCCGTGAAGCAGCCTAGGGCCACGCACACTCCGTGCACGGAGTTCACCGCGTGCCTTGCCCCGTCACAATTACGGGCCTTATTGACTCAAGTGCCGTCATTTATCTTCAGATTAACCCTATTGTTGGACTGGAACTGTAGTTTAACTAGGTGAAGTAGAGTGTTTTTCCTTTTCTGTGCCTATTCTCTTTCAGCTGAGAGCCTGAACACATTCTTTTACCACTGCTTCCAGTTGCTCCATTTTTCAGCTTTATGCCTTTACATTTCTTTGCTTCTTGCATACTTCTTTTGGGGTGCTTTGTATGGACACCTTGCAATATATTTTTGTTGATCCATCAATTATGTTGCTTTCTAGATTTCCTTCATTTCATTTCAAATTAAACAACTTTCTAGATAAATAAAATATTTCACTAAGAGTGTTTCTTTCATATAACTCTCTCAAACCCAGCCACAGTTCCTTGGCAGTTTTAAAATCCCTTATGTGATGTAATACTGTAGAAATTTCTGCCCTTGCCTTTCTGTCTTTTTTCTCCCACTAAGCTTTTTGTGTTTTTTCTGTTGTGCAGACTCTTCAACTGTCTCCCAAGATCCTTTTTCACAAGCTCATTTTCCATCTTGAATCTCCACAAAGGATAGTTACTTCAGGTGACAATAGGAACAGAAGGCTTTTGTACATATGGCCATAGTTATTATTTTCAGAGAAAAAAAATCTCTCTAGTATTGTTGGGCCTATAACCCTTTTGTTACAGAGGTATTAAAGGGGAGGTGCTAGTTCTGGAGTGAACATTCTAAGCAAACCACCCCTCCCTCCAGAAACTATAGACTTTCTATTATTGAAATTAGGCTTCATTGGTTTTTCCAGCACTTGTTAATCACTATTTCCAATTCAGAGATCTTTTCCCAACACAACCTCCTGTAAGGCTGAACACCACTCAGACAAAGTCAGCTTTAAAAGGAGAACTTTATTGATTTGTTTTGCCCTAGCTACAGGGTGCTGGAACTGAGGATTCTTGACCTCGGTTCCAGTATTTATTTTATTTTCAAAACAGACAACAACCAATCAGCCCTGTGCCTGAACCTTGATCTCTCATTGGTTCTGACAGAGCTACTTAGTTTCGATCTGGTATAGCTCCCTGGCTTGCTTCCCGCTCTGCTGCAAAAAAGGCGGGAACTGGTGGTTGCTGGGAATTGCAGTCCTGACACCTCCTGTCTTAGTCTTTTAGGATAGTGCTTTGTTAGGAGTTGTCTAATGAAGTGTCATGTGATGGTTCAAGTTGCTACCACTTTTTTCTAAGAGATTATGTTATTTTGAGCTCTCTCTGATAAATTTTATCATCTCTTGCTTCCCTTCTTTGATTTTCTTTCTTCTATTGACATTCTTCAGACAGGTATAACTCCTGCTTCCTGTTTAGTATGGGAATGGCCAACGGATGCCTACTTTGCAGTCTTCCTGTATTTCTTTTCAAAATCAGGTCAGCAAATGGGTCAATCTATTACTATCTAGAATTGAGTCTGCTTTACTGGATCAATTATTTCACAGATGTGTATGTTTGTATTAATTCTTTGCTGCCTTTCCTCAAACTTGCCTTGTATTTCTGCCAAGTGGCTTACATTCTGATATTTAATTAAAGCAACATATCACATAAAAATATCGTTAGCTGTTTTAAAACATGTACATGTACAGCAGTACCACATGCATCTTAAAAAAAACCCTGTTGGGTTCTGTTCCTGAGGAGTAAGGCACAATTTCTGATGAGTAAAGCAATCAATTCCAACCCTCAATTCCTCATCTGAAAAATGAGGAAAAACATGATTACTCTGAGAAGCTGTTGTACAGATAAATGCATTAAAGTAAAGTACATTGCAAACTGAATGTACTATAAAATAATGGTATTACTACACTATTTATCTCAGATTCTGTAGCGTTCAATTACATACATTCAAGTTTGCTTTCTCTGGATTTACCTTCATGTCCAAAATAGTGCTGCAAGTGTCCCATGCTCCTTTCCAATTAGTAACTTTGAAAGACTCTATGTTTAATTTCATATTACCAGGTACCATGTCAAATAGTTTTGAGTCTCAGTGAGAAAGGCATAATGTAAATAAATTATAAACAAAAATTTTGACCTCCCTGGATAGCATTATCCCCTTGCATCATATTACACTGCTGCAGCATGTTTCAGCCGTGACATAACTTGGAACTGGAAAAACTCATGAACCATCAATAGTTTGTCCGTTTGAAGAGGTATGAAACATAACTATTTTGATGCAAATATCACATCTGTCTTAGACTATGAGCCTACACAGATAATAAAACTACTGTGGGCTGAGAATCCAGAATAGCATGGAAGGAGGAAGCTTAGACACAACTACATGTCCAAGACACTACTACTTACAGAATGCAGTGCTGTTGTAAATGTACATGTAGCTTTTGTTTTATTGTCAATGTTATAGAGTTATGTATCACTGTTGATGTTATGGAGTTATGTATTGATAATGTTAACGTTAAGTAGTATGTATTGATACACTGGAAACGTATATTGTGAATGTATTGATATACTGCTATTTGGTATTGTTTATATATTAATATTTTGATATATTGATGACTGTAAATTGTTATGTATTGTTATTACTATACTGTTAATATATTGTTTTGATGTTAATGTATCTGATAGTCTGGATTTAGTTTGATGTATGTTGTTGTATATTAACATAATGCTGCTGCTATTGCTATAAATACATTGTTAGGTTTGTAGTGTTAAGTCGCCATCTGAAATTTGACTTTATTTCAGTTTTATGTATTTATTAGTCATAGTGTTACAATGTATTTCATTTACTTATGTAAGTAAGGATAGGGCGGGGTACAAAATAAAATTGAAATGAAAATGAAAAAAAATACCAGTTATCTGATGTATGGTAAAATTTATTGTAGAAATCATCATTTTTGGTTGTAAACCAATGCTCCCAACACATACCCTTCTTATATTAAAAGCCCTGTTTACAGGGAACATACATAAAACTTGCATGAATGTGCATACGCCTCTTTGTAAGAGCCAATGGGCATTCATTTTACAAATGAAATGGGGGACCAGGACCTGGATAAATGAGAGGTTTAAATCACATGTTCAAAATTATGGAATTCCCTTCCTGGGAAGATCTGTCTGTTTATCATCTGTTCTCTCTATTATCTGTTTTGTCTAGCATTTCCTTACTGACTTCCCTTCCTGCCTGTGTGTTTTGGTTGTGTCAGTGTTTTGTTTGTTTGTTTATTACATATTGCATTAAGTCTGTTTTAATGTTTTTGATTGTTCGGTTACTGTCTAGGAAACAGTAAACGAAGTGGAAAGAGGGCATAGAAAAATTTTAAATAAATTGTACATACACTGAATATAACTTGAGTGTACATGGATTGCATGTGTTCACTTTAACTTGGGAACAGGTTTGGGTTTAGCATGTCTGGGAAGATCCAAATATGGTTGGAGAGAGGTGGGTCCTGAATTAGAGTTGCTTCCTAATTGAACTTACCAGAAACATGTTCAAAGTCATCAGACTTTGCTTCTACATTGCATGTGTTTGTTTCTTATGTTGGCAATTGTGGTCCAATTCCATCATCCTTTGTGAGGTACAGTGGCGTAGCACCAATGGGACCAGGTGAGGTGCAACGCCCCAGGCAGAGCAGCAAAGGGGGCATAGCTGGGCTGTGGAGGGGGCAGGGCATTGCGGGGGCATTGCGGGGCAGGGTTGGACAGTGCTGCAGCAGGGGTGCAGGGCACATGCACACCCCGGGCGCAGTTTCCCCTCGCTCTGCCTCTGGTGAGATACCCTCCAAAGTGAACTTTTTGCCTTAAATGCTCTAAGGAACTGGATAATTGCAAATGTGACTTTAAACTATTGATACACCTTTAAGTGCTAAACCTAAATAATTCATTCTCCTTAAAGAGGATACATGGGATAAATGCAGTTCACTGGAATCACTAACATAAGATGAAATGAAATTCTGGAAACCTGGAGCAACACAGAGAATGATAGAAAAGTTATGTTAATCCTACTGTGCTAAATTTTCACAAAAGAATTGTTGCTGAAATAAGGGGTGGGTTTGTGTAAATTGCAAAAAGAAATGTTTAAGTCTCAGATTTTTTTAAAAATACAAACTGACAGCAGGGGAATATTCTGCTGCAGAATCCAGTTTTCTTTCTATCATTGTTTTATGATTGCACTTCATATGACAATTCTACAAAAGAAAGGCAGTCTTTTTTATTTAAATCCCTATATACAAACTTTGTTCTCGGTGAGGCATGGAAGAAAGAGTTGGCTTTCAGTGTTATGTACTTAATAACCATTGTAAAGCACTTTGAATACTGCAAATGCCATATAAAGTGTATTTATTTTCATTTGTCATCTACCTTTCTCATTGGGACTGAAGGCAGATTAAAAGTACAATAGAACTATTCGCTCAGTTAATAAGCCAATTATAAAAAACAACATTTGGAATCCCTGTTATCAACCAACAAAAAACCCCCACTGCGCGCTCTTCAGGTGAAGGCCCGCGTCTGTTTCCATTTGCATGCTGTCTGACGGGATGCCTCGCCATGTGAATTTCAAGTAGATGCGTTGCCTATTTGTTACACCAACTGCACTCCACTGTTTTTGGCCAGTGCGGAATCTGTCCTAGAAAAGCAGTCTTCTCACGAACCAGGCTTTCTGTTTAAATGCATACCTGGAATAAGAAGGATTGAGGGAACCAACGTGAGTGCAGGGGGGAGGGGGCTTTCCCATCTGTATACCAAACTGATGCAAAGATTTAGAGATATTATTCTAGATAAGAGTATGAAACTATTATATGCTCATGTGTTTCCTGTTTGCCAAGTATATGTGATAACAGAGATTCCAAATGTCGTATTTTATAATTGGCTTATTAACTGAGTGAATAACCTATAAAAACTCCATTCTGTATAATGCCACTTCAAAGCTAAAAGCAAGCCAAGGCAGGAAAAAGTTTGAGTGTGAATGGTTAATTCTCCACAAAGTATGTGTGTATGAGTGAATGCTGGGAGTAAATGGAATGTAGAATGCTGGAAGTGAATGGAATTTAGAACTCAAAGCTACTGACAGGATTTGTTTGGAACTCTTAGAACCAGAGGGTTCAGACATGTTTAGTGTCAGTGTATAGATTTGTGCTGCTGGCAAGGAAAGAGTGTTTGGGGAAAAGGGCCCTACTCTAGCCAAAAAGAGGAATAAACTTCCAGGGAAAGAATT